>NC_134701.1:35677500-36995000 GCF_043290135.1 Rhipicephalus microplus | reverse complement strand
GATCAAATCATATGCCTCACACATATCGACGATCATTTTGCCTGTTGGGTCGGTATACCCATCTATATCTTGTATGTGGGCATTTATATCTGCTAGTATAATCATCTCGCTCTCTACTACTAATTCCGCAATGTCCTTTGATATACCATTGCCTGGTTTTCCTCTCTGACCTTTGCTCTCGTCCACAAGTACACCAAACCAAGGAGTGTCGTTTGCCCTGCCACTTACCTTTTAGCCATAAATGTTCCTTGCCCTCCTGCTTGAACCTTTTCCAGTCTGTACTTTTATTAATGAATGCCCCAATACCACCCCCCTTTCTGCTGCCTTCTGTTCCATTACAATATTCCCACGCGTAGTCCGGATTGTTCGGAGGTTGTTCCATGTCCCTGACATGTGTTTCTACGAAACCGTATACCATCGGCCTCTCTTCCCTTAGCTGTTCTTCTATCTCTTCCCACTTCAGCCTGTTCCTACCACCCTGCATGTTAATATACCCTATGTCTGATTTAGCTCGGCGCTCGTGGCAACGTCTATTTCTGCGTCGGACTCTACCTATTTTAGATACGGGTGCCACTTTGGAATCGTATCTGTCCACACCACCTGTCAAAGAGTCTCCCTGGTTGTTTTCCTCGTTACTAGCCATCCGGTACCCCGAAGGGCCCACTTGCCCCCCCAAAAAGCTACTGCGCTTCCTGCAAGTCGCCAACCTACCTCATGAACTAGCCACCCATCGAAGTGGATTATGTCTCGTTGAAAATCACCCCACCTATGCACCTCTCTGTTTATTTCTACCACCTCAAAGCCTTTCCCTTGACCCATCCGCCATATCTCTTGTTTTTCGTTGAAAACCGTTTTTGCAAGTTGCCGTCACGCAGCGGTACCTCTGGTATCATGCATATAACTTCCTGTACCTGAGGAGAAGGGGCGCGCATGTCATCGGCCCCTTTCACCAGTGAGGTCGCTGGTCCTGCCGTATCTTCATTTAAGACATCGTTCAAACCACCTGAAAATATCACGAGGTTTCGTCTATCAGCTGTAGGTTTGAGTTTTGCGCTCGCTTGCCTCAAGACTGCTTCCAGTTTTCGTTTTGGAAACGTCCCTACTGCAACCCTCTTGTCACCTCTCACCCTCTCTTTGATTGCTTCGAGTCCCCGGCGATTATCGCAAGCTGTGACTTTTCAGCTGGAGCGTCATGCACCTGAGAGTTACTTGCACCTGTGACGTCCGCTGCTTTCTCCCCTCCCAGCCCCACCACTACTTCGCTGAAGCTGGCCTTGCGACAATTGAACTGGCAGAACCTGTTTTTCCAAACTTGTTTGCTTTTTCTTCTCCGCCGCTCTGGTTGCCAGTTTCTTACTGTTCTCTCAGTCGGCCGCTCCTTTTTTCACCTTAGCTAGTATTTCATCGGCGGACTTCAGCCTTTCTCCCAATGCCCTCGTTTTCTCTTGCTTTGTCACCAACGCAGTCTCAAGCTCGGTTATTCTCATCAGTAGTTCACTCTGGGCAACCCTTATTTCTCAATTTTTTCCTGAACCTCACATTGCCTACCCTTCGAGTCGGCCTCTTCTTCATTCCCTTCTGCACTTGGGTTTATTTTCAAAGCAACCCCGCTTCTGAACATTGTAGAGCCTTTTTAACCATGTCCTTCTGGCACCAACTGTCCTTATGACTTGTCCCACTCGATCATCACAAAACAGAATCCCTGCACTACGAAAAAAAGAAAGTCTAAACTCTACTACAGAAATGTGCGTGTTCAATATGCGTGCACTTCCCCCAGGGGTTGCCAAAAGAAATACACAAAGAAACAAACACATACACACGTACAAACTAGTAAATATCTGATTACTGACCCCCCAAAAGCCGTACAATATACTAAGTGCTACAAAGGTTTTAAATGCTGCCTTATTAATTATAAAGCAAGCTCAAAACATGGAAAACCACTTATCTACGCAGTCGATCGGGAGCGCTCAATGCATGGATAGATGAAAGGATTGATATGGCTGTACCCATTAGATTCGGCTGTGGCTAACGCTACCAAGCCCTAATAATTAGTGAACTAAAAACTATAATAATTTTTTCCCTTTAAATAGTGACATTGAGGACTCATACTTTGCAGTGAAGTGTTTAACTTTCACTCGTTCCTTCACTTTAGCCAGCAATCGGATAACCTCCTTCTAGTTAGTTCTACCCGCTTAAAGTCTATTTTGCCTTCCCTGCCCTAAACACCAGTGCTTTGAAAAACTCTGCGTCACCATCCTGAACTATAGGGTGAAGCCCTTTACAGAACATTATCAAGTATTCAGCAGTTTCTTCTTCCTCTCCACACGCACTGCATACCGTGTCTACCCCTTCGTATTCGGCCCGATATGTCTTGGTTCGCAATACTCCCGTCCTGGCCTAAAACAGTAGAGAACTACCCCGAGTATTATCAGAGATCTTTTCCTTGGCAATTTCCTGCTTAAGAGATCGATAGATCTCTAGTGCGAACTTCTTAATCATGCCGATTCTCCACAAATCGGTGTACGCTTTCTTCACCTTCTTCTTAACCAATATTTCTTTTTCGTTTGGCCCTCTGCTGCGTTTTAAGTATTTACCAGTCAAATTTCTGGCTCGCTTCCTCCATTTTTTATCGACATTCTTCATGTACAAATAGCTGAATACCTTCCTAGCTCAACGCTCCTCCCCCATTTCTCTCAATCGCTTCTCAAATTTTATCTTGCTGCTAGCTTCCCTGCCCTCAAAAGATGCCCATCCGATATCACCTTGTACTCCCTGAATTGGTATATTCCCGGGAGCTCCTAAGGCAAGCCTACCTGTTCCACGTTGCTTAATTTCTAATCTTGCTTGAACTTCGGATCTCATGCGCAAGACCGCATTGCCGAACGTTAGACCAAGAACCATGACCCCTTTCCATATTCCTCTCCCAACCTCATACCTATTGTAATTCCACAGTGCCTTATTTTTAATCACTCCTGCATTCCTGTTACCTTTAGTCGTCACGTGTATTTCATGTTCCTTTAGGTACTGGGTCCCACTGCTTATCCACACGCCCAGATATTTGTATTTATCTGTTATCTCTAGCGCGACCTCCTGTATTCAAGGCTCACTACCTTCATTATCATTAAAAATCATTACTGGTGATTTTTCCTTACTGAATCTGAAATCTATTTTATCTCCCTCGTTACCGCAGATGTCCATTAATCTTTGCTAATCTTCGTTGTTGTCGGCCATTAGCGCTATATCATCTGCGTACATCAATGCTGGTAGTGCCTGTTCAATGAGTTTTACCTGTTTACGAAAGAGATGTTGATAGCCAGTCCACTTCCTTCTATATTTGGCCCCAATTCCTTGTAGGTACATCATGAATAAGAAGGGTGACAGAGGACACCCCTGCCTAAGCCCCCGTTTCTCAGTGATTTCTTTCTCGATTTGTTTAGTAGCTATTTCTATTTGCCTTTCTGAAGAAAATTTTTTCTGTAGTGGCTCATCTTGTCTCCTTCCCACTTTCGCGGCTCTTCCAAAACGTAGCTTGATACGTTTGTGATCACTATACCTAGACTTCTGGAGTCACCTTCAACTATGTGAATTTTACTGAGCCTATCATACATCCTATGAGACAACAATGTGTAATCTATCGTCGGTTGAAGCCTTCCTACCAGCAATGTTATTTGCCCTTCACACTTTTCGGTACTGTTGCAAATGATCAAATCATATGCCTCACACATATCGACGATCATTTTGCCTGTTGGGTCGGTATGCCCATCTATATCTTGTATGTGAGCATTTATATCTGCTAGTATAATTATCTCGCTCTACACTACTAATTCCGCAATGTCTTTTGATATACACTCTACCATTGCCTGGTTTTCCTCTCTGACCTTTGCTCTCGTCCGCAAGTACACCAAACCAAGGAGTGTCATTTGCCCTGCCACTTACCTTTTAGCCATAAATGTTCCTTGCCCTCCTGCTTGATCCTTTTCCAGTCTGTACTTTTATTAATGAATGCGCCATTACCACCCCCCTTTCTGTTGCCTTCTGTTCTATTACAATTTTCCCACGCGTAGTCCGGATTGTTCAGAGGTTGTTCCATGTCCCTGACATGTGTTTCTACAAAACCGTATACCATCGGCCTCTATTCCCTTAGCTGTTCTTCTATCTCTTCCCACTTCAGCCTGTTCCTACCACCCTGCATGTTAATATACCCTATGTCTGATTTAGCTCCGCGCTCGTGGCAACGTCTTTTTCTGCGTCGGACTCTACCTATTTTAGATACGGGTGTCACTTTGGAATCGTATCTGTCCACACCACCTGTCAAAGAGTCTCCCTGTTTGTTTTCGTTGTTACTAGCCATCCGGTACCCCGAAGAGCCCACTTGCCCCCCCCCCCCCCCAAAAAAAAGCTACTGCGCTTCCTGCAAGTCGCCAACCTACCTCATGAACTAGCCACCCATCGAAGTGGATTCTGTCTCGTTGAAAACCACCCCACCTATGCACCTCTCTGTTTATTTCTACCACCTCAAAGCCTTTCCCTTGACCCATCCGCCATATCTCTTGTTTTTCGTTGAAAACCGTTTTTGCAAGTTGCCGTCACGCAGCGGTACCTCTGGTATCATGCATATAACTTCCTGTACCTGAGGAGACGTGGCGCGTATGTCATCGACCCCTTTCGCCAGTGTGGTCGCTAGTCCTGCCGCATGTTTATTTAGAGACATCATTTAAACCACCTGAAATTGTCACGATGTTTCGTCTACCAGCTGTATTTTTTATTTTTGCGCTCGCTTGCCTCATGACTGCTTCCATCTTGCGTCCTGGGAACGTCATACTGCATTCCTCTTGTCACCTCTCACCCTCTCTTTGATTGCTTCTGCGCATCGATTTAAATTTGAGTCCCCAGCGATTATCACATGCTGTGACTTTTCAGCTGGAGCGTCCAGCAGCTGGAGGTTTCTTGCACCATTGACGCCGGCTTCTTTGTCCCCTCCTAGCCCTAACACTTCTACGCTGAAGCTGGGCCTTGCGACAATTGAACCGGCTGAACCTGTTTTTTCTAAACTTGCTAGCTCTTTTTTCTGCACTGCTCTGGTTGTCGGTGCCCCACTGTTCTTTCCGTCGTCCGCTTCTTTTTCTTCTTGGCTTGTGCTTCCTCTGCGGAGTTCAGCTTTTCACCCATTGCCCTTGTTTTTTCCTTGCTCTGTCGCCAACGCAGTCACCAGCATGGTGATTCTCAACAGCAGTTCACTCTGGGACCCCATCGTTTTCTCCATTTTTTCCTCGATCTCACATTGCCTACCCTTCGCGTCGGCCTCCTCTTCATTTGGTTCTGCACTTGGGTTCATTTTCAAACTCACTCCGCATCCTTAACCCTTTACAGCGTTTTTAACGATGTCTTTATGGCACAGATTGTCCTTTTGACTTGGCTCACTCGATAATTAGAAAACTCGACCCTTGCCCTACGAAAAAAGGAAGTCCAAGCTCTACTACGAAAATTTATGTATCAAATGTACGTGCACCCCCCCCCCCCCACGAGTTGGCAAAAGAAAAAAAAAACACGAAGAAACAAACGCACACACACACACCCCCCCCCTCACACACACACACACACACACAGGCACAAATCAGTAAGTACCTGTTGAGTAACCCTCGGAAAGCCGTACAATGTAATAAGTGCTACAAAGATTTTTACTGCTGCCTTAAAATTATAAAGGCAAGCCCAAAACATGCAAAACCACTTGTCTGCGCAGTCGATCGGGAGCGCTCAAAAAAATGGCAGTGGCTTAGCTCAGCTATGCCAGGATATATGTAGCTTTAGCAAAGGTTCAGCTGATTATTCTTAGCTTTCCAGATATCATGCTTACAGCTGTTCCAATGACACACACACAGTATACGTATTATGTGGCACATGTATATTTATTTTGCCGGGCAACTACTTCGGGATCCGATGAGTTAAGCTTCTCCGCTCTACTGCACCATTGAGCAGGATTTGCACTCCTTCGCCATGGCTATACCATAGTGGCAAACGCCTGTCAGAGGCGCTATCAAGTGGCTCCAGCGTAGTGTCAGATGGCGACTGCACAGGGAAGGCGCTCGTGTCGGCGTCCATATGTCTACCAAGGCTATGACGGCACTCCTCTGGAAAGCGCACACCGGCGGCGGCGAGTCGCGCGCGGCCGCGGCCGAGTGTGAGGGAGGTGACGGCTCCGGTGCGTGACACCACTGATCGTCTGCGCAGCGCATCGAATTGCGCGCTCACCGGCAGCGAGTCGCGCACGGCGGCGGCGGAGTATCATTGTGCGTGCGCAGACCAGTGCCACACGAAATTGACTCAGCTAGGCCAGTGTAGCTAACTCTACAAAATACGTCCATCAACCGTGCCAGTGCGAACTCCAAACTGAAAGAAAGAGCGCCGCGGTGCAGAAAAAAGCGCGGGCCACGCCCAACTCTGGAAACACGCGCTCTCTGTGCGATTGAGACGGCCGGAGAGAAACCCGCTGCCCGCCCGCAACTTCGGAGACCATGCCGTTCAACGGCCGGACTGGAGGAGCGGCGGCACGCGCGCAACTCGTGCATGCACTCTCATGCGCGCGTGCCGCTCCCCCAGTCCGACTGTGTCTGTCATCGAAATAGCAGAAAAGGAACACAAACACCCGTGGCTATCATTTTTGGATATCAACGGACCGTACGATAGCATGCTTCAAGAAGACTTGCGGAGAATACTGGACATACTAGGTTTGGAAGATAGTCACTTATCTTTCAAATCTTGTGAGCACGACAAGCGCGATGACTCTTTATTCTCTATGATATCATCATCGCCTGTACATCTTCTTCATCTGTGAATATCATTACCAGTCTGACTTAGCTCGAGCCTGGCTGAATAAACCGGTTCCTCACAAGTGATGAACGGTGCTTTTCGTTCCCTCAAGTCCTCTCGCCCGTTCTCGCTGGAGCTCCGCTCGGGTCGTCGCATACAAACCCCAGCCATGGCGGCCCAAGAAAACCCTGGCTCATCCAACGTCGCCGTTCTACTGCAGCCACCGCCTCCCGCTCCACCCAAGAACATTCGCCTGCGTGATCCACCTGTGTTTTCCGGTCTCCGAGGCGATGATGTCGAAGACTGGATCAAGAACTACGACCTCGTCAGCGATTTGAACAGGTGTGACAATCCACAGAAGTTGCGCAGCGTCCCATTTTACTTGTCCGACGTTGCGAAAACTTGGTTCTGGAACCACCACTCGGATCTTCCCGACTGGGACACTTTCGAGCTGCAAATTCGTCAAATATTTGGTGCCCCTACAGTTCGCACTGAGGCAGCAAAGAAGAAGCTCACTGAACGCACGCAGCTGCCAGGTGAATCTTACACCTCTTATATTGAGGATGTCCTTGCACTGTGCAAGCGCGTTAACACCGGCATGTCTCAGAACGACCAAATACACCACATTATAAAAGGCATTAACACCGTCACCTTTAACGCTCTCACCACGCAAAATCCTGCCACCACCCAGGACGTGATAACCATATGCAGCGACTTGACGAGCTTCAGTCTCTTCGCCTTTGCTACGATGCCACCAACATTTGTTTGCCTGCACCACTCGACGCGTGCGCTTATTCGTGACATCGTTCGTGAAGAGCTTCATGGGCGCTGCTCTTCCTGTGATGCGGAAGTTACTCTCCCTTCTGAAAAAGATAGCTTGCGAGACCTGATTAAACAAGAGATCGCCTCCGCATCGCGTCTGACGTGTTCCAATGGTCCCTGCGTGTGCCAGACGGGCACGTACGCCGAAGTTGCCGCGCTTTCTGCCGCACCTACCATTTCTATGCCTGCACCAGCAGACCATACGCCTGTGGCTTCGTTGTCACCGTCAGTGCGTGCACCGCCTTACTACGCACCTCAGCGCTCACCTCGACCTATCTGTTACTACTGCGGCTATCGAGGACATATCGCTCGGTTTTGTCGAAGGCGCCAACAAGACGAGCAACGCGGCTACGCTCCTGAAGAACATCGAAGCTTCCGTCCGACCATGAACTACCTACGACCACCCTCCCGATCGTCGTATTACCGTTCACCGTCTCCTACCTACCATACTGACATGCTTGGGAATTCCCGTACGTCTCGCCGCAGGTCGCCTTCGCCAGGTCACCATTCAGTGTTGCCTCTGCGGCCCGCCTCCCATTCCACGAACGCCCACGCGGAAAACTCCCCAATGCAGTTTTAGGAAGGGAAACTGCATCCACCGGACAACTAACAATTCCTCCAGAGCGGTCATCGAATTTGATAGTAGTGTTTGTAGAAGGTGTACGCGTTGAGGCTCTTGTAGACACTGGCGCTGCCGTTTTGATTCTTCGTGCTGATTTTTGTTCCTGCCTTCAAAAAGTCACCACGGCTTATGGCGGCCCACCTCTACGAGCGGCGACCTCGTTCGTCCACTTGCTCAGTGTACCGTTCGTGTCTGCGTCTAAGGCATTCGTCATCACATCGTTTTCGTGGTATTATCATGAGTGTACCTACGCTCTCATTCTGGGGTGGGATTTCTGGTCTTCTGCGTCCGCTTTCATATCTTGTCATCAGCGTCTCCTGCATCTGCATTTAACATGGCCACTGACTCTTCTCCGCTTGAACACGATGGACGCATCCGCCTTGTAACCACGTCAGATTATGTACTTCGGCCATACATCGAAGAAATTATAAGTGTTAATTGCACCGACATTGTGGATGGTGACGTACTAATTCTCCCTTACGGCGATACCCTACGTAGAGGCATTGTGATCACACTAGGGCTTATTCGCTTCTTCGATGGGTCTACCTACCTCAACGCCATAAATCAAACGCCCTAGTGTGTACTGCTCCCCTGTGGCTCAACAGTATCTTGCGCGGTCGACAGTGAGCCTGTTGCGATTGTTACTCTTCCGAACAACAACCACAACGATGTCCCAAAGTCACAATCACTGCCATTCAATGCCTCTTTCACACCTGTGTCGGCAACCATAAGCACTGACTTAACACCTGATCAAACTGAAGATTTGCTCGCCCTATTGAATAACCACCGTTTTCTATTTGACGTGAAATCGCCCGCCATCAGCATGACGACCACCGCTACTCACAACATTCAGACTGACGGCTCTCGTATTGTACATCGGCGTCCATATCACGTGTACCAGGCAGAACGCAAGATCATCGAGGAAAACGTCTCAGACATGCTACGACGCAACATCATACGTCCTTCCTCGAGTCCCTGGTCATCGCCAGTCGTTCTCGTTCAAAAGAAAGATGGGACAGTGCGTTTCAGCATCGATTACCGAGCGCTAAACAAAATAACACGCAAGGATGTTTATCCTCTCCCTCGGATCGATGATGAACTGGATTCATTACAGGGCGCAGAGTATTTTTCTAGCCTCGACCTTAGGTCAGGCTACTAGCAGATACCAATGTCGGAGTCTGATAAACAGAAGATCGCCTTTTCAACGCCAGATGGCTTGTACGAGTTTAATGTGATGCCTTTTGGACTCTGTAATGCGCCCGCCACCTTCGAACGCATGATAGACGGCGTATTGCGTGGTTTGAAATGGAAAACGTATCTGTGCTATCTCGATGACATAGTAGTGTTTTCATCCACGTTCTTGCAGCATATACAACGCCTTGACGAAGTCCTCACATGCCTTGCAAAAGCCGGTCTACAGCTTAGCACCAAGAAATGTACCTTTGCTTGCAAGACAATCAAGGTTCTCGGCCACCTCGTCAGCAAAGAAGGAATTCGGCCGGATCCCGAGAAGCTTGCCAGCGTCCTCAATTTTCCTCGACCACTACGTCAAAAAGACCTGCGCAGCTTTCTTGGGTCATCTTCTTACTTCCGGCGCTTCATACGTGACTTCGTGGAACTTGCGTCTCCGCTCCATCAACTCCTCGCAAGGAACGTCCGCTTCATTTGGTCCGAAGACTGCGAAAGCGCTTTCACGGCATTGAAGCAAGCCCTCACGTTGGATCCGGTACTGTGTCACTTCGATTCCACCGCACCCACCATCCTTCACACCGACGCAAGTAGTCGTGGTCTTGGTGTGGTACTCTTGCAGCGTGACAAAAACTCACGCGAACGCGTCGTTACTTACGCAAGTCATGCTCTTACCGCTCCGGAAAAGAACTACACTATCACCGAGCAGGAGTGCCTTGCTGTTGTTTGGGCAATGCAAAGATTCTGACCATATCTTCACGGCCGTCATTCTACCGTCATGACCGACCACAACGCCCTATGCTGGCTTTCACCGCTGCAAAACTTATCGGGTCACCTTGGTCGCTGGGCGCTTCGCTTGCAGGAACATGATTTCAATGTCGCCTACAGATCTGGTAAGAAGCATCAGTATGCTGATGCTCTATCGCGCCGTCCTTTGCCCAGCGGAAGCCACTCACCATCGATACTCTAAAATGACAGCACCTCTCCAATCGCAGCACTAAGTTCATCACCTGCCACCCTATCCGTCCATGTTTCACAACAACGTGTCGACGCATACTGCCGCACCATTGTTGATCGCTTGACCAGCTCTACTACTCCTCCAAACGCCATACTCCATCGACAACTTAAACAACTTAAGCTTGTCGGTGGTGTTTTATACCGCTACATTTACCACATCGATGGCAGCAAGTGGGTACCCGTCATTCTACGTTCTGGAAGCTGTTCATGATGATCCAACCGCCGTCCATCTGGGCTATCACAAGACTTCTCTTCAGCCGTCGCTAAGTACGTCGCCTTCTGTGTCCATTGCCAACGGCGAAAACGACGGACAACTGCTCCGGCTGGCTTAATGCAACCTCTTCCTTTTCCCGCCTCGCCTTTTGAAATCGTTGGAATCGACATGTATGGCCCTCTTCCTATATCACCCAATGGGAATCACTGGATTGCCACGGCCATCGACCACCATACCCGCTATGCAGAAACAGCTTCTATACCATCTGGGACTGCCACTGAGGTCACTGATTTCTTTCTTCGCCACATCTTTTTGCGTCATGGAGCTCCACGCATTCTCCTGAGTGATCGTGGCAAAGTCTTTTTCTCTTCAATTGTCGAGCAAGTTTTGCGTGCCTCGAACACTGTTCACAAGACCACTTCTAGCTACCATCCGCAGACCAACGGATTGACTGAACGGTTTCATTGGACCCTATCGGACATGATCGCCCTGTAAATTCGCCCCAACCACACGAACTGTGATGCGATTCTACCCTTCGTGACATTCGCCTATAATACGGCTGCTCAACGCACTACCGGCTTTTCTCCATTTTTTTCTCGTTCATGGTCGCTCGCCGAGTTTCGCTCTGGATGTCTCTTTCCTTTCGGCCCCTGCACCCTTGACGGCTCCTTTCTCTAAAGAATTTCTATCTCGTCTCGCACACTGCCATCACCAGGCCCGTGTTGACACCGGCCTCTCTCAAGACACTCGAAAATCTCGCTACGACTCGTCTCGCCGTGTTGTGAGTTTTTCCCCTGGTGATGAAGTTCTTCTATGGACTCCACTACGCGTCCCCGGCTTATGCGACAAATTCATCAGTCGCTTCATTGGGCTGTACACGGTGGTCGAACACACATCTCCTGTCAATTACCGCGTTTCTCCTCATAGCGTTAATCCTGATCATCGTTGCCCATGAACAGAGATAGTGCGCGTATCTAGTTTAAAGCCTTACGCATGACGCATTTCATAATACTGTCAAGCGACCAGGCGGCCGCTTTCACCACGCAGGGAGGGAGGGGGGGGGAGGGAATTAGTGGGAGCGCGACAAGCGAATGACTCTTTATTCTCTTTGATATCATGATCACCTGTACATCTTCGTCATCTGTATATATCATCACCAGTCTGATTTAGCTCGAGCCTGGCTGAATAAACCGGTTCCTCACAATATCTATAAGTGTAACAAGGTGTTCATAAAATAAAAAAAGAACAAGTATCTGAGCCCACAAAGATAAAACGGGGGCCTATAAAAAGGGTGTCCTCTTTCACCCTTGTTATTCATGATGTGCCTACAAGTATTAGAGGCCAAATTAGAAGGAAGTAGAACTAGCTTCAGCCCCTTTCGTCAAACAAGCAAAACTCGCTGAACACGCACAACCAGCATTGATGTACGCAAGTGATATAGTGCTAATGGCTGACAACGAGGAAGATTTGCAGGAATTTATAGACATCTGCGATAATGAGGGAGATAAGTTAGATTAGAGTATTAGTAAGAAAAATTCTTCAGTCATGATTTTTAATGATAATTAACGTATAGTAAACTTGGGATACAGGAGGTCACGCTAGAGGTAACGGATAAATACAAATATCTGGCCGTATGGATAAGTGCTGCGACCGAGTACCTAAGGCAAATCGAAATATACGTAACGACTAAAGGTAACAGGAAGGCAGGGGTGATGAAAAATAGGGCACTGTAGAATTACAGTACAATATGTTGTGAGAGTAATTTGGAAAAGGGTCTAGGTTCCTGACGTTCGGCAATGCGGTCTTGTGCATGGCATTTTTCAAGCAAGATATGAAATTAAGCAAGGTGGGCTTGCTTTAAGAGCTGAAGGAAATACTGTACAAGGTGATATGGGATGGACATCATTCGAGGGCCGCGAATCTAGCAGCAAGACGAAATTCGAAGAGCAATTGAGAAAAATGGGGGCGGAGTGTTGGGCTAGGAAAGTTTTCAGCTATTTTTACATGAGGAATGTCGATTTAAAATGGAGGAAGTGAACCAAAAAATTGACGGGTATATACTTTTAAAACAGACGGGGACCAAACCAATCGGTTAAGAAGAAGGTGAAGGAAATGGAGACCGACATGTGGAGAATAGGAATGATCAATAATTCAGCACTAGAGATCTATCGAACATAAAAGCAGGATTGCCAACAAAAGCATCTATGATAACTCTCGGGGCAGCTGTTCTATACTGTTTCAGGACAGGACGGGGGTATTGAACCAAGACTTATCGGGACAAATACGACGATGTAGAGATGGTATGCAAAGCGTGTGGAAAGGAGGAGGAAACTGCCGAACACTTGATAATGTTCAGTAAAAAGCGTCACCCTTTAGTTCAGGATGATAGCGCAGAGTTTTACAAAGCACTTGGGTTTCGTGAAAGAAGGGCAAAATAGACATTAAGCGGGTAGAAATACCTTCTAGGAGGTTACCTGGAGGAAAAAAACTTGGTTTGTGTTCACGAAGTAATACCGCTAGGTGGCATTAGCCACCGCCCGATCTAAAGGATGCAGCCATATTAATTCATCTTATCTATCTAAAGGTACAGTTCATGGTACAGTTAGACAAAGAGTTTCCTAATATACACTAGAGAGAACTTTGGCGCTAGTTTCTATGGGAACTTCAACGCACGGCGCTTCAGCGAGCATGGGAATGATGGGTAGTTATGGGGTAGTGCATACATTTGACTAATATTCGTACTTCTGGCCTGCTTTTGGCTTTTTGTGTGTTCGTGTGGCTTGAAACTGTTTTTCTTACGAAACAAATATTAGCAAATGTTCAGCGGTTGTACTTCCCCATCTTATTTTTTTAGACTTACATTTCCAAATCGGGTAACGAAGTTCAATAGAGTTGAATCTTTCAAAACAAAAACCGAAACACAGCAATAAACGAAGCCGCAAGTACGATTTGCCGCCCACGATACTTATAGCGCGAGAACAAAACGACGACACAGGGACAAGAAAGAAACGAAGGACATAGTGCTCGTGTCCATCGTCTCCTTCTTGTCTCTGTGTCGTCATTTTGTTCTCGCGCTATAACTATCTTTATGCCATACCAACTAGCCCAAGCAGCCACACTTGCCGCCCACAAGTACGAAGACTAGGCAAATGTGGATACTGGATACTACCATCATTCTCGCGGTCGCTGAACGATTGCAGCGCCAGAGTCCCCTCTAGTTATTTTAGGAAACTCTATGCAGTTAGAGGTCCATGGTCATAGAGTTTCTCACAATCATAAATAGAGAAAAAATCTGGTGCTAGTGAGCTGCTGGATGCAAGGGAATGACGGAATACGTGAGCTTCGAACTTGACTTCGATTTGTATACCTCGAAAACAAATCTGGCTTCGAGTTAAAATGATTGATTTCTTACTAAAAAAGCACGTAATAAGCTTTTTATTTTTGTCGTTGCGCCGAAACGTGTTTTATTCAACACTATAACCTTCCAAGTTGATGTACAGTGGTGAGCACTGTTAGGGTGAACACGCGAGTGCGTATTTCGTATTTTTTTCGTATTTCGTATTTATTTCAGACAAAGACAAGTAATATGTACATTTGCCCTGTCTAGGAGGAGTGACAAAAAGGCACGAATGCCTGACTGGGTGTCACACCCCTTTTTAGACACACACAACTCAAACATCAGTGGCAGTTATCTAAGCAAAATACACAAGGTTACATATAGTATACATATTTTGGCCAAACATATACAGGATTTTCTACATATATACATTATTCTATATAAAACAGAAAGATTTTCTATATACATATACAGTATAAACTGCAGCAAGGTAAAAAAAAAGAGAAAAAAAAGAAAAAAATAGAAAAAAAGAAAACAGAATTATTCTTGTATTGATAGGAGATATGCAGTTAACTTTCTTTTGAAGCATTTCATGTGCATCGTTTCTTGTACCAAGTTTATCACGGTAGGATGATGATTTAAAAAGTCTGCTATAACGTAAGATTGTTTTTGCATACCATAGTTAGTTCGTGTAAAACCTTTAACATACCTAGTTTTTCTGGTTTCGTAAGCGTGTCCTTTTCCCAGAAATTGTCGAAAAAAACTATCGTGGCATAACTTTATTTTCTGAAATATTGTAATGCCTAGCTTCTTTTTCAGTATGTGTTGCATTGTTAATATAGTGTTCGCTTTAAAAAGTGGAGCGGAGTGAGTTATATATGGCGCATTTTCAATAACTCGCACAATACGTTTTTGTAGGATATACAGCTTTTTAAGATTTGTTTTTGTTGTTGTTCCCCACACAAGGAGGCAGTATTGTAAATGGGAATGAATTAGTGCGTAATATAGCTGGAGTTTTAACCAACGTGGCAAAAGTTGCTTTGCTCTGCTGATAATACCTATTGAACGTGAGATGCGTCTTGTGAGGTTATCGACATGAGGAGACCAGCTGAGATTTTCTTCGAAAAGAACACCGAGAAATTTATGTATTCTTACACGCTCGATGATCTCGCCACGGAATTGCAACTGTACGTCATTCCTGATTGACTTATTTCGGCAGCGAAAAATTATATATTTAGTTTTTTTTGGTATTTAGTTCTAGTTTATTTACAATAAGCCACTCAGATAAATTATTGAGCCATTTGCTAGCTTGCAACTGAAGAATATGTAGGTTCTCTCCTGAAAAAAATACATTCGTGTCATCGGCGTAAAGAATTATATCTGGCGTGAACGGAATATTACCTATATCATTTATATATAATAAAAAAAGAAGTGGTCCAAGGATGGAACCCTGAGGAACACCGTATTTAATTTCACCTAAAACTGATTTTGAATGATTGGTGTCTGTGTATTGGTAGCGGTTTGTCAAATAACTGCGTATAAGGTCAAGAGCAAGTCCCCTAACGCCATATTCGCTTAACTTTTTTAATAAGATATCATGCTTAATAGAGTCAAATGCCTTTTTTAAAATCAAGAAATATCCCTAGAGTATACTTTTTGTCTTCAAAATTCTGAATTATTTTTTCTTTGATACTTAAAAGAGCCATTTCACTTGACTTCTTTTTCTGAAAGCCGTATTGATTGCCTGTAAGTACATCATTTTTAGTGCAGAAATTCATAATTCTTACATTAATCATTTGTTCGAAAACTTTTGAAAACAGTGGTAGTACCGAGATTGGTCTGTAGTTGTTCATGTCATTTCTATCGCCTCCCTTAAATATAACTGTTACTCTAGCGATTTTTAGTTTATCAGGGAACACGCCTGTAGCCAAAATGAGGTTGCATATGTGCGATAAAGGATTGCTGATACTGTTGACAACTGCTTTTATCGGCTCGGCTTTTATCTCGTCCTGGCCACATGCGGATGCATTCTTTAACTTTAGTATTTGGGATTTAATTTCATGTTCTGTTGTTGGTTCCATGAAAAGAGACTTCAAGGAGTTATGCATAATGTATGACCTGTAATTATGCCTGTCACAGTTATCACTTACCGATGCTCCACATTTTAAAAAGTGTTCATTAAACTTATTAGCCAAAGATATACCGGTATAAGTTATATCGCTGTCTACAATTTCAGAGACGCTGAGTGGCTCTTTTTGCGGCAGTAGGCCTTTTAATGTTTGCCACACACGTTTGGGGTCATTTAGAATGGTTTCGAACTTTCTTTCGTAATAACAATTTCTTGCTTCTTTGATATCACGCCCTAGTTTGTTTCTAATTTTCTTATAAACAGTTAGGAGATTAGGTTGTCTAGTTTTAATGAATTGACTAAAAAGTCTGTCTCGTTCCTTCATTCTCCTTAGAAGCACCGTGGTAATCCAAGGTTTCCTACATTTCTTGTTTTGTTTGATAGTAGTTAAAGGAAATGCTTCATCATAAAGTTTTTTAAGGTGATTGATAAAATAATTATAAGCAATGACAGGATCCGTTAACTGATACAGATAAGACCATGAGGTTTCACTAACAGCCGTTTGAAAAGCAGCAACATTGCTTTTGTTAATCTTTCTAAGTTTAAAAGCTTTATTGGCACGCATTCTATGTGTTTTTGAATGAGGGTTGAAGAAAACAAAAATTGGCATGTGATCACTGACATCAGATATCAAGACACCTGCTTCTATGACATTCGTTTGTGGGATAAAGCATAGATCAATTAGAGTTTCGGAGACATCTGTTACTCTTGTCGGTACATCAATTACATTTTCTAGGCCGTAAGAGAGAAATAGATCAAGAAGAACTTGTTTGTTGCGTTCTAGAGACAGCATATTGATGTTGAAGTCACCCGTCGTAACAATAGTCAGACCGAGTTCGGAACAAAAATTCAACATACGTTCTAAAAAGTTAAAAAAGGCATCTATGGCACCAGAGGGCGGCCTATAAATTACCACAATTGCAGTATGGTAGCACTTCATCATGAGGGGTTCGTAGTGTGGGTTTACGACTGAAAACTCTGTCACAGTTTCGAAATGCAAATCGTTTTTGATATAAAATGCTACCCCGCCTCCTCGCTTTTCTTTTCTGGATACGGTTGTACATCTGTAACCTGGGAATTGTACCTCATATTCATCGGTGAACCATGTTTCAGAAAAGGCTAAAATGTCAAAGTTGTATTTAAAATCATCAAGAAGCATGCAAACGCGTTCTTCCTTACTTTTCAAGCTTTGCGCATTTAAATGCAGAATAGACAAATCGTTTCTAGAGCATGATGCGGCGGAAGCCTTAAAAGCGTCCTTATCATAATATTTATTGAACCTTGCCATTTTTATACGTCACGTGCAATGACAAGCAGCATGCATGAGAGCCCTATTTTATCTTTTCGAGGTCATCCATCGTGATAATCCGAATTACACGATCGCGTGGGCTACGGCGAACAAACAATTTACCACTCTTATGCCACACAAACTGATATTCTCGTTCAACTGCTCTTGTTTTCATCTTCCAGAAAAGCTGTTTGTTTTGCGCTGTTAGGTTTTCATTCAAAAATATTTTTGATTTAGTTTTCCTCAGTTCACTTTTCTTCGCTAGCCAGCTGTCCCTAATCTTTCGCGAAAAAAACCGAACCAAAATGGGCGGAACCGTCTCTGTTTTGCTTGCATTATCAGTTTTTCTCTTGGGTGGCAGTCGATGAACGGCTTCCACATCCTGGTCAGAAAGATGTGGGACGTCAAGGTCATCTGCTAGCCTATTAAGTTTGTCAAGCAAATTCTCTCCTGTATGATAGGGCATACCGTGTATTTCTAAATTTAGTCGTCGGCTGTACTGATCCAAGTCATTAAGCTCTTGTTTCAGCTTTCCAATTTCGAAATCGTTCACTTTGACCTCAAGTTTTTCCACGCGTTTTTTAGTCCTGTAATATCGGCATTCTGCTGTTTCATCTGCGAAATGACCTCATCGTATTTCTTAGCCATCTCCTGCACTGCTTGTTCGACGCTGTCAACAGTTGCCTTAATTTCATCTAGTGCATCTACTTTCACTTTCATTTCAATAAGCACAGCAAGTTTGCGGTGTATTTCGTTGATTTCACGAGAAAGGTCCACTTCAGTTTCGTCGTTGAAATTTGTTGTGTTATGACTTCCTCGAGGCTTTGTGGTTTTGCACGTAGCGCATTTCCAGGTTTTTATTGTCACTTACTCGGCAGCAGTGGCGACGTGCTGTTATGGCCCGGTGCTGAATGATTTCTTCGTGTTTACAGGATTACCTGCATCACTACTGACGCGCAACGCAACATATCAAGAGACCGGAACCACACTTCTGGAAACTACCGAGAAGATTACACCAATCAACGTGACCCCTACGTCACCACGAAACGCCTACAAAAGGAGCCTGACATCGATGGAACAGACCACACTTACTCGGCAGCAGTGGCGACGTGCTGTTATGGCCCGGTGCTGAATGATTTCTTCGTGTTTACAGGATTACCTGCATCACTACTGACGCGCAACGCAACATATCAAGAGACCGGAACCACACTTCTGGAAACTACCGAGAAGATTACACCAATCAACGTGACCCCTACGTCACCACGAAACGCCTACAAAAGGAGCCTGACATCGATGGAACAGACCACACTTACTCGGCAGCAGTGGCGACGTGCTGTTATGGCCCGGTGCTGAATGATTTCTTCGTGTTTACAGGTTAGTTTATTCCTTGTATACCTAGTGCTCATTAAGCCCGTGGTTGCCGCTGCTGCTGAGTAACTCGCCTCTTGAGTGTCTCTTGTGTCGTGAGCTTGTGTTAGCACGCACAATGCCAGAAACTTGTCTTGCCTGCCATAAATCATTTCATGGCGAAGAGCAGTACTTATTATGCTGCGAATGCAACTTTCATTACCATGTTGGAAATTGTTCCGGGGTATCACTATCCGCGTATCGAAAAAAGACAGAGCGCGTGGCCGACGGCACTATCAGCGCCACGTAACAGCCATCGTTGGAAACATTGCAGATGCGCAGCATGTACTTTGCGAAACACTCTTTCCACCGCACGCATCACGTCATCGATACGCTTGTTCGTCGTCTGCTAGCCGCATTTTTTGTTCGCTGAGCTGATACCTTCCGCATTTCAAGGTCCATCTGGATTGAAGATTGGCGCGTGAAGGAAAAAAGTGAGTGTAAGAGGGATAATTATTAAACTTTTTATTCAAGAAAATTGCACTTTTGCAATTCAAGTTAAACAAGACCATGAGAACAAATATAAAAACATAAGCAAATCTAATAGTCAGTCATGTGACCACTTACAGCAACGACTGCAGTTATTCTGGACGGTAACGAGTCGCAAAGTGATCGAACATATTCCCGATCGGCTTTCAGCCTTTCCCACTCGTATCTGACTAGCGCCCACAACTAGTCCAAAGTCGCGGGATAAAGGGACTTCATTGCCAAAGAAGCTTTCAGACGGCCCCACACGTTTTTTATCGCTTTAAGGTCCGCTCCTTTCGGAGGCCATTCCAGTAGCTGCATGTGCTGCTCCGCCTGGAACTCCTTTACAGCCCGCGCCGTGTGTAACGGTGACCGGTCCTGTTGGAACAGGTAATTACCGTCTGGAAATAAACTGCTCGCATATCGCAACAGCACATTTTCAAAATGTTGCAGTATTGTTCCGACGATAAGTGTCCACGTATACGTTGCAGGTGCCCTAAACCATATCTTGAAACAGCACCCCACACGCTCACACTCGATCTCCCACTGGCAGAAACACCTTGCACGTTGCCTGGGTTGTTCCTGCGTGGCATTTTGACGTTAACTAAAACAATTGCTTTTCAAAGCAGGAAGTTTGTCTCACCGTGTTCCTGGTAGTCTCCAAACACGCAATCTTTGGTCTTGTCGTGTCGAAAACGTCGACTCACCCGAAAAGATGACACGACCCCACTCTTCTGATGTCCATGTTTGCTTCGTGCAAATCAGCGAACTGCCATCGTGCCTTCTTGTGTGCCGCCGTTATTAGTGGCTTCTGCGCTGCGACGCGACTGCGAAGGCCCGCAATACGCAGGCGACGTTGAACAGTGGGGTCCGAAACGTCCAAATCCAAGTCCTCGCATATTGCTGGGGCTGGCAAGAAAGGGTTACGAACAGCAGCTGCAACTATGAGGGCGTCTTCATCGTCTGGGGTAGTCTTAGGGCGGGGCGCGCGGGGGGTGCATCCTGAATGCGACCTTCATACTTGTAGGCTTGAATTATCCTGCTGACAGTCTTCAGGGGCCTATTAACTAAAGCGCCAATATACCGCTGGGAATAACCTTTCAGGGAAAGATCGACAATTGAGCGCCGTTCATCATGAGGAATCCTAGCCATAATACGATCTGGCGACAGAATGAACGGCTGCAAAAGATGTTTGGTTGAACACGCGAGTGTTCAACCAAACGTTGCTGTAGGCCTACGGCAAGCCGCACTTGCCGTAGGCCTACAGCAACGCGTAGGCCTACAGCAACCTCCCTACGCGTACGAGGTTTGCTCCTAACACTCGCAACCAGGCCCGGTGGCCATCGTGAGAGTGCGCAGCATAGCCGCGAGGTACCTTTTCCCGACCGGTGTGTCAAAGCTCGCCATTGCCAGCTGCGACGTGCTCGTGGTTTCCTCTTATTGTGAACGTCCGCGTGCGGGTGTCTTTGCTACCCGCGTCACGGGAGCGGACGTTGTACTGTTGTTCGGGGGGCCGCCAGAGGCAATAAAGTGTTGTGTATTTTGCATTAGAACACTGTCTGTTTGCCGTGCCGCGCCAAACGCCTTATTAGTTGAGCGCGCACGGAGCGGTGCGCTACACGCGAGTAAACGGAGTAGCGGCCCTGTGGCTCGCTAAGCGTGAACCCGCGGTGATCATCCGCTGCAGTTAGTAGCGGGGTCACCACAGTGTCCACCAGCATGCCGCAGGGCGAACCCTCGGGTGCTTCGCCCTTTACCGTTCCGGCTACGACTGCCGCAGCTACTCACTCTTGGATCGTCAGTGGACCCCTCGCGAGCCCCCTCTAATTACTAAATTCCGAAATGAGGACGTGGACGACTGGCTACACCAATATGACGTAGTGATTGCAGCGAACCGTTGGGATGATCCACGCAAGCTCCGCCACGTCTCCTCTCACTGGCGTGGCGAAGACTTGGTTTTTTTTTAACCACCAGATTGACTTTCCCAACTGGAACGTATTTAAAGAACATCTGCGACAAGTCTTCGCCACTCCGGCAGTTCGAGCCAGTCTGGCGAAGAGAACACTTGATGGTCGCAAACAACTAGGCGAGTCTTATACTTCGTATATCGAGGATGTTATCTCTCTCTGTCGACGCATCAACGCCTCCATGACCGAGACAGACAAAGTGCGCCATCTGCTCGAAGGCATAGGGCCTGTTGCCTTGAATGCTTTAGTCGTAAAGGACCCTAGTACCGTCTCTGACATTGTATATAATAGCTATGTGCCCGTGCTTGGACGAGCTCGAATCCACATGGCTGCAGCTGGACAACTCTCCTGCAGCTATTCCTGACAACCCTACTGCCGACCCCTTGTTACGAGCTGTGATCCGCACCATGATACGAGAGGAACTGCAGTCGCTCGGTTTTCCAGCGCGTCAGTTTTGTTCTGACACCCTCAGTACAAATTTACGGGACGTCGTCAAGGACTCGATGGCGGCTATGACTGGTAATGCGTACACAGACCCTCACGTCTCTAACGCTCCACTGACTTACGCGCAAGTCACCGTGGTTACTCCAGCATTCGTTCCACCGATACCGCCGACGACAACGCCAGGTGGCGTGCCTGGCGCCTAGCACGCAAAACCAGCCTTACTGTGCACGACCGGCGCCAGCACACCTGGCTTCCATAGTACCCAGCACCTGCACCACTTGCGACGAAGCCCTTTACACGCCTTTATTAGGCCTGGAAGACGTGGTCAAAAACAGTCACCTCCGTGGCACAGAACCTAGGTGGTGTTGACAGAACCGACTCAAGAGCCATATCCACTAACGATGAAGATGAAAAACACTAGGTGACGACGGTTTTGTACAGGTGATGATGAAGCGTGCTTTAAATGCGTCAAAGTTGCGATGGCTGAGAAATCTGGGGTGTTAGATTGTATATGGTCTGTGTACATGTATTGTAGAGCAGCTATGCCGTCATCGTGAGGAATATTCGTATACAATGAAGAGACATCAAGAGTAACACAGTAAAATTTTTAGGCACACACAGACCTGCAATGCCTCGAAGAAAATGTGTGGTGTCTTTTATGTACGACGCGAGTAGGCATGAAATGTGGCTTATTAGTTTTTCCACGTATCCTGTTATGGGTTCAGTTATTGTACCGATGCCTGATATGATTGGTCGACCTGGATTACCGTGTTTATGAATTTTTGGGAGGATGTAGAAGCGACCGGACGAGGGTATGCAGCATTCGCGCTCTACATGGTCTCTGTTTAGGTCTCTCTTCGATACCAAGCTGGCCATTGCTCCCACCTTAGCTAAAGCTCTCACTCAAGGGACTCCATCTGATGTTTTTGACAATTTAAAATCTCTGTGTCTCCCACCCCCCTTCACACCTTCCTACACAGATTACTGCGTCGAAGCTAACCCAGACCTGGACCACCCATTCAAGCTCAGGTAGCTGGAAGCTGCCTTAGCCACTCAATCTACCCGCTCAGCTCCCAGTGAGGATGAGATAACGTATACTACACTACGTATTCTTTCCGACAACGCCAAGGAATTTCTCTTACACACATTCAACGAAGCATAGAACAGTGACTGTTTTCCTAGCTCTTGGACCTCCTCTCTAATTTGCATGATTCCGAAGCCGGCCAAGCCTCCATCTCGGTGACTCACCTCCTGCGACGCGTTGTCACTCGGCAGTCGGGGCTCCACGAGGCTCGTGCGTGCCGGGTCGCACATGCACTCGCCCTTAACAACTTCTTGTACTTTGTACCCTACGTTCAATTCACCGAAACGACACTCAGCACACTTGAAAGAGCTCTATTAGGCCTCTACAAGGCAGCTCTAAACCTCCCTGTCACTACCTCTTACACTAAGCTCTTTGCCACAGGCCTCTTCCATCCATTACGTTCTCTTATTTCTCTTCACCACGACTCTCAGATTGCCCGTCGTTTTCTCACTCGTCAATGCCAATGGCTATTGGCCCAAGCCGGTACCCTCATATTCCCGTTTCCGTTCCCACCTTGCCTTATGCGGCTAGCACACCTGCTTCTAACCTTCGCATCTTTCCCCTCCCATCCAATATGTCTCCGGTTCTTCACGACGGCCGGCGTCATGCGACAGCACAACATCATTCCCCTTCTCTCTCTACACAGAGAGTTGCCTACACGAATGCCTCACACATGGCTCCTCGGGGTTCGTGTGGCTACGTTTTCTACTATCCACACCTTTCGGCACCTGACACGCACACCACCAGGCCACACTTGCACCTACCAAATGTACTTTCGCTCGAGGTCCTTTCCATGGTTCACGCCATGCGGTCATTTTTTTCTCTCCCTTCTCTCCCTGAGTACACAATTTACTCTGACTCTCACGCGCCATGCATTCGTCACATACAGAACAACACATTGCCCCCTGCTCTTCAACAGGAGGTAGAGCGAGCGGTCTCTGCTCTTAAACCCTCCACTGATTTCCTCCGCAGGGTTCCTGGGCATTCAGGTATTAACGGCAATGAGCTTGCTGATCAGCTTGCCCACGATATCTTGCACCGGGCACCGTTCATTCCCAGGCCAACACATACCAAAGACAGCGAGAGCTCCGCGAATAACGATGGGCAGATCTCCTAGCGTCACACTATCAAGGAGTTATATCTCCAGCTCCGGCTCGACAAGCGTCTTTACTTTCCCCCCTCACCCATCACTCACTGTGCTCGAGGTTCGAACTCTACGGCACATTCAAACGAATTGCCTGATAACCCCTTCTCGCCTTTTCCTTTATAAATATAGGTCCAACCCCTGCTGTCCCAATTGCTTCTTCCCATATGCCGACCTGTCACACTGCCTGTTATACTGCCCAACTGCTCAGCAGTTCAGCTATTACCCTCCCCCATCCCTTTCCATCACCTCCTGGCTCGACTGGGTTGGTGCCGAAGGGGAAGAAGAACAGCGTCGACTGGTCGCACAGGTGGTCGAAATGCTCGGCCTGTAAATTGTGGCTGAATAAAAGTCTATTACTACTACTACTTCTAGCTGTCACCATAGGCGCCTTGGCCCCGCCGTGGTGGTCTAGCGGCTAAGGTACTCGGCTGCTGACCCGCAGGTCGTGGGTTCAAATCCCGGCTGCGGCGGCTGCATTTCCGATGGAGGTGGAAATGTTGTAGGCCCGTGTACTCAGGTTTGGATACACGTTAAAGAACCCCAGGTGGTCGAAATTTCCGGAGCCTTCCACTACGGCGTCTCTCATAATCATATGGTGGTTTTGGGACGTTAAACCCCCCATATCAATCAATCAACCTATAGGCGCCTTATTGGTCTTATTGATGTGGTCAGTTGGTTTTTATTGGTGCTGATAGAATTCAAATAAGACCCATAGAGTCTCAATACAGTTCTCATAGCACCAATAGAATTTTTTTATTAGACCAATGGGAAGTTCTATTGGCATTTCTGCTAGGGCAACAACGCGTCATTCACCACGCAGAACACCAACACGGTGTTACTCACCACGCTCATCTGAAGGTGCGGACAACATTTCACTTCGATACCCTGCAAAAAAGAAATCATTTAGAGTGCCTCGATGCGCGCGTAGAGGTGTGCGCCGAGGCGGTTTCGGTCAGTGTTACGGAATGGGCACCTCCATTCCATTCTCATATCGATTCGGAGAATTGCAACTTGCCGTTATTCCATTCTTTCAATTCCTACGAATGAAAAAAAAAACTTAGCCCATGTCCACTCCGAGAATGGCAGACAGCAATTCCTCAACGTTGGAAAGCCATATCTTGACAGCTATATCGAGCTAAGAGTTATTGAAATGAAACAGGGTGCTGAACAAGGAAGAGTTGACTCGGTGAATGAGATAATTATTTGGCGCAAGGGCCAACTGGATGCAAGCCCGCGATCACAGCGCGTCTCTGTCTTCTTTCTCCACTTGAGCTCCGTGTTCACTGCCCTGGTTACAAAAACCCCCAGGCCACGTGGGAGCCATCCTGCAGACCTAAGGACAGGTGTACACAGAAAGGTCATGGCACCGCTTGAGCCGAGAGACGTGTACGACTTCTTGACCCCGACGACGCTTGTCCGGAGATGCGTCCAGCGGTTCTACGAGGCACTTGACAGGGGTTGCTTGGCACACAACTCGGTAGGGACCATGGTAACTCGACGAAAGCTTGTCGGAGACTCCCGGAGGAGTAGAAGGAATCTATAGCCACACAAGCGAGTTAGGAGCAAAGCTCATAGGCGTGGTTGATGCGTCCTGGCGATGTTTTTGGCGCGTCTGGTCGGGTGACGTGAACGCACAAGAAAGGTTCCGAAATTCTTCAACATGTGCAGCTGCTCGTGAAACGGTTGTCAACTCTGAAGGGTCCGGTCGGTAAGGAAGAATGGTGTTCATTTCTGAATGGCTCGCGTCCATAAAGAAAAAAGAAAGAAAAAAATCCCGTAGTGCTTTGCATTGCTGTGTTTTAACCCCGCCGCGGTGGTCTAGTGGCTAAGGTACTCGGCTGCTGACCCGCAGGTCGCGGGTTTGGATCCCGGCTGCGGCGGCTGCATTTCCGATAGAGGCGGAAATGTTGTAGGCCCGTTTGCTCAGATTTGGGTGCACGTTAAAGAACCCCGGGTGGTCGAAATTTCCGGAGCCCCCCACTACGGCGTCTCTCATAATCATATTGTGGTTTTGGGACGTTAAACCCCACATATAAATAAATTATTGCTGTGTTTTAGGTATATGTCCCAGAAGGCAGTATGCTATCCTAATTTGACTGGTCGGATGAAGCGCAGAAGGCCAGCATAGCACCAAGTGTACGATTAAAACGCTTTGTCATCACGTTAGTTTGCGGGTGATAGGCCGTGGTAGTGCGATGTATGATGCGACACTTGCTCAACAATGCTTTGATATCTGCTCAGTTGTAATGGGCTCGGGTAGATGGCGCTTCCGCCTTGGTAATGAGGGAGATAGGTTAGATTTTAGATTCAGTAAGGAAAAATCAGCAGTCATGATTTTCAATGACAACGAAGGTAGTGAGCTTATGATACAGGAGGTCACGCTAGAAATAACAGATAAATACAAATATCTGGGCGTATGGATAAGCAATGGGACCAAGTACCTGAGGGAACACGAAATATACGTGACGACCAAAGGTAACAGGAATGCAGCAGTGATGAAAAATAGGGCACTGTGGAATTACAATAGGTATGATGTTGTGAGAGGAATATGGAAAGGGGTCATGGTTCCTGGGCTGACGTTTGGCAATGCGGTCTTGTGCATGAGATCAGAAGTTCAAGCAGGATTAGAAATTAAGCAACGTGGAATAGGTAGGCGTGCTTTAGGAGCTCACGGGAATACACCAAATCAGGGAGTACAAGATGATATGGGATGGACATCATTTGAGGGCAGGGAAGCTAGCAGCAAGGTAAAATTTGAGAAGCGATTGAGAGAAATGAAGGAAGCGCGTTGGGCTAGGAAGGTTTTTAGCTACTTGTACATGAAGAATGTCGATACAAATTGGAGGAAGCGAGCCAGGAAGTTGACTGGTAAATACTTAGAAAACAGCAGGTGGCCAAACCAAAAAGAACTATTGGTTAAGAAGAAAGTGAAGGAAACGGAGACTGACATGTGGAAAATGGGCATGATTAAGAAGTCCGCACTAGAGATCTATCGAACTTTTAAGCAGGAAATTGCCAAGGAAAGGATCTATGATAATACTCGGGGTAGTTCTCTACTGTTTGAGGCAAGGACGGGAGTACTGCGAAGCAAGACATATTGGGCCAAATACAAAGGGGTAGACACAGTATGCAGTGGGTGTGGAGAGGAAGAAGAAACTGCTGAACACTTGATAATGTTCTGTAAAGGGCTTCACCCTATAGTTCAGGATGATGGCGCAGAGTTTTTCAAAGCACTGGGGTTTAGGGACCGGGAGGGCAAAAGAGACTTTAAGCAAGTAGACTTAACTAGAAGGAGGTTATCTGATTGGTGGCTAAAGTCAAGGCACGAGCGAAAATTAAACTCTTCACTGTAAAGTACGAATCCTCAAACTCACTTTTTAAGGAAAAAATAAATATAGTTTTGGGTTCATTAAGTATTACGGCTTGGTGGCGCTAGCCACCACCCGATCTAAAGGGTACAGCCATATCCATCCATCCATCCCATGTCGCGCGTGTTCCGGCAGATGGGGACTCAGTCGAGCTCAGACTGGGGAGCTGGAGTGAAGCTATGCTCGGTGTCTCCATCACTGCTCTCTCGATGTAACTATGCGTAATAAACCCTGTTATGTTGTTACACAACAACTGGCGACGAGGATGGGATAGCATCGGACCCGTAGGCAAGCCGAAGCAAAGACGTCATATAGTGATGCGCGCAAGCAAGTGGATTTATGGCCGGCGGAGTGAAGCATGTCCTTCCCGCGCAAACATGGCGACGTTCGGTCGAGTCGAGAAGTACGATGGCAAAGAGCCGTGGCCATCATACACGGAGTTGCTCGATGCGTTCTTCAACGCCAACGGCATCCAAGACGATGACAAAAAGAAGCGGATATTCCTGTCATCAGGCGGCACCATTACGTACGCAACATTTCGCTTTCTGTAGGCTCCCGATAAGCCTAAGGAGAAAACTTTCACAAAGAACTTATGTCAATGCTCAACAGCCACTTCAGCCCCACGTCTTTGGAGATAGCCGAAAGCTTCCGTTTTCACTTCAGGGTTCAACTCGACAACGAAAGCGTCACAGAGTTTGTCGACGAGCTCCGACAAATTTCAGAACATTGCTATTTCAGTACAGCGCTGAACCGGATGTTGAGGAACAGACTTGTGTGTGGAATTCGTGACAGAGGCGTGCAACAGGAGTTGTTAGTTGAGAAAAACCTCACTCTGGACAAAGCCGTAGAAGTTGCAAGAACGGCAGAGGTGGCAGAACTCAACGCAAGTGAACTGCGCAAGGGCCACTCGGACAGGCCCGCTTCTCCTGCTCAGGAAGGCTCGGCGAACCACCTCAAGTTCAAGAAAAGGCACGTGCACCCTCCCAAGAGTCATAACGCGCAAGAATTGAATCCGAGAGGCAAACCCAAGGCTGGACACTACGAGAAGTTCAAGCCGCGTATACGCTGTAGATCCCGCGATCACAGGCCTTCAGAGTGCGAACATATAAACACGCGGTGCTACCAGTGCGACAAAGTGGGTCACTTGGCGAGCTGCTGTCTGTCTAGTGCTGACAAGGGAAAGTCATAGCGTCGTTCTCAGGTGAACACTGTGCAATCTGCAGACAAGCCACCTGAGTACTACCTGCATTCTCTACGGACGCAGTCATCCTTGAAGCCCATTAAAATGACAATGAGTGTCAATGGTGTGCCATTGGATATGGAGTTAGACTTAGGTTCCCGAGTTTCCATAATCTCGAAGGACACCTACCTGCAGCACCAAGGAGCTTTGCCCGAGCTTTCGCAGACAGACATCAAGCTCAACTGCATACGGGGAACTATACCGGTGCAGGGAACGCTGTCTGTTGATGTACGTCTAGGCGAAACTGCAAATCAGCAGTCACTGTTTGTGGTAGCTTGCAAGAGCCCCAGACTATGCGGTAAAGATCGGCTTGCAACCTTCAATTTTCTGCCTTGCCAAGTAAACGCAACGCAGATGTATACTACCACAGAACAGAACGTACGGGTTATGCTCTTGGAATTTCAAGACATTTTCAACCCGGGCTGTGGGACGCTAAAAGGGCCACCAGTGCACGCCCAGGTTCGACCTGATGCGCAACCGCAGTACTACAGGCCTCGTTCAGTGCCGTACGCACTTCGAGTCAATGTTGAAGAAGAACTTCTGTGAATGGAACATGAAAACATTATCACACCAGTCGAACATTTCAATGGGGCTCCATTAATAGTCCCAGTTCTAAAAGCAGATGGACAAAGTGTCAGGATCTGTGGCGAGATTGGAGTAAATCTCGCAGTGGTGACAACACAGTTCCCATTACTTAAAGTGGAAGACATATTTGCATCATTGCAAGGTGGGGCCAAGTTTTTCAAACTGGATTTTCGTGAGGCTTACAACCAAATCCCAGTTGATGAAGAGACCAGCAAGCTACTGGTCATCAACACGCACAGAGGCCGCTTTGCCTACAATCACCTGACATACGGCGTATTCTCGGCCCCTGCCCTCTTTCAAAGAAGAATTGAAGAAATGCTTCGTGACCTTCCTGGCACGTCCGTATACCTAAACGATGTCTTGGTAACTGGCAGAACAGATGATGAGCACCTCCAAAATCCGCGCAAAGTTTTACAGAGGATCAAAGAGTCCGGGTTGAGACTGAAACAGGAGAAGTGCGAATTCTTCAAATTATCCCTTGTTTACTTGGGCCATGAAATCAGTGCAGCTAGTCTTCAGCCATCGAAGAAAAATGTTGAAGCCATCATGGAACCACCCGAGCCCAAAGACGTTGGTGAGCTGAGATCCTTCATTGGACTTTTGTCATACTGTGGGAAATTCCTCCCGAACTTGTCTACACTACTAGCACCCTTGTATGCTCTGCTTAACAAGAGCAGTTTCTGAATTGGACAGATGAAGAACGAAAAGCCTTCATCAAAAGCAAGAAAGTCATCATGGAAGCAAATGTGCTGGCGCACTACGACCAATCTAAGGAATTGGTGCTCGCATGTGACGCTTCGCCTTATGGAGTTGGGGCAGTGCTTTCACACCGTGATTATGGGGTGGAGAACCCGCTCACATTTGCATCTCGCACACTTACAGCAGCTGAGCGAAACTTCTCGCATCTGAAAAAGGAAGCCCTGGCCATCATCTTTGGTTTTACACGCTTCAGAGACTACTTGCTCTGTCGAAGCTTTGTCCTAATCACTGATCATAAGCCATTGGTTGGCATATTTTGTGAAGACAAAGCCATTCCAGCGATGACTGCTTCTCGCATTCAGCGTTGGGCCCTCAAACTGGGAGCCCACACTTATACGATTGAGCACCGACCAGGACACCTCAATGAAAACGCTGATGCCATGAGTAGATTACCACTGACAGAGCTTTATGCAGAGCCACCTGAACCACCGGAATTGGTCGATGCAATCTCTAAGCTGGAAAAGGTAGCAGTGTAGGTTAAGCAACTACAGCAGTTCACCGACAGTGACCATGCCCTAAGTGCAGCAATGGGTTACAGTTGGGTGGCCGCAGAGTTCTCCAGACAAAGCTTTCCAAGCATTCTGGCAAAGACGAGATGAGCTGAGCATGCTCAACAATCTGCTGTACTGGGGAAATGGAGTTGTAGTGCCACCTCCTGCTCGGAAGAATATCTTTAACTGCTTCATGAGGCGCACCAAGGGATCGTCGTCATGAAAGGTATGGCAAGGTCGTTGGTCTGGTGGCCAGGAATGAATGCTGAAATAGAACGATGCGCCCGGCAATGCGCACATTGCCTACAGAACTCTCCATTACTGATCAAGGCAGAACCAGTGCCATGGCCCGAGCCAAGTGAGTGCTGAGAGCAGATACACTTCGACTACGCAGGCCCACTTGAAAGAAGAATGCTACTTATACTAGTGGATGCCAAGTCAAAGTGGCTTGTAGTTGCCATCGTGTCAAGTGCCACAGCTGAACAAACAGTAAAGCACTTAAGGGACATTTTTGCAAGGTTTGGACTACCAAGGTGTATTGTTACCGACAACGGAACACCTTTTACTGGCAAAGCTTTCTAGGACTTTGTTTTGGGAAACGGCATTGAGCACCTGCCAACAGCTCCCTTCCACCCAGCATCAAATTGCTTAGCTGAGCGTGCTGCCAGAACAGTCAAGGATGGTCTCAAAAAGACCACTGGCGGAGACCTCAAGCTCCGGCTGCAAGATAGCTGCTTATGTACCGCAGAGCACCCCGCCCAAATGAAACATCGCCCTCCGAGCTGATGTTGACATATTCAATGAAAGCAAAGATAGACCTTTGCATTTCCAGAAGGAGGAAGAGGAGATGATGTCAAAACAGTGACAAAACAAGTCCAAGGAGCATGCTGAAAAGAATAAAAAGGGACCAAGATTCAAGAAAGGAGACAAGGTGGCAGTTCGAAAGTTCGGCAGAGGTCCCAAGTAGTGGTTGGGCGAAGTTGAAAAAAGGAACGGATCTTCCATGGTAACCGTTTCAACTCCCCAAGGGAACGTTCGTTGCCACAACGACCAAGTGAAAGTGCACTTGGACACTCCGGCACCAAGCCCTGCGGAGAAGGCACCCACTGAGGCAAGCTGTGTAGCCAGCGCCTCAGGCAACGTAGAGGCTGCAACAGTGCCTTCAGTATTCCATTCGACCAAAACTATTCGCAAGCTTCTGTGATACCTATAAACTTTAGGGAGGAAAAGTGCTCTGTAGGCAGTTGTAATCTGCTCGGGTAGATGGCACTGCCGCCTTGAAAGTATGGAGATCGATATGAGATGGACATCATTTGAGGGCAGAGAAGATAGCAGCAAAAGAAAACTTGAGAAGCGATTGAGAGAAATGGGGGAGGAGCATTGGGCTAGGAAGGTTTTCAGCTACTTGTACATGAAGAATGTTGATACAAAATGGAGGAAGCGAACTAGGAAATTGACTGGTAAATACTTGGAAAACAGAAGGGGGCCAAACCAAAAAGAATGATCGGTTAAGAAGAAAGTGAAGGAAACGGAGACTGGCATGTGGAGAGTTGGCATGATTAAGAAGTCCACGCTGGAGATCTATCGAACTTTTACGCAGGAAATTGCCAAAGAAAGGATCTATGATGATAGGGTAGTTCTCTACTGTTTGAGGCCATGACGTGAGTATTGCGAACCAAGACATATCGGGCCAAATACGAAGGGGTAGACCCGCTATGCAGTGCATGCAGGGGCGGCGCCAGGGGGGGGGGGGCAAGGGTGGGCTGGAGCTCCCCCAAAATTCTCGCCTGCCCCCCCTATGCCCACCCAAGTGCCCGGAAGCATACATTGAAAACCTAGTAGGAGCAGAGCTAGCTTGCCCCCCCGGAGGAACTCACTTTTCGTGGTTGCCCCCCCCCCCCAGTAAAAAACATCCTGGCGCCGCCCCTGAGTGCATGTGGAGGGGAGAAGGAAACTGCCGAACACTTGCTTATGTTCTGTAAAGGGCTTCACCCTGTAGTTCAGGATGATGGCGCAGAGTTTTTCAAAGCACTGGGGTTTAGGAACAGGGAGGGCAAAATAGACTTTAAGCAGGTAGAATTCACTAGAAGAAGGTTATCTAATTGGTGGCTAAAGTTATGCACGAGTGAAAATTAAATAATTCACTTCAAAGTATCAGTCCTTAACTTCACTATTTAAAGGAAAAAAAAGAAAAATATAGTGGCTAATTATCAAAGTATTACGGCTAGGTGACGCTAGCCGCCACCCAATCTAAAGGGTAGCGCCACATCCGTCCATCCATCTATTCACGTCGCACATGTTCCGGCAGATGGGGACTCAGTCGGGCTCGGACTGGGGAGCCGGAGTGATGCCTAGTTCACACTGAAACATCTGCTTTTTACAGCGACCGAAAGAAATTCCCCTGCCGCCGAAACGCAGCGTCGTTCGCACTGGACGCGCCCCGCGCCGCCGAATATGCCATCTACTACGGGGCGAATGCGGGATGGATGCGCTGTCACCCGGTTGTTGTCGCGGCTTGCAAACGCCACTACGCTATCCGGTGGTGTATACTTCGACGATTCTGGTACGCAAGAAAATATAGTACTGCTTACTTTGCTGGCAAGTGGCTGTCTTGTAATGCACGAAGTGCAGAAAAACCACCGACGCCAGCGGCGTTGGTGGGTTCGTTTTGCTCTGCAAGACCACAACAAGCTCGGTCACGCGAACAGCAAGCTCGGTCACCTCTTTCACGAAATACGGAGGTGAAGTAGGCACAGAGTAGGTTAAACTCCCGTTGGTTTCAACATTCAGTTACGTGCAATGCGGCATAACAAGTGAGTAGGGCTTGGCCGCCATTTTTTAAAATTTCTTGACTAGCGCTCCTATTGGTCCACGGTGACCGATTCGGCAGCAGATGCCGCAAAAATCGGTCCTAGAGCGATCGGCGCGGAGAGGGCCCTTTCGGCGGATCTCGCCGCCGCCGAACCGGATTCGGAGCACTGTCGGCGGTCGGAATGCTCAGTGTGAATGCGGCCTCAAGCTATGCTCGCTGTCTCCGTCACTGCTCTCTCGATGTAACCACAAAACACCTACCAGTTTAGAGAACGAAAACTGTACCTTTGAATGTTGTGTCAAAATAACATGCAAATACGTAGTGGCAGCGTACGGAACTGCAATTGCGCGAGGTGAGATGGCGCTGGTAATACTATCATCATTAACAAACAGAAGCAGTTTTTTGCTGCAGATGTGGGGGGGAGGGGGCGCGGCTGGTTCACGCTGCTCGCTTCCTCTGCTCTTTTTTTTTCGTTGCTAAATCGCGCTTCGCGTCTGTAAGTACCGCCAGGTGACTTAGGTGGCCTCGACTGGCAAAAACAACGTCAATAAAGTAAAGTTGCATCATTTATTGCGAGTGTCCAAGCCGGTACAATCAATGTATACGGTCGGGCCCGAACAAAACAAGTCACTCATACATATCGAAAGCTTTCAACCCATGCGTAAAGACGCTTGAAAGCTAACAAGCATATGCATATAACTGAAAATCGAGATCACTGAATGAACGTCGCTCTCACTGTGTTGCGGCGCTCGAGTTTAATAGTGTGGCTTCAGGACAAGGGTCCGATTCTGCCGTCAGATGCGGCGCTTGCCCTGCAGTGTTGATCTTGAAGTGAATGCATGATGTGGAATCGGGAACGAAACTTGCACACTGCTGATAGATAGCTCGCGCAGTGAGAGCAATGTAGTTTTATTAAATTTGTTAAATAAGCACTTGCGGATGCGAGCCTTTCTGAATTTTTTCGCTCTGCAATGCTACATTGAGTACTTCACAATTGTGGAATGTCGCGTCGTGTCGACAGGGTAGGCACTAGTTTTAATACTCAGCCGTAAGCTCATATCAAACGTAATATATATTCAGGTGATGGGCCTAAACATATTTCAGGCTTGCTACATTTATTGTTATAGTCAAGTTACACAGTTACTACAGCTAGATTTCTCGTCGCAGGTAATGACCGGTCTGATGCGTATGCAGCGAACATGCATGCTAAAGGAACAGAGTTATGCGATGTGTGCTTACGGATCGAAAATGCCCAATTCTCAGAAAATAAGCTTTAGGCATGCATTTTACATTTTTGTTGTTTGTACATCTTTGTTGGTGCTCTTACAGTACACTATCTGCTCAGCTCTGAGCACAAACTCTTTTGCACAGACACATCGATAGAACTTGAGCACTTTCTTGCAAGCAATCACTCCTGAAATCAAATGGTGGTACGTGATGTTAATCTGTCCAAATGCTGGATCTATAAAGGTCACATTTATTGCACACTTGTTATTGTGTTTGCTTTTTCAGTATACTTGTGCTTGAAACCTGAAGTTGTTTTCTCCCTGCTACTTTAATAGGTTAGGACTGGAAATACGTATTATCTTGCAGTGTGGCTGTGAATAAGTCAAGATCATGTATGTTTCAACTACCTGTGCGATTTTCTAGATTTTTTGCATGACTGTAGTGCACAGAATTTCAATTCGTAGCGGTAGACACTATAGTTATGACAACTTAATTTAAACAAAAGCAGATGTGCTCATAGAAATCGGGGACGTTTCTCTGCTATATGGAAAAAAAAAAACAGTACCACATGCAATAAACACAATTTTGCTGCTCTTCACGACAGCATTCACGTTTTTGAGGAAGCTGTGCTACAAGTGCTCATCACCTTCATGATTTATTATTTTAGGAGCCCATTAAACATATGTGCAAAGCTAAATCAATTGAGTGCAAGCTTATGAGCTTTGGCGCATCTCTTTGTAAACTTGTATGAGCTAAACACAGTTCATTAAGACAAAACAGTTGTGGGTGTTGTTCGTAAACTGTCACAAGGTACAACTAAATGTCGTAAATCCTGTTAATGCCCCTCACCGCGAAGTTGTTCATTTTGCAAATAATAATTTCTGACGATTCACATGCCAACTATGAATTGATCGTGAGTCGTACAGTAGTGGGCAAATTTAGATCGATTCTGGCTTCCAGGGGTTCAAACAAATGACATTGTAGCCTCACAGGAGACAAGACTACTTGTCAAAACATTTGCTCTGACACCTTATGTTAACAGATTTTTTCATATTTCAAGCCATCTTTTAAGTGTCAGTTTAGTTCACCTGCACCAATCGAAACTGGTTGACAGTTGTGCACGAGAAGTTCAGAACTTGTGCAGCACGAGTTTAGCAGTGCGGCATCAAAAGTGAATGACAAGGTGCCGACAAGGTGGAATTCTTCTTTTTGTTTGCTTAATTTGATGAGGTGCAAACATCTTGGCATAACACGCCATGTTTGTAGAGGTGGGTACAGTACCTACGTCGAATGCTATGTTGTTTGTTAAGCTGTGCATGCGACTGCCCCAAACCGGCACCGTCAGAGCAGAAGGTACAAGAGAATCATGAACTAGTTTTGGTGTTGTACCTCTCCTGCGCTTTTTGAAATGAATGGCACGATTTAGAAGATGCCACTGCTGCGCCACTGAAACGAATGACGAGGTGCAGCACTTTGTAAAATAAATCATGTGGCGCAGGCGAATCGAACAAACCTTTAAGCACACAAGCGTCTTAGCGTTTCACCCCCATCGAAATATGGCCACTGTGGATGGGATCAAACATTGTGTTGTTGATGAGCTCAGCAGTGCCACACAATCTAACTATAGTGTCACAGTTTCAACATTATTGAAGTGTAGATTCCATGCCACGGTAGAGAGCCAATGCTTGCGGCCAATCTAAAGCACTCCTCCACAATGAGCGCGGTAAAAAATTCACAAATACAGCATTACATGTGTGAGGCTCGAGATGACCCGTTGTTGTGGACATTCATATGTTTCAACGAGCTTGCAGAGTGGACATTCGGGGTTAGTCATCTTGTCATTGCATGGCAGTCTGGAAAAACAAGTAAGATCCCCAGACCTCAATGAATGAAATCAATGCATAATCAATGTACGAAATTTTCCAAAGTAAACAAATAAACTCAGTTAACTAGTAAACAGCAGTTTTTTATTCATATGTGTAATGGTACCTCATAACACGTGTATCACTGAGGGCTGCTTCTTCACAAGGCATGTCATGTAGCAGATTCCTTGCCCAGTGTACACAGCTGCTTCCATGTCAGGTGGGCCAGGAGGCTATGGCAGTAAAAGAAGTATTTCTCATTTATGTGACACTTTCTTGGTCACAATATAGCAAAACCAGATCCATAGTTATGTACTGTTTCTCAAACACGGCTGCGGTAAACTATTAACTAATAGATTTTTTTTCAATTATATACCGGCTAGCTACGAAGATACATGCGAGGCGACGGTGATTTAATTTATCAGCCTTCTTTTATCGCAATGGCCTGGTTGGTGTTATCTGGTGGTAGAATTTCAAAATTAACTTTTGAGTCGGCGATTCATTCACACGTGATGCCACGCCGCAAGTAATGCACGTTTTTTCCGGTTACAGATTAAGACGTCAAACATTTTTAAATTTTAATATAGCAATGCGCTGCTGCCCTGTGTTGCTACGCAGTCATTGGCAAAAAAAAACTTAATATGTTGAAATGAATGAACTAGCCCTGCAAGCAACCGTCCTTTAAAAAACTGAAGTGGTTTCTACTCACCCTTCGGGCTTGAAACGGGTATTCATCCGATGAAAGCTTCAACGGTCGCTCTGTTGCCCGGAAGTCACTTGATTCCCTTCGCGAGAGCATTTGAACGAGTCAAAATAAACAGAACGAGAAAGAGAGTGTCGGTCGACAGAGGCTCGAAGTATTTACAGCGAAACGAAACAGTCCGAGACACATCCGAACGTACCGCGAGCCGTTAGGCCCGTTACTACAGTGAACTAGAAGGCTTGTAGTGGCAAAAGCGCCCCCCCTGCTCGTGAATCTCGGGAAGCTGCCGGCCGCGGGCGGCGCTGGCGTAGTAATCGCGAGGTGCTGCTGCGGGGATTTGGGCATCTTTCGAACAGCTGCGCAAGCTTCTTCCCTTTCTTTCTCCGTTGCATCGCACTTTGAAAAAATGGGCAGCTACAATCGACTAACCTGGCGAACGGTTTTGCGTGCTGAGATTATGTACTGAACGCTTTGCGAGCCTGTGCTTCACTGTGAAGAGCAGCATCATGTGCAGCTCCCGTCGACTTCGCAGCGTAGCGTCGGACGGGCTTTTTTTTTTTTGTAATAAGCCTCGTGTTCTTTCAGAGCACCTCAGCTTCAAATCACGGATATCTGATATGAATTCTTTGTCATTAACGTGCCACGAGCCACGACTGGTGACGCCCTTGACCAGAGTAGCAATTTAGCGGCTCGAACCGCAATGTTTGTCTCGATTATCGGCCTTCTGGTGTATTATGGACTGCATTACATTTCGAATGTGTGCCATAAGCGGTACTCGTTTTTCAGTAGAGCAAGACTTCTTGCTGTTCGTTCACATGCGGACAACTTTTGCACGACTACACTAGTTTGTAGACCAAACAGATAGCCCTGTCAGCACCGCTTTCAGCACTTGGAGTCCCACAGTATTTTAGCCAGGAGAATAGTTATTATAAAGAAGAGGCTGTGTGACAAAATGGCAAATGAAAGAAACATTTCGGCAACACTTGATACAACATTTATTTAGGTTGTAACTACATGCCAAATGAACTAATCGAGTGAGATGTCAAACAAAAATAACCAGCTAGAAAGCAAAAACTGATCACAAGCACAGTACAATGCAAGACACAGGCAGTCTACTTTTCACACAATAAAAAAAAGACAGGAATATACACATATACTTAAAATATTTCAAAGACAATGGTGCGGCTATGAACAAATCAGGTGCAAAATTAAAACGGCTTGCCAGGTTGCACGAATTGCCATTACGACTGCAATAAATGAAACGGGCAGTCCACTTTTCACTTATCACAGTACAGTAAACATACTAGGAACGTTTTAACAATTATGAGGGTGCATATAGAACTTTCCAAAAATGTGACGGTGAAAGTTTAGTTGAAAGTTCTGTTAATGTGTTCTTGAACTTTCTGTTGAACTTTGCGAAAGTTCCCATCACCACTTGAATAGCACAATAGACAGCCTCCTCCAAAGCTTGTTATCCTGGCTCACCAACACCAGAAGCCTCCTGTTCACACCCGTCAAAACCTTCAGCTCTAAAGGCAGCTCATATTGCACATGGCAGCGACCTCCCCTCTTGCACTGCTATTTAACTTTCTAGCCCTCCTCCAACCCTTCTGCTGCAGTGCTCCCTTCCCGGCTAGCACTCCAATGTTCTGTACAATTTTGTGGACCTTACAATGATGTTGAGTACCTCATGTATTCCATGAAACAGAGATCTAAGGCTTTCACATTAAAAACATTTTAACATAAAGCTTACATTAAAAATTTATACAATGACAAACAACAATGTGACTATGAAAAAATAAAATGTCGAACAGAAATAGCTCACTAGATAACAAAAAAAAAAACAATTGTCAGAAGTTCAATACATCAAACAAGCACTCTACCTTACACGTAGTGAAGTAAAAATACCAGAAATACATTAAGAGGGTCTTGATGACAAATAAAACTGTTAAATTGCAAAGAACTAGGCGTTTGTAACAGACAGACTCCAAATTAATTCTGCAAAAGCACAGAATTATTGCATAGTAAGTTATGACAACAGTACGCATAAAAATACAAGAATGGCACAGAGAAAATGGATAAACAAACACGGTTGCCCTCCAGACATATGAATGCTGAAATGGGGGCAAGAGCAGTCTATGTACAGCGGCTAAGTTTCAGGTATTTTGCCGTTTCCCGCTTTTGCATCCTGGCTCGGTTGAGTGATTTTACGAAAAAGTGCAGCCGAGTGGTAATGAAAAATGCCACCATCTTAGCACTAAGCATTTCAGCGTGGTCAGTACATCCAACACGGTGCTCTGGTCGGGATTTGATTAGCCAAATTACATCCATGATGCTTTCGTGATGAAGCTCTTGTGCACTGAAGCAACCCGTGAAAAGGTTCTCCAGGTTTTTTAGGAACCTAAATAGGAAACCCGATGGGTACAGCAGGCGGCCATTATCCTTTAGCTGTGTTAGCTGAGCAGCTTGAAGGTTTTTGATGTCGTTTTTGTCTGCAAGCGGAACGTTTTTACAAGCATCACAGCTGGTTTTGGCCAAGAACTTCCGTGCTACATATCCAGCAACGTAAAAAATTAGCCGCTCATCACTTTTGGCAGACACACAAGCAACATGATCTGGTGCAGCTTTCTCAATGGTGTTCAATGCCAGTTCAGCACTGCAAAGATTCCCATCAGCAATCAGCTGGTCTAGCAGAAACTGTTTGGTACGGTCATCCCCACCGGCCGCATCAGCCCCAAGCAGTGCAGTCAAAATGCCTGGCTCTGCATTCCCGTGTGACACAGATTTGGCAAGGCTGTAAAAACTCAAGCAAGAAACTGTAATCAAAAACTGCTGGGGTGTGGGGTGAGTATTACAGCCTGACGACTGCCGTGCAATGCCAAAAAAGTTCTCAGCTGGGTCCTGGCTCAGCCTTGATGTCATGATGAACTTGTACGCGAGTTGTTGGCTCAGGTAGTCCAGCAGCGACAGGACACTTGCAATGGTGACCTTCAATCCAACTGCGGTAGACTCGGACAAAAAGCGGCCCCGCTTTTCGGCTCGGCCTTCGTTTTTCGCTTGACGCAAGTTTTCTGCTACATAAACCTCCCATTCAACAAGGTAGGCTAGAAATGACAGCAGCTTATCCACGGCAGCTGAGTCCGGACGAAGAGCCTTGGCGGGGAATCGAGATGACATTATCTCGATAAGGTCTCTCATCATGCTGAAATGCATAGAGCACACAATAAGATTTTAAAACAGTTAGCCAAGAAGTTGGAAGGTTCATTTGCACCGAAAGGTAAATAAAAACAAAAAAGTGAAATATAAGTATGCTCCTAACAGCTTGTATACATGTGGAGCAGTACTTGAGGCAATAAACTTACCCGAAAAAGGTCAAGACAGGCTGGATGCTCCCGCATTTGGCCTCAACATCATTTTTGTAGAGACGAAGGCCATTTAGAACCGTGTCACTGAAGAGTTGGAAGGCGTAGGTAACCCTCATTTTCTCAAAGTTGTTGGGCTGAGTGTGGCGGGTTGTGATACCGGGCATGGCTTGAAGAGTCACGTTCGAGCCATCAAGTGTCAAAGCCTCTTTTACAGGACGAAGCGATACCTGCATGGAAAAACAAAATGCTTCATAAGACACTGCAGTGCTGTGTTTTTATGTTTCCTGGGGATAAAAACATTCTCATATTGATAAAGGCATAAATTTTTGTACTTACTGGTCCTGTTGGAGTGGTGAAGTCTGCTTGGAGCAGCCCATTCCTGATGCATTTGACAAGATGTGGGAAGTCAGAAATGAAATGAAGTGACCGCTTGTTGTCCACTGGATGTTGCACTTTGCATTTTGTGCTAGATGCAGTCGCGTAAATGCCCATCGTGGACCACATGTTTCGATTCCAGGTCGCTACGTCGGATGTTATGAAATCAACAAACAGCCCAGCCTTTTCCGCTAGAATCACTGCCTCCAGCATCACTTTCGAGAGCAAATTTCCTTTCATGTTGCCCTGCGTGGCAAAAGAAGCAAGTATTTGGGTCCACTCGCCAGTGAACGCACAAACATTATGACCATCCCATGGTCAGCCACTTTATGATTGTCACTGCTGGGGGTGAACTGGCCCATGTCCACGAAGCCTTGTATGTGCCCTGACGATGAGACTGACAGATTCTCGGACAGTTTCATTCCGTCAACGATGAGCCCTCCGTGCCTTTTGAAGGCATCCATGGAAGACGCTTTCTGCCTGAGCATGCTCCTCACTTTGGCATTAAAGCCAAATCCCGTCCTGTACGACCTGAGATACTTCTGAAGAGTAACCGTGCTCGGCAAAGCAAGAACTTTCTGCCTCCGCATATCCTCGTAAAGCTTTGGCCCTTTCATGCGCATGATGAGGCATTCCAAAATCCACTCCTTCGAGTACCTCATCCCTCTAACACTCTTCCTCTTCGCAGCCTTGAACATGTGTAGAGCTGCCTCTTGCTGCTTTGGGGGGAGTTCTTTAATTCGGTCAAGGAAAGTCTCATCACTTAGCCTGGAGTTTTCTTCTTTCATGGCTCGTACTTGGCCTGCCAGGGTACACAAGCGTGAAGCAATTCGCTTTGTCTTCTGATTGGCCATTCGCAGCTTGTGAGACAAGTTATGCGAGACACGTTTTTTCTTCAACTTGGACTTCCGTGCCAGCAGCGACTTTCGCAAATACCGACAATGAACACAGATGGTTCCTGAAAAACGTAAAACATAAAATAAGCCACTTCCTTACTTCGAACTATTTGCAAGACATGGAAACAAGGGCTAACAGATAATTGGAGGAAAAATAAACTCCAGAGCTATTACAAAGTGGGTAATAGCTAACAGGTCCTGACTAGTGTTATTTCCCTTTGATGCAGGTTGCTTTAGATACAAAGGATATGCTTAGGTTATGAAAAAAAAGTAGCAGGCTATGTTAGCTAGAACAAAAAGTACATTGTTTCTTATTAAAAATATTAACACACACCTTTGACTGTCACCATTCCAAGACAGTTCTTGCTGAACACGCCGTCACTCGCGGGGGTGAGGGTGCGCTTCATCTTCTCGGTCAGGTTCTGAGCAAGGCCGTCATAAGCGTCTTTGCTCATAGCGCTTGAACAAAGCAATGCAGTGTCAACTTCGTGAAATATGTTCATTGCTTCAAGAAGGGAGGTGATTTTGCCGTACTTCTTTTCTCTCGCACCGAGATATCAGCTTGCCACAACATCACTGTTGCTATCTAAGCTGAAACAGATCACTTTCTCGTGGGAGACACTGAAAGGCTGTTTTGTTGTGCGTGTAGTGGCATACACAAGGAAATCAAGGTCTGGAGTGGTCAGTTTCGTCCACAGCCTTGGAACACTTAAGCAGGTGGCAAGGTCCCTTAAGTCACCTGATTTGAGCGGGTTCGCTTGCATGTTTTCGGCAGGGCTCGTGTTCGGGTCGGAATTCTCTTCGCCGAGCAAGCTCGCTTCGTGCTCATCGCGACGAGAGAGACGAACTTTCTTCGCCGATCCAGACGTAGAAACTAAGCAGCGCTTTCGCTCGGGCCTTGGTTTTTTTCACAGATGTGGAAAGGTATGCGGGCAGGTCAGGTAAAAACGTTGGCACTGCATTTGCAGTACGACCAGGCTTTCCTCGAGCGATTCGTACCTCCTTGCCGCCGATGATGTGGACATAATCACGAACGACAACATGGTCTGCAAAGTGTTTTTCACAAACCGCGGATGTGTCCGTTAGAGGTTTGTCTTTCCTCTTGAGGTTCCGCTCCCAAACCTTTCGTCGGTCTTCGTCCTTTGGTGCCGAAAAGAGCGAAATCTTCCGCCCGTTTTCAACGCGATGGCCGGGGTAGCCTGACCGGCAACCCGGGGTGAAACAGTGCGTATCCGTCTTCTTTTTCTTGTTCATGGTGGTACCGAGAACGTTTTCTTCCAGCACAGAAAAAAGATACAAGAAGAATCGAAAGCCACAGAGCAAAGCGCCCTGACAGCAGTCAACTCGCCGGTCGAGCCTGCCTGGCTGGCCTCGCGAATCTGACTGCAGCGCTACGCGCGGCGGACAGCTTTTTTCATCACAGCGCCTCCTATGGACGCCCACTTCGTTCTTGCCACTACAAAACCTTCTAGTTCACTTTACCGTTACCCGCCGTCGCAACCGTTGGCCGCCGCAAACTTTGAAATGAAGATAAAGATGTCAATAGGCTGCTGCTGACCTCGAGTCAGCTGGAGCAAAAACTATTACAAAAAATTGATGACGCAGCACATGTTAAAAAAAACTACTTGCTAGAATAACAAGGTGTTTTTTATGTGTAGCGGTACGCAAAAATGTAGTATTTGATCATTTTAAAATTAAACTTTGCCCCGAAGAGGGCATCTCTACAAGAAAGTGCAATAGCGCGAGTGGCGAGAGAGGTTAGTAAATCCACTCTGAGTGTTTGAAACAGAAACGCGCCGTGGTTGATTTTTTTCCCCCCTACAGGTGAGCAACTGAACTTGAGAGTTTCCAGGGCCTGATATAACTAAGCATAATAAACCATGTTATGTTGATACACAACAATAGCGTCGGAGAGAAAAACGCGGCCGCGGTTGCTTAGTAACTCCCGAGGTGCTCCATGCCTTAAACTAGGTTTTGCAGTATAAAACATGCAACGTCTTGTGCGCTAGCAGACGGCAACGCAGCTGTTTCAGCGTACCGCGTTAGGTGGTTGATAGCGGCAATCACCCAGCGGTTGCTACTCGGAGTCTAGGAAAGCGGACCGTAAATGTCGATTTCGACACGATCGAAAGCTCGCGTTGGACATAGTAACGGCTGTAAGGAACCTGTGGTATGTTGAGTGGGCACCTCGCGTCACTGGCACGTAGGGAAAGACCTTTAGTAACGGCGAACAAAACGGCACATACCACGCCAGTAGTGCCGCAGCTGCAAGCGAGTGTATGTTTTCAACACACCGGCGTGGCCACATTGAGGGTCATCGTGAAATGTCGTGCAGATGTCCGAGCGGAGATGTTGGGGAATGACGAGAAACCACTTACGGCTGATCGAGCTGTAGTTTCGCGGTAAAGCAAGTTGTCTCGAATAGCAAAGTGTTGTGCTTAGCGGCGAAGCATCCTGGAAACTGAACCGGGCGTCCAGTTTGAGATGAAATCCAAAAGGGAGGAAAATCCAAGCGCCTTTTTGTTGCTCAGAAGGCATGTCATAAATGCTGATGGCCAAGGAAGCACTGGCGGAGGTAGACGAGCAGACAGGTTCTGAAGCCAACGGCAAGCGCGACAGGGCATCGGCATCGGAATGCCTCCGGCCAGAGCGGTAGATAACACGGATGTGGAATTCCTGTAACCACAATGCCCAACGAGCGAGCCGACCATTAGAATCTTATAGTGAAGGTAACCAGCAAAGCGCATGGTGGTCTGCCGCACTATCAAACGGACGATCATATAAAAAGGCCGAAATTTTCCCCTTGCCTAAATAATGGCGAGGCACTCCTTTTCAGTGACACTGTGATTCTTCTTGGCTTTGGTGAGGATGTGGCTGGCATATGCAACCACGGACTCGTCAAAGCCATCCTTGCAATGGGCCAGTATGGCCCCTAGCTCGACACCACAAGCGTCGGTATGAAGCTCTATTGGAGCAGATGGATCGATATGTCGTAGTATGGGAGGCGTAGTGAAGAGCTGTCGGAGCTCCCGAAATGCATTGTCACACCCCTGTGACCACGCTGACAAATCAGAACTTTCGGCAAGAAGATTGGTCAAGGGGGCGATAATGAAGGTGAAATTGTCAACGTAGCGTTGAAAGTACGAGCATAGGCCGATGAAGTTTCGGAACTCTTTGATGGTGGTCGGTTTTGGGAACACTGCAACTGCATTAAGTTTTGTAGGGTCTGGGAGAATGCCGTCCTTAGAAACCACATGGCCGAGGATTACAATCTAGCGAGCACCGAAATGGCATTTCTCCAAGTGAATTTGAAGTCCCACCCTGAAAAGCCACGAAAAAATTTGCTCGAGGTGGCTGAGGTGGGTCGCAAAGTCGCCTGAAAATACCTATATATAGTCCAAATAACAGAGGCACGTTTTTCATTTCAGACCTCGCAAAATGGTATCCACCGTTCTTTCGAAAGTAGCAGGAAAGTAGCGAAAGTTCTGATTTCACTGGCCAAAGGGCGTAACGGTGAATTCATATGGTCCATTTGGCGTTACAAAGGCTGTCTTCAGGCAGTCATTCTCTGCCATGGGCACCTGCCAGTAGCCGGAGCGTAAATCTAACGAACCAAAGAACTCTGCTTCTTAGGCAGTCCAAAGCATCATTGGTGTGAGTCAGATGGTATACGTCTTTGTGCGTTATCTTGTTGTAAGTTAGTCGTTCATCAGAAAACTTTTCTATGTCGGTTGATCCCAGAATTTCTGATCACAACCTAGTATACTGTTCTTTTTTTTAAGGTACCTAACATCAGCAAATGTAAAACGATAATGGTTAAAGATTTCTCTCGTGCCAGAGATGAAAGTGTCTTGGATTTGGAACTATGCCTTGATAATTTTCAAAGCAACAATACTGCTGTACTTTGGGATGAGTTGAAACAAATTATTGCTTACTGTCTTAGCAACTTTATTCCCAACAAAACTAAAAAAGCATCGAAAACTGCTCCTTGGATAACGAGAGAAATCTTGCACCTCAAAAGGAAAGTAAAGCGCCTAAGGCGACGGCGGGCCTCCCGTGTGATTATTCACCAAATGCAAAATAAATTAAACCTTGAAGTACAGCTATGTGAGCGCTGGTATTTCCAGCACACGTTACCAAGCTTCATTCACATGGCACCCCAAAAGTTTTGGTCGTTTATAAGGAGGAAAACAAACTCAATTGACCAAATCGTTCACGAAGGCCTCGTCGTCGTCGATAAGCAATGTATCGCAAAGCACTTTAATCATTATTTTCAAAGTGTAGTTTTTAGTTCTAATACCATTGTAAACACAAATCGCTTGCCATGTGACTCGAACATTGATATTGTATCACAACCAGGTGTGGTATCAATGTTACTGAACCTTAAAATAAATCATCTCCAGGACCAGACAACATACCGAATGCCTTTCTGCGCAGATATGCTGAAGCGTTAGCCCCCTTTTTGGTAATCATTTTTCGTTCCTCGTTGTCGTCAGGCATTCTTCCTGCAGATTGGCTAACTGCGCGTGTCGTTCCCATTCCGAAAAAGGGCGACGCAGCACAAGTAACCAATTATCGACCCATTTCACTAACGTCCACGTGCTGCAAATTAGTTGAACATAATATTGTTAAAGAAATATCAAAGGTTCTAAATGATAACAGTACACTTTCTCCTCACCAGCATGGTTTTCGCAAAGGGTTATCGACTGTAACACAATTAACGACAATTATTCACTACTTTGCTAGTACACTTGACAAGTCGAGCCAAATCGACGTGATATTTCTGGACTTTAAGAATGCGTTTGACCTTGTTCCTCACAGTAAACTTATTGAAAAACTGCAGTCAATTAACTTTCCCGCATACATAGTTAACTGGTTAGCAGCTTATCTGTATAATCGCAAAGAGTTTGTATCAATCGGTAATTACTCTTCTAATGAACTTTCAGTAACGTCTGGAGTACCCCAGGGTAGTGTTTTAGGACCTTTACTATTTCTAATATATATAATTACATCGTTAACGAAATTTTTCCCCCTATTCAAATTAGGCTATTCGCAGACGATTGTATAGTGTTTAACAAAGTTTGTTCTCTTAATCATCAATTATTGCCTAATTCTAACCATCAAAACATCTTGTCGTGGTGCGGGCGATAGGGTATGGAATCGAACAAGGAAAAAAAAACAGTCTACATGTCTATAACAAAAAAAAATTAATATGATGTCATTTGCTTATAACCTAGGATCTACACCGCTCACCAAAGTAAACCAATACAAGTATCTTGGAATCATAATAACTAGTGACCTAAGTTGGAATAACCACATTTCCAACATATGTAATTCCTCCTTCAAAAAACTGTGTATCCTCACGCACAAACTAAAGCACACTCCTCATTATACTAAAATGCTAGCCTACACTTCACTCATTCGCCCGAAACTAGAATGTGCAGGCATCGTGATCCCTACACAAAAACTAACATAAACGCTCTAGAGACGATTCAACGCAGAGCAGTTAGGTTCATTTTTTCTAAATATAGAATAACTGACTCTCCCACTAGCCTAATGAAACAACATAATATCCAGACACTTCAGCTTCGAAGGAAAGTACACAGGCTAAAATTTCTCTACCAACTGAAAAACAACTCTTTCTCTCTGAACCCAAACGCGTATGTGACACGACTTGCAGCACGTCGAACACGGCATCGTCACGAATTTTTTTTGACACCATATAAGACCACAACTAACCTTTTCAAATATTCGTTCTTTCCGCGCACTATAAACGATTGGAATAATCTGCATTTATCACAACTAATAAGCGCAGATTCCATTGAACATATATCTACTTGATGTTTTGTCATTCTCATGTTGATTAATCTTTCATTTCTTATTTTTAGTGTTCCTTTTTTGTATTTCAAGTGTCTTGCGGGGGTATAGGCAAATGTTTATGCGCATGCAATGTGTTCTTACTTCTGTTATTTCTTTCTGACGTTGTTTTCATTGATTATGTTTTTCGTATTTCTTCAGTGTACATCTTACTTAGTTGTGACTTTCTCCTTTAATTTTTTTTGTGATTGCTGTTCATGTGTATATATATATATATATATATATATATATATATATATATATATATATATATATATATATATATATATATATATATATATATATATATATATATATATATATACTCATGTAGTTGCCTTCCTGCTTGGACCCAAATAGGGTCTGCAGTATTGTATAAATAAAATAAAATAAATAAATAAAGTAATGCAAAAATAGTTCTCTCCTGAGTGCGCAATATCCTCCTTACCAGCAGTGCGCGATTATCGATGATTGTAAACAGCTTGGATTCCCATCGGCTTCTGTTATCATTGGCCAATGCCCGGACAGCCTGGCAGAAAAGGGTATGGCGAGCAAAATATGGGCGAGATGGTAGCGAAAGCCTCAAATATTTTTTAAGGTGCGTTTCTCTTAGTTGTTTGACCTTCTCAATAATTAGAATGAAGCAAAAGTTTTGGAAAATACCTGTGATGGGACTACATGGGGCTTTCCTGACACAAACCGTGGTTGCTGGCCAATGCTCACCGAATTCGCCTGTTCATCAGGCCTACTTACTTTTGTGTATTAAATAATATTCGACAGAAATTCGTGGTATGCGAGCGCGTACAAGTTGTAAAAAACTAAAGCGATTAGAGCGGTTCTGTCCGTTTCTTTCGTCACTTTGTCGTGAAGTCAGACGAACAGCTATCGAATAGCCATGGACGCTCATTTCTTCCGGCCATTAATTCAGTTCGCACTGGCTTCTCTACGGAATACCTCTGTTTTTCTTTTCATCCAAAGGACCATAGTGCACGAGCAAGTGCACAGTGGGGCGTTTAAACTGCACACTTTTTACCGCGCGCGCCCCGTTTGGCCCATGCACAGCCCTACTGCGCTTAAGAAAACTAGTTCACCAAAGCATCCAGACAGGCAACTTTCAGAAGCCCACAAACTGGAACAGCTGTAAAGCACTTACGTAATAATACAAAGTCATCAAAAATATTGCAATACATTTAGCTTTGAGCCAGTATACACACATGCACCGTTTATGCTCGCTTCCACATTCCACCGCGTGTTACGTGTATGACTGCGCGCATTCTTCACCTCGTTCACACGTTGGATGGACGTCATGGCCGTCACAGCCGTGCAGCGACGAGTTTTTTTATTAAGGTTGAAATAAGAGGTCCCTAAATATCAGCAGTACTTGTATTTGCCCTTGTTCTCAGTGCCATATGTGAATTGGCGGTCAGCTTTACGGGACGAAAAAAGCGCACGTCTCAAGAAGCGGGCCCTGAGTAGTCCTAGCTGTAGTCCTAGCTCGTCTTGGCGAGATTGCACATGGTGTAGCCTCTTGTTACAAGTAATAACCGGATATATTCGAAACGTTCTTCGGTATAGTGCTCGAGCCCCGATTCAATTCGGCGTATTTTTTAAAAATTAGTGATACGGTGTTTTCGGGGAAAACTTGAAGTTAAGTGAAACGACCCAGTCCGAAGGACAGGCGCCCAACCGCCGGTTGTTTATGTTGACGCGTGGTGCATGGCCATTTTGTGTTAGGTTCTTGCGGGCTGCCTGTCGCTGACGACGAGTGCATCTCGGTAATGCGCCATGCGATTTAGGGCTGACGCCAGTACTTTATTAGTCAATTCGAAATTATAAACTTGTGCGTGCGGTCATACCTAAAAGGTAAAACAGATATGAAGGCAGATACCGAATGCGAGAAAGTCATGGGTCATCCACCATCCCAATTCAGACGCACCTGTATTAATTTTTCTTTTACATAATGCTTTGACGCAATAAGGTTTCTTGGTATTGTAGGGTCTACTTTAATGCAATTGTACCATTGAAAAAAAATTATGATGAAATTTTAGCTTCAGCGACTTCGGGATTTCATTTATAAATATTGAGGCAGTTGTCATTTCAAATGTTGGCGCAGTTTGAATGTTGTCCACAGTTTGAAAGTTGTGGTTAGTCAATAAGTACACAACATTGGCGAGCAATGCTATTCCGAATGTAATGATTTCTTCAGAATTTTTATTGTATATACTGTCGTAAAGGATCTATAATCAGCTAAATGTATTGTTAGTTACGTATATCTGTTCTATTTTCTTGCATAGAGTGAGTGCCACTCGTCAGACTATAAATTGCACAAAAACAGAGGGTTCTTCCAGTTGTACAACAGAATGTTTATTAAATTTACGCCAAAAAGTGCTCTATACAAGAAATAATTGGGCCTAAATACTTACTGTGTTTTGTGCACTTTAATAACAATTTTCTACAACAAAGGCATACTTTTGCCACTCCTACAAGTACTTCGTAGAATGTGCAATGAATATTTTTAAGAATAGATGCTGTTTTGTTAAGGCAAGATCATCCTTCTGCTGGCACCACAACCACTGCATACACCCAGGTAACGCAGAACGTTGAGTCAACGTGGTTTGAATGTGACGAATGTGAGGCAACGTTAGTCGGTAAAATATAACATTGCACCGACATTTATAGTAATACGTTGCCTTAACACAGTGTTTTTAATGTTGCAGCAACATTCAAATAATGACGTTGTCCTAACGTGTAATGTTTTTAACGAGGCAACAACATTCAAACTATCACGTTGCCCTAACGTGATGGTATTAATGTGGTAACAACAATCAAATAATCACATTGCGTCAACGTTGTGTACAGACATCAAACCCATGTTTTACAGTGAACGTAGAGACAACATGGAGAACATAATCGCTGAAACATCCAATAACACACATGATAACTTTTTCAACTTCGTGTACTCATTTGATTAATGATTGACAGTGGCTAGTTTGTGCGGTTGAGTAAGAAATAGAAGCATGAACAATACAGACAACAGTTAAGCCTATGTTTTTCACACACTAATCCTTTTACGAATCTTCATTCTTTATACAACTGCACTCTATGCTTTTACTCATTTGTTCGACAATACACGATTGCCGTAGCACAGGAGACAAAAAACACCACCATGAGTCACTTGACTAGGCCTCTATAGCTCCACACCATACGTTCTTCACACAGAGTGACTGCATTGGCAAAAAAAAAAAAAGAAACACAAGAACACAATCACATGGTGGAAACCATTGCGTCGCCTTCCTATGTCTGTATCCAGATACACTAAACACAGTGAAGTCATATGTGGGAAAGATATGTGCAAAAGCAAGCCCTTCAGGACCCCAAATTTCCAGGCTACTTAACATGTATGTATGCATACTTGAAGAATAAATTTCGTCTATTTTATATATTACTGTGTGGCTGTAAAAATAGCATGAGAAACATTACACTTTGAAGTGAGCAAGCAGTAGTTAAATCAAACTGTCCCTCTATTATGATGCATCACTACAATCATGTTTTAAAGAGTGCTTTCAGATTAAATACCAAGAAACAGATCTACTAAAACAGGACCTACATGCTTGCATGATGCAAGGCAACAGCCACAACAAACCCTTCGATTGGCAAGAATTATGGTAGTGGAACAAATAGGAACCATGGAGCTAGAAAAACAGCTGTTTCACAGAGCCCTTGCTCTTGAAGAACATAAAAAGCAGTGCAGTGATTTGAGAAAAAGATGCAAACAGGAAAATCAGTAACTTGATATAGTAATAAACTAAAATCACGGGCGAAATAGAGAGAGGCACATATGTTATGAAGAAAGGAAGGGATGTTCAGCGAAAAACAAATATCTGGTTTGCTACCCTGCACTTGGGAAGAGAGACAGAAAGGTAAGGAAAACGGAATGAGAGAGAAAAAGAGAGAAAAAGAGAGCAGGAGGAAGCGAAAACACACACACACTAGAATGTCACAAACGTTCGACGAGGCGGGTCGATCGCAGAAATTATAGGAGGACGGTCAAAGTGGCAAAGGATGTATAGACATGCTGAGCTTTCGGACAAACAAGGGTGCCCATTCTGGTTCGAAACTGCCTTGACAACTGTTTACAGTGCTCAAGTATCTGGTAGTGTCTGTGACTGGTGAAAATGCAATAGAGCAGCTATTTCACGTGCTCTGCTCTTACAGCTTTGTTGGGAACTCGCATCGTCATGAAAGCATTTCATGTCTTTAATAACTGCGTGTAAGTAAACATCGGCCAAAAATTAAGCAATCGTAAAAAAAAGTGTGTTATTCTGTCACTGCCGAAGCTATCATTCATGGCACACACAGTAAACGTCAGGCCTGCAGAACACACTGTCTGCAAGCAGATATAAACCTTGAATTGCAGCGCAATGAAATGTCACGCTAATACAGAAGAACGATCACTCACAACAAGCACAGTAGACTACAACATAGAGAAAGCACGCCTGCTGAAAACACTGTGTTGTTGGTAAAAAAACCTAAACCACAAATTGCAGTATCGGAGAGGGCACAGTAATCTGGAAACGATATCACCCACAGCAAATCTGGAAGACGCCAACAAGGAGATTCCAAGCCTGCACAGCACGCTATGCAGCACACAGATAACACCAGACCACTGCAGTCCTCTTGCCATTTGTCCAAGGCCTGGCTTCAGCTTCGTTTTGACTGTAAGGCTTATGTCGGCTTGAAAAATGCACCTTCCAATTGCGATTCCCTTGCTCGAGTAAGTCGAGCGAGAAGACACACAACTGAGGCAAAGCTGCTAATGAGATGCCATTCTTTCTTCGCATGACTTCATGCAGCTTTCTATGTAGTAGATGTAGAAGTAGCACCACGTTTATGCAGCTGTCTGGGCGGCTGATACATTTTGTAAACTGCAGCGTTTTTCTAGTTGGTCACAACACAAACGCCTGGGGCATATGTAACAGGTGTGCTCCTTTCTCCTTAACATGCTACTGTGCACTTAAGTGCTGTAAGTTCTGGCCGTTACTGGTCCCACAACACCACCTTTTTCATATGAAATTCAAGGCGTGAACGGTTGCAGTCTTAATGGAGTCTTCTTTCTTCAGTAAAGGAAGCTTCGATGCTTTCTCTCTGTAGTAGTTTTTTACTAACTTCATTTTTTTTACTAAGCCTGCTAGTGCAGGTTAGGTTTTTTAAGCAGCATACTTGCTATCGACAGAGTAGGTATGGTAACCTGTCAGCAGTTAGGCAAGCTTCCCTTTCTGTTACAGCGTGATGTACACGCATAAGCAGCACCACGTTTATGCACCTGTCTGGACGACTAATGAATTTGGTCAACTGCAGTGTTTTTCTATTGGTCACAACAGAACGAATGCTTAGCTGCATTTATCGAACTGTCAACGATTAAATTAGACTGAGGCTGATTTAAGCTGGAAGTCGTGTGCGAGCTGCAACTGCTTGGTAAAGTTGGCGAGCTCTGTACATGACAATTGTGGACTATTGTCGCTAGTTCGCACAAATGGTGATTCATACCTGGGGAGGTCTGTTGTCTGATCATCTTGTCGCGCTCATTGTTACATTCATGCACTTCTAGGATTGAGGCAGTGGGGGAAGAGCCGAGACGTTGTTTAGCTTGCCGCTTTAAGCAGCAAAGGGTGCAGCGGGTATACTCTTTCTTGCGAGTCGGCGTAGAGTGTGCATGAAGTGTTAATTTCTGGTTGTGGAGTCACCTCAGCTGGAGGACCGAAATCCAAACTGGTGTAGGTAAGGGCAACAGGTCCGCCGGCTACGGAAAGTCGGAGTATCACCGTCCGTTCGATAGATGCAGTTTCTTGACTCGCAACGGTGAAATAAAGCTGAAATCGTTGTGTGAACAGCATCCAGTTCGCCCACAAATCGCCGACAAAGCACTTACGCGCTCAGATGTTTCTGCTGTGGACATTATTTTTTGTAGGAAGATCCGCATCAACTGAGCTCACTGATAATGCTTAGCCATTGCATGGAGGTACTCTGCTTTTTGCACTAGAGGTTGTCGTTATCGGTCACACTTGAACGACTCCTCACACTTGACTAGGCCACCCCAACTTGACGCCTTTGACCGAGATTGCAGAACGAAAACACACGAAAATGAGATGCTCCATGCTACTGTGTTATAATGATGATGACGATAATAGTGAGTCGAAATCAAAATTGCACAAGTTTCGATTTCAACTTCAATTTTAAAGTGGTTTTGTAACAACAAAAGAAGACAGGTAAGGCAGCATAAAAAAGTGAGACAAAAGATCTTTGCAAAAGACCAAATTAATCTACACACTAAAATATATGCAGGACAACGCTATAACTTGCACAGCGCAACTGAAGTTTTAGTTACGCACTCATCACTAGCTTTTTTTTTTTGCACCATCATAATGCGTTTTTGCGACGGTTTCATTGTTGCGCTCATCCAATGTTACCAAAACAAAAATGAAGTCTTGATTAAAAATAATATGACGATTTGCGTGAAGAACATCTAAAATTACTTAGCTATAAAACAAGCAATATCCTTTAAGACTGACACTGGCTTTATTTGTCTCGGAGGCTAAACATTGTCAACATCGGGCCGCGCCTTGCATCATGGGCTCTTATAGTAACGTGATAGTTTCGTGCTAAAAAAAAAAATGGAGGTTTCCGCCACGGCCCCTTCATCAGAAGTTAACAATGTAAAATTTTAGTTTATTTAGAGTCTGCGTGGCTGCAATTATCGGCTTTGTGTTCTGCGGTGCCCCCCTTTCTTTATTGATATGATATATAAGGAGATGTTGGCGCACCATCATGGCGCCGGCTGTTCCTTAGCCGTTGAGTGAAACTTGAACACGTATCTTGAAGCAAAACATACAACGCAGTGCATGAAAAATAGAAAACTCGGGCACAGATATGCAGACACACATATACGCACATATCACAATATAATGGTAAGGAAATGTTCGAAAGTCAATGAATGAAGTCTCTGATAATGTCCCTCGTTAATATTCGGTCCACCAGCACAAAACAGCAGAGCACACGTCTGGTCCTTACAAAGTTGCATTCGCTCGTGTGTACATAATAGTCAACACGTCATTCATTTCACAACACACACATGATGGGTGTCACATGATACTGTACATAATAAGTACATGTGTTACAAATGAAAGTTCGTTAATACTTGTCAGCAATCCCGCTGTTTTGTAAAAAACGTGTTAATGCTTTTAAAGCGTGCGACTGTACAACTCCAGTAGGCCACGGGCCCAGAAGTTTCTTCATGTTAAACGGTCTGCGGTCTAATGCCAACAGTTCGGACTTAAGACGGCGTCTTGGCGTGTCATGATGTGGACAGTCTATGAAAAGGTGACATACGTCATCATCTATAAATCCGCGTTCGCATTCGGGAGTTTCAGTTCTACCGATTCTGTGCAAAAAATGTTTTGTGTATACAGTGCCTAGCCTCAATAGGTGAATTAGAGTTTACACACTTCTATCTAATGCCAGCGTAATTTCGAATTCAATAAATGAATCGATGTGATATAAACCACAGCCCTTTGTACTTTGGTCAAACCAAGCAGTTTTGCTCATTCTGAAAGTTGTATTCTTTATAATACTACGCAATTCATTTTTCGAAATTGGTAAAGAAACAGTAACTTCTTTACGATGTGCTTGTCGTGCTGCTTCATCGGCAGCTGTGTTTCCAGGAATGTTGCAGTGGTCAGGTATCCATTGGAATTTGATCTCGTGTTGCGCCTTCTTTGCTTTGGTGAGCTCCTTCAGCGTTTCGTATGTCATACTATCACTTATTACTGTCCTGTTTGTACTGGAGAGTGATCTTAATGCGGCCTGTGAGTCACTGAAAGTACCCATTTTCTAGCGTCTGCTACCGAGTTTATAAACTTTAGAGCATACAGAATAGCGAAGAGCTCAGATGTAGTAGATGACGTCATGCGGCACAATTTAAACGATACCTGAATATTAAGATGTGGTATGATAAATGCCGATGTTGAAGACGTTGTAGTACTTGCGCCATCTGTGTAAATGTGTATGTACCCTGGATACCGCATGTGTATCTGATAAAGCGCTAGTTGTTGAGCAGCTTGGATGAACATGTCTCTCTTTCTGATAATGCCATCCACTGAGAACTCAATGCTTGGTATTGCAAGCAGCCATGGAGGATAGTCCATTTCACAGCTCCAAAATTCATTTCTCGGTAATATATGTACATTACTCTGTACATCGTTATGAGCATTGCTTTTATCTCTTACACTCTAAAAAAGAGCGAGTAAAAAAGGTGTCTTTTTGTCCCACAACAATAATCGTCATCTATATTGCGTTCCATCCTTGCACTATCGCCCCGCGCCCGGTACATTCCGGTCACGATCGACATGCCCATTATCAGAGTTACATTTCATTCTCGATAGGAAAGTGGCCAGCGCCGAGCCTTCAAGAAAGGAAGCGCACGCAAGCCTGATGACGATTATTGTTGTGGGACAGAAAGACACCCTTTTTACTCGATATTTTTTAGAGTGTAGTAAAATCTCCAGTGCCAATGGGTGGTCCTTGTGTTGCGTCTGTAAGCGAAAAAATGGCGGCATGTTTCAATTGTTCTCATGACTGGAAAGGGTGGTTGTCGAGTCTCTGCTATGACAAGGCTGCTGGAAATCGCTCGTGGAACACCTATGCAGACGCGCAGTCCCCTATCTAATAGTCTTTGAAGTCGCTCCTCTGAAGTGAGGGAAAGGCCGTGTAAAACTGCTGCAGAATATGCAACATTTTGTCGTATTAAAGGATCGTGAACAGCGAGCATGGATGATACAGATCCGCCCCATGATGTCCCAGCAATTCTGCGGAGTATATTCACTAGCGTATTCACTTCGTTTTCGAGTTTCTTTATGTGAGGTGCCCATGATAGCTGCCTATCAAGTATTACTCTGAGAAACCGATGTTACAATCATTAGTGGTTCTCCTTCTAAATTGAGATTGAAGTTCTTTAACTTCTTACGGGTGAAGGGCAATACAGCTATCTTTGCGTGCGATAGAATCATTCCTCTTTCTTTTAAAAAGCTCTTGATAATATTTATTCCGTCTTGCAATGCAATCTGAATTAACCGTATGTCCTTGCCAGATACCCAAATGCACACATCATCTGCATATAAGGAGTATTTCAACCTGGAAGGCAGTCTTTTAGCTAAATCAGTCGTAACACAGTTGAAAAGAAAAGGGCTGAGTACGCTTCCTTGTGGCACTCCCTGTCTGACGTCGTGTTCTGCACTTTTTCCTTCACTCGTCTGAATGAATATTTTGCGACCTAACAAAAATTTAGATACCCACTGCAAAGACCTGCCGGACAGTCCGAGTTCCATCATACTCAGCAGAACACGAGTGTGACTGACTGCGTCAAATGCCCTTTTCATGTCTAAGAACACTGCGACCGTCAAACTACCAGAGGCGCGTTCATGCTCCACATACGTTGCTAAGTCCAGTATTGCATTCATTGAGCCTCTCTGTTTCCTGAAACCTGTTAAGTAGTTGGAGAATACACCAGTTCTGTTGCACCACCATTGAAGTCGCGCATCAATCATTTTTTTCATTGCCTTACATAGACAGCTTGTCAGACTGATTGGACGAAAGGATTGAAGGTTCAAGGGCGTCTTAGCCGGTTTTAAGATCGGAATCATGCGAGCAGACTTTCAAGACTCGGGTACAATTTCTTGCATCCATAGATTATTGTAAATATCTAAGAGAATAGCTGTGCCTGTGGGCCCAAGGTCCTTAAGCATAATGTACGTAATGCCGTCCGGTCCAGAGGCCGATTTTTGACGACATGATGCTATAGCACAATGCAGCTCCCTTAATGTAAATACGGGGTCTAGTTGAGGATGCTGAGCTCAAAAGCAAGCATTAATTTTCTGGCTGGTTAACGCGACAGAATTGTCAAATAAGGCACATTATGATGCGGCGGGCCTACTGATAAGTTGACAAAATTCATCTGCTACCACAGCTTCCGGTTTGTCCAAGGCTACAGCAAGAGCACGAAATGGGAAGCTCTGTGATACAGGGCCACTAAATGCTCGAATTACAAGCCAAATTCTTGGAACAGGTGTGTGGGGAGAGAGCGTGCCACAAAAATCACGCCAGTGTCGTTTACCTAAATTTTCTAGTCGTCTGCTCATTACACTGTGGATTTTTTGTGCCTTTTTGTATGCTTCTAAACTTCAGCTGCGTCGAATGCCCTTTCTGAACGTCGTCTGATGGCTCTTAGATGTTCATACTCTCCATCGACTGCAGCATAGTCTTTTGGAATCGGGACTTTCTTTGTACATTTATTCGCATTATCTTGCAGAAATTCAGTAAAGCTTTTAACTGTCGTGAGTTCACTATTTTGGTTTGTTAGGTGGTACCGAAAAGCTTTCCAGTTCGTCAGTTTGCTGTAGCGTCTGATGTCGTCATTTCGCAAGTAGGGGTGATTTATCAGAATGGGAAAATGGTCACCCCACATGCTTCTACATCCGTTGTCCATACCACACCATTCACTAGATCTTGGAAACACATGGCTACATTGATGCAACTCGAGTAATTATGCCCTCGGAGAAAAGTTGGGGAGCCGTCATTTAAAATTGTCAAATTACATTTCTCTGCAGCACACTCAACAATGTCCCCACGTGCATCACATCAACCACTACCCCAGATTGTGTTGTGCGCATTAATTGATTGATTGATATGTGGGGTTTAACGTCCCAAAACCATCATATGATTATGAGAGACGCCGTAGTGGAGGGCTCCGGAAATTTCGACCACCTGGGGTTCTTTAACGTGCACCGAAATCTGAGCACACGGGCCTACAACATTTCCACCTCCATCGGAAATGCAGCCGCCGCAGCCGGGAGTCGAACTCGCGACGTGTGTGCGCATTAAAGTCTCCACATATAAACGTATATGAATTAGAAATATTGAAGATATTTGTTAGCTCTTCCACCGAAATGCGGCTTGAAGGTTGTAGGTAAAAATTGGTCACTGTTACGCTCTGCTAACCAAAGGATACTTTGCAAGCGACGAATTCCGGGAAGTCCGAATCACTTGAGTGAACTTAGTGAGATGGTAGGTCCTTTTTGAAGCACAAATGCACCCTGCTAGGACCACTTCGACGAGATGACTTATATATCACGTAGTTGGAGAGGCGGAAATCATCATTTATTCCCTCCTCTTGGATGCAAAGTACTGGAAAGTTATACTGCAAAAGGAGTGTACGGAAGTCAGCACACTTCCTTCGAAGACTATTGGCATTCCACTGGTATATGGAGACATCTTTGTAGCGCTTATTCATATGTTACTTGTCGCAGGTTTGACCCGGATTGTTGACACAATAGTGCTTCCAGAGGCAGCAGGGCTTTTACTTCTGGCAGGTTGTTTGCTTCCGGTAGAGCAGACAGGATCACCTTAAGTGCTGCGAAAAGCATTGGCAGAATCAATTGCATGACTGATGCAGAGGCACGGTCTCCATTGAATGGTTCATTTTCTGAGGCCTGTTGAAAGCGACGTGACGTTTCGATGTTGTAGTTGGGGCGAACACTGGCACTGTCGGTTGTGCTACTTTCCGGCTGAGGTCACGTGGGCATTCGCAGCTTTGACGCATAAGTTGGGTTACTTGAATGTACTCCTCGTGAGTGGTCTCTCGGGTGTGCTCTTGGCGGTTCTCTTGGCGTGTTTGTCGGCTGTTGTTGTGGTGGCCGCTGAGGTGGATCACGTACAGGATGAACAATCTCAAGGTTTAGAGATGGTTCATTGGGGCGCGGTTTTCTTTCATGGATAAGCTCATGCCGACGCATTTTTGGAGCAGCTTTACTTTGCGGGCAGCCTGAATATGAGGCAGCGTGATTACCTGAACAGTTTGCACACTTAGGCTGAAGAACTGACTTACACTCCTTATGACGGTGTTCTTCTGAGCAGATGTTACACCGGCGTGTGTTACGGCAACTTTTCGCCATGTGTCTAAATCGCTGGTAGTTATAGCACCGAAGTGCTGGACCAAGATATTCTTCCACTGGGTGAGTGGTGATTCCTAAGTAGATTCTTCCTGAAATCGGGCGGTCATCTCGAAAAGTTAGAATCACTGAGTGAAGTGTACGCGACGTTACTCCTGTATCTTCCTGGCGGTAGTATTTTATTTGCCGCCACGCCGATATAACCCCCGCATCTCTCAAGTACTCTGAGTTGTTCGTCTGAATACTGCAGAGGAACATGTTTTACTTTCCCAACGTTCCGAGTGTATGACCCTGGGATGAAAGGCTTAACTTCCAGGCCACCTACATTCGAAAGCATCAGAAGACGCTTGGCTGAAGCTAAGGAAGCAACGCTGACACTGAAGCTTCCATCTCTGGTCGTTCTGAATGACTGCACTTTTTCTTTATCAGCGGAAACTACTTCGGCTGACACTCGATTGGGGTTCACTTTCCAGAAGCTAGCGCCTTCAGCTGTTGGACGAAAGACGACTGGGATGCCCTCTGCTTGTTTCATCTTATAAGCAACCAACGTAAATGGTTCATCTTCGCCCATGTCTTCTTCAACACTTAGGTAATAGGTTGGTGTGATAAAAAGCGGTGCCCCCTCCTGTCCGTGTACAACTAAGCAAGGCGTTAGCCGGCAGCAACAGCTTCCACCTGACCACTCCTCACGCTGCATGCATGATCGGGTAAATAGCGGGGTTTGCAGTCTTCTCTTTTGTAGCCCTGTTTGCCATCGAATGTTTCGTCGTACTAATTGTGACGTAAGTCATGTTCACTGCTGGTGTCACACGGGCACTTTTGATCGTGATTTGGCTTCCGAATTGCGGTTTGACTCTCGCTTTAGGCAAACTCGATCCAAATTAATTTGCACCGCTTAGTAACAATCATTGTTGATCGCGATCAAAAAATCAGACCCGCCGTTGTTTTGTCCTCGCGTTATAACTATCGTCATGTCATACCAACTAGTCCAAACTGCCACACTTCCAAGCGCAAAGGTGCTCGTGTGACACCGATGCAATCTACTGTATGCAACCAAAAATCATAATTAAATCTGTCATTTTTGCATACATTCACTTTTAATATCTCGATTTATGTAGTGTATACGATGTATGCACTAAATAAAGTAAAAATAATATCAACTATTATATTATCATAATCATTGTAAGGTTGCTCTGTGTGATTAGGTCTACAAAAAATTGGCTCTTTGAATGAATGGCAGCCCTTTGTTCGTTTAAACAACGGTTTCACCATGTTTCCCCGGGCCACCAGGTTTGCCGTAACCTCTTCCATCGCGTCTGTTATCATCGCCCTCTGCGTTTGGTTCAAGTCAGCGTTATTATATTTGTACACGTTTTTCGTTTTATAGCATTAATATAATTTACTCCAATTAGTCTGTGAGGAGAACAAGTATGGTACTATTATGTCAGTTTAAACAACCGCAGCCTGTAAAGCGTATCCCCATCAACATGGTGACGTGCGGCACAGCTATTCATTTGCTTTATCCACTTGCAAATAATTGAAAATTGCCCCGCCGCGGTGGCCTAGTGGCTAAGGTACTCGGCTGCTGACCCGCAGGTCGTGGGTTCGATTCCCGGCTGCGGCGGCTGCATTTCCGATGGAGGCGGAAATGTTGTAGGCCCGTGTACTCAGATTTGGGTGCACGTTAAAGAACGCCAGGTGGTCGAAATTTCCGGAGCCCTCCACTACGGCGTCTCTCATAATCATATAGTGGTTTTGGGCGTTAAACCCCACAAATCAATCAAATAATTGAAAATTGAATAAATGAATGCAACTTTGTTAATAATTGTGTAACCGATCTCGATGCTCGAATGCTAACCACTCAAATGTTGACCATAACCTGAACTACTTATGGTTTAAAAATTAACAGAGTGGAATAACCCCCTGATAAAGACTACTTGAAAGTACTACGCTGTCTTCAAAGACACTTACAATCCCACTCAATTGATTAAATATTCGGAAATGCCTTGTCACTGTTGTTTGTATGCTTTAAAGGTTTCATGGAGTCTATCCTTAAGACAGCGTCCCATCTGACCCATGTAGCTCTTCCTGCATGTCAGTAATTGTGTACATCATGCCTTTAACACAGGTTACATACTTCTGCCTTTGATAAGTGCGGCAGTGTTTCCTTCCTTTCATCTGATCGATTAATCTGCGTAGGTCAGAAAGTTTCGGGGGCCATAAACACTACTTCAACTCCAGCACTTTCTCCCAATTTTCTAGTAGAGTGTGTGAGAAACACTGTGCATGCTAAGTGCGACAGCCGTCTTCTTGCAGCCCTTCAGATGGTCTGCAGCTCCTTTTTTCGCCTAGGATACCTCGCACGCCTAAGCAAATCCTCGGTTAGAGGCAACTCGTCTTGAGTTGAACCTGATATATGAAGTCTAGACACTTACTTGGAAATCGCTTCTACCGCTTTGTGTTAGGGATCCACGCAGAGCACTCTGAAAGGCCATGTGCATGGCCGCTCTCTTGGCCCCTTTTGTGGGCCCCAATAAGAAAGGCAGCAGTGGCTTCCATGGACGAGACTTATACCGCCAACTTGTGCACTATTTTGTAAAAAAGCTGTGTTAAGCACAGGGATTTGATTGTGAAACACTCGGGAATCTCATGTGTTGCCACAAGATGCTGGAGCTTGTGCTGCAAAACATTCATACTGGGCTTGACAACCTACTTGCAGTCCACAGATTCCACCAAATTAAACAGTAAAACATGACCCACATAGCAAGAGATTGTACAGCACTGAAACCTAGCAATCTGCTGTTATTGTTCCTTTAAATACGGGTCAAGTGCAAGTCTAAGAATTGATGCAGTGCTCGATTCGATACTAATACCCTGCCGTTACAAATACACCTCTATAACCTAGCCAGGAAAGGCAGACTCAAGTAACAGCGTGAGAAACACTTCCAAACACTTTCCAGTGACATTCAACACTTTCCCGGGAAGGATTCAAAGGAATTCGATAGCGTCCTTGACGCAGACCAGTAGATCCTTTGCGCTGGCAGGCTGTTTATATTTGGTTAATCATTGCACTGATTTTTAATGACTTGTACTTGGCTTGTGCTGAAAAAAAGATAATAATGAAAGGTTGATAATTTCTAGTGCTGTAACATCCTCCTGCTTTGTGGATGATTTTTTGTGTTTCACTAGGCAGAATCAATAGGCTGGAAGCACAATGTCATGCTCACTTTGAAGCTTTCTTGGGATGTGCTCCAACTTCTTGAAATAGCGTAGCTACTTCTTGAATGAGGCACAGTTAAATTCTTGAACATAAGGTGGTTTCTTGGAGAATAACACTCATATTGGTGGTATGAACCTTGTGCTTGGAAGCCATTGCTGCTTTTGTGTCGCGGTATTCAAAAGTGGCTAAAAGGCGGAACATTTTCTTGCCTTTGCAGAATACTCTGTGGCAAGCGTCTCATTTCAAACAAGGTGGATGATGCTCCAAGTAAAAAGCCCATTTTAAGATTGCGGGTTTCACTCAAGATGTGTTCTTGTTGATAGCTGTAAGTTTGCTTACGTATGTGATGGATCCTGGGCGTGAAGAGGAGTGGCTGGCCACATCGAAGGCCCAAGAAAGGAATAAGGCAACTGTGTACATTGCATGTGCAGTGTCTCTCGCAGACTCAAGGAGGTAGAGAGAAAGTGTTGAAGCACAGGCAGTGTTTTTCTTTCCTGTGCCGATCCACCTCTTCAATGAACTAAAAAGGCTGCAGCTCCGATCACAGGAGGAAGTCTGTAACATGTTTTAAACACATAATGAACAGAATGCCTTTAACAAAGAAAAATGAGCCCTTAAAATTTCTCTTTGTTCACTCATGGCGAGGGTCTTGTTCCTGTAGACTTAATGCCTTTAGGGAGTGTAGGAGGGCTTATTGTAAGCTACTAACACGTAGAAAGATCAAGTGCTACGAATCGTGCCCACTAACACTCCCAGGTTTACGTGCTCGGAAACACTCGATAATGTCGACAAGAGGACAGCCGCCGCTTTAGCTAATTGACAGGAGCATCGAATGCATCATCCGAAGGTTGTAGTTTCAGTCTTTGCCGGTGGAAAGTTGTGTGTTTGTCCACCTTAATTTCTGAACATTTTCATCGTAATTGCTATACTATAGTCAAAGAGCTACTAATAACGTCTCCTATATTTTTATATGAGCTGATTGTCTGTTCTCATCGAAACATTGTATATACATCTACACTGCTTTGTGATAAATTTCAGTTGGAATGTGGTGCTGCATCTTTGTATTTTTGTCCCTCCCATTGCGTTTGCACAGAGCAGCCTTTGCAGGCGAGTTAACTTGTGGGATAGATATGCGGGGGCTCGGTTGTTGTCTACAAAATATCAACTAGTGATATATGCTGGTACACACTTAAAATCTACTTTACAGTGCTTGTCATACCATTACTTGCAGAACATCCCTTTGGTTTCTGTCTAAAAAACCCCCTGCCTTCTACATCATAAGTTTGTGTTGGCTTCCACAACCCCTGCAAGTGCTCTCCTAGCAGGCTCCTTCAAATGAAGAGGGGGCAGACTTGCATGGGAGCACAAAGGCTGGTGTCCTTGCTTTGGTTGCGCATTTTTATGGGTCATGCATATTTACATCTCAGAGGCAATTATCGCTGCACCCTTCATTGAAGAATGTTGTCTGTACGGTGACCCCGTTCATGTGGTTTTGTGTTCATGTAGCCAGCTACGTTCGCATGAAAACCACGTTACGTCCCACCTCACTTGTTTAGCGCCCTCTGAAACCGAAATCGTGACTGAGCCCTGTAAAACCTTTTAACTGTTCCATCCACGATGAGTGTGCCATTAACTACTTATTGCAACATAAAAAACGCTATGTAAATATTTTGTGTGAGTGCTCAGGCTGTGCCCATGAAAGATGATTGAGCCCTTAAATGCTCCTTTTGTTCAGTGACATGCAGCAGAGTCAGTGGCTCAGACAGGAACCTTACATAATGATACACTCTGTGAGCACCATTGCAGTCTATAAACAGCAGTTTAAAGGTTTCTCGGAATGCTTGCGTGGGTTGATGGGTTAGGCCCATTTTTGAAGACAGTGTGTTTCTTGCACTTAGTCCAGGTCAAAGGGTCAGAGAGATAGTAGAGGCAGAGGAGATTGCAAGGTCAACTGACGCATGTGTAAGCGTGCTATTGTTGCACCTTTGACAGAAAGAGCATTCTCTTTTGGTCGTATTTAGAGATACGAGCAGTCAGCCTGCATCTTTTTCGTTCCGCTTATCCTGATATTTTTATTCCGGTGCATGGTTTGATGCTTTTATTTCTTGTATTTTTTCTGTATACAGAACTATCTCACCGGTCCATCTGTAACTAGATGGACAGGTGAACAGAAAAATTTTGGTGTCGCAAGAGTTTCTTTATTGGAAAATAACACAGTGCTTACTGAAATACGCAAAGATGCATACCATAGGGGAACAAAATTGAGAAGAGAAAAGGTGTCACTCACAACTTACTTTATTCTTGTAAAATCAGCGAAATATATAGGTGTAGCAACCATGCACGTGCACATTGCCTCACATGCTAGTCAAAATGCATGCCATAAGATTGACAAATAGAGAATGATGACAAAAAAGCCACTAAATAACGAACGATTCTAAGAAACAAATATTCCCCACCATGCAGAGCAACAGTTGTAACAGTAACATGCGTATCTCCCTTCTTTTTAATGCAGAATGCTTCCATAATTTCACGTGCCAAGGTATCATTACTCTTTTCAAGGACGGATACACTGGAAAACATAGCCTCAAATTTGCAGAAACTATAAGGTGCTGGCAAATATGCCGAAAGTTCATTTTTCACAGGAAGTTCTTGCTCCCTAATTCTGTCTATTGGGCACCGGCACATTTGTCTGCACATTATGGTTCCTGCAAGTGTGAGGCTAGGTTTTTCAGTGTATCCTTCCTTGGATAGAGTAATGACACTTTAGCACGCAAAATTATGGAAGCATACTACATAAAAAAAGAGAGAGATACGCATGTTAGTAATTACATTTGTTGCTCTGCGTGGTGGGGAACTTCATTCTTCAGAATCTTTTTTCGTTTAGTGGCTTTTTTTGTCATAATTCTTTTGTTGTCAATCTTATCGCGTGTTTTTTTTTACTAGCATGTGAGGCAATCTGCGTGCGCAAGGTTGCTACTCTTATATATTTCGCTGATTTTTCGAGAATAAAGTTAGTTGCGAGTTACGTCCTTTCTGTTCTGTCGTCGATTTTCTTTCTCGATGGTATGCATCTATTTTAGAAATAAGCAAGAATGTACCAACTAGCCCAACAAAATTATTTTTAAAGGTGTTGGTACCAGTCCGGCAGCACCCTCTCTGCATTTTATTCACTGTTTCTTGACGTTCTATGCTGAGCCTATTGATGTTTATTGTATTGCATTAGAAAGCTTTCATTATCCTCTTGCTAATGACAGCTATTATTGTCGCCTAGTCTGAAGCTGTTTTGCATAGCACTAAAAAAAGTGCGAGCAAAGACCAGTGCTTTCGCTGTACAAGCCACCGTTGCACTGGAAGTGTGGGAAAACTGTTCAACATGACCAAATGAAATTTCCTGAGCCACTTCATAAAGCATTATGCAAGGTTGCTATGGATAAATGTAGCCGGTTAATCAATGAAAAAGTCATGCAGGCTTCAATCGAAATGAGCAGAACAATGTAGGTTTATGAGTGAATAATTGTTTTTTTGTGTGGAACAACAATATTGAATGGATTTCCAGGCTACAATGTACCTAATGTCTATGCGAAGTTGTTTCGCGGTCTGACAAATAGCTCATGAATAATAACTGCTTGAATTCATACATTTATGGATCGACTTGTTCAGGCGTTACCGACGAGGTGGAAAAACTGTCCAAGATGAAAATCTGAAATTTTCAATATTGAAGCAGCAAGCCTTTCTATGCAGAGAAAGTTGTCATAAGTTAATTAAAAAATGTAAAACAGAGTAAATTTAGCTCATTTTTCTGCGTGCCAGGTTTGCGCAAATTTACTTCTTTTATTGCTAATTCACAATTATCGCACATTAGCAGGACTATGTCATGTTGTGTAATTACCAGTGCTTACTAACTTCACCTTGTTTTCAACAAATAATAAATACTGCAAACATTTTTTGGTGGTGGCGTCATCTGTGAAAAGAACCATGAAGTTGTATCGTGTCAGTTTGCGCTGTTAAGCACTTTCTTCGTCTACCATGCAGCACCAACCAGCCCAATCAAGCACCTTGTTGTTTCAGTTCTGACGTTTGTCAAAAGTGAGGCCGCTAAACATGGCTATGCCCCCGAAACATGTATGGGTTATTTTTCCAGATTTCATACTTCAGTGTCTAGCCCAGTGGGTAAATTTAGTCGCAACGTTTTCAATACACAATGTAACCACAAGAGGCTGCTGAAAAAAAAAAGGAAGAAAGAGACAGAGTGACAGAAAGAAAGAAGGGAACAAAGCGTGCCACATGCCTGACCAAGTGGTTTGGCAATTGTGCCAAGGATTTCAGGGCCTGCTTGGCTGCTCGCCTTTGTAGCCAGGGGACTGCCGAAGCGTTTCTGAAGTACACAGAGAACTTGACCTTGCCTTCTATTTTTTGAGACTCGTAGGGCATTACCTGGTAGTCTTTACTTTGCGGGGAGGTGAGGAAGGTTTGGCAGTGTGTGTTACACGTGACACTGGTGGAAGGGTAGTATAACGTTGGACCTTTTTCGAGAGACTGCTCTGCACATGTGAAGGGGTGGCAACATAACGCACGTCGCGTTTTTTTTTCTTGGGAGAGGAGGGAGGTCACGACGTCAAGCAGCCTCTATAAATGTTGCACAGAGTGGCAACAGCCACTAACTGAGAGATAGCTTGAATCGTCTGCAAATCATTCTTGAAAAATACTAAGCCCCCGAGATTTCTTTACCAGTGCGTGGCGGATAATTTCAGAGGCTACGGACCCCCAGTTTCGATTACGGTGACCTTCATAGAGACGCTTTTCAGACTTGAAAAGGGCCCACTGACATGTTTGTGGATAGTTTGCGGCCAAGTTGGTGGAAAACAAACTTGCATGTGCGCAGTAACTACATTATAAACTGTGAGTTAATGAGCCACATTTCTCTGACTGCAGCAAAAAGTACGGATGGCTGCGCAAGCTCTATAGCATTCCCAGCCACGCGCAGCAAAACAAACGTCAAGTGTCTTGATGCCTTTTGAAGTTTGGAAGCAATATTTTCAGTATGCCAACTTCTTGATAAAAAATGTCCTTGCTAGCGTAATACTTACTCTCAAATTACGGTTACACATGTGTTGCAAATTATCATTGTGTCCTCGAAGATCATTGATGTGATGACATTTGCTTGTTGTAGTGGGCAGTGATTGGTCTAGCTGAGAGGTAGCAGGAATAAAGCTTGAACTGCACAAATTAGACAAGATGGTCACCATTTACCTCTAGCAAAGCTTAGCTTTGGCAAATAATCTGTTCGCTCACGTAGGTCATGTTATATCTTACTTTCTAGGCACCCGGCCTTTCCTGACCATAGCGGGACGTAAGGCATTTACTCTCAGCATCGGCCGCCATATACACCTAGAAAATGAGACGTTCGCAGAAAAAGTAGACGCACGCAAGCGTATTTCTCCGATGAACTTTTTCGAGTGCTCACTGGGTGTAGCCACAAATGTGTGAGCCGCCTATTCCCCAGCACTTTCCAAATAACAAATGCAATACCCGCACTGGTTTTGCAGCTTCCACTCGCTAATCCAAAGGTCCCAATCAGCTAGCGTACTGTCCAGACACTCTACGTGGTAAAAGCACAAAGGGGGTGGGAGAGGGGGAGAGAATTTCAAGTTTGAAACAAAAAAATCGGAACCTTGAAAAAAAAAGACTGTGCGTGTGTTTTCACGATAACCATATCACATGCTAGTGCTATGAGTACTCACATAGGTGAGCACTAATGAAGCAATCGTTCCATGTGATCACTTCGTATACCATACCACTGTGCTGCTGTTATAAAACTGAAATGAAAATATTTGCAGTACCATGTGCACAAACAGATCAGATTCTGACAGGTCTAGCGTCGCACTGGTGAAAGCCCAGTAAGTGTGCAGGTGGGGTGCGAAATTTCCGTCCCAAAAAGACTCCCAAGATCCCATATGCATTTGTCTTAAAGGATTAGAATGCCAAATCAGCCATCCTTTTCTGCTTGTCAAAAGCTTCCTGCACCTCATGTGGTTTGTCAGTTTCTTGGGGATCTGCCCAATTTAGACCAATCGGCGATGTCACTTGATGGCGTCAGGATTTGAAAATTTTTGGTGATCTATAATGTCAACCAATGATATTATTTAGCACTTGTGTAGACAGCGACAGGCACTTTTCGCGCTTGATAAGGCCTCTAAACTTTCCCGACCATGTGTACTGTGCTGTTTATTTTGTAGGAGCGCGCGAATATTATTAACTTTTCACACTGCATTGAATATTGCCTGAGACATATCAAATAAATACCCACTTCCTAAATTATAAATCTGCGTGAATATATTATCATTATATTCGTTGTTCAAAGTTCAGCGGGTGCAATTTGCATTTGTTTTACAAAGTAATTGCGGTGCGAGCGGAACTCGTTTTATAGCTGAAAAAATTGACTAATATGTTTCACTAAATCTGAGCACTGCATTTGTGTATGTAAGTGAGACCACCCTCTAAGTATGATTGTTGCGCTGCTTGACCTCATCTTTGCCTCTTGTCGGCTCACCACGCTTGCACCACATCATGACCGATGTCACCCTGATCCCCATTCATATTCTTGAAGGTTTCAATTAGCTGTGTGAAAAAGAAGCTAACAACCGATACATTAGTTTAGCGATGTATGAGGCTAGTAATGTTTTGGATGGCAAATTCCTTCCGCCGTTCATGCCCAAAAAATCACAATTTTTTCGCACACTGCAAGGCATGAAAAAGGGGCTTTGTGTAATGATAGCCAGGAAGTAGTAAAATGTAGTTCTCCGGGTAGCTTCTGTATGAAGCGACATAAGTATCAAGCGGACCATGCGCAACACTCGTAGTATATGTGCAGAGGGTTATACTGTTAAAGGAAACGCTGGAGCATGTGTCATCTGCTCTGGTGTTTTTTACAAACTGCCACATCTAGTGGCCACGCGATCAAGTAAAGGAGGTGACATTTAACATCCCTTGTAACGGGTTTGCGAACCTCGCCAGCTATCACTCATGTCTCTCAACTCACTACATTCCCCCTGTAGTGTTCCTAGAACGAATATGAATAGCATCGGCAGTGAATAATGCTACCGGCTGGAGAGTAAAGCCCCGAAAAAGGGACCATCTTGGTACTTCTGTTGAAGGAAGAGTGCACGATGTAAAGCAGAAGTGTAGAAAGGGAAGTAGCAGGACAGAACGTCTGACATCATGCCCATCAAGGTGCTGCCTTACGAAGATTGGTGTGCAGCTGTGGCCTTGCTAACAATGTTTCAAAAATACAGGCAGATCTTGAGAAACACTGAAAGTAAATGGTTTATTGGAACAGAAGCTGCTCTTAAGTGAAATTTTGATGCTTTCGTCTTTTTTTCCTGTTTTTGTTCGGTGTGCTTCAAGCTCCGACAGAGGCATTACAGTGTGATGCATATTGGAGTAATTTGAGTGTCAGAAAGACGGTATGTTGTAAACGAAATGTCGTAAAATACAGGTATTCGGTTGCTCTGCACGAGGCAAAATGTTGCTAACATAAGTTATACCAGTATATTGAAGGGTAGGCAATTTACCTGAGTTAGCCATGTTTTGTTGAGAATTTACAGCTTAACATGATATTCAGGGGAATGCTTCCGTGAAGCCACTGATACAGTGTTTTCATGACGAGAAAGTACATAAATTTTTAGTCTTATACAACAAAGTTTAAAGCAAAAAACTAAACTTGTCCTATTTAAAAAAAAATCTGGGAAATTTCACTTGCGGCAAATGCGTGAAATAAGATCAAGTTTGCTTTGATGCTTTAAGTTTACAAGGAGCAATCTCATAGAGTGAGCAGCACTCGTTGAGCTAACTACTAACCAAAAATTTGGTAGTCAACTGTTGCACTTGTTGCACAGGCGGTGTAGCCAAATAGAAGAGACGCATAGATAGCAATTTCCAAGAAAACAGTTCACTGGCAATAGCATAATTTTGGGATGGTAGGTTATCGGTAGTCAACGCATGGCATGAATGCTGAGTAGCAATGTTTATTTTGCCTCAGGAGGGAATTATGTACGCAAAGATAGAAAGCAAGTCTATATATATTTTTTTGAATAAACAATTTTTTTCTTTTGGAAATATTGCCACGTTCCATTTCTCAAGTTTTGTTATCGCCCCGAAACACTACACAATTCTCAGCGCAAAACGCGCGTGCAGTTTTCGAGAAGCTTCCGGACTTTAGTAGATCATTTCGATAAGATCACGCCCACTCTGCGAACTGTACAGATTATTCTGGAAACCTACGCCACCGCCAGCGATAATGCTAGAACATTCGATGGCAAGAGTATAAATGCCGACACACTTCGCCGCTTGTGAGTAGTTGATCGACAGCCGACGCTCCATTTGCCGGTCTAGCTGTCTCTTCTCGAGTCCTCAAGCGAGACCCGGGGTCACGTCACGCGGACGTCGACCCCAGGTGTTCAAGTCGACAAAAGAAGTCTACGCGGCACCGGCGTCTTGTACGCGCGACCGCCGCCCCTGGGTCTCGGGCCTTGCTGCCTGGAGCCCGCCTACCCCATGCCAGGAGGAGGTGAAAGGTCCCCGGTTCACGCCCGCCGTCCCGGAGTCCCCCTGCGGTCCACCTGGTACCACCAAGACCTGCGCGGCGCCCGCCTCGGCTACGCCGCTTCCTACCAGAGTACAGCTCGACTGCACGTTACAAGTCACCCACGAGCCACTCCCAACCGGCGGCTTGCGGGGTCCGCCCACCAGAATGGCCACACGATTTGAACTCCCGGTGAGGGAGAATTGTTGCATGTTTTCCGCGGCCGAGGGCGATATCTTTGTCGATGAGTTAATTGACGCAATTGAAGAGACAGCTGGCGACGACAGCGTATTAGTACTGCAACATATGGGGGGCGCAAAATTTCTTGTATGCACCCGCAATGCTGGCCTGGCAACGAGGCTAATGGTGGCGGAAGGATTTGAAGTGAACGGGGCGAGGGTGCCAGTAGAGGCAGTCGGGCCGCCGGTTACATATGTGAACGTCTACCGTTACCCCGCTTTTCTATCAGACGAGGCCCTTAGCAACGCCTTAGCCCAGTTTGGTAAAGTGAAGGGCATTTCGTTCACCACCCTAGCCACTCGCCAGACCAAGTTAAACGGGGTACGTGTGGTTAAAATGGAGATGTGCCGCCCAGTCCCCAACTTCATCACTATTGCGGGGCACAAAGTCATGTGCGAGTACAGAGGCATGCGGCGGGTGTGCGCGCGTTGTGGTGAAGTCGGGCATATGGCGACTGCGTGCACCACGGCGTACTGTAAGCGGTGCGGCACCTTCGGCCACGATACTGAGGGCTGCTCGGCAGGCTGTAAACGTTGCGGGGGTCACCACGGAACACGCGAGTGCTTTCCTAAGCGCTCATATGCTTCGGCAGCCCGCGGCTTCCCCTCGATATCTGAATCCGCTTCGTCGCACTCTCAGTCAAGCGGCCCCGCCTCTGCCCGAGCAACTAACTCGCCACGTATGCAGGTCCTTGCGTCCAGGTCCGCATCCCGCACAACCGAGAGGGGATCCCCTTCCGGGGACCGCGCCTTAAACTCGGATCTGACTTCAGGCAGTGGCATGGGCGATCCGTCCGCCAGTGAGGGGGAGAGGCCCGGGAGTTTTGACGAGACTACCACCAGGTCGACCGATATCGTGACGGGTTCGGTGCAATCGTCCCCCCCCCCCCCTAAGCCACCTTCACCCTCGGGGAGCCGGGATGACTGCGGGAATCAGCTATTAGCTGACCACGGCTGAAGCGACCCCTGAGTCCAACGAGCAGGGAGAGACCCTCCTCGCTTTATCCCACACACCCGTCAACGTCCGGGCCCCAGTGACCAGCCTGGCCTTGGAGGCTGGCACCCAAGACCCAGCCGGCGACGACGCCCCTATAAAAAGTAAAGGGTATTACTTTCTACCCGGTGACAGCTAATGCAACCATGCTGCACCGACTTCCTCCCCCGCCTCCCATTTGGCACGCCCAAGCCGAAAATCGGACGCGAAAACTGGACAGATGGTCACTGGGCTAGAGCAGAGAGCTCGCTCGCGCTCACGAAGACCCCCTGATGACGATAAGCGGTATCTAGGTGAGAAGGCAGCCAGCATGGAGGTCCGGCAGCGTAGACCCGGGCCAGCAGGCCAAAGCAGTGATAGCAACGCTCCACCACACGCGAAGGCTCAGAAGCTCGAGAAAGACGGTGTAGGCAAAGGGGAACCACCCCCCAAGCCCCGAGAAGCACGTCACTGAAACGGCGCGCCTGCCCTGTCGGCTTCACGGCCCTTTTCCCTTCCTGTCGTTCGCTCTGGCCGCACTATGTCCCACTTGCCTTCTCTTCTCCTTCTGGTGCAGCACCCTCCTTGCCCCTTTCTGTCGGCAGGCGGCTGTCGCCTATCTTGCTCGGTGCATTCGCTCACCCTTCTTTCCTTCTCCCCTCTAGCGCTTGGCGTCGCGCCCAATCGGCGGATGACAGCCACGCTGCTTGCTAGCCTCGATACTTCCCGCGTTTTGTTTTCTTTTTTTTTTAAGGTTTTTGATGGCCTTTTTGAAATTGGCTACGTGGAATATCCGAGGGTTTAGAGATAGGGCGAAACAAGCAGCCATCCTAGGTTTAGCTAGGAACCAGAACACAGACCTCCTCTGTATTCAAGAGGCGAATTTCCGTACGCCGCTGGATGTGGTTAATTTCCGCCGAGATCATCGGACCGACGCCTTTTTCTCTCTGGCGACCACGAGAGCATGCGGGGTCGGAGTAATATTCGTATCAGGCAGATTTCGATCAAAATCCCATTGTATTTTCGGGGCGAATGGTCGGTACATAACGATTGACATTTTAATCGAAGGCAAAAAGATACACATTGTGAACGTCTATGCCCCCGTAACAAGAAAAGATACGAATAAGTTTATTCAAGAGATGCACCAACTCCTCCTAGAGCGCATTCCCCACGTACTGGTCGGTGATTTTAATTGCGTGGTAGATTCTAACCGGGACGTGAGGGGGCCAAGCCAAGGAAGATCAACCTACAATGCAAAAGAGTTGGTGAAAACCCTTCGGCACCTAAACCTCTCGGACATATGGGTACACCCCTATAAAGACCGCTTCGTAGCAACCCGTACCTCCAGATTAGCAAAAAGTAGAATAGACCGGATGTACTTTCCGGACCTCCTCCTCCCTTTGGTTGAAGGATGCGAAGTACTGGCGCTCCCGGCCAACCTGAAAGAGAAGACGGATCATGCGCCGCTCGTCACGATGGCAAAGGGATCCCCCGGCCCGCACTCTGATAACAATAGCTGGAGAATAGACGCTGAGCTGCTGAGAGATGAGACTTGCGTAGAAAACTTGAAAGCTGCCATCAGCGCATCAGTAGAAAATGCCGGACATATTACCCCCCCCCCTCTGTGGGATAAACTTAAGGAAGAATGGAAGGCCCTGTTACAAAAAACAAAAGATGAAAAAACTTCTTCGCCGGATGCAGATCATCAAGGCAGCCGACACGTTGACCTCATGTACAACAGAGTACCTGACCTCGCTCGAGGAGCAATACAACCAGCTCCTCAGAGATACCATGAGGCGACCTAGAAGTGAGCACAGACTGTTGGTACCATGAGGCGACCTAGAAGTGAGCACAGACTGTTGGGCACGGCGACCGTAGTTGATGTGAGGGAATTCCGTGGAAATGGCTGTTTGCGAATTGCGGAGGCAAAGCGCTTAGAAGGTTCTGTAACCGATGACCCAGCAGAAATTGAGAACATCTTCAGAGAGTACTTCAGCATACAGTTCCAAGACACCGAACCAATAGACACCAATCGGGGACCCGACCATGTCAAAGAACTTTGCAAACATCTGCAGCGAATTAAGGAGGAGGAGGAGCCAGCAACTCTTAGCGCTGAAGTCTCCCCTGCAGAGCTTCGCGAAGCCATAAGAAGCATGACCCCCAATTCTGCCCCAGACACTGATGGTCTGACTGCAGCCTTCTATGTGACTTTTCTCGAAGTTCTCGAAGAACCCTTGCTCGCGATCGTGAATGCGATCTTCAGGTTCTTTAAGAAACCCGACTCCTTCGGAGTGAGTAAAATTGTCCTACTACAGAAAGAGGGTGCACAACCAAACGAGCCCAGGGCGTGGCGTCCAATCACGCTTTTGAACACGGATTACAAGCTGGTAGCCACTATGCTGAACAATAGGATCAAGCTCCTGTTACCGGACATCATTAGCCCGTACCAAACGTGCGCGATTCCAGGAAGGTCGCTTTTTGCAAACTTCACAGTGATCCGTGACTCTTTCGAATACGTGACGACAAGAGGTTTCATTGGTGTTTTTATTTCCCTAGACCAAGCTAAAGCTTTTGACAGGGTACGACACCATTACCTCTTCGACGTGATGCAGGAGTTTGGCTTACCTGCAAGTTTTATAAAACTGGCAAAAACTTTGTACGAGGACCTAACCTGCACAGTTGTGATAAACGGAGTCACAACGCCGGCATTCAAGTATAGCAGAGGCATAAGGCAAGGATGCCCGTCGGGCTTGACCTTTTTTGTAATGTCGTGCGAGCCGCTGATCACAAGTGTTATTGCGCATGACGGCATTCGGGGCTTCCCACTGACGGGCCAGATGCAGGTGAAAGTGCTGCATACGCGGACGACATTTCCCTGTTTGTTCGGGATGAAAGCAGCCTCCAAGCCTTCAGTGCGACGTTCAAAACATACGCGCAGGCATCCGGAGCGGTGATAAATGCGGACAAGAGCAAGGCGATGCTATTTGGAACTTTCCCCAGAGAAGCCCTAGGAAACATCGAAGTGGTCTCCATCGTTAAAGTACTGGGAATCTACTTCTCCAGTGAAGGGGCGGCACCAGCCACGTGGCAGAGAGCCCTCGAGAGGGCAAAGCAGGCAGCCGACCGTATTCGCCTCCTAAACCTCACGTTACGTGAAAAAGCGCTGGCAGCAAGGACCACCGTTTGCGCGTTTGCGTTCTACGCCAGTAGGGTAGCGGTGATCCCTAGGAAAACCGCGAGCCAACTGAACGCCGTGATCACCGATTTGCTATGGGAAGGGAAACCGGCACCAGTCAAGCGACACCTCCTTCAACTACCCGAGGACAAAGGTGGCCTCGGCCTCCCACACGTACAAATGACCAGCCAGATACTGGCCCTCAAGATTACCCGCATGCTTTATTACGCAGTGAGTTACGTTGGGAAGAATCTAATCAACTACTGGACAAGCACCACCACGCGCACTCTGGAAAACCACAAACACACTGGCCCGCGCGCGGAAGCGCCCTCACACTTTTACAGGATGGCGGCAACTACGACAAAAATCATAGAAAAAGAAGCCCCGAACTGCGACATTGACAAGGACCCACCCGCCCGAATCGTCGAAGCGATAACAGAAAACCAGTTGTCCGAAGAAAAAAAGGAGCAGATCAAAAGCCTAGGACTGTGCAAACAAAAAAGCAATAAGTACCAATCGCGCGAAGTACATGACTTCGAGTGGAAGCGCAAGTGGCAAGTTTTGCCCACGAGACATCGCCTGCATCGTTTCGGCATCACGCCGAATAGCCAGTGTCCTGATTACCACGCTGAGGAAACGATCTCCCACGCGTTGTTAGAATGCGGGGTGGCCAAGTCGGTATGGCGCCTGGTTGCGAGGTGCTTCAGAATCCCCCCACCCTCGAAAAGAATAGGGGCTGCTTCGCAAGGCTGGTGATTGCCATCACACTCTTTGTGATTTGGAAACGCCGGTGCCTTGCTGAGGTAAAGAACACCCCAGTGAGAGCGGCCTACCCAGCAATAGCCATGATAAGGCAGAAAATAGTGCAGTACTTAGCCAAGCAACTGGAAGCCAGCGAGGAGGACCAGTTCCTTCGTGGCTGGCACACAGTTTTTTTTTCGTCAGAGGTGCGAAACTCCGTACCCCCATAATCCCCTACTAACCCCTTCTCCCCAAAACATTGTGTTACAAGTGTATGTATAGTGCCAGTCGAAGTATTGTACATATGCCTACCCATGTTCACGATCTGTTGTAAATACATGTATATATGATTGTAAATATTGAAACGCGCTAGCGAAGATTCGACGAAGAGGAGGAAGAGACTCGACTGGCTCGCGATCAACGCTGTTGATCCTTCGCTGAGCTGCACCTCTGCATTACCCATCTTGTAAATAAACGCGTTCCATCGTCACAATTGTGGTGGAGGTGCTGGGTAAGCTAGCTACTACCAAGTGATACCGGAGAGGCACCGTCCCCTAACGACGGAACCGCTACACGAGCTTCGCCGCAGCCGTCGACTAGCAGGCTTGGCACCATTACCTCAAGAAATGAGCTCGGACGGAGACAACCAGCAACCAGCCGCAAGGACGTCGCCCTACCACTACAGGGAGCCGCGAACCTTCACAGGGAAACCCGGCGATGACGTGGACGAATGGCTAAGCCACTATCAGCGGGTGAGCCGTTCGAACGGTTGGAATGCGGCTAGCCAGCTGTCTCACGTGGGGCTCTTCCTCGATTTCACGGCGCTGGTATGGTTTGAGAACCATGAAGACACATTGACAACCTGGGACCAGTTTGTGGAGGAAATTAAGAAATGCTTTGGAGACCCAGTAACGAAGAAGAAACGTGCCGAGCAGACGTTGTCGCAGTGGGCTCAAGTCACCGGTGCGACATGCAGAACCTACATTGAAGAGATTCTGAAGTTGTGCAAGTCGTGGATGCCCACATGGCGGAAGGAGACAAAGTGGGCCATATACTCAAGGGCATCGCCGATGACGTCTACCACTTCCTCATTGGCAAGGAGAGCCTGGAATGCGTGGCCGACGTGATTAACCACTGCCGAACCTTCGAGGCTCTTAAAACTCGTCGCATCACATCGAAGTTCGGACGTCTGGCCAACGTCACGACTGTTGCCACCGTCGATGTCTGCCAAAATTCTCTACCTGCCGACCTTTCCTCCACCATTCGTCAGATTGTAGGGGAGGAACTGCGTCGCCATGTCTCTGTTCCCATGCAAGCTGGAGACTCGCAGTGTGATACACTATCCCCAAGCATCAATGCTGCGAGTTTCGACGAGCGCAGTTACTCCTCCCGCAGTCCACGGCTGAGGGCTCCGCCACCACAGGCTACTTACGTCGAGTCGTCTTATGCGCCCCACCGCAGTTATAGCTACGACAACCAACCGCCTCCGTTTGTGTCCGAGTGGCAACAGTTCCCTGAGCATCCTCTCCACACCGCAGCATTCAATGTGCCTCGGGAACGCCCCGTGTGCTACCAGTGCGCTGTTCGCGGACATATCGCCCGGTTTTGCCCATCGCGACGTCGCCCACGCACGACGTTTTCTGACCGACCAGCGATGCTTGCATGGCGAAGCCAACAGCCCGATTACGCCTACTGGCCTTCGGATTCAACTGCCCAGAAGCACGGGCACCGGCCGAACATCCGCAGTGACTCGCCTGCCTCTGTGAGGAGCTTGACGCCACCTACTACGCGCCAGCGACGGTCCCCATCTCCCCGTCCCCGGCCGCGGCTTTCCTCTCCGCCACCGAGAAACTAGCCGGCGCGGCCGATGGAGGCGAGGTCGCTGGACGTACCGCTTTGTACACAAGTATGCCTCCATTAGTTCACATGCTTCACAACAAGGTTCATGTATTCATTGACGATGTTCCCACGATGGCTCTGGTAGACACCGGTGCAACAGTTTCTGTAATGAGTTTAGCTTTCAAAGAGAGACTTGGCCGCAAGGTTATGTTTTATTGGGATAAATCTTCTACTTTTCAAGCAGTCAGCGGCACGGCTTTGTGTCCAGTAGGTGTGTGCACTGTGTCTGTTCTTGTTGCTGGTAAAGCGTTCAAGGCAGAATTCGCAGTGCTCGCTCATTCCACGCATGACGTTATCCTTGGAATTGACTTCTTGCAAGAATGCCGTGCGACTGTCGACTGTGGGGCAGGCGAGGTTCTGTTGTCCGTCCTCGCCCAGCAGCCTCAGCGTAGCGGAGACGACAACCTCGTTGTAGTTAAAGACGCTATTCTACCGGCATGGTCTACTGCCAGCGTGCCCGTTGCTGCTTCGAATGCCGACTCGAGTTTCAGTTCTCCTGATATTGTGATTGAGCCGTTGCCTTTGCCTTGCATGAAGAAAAACACTTTCTGCCGTGCTGCGATGTGTCTCTCACCGAGGGAAAAACTAAATTATGGGTAGTTAACTGCTCATCCGAGTCTGTTGTACTACCAGAGGGAATGCGCCTTGCCATGTTTGAAGGGCAGTGCAGTATCTGCATAGGAGCTCTCAGCAATGCGGCAAATTCGGACTATGCTGATGTATCCGGCACGGAATACGAATTTTATAACATGGTTAGCAAGTCTATTCCCTTGTATAAGCGCAAAGTGTTGGTTACACTGCTGGCCAGGCACGCTAAAGTATTTGATTTTGCACGGAAGTCGCATAGACCTCAGACGCCCAGCACACGCACTCGTCACAAGATCGACACTGGATCTGCGCACCCCCTCAGACAGAAACCTCATCAAGTTTCCGCGTCAGAGCGCAAGGTAATTTCAGAGAAAGTCAGCGAGATGCTAACCTCTGGCGTAATTCAAGAATCGTCAAGTCCCTGGGCCGCGCCTGTTATCTTGGTCAAGAAAAAAACTGGGTCCTGGAGGTTCTGCGTTGACTACCGACGTCTCAATTCTATAACTAAGAAGGACGTGTACCCGCTTCCTCGCATAGATGATGTCATCGACTGCCTGCATTCAGCGTCCTATTTTTCATCGGTGGACTTGCGATCCGGGTATTGGCAGATCCCCATGGATCCGACTGACAAAGAAAAGACGGCCTTTGTTACACCCGACGGTCTGTTTGAGTTTAATGTTATGCCATTCGGCTTGTGTAATGCCCCCGCCACATTTTAAAGATATATGGACACCGTTTTGCGGGGCCTCAAATGGGAAATTTGCCTGTGTTACCTGGACAATGTGGTGATTTTTGGCCGAACATTTGAAGAAGATAATCATCGCCTTGACCTCGTTCTAACCTGTCTCGAGGACGCTGCGCTTACACTGAACTAAAAAAAAAAATGTCGCTTTGGAGAACGTGAAACCTTGGTTCTGGGACACCTGGTGGATAAAAATGGCGTGAGACCGGACCCGCAAAGAGTCACCGCTGTCAGCAACTTCAAGCAGCCGCAGTCCCCCAGAGAGTTGCATAGCTTCCTGGGCCTGTGTTCTTACTTTCGTCGATTTGTTCTGAATTTCGCTGATAAAGCACAACCACTGACTGACTTGCTGCAAAAGGATGTCCCTTTCCACTGGACACCAGATTGCGAAGCAGCCTTTAGGCAGCTTCGGTTCCTACTGACTTCAGGACCGGTACCACGCCATTTCGATCCTTCTGCTGAAACGAAAATGCACACAGATGCCAGTGGAATCGGCCTTGGTGCAGTGCTCGTTCAGCGCCATGACAATGCTGAACACGTGGTCGCTTACGCGAGTCGTTCGTTGAGCAAGGCAGAACGAAATTACACAGTCACAGAACAGGAGTGCCTCGCAGTCGTTTTCGCCGTGCACAAGTTTCGCCAATACCTCTACGGCCGTCGCTTCTCGGTAATCACCGACCATCATTCTCTATGCTGGTTGGTAGGCCTCCGAGACCCATCTGGACGACTGGCGCGATGGGCTTTGCGCTTACAGGAGTTCGACTTCACAGTACGCTACAAGAGCGGTAACCGGCACGCAGACGCCGACTGCCTATCGCGCCTTCCTCTACCGACGACTGAGTGCGACGCTGACAACTTCGACCAGTATATCGGCACTATTGCTTCTGAGTTCCCTGATCTCGTGACTTTCCGGACAGCCCAACAAGAGGACCGCTCCTTAGACTCTCTGTTCGCCTCCGCAAATGAATACGCAAACCCAAGCTCTTTTGTGGTTCATGACGGTGTTCTTCACAAGAAGAATTATTCCGGACGAGGCGCCCGTCCGCTTCTAGTTGTTCCACGCACTTTACGGGCTCACGTCTCATTTCATTTCATTTCATTTTATTGCCTTAAAGACCCCATTGAAGGGGTATTACATAAGGGGTGGGTACATATAAGAAAACGTGAAAGCCATTTTTTTTTTTACAATGCAAGGTAATTTGTTACGGTGTTCAAAAAGGTGGTAGGACAGGTTATGGCGGTGATTTCGTTAGAAAGGCCGTTCCAGTCCGTAGCTGCACGAAAAAAGAATGAGGACGAAAAACTGACGGTGCGCGTACGCGGCCGCTCAACTTGTTGCGGGTGACCAGTGCGATGGGAGATGCGTGCCGGAGGAAGAATGCATGGTGGCCTGCCGAGCGAGCTGTAAAAAAACTTGTGAAAAAGGGAGAGACTAGAAATGCGGCGACGAGATGCAAGCAATGATAGGCCAGATTCTGTTTTCAGTGCTGATATGCTGACGTCGTAAGAGTACGTAGAATGAATAAATCGTGTGGCTCGATTTTGAAGTGACTCGAGTTGATTGATGAGATATGCTTGATGCGGGCTCCAAATGGCGTATGCGTATTCTATCTTCGTCCTTACGAGAGATTGATAAGCTAGTAATTTGACATTATTAGGAGCGTGACGCAAATGGCGTTTTAAAAACCCGAGTGTTTTGTTAGCAGATGCAATGATGTTCGTAATATGCGTTGCCCAGGTTAAATCGCTACAAAGGGTTACTCCGAGATATTTATAGGAAGGAACTAATTCGAGGTTTGTGTCAGCAATTTGGTACGGGAATACTATCGGATTTGAACGGCGGTGAAAGGAAACAGTTTTACATTTGTTAGGGTTGAGTTCCATTAGCCAAAGGTTACACCAATCCTGTAAGCTTAGTAAGTCAGTTTGAAGAGACGTGTTATCCGAAACGTTGTTTATTTTACGATAAATAACGCAGTCGTCTGCAAACATGCGTATGTTAGAAGATACATGTAATGGTAGGTCATTAATGTAAATCAAAAACAGAAGCGGGCCCAGGACAGACCCTTGAGGGACACCTGAGGTTACCGGGGTAGTGTTAGACATTTGATTGTTGACGGAAACTGATTGCGAACGATTAGTTAAGAATTCTTTAATCCATGCTAATACGTCATCATTTAAATTCAACGCGGCAAGCTTTAGTAGTAGGCGCTCATGAGGAACTACGTCTTTCGGTCCTTACACGACGACGCAACCTGCGGCCACATGGGCTTCGCCAGAACGCTTCAACGTATCCAGCAAAGGTTCTATTGGCCCAAGATGCGACACGCCACGGAAAAATACGTTGCTGGATGCGAACAATGCCAACGACACAAACGTCCCACGGCTACGCCACCAGGGCTTCTCCATCCTGTTCCACCTCCTAACTCTCCCTTCGAGACTGTTGGTGTCGATCTGCTCGGTCCATTTCCACGATCGAGCAGTAACAATCGATGGGTCGTCGTCTGTGTTGACCACCTAACGCGATACGCAGAAACTGCTGCAATACCTGCTGCAACGGCCATGCACGTGTCGCAGTTTATGCTTCGCTGTATAATTCTCCGCCATGGTCCTCCACGCGTTGTCATTAGCGACCACGGACGTCAGTTCGTTGCCGACGTCGTTGAAGAGATCCTGCGTCTGTCTGCCTGCCATTTCCGCCATGCCACACCATATCACCCGCAGACCAATGGTCTCGTAGAGCGCACGAACCGCACTCTCACGAACATGCTGTGTATTTATGTTGATTCTAAGCACAAAAACTGGGACGAAGTGCTACCTTACATCACGTACGCGTACAATACCGCAAAGCATGAGACTACAGGTTACTCTCCATTTTACCTGCTGTACGCTCGCTCCCCACGATTTTGTCTCGACACTATACTACCTTTTACACTAGACGTGGAAACCTCGATAGCCGAGACGCTCTGCCGCGCAGAAGAAGCCCGTCGCATCGCACGCCTCCGAACCTTGGCATCCCAGCAGCGTTCTAAGAAACGTTACGACGTCTGCCATCGCTCCGTATCTTATAGACAGGGCAATCTTGTGTGGTCATGGACACCAGTCCGCAAACGTGGTTTGTGCCAGAAGTTCTTGGCCCACTATTACGGTCCATTTGTCATTCTTGACCGCCTCAGCGACGTCACGTACGTAATCTCGAGCGTCACAAGCAATGGTCGCCGCTCTAGCGAAACGCAACTGACACACGTTGCGCGCCTTAAACCGTGCCAACCATCTGAGTGACTCGCCCAGAGGGCATCGTCTGCGAACCGGGAAGTGAAACGCGCTAGCGAAGATTCGACAAAGCGGAGGAAGAGACTCGACTGGCTCGCGAGCGACGCTCTTGATCCTTCGCTGAGCTACACCTCTGCAGTACCCATCTTGTAAATAAACGCCTTCCATCGTCACAATACATATTTGTGTTTTTTTACGAATGTATGCTTAGTTTAGCACAAACTTATATATATATATATATATATATATATATATATATATATATATATATATATATATATATATATATATATATATATATATATATATATAATGCCACGAGGAATTGTTAAGGCGCAGTACAACGCAGACGTTGTTAAAAGAGGAACGCTGACGGCATCGCTACGACTCATGAAGCCCGCCGGAAGGCACGAGCCGGCCCAGCCTGTGCACGAGCTGCTACCGAGCAGCGGAAAAGAAGAGAAGAAGAGGACGACGAGCGTTCGCTGCTTTCTCCCAGCTACTGTGTAGTTCTTTTGGCTTTGGGCACAAGTTCGCCCTTATTAAACCTTGTAAATAGGACGTCCCGGTTGTGAGGTTGTTATATCCGTTACATTTTCTGGTGGAGGAGCTGGGTACATGATTCCGAGCCCCACGCAAGAGCGAAGTCCAAGCACTGACCAGCCGCAACCAGTGGAGCTTACACCGGTGCACCAACGAGTCAGCCGCCGTATCCGAGGAGAGTTGCCAGAATTTGGGCCACTCCCTTCTGTATCAAGGGCATCGGTGACGGAGACAAGCGCCGCCACCACCATGACGAGCCAAGTTACGCCGGCACAACTCATCGTAAGCCAACCGGTCATCCCAAAGGTGTTTCATGGTGACCCATACGAGGACGCCGAAGACTGGTTAGAGCATTTCGAGAGAGTGGGAAATCTAAATCAGTGGAACGAGGAAGGCAAGCTGCGTAACGTCTACATTGCGTTGGAAGACTCTGCACGAGTGTGGTACGAAAACCACGAGGCATCTCTGACGTCGTGGCAAGAGTTTCGGCGGCAGCTACTGAGTACGTTCGCCAACAGTGATCGCCGGGAAAAGGCGGAAGCAGCTCTCCGCACACGGATTCAACGAACGAACGAAACTGTCGCGATGTACATCGAAGACATGTCCCGCCTTTTCAAGCGAGCTGATCCTGGCATGACGGAAGACAAGAAAGTGCGCCACCTCATGCACGGGGTAAAGCAAGAATTGTTCGCGGGACTCATCCGCAATCCGCCCCGTACTGTTGCTGAGTTTCGGTCGGAAGCAACAACCATCGAAACGACGCTTCAGCAGAGAGCCCGACAGTACAACCGCGACGTAGCCGGTGCATCCGCAGGAGTCTACTCAGCAGGCGTCGTGGATAATCTTGACACATTGCGCGAGCTCGTCCGGTCTGTTGTCAGGGAAGAATTAAGGAAACTGCAGTCACCTGATGTCACCCCCGAGCTGTCTCTTGCTGAAGTTGTCCGAGACGAAATTCGACAGGCCATGCGGGAGCCGCGGAGTGACGTGCCGGCGACACGACGGGCGGTAACGTACTCCGAGGTGCTCAGGCGACCTACTCTGCACTGTTCGCCGATCGAGACACCAAGTACTTATGTGCAGACAATGCGCAGCCCGCCTGAAATCGTAGAGGCAACACGCACTCCACCTCGTGCGAGAGAGATGATGCCACGGAAGAGCGATGTGTGGCGAGATGCCACACGTAGGCCCTTGTGTTTCCACTGTGGAGAGGCTGGCCACCTGTACCGATTCTGCCGATATCGTCAAGCTGGTCTTAGGGGATTCGCCATCAATGCACCGTGTCCGCGAAACGGCGAAAGACCTTCCGAGATTGAAGAATACCTATGCTCACGTCGGGAATTTGACCCGCCTCGTCGTCATCAACCACGCTCACCATCCCCTATGCGCTACCGCTCGTCTAGCCCACGTCCCTTCCCAAGCACGTCTAGGCAGCGTTCGCCTAGCCCAAATCCGGGAAACTGAAGAGGGCGACCTGTGGAGGCGAGGCCGCTGGCGACTTGGGATGTGAAGATCCTCCACTGCGGTACGAGCCTGATAACGACGACTGTTTCCAGGTAAAGGAGTGCAGTACAGAGAAAATTACTTCAGACTTGCCGTTGGTGATTGACGGACTAGAGCTCAATGCTTTGATCGATACTGGTGCGGATTATTCTGTGATAAGTTACGAATTAGCGAAGCGACTCAAGAAAGTTCTGACCGAATGGGGTGGACCTCAAGTACGTACTGCAGGTGGTCACCTCATAACCCCTTCCGGCCGATGTACCGCAAGGGTCATGATACGGGGCTTCACTTACGTCGGTGACTTTGTCGTCCTGCCTGTGTGCTCGAGGGAAGTGATACTGGGAATGGATTTCCTACAAGCTAATGGTGCGATTATCAATTTACAGAGGTCGAGCGTGTCCTTTTCGACGGAGCAAGCTTTAAAGGTAGCACGATCAGATGAACGATGTACCACTCCACTGCGCGTCGTCGACGATGATGTGACTGTACCGCCACGGAGCAGTATAATGGTTCTCGTGCATAATGATGCATTCAGCGACTACGAGGGTGTGGCGGAGAGCAACGTGGATGTTTTCTTGAAAAGAGGCGTTTGTGTGGCACGAGGGATTATCCAGCTGCGAAACGGGTGCACAGACATCCTCTTGACGAATTTCGGTAACGAATTCCAGCACATCGCAAAAGGGACGGCAATAGCGTTTCTTCATGAATTCTGTGAAGTGACAGAAATATGCAGTCTTGAAACGACGTCACCGAATGTGAAACTTCCATCTGATGCCTGCGACACAATATACGTAAATCCTAATCTTTCAGAGATTCAACGTCAACAGCTATACGACCTCGTGCGGGAATTTGGCAGCTGTTTCTCCAACAGTTCAAAGGTACGGCGCACGAGCATTACAAAACACAGGATCATAACGGACGAGACAACCAGGCCGGTATGCCAGCACCCGTATCGTGTTTCCCCTAAGGAAAGGGAAGTCATCAAGAAGCAGGTACGAGAAATGCTTGAAGATGATGTTATCCAGCCTTCTAACAGCCCGTGGTCATCTCCCGTGGTGCTTGTCAAGAAGAAGGATAACACGCTACGGTTTTGTGTCGACTACAGGAAACTGAATGCTGTGACTAAACGGGATGTATATCCCCTTCCACGCATCGACGACACGTTAGATCGACTTCGGTGTGCCAAGTTCTTCTCATCACTAGATCTGAAAAGTGGATACTGGCAGATCGAGGTTGATGAACGTGATCGCGAAAAGACTGCTTTTGTTACCCCGGACGGACTTTACGAATTTAAGGCTCTCCCGTTTGGTCTCTGTTGTGCGCCGGCAACGTTCCAACGCATGATGGACACTGTGCTTTCCGGATTGAAGTGGCAGTGTTGCCTAGTGTACCTAGACGACGTGGTCATCTTCGCGGCTACATTTGAGGAGCACATCAAGCGCCTTCGGTCAGTGTTAGAGGCAATCCGTTCGGCAGATTTGACAATCAAGCCAGAGAAGTGCCGATTAGCTTTCGAAGAGCTTCGTTTTCTTGGGCATGTCGTCAGCGCCCAAGGTGTTCGCCCTGATCCTGATAAGACGGCCGCCGTCGCAAGGTTTCCGGTGCCAACAGACAAAAAGTCAGTACGGAGATTTCTAGGTCTATGTGCGTACTATAGACGATTTGTGAGAAATTTTTCAAAGATCGCAGAACCCTTAACGAGACTTACGAGAGAAGATGTGCCTTTCCAGTGGCAAAACGAGCAACAAAGCGCCTTCAACGAATTGAGAAAGAGGTTAGAAAACCCCCCGATTCTTTCTCACTTTGATGGGACAGCCGACACGGAAATACACACAGATGCCAGTAACATCGGCCTTGGATGCGTTCTAATACAGTGGCAGAAAGGTGAAGAAAAAGTGATAGCTTATGCCAGTCGGACTCTAACAAAAGCAGAGACAAACTATTCGGCCACGGAAAAAGAATGCCTTGCCGTCGTCTGGGCCATCAGTAAATTTCGGCCGTACCTATATGGTAGACCATTCAAGGCAGTCAGCGATCACCATGCGCTTTGCTGGCTGGCGAACATAAAGGAACCATCTGGACGACTAGCAAGGTGGAGCCTCAGACTGCAAGAATACGATATAACCGTCGTATACCGATCTGGCAAAAAACATACCGATGCCGACTGTTTGTCACGGGCTCCTACAGACACACCACTATCAGAAGAAGACGACTTTCCGTTCGTAGGAATTGTCGAGACCACTCAAATAGCCGAACTCCAACGTACAGACAAAGAATTACTCCCGCTTATCGAACACCTGCAAGGAATTGACGTACAAGTACCCCGTATATTTTCTCGAAGCCTCGCATTGTTCTGCCTCCGAGGAAACGTTCTCTACAAGAGAAACTTCAAGCCCAACCGCGAAAAGTTCCTGCTTGTCGTTCCAGCAACTATGCGACAAGAAATACTTCGAGCGTGTCACGATGAGCCCACATCTGGACATTTGGGTGTGACGCGAACGCTTGCAAGGATCAGTCTCCATTATTATTGGCCCAAGCTACTAGCTTCAGTGCAACACTACGTCAAAACATGCCGCGAGTGCCAAAGACGAAAAACACCACGTTCTAAACCAGCGGGCCTTCTACAACCTATAGATCCACCGAAAGCGCCTTTCCGCCAAGTTGGAATGGACCTCCTTGGACCCTTCCCGACATCTTTACTCGGCAAGAAATGGATCGTTGTGGCCACTGATTATTTAACTAGATACGCCGAAACAGACTCTTTGGAACGAGGAACGGCAGCAGAAGTGGCCCAATTCTTCGTACACAAAATAGTCCTGCGACATGGCGCTCCAACGGTTGTAATCACCGATCGCGGAACGGCTTTCACGGCGCAACTTTTGAAGTGCCTGCTCAACATGACTCACACTGTTCATAGGAAAACCACTGCATATCATCCTCAATGCAATGGCCTGACCGAACGCCTTAACAGAACTTTAGCGGACATGATATCCATGTATGTGGATGTCGAGCACAAAAAGTGGGACGAAATTTTACCATACGTCACTTTCGCCTACAATACGGCTGTGCAAGAGACCACCAAAATCACCCCATTTGAACTAGTTTACGGTCGTGCTGTTACCACAACACTGGATGCTATGTTACCAATAGACCAAGATGACTACCCCCCCGATCTTGACGACTTTCTACAAAGAGCGGAAGAAGCCCGCCAGTTAGCAAGATACCGAATACGCCACCAACACCGCATCGATGCCGACCGCTACAACCGAGGAAGACTTGACACGCGATATGACGTTGGCGACAAAGTGTGGATATGGACTCCAGTACGACGACGAGGCCTCTCCGAAAAACTCATTTCACGGTATTTTGGCCCCTACGAGATCGTACAGCGACACAATGACCTCGTCTACGAAGTCAAGCCTGCAGGCCACCTGCATTCGAGGCGACGCAATCCCACGGAGCGTGTACACATTGTACGGATGAAACCGTACTACGACCGATTCCAAACCTAGCCACCCCAATACCTTGACGTACTGCAACCTCATTTTTACAAACTTGGACACACAAAAAAAAAAAAAAAAACAGCCTCATCGCAAGCATCGGGGCGATGCCGCTTGAGAGGGGGGATAATGCCACGAGGAATTGTTAAGGCGCAGTACAACGCAGACGTTGTTAAAAGAGGAACGCTGACGGCATCGCTACGACTCATGAAGCCCGCCGGAAGGCACGAGCCGGCCCAGCCTGTGCACGAGCTGCTACCGAGCAGCGGAAAAGAAGAGAAGAAGAGGACGACGAGCGTTCGCTGCTTTCTCCCAGCTACTGTGTAGTTCTTTTGGCTTTGGGCACAAGTTCGCCCTTATTAAACCTTGTAAATAGGACGTCCCGGTTGTGAGGTTGTTATATCCGTTACAATATATATATATATATATATATTGTAATGAATTATTGAATCTGAGTAACGGACGCTCTGCGGGCAACGAAGAAGACGATGATGATCGGTGGCTGCAGTAGTAGCTCGCGCACGCCGCTCGCCATTAGCCAGACCTGCCTGATAAAGGACATTTTGCCAAGCTACGTCTGAACCTTTCTCGACGTACAAAACCTCTATTTTAAGTGGTGGAGGAGCCGGGGTTCCCATCAACCTGGAACTTCGCAATCGGACGCTACCCTCACCACTCACCATGACTGCTCCTGGCCCTTCTCAAGCTGCCTTACCAACGACAGTATACTGTACTGGCGCGCCTCGGCAACGCGACCCACCAATTTTTCGCGGCAACGATGAACAAGACGTCGAGGACTGGCTCGTCGAGTACGAAATCGTAAGCGCTTCCAACAAGTGGAACGCCTGCGACCAGCTCACAAACGTGCGCTTTTACCTCGCCGATGTGGCCAGCCTCTGGTTCAAGAACCACCAAGGCGAAATTACCAACTGGTCCGCCTTCAAGACCACCATCTCCGCGGTCTTCGGCCGTCCCGCCGTGCGCCGGCTTCGCGCGGAACAGCGTCTCCGTAGTCGAGTCCAGCGCAGGGACGAGACCTTTACGAGTTACATTGAAGATGTCTTGTCCCTTTGCAAGCGCGTCGATGAATCTCTAACCGAACGCGACAAAATCAAGCACATCATCAAAGGAGTTGACGACGACACCTTCCAGATGCTCGTCGCCAGGAATCCACAGACCGTCACCGATGTTGTCCAGCTCTGTCAGGAGTACGACGAGTTGCGTAAGCAGCGTGTCTCGACGCGCAGGGCCGCAGAAGATACGGCTGAAGTTTCCGCCCTCGTACACGACGTCGCTGCTGATCACACCGTCTTACTGCCCCAAATCAAACAATTCATTCGTGAGGAAGTTGCGCGTCAGCTTTCTCTTGTGGCCGAAGCATCCGCGCCAGTGACCTCGTTAGACCCACGTCTACGCCAGGTCATTGAGACACAGGTCACGCAAGCACTGCCTCCGTCGCCACCTGTCCCTACGCCGCTGACCTACGCTGCCGTCGTTGCTAGACCCCCAGTCCCACCTGTCTCTGGCGCATACCGGGGCACCGGGTCCTCCTACCCTACGACGCTGCCTACATACACGGCACCCCATCCCGTTTCGCCCCCTGCACCTTCTGTCGTTATCCCATGGCGCACCTTGGATAATCGACCCATCTGTTTCGCATGTGGTTTCGTGGGACATATAGCACGCTACTGTCGCCGTCGCAACTTTCAGCCTCCAGACCATGGGAATTCTGCAAATTACCAGGCTGCCCAGAATCCCCAGCGACCATCTTCTCCTATCACCGACTCATTGTCCCCACGACGCCCCGTCGATTCTCGCCGGTCATTACCACCCCGTCGCCGATCTGTCTCCCCGATGCTTCGGCGCACGAGCCCCGCTCAAGAGGAAAACTGACAGCCGCAGTTCCGGAGGCAAGAACTGTCGTCGTCGAACTTTCTAAGACCTCCTCTTTGTCCGACCAAAGAAATTGATGTGCTAGTAGAAGGTGTTGCTGTACGTGCACTTGTCGACACAGGCGCCATCGTTTCTGTAATTAGTGAAAAACTGTGTCGCGATTTGAGAAAAGTTACAACGCCACTTACGAATCTTGCTCTGCGTACAGCCACCTCCCATTTCATCGCGCCGACAGCTCAGTGCACAGCACGCGTTCTTATTCAAGATGTTTGGTACGCCGTCAACTTTGTTGTTCTCCCACGTTCATCTTACGACGTCATACTAGGATGGGATTTCCTTTATACCCATCAGGCCCTCGTCGACTGCGCTCGTGCTGAACTCACGTTGACGAATCCGTGCATTGATATCGACCTCCACAGTCCCTCGAAAGTGTTTGCCGCAGCTGACGTCCGCATCGCGCCGTTGTCCGCCGTCCTAGTGCCTGTGTTTTCCCCTGCTGCCACTAACTCGACGCTCCTGTTCCAACCAACTATAGCTAGTGTGCAACACCGAACCATCGTCCTCCCGTTTGCCGTCATCAACTTTTCCAATGGTTCGGTGGTACTTTATGCGTGCAACGTTTCTGCTTGCCCGTACATCCTGCTACGCGGTGAGTGTCTGGGAAGCCTCGAGACCTTAAATTGTATTTTCGAAGACCCGATCTATCCAGACAAGCCATTTCTACCGACTTGTGCCATTACACCCGCAACTGACGCTAATGAACCTATGGATGTATTCCGCAAGTCCATCGATTGTAACCTCACGCCTGGGCAGCAGAAACAGCTGATCAAGCTCCTACAGCGTTTTCGAGCCTCGTTTGACCACAATCAGCCTTCCTTAGGTCGAGCGTCATCTGTTGTTCACCGTATAGATACCGGTAAAGAGACCCCATTACGGCAGCGTCCATATCGTGTGTCAACTACCGAACGCCGTGCCATCAATGAACAGGTTGACGACATGCTGATACGTGGCATAATAGAACCGTCAAGCAGTCCCTGGGCCTCTCCAGTTGTGTTGGTGAAGAAGAAGGACGGATCCATCAGGTTTTGCGTGGACTACCGGCGTCTCAACCGAATCACGCGCAAGGATGTCTATCCGCTGCCACGCATTGACGATGCCTTCGACTGCCTACAGGGAGCCGAATTTTTCTCTTCTTTAGATCTCCGCTCTGGATACTGGCAGGTACCCATGGCAGAAGCCGATCGTGAAAAAACTGCTTTCATCACGCCCGACGGGCTTTACGAATTCACAGTCATGCCCTTCGGCCTCTGCAACGCGCCAGCTACTTTCAAGCGGATGATGGACTCTATCCTTCGAGGCCTCAAATGGAACGTTTGCCTTTGTTATTTAGATGATATTGTCGTCTTTTCAACTGATTTTGCAACCCATTTAACCCGCCTCGAGAAAGTCCTCGCGTGTATTTCTGCCGCGGGGCTGCAACTGAATCTGAAGAAGTGCAATTTCGCCGCTCGAAAGCTTACGATCCTTGGCCACGTGGTTTCAAAAGACGGCATTCTTCCTGACCCTGCCAAACTTACAGCAGTTTCAGCGTTTCCCAAACCGACCACCATGAAAGAGCTCCGAAGCTTCATAGGCCTTTGCTCTTACTTCCGGCGCTTCGTCCGCAATTTCGCGACGATCATCGCTCCTTTGACCAAGCTCCTCGCCGGCTTCAGAGACCTTTCAGCCTGGTCTGCCACCTGTGACGACTCTTTCAATGAACTGCGCCGCCTCCTCACGTCGCCGCCTATTCGGCGACACTACGACCCATCGGCACCCACAGAGATCCACACCGACGCTAGTGGTGTCGGGCTAGGCGCTATTCTTGCACAGAAGAAAGACGGCTTCCAAGAGTACGTGGTTGCCTACGCAAGCCGAACTCTTAGCAAAGCCGAAAGCAACTATTCTGTCACTGAAAAGGAATGCCTCGCCATTATTTGGGCGATAGAAAAATTTCGACCTTACGTGTACGGGCGCCCTTTTGACGTCGTGACTGACCACCACGCCCTCTGCTGGTTGTCGTCATTGAAGGATCCAAGCGGTCGCCTCGCCCGATGGGCATTACGCCTCCAAGAATATAATATTCGCGTGGTCTATCGCTCCGGCCGGAAACATTCGGACGCAGACGCCCTATCCCGTTCGCCTCTACCCCCTGACCCGGAATGCTGCGAAAGTCTAACCTGTGATACCACTGCCGTCACCATCGCCGACATGCCATCTGAGCAACGCAAGGACCCTTGGGTTGCTTCGATTCTAGACATCCTGGCTGGGCGGACGGCTTCCCCCTCCTTCTCGCACGTTGCGTCGGCAAGTGGAGCACTTCGCCACTCGCGACGACGTGCTGTACCGACGCAACTACGCATCCGGTGGACGTCAGTGGCTACTCGTGATTCCACGTCATCTGCGATCCGAAATTTGTTCCACGTTTCATGACGACCCCCAATGTGGCCACGCAGGTTTCCTGAAGACTTATTCTCGCATACGTCTCCGATATTTCTGGCGTGGCATGTACCGTTTTATACGACAATACGTTCGGGCCTGCTCGACGTGCCAGAGACGAAAAACACCCCCTTGTCACGCCAGCGGTACCTTGCTACCCTTACCATGCCCATCCCGACCATTCGACCGCGTCGGCATCGATATCTATGGTCCCCTTCCCAACACTGCTGACGGTAACCGCTGGATCATAGTTGCCGTCGACCATCTCGCGCGGTATGCCGAAACTTCATCCCTTCCCTCGTCTACAGCAAAAGACGTTGCGACTTTCGTTCTTCACAACATCGTATTACGTCATGGAGCACCTCGGGAGTTACTGAGCGATCGTGGTCGCGTATTCTTGTCAGACGTCATCACAGCATTGCTGCGTGAGTGCCACGTCGTTCACCGCACTACAAGCGCCTATCATCCCCAGACCAATGGAATGACAGAGCGCTTCAACCGCACCCTTGGTGACATGCTGTCTATGTATATCTCGTCAGACCACTCCAATTGGGACCGAGTGCTCCCGTTTATCACGTTCGCTTATAATACCGCCATTCAAAGCACTACTGGGTTCTCTCCTTTTTTCCTCCTTTACGGACGCGAACCTTCTTGCACTATGGACACCATTCTCTCGTACAAACCTGACTCCTCAGAGTCCACGACTTTGTCTGAAGCCTACATACGCTGAGGAATGCCGCCAACTGGCAAGATCATTCACAACCCAAGACCAAGGACGCCAAAAGCACCACCATGACGCATCAAATAACATTACTTCCTACGATCCAGGTTCACTCGTCTGGCTGCATGTTCCTTCTGCTACACCTGGCCTTTCTACCAAGTTGGTCCCCAAGTATCACGGCCCATATCGTGTGCTACAAAAAACGTCACCGGTGAATTACCTCATCGAGCCACTGGAACCATCTTCTGACCAACGTCGTCGTGGCCAGGAAATTGTCCACGTCTCGAGACTTAAGCCCTGCTACGACCCTCCCGTGTTTACTTGTCCATAGGTCGCCAGGATGGCTCCTTATTTCGCGGGGAGTAATTGTAATGAATTATTGAATCTGAGTAACGGACGCTCTGCTGGCAACGAAGAAGACGATGATGATCGGTGGCTGCAGTAGTAGCTGGCGCACGCCGCTCGCCATTAGCCAGACCTGCCTGATAAAGGACATTTTGCCAAGCTACGTCTGAACCTTTCTCGACGTACAAAACCTCTATTTTAATATATATATATATATATATATATATATATATATATATATATATATATATATAGATATATATATATAGATATGTGCCGCTAGTTTCCTCTATGGATAATGGAGTTTGTATGCCCCATAGTGCACAAGAGCGGTGTCTAAACGAGCACTGTATGTATAAAACGATGCAAAGAGTTTTTTTTAGTTTGAAGTTAACAAACTTCTCTTTGTATCAGTCCAAGACTGCATTTGCAATCGGACTTTCCGTTTACCGGGCACAGGTTCGCCCAAATAAACAGTTAAATTCCAACACAAACTCACCTGTCTTCGGCCACGTCACGACCCCGTGACATCTGGTGGAGGTGCTGTTTCTTCCATGTACCGGACGCCTCCTTCAAGCCGCGACCCCAGCCCAAGCGTCAAAGAAGACACGGACGCTAACCCTGAACAGCGAACAAGCCGCAGGCAGAGGGGATTACAACCAGAGTACGGGCCCCTTCCTGAAGCAGCCGGGCAGACTCGAATCCCGCCATCAACTACTGCAACCATGACCGCCCCCGTGCAGCCTGCACCACTCCTGCTCCGGCAACCCAAAGAGCCGCCAACTTTCCGCGGTTCGCCACTGGAAGACCCGGAAAACTGGATCGAGCCGGGATGTAGACCTAGTCGGGAAACAGTTTCGTCTGTTCCCTTTTGCCTCATCTAGGTAGCATGTAACTGTTGTGTACACATGCCAGAATAAAGTATAATAATAATAATAATAATAATAATAATAATAATAATAATAATAATAATAATAATAATAATAATAATAATAATAATAATAATAATAATAATAATAATAATTATTATTATTATTATTATTATTATTATTATTATTATTATTATTATTATTATTATTATTATACCGCGTCGCCGCCTTCAATGACTGGACAGACGATGACAAGCTCCGGCATGTGTATTTCGCCTTAGAAGATGCTGCTCGCACCTGGTTCGAGAATCAAGAGCGAAGCCTTACAACGTGGGACGTCTTTCGTGCCAGGTTCCTCACCACTTTCGCTAGTGTGGTGCGCAAGGAGAAGGCCGCCGCTCTTCTTGAAACCCGCATGTAGATGCCAAACGAAAACGTGGCGCTATTCACTGAAGATATGATTAAACTTTTTCGCCACGCTGACTCCGACATGTCCGAGGAGAAGAAGGTCCGTCTGCTCATGTGAGGAGTAAAGCAGGAACTCTTTGCCGGGCTGATCAGAAACCCACCAAAGACGGTAGCCGAATTCATTTCAGAAGCATCTATGATAGAGAACACGCTCGAGATGCGCACGCGGCAATATAACCGTAGCTTATCGTCTACCAGCTACGCTGGCATTCAAGCGCTTGGAACCACTGACTTGCGTGAGACGATCCAAGCGATCGTGCAAGAGCTGCGAAAATTACTTCCTTCAGCGCAGCGTCACGTTGAATCCATCGCGGACGTCGTACGACAGGAGATCCAGCAATCACTGGGCGTTCCTCAGCCTCAAGAGCCTCAGCTGCAAGCCATGAGCTATGCTGCTGCAGCCCGCCGCCACGTCCCTCCCCCACGCGCTCGTCAAAACGCTGCCCCATCGCACTTCCGTCGCCAGACGCCACCGCCGCCACCACCCCCACTGACGTCCTATCGTTCTACAGTGGCGCAGCGCAGTGCGCCGAGGAAGACTGACGACTGGCGCCCCCCTGACCACCGTCCGCTCTGCTACCACCGCGGCGAGGCCGGACACACATATCGCCATTGTCAGTACCGACAGATGGGACTGCGTGGCTTCGCTGTCAATGCACCGCGTCCGCAGCCAGGAGAACGGCCACGTGACATCGCCGACTACCTGACAGGAACTCAATGGACACCACGAATTCCTTCCCTTTCGGCGTCGCCCAGCCGCCGCATGTCACCGCACCCCCGGCAGTACTCTGGCCCAACGCGGGGCCGGTCTCTTAGCCCGTATCCGGGAAACTAAGGGCAGCAACAGATGGAGGTGCGGTTGCTGTGCGACGAACTACCGAAGATCCTCCGACGACAACGACGACGCCGCGACGAAGCTTTCCGAACACAACGCCAACCAGGCAAAGCCCTGACGGTGAAAACTCACTTACCGAAGGTGACCTGACGACGCAACATGGAAGCAGCGGAACAAGCCGACGCAGCCGTGACCCGACGCCACGCCCTAACTGTAATGCGAGACGGCAAACTAGCGACCTCGACGTTCTTATCGACGGCCACAGTGTGACCGCTCTCGTCGATACTGGAGCCGACTACACCGTCATCAGTGGGTCGTTCGCCGCGAAGTTAAAGAAAGTTAGGGCAGCTTGGGAAGGCCCTGAAATCCGCACAGCCGGAGGTCAGCTTGTAACGCTTGCAGGAACCTGCACAGCGAGAGTCACCATTAACGGCCGTATTTATCCTACAGACTTCGTAGTCCTACAGCGTTGCTCGAGAGATGTCATCCTTGGCATGGACTTCTTATGCCTCCATGGTGCTGTCATCAACCTAAAAACAAAGTCGATAGCGTTATCCACAGAAAAAGCACTACCGCCACGCACGCCGTCAGGGAACCATGCCTTGAATGTGCTGGAAGAACAAGTCACCATTCCTCCTCGCTCAAGCGTCGTTATTTTAGTCGGCGCTCCTAAATCACCTGACTTGGAAGGCGTCGTTGAAGACAGTCAGCATCTGTTGGTCACCCGAAATATTTGCGTCGCAAGAGGAATTTAAAAGCTGCGGGGAGGCAAAGCAACGGTTATGCTCACGAATTTCAGCAATGAGTACAAACACGTGAACAAAGAAACAACGGTCGCATACATCGAAAAAATTGTCGAAGCCACCAGTGCTTTCGCCCTCGCCGATTCTGCGGAACCTGCTCAGAGGAACCAAGCCCCTCCCATAGCTTTCGATGTCATTCCCAGACTTCCGGACGATAAGCAAGAACAGCTGAAGGCCCTGCTCCTGCAATACGAAGATTGACTTTCATAATCATCAAAAATTCGGCAGACCCCAATCACGAAACATCGTACCATAACCGAAGAAAATGCCGGACCACTCCGTCAGAGTCCGTACAGGGTCTCAATGCGAGAACATGAGGCCATGAAGAGACAAGTTGACGAAATGCTGCGGGATGACATTATCCAGCCGTCCAAGAGTCCATGGGCATCCCCCGTGGTGTTAGTGAAGAAAAAGGACGGGACCCTACGTTTCTGCGTCGATTATCGCCGCCTGAACAAAATCACAAGAAAGGACGTGTATCCTCTCCCACGAACAGACGACGCACTTGATCGGCTGCATAACGCCAAGTACTTTTCGTTGATAGACCACAAGACTGGCTTTGGCAAATCGAAGTCGATGAAAGAGAGCGAGAGAAGACGGCATTTATAACACCGGACAGCCTCTTCGAGTTTAAGGTGATGCCCTTCGGTATTTGCTCAGCGCCTGCAACTTTTCAACGCGTTGTGGATACAGTACTGGCAGGATTGAAGTGGCAGACTTGCCTTGTGTACTTGGACGATGTCGTCGTGTTTTCCTCTTGTTTAAACTGGCATCTTCGGCGCCTTGAAGCTGTACTTCGAGCCATCAAGACGTCCGGACTCACACTGAAGCCAGAATAGTGCAGATGTGCGTACGAGGAGGTCTTGTTTCTTGGGCACGTTATTAGCAAGTCTGGAGTTTGTCCCGATCCACGGAAAACAGCCGCCATCGCCGTCTTCCCGCCGCCCACTGACAAGAAGGCGCTGCGCCGATTTCTGGGCCTGTGCGCCTATTATAGGCGGTTCGTGAAAAAAATTCGCCCACATCACCGATCCTCTCACTAACCTTACTAAGGCCGACGTGGAGTTAAAGTGGGAAACGCCGCAAGAACACGCTTTCCAGGAGCTTAAACATCGCCTACAGACGCCTCCGTTATTTGATCATTTCGACGAATTCGCCGAGACAGAAATACACACAGACGCAAGCAGCGTAGGTCTTGGCGCCGTTCTTGTGCAGAGGGCTGACAGACTTGAAAGGGTTATTAGTTACGCCAACCGATCGCTATCCAAAGCAGAAGCCAATTATTCCACAACAGAAAAGGAGTGCCTCGCCATCATCTAGGCTACGCCGAAATTTCGCCCCTACCTCTACGGCAGGCCCTTCGAAGTTGTGAGCGACCACCACGCCTTGTGTTGGCTAGCTACCTTTAAGGACCCTTCAGGTCGCCTCGCACGATGGAGCCTGAGACTTCAAGAATATGACATTACTGTCATTTACAAGTCCGGCAAGAAACACTCCGACGCCGACTGTCTCTCTCGTGCGCCTGTCCACCAACCACCACCCGACGACCCGGATGACGACTACTTCTTGGGAACGATAACTACCGACGACTTCGCTGAACGACAGCGGGCCGACCCGGAACTTAAGGCCCTAATAGAATACCTCGAAGGTCGGACCGCCGAAGTCCCGAAGGTATTCAAGCGCGCACTTGCGTCGTTCTTCCTGCGAAATGGTCTTCTCCAAAAGAAAAAAACTTTTCACCACTCCGAGCCAAGTACCCCCTTGTGGTGCCTTCAGCTCTGCGACCAGAACTCCTGCAGACCCTGCACAACGATCCGACGGCAGGGCACCTCGGTGTTTCTCGCACACTCGCTAGGATACAAGAAAAGTACTACTGGCCACGTCTTACCACCGACGTCACTCGTTATGTGAGGACATGCCGGGACTGTCAGCGACGCAAGACACCGCCGAAAAGGCCAGCGGGACTTCTGCAGCCAATTGATCCACCATGCCGACCTTTCCAGCAGATTGGTATGGACCTACTAGGGCCGTTCCCGACGTCGGCTTTCGGAAACAAGTGGATCGTGGTAGCTACCGACTACCTCACCCGCTACGCCGAGACAAAAGCCCTGCCAAAAGGCAGTGCATCCGAGGTAGCTAAGTTCTTCGTCGAAAATATCGTCCTACGTCACGGCGCCCCGGAGGTCCTTATCACCGACAGAGGAACGGCATTCACTGCCGACTTAACTCAAGCGATCTTGGCATACAGCCAAACAAACCACCGCCGGACGACAGCGTACCACCCACAGACCAACGGCCTCACCGAGCGGCTTAACAAGACGATCGCCGACATGCTGCCAATGTACGTAGATGTCAAACACAAGACATGTTACGCCATTCTTTCGTACGTGATTTTCGCATACAACACGGCGGTGCAGGAGACGACGCAGATATCTCCATACAAATTGGTCTATGGAAGAAGCCCGGCAACGACGCTCGATGCCATGTTACCCAACGTCACCGACGAAGAAAACCTCGATGTGAGCGAGTACCTTCAACGCGCCGAAGAAGCCCGACAACTTGCGCGTCTCCGTATCAAGAATCAACAGACGACTGACAGCCACCGTTACAACCTTCGACGACGCTTCGTGGAATACCAGCCCGGTGAACGTGTTTGGGTGTGGACGCCGATACGCCGACGTGGACTAAGTGAAAAGCTTCTGCGATGGTACTTCGGACCGTACAAGGTGGTTCGACGTCTCGGCCAGCTTGATTACGAGGTTGTCCCCGACGGCATCACGAACTCTCAACGACGCCGATCGCGACCTGAAGTCGTGCATGTCGCGCGCCTCAAGCCGTTTCTTGCGTGTTAACAAACTGAAACAGTGTTTTTTTGTATTATTGTTGTATCGTAATTTATTCATTGTACTTTCTTGCATTATTGTTGTACCTTCATCTTTAGTTAAAGCATCGGGACGATGCCTTTTTCAGAGGGGGGCAATGCCACGTTCCCTTTCTCAAGTTTTGTTATCACCCCGAAACGCTACACAATTCTCAGCACAAAACGCGCGTGCAGTTTTCGAGAAGCTTCCGGACTTTAGCAAATCATTTCGATAAGATCACGCCCACTCTGCGAACTGTACATATTATTCTGGAAACCTACGCCACCGCCAGCGATAACGCTAGAACATTCTATGGCGAGAGTGTAAATGCCGACGCACTTCGCCGCTTGTGAGTAGTTGATCGACGGCCGACGCTCCGTTCGCCGCTATCAGTCCAAGACTGCTACTGGAATCGGACTTTCCGTCTACCGGGCACAGGTACACCGAAATAAACAGTTGAATTCCAACACAAACTCTCCTGTCTTCAACAACTTCACGACCCCGTGACAATATTTGAACATATGCCAAATTAACGCGGAAATAAAACTCTGCTCCTTAGTGATTATAATATGTACTCCGACTTTACACAGCAAAATAGAGCAAATCTACTCAGACATTTCGCCTCCTATGCGAGTGGCATCTTTAGTGTTCACTGGCACCAAATGTGTAGAGTGACCAAATTCACTGATTGTCTCGTATGTGTCTACTCATCCGGATGGAGGCCGTGATTATTGTTGCATGCTGGCTGGTCATGACGGTCTAACCACAACTCGAAAAGCTTTATCTTCCCTCTCTTTTGTTCCTGAGCCAGCGTCATCAAATTACGAAAGTCGAAGGCATGCCCCGTTTTCAAGCATTGTTTGATGAGTTTTGTCTGAGAATGTGTGGTTTTTGTGATGTCCCCTATGTGTTCATTAAAACTCAATGACCACTTCATGCCAGTTTTTCCAATATAAGTGGTGTCGCAGCCAGTGCACAGTAACTTGTAAACAACCCTGTTTTGATCATTCGCCAGTTTTGCCAATATAAGTGGTGTCGCAGCCACCGCACAGAAACTTGTGTGGTGGCTGCAACAGGAACTTGCGCACAGGAACAGGAACAACCCTGTTTTGATCATTCACAGGGGTGCTGTCTTTGTGCTTAGAGAGCACGTTTACAAAAAGTACAATGAGGCTTGAAAATTGTTTTAATTCCCAGTCGACGAAGTGCTATTCAAACAGAGTCTGAAAAACTTTCAACGTAAGGTACAGAAACAATGGGTTTTGTGTTTTCTCGTGGCATACTCCTTGTTCCCTTTTGCATGTGTTTATGTGTGTCATTGATCAACCTGTTCACATAATGGCTTAATTACAATTCACCAACCACGTTTTCTATCTATGTGACTGCAAGTGCTGATCAGTGATGTATGCGACATCACATGCATGAGTGAAAAAGGCTGGAAGCGATCAACAGGGTTCAAAGAGCACAAAGGAGACATTGCAAAAGCCATCCATGCCACGCATTATTAGACAAAACTCGTCGAACACTGCTCGACGACACAACATGCCTTCAACTTCAGTGATGAGACAACGCTAGCTCGGGAACAAAAGTGGGGCAAGAGAAATCTCGAGTAGTGATTCATTAGTGTGACAAGTTGGCGCGCGACAACAACCGCGGCCACAAATGAAGCGACATACGAGACAAGCAGCAAACTGTGTAACCTCCGCTCATTTGGTTCCAGGGCATACTGAGGATGCCAGCTGCATATTTGGTGGAATGTCTATGTAGAGTTTGCTATATTTTGCTGTGTTAAGTATGAGTCTATACTTTTAATCATGAACAGGCCTGTCTTTTGAAACATTTCTATATCTGCTCCTTAGTTATAACTCTGCTGCATACTGTGGTGTACGAAAAAAACATGCTGATAATTTTATTTTGATGCTTTGAATGAATTTTTTTCATTTTGTTTTAGATACATATGCACGTGACAGAAGAAGAAAATGAGCAGCATAAGTTCATCTTTGCCACCAATGCAGCTGATGAGGAGTGACAGAAAAGATTACTAGGCTGTGGGTGCCATCTGTTTCATGAGCACCGTATTATATGGCACTTTTAAACTACTAACAATTTTCTTTGTGCATCATTTATAATAATTAACTCAACGAATATTGCCACCTTGAAAATAACTAGGCAGACTGAATATGTTTGAGCTGAATAACTGAAATAAGACCCTAAATAAGCTCGAAATGCTGATTCTTTGCCATCATTAATGAGTAAGGAGCCAATCATTCAGCTCAATAAAGCTTCACAAATTTCATCTCTGCACTATTTAGGTTTCCTCACTGCTGTGTTTTTTTCACTGCTGGATTGTTACATAGCTTTCTGTCAGTCCTGGTACAGTTTTCATAGGATGTTGCAGATAGATTTTGTCAGCAGATTCTCTACATTTTTTTAGAGAAGTGTTCCCATTTAAATATTTTGTTTGCTTGATAAGCTACTAGTGTGGGTCTAATCACTTCCTGTTCATAATGCAGGCCCTCATTGCCAACCGATTGCCTCACATCATGGCTTGTTCCACGGTCGTCACAGCCATCACCCTGCAATTGCTGTTTGCCGACATCGTCGACAGTGTACCCCTCTTGGACGTGCCCTGACCTGGCGAGCTTGTTCACTCAAGTCGAACAACATTGGCGAAGTCTCGAGTAAAGACTGGCAACTTCAAAATGCTGCTCATTTTGCATTTCTGAACTCCACTGGGCATGTGAACTGTTGTGGCGGTATGGCTGTTAGTTGCTTCTCTGATGGTAATGCAGGTTGGTGTCAATTTCTCATTCTACTCTAAAAGATTGTATTTCCTGTGCCTGCTGCTGTTCCTGTGCCCACAAGTATGATTGTATGTGTAACTGTAGTTGACATTTATGGCGTTATATTTTTGTGCGAAATAGGGTACTCAGTCATAATACTCGTTCTGAATACCTTCAAAAAATCAACTTCTTTCCTAACGGCTTCCGCAAACAAGTGAGAGTACTTTGCCACTTTTCCAAAGATGCGCAGAACCACTCGCTACAAAGTATCAACTTGGTGGCTGCATTCACTGCAAATCCAAAAAGTTGAAATGCTTAAATTAGTGGCACACACAACGCAAGAAATGCATAAATAAAAAATACTAGACAGTTATGCAGAGAAGTGCATAACAATTTAAAGATAACTTGAGCTCGCCTCTAGATAAGAATTAATAAAATCTGGACTGAATGAACAGGAATAATTGTGTCAAGGCAGCTTAATCATCCAATGGACAAAAGGACAACAACTTGGTAAAGGACTGAACAGAAAATAGTTGCATGCCTTGTGCATTCGTTTCGTGATCAATATTTCTCACTTGGTTGTGGCTGGGAGGTCACTGTTTTGCGCTAATTACACTGAGCAGTTGCTCCACTGATCGCGTTTCACTTTTTCTGACCAGGTGTCAGCTACCTTAACTTTCAAAGGCGTAATTTTTATGTAATCAATCGGCCACATTTAATGAGCTGCTTTTCACTGAATGCGTGTCAGCCAGTAATCATGAAGTTCAGTTGCTTTCAAACTGATGAGCTTCTTTTGATGTGCAACCTGTTTTGCTACACAGATATCGGCAGGTTTTTCCGTTTTGGTAAAAACAAGTTCTTGTTTTGAACCTTTTAGGCTCCGTCAAAACAAGCTGTACCGTAGAGGGATGTGCCAGTTTTTCAATGCTGCTATATTGTCTCTGTTTATGAAATCATGACATTGACAGTCAACAGCAGTGGCAATCATCATTGTACACAATCCATGCATCACTGTTGGAAAATTACCGACAAAGCAATGGCTGTCTATGATATTCGTGTCCTCCTATGTATTTAAGACATAGCAGTTTCGCCAGTGTCTTCTTCCTTGCCTATTCACTTTCCCACTGATATTGTAAATACTATAGATAAAAGCATTTTTTCGTCACACTATTGCTAAAGTTTTATAAACAAGTTGTGTTTTCTTTTTGCACCTGTATTTGTTTTTTACGACCCAGCAGTTGACATAGAATGAAAGAAATTTGCAACGTGCCTTGTTCATATTTATTACTGAATGCTAAAATGTGTTTTGTAACACTCCCATTCACGTCTTGCTCTATGACAACGACAAAGAAATAATAAGTAAGTAATCTTCATAAATAAATGTCTTCTTTTTTTCTTTCATAAGGCATTCAACAACTTCAGCATGTTCTTTCCTGCCTAAGCTGTGTGACTGCATGTCCTCACGGTTGCTGCAATTCTGCACATAAAAACACTGCACCCTCAACACACGCTCACTCATTGTAGTCATTGCTTACACAGAGCAAAATCACATTTTCAATGCTCTAAAAAGTGAGTATGTATATTACATGTGTTGGAAGCTTTGGAATTTGAAAAGTGTGTTTTTGGTCTTACGGACATGCACAAGTGTGTTCTGACATTTTTATAGCTTGGTTGCTCCAACACCACTTGTTTATGCATGTACGAATGTGTTGATAAAGTGCTTCTAGGAAACAGTTTTTGTGCATGGACAATATTAATGGAATTGTTTACACCATACCAGAGTTTTTTTCCTCAACAGAAGCTTCGGGGTGGTTCCCGTAACAAGACAACATGCCTTCTAATAATAACGCACTCACAGTAGTCTATATTTTCTGCGCATGTCGCATGAAAGTCAAAACGTCACACAGCAATGTTGACATCACGTTGCTGGAATGCTGTCATCACGTTGTTGGTATGTTGATATCACGTTGCTAGTATGTAGACATTACGTTGCTGCTATGTTGCAAAAATATTGCCATGATGTTGAAGATGTGATCCTGGACGTTGCCATATTGTCCTGAATGTTACAAGCAACGTTATCATGTGATCAAGAAAGAGGACGTTATGCGCGTTTAGGCAACGTTGCTGACAGACATTTGGGCGCTTTCATTCAACCTTGGGACTATTTGGGTAGTAGAGCCTCTTTCAAAGCTTCTAAACATGCGTTATATTTATCAACTTTCTAATTCATGTGTTGTTTTTTTACAGGTCCTCTATTTGTTCCTAGAAAATGTCAGCAGTACTGAATACGCTGTGCACAGAAAGCTCTATCATATTGTACTAATGTGGTTACAAAGATGTACTGCTGGGCCGCTGAGAACAATTTTCCATTTAAAAGTTTGCAAATGTGATGCTGCATCTGCTTGGTGAGCATCAACAGAAAACAAATAAATTTGTTTTGTTTCGCCTTTTATTAGCAACATCCTTATGACTTTTTGTTATGTAGACTTCTCGATGCTGTGATAGTTTGGTTGCTGCTCTTTATAAAACAAATATTGCACATACTGCATCACTGATGTTTGTTTCACAACTTGACCTACTAATAGTTTTTTTCCAGCTTATGTATACTGCCCTCCTGAAAATAGCTAACTTGTGCCATCCGGAGCAAGATTGAGCATTGAAACAGTTTCACTGCCACCGTGTTCACCACTTAAATGTTGTATAATCTTATTTTCTGTTCTATCAGCTTACTGATTTGTGGGGACCAGAGCACCTAATTTCATCGTTTAAACAGTCAGCGGCAGGACTGCTCAATAATGAGCATTGAAATAAAATAAAGCCTTGAAAACAGAAGCTACACGACAAAAATAACCTCCGTAAATAAACGTGTATTGACTACCTCAGTAATGTTTATACTTGTAAAGGTACGTACATACAAAAAAAAACAAGGACACTAAACAGTGCTTCTGCGCCCACGCTGCTTCAAGAATGCTATCAGAAAAAAAATTACCTTTTTTTCAATCGAAAGAATGTATGTTCTAGAACGTTCGAGGACAAAGGAATTTTTTTTCAATTGTTTGTTTTCATGGGGGTCTCTCATGACTACACACTACTTTGCAATAAAAATGCATCATGCAGTTCAAGTATTTTCTTTCCGTCTGTGCAGGTGCTGTCATTCTCATAACCATGCATAACCAATTAATTTCGCAATAACTGTTCCTACTGTGTGTTTCGTTGAAAATTGGTGAAAGTGGTTGCCTAAGGGGCGGCTTATTAAAGAAGGGGACCTCATGATGTTTTTTTTCTCCATTTTTCAGATGAGATATACCCTGTTCGTGAAAACTGACGCAGCTGTTTTGGACGTAACACAAAGATGGCTCGTGTTTGCTTCAGATCAAGAAGGTGCACCTATGCGAAGAGGCATGCCGCTACGATAGGCGACTTCAAGAGAAGCCCAAGCAACACTTCAGAACCGCAAGAGTTCGCGAAATGGAAAAAAATGGCATATCGCCTTCTATATATTGCGTGTAAAATTAACCTGAAGCACAAAAAATATTTGTCTTGTTAGTTATCGTGGGGGGAGGGCATGAAAAATATAGGAAAAACTAGCCGGGACATCAAATTGTAGCCAAGAAAAAAAAACAAACAAATGAGCCAAAAATTGCGTTGGCCAAAATGCTTGGCTCCCATGCCAAGAACATGCCTGGCAGACACATTAATTCAATTTTTTTTCATGGAAGTTCTTAATTAAAGGCCAAACCTTATAAACGCAAAAATGCTCGCAACAGCCACGAGTGACGCAACGTAGATTGCCTTCGCGCGAACAGTCGCTAGCGCTGGCAAACCTCGTTCAAGCGACGGCTTCGGCGAGCGAACTCCACGGCTGTTTGCATGAGGCCATCTACTCGTACCAAGAAAGCCACGTAGTGAGTGGTATGCAATTTAAAAATAGGATATATTGTTGTGTAATGGAACGGAAAGTGTTTAATATTGCCTTGCATCACTTCTTTTTATGTGCATGAACATTACGTTATTTCTTCGTTGTTTACGCGCGACTCTGGCGGAGAGGAGAGTGACAGGAGGCGGTGATTTCGCGGCACATGAAGAGAACCAGCAGTACGTCAGTCATGTGCATCTTGTTCCGGTGCTTTGAGCACAGCACTTCCGGGCGACGGGCGATGATTTCCAAATCTGGAGAACCGAGTGATTGCGCGAAAACTATCCCGTGACACGTCGCACGAACGCCCTGTTTCGTCGCTCATAGCATCGCTCGTCACTGTCGCGTGCATTTTCGCATTTATAAGGTTTGGCCTTTAGTTGGCGCACGCGGTCCTGCACCCGACGAATTGCGCTTTTCCCGCGGGTCTGTGGACCAGCGGATGAAACTGCCGACGGTGATGGAAAGCTTGTGGGAACGTCAACTCCCGTTTTTTTAACTTCTCTGTAGCCCACGATGTAGGGGATCGACACGTGGTGTTGTTGCGGCGCGGTGGTGTCACATTTTTCCTTTTTACTTACGGAGGGCTCTGTGAATAAACGGCTTTGTAAATAAGCGTTGGTGCCAAGGTCACGGATTATTTTCTCCTTTTTCCGCTGTGGTGACGAGAGGTGATTGGATGTTTGGTAATTTTGATAAGACTTTTCACGTTTCTTCAGATTTCTTTATTCTAGCCCGAGAAAGGTGATTTCGAACATTTTTGTACGTGTATGGTTGCTTTTCATGGGAAGCCTGCAGTAACAGATCTGTGAGGCTGGTGGGATTAGCTAAAACTCGCCTCAGCCACAGCTGGCAAGCACAGAACAAAGCTGAGCGGGGGGTTATGAAAAGGCATGAAGATAGCATAGCAAAAGGATCTTTTGCGCAATGAAGCGTTGCTAAAGCGTTTGCGGCAGCCATTTAATTTACGACCATCCTCACTTCCAGCTGTACATTGCGCCCATCCGCCCCCCTCGTCCCCAACACACTGTATAGGAGATAAGACTGGTGAGCGTCATAAATATCCCCTATTTTTGGACTCTATGAGCAAACGGCACTTACGCAAAAAATGTCGCTTTTTTGGGGGGAACGCATGGCTAGAAAGCTCGTTTGCTCGAGCACGCGATGTTAATCGTTGAAGTCTTGGTTCCACAGAGTGCCGAGCGAGGCGGGACACAGAGGGATTGTCACATAGAGGAAAGGAATCTCGAGTTTTTGTGCAAAGCTAACTGGCTATGTGGACGCACAAAACCACGTGCACGTGAATCACCACGCCGACAAGTCTTTTCAACGAAGGTTTTGTGGGCGCTCCTGTGATCTCCTCTCTGGCGTTGTAAATATGCGTGACTCGTTCAGAAAACGCCGCTGAAGCTCGAACACCAGCCCTGCAAGTGTGCCTCTCTTTCGTTGAAATGGTTCGTCAGAACCAGTCAACACAAAACTTGTGACGCAGAGGGTGGTTGTTTGTTTACCCGAATGACGAAGGCATAATTAGTATGCCGTTGGGTGACACGCGATTCAAAATTAATTTTGAATACGTTCTGGGTGACAATATTTGTTTACATTTCGTAGATGATGTGTGTATCTACACAAATGTATTTGACAGGTTATCTCGCTTTCAAAATTTTGTTTCAGTGCTCCTTTTAGGAGAAAGAAAGGGGAAGGGAGTATGGGCTGGTATGTAGATAAAGAGGGGTCTCACAACCAAACGAGACTCAAGCACCACTCACCACCTCAAGCGCACCTCCTTGCGTCTTACAAGAATGAAGTCTTTGAAAATGGAATTGAATCAAGAAGCGTATGTAGTCCCATATTCATTTCGCTCATTTTGTATTCGTTGCGTTGCAGCACTCGCATCACAAGTCACTGAGTAGTGTCCTCTCATGGGAGACGAATCACCGCCTTTCTCGTGTGTTTCATGAATATGCCACTGTGACCTATATACATTAATTCCCCACCTGTATGTTAGAAAAAAAGCAGTATATTACACACGAAGACTGCGAACTCCACTTGCCCCTATTTACCCGCTGAAAAAAGGCTCCATCATTATTCATTTATTTATTAGTAGCCTCAAAGCCGGAAGGCATTACAAAAGCAAGTGGCACATTTGATAATAAATAAAAGAATAACAGTTACGTGGAAGTAAAAACATTATAAAGTGTAAGTTAATAAGAAAACTTACCTAGCAGATATAACAGTATCGCCGTGAGAGCAAAAAGAAATGAAATTTCTAGTGATACGGTGTTAGCTTTGTGAACAAACGGGGCGCACTGAAAGAACATATTCAATATGTATGCACAAAAACAAAACATTTACGGAACGTTTGCCAGTTCTCTTGCATCTTCAAACTCTTCACTCGGGCATTAGTGTTAAGGGTAGTAAGTTTCAGCTAAATAAGCAGAAAAAACAAAGTAAAGTTGCTTTTTTTGTGCGAAATTGTAGTTTCGGTTTCCATGCTGCCGGCGCCGCCGCCAAAAAGTGGCCGTGCGCCACCACCGATCTTTTTGCCCGGCGTGCGCCGTAGACGCCGCCAACTCGCAACGACCTCCACGCCGCCGCCGGTCGAAACCACCTCGGCGCACACCTCTATTATGGTGTATTCCAGTACACTATACCTCTATTCCAGTGTCTGCGCAGCGCACGGACCCACAGAACCCCTGACGGATCTCCATGACTAGAAGTGTTGAGTGGCGTGACCGTGCCTCGCTGCCTGTTCCCTTCCACATTGCCTGTAGCAGCGGCGCTGCAGTCGAATAATAGTGAAAGAGCCGCGCGCAAGAACTGCTATGCGCTTCGGCTCCTCCGTGGCGCTTTCTTGATGCAGATTTCTGCCTAACCGTCCATCATTCATCTCTAGCACACGATGCCATAGCTTTTGAAGTATGACACGCCAATCTATAGAATTTGAGCTCCATAAAAGCCCTTGTGAGAGATCGAAAATAATTCATAAAGGGCGGGTTTTATACTGATTTCTTCTGCCCTCTTTTTCGTTTGTTAGTTGTCTACAATATTCAGAATAACTGAGCCGGTTTATTGGAAGTTATATGTGCTCAGAAAGCTGTGAAATTTTAAAAAATATTGTTTCAAACGCACGCCGAACCAAGAGGCCGTAGGTAGAGAGGGAAGAGGAAGGGCATCTGAACCCCCTACACCCCAAATTTTTTTCATAATTTAACTTTTCGGGGCATACTAAAATATTGTTACGCTTGAAAGAGACTGGTAGACGTTGAAAGGGGCCGTTTATTAGATCGTGAGGGGCAGCTCAGAAGCGGCGGACTGGTTCAAGATCCTCCTGATCCTCTTCCTCTCTCGCTCTGGGCGACAAGTGCGTTCACCGTACACGCTTCTTTGCCTTCGTGCATGTATGCAACATTCCTCTCCGCGCAGACGAAGGCCGCCGGACGAGTCAGTCGAGTTGTCGTGGCGTGTACAGTCTCAGGCGCGCAACATGAACCACTTGAGTTTTGGCAGCTCGTCGACCACTCGCCGTGAGACGAGCTTTTACATCGTTGACCTCTGTAAGTCTGTCGATGATGACAAAAGATCCATCGTAAGTGGCCAAAAACTTTTGGCATAACCCGCGCTTGCGCATCGAAGTCCACAACCACACCAGATCACCACGGCGATAAATCACTGGTCGGTGGTGAATGTTGTGGGGTCTCGGCGAGGCGAACGCGCGCACCGCCACGCCACGCTCTTGGAGTGAACGGACACAGTAGACACGGTCGGTACAAAGCACACAACATACATACATTTATTAACTAATTTAGACGACGATATCGTCCGCCGAATGTTACATCAATTTTAACTAACACGCGACCATACAAACAACATAACGCAGTGACACACTAAACACACAATAACATGATAAACACACACTAACACACTAGCACATACCCAAGACGGCGTCGCCAACGCCTGACTTTCCACGTGGGACCCCGGCGCGAAGCCCGCGGTGCCGAGCACCGGGGACCCGCGCTACAGACAACCGTTCGCGGCAGCCGCCACGCGCAGAAGAGGCTCGCTCCACTCTCGCCCACCGCCAAGGCCTGCCTTCCGCCAGGGGCCACCGCCGGCGCTACCACTCTACCAACAGTGGTACTGAAAGCGAACACAACGCCATCTATCGCCCGGCGGTGGTCACCACCGCAACAAAGCCTTGGGGCGAGACACGTGCGCCACGCGGCGCAGACAACTTTACAGGGGGGGTGTCAGCACCCCCACAATGTCATAGCGTGCCTTCGCTTTGTCTAGCGATGCCAATGTGCTTAGTCGAGCTATGCGACGCACCTCTTCGGCGAGGCAAAGAGTCTCGGCGACAGTGACGTTGTCGTGGTCACAGAAAGGCAATATTGTGTCGATTGTGTGCCGGGGCGAACGTGCATAAAGCAAAAAGAAAGGGCTATAGCCTGTAATTTCATGCTTCGCGGTGTTGAACGCGTAAGTAATGAACGGGAGTACGTCATCCCAGTTCTTGTGGTCACATGAGACATACATAGACAACATGTTGATAACGGTGCGGTTGGTACGCTCCGTCAGCCCATTAGTTTGGGGGTGGTATGGTGTCGAGTGACGCAGGCGGGATTCACATAAACGGAGTAGCTCCTCCACGACATCCGCTGTGAATTGTCGTCCACGATCACTGATAATCAGGCGAGGTGGGCCATGTCGGAGGATGACGTACTGTAACAAAAACGACGAGACTTCACTAGCAGTTGCGGAGGGGACGGCTGCCGTCTCGCAGTAGCGTGTGTGGTAGTCGACGCAAACATTTATGCATCGGTTGCCCTTAGCCGATTTTGGGAAGGGGCCCAGAATGTCAATGCCCACTTGTTCGAAAGGTGCGCCTGGAGTAGGCATCGGCTGTAGAAGACCAGCTGGACCAGTTGATGGACGTTTGTGACGCTGACACTGCATGCAGCTTGCCACATAACTCTCAACAGACCTCTGCATACCAGGCCAATAAAAGCGCTCTTTAGTCCGGTGAAGCGTCCGCGCCAAACCTAAATGTCCAGATGTAGGGTCGTCGTGCATGACACTCATAATGACTGTTCGCAGGCTCTCCGGGACCACTAGAAGGAAACGTGCGCCACTGCTGGAGAAGTTTCTTTTGAACAACAGTCCATCACGCATACAGAAACGGCGTGCACTAGTGGAAGCGGATGCAGCGGCGAATAGTGGTGCTAGTTTAGCATCTTTCCGCTGTTCTGCTCGAAAACTGGGATAGTCCGGGAACGTAGGCGACACAGACGCTACAAGCTGGTCAAGGTCATCGGATTCACAGTCTGTTGTGCTAAGTGGCATACGTGAAAGACAGTCCGCGTCAGCATGTCGACGACCACTCTTGTAATCGACGGTAAAACTGTATTCTTGTAGCCGGAGTGCCCAGCGCGCAAGGCGGCCACAAGGGTCACGAAGGTTGACAAGCCAACACAACGAGTGGTGGTCGGTTACAACTGTGAATGGCCGTCCGTACAGGTAAGACCTAAGCCGCTGAATTGCAAATAATACCGCCAGGCATTCTTGTTCGGTAACAGTGTAGTTTTGTTCCGGCCTGCTTATGGAGCGACTTGCGTATGCGATGACGTGTTCGCGGTCGCCGTAGCATTGTACTAGGACAGCTCCAATACCTATGCCGCTAGCATTCGTATGAAGCTCTGTCGGAGCAGAAGGACTGAAGTGCTGAAGGACGGGTCGTGACGTCAGCAAAAACTTCAATTGACGAAATGAAGAATAGCACTCCGAAGTCCACTCAAAGGAATTGTCTTTTCGTGAGTGGAGGCCTGCGCAGGCCTCCACTCACTCCACAGAACGTCGAAGTTTCATCCCAGGTAAAAACAACTTTCCGCCCTAGCACGTCTTTAAAGGAAGCACTCATCACGGAAATCGTTGCACCTGTGTCCACCAAGGCTATCACAGGCACATGATCCACCAAAACACGCACTTTGTTTTTAAACATACACACAGGAGGTATTTCTCTCAGTAGCACGTTTCCAGCGACCTCACCCCCATTGGCCGCGCTTACTAGTTTTCCGGTGGCAAAGAGGGCGCTTTGCGACGCAGCGGTGAAGGAGAACGATGAGCACGAGGTCGCGGTGGGGGCGTTAAACTCATGTCAGATGCCGGGGAGTGGTTGCGGAAGCTGCTGGGCCAATAGTTGTCATCAGGTGGTATGTGGGCCGGCCGCCGGACACCATAAGGCTGTTCGAAGGGTCGTGAAAAGTCAGATGGTTGGTGATACCGAGGAGTCACCCGACGGTTGCAAAATCGCGATATATGGCCTGGCACACCGCAGGAATAGCACACCGGCCGAGGTCGAAACGCCGGTCGCTCGTCGATGAATAGGGCGTCATCATTTGCTCTTGTGTGACGGATGTACTGGTTGGGTGAGTCGTACCGAGACGTCGGGTGTCGAGGAGGCATGCGCTGAGAGCGTCGGTCATATCGTGACGCGGGAAATCTGGTTGTCATCCTTGACTGTGAAGCTCGGCTGTACTCCACAGTTGCCGCACTCATCGTCGGTTGCCATGGGGTCAAAGGAAGCACATCCATAGCCTCACGTGGCAGACACAACTCGCGATGGTCAGCTGTCGAACACGACATTTCTCGGTGGGACAGTTCCTCACGAACAATGTGTCGAATGGTAGAAAAAAGGTCGAGGCCAGGATTCGTGTCCACACTGGCAACAGTTGTAACGTTAGCCAGCCGACCAAACTTGGGCGCAATTCGACGCATCTTGAGCGTTTCAAACGTTCGGCAATGCTGAATGACGTCGGACACAGAACTGAGGCTTTCTTTTCCAATTAGAAAATTATACACGTCCTCAGCTATCCCTTTGAGCAGATGCCCAACTTTGTCCTCTTCCGACATGGTAGCACAGACCACCTTGTACAGCCTTAACACTTCTTCAAGTAAGTGGTGCATACCTCACCTGGTAGCTGTGCCCGTTGCGACAGTGTTTGCTCAGCCTGCTTCTTTCTAGCAACCGAGTCGCCGAAACACGCCCTGAACTCTCCAACAAAAAGATCCCACGTCGTGAGTGCGTCCTCGTGGTTCTCGTACCATACCAGTGCGGTGTCGGTCAGGGAGAACACTACGTTGGCTAGCATAGCGGCTGCATCCCAACGGTTGGACTTGCCCACACGTTTGTACTTGGTGAGCCAGGCGTCGACATCTTCTTCGGCTTTTCTTCCGAAGGGCGGTGGAACTCGGTAGTACGGAAGCTGGCCAGATGGTGCCGTCCTGGAAACGCCTGCTTCTTCGGGCATGTCGAAGTCACTCACGGCAGATGGTGGGAGACCGGCAAGTCGACGGCTTCGTCGAAGCTGTGGCAGTGATCGTTTCGTAGTTGAAGCGCTTACCCAGCACCTCCAGCACTCTGTTACATTTGAAAGAGACTGGTAGACGTTGAAAGGGGCCGTTTATTAGATCGTGAGGGGCAGCTCAGAAGCGGCCGACTGGTTCAAGATCCTCCTGATCCTCTTCCTCCTCTCTCGCTCTGGGCGACAAGTGCGTTCACCGTACACGCTTCTTTGTTTTCGTGCATGTATGCAACAATATATACACGCATTCAGAGTGACTACCAATTGCCAAAGTTAGTCGTTCTGCTGCACTCCCCCCCCCCCCCCCCCTTCCTAAAAAAATAATAATTCTGGGTAGCCTTGCGCCAAACGTTCACAGTTGGCGAAGCTGAAAATAGCGTGTCTCTGTACAAATGCGCACTGTAACTTTCACTTTTACGACAGTATGACACCTTATAACTATTTCAAGTCTAATGTAGTCAGACGAGAAACGCACCGCCTAATAATAGTAGCTGTGATAAGGGGCATTGCGTGGATATTGTTAAAGGGGAGGTGACATGTGACCTAAAAGCCTCTCTATCTCTCTATCTCTCCTCTCTCTCTCTCTCTCTCTCTCTCTCTCTCTCTATATATATATATATATATATATATATATATATATATATATATATATATATATATATATATATATATATATATATATATATATATAGTCAAAAGTGTAGACAGGCAGTGATGCAGTGATGCATATCTTGTTTTGAGAAATAGAACTTGTATATGTACACAGTAAACATATATATATAGATTGTAACGAGGGCAGTGGACATGGAGCTCGAGTAGAAAAAGAAGACTTGCTGTGATCGCAGGCTTGCGTTCAGTTAGCCCTTGCGCTAAATAAAGTTCTCATTCGCCGAGTCAACTCCTGCTTGTTGAACAACCCGTTTCGAGTGGTGGAGGTGCTGGGTACATCTGGTCCTCACCCTGGAACTTCGCAGCCGCTAACTCCAACGACCTTCCACAATGACTGATCAGGGGCCGTCTCAGGCCGCTACTCCAGATCTCGCAACTGTGCCTGTCTTCTTCGCTGGTGCTCTCCGGCAGCACGATCCCCCATATTTGGTGACACAGAGGACCAAGATGTGGACAACTGGATTGCCGAGTATGAACTGGTGAGCGCATACAATAAGTGGAACGCCGCCGATAAGCTCACAAATGTGAGTTTTTACCTCACCGACGTGGCAAAACTATGGTACAGGAATCATCAAAGTGATTTAAGTACCTGGTCGAATTTGGCAAAAACCCTCTCGGAAGTCTTTGGCCGTGCTGCTGTACGCCGCCTTCGTGCTGAACAGCGCTTGCGGGGCAGAGTACAAAGAGCAGATGAAACTTTCACGAGCTACATCGAAGATGTGCTCTTCCTCTGCCAGCTCGTCAACCTGACTCTGGATGAGGCAGGCAAGATAAAAAACATCATGAAAGGAATCGACAACGGTGCATTTCAAATGCTTGCTGCGAAGAGTCCCCAGACGGTCGCCGAGGTGATTCAGCTCTGCCAAAGCTATGATGAGCTGCGTAGGCAGCGAGCTTCTACACGTTGCGCTGCTCAAGACACCGCGGACATCTCGTCCCTTGACTATCAACATGACACCGCCGACCACTCTGTGTTGATGCCACTCATAAAGCAATTCATACGCGAGGAGGTCGCCCGGCAGCTATCTATAATCACAAGAACTATCGAGCCGATGGCACCCTTGTCGCCTTCGCTTCGCCAGGTCATTCAATCGCAAGTGGCCGAAGCATTGCCCCCAGCTCAGGCTCCACCAACTGTTACCGTACCACTAACGTATGCAGCTGCAGTTGCTCGGCCACGTGCGCCAGCGTCTCCAGCCATCTACGAACCTACTCACCACGTTTATTCGCTGACGCCACCTGCCCGCTCGCTAAACGTCCCGTCTCCGGCTGTATACGAAACCTTTCAGAACGTTTGTATGATGCCGCCGCCTGCACAATTTACGGTACCTTATTCAGCGAACAGTGCCCCTACCGTCAGCCAATGGCGCACTCCGGATAATCGACCGATATGTTTTTCATGTGGCATCCCAGGCCACGTAGCTCGTCACTGCCGTCGTCGCAGCTTCCCTTCTCATGACATTGCAGGGGCCTCACATTACATGCCCACCATGCCCACTCAGCCGCGATATTTCATTCCTGCCAATCCACTTCTAGACCTATGTCCCGGGCGCCGACCATCCAGCTCAAGCCGTTCAACTTCTCCTCGTCGTCGATCTATTTCTCCAATGTTACGTCGCAACAGCCCACCGCGAGGGGGAAACTGACGGGTGCAGTTCCCGAGGCAAGACCTGCGTTGGCAGCGAAACTTTCAAGACCTTACTGTTGTCCCCCGAACGAAATCGAACTCTATATTGATGGCATTAAGGTGCACGGACTTGTTGACACTGGAGCTGCCGTATCTGTAATTAGTGAGAAACTGTGCCGAAACTTGAAGAAAGTGACCACTCAACTTACCAACCTATCTTTGCAGACCGCTACGTCCCATCATATTCAGCCTTCAGCTTTGTGCACTGCACGAGTCGTCATTCAAGGTGTGATGTACGCCGTCGCATTTGTAGTTTTATTCCATTCTTCGCATGACGTTATTCTTGGGTGGGACTTTCTTTCGTCAAATTCTGCTTTGGTCGACTGTGCTCGTTCCGAACTCGCGTTATCCGTGCCGTGCTATGACCCCGACGATGGCGTTTCGTATAAAGTCTTTGCTGCTTCTGACGTTGACATGCGCCTTTCTCAGCTGTTGTTGTCTCGGTGTCGTGTGCCTCCCCTCCGAAATCGCCTGTGTTGGTTATGCCATCGGTCACATCTGCGTGCCGCGAAATTTCATGCTTCCGTTTGCCGTCGTCGTTTTTCGCAACGGTCACGCTGCCATTGGTGTGTGCAATACCTCGGACAGCCAGTCCTCCCTACTACGTGGGGAATGCCTGGGTAGCTACGAACCTTACGAGTGCATTCTTCCGGCTACTATACCCGATTCTACGGTTTCGCTCCCAATTCGTGCTGTCACTCCTACCAACGCGCCTAATGATGTTCTGGACGCATTCTTGGATGCCATCGACTCTGAGCTCGCACCAACTCAGCGCCAAGAGATTATAAATCTTCTACTCCGCTTTCGCTCTTCATTCGATCGTGACCAGTCAGGCTTAGGCCGAACCTCTGCGGTCGTTCACCGTATTGACACCGGTCAACAAGCCCCGCTAAGACAGCGTCCGTACCGTGTGTCATCTGCTTAACGCCTTGTCATCGACGAACAAGTGGACGACATGTTGAAACGTGGCATCATCGAGCCCTCCAACAGTTTCTGGGCTTCACCGGTTGTTCTCGTCAAGAAAAAAGACGGACCCACCCGGTTCTGCGTTGACTACCGCCGACTCAACAAGATAACTCACAAAGACGTATACCCTCTGCCGCGCATCGATGATGCTTTGGACTGCCTACAAGAAGCAGAGTTTTCTTCGTTAGATTTACGCTACGGCTACTGGCAGGTGCCCATGGCAGAAGGTGACCACCCAAAGACAGCCTTTGTAACACCGGATGGACTATATGAATTCACCGTTATGCCCTTTGGCTTCTGCAATGCGCCTGCCACTTTCGAAAGGATGATGGATACCATCTTGGAAGGTCTGAAATGGAAAACGTGCCTGTGTTATTTGGACGACATTGTGGTATATTCAAGCGACTTTGCGACCCACCTCAGTCGCCTAGAGCAAGTACTTACGTGCCTTTCCACGGTGGGACTTGAACTTAACTTGAAGAAATGTCACTTCGGCGCTCGCAAGCTTGTAATCCTCGGCCATGTGGTTTCTAAGGACGGCATTCTCCCGGACCCTACAAAACTTAATGCAGTTGCAGCATTCCCAAAACCAACCACCATCAAAGAGCTTCGAAGCTTCATCGGCCTATGTTCGTACTTCCGGCGCTACGTCCGCAATTTCGCTTCCATTATCGCCCCTTTGACCAATCTTCTTGCCGGAAGTTCTGATTTGTCAGCGTGGTCACAGGCGTGTGATGATGCATTTCAGGAACTCCGACTGCTCCTCACCACGCCTCCCATACTCCGACATTTCGATCCGCCTGCTACAACGGAGCTTCATACGTACGCTAGTGGTGTCGGGCTAAGGGCCATACTGGCCCAACGCAAGGATGGCTTTGACGAGTACGTCGTTGCCTATGCCAGCCGCACCCTCAGTAAAGCCGAGAAGAATTACAGTGTAACTGAAAAGGAGTGCCTGGTCATTATTTGGGCAATCGGAAAATTTCGGCCTTATTTATATGGACGTCCGTTTGATATTGTAACAGACCACCATGCGCTTTGCTGGTTATCTTCACTAAAAGATCCTAATGGTCAGCTCGCTCGTTGGGCATTGCGGTTACATGAGTTTGATATCTGTGTTATCTACCCTTCTGGCCGGAAGAATTCCGATGCCGGTGCCCTGTCACGTTCGCCATTGGCTTCAGAGCCTGTCGGCTCGCCTATATTCACCAGTGCTGCCTTGGCCATCAGCATTTCGGACATGCCTTCCGAGCAACGCAAAGATGCTTGGATTTTTTCTCTTTTTGATTTTCTCTCAAACCAAACGCCCGCTCCAGTTTCCAGGACGCTTCGCCGTCAAGCAGGACACTTCGCTATTCGGGATAACCTGCTTTACCCCCGAAATTACAGCTCGATCGGCCGTAAGTGGTTGCTCATCATTCCCCGACATCTGCGCTCTGACATCTGCGCCGCGTTCCACGATGATTCGCAATGTGGCCACGCTGGTGTGTTAAAAACATACACTCGCTTGCAGCTGCGGTACTACTGCCGCGGTATGTACCGTTTCATTCGCCGTTACTTAAGGTCTTGCGTTACATTCCAGTGACGCAAAATGCCCGCTCAACATGCCACAGGTCCCTTGCAGCTGTTGCCATGTCCAGCACGAGCTTTCGATCGTGTCATAATCGACCTTTACAGTCCGCTTCCCTATACTTCGAGTAGCAACTGCTGGGCCATTGTCGCTATCAACCACCTAACGCGGTACGCTGAAACAGCTGCGTTACCTTCTGCTACCGCAAAAGACGTTGCATGTTTTATACTGCAAAACCTGTTTTAAGGCAATGAGCACCTCGGGAGTTACTAAGCGGCCGCGGCCGTGTTTTTCTCTCCGATGCCATCAAAGCGTTGTTGAGCAAGTGTCGCATCATACACCACACTACCACAGCCTATCACCCGCAAACTAATGGGATGACAGAGCGTTTTAATCGTACTCTTGGGGGATATGCTGGCCATGAACGCTTCATCCGACCAGTCAAATTGGGATAGCATACTGCCTTTCGTGACATATGCTTACAACACTGCAACGCAAAGCACCACTGGATTTTCACCTTTCTTCCTTCTTTATGAAAGCGAGCCATCATCAACAATGGATACCATTTTTTTTATCGACCGGACCCTCCAGAGATGACTACCATTTCTCGAGCAGCAGCACACGCTGAAGAATGTCGGAAGCTTGCTCGTGCGTTCACGTCACATGACCAGACGTGCCAAAAACATCGCCACGACGCGTCAACCACGCCTATGAGCTTTGCTCCGAACTCACTGGTGTAGCTATGGATTCCTTCTACTCCTCCAGGACTCTCCCATAAGCTTTCGTCCAGGTAACATGGCCCTTATCGAGTTGTACGCCAAACATACCCTGTCAGCTACCTTGTCGAGCCGCTGGATGCATCTCAGGACAAGCGCCGTCGGGGACAAGAAATCGTACACATATCTCGGCTCAAGCCATACCATGACCCTTATTTATTTATTTATTTATTCAGTTACCCTCAAGGCCCGAGGGCATTACAGAGGGGAGTGGGTACATACATACATGTACAGCATACAAAGCAAAATACAACAACTGAAAAATTGCAATCATCACTTGCTACAGGGTTGAACTGAGGCTACGTACAAATAAAATTAGTGACGGCAGTTTTAAATAAAGCGGCATCTTTTATACCAACAATATCACAAGGAAGATGATTCCAACATACAGATGTTTTTGGCACAAATGAATCGTGAAAACACTTGGTGTGCGCTAAAGGAAGTCCTACTTTATGGCGATGATCAATGCGAGTGGAAACGTAAGTTGGTTGGGCCAATAATCTGCTTCTGAGTAACGGATTGGTGAAGTAAATTTTATGGAATATACACAGCCGAGACACTTTCCTGCGAAGAGACAGTAGGGGTAATGCTAGTGTAGTTTTCATTGATGTCACGCTCGAGGTGCGATGGTAATTTGAAAGGATGAAGCGCGCTGCCCGATTCTGCACTTGTTCTAATTCATAGATAAGCGAGTCATGACCAGGATCCCAAACAGATGCTGCATATTCTAATCCGCTACGTACCAATACTTTGTAGAATAAGAGTTTCAAGGAAACGGGTGCCTGATTAAAATTTCTTCGAAGGTAACCCAACGTGCCATTAGCTTTACCTGCAATATATTCAATGTGTGTCTTCCAAGACAATGTAGAAGTTATGTGGATACCCAGATACTTATAAGAATTTACTACTTCGAGAAGAACATTATTAATATGATACGACCTGATACTAGTGCTGTGTCGGTTAACATGCATGTACTTGCATTTGTTAACGTTTAACGCCATGCCCCAAGTCTCACACCATTGCTGAACCCGATCCATATCAGCCTGCAATTCTAGAACGTCTGAATGACCCTTAATTGGCCGATAAATTACGCAGTCATCTGCGAAAAGACTCACTGAAGAAGTAATGTTTAGAGGCAGATCATTTATATAGACCAGAAAGAGCAATGGTCCCAACACAGAGCCCTGTGGGACCCCAGAGCCAACCGGAACCCTGGGCGAATCAAAGTTATTAACAGTTACAAATTGGGAACGGTTACTGAGAAAAGCAATCACCCACGCCAGGACGTTATCATCTATATTGAGGCTCCATAATTTTTAAATGAGTAAATCATGAGGTACTTTGTGAAACGCTTTTGAGAAATCTAAAAAGATACAGTCAATGGGTGTGCCGTTGTCGAGAATAGAATGCAAATCATGTTTAAAACATGATTTGCAGGTGTACTCTTCTGTGTACACCTGTCCTTAGGTCGCCAGGATGGCTCCCTCATCGCCCAGGGGTGATTGTAACGAGGGCAGTGGGCATGGAGCTCGAGTAGAAAAAAAAGACTTGCTGTGATCACAGGCTTGCGTTCAGTTAGCCCTTGCGCTAAATAAAGCTCTCGTTCGCCGAGTCAACTCCTGCTTGTTCAACAACCCGTTTCAATATATATATATATATATATATATATATATATATATATATATATTGTTACGGTTGAATAAAAGGATAGGTGGGTTTATTTACAGGGTGAGGATGAAGTTCGGCAGTCGCGGTAAAAATGGAGTCCTCAGGCCGCACCAGCCAACGTTGTCTTCCTCTTCTACCTACCCGGCCCATACTACAGCCCGGCTCATACCCTAGCAATCCCCGGTTCACAGACGAAGCCCGCTGGGCGAGTTTAAGTCAATGGAGGGATGAAACTTCTTGAGGCGAGCCACGTGCACCAAATGCATTCGATTTGACCGACGAGAAGGTGTCGTCAAGCGTGCCACAACGTACATCAAGTCAGTCAAGCGATCTACAATGACGTAGAGGCCTGTGTACTACGGTAAAAACTTTTGACATAAACCAGGTTTTCGTTGGGGGGTCCACAACCACACGAATTCACCTTTGCGGAATGAAATGGCATCATGGCGTTGATCGTACTGTTGCTTGGAGCAATCTTGTGATGCCAGTGTGCGCAAGCGAGCGATTTGGCGGGCTTCTTCAGTCCGACACAATGTTTCAGCCACGGACTCATCGGTATGGAGCTTAAATGGGAGGATTGTATTAAGGGAGCTGCGTGGTGATTGAGCGTAGAGCAGGTAGAAGGGCGTGAAGGCCGTGGTCTCGTGCTTCGCTGTATTGTATGCGTAAGTATCAAATGGTAAGATCTCATCCCAGTTTTTGTGATTGGATGCGATGTACACAGCGAGCATGTTAGTAAGTGTTCGATTGGTGCGTTCTACAAGACCATTCGTCTGGGGATGGTATGGTGTCAAATGTCTGAACTGTGAAGTGCAGAGCGAAGCAATTCTGCACACAGCGTCCGCGATGAATTGGCGACCACGGTCACTGATGATTACTTGAGGTGGACCATGGCGAAGAACAGCGGAGCGTAACAAAAAGGCAGCGACGCCATCAGCTGTAGAAGATGGTATCGCAGCGGTTTCGGCGCATCTGGTAAGGTGGTCGACGCACACTATTATCCAGTGGTTGTTGTTCGAAGATCGTGGAAACGGGCCCAATAGTTCGATGCCCACCTGCTCAAAAGGCATAGTAGGCGGTTCTACGGGGTGAAGAAGGCCGTGCAGTGCACTGGTAGGTCGTTTGTCACGCTGGAAGTTCTCGCATCTCGAGACGTATTGTTTCGTAAAATCTCGCATTAGAGGCCAGTAAAAACGCTGCCGCACTCGATGCAGGGTGCAAATGATGTCAAGGTGTCCTGACTTTGGATCATCGTGCATATTACGAAGAACGTCGCATCGAAGACTTTGAGGTACAACCAGTAAATAACGGGCGCCGGTTGCTGAGTATAATTCGTTTTGCACAGCAGTCCATCACGAATGCGAAAGCGACCACTGCTTTTGAGATTCCGAGCGTCAACGAACAAAGGGTCTAAAGATAAATCATTCAATTGTTCTCGTTTGAAAATATTGGCGTCAGGAAACGTGTGAGAGACCGCAGCAAAACACCTGTCGAAGGTATCTCCACTAGAGTATAAAGTTGGGCATGTTGGTAAGACATAATTGATCGACGTAGCGCGTTTAGAAACATAGGACAAGGGAAGGGACAGAAGGGAGCGCTTATTCTGTCCCTTCCCTTGTCCTATGTTTCTAAACGCGCTACGTCGATCAACTGTATCTCCACTGTCCTCCGTCGTGGTCATAGGCAGGCGAGAAAGGCAATCAGCGTCCGAATGACGTCGTCCACTTCTGTACGAAATGCTGAAGTCAAATTCTTGAAGGCGTAAAGCCCATCGAGCAAGGCGGCCAGAAGGGTCTCGGAGGGTAACAAGCCAACATAATGAATGATGGTCTGTCACAATCGTGAATGGACGACCATAGAGGTAACATTGAAACTTCTAATGGCGAAAACAGCCGCTAAACATTCTTGCTCTGTCACCGTATAATTCATTTCAGCCTTGCTTAGAGATCGACTCGTATAAGCAACAACATGCTCTGCATTATCATGGCGCTGAACAAGCACACCTCCCATGCCAATTCCACTTGCGTCACTGTGCACTTCTGTAGGAGCAGAAGGATCTAAATGACTGAGAATAGGCTCAGATGTCATAGAAGTTTCAGTTCAGAAAATGCGGCATCACAATCAGGTGTCCATTCGAATGGGCTGTCTTTTCGCAACAAGCTCGTCAGTGGGTGTACTACGTCCGCGAATCGGGGCACAAAGCGGCGAAAGTAGGAACATAGGCCCAAGAAGCTGCGAAGTTCCTTCAGTGTCTGGGGTGGTTTGAATGTGCCGACTGCTTTGACTTTGTGGGGATCCGGCCTGACACCATCTTTGTCAACTAGGTGACCGAGGCTTGTCGTTCACCAAACCGGCACTTCTTAGAGTTCAAAATCAAGCCAGCCTTTCCGACACAGTATAAAACAAGGCTTAAACGGACGTTGTGCTCTTCGAAGGTACGCCCAAAAATGACGACGTCATCCAAGATAATAAGGGTTGCAGCGCGAGCACGAATGTGCTAGAAGAAACAGACGAAAGTCGAGGTACGGAAGGCAAAGAGGACAACACGAGCGCTGACTACCAACTGAATTTTATTATTCGCAGCACACATGATAATATATACAACAGGCAACCTTTGAACAGCACACGTGAGCAACGTGACATATTCTGGGGAATGTTCTGATAAAAGGAGGTACAAAAATGGCTAACCCTTATCTAAAAGCACAAACTCTTTGTCATGCAAGGCCACCGATGGTTGGCTCACGCAACGCGTCACCATTTTTTCTAATAAAATACGCTTCAGCTATTTCCCGAGTTAACTTGTCCATGTGGCGTGCCAGCACACTCACGCCCGGAAATAGAGGCTGGCACCCGCAGCTTTTGCAGTGCAAAACAAGGTTTGAACTGATTCCTTTACATATATTATTCATATGTTCTCCTAACCTTTTATTAATGCACCGCCCAGTTCGGCCTATATAACAACGACAGCACGTTAAAGGAATCATGTAAACAACACCAACTGCACAATCTAAAAATTTATTTACGTGTTTTACGGCGCATGTCCAACTTTTTTTGGTGATTCCACTAAGTCGCTCATCCGTCATTCTGCAAATCTGGCTTACTTTGCACGGAGCTGATAAAACTACATCCACACCATATCTCGAGCCCACCTTCTTCAAACCATGAGATATATTGTGGAAGTATGGGATGACTGCAACTCTTTTTCGCTCCTTATTTCCTCGTGCATTTTCTTGTTTTTGGTTGATTTTTTGCAACAAGGCTTCGCACAGTGAAGAAATTACAGATTTTGTCAGCAGGATATCTAAAATCTGTAATTTCTTCAGTGTGCGAAGCCTTGTTGCAAAAAATCAAACAAAAACAAGAAAATGCATGAGGAAATAAGGAACGAAAAAGAGTTGCAGTCATCCCATACTTCCACAATATATCTCATGGTTTGAAGAAGGTGGGCTCGAGATATGGTGTGGATGTAGTTTTATCAGCTCCGTGCAAAGTAAGCCAGATTTGCAGAATGACGGATGAGCGAATTAGTGGAATCACCAAAAAAAGTTGGACATGCGCCGTAAAACACATAAATAAATTTTTAGATTGTGCAGTTGGTGTTGTTTACATGATTCCTTTAACGTGCGGTCGTTGTTATATAGGCCAAACTGGGCGGTGCATTAATAAAAGGTTAGGAGAACATATGAATAATATATGTAAAGGAATCAGTTCAAACCTTGTTTTGCACTGTAAAAGCTGCGGGTGCCAGCCTCTATTTCCGGGCGTGAGTGTGCTGGCACGCCACATGGACAAGTTAACTCGGGAAATAGCTGAAGCGTATTTTATTAGAAAAAATGGTGACGCGTTGCGTGAGCCAACCATCGGTGGCCTTGCATGACAAAGAGTTTGTGCTTTTAGATAAGGGTTAGCCATTTTTGTACCTCCTTTTATCAGAACATTCCCCAGAATATGTCACGTTGCTCACGTGTGCTGTTCAAAGGTTGCCTGTTGTATATATTATCATGTGTGCTGCGAATAATAAAATTCAGTTGGTCGTCAGCGCTCGTGTTGTCCTCTTTGCCTTCCGTACCTCGACTTTCGTCTGTTTCTTCTAGCACATTCGGGCTCGCGCTGCAACCCTTATTATCATGAATTCAAACCAACTAGCCCAAATTGCCATTCTTCTTCGACGTCATCCAAGTAGCATAAGCACACCTCCCATTTCAGACCGCGAAGGACAGAGTCCATAAACCTTTCAAAAGTGGCGGGGGCGTTGCAAAGCCCAAACGGCATCACATTGAATTGGTACAGTCCATCAGGGTTCACGAATGCGGTCTTCTCCTTGTCTGAAGGATGCATAGGTATCTGCCAATATCCTGATTGTAGGTCTATTGAAGAAAAGTATGAAGCCGAGTGTAAGCAGTCAATAACATCGTCAATCCTAGGCAGCGGATATACATATTTTTGGTCACGGCGTTGAGTCTTCTGTAATCAACGCAGAACCGCCAGGCACCATCTTTCTTCTTAACCAAGATGACTGGTGCTGCCCACGGGCCACACAACTCTTCAATGACACCCTTCTTCAGCATTTCCTGAACCTGGTCAGCAATAACTTTTCGTTCTGATGACGACACTCGGTAAGGCTTTTGTCGGATTGGATGGGCAGTGCTAGTGTCAATCCTATGGTGAGCGCGAGAACATGGTAAAGGTAGTGGCTTCTCCTCTTGGCAAAAGTCAAACACAGAAGCATGTCACCTCAAGAGATGGCGTAACGTCTGCTGCTCGTGTGACCGCAAAGTGGTGCTAATCATGCCTAGGATCTGCGACTCGTAAGAGCAACTGCGCTTGCCAGAGACTGTCCCTTTCTCACTTTCATCGTAGTTAACGACTGCTACAGAACCTTCAGTGGAATCATTGAAGACGCCGAGCTTCATTCCTCGAGGGAGCACAACCGGCATTGGCGAACAGTTCAGTGCCCACAGAAAGGTTGCTCCTCCATCAACAGATACCAAACAACGAGGGACGAGTACGCCTTTCTTAGCCCATTGAACGATGGTAGGTTCAACGATGGCGTCAAAAGATGTGGCAGATTCTGGGGTGAACACCGCAACTGACCTAATTGACCATGGCGACACTGTCAGCTCATCGGAAACAATCAGAGCGACCTTCGCGGCCTGCGGCGCCTCATCGACGAGGGCAGGAACAACGTCACCGCTGACGGAAAGTTCACCGCTTCCAAAGTCGACGAAAGCGCCACATCCTTTGAGAAAGTCAAGACCGAGAATCACATCGTGGGTACAACGTTACAGCACAAGAAACTCTGTTGGGTACACCTTTCCTGCCAATAAGATATTAATGGCACAAACTCCGACAGGATGAAGTACTTCCCCACCAACACCACGAAAGCTTGTTGATTCGCCCCAAGAAAACATAACTTTGCGGCCAATGTGACTTTTGAAAGAAAGACTCATAACTGATATTGCAGCACCAGTGTCCACCAAAGAAGTTGTACAAAAGCCATCTATTTCCTCACGTATCTTGTTCCTGGACAGTATAACTGGCGGAGGCATCTGAGGCAAATCCTGTTGTGCGACCTCACCTCCATCGGTCACGCTGACTAGTTTCCCGGCGGCGGCGGTGATGACAGGCGTCGTACCGGCGAAGGGGAACGATGCAGTCAGCCAGATGGAGGCGTAAAACTACGGTCAGAAGCGGGAGAACTGCCACGGTGATTTCCCCGCCGTGAGGCATTCCTGGAGTAGGCGGGCCAATGACCATTGTTGTGACCAGTGCGCGCTGGCGGAAACTCTGATGGGGAATGATATCGGGATGTCGGCTCTCTCTGTCGATGACAGAACCGAGCTATATGCCCGGCGAGACCGCAACGGTAGCACACAGGGGCTTGGCGGTATGCATTGTACTCCTAGAAGGCATTGCGCTGACGTGGTGATGGTACAGGTACATCTTCCTTCGGGTCGTAATAGGTGTTGGCTGGCTGATGGGGGTAACTGAAGCGGTCTTCGTACCTCGGCAGCGGGTAGTTATGGCGCTGTGACCTCGGTGGTGAGGGCGGCCTGTAGTTGCAGTCATCGATGCCTGCTGCGGCAATTGACACGGGCGGGCGAGAGGGAGGCGGTGCGGGTGTAGCTTCGTACGGCGTCGAGCGAGCGTGTCGAGTGAGCTCTTCTCGAACGATCTGGCGTATTGTCGACGCGAGATCAAGCGGCGTGTATTTGACAACACTTGCCACGGTGGTTACATTCGGTAGGCGACCGAACTTGGGGGTGATACGTCGCATCTTCAGGGTCTCGAATGTGCGACAGTGGCTTATGATGTCGGTTACTGTAGCAGGGCTGTCTTTGCTGATGAGGAACTGATACACGTCCTCGGCAATGCCCTTCAACAGGTGGCCAACTTTGTCTTCCTCTGACATAGAAGGGTTGACAATCTTGCAGAGCTTCAAGATTGTCTCGACATAGGTCGTGCTTAGGATCTGAGCTCTCTGCAGTAACGTTTGTTCGGCCTGCTTTCTCTTAGCTACGGAGTCTCCGAAGCACGCTCTTATTTTGGAAACGAAGCGATCCCCTGTCGTGAGGGCATCTTCGTGGTTCTCGTGCCACACGAGTGCTGTGTTCGTTAAGAAAAATACTACATTGGTCAGCTGGGTCGCTGCGTCCCACTGGTAGTATTTGCTCACCCGTTTGTAGTGTGTGAGCCAGGCGTCCACGTCCTCGCCAGATTTGCCACCGAATGTTGCCACCGTGAAACATGATTTGCCACTCTGAAACAAGATTTGCCACGGTGAAACATCTCAGCTGCCAGTGGTAACGGGGGCAGTCCAGCAACGGCGGCTTCGTCGTAGATCAGGCGCTTGAAGCGTCGTGTTGCTTGGTTGATTACCCAGCACCCCCACCACAAAACTGTTACGGTTGAATAAAAGGATCGGTGAATGTATTTACATGGTGAGGATGAAGTTCAGCAGTCGCGGTAAAGATGGAGTCCTCAGGCCGCACCAGACAACATCGTCTTCCTCTTCTACCAACCCGGCACATACTACCACCCGGCTCATACCGTAGCAATATATATATATATATATTATTGTCACGATGAGTCACAAGTACTGGGGGATTTATTGAACGACCAGGTAGCTAGCCTATGCGTCAGTCGTGGCTGGCTCTCGAGCAGAGAAGAGAGCACGCGATCTTCTTTTTTCTCCAGATTGAGAGCCGCTCTTGCTGTCGACCCACTACGTGCTGGTGGCATTATCCCCCCCTTCCTAAAAGAAAAAAAACAAGCCCGAAAAAGAGGAAAGAAAAGTACATAGCATCACCGCGATGTTACTACATAGGCACGTGAAAAAGAAATTGGAAATTCGGATAAAGTGAAAGTAAAAATTGAAGAGCGTGCCAATATAAGAAACGTCAATGAACGAGAAAGCAAGTTCACACAAATAAACAAAAAACACAAAGAATGCTGCACGGTAAAGGAAAAGTTACGAGCAACGCGCAATAAATGGTTTCATGCGCAACACATGAACGACGTCCGGCCTCAGTGGTGTCCTGCTCCGTGCATGGGGTGTTGAGTCCGGAACCACTTCGTAGTTCACGTCACTGACGCGGCGTAACTCTTTATATGGGCCAAAGTACCGGCTCAGTAACTTTTCACTAAGGCCACGGCGGCGGACGGGCGTCCACACCCAAACTTGATCTCCGTGGTTGTAAAAAACTTCTATGCGGCGGGTGTTATAGCGTCGTGCGTCTGCCTGCTGTTGCTGGCCGATGTGTAGTCGCGCGAGTTGCCGGGCTTCCTCAGCACGCTCTGCGAATTCTTCGGCGTCAGTTGCCAACTCGTCTTCGTCTCGACACGGTAGCATAGAGTCTAGCATGGTCTGCACTTCGCGGCCGTAGATAAGCCGAAATGGCGTGAATCGCGTGGTCTCTTGCACGGCGGTATTATACGCGAAGGTCACGTAAGGTAAGATCCGGTCCCATGTTTTGTGCTGTACGTCGATGTACATTGAGATCATGTCTGCGAGGGTCTTATTCAGTCGCTTCTTTAAGTCCGCTGGTTTGCGGGTGGTACGCAGTTGTCCTTCGGTGTCTGGTGTTGCTCAGTTTGAAAACTTCGTCCGTAAGCTGCGCCGTGAATGCCGTCCCTCTGTCCGTTATTACACTGGAAGGAGCACCGTGTCGTAACACGATGTGGCGCATAAAAAATTGTGCTACCTCAGAAGCCGTGGCTCGTGGGATCGCCTGCGTCTCAGCGTAGCGTGTCGAATAGTCGGTCGCGACGATCACCCATTTGTTGCTGTCCGCAGACAGGGATAATGGCCCGAGAATGTCCATGCCGACTTGGTCGAATGGCGTGCAAGGTGCTTCAATGGGCTGAAGCAAACCAGCTGGCTTAACAGATGGTTGCTTTCGGCGCTGACATTCCCGACAGCTCTTGACGTACTTCTTGACGCTTGCCGAGAGTCCTGGCCAATAGTACCTCTCACTCACCCTGGCAAGTGTCCGTGAGTAGCCCAGATGACCGGATGTGGGTTCATCATGGCAAGCGAAGAGGACGTCGTCTCGCATGTCTCGAGGAACCACCAGGAGGTAGGCACGGTTGTTCGAACGAGCGTTTTTCTTGTACAGCACACCATCTCGAAGGCAGAACGACGGCAACGAGCGGAATAAATGACGTGGTATGATTGTGTCCTGGCCTTCTAAATGATCGATGATCGGACGAATCTCTGCGTCATCCCGCTGCCGTTTGCTCAAGTCTGATGAGCTAATGGCGCCCAGGAAGCTTTCGTCTTCCTCTGCTTCCTGACTGACGACATGAAGGGGTGCGCGTGACAGTGTGTCAGCGTCTTCATGCTTACGGCCGGACTTATGGACGATGGTGACGTCAAATTCCTGCAGCCGCAAGCTCCACCGTGCTAGCCGTCCTGAAGGGTCGCGCAGGCTTGCCAACCAGCAGAGGGCGTGGTGGTCCGTCACTATCTTGAAGGGACGACCATAAAGGTACGGGCGAAACTTGGTGATTGCCCACACAACTGCGAGGCACTCTTTCTCCGTAGTGAAATAATTCGCCTCGGCACGGGATAGAGAGCGGCTGGCGTAGGCTATCACCCTTTCGATGTCCTCTTGACGCTGAACGAGCACTGCACCAAGCCCAACGTTACTAGCGTCAGTATGGACCTCCGTGTCAGCATCATCGTCGAAATGAGCGAGAACGGGTGCTGATTGCATGCGCTGTCGCAGTTCATCAAAAGCTGCTTGTTGCTCGTTTTCCCAGACAAACGGCGTGTCGTCCCTTGTGAGACGAGTCAGAGGTTCTGCTATCTGTGAAAAGCCATGAATGAACCAGCGATAGTAGGCGCACAAACCAAGGAAGCGCCGGACGGCTTTCTTATCGACAGGAGCTGGTAATCGGCAACAGCGGCAAGCTTGTCTGGATCGGGCCGGACTCCTTCGGCGCTAACTATATGTCCAAGAAATTTTAGTTCTTCATAGCCGAAGTGGCACTTCTGTGGCTTTAGAGTGAGGTCCACCGATCGGATAGCCTCCAGCACGCTACGCAGGCGCTGAAGGTGCTGCTCGAACGTGGCAGAGAAGACCACCACATCATCAAGGTAGACAAGACAAGTCTGCCACTTCAGCCCTGTGAGGACAGTGTCCATCATTCGCTGGAAAGTTGCCGGCGCTGAACACAAGCCGAAAGGGAGTACTCGAAATTGGTATCGGCCGTCTGGAGTCACGAAGGCTGCCTTTTCGCGGTCTCGCTGATCTACCTCGATTTGCCAGTACCCGCTTTTGAGATCGAGAGACGTGAAATAATGGGCACGACGAAGTCTATCTAGCGAATCGTCGATACGCGGTAGCGGGTACACATCCTTTTTGGTCACGTTGTTAAGCTTTCGGTAATCGACGCAGAAGCGTAGCGACCCGTCCTTCTTTTTGACAAGCACGACTGGAGATGACCACGGGCTGTTGGATGGTTCGATAACACCATCGTCAAGCATCTCGCGAACTTGCGTACGTATCGCTTCACGTTCTTTAGCCGACACGCGGTAGGGGTGCTGGTGTATTGGGCGTGCGTCCTCGTACGTGATGATCCTGTGTTGAGTGATGGACGTCTGGCGGATCTTTGAGCAACTTGCGAAGCAAGACCTGTACTCGAACAAGAGCGCTCGCAGTGCAGTCTGGTTATCGGTGGACAGATCAGGATTGATGTCAATGTTGCTCATTGATGTGTCTGCGTTATCCACTATTTCTGACGTGAGACAGTTGGTTACGTTTGCTACTTCGTGGGCAAACGCTATCGAAGTGCCACGGAAAAGGTGTCGATGCTCGTTGCTAAAGTTGGTAACGAGCAATTCAGATCGGCCGTCACGAACGTGTATTACACTTCTTGCTACACATATGCCTTGCTGCAGGAGGTGTTCGACATTTGTCTCGGCCACCACATCGCCATCGCTCAAACCACAGCATGTTACGTCGACTAGAACACTGGCTCGGGGAGGAAGCGTCACGCTCCATTCGGAAATACGGAGTAAGTCGTCACGCATTCCGTCATCCTGCACATTGATTGCTCGCTGGGCTGAGAACGTGACGCGGCGCTCTTGCAGATCAATGATAGCTCCATTTTCCTGTAGAAAATCAACTCCCAGAATGACGTCACGGGAGCATTCACGTAGAACAAGGCAGCTTGCTACGAATGTGTACCCTTGAATCTGTACTGTAGTTGTGCAGGCGCCCAGTGGAGTAACGACATGACCACCAGCTGTCCGAATCTGCGAGTTATGCCACGGCGTGATTACTTTCTTCAGCTGCGTTGTCAGTTTCCCGCTCAGTATGGAATAGTCTGCGCCGGTGTCCACTAACGCACAACCATCAATTGTTACTGCTATGTCGAGTGAAAGCCGGCTATCCTTTGCAGCAGCAGGTGATGTCGGACCATTTCTGTACGGTTCTGCGTCAATAGGAGGTCTTCAGCGCTTCGACGTTCAGCGAACCCGCCCCCAGAGGTCGCTTCGGCTAGTTTTCCCGGCGGGGGCTGGGAGATCATGCGGTAGAATACCGCTGGGGCGTTGATGAAAATCGCCTCGATGATGGCGAGCGCGACTAGCGCCCGGCAGACGGTGGTGCATGCTGCTGGGAGAGGTAGTTTTGAATGTCGCGTGGTCTCTGACCGTAACGGGGTGGCGGCGAGTACGCAGAGAAGCCGCGAAGCCCAAGACGGCGATAAGGGCACTGACGGTACAAGTGGTCAGCTTCTCCGCAGTGAAAGCATAGAGGCCGACGATCGGGTGTGCGCCAGACATCAGACTTCCGAGGAGACGAGTGGCGATCGTTGATGTACTGGACCGGTTGCACCGAACGATGGGCGACAGAAGCACCACGGACAAAGGGCAGGGGCGGTGGCGTCTACGTGCCTTCGTAGTATGGTATGTGCTGCGCTGACTCCAGTGAAACTGCAGGGACAGGATGAACGAACAATGGCGGCGATGCAGCAGGGCGTTTCAAGGCTTCCGCGTAGGTTGTCCCACGGTGGTATTCAGCAGGAGCTGACGCAGCTGTATCAGGACGCAAGGTGTCGCGCAGGGCCTGGTGCAGCTCATCCTTGATCACAGTTGCAATAGAGCTAACCGTAGGATGAGGTGTTACACCAGCCTTTTGCAACTCTTCACGTACGATATTACGGATGAGTTCACGTAAGGAGTCATTGCTGGTCCCAGCGGCGGCAAAAATGTCAGCAGTGGACATGCCACTGACTTGCCTGTCGTATAGGTTTGATCGCTGCTGCAGCATTTTTTCCATTGTCACGGCTTCAGACAAGAACTCCACGACCGTCTTCGGAGGGCTTCACACGAGGCCGGCGAAAAGCTGGTCCTTGACACCGCGCATCAAGTGACGCAACTTCTTGTCCTCCGTCATTCTTGAATCTGCCCGTCGGAAGAGACGCGTCATGTCTTCGACGTACGCGGTCACAGTTTCGTTTGGCGACTGGACGCAGGCAAGAATAGCTAGTTCAGCTCTTTCTTGGCGGTCAGCGCTGGCATATGTCTGCAAAAGTCTACGAGAGAATTCAGGCCACGTCTTCAGCTGCTCCTCTCGATTTTGATACCACGTGCGAGCCCCGTCTTTGAGATAGAAGTAGACACGACCCAGTTTCGCCGCGTCGTCCCACTGATTCAAGTTGGCTACGCGCTCGAAGTCCGCCAACCAGTCCTCAACGTCTTCGCGCTCCGTACCATGGAACGTCGTCGGTGCCCGTGGGCTTTCCAACGTATAGCGGTTCGACGAAGTGCTTCCCGTGCCGGTTGGCAAGGTTTGTACCGAAGTGCTGGTCATGTTTGTTGACGTGGTGGGAGCAGTATCGTTGACTTTCGGAGGCAATCCCCTGATTCGGCGGCTGGTCCGATGCACGGGAGTATTGACTGGCACTGGACTCGTATTACGGCTTCCTGGGGGGGGGGGGGGGGGGTCTGCAGCATCCGCGAGACTACCCAGCACCTCCCACCAGTTTGTCACGATGAGTCACAAGTACTGGGGGATTTATTGAACGACTGGGTAGCTAGCTCTAGGACGATGCATCAGTCGTGGCTGGCTGTCGAGCAGAGAAGAGAGCACGCGATCTTCTTTTTTCTCCAGATTGAGAGCCGCTCTTGCCGTCGACCCACTACGTGCTGGTGGCAATATATATATATATATATATATATATATATATATATATATATATATATATGACGCTATGATGACTGGGAGACGTGGCTCGTACGCCATGTTTATTCTACTCTGACTTCTTCCTCATCTAATTCTCCTAACCATTTCTGTCTTCTTACGTTCCAGGCTTCCCCCTCCCCCCGAAAGAAGTCGCGTCAGACGAACAAAAATTAAATACTGAACATGCACGGCCTAAAAGTGAACACTGTCAAAAAAGGGAAGATCGTTCCATGTCCCAGGAAGTTTCCGTAAACACACTAGCTTCACAGGAGAGTGCAGCAGTCCTGGAGTCCTGGAGGGCGAGGCTGACTGTTGCGTACTGTAGAACACAAGAACATTTTTAACGTGGAAACTGCAGATGATTAAACTGTTTGTACTCTGGCAAGGAATGAACGTAGTGTGGAGGCTTTGGAGCATCAGCAGCTTGATTTGCGTAGGCGTCGTGCTCTTTGCCATGATTGGTACACATGCAGCGCCACCCGTCTGCGTGTTTGTTGACCAAGGTTGTTGCGGTGATTTCCACGTTCTTCCGGAATACAGGGTGTTGATTTGCGCCTTTTCCGTCGTCGTATGTCATGTTGCCTGAGTATTGATCTCTGCTTGAGAAAAATTACTCGACGTCCCTTGGGAAAATGTCTGGGATTCAATGCTTTCTTTGTCTCGAGTGAGGCATCTTGAATATGTTGTCGTTTCGGTTGCGTCGTTTGTGAACATTTTTCTAGACGCCGTGTGTGTTCTTCCGACGTCTCTAGTTGTCCGTGTCGAATAACAAGACGTTTAACCTGGGCGATTTCATTGTTCTGACCTTGCTGATGTTGCGATAAGTGTTGATGAGGTGGCAGCCTTTTTGCAATAAGACAATGCTTTTCTTGGCGATTTGACGTAGTGTTCAGTTGGTAGCTGTTGCAAAGCTTTTCAGGCAGCGAAGTTGGTAAGGCAGGTTTGACTGGAGGAACATCAGAGGTGCCTTCGGCAGCATTGATTACGTAGGCTTCTGGCACCTGGCAACCTATCGGAGTCGCTTCCGAGCCTCCTGTGTTCGGGCTTTCAGATGGCTGTGCTCTCAATGGTGACGCCGAATCAGGCGTGGTTTGGTCAAATTCCAGTTGGGAATGGCTGCCTTTCTGTGCAACGAACGATGCATGCTCTTCTGGTGCATGCATCTGCACAGAAGGGCCAGAGCCTGGCTGAGCCATAGAAATAAAGTATTGTGATGAAAAACACCTTTTCAAGTCGTCATGGCGTGGTTGGGTATTTTCTCTATGCGTCAATTGTTCAGCTATTGTTAACACGGTGTCCTTACGAGGCGGACGGTTAGCATTACGAGCACCTGAGGAGCCACGTGATGTAAAACCGGGTGGTGGGCCATGTATGCGAGACGAAGAATAGGGAGCATCTAGTGGTTGAGCAACGTCTCGTGTCATATGCTGAAGCGATGATTTTGGAAGTGCCGTCTTGCGTGTAAAACGGAGGCCCGCGCGATGGTTGTGGTTTTCCCGAAATACGCTTGGTCGCCTGTCAGTGTACTCATGTTCCACTTTGTGTGTTGGCAGTGGTCGATTCATGCTGGGCGTTCGTAAGCTTGAAGACTGCTTGTGAAATTGACAACCGAGTGCGATTGCCTGCGGATGGTTGGTTATAAGCGAGTCTTCGTTATAGTCGTCATTGTATTCTTGAAATCCGATGGTCATTTCTTCTTTAATCTTTTTCCATGACTCGTCATTTTGAAATATGTGAGTGAGGTAGAATTTGAAAGCCTCACCGGAGATGTAGTCGGTAAAGTTGATGATCACCTCCCGTTCCGACCATGATGCAGCGGTAGCGTGGAGCTCGTACAGGTGGAACCAGTCCTGCACGGGTCCATCGTCCGCTGATCCGGTGTACTTGGGGATGTCAAGGTCGGCCGATGAACCTGTCATGGTGCTGGTCGTTGTGTCCAGGTTGAAGATGAATCGGTAGTGGATGTATGGTCAGGGCGTCTTGTGGGGAACTGCGTCGATGATGAGCGACTGATGAAGGGGCAGGCAGGTCTCCATCCTGTCGACTCGTGTGACGCTATGATGACTGGGAGACGTGGCGTGGCTCATACGCCATGTTTATTGTTTGTTTGTTTGTAGCCTCTAATCCATGGCTCATACCCACTCTGGGGGATTGGCCAAGAGAACATATAGTCTCATATGGACGATATAACAAAATATATAACAAAATTGACGTCCTAAATGCTATTTTGTTCACGTGTTCAGCTGATATATTTGTAGGCAGTGAAACATGGCTATCTGAAGACGTTCCAAACATTGACCTAACACTTCCCTCGTCATTTGCGCTCTTCCGCAAAGACAGAGCGGGCTGCCGAGGGGGAGGAGTTATAATCGGTGTGAAATCTGGTTTTCACCCATCTCTCATTTCCATTCCCTGCCCTCTTGAAATTGTTTGGGTTTCTTGCTATTTTGAACATGTTCACTGTGTCATCGGTGCCTGCTACCGGCCACCTGATAGCCGGCAGGATTTCGTAGAAATTCTTAATGATTTGATCGATTACATTTTCCTCAAGTTCCCGAGTTGTCTGTTAATTCTTGCCGGTAACTTTAATTATCCTGATATTGACTGGGCCTCCCTAACCGTTCATGCTCAACGCAATCGCCATGAACAACTAAGCTTTCTGCGCGTACTTCATTTTCATAATCTCGAACAACTCGTACATGAACCGACGCGTGGCGACCACATACTAGATCTTGTCCTCACAAATAACCCACAGCTTGCTAAAACAGCTATACTGGACAAAATCAGTGACCATAACGCCGTACATTGCTCGTTGTCATTACCACGTGCCGACAAATCTAAAGTGCAGAAACGTATCTTTAACTACAGCCGAACAAACACTGAAAAACTAAACGGTTTGTTGCAGAGCTTCTCTGAAGACTTTGAACACAACTTTGCACATCGTTCAGTACAGCATAAGTGGTGTTTGTTCCGTGATAAACTAAAGGAAGTGGAGGAATTGTGTGTACCTAAACTATCAATAAGCGAAAGAGTAAATGACCCTTGGTTTACTCGAGAAGTAAAAAGAAGCTTAAATAAAAAGAAAAGAGCCTACCAGAAAGCCACTAAAACGAGCGACCCCCACGACTGGCTTAAATACAAGAATACATCCAGCGCGTGCGCGGATGCAATTCGCAAGGCCAAAAATGAATTTTACAATTGCACGCTTCCAAACCTTTTAAAAACAGACCCTAAAAAATTTTGGAATGTTATTAATCCAAACAACAACAACTCTGCCCCACCCATCACAAGTGAAGATGGCAAGACCTTGCCTGTTGCAGCATGTGCTCAAAAACTTAACACCTACTTCTCTCAAGTTTTCACTGCTGAGCGACCACTAGATAGCTCTCTTGATTTGCCGTCACTAACCGTTCAACACCCGTTTTCCGCTATCGTAATCACTACGCATGGCGTAGCCTGCGCAATAGATCGTTTAGCACTCAAGACTAGCCCCGGACCAGACGGAATTAGCGCGAAACTTCTAAAATTAACAAGTCCCTTTTCGTCATACTTTCTTTGTTTGATTTTTCAACAATCACTTGATTCAGGATTTATACCAGATGATTGGAAATCAGCGCATGTGGCCCCAATTTTTAAGTCTGGTGACAATACAGTTCCCAATAACTACAGGCCAATTTCACTAACATCAATCTGTTGTAAATTACTCGAACACATATTATTCACGCATATAATGAACCACCTTAATCTGAATAAACTGCTCCTAAACAGCCAACATAGGTTTCGTAAAGATCTATCTTGCCAAACACAACTCTATGAATTGGTAACTGACCTTCATTCTTCTCTAAACGTGTCCCGTCCTGTTGATGCAATTTTTGTTGATTTCTCGAAAGCCTTTGATCGCGTGCCACATAAACGTCTGTTCCTGAAAATTCGCCAACTCCAACTCGACCAAAACACAACACGATGGATAGAAGAATTTTTAACCAATCGTTTCCAGACAGTCAAGTTAAACAATCATATTTCTAACCAAACACGGGTTTCATCTGGGGTCCCTCAGGGGTCAGTGTTAGGTCCTCTTTTATTCCTGATTTACATCAATGACATAGCATGCAGCCTAAAATCACCAATTCGCTTGTTTGCGGATGATTGCGTAGTGTATAGAGAAATATCTAATCCAGACGATACAATTGTCTTACAATCTGATCTTATTAGGCTAGAGGAATGGTGTAGCCGCTGGCAAATGGAAATAAATGTAGAAAAAACCAAACACATAATGTTTAGTCCTACCCCCGAGACAGTTCCCGCTAACTACAAAATAAATGATACTCCGATAGATTCAGTTCAATCGTTTAAATATTTAGGTGTGTTCTTTACGGCGAATTTAAAGTGGACGTGCCACATAGAATACATATCTACTAAAGCCCTTAAAAAACTCGGCCTTCTCAAAAGGTGCCTACATTTAGCCACCAAGGAAACCAGGTTTCATGCATATAATTGTCTTATCCGGCCCTCACTAGAATACGATTCAATCATATGGCATCCTCAGGGCGCTAACCTAACTAACCTTTTGGAATCTGTCCAGAACAAGGCAACCCGGTTCATCACGTCCTCGTACTCACGTTACCAAAGCGTATCTTCTTTAAAGAATTCACTTCATCTTCCCTCGCTTGCCATGCGCCGAAAGTTGGCTCGACTATCTTTTTTTCATTCGCTGTACCACAGTAGCACGCCGTTTTCCCAGCTTCATTCCGCAGCCGTTCAAAACGTGATTTGGTGCTAGAGAAAGCAAAGAAGACGCGCATCTCAACACAGGACCTCGGTCACGCCTCAAACACACCTGTGTTCATCAATGAACACTTATGCCCAGCCCTAAAACAGCTTCTTGGAGCGGCAATAGCTAAAAAGAAAGCAGCAAACTGGAGGCTCGTGTGGACGAATGATGGGCGTATTCTCGCGCGAAAAGATGAAGGCTCACATGTATTGCACATTCGCGACGCAAGCGACATTGAAAAGATTGCCTAAAAACGCTATCTGGAATAGCGGTGCAGCTTCTGTTTCGCCATGGCGGTATCACCTTGTGACGTCAATAATCTTGTAGGAAATCGGTGTAGCGATAGTCTGTGCTGCCTTCATCTAAACATTCGTTCAGCACGGAACAAGGAAGATGAGCTATCTATTTTTCTAGATACGTTTTCTTTTTCTTTCGACGTAATAATGATTACGGAAACTTGGTATACTTCAGACGACGAGATTTACAAGCGAGATGGTTATAATACCTTCTTTCTTAACTGAACAAAGAAAAAAGGCGGCGGCCTCATGGTTCTAGTGAAAAACTGTATAGACGCTCAAATAATACCACAACTTTCTTATGTCAGTGCTGACATTGAGTGCTTAACTTTGATTACACGTAATTACGTATATGCTGTCATGTACAGACCACCCGATTCATCTGTGAATAGATTTATTAGTAGCCTTGAAGAACTATTAAATTATGTAAATGACAACAATTTAAAACTTATTCTTGGCGGTGACCTTAATATTAACATACTGGAGTCGTCTGCTGCCGCCATTACATTTGTGCCTACGGTCGAGTCGAGTGGCTACGATATAGTAACGGAAACTACCACACGTATCACACCTACCTCAGAAACGTTAATCGATCTATTTATCACTAACGTAAACAAAGATAACGTAGAGAATGGTGTAATATGTTGTGACATCAGCGACCACTTTGCACTCTACTTTGTTATGGAGAGTGCAATCAAGAAGTCCCAAACACTGCCCACTAGAACAGTTCAAAATATCACACCTCACACTTTAACAGCATTCAGCACAAGCCTTTCCCAAACAGACTGGAGTGCGGTATACCACTCAGAAACTGCAGATTTAGCCTATGAAACATTCTTGATTATATTTAAAAAAGTTTATTTTAGACACTTTAAAGAAAAAGTTATACAGAAATGCCGTAGAAGTCGCAAACCACGGATCAATCGTGAGTGTTTAAGAATGATCGAAAAAAAATCAAAGTTATTCAGAAGGTTTTTAAAAACTAAGGATGCGTCAGACTTAACCACATTTAAAGAATACCGCAATAAGGTGAACGCCTTTATCAAGAAAGAAAAAAGAAATTACTTAAATCAACAATTTCATGCAGACAACTGCAAAGGGAGTGCAGAACTGTGGAGGAAACTTAACGCTTTGCTTCACAGGACACCGATCTCTCCTGGGGTTACTGAAATAAATATAGATGGTCGAGCGGTTACAGATTTAGAACTCGCAGAAAGATTTAATCATTTTCTCACAAACGTTGCACAGCCGACGCAAACAGCGCAGACAGCTATAACTGACGCAATGACAAGACAGACAAAGAACATCTTTCTTCGACCAACCGATGAACAAGAAATAGTTTCAATTTTTTCCACCCTAAAACAGAGCAGCGCTCGTGACATAGATGGAATTCAGATTTCCCCGATCAAACATGCAGTCAATATCATAGCTCCCGTGCTCTCTCACATTTATAACTTGTCCCTATCAACAGGCTGTTTCCCAAAACAAATGCAAACGTCCGTTGTCAGCGTGTTATATAAGAAAGGAGACAAGAATGATCTTACGAACTATCGGCCAATTTCTATATTACCCATATTCTCGAAAGGCTTGGAGAAAATTATTTTTAAAAGACTTATGAATTTTTGTATGAAGTTTAACATAATATCCCAATCTCAACATGGTTTTATGAAGGGCAGGTCGACGGAGACTGCTTTACTAGCTCAGAAAGAAATAATCCTTAAATCGTTTGAGAGTAAAGAACTTTGCATTGGTGTTTTCATAGATTTTTCTAAGGCTTTCGACCGTCTCTGTCATCATACTTTATTTGAAAAATTAGAAGTATATGGTGTTCGCGGCATTCCACTTTCCCTCTTGAAATCTTACTTCAAGTACCGCTCACAATGTGTAAAAATTAAGGATTCATTTTCTTCTCTCCAGGCAATAACCACAGGGGTTCCGCAAGGTAGCATTCTAGGACCGCTGCTTTTTAACCTATACATAAATGACATTGTCAAGGTCAGTGACAAAGCTAAATACATAATATACGCGGATGACACCAGCATTTTCTTTACAGGTAATGACATGACGGCCATGACCACACTTATAAACACTACGCTAGAAAGCTTAAACACATGGAGTGAACGAAATTCATTACTTATTAATGCAACAAAGACAAAAGCTGTAGTTTTTCATTCGCGGAGACTGATTTCCTTAGACAATAGATTACGTATAGGTAGCGCGGCTGTTGAAATCGTAGAAACCGTTAAAACATTAGGAGTACTTTTTAATTGCACAATGTCGTGGGATCCTCAGATTAATAATCTAATTACCAACCTATCAAAATGTGTGGGCATACTTGCACGAATGCGTTATTTTCTTCCAGTTTCTGTTAAATTAATACTTTATAACAGCTTGTTTTTGTCGCATGTAAATTATTGTCTTTTGGTATGGGCAAGTACGACAGCAACCAACATAAATAAAATATACAGACTACAAAAGAAAGCGATCAGGTTTATAGCAAATGTTGACTACTATGCACACACAGATGAACTGTTTCAGCGCTATAATATTGTCCCAATTCACAAACTTTACGAGTATTTCCTAGCAATAAGATATAAGCAATCTCTTTTTCATAACAATCGTGCCTTCCTAGATATTTTTGAACTGGAAACGCATGCTAATCCGTACCCTACTCGTCACCAACAACATTGGAACCTTCCATTCTGTAGAACAAATTTTGGGCGACAAATGTTATGTTTTAGTGTTCCTTTGTTATTAAATAAATTACTGGAGGCGAAAATTATTCTTGAAAAATGCAGTGCACGTGACATTAGGGAAGTGCTTTTATCGTGAAAATTGAGAAAATGGTGGTCCAGGCATTCATGGAACTCTCTATATATGTATATGTGTGTGTATATATATGTGTATATATATGTGCGTATATATATATATATATATATATATATATATATATATATATATATATATATATATATATATATATATATATATATATATATATATATATATATATATATATATATATATATGTATGTATGTATATATATATGTGTATATATGTATGTGTGTGTATGTATGTGTATATATATGTGTCTGTATATGCATCTCCATATGTGTGTGTATATTTATGTGAATGTGTGTACACGCAATTTCTATGCATAGCATTGTTGTCATATATATAGTATTCTGTATTCCGTCATATTTTGCATTGTACTTCGGAATTTGTGCCGAACTACTTACGCATATTAGTCTCTGTATATAGCATTACTGTACGTGCATCTTCCGACTTGTACTGCGCTAAACATCTCATGGCTTATGTTCGTTGCCTATATGTTCATGGCCTATGTTTCTTCACCCATGTCCACGTTGCTTGCCATGTATTAGGGAGGCTCGGGTTCTCCTCAAGTGACAAAACGTCACTTTTCTCCCGAGCCTGCCCTCATCCTTGGGATGAAATAAAATTGAATTGAATTGAATTGAATTCCACCACCTCATATCTCCGCCCGGATAGACCACACTTCCAAAGTTAAACCAATTTTCGCTAAAACAGAAAGATACAAAAACTCTCCTTTAGTCCTTGCAATCGCAGAATGGAACACGTTACCTGCTCACATCGCAGAACTGTCCGATTCATCATCTTTTCAACATGCACTCAAAACCTTTCTTGAAGTTCTTTGATGACGCATAAATCTTTATCTTGTTTTTCTTCTTCTTCTATGTTTCTCTCTGTATTTTTTTCTTTTTCTTTTTTTTTTGCACAGTGTTGTTGAGTGTACTGATCGCGCTTTTTTGTTCTTGTTTACTGTTTTAAAGTACATTTCGCGTGAACCCCTTTTTTCATTCAATGCAATCTATTGTTGTTTGGCGTTGTTTCTGGATTGCACTTTCAGTTTCTCGATGCAGTAGACATGTATACCATCTCTGCCTTCATTTATGTTCTGTACTGTACTTGTGATCATAACCCCACTCTATCCCCCCCTATGTAATGCCCATTCGGGCCTTTAGGGTATTTAAATAAATAAAATAAATTAAATAAATAAATAACTGCATTATTGCTTACAACGAAAAAAAGGGGGGGGGGAGTTGTATAGTGAAGACAGTATGGTAAAAAAAAAGAAAGAAATCAAATATTTAAATAATGAGAAAAAAGAATCAACAAGAAAGTAGACACTCATATCTATACCTTGATTTTGGGAGCCGACCGTCGACAGCTGGTTTTGCCAAACCCGATTGATTTGGTATGTCACGGATTTATCCAGATTTGAAAATTACTTTTTGACCCGTTTTTTTGAGTACCTGTTAACGTGGGCTTTATGTTGAAAAACGTTTAGAGTCTTGAATGAAATTACACACCGCATCGAATGCATCTCTGTGGCATGGAAGCAACAAAAAGGGAGAAGGCAGGGAGGTTAACCAGAAAGACATCCGGTTGGCTACCCTACACTGGGGGATAAAGGAAGGGGACAAGAAAGACGAGAAAGAGGGAAGAGACGGAAAAAAGGGGGTGGGGGAGAGACTGACAGTAATTTCACTGCAGCGTGTAGAAATCTACCGCATGTCAGAGGCGTTCACACAAGCCTGTCTTTCTCAGGAAACGCAGCAGGGCTTTCACTGCCTTGTGGGCTGTCGAGGCATGTGTACGTTGCTGTAATAGCACCTGCACAGAAAGAGGCCGATCATCCAGTCGCCGCATTGCGTTGGCAAGTACTTGTCTCTCTGAGGCAAATCGAGGACAATGACACAGCAGGTGTTCGATATTTTCGTCGATGCCGCAAACATCGCACGCCGCACTGTCAGTAATTCTGATTAACGTGGTATAAGCTTTCGTGAAAGCAACTCCCAGCCAAAGGCGATAGAGAAGCGAAGCTTCACGTCGATGTAGGCCGGGTGGAGGCCGGAGTTGTAGTGATGGGTCGAGCTCGTGCAGTCGTGTACGTCGTATGCTTGGTGTGTTCCACTCGGTCAGTGTGAGACTGCGGGCCAGTTGACGAATCTGCCTCGCCGCATCCGCTCTTGAAAGCGGTATCGGAACACTGTTCCCTTCTTTATGTGACGTGCAAGCAGCATGATCTGCAGAATCATTGCCGCCTATACCACTATGCCCAGGTAACCACTGAAAGACGATGTCATGGCCTTTTTGTATTAACAGGTGGTGTAGTTTCACGGTTTGGTAGGTCAACTGGTCGTGGCATCCGCGTCGGAGAACTGATATCAGGCACTGTAACGCTGGTTTTGAGTCAGAAAACACAGCCCATTTACCTGGTCTTTCTTCTGAATTGATGTGTTCCAGTGCATTGCGCAGAGCCTCGAGTTCTGCCGTCGTCGAACTCGTCACATGTGAAGTCTTAAAACACCGAGTTATCCCTTGTGATGGTATAACCACTGCTCCACCTGAACTAGACGGCGTAGTAGAGCCATCCGTGTAAGTGTGCACGTGGTTACTGTAGTTTTCTTCCAGTAGGGATAGACTCAGTTGTTTCAGGGCATGTGTCGGTAAGTCCGATTTTCTCCTCATTCCTGGAATCATTAAGTGAACTCGCGGCCGGCTCAAGCTCCAAGGAGGAAGCAGTGGCTTTGATGCAGGTGCGTATGTCTCAGCAAACGATGAACGATGCTTGGAGACAATAGTGCCGTATGTCGTGCGGGGCCTTTCAGCAGCTAGACTCGCCAGGTGGTGAGAAGGGGTCCTGGCATAATGCCTGAGGTGCATGCGCATTGTCTCGGTAATAATATGCGTATTTATCGAGTGATCTTGAGCGATGGCAATGGTTTCAGCCGTTGAAGCACTGCGGGGTATTCCAAGGCATATTTTAAGTGCTTGGGCTTGAATGCTCTGAATTGCGCGCAGGTTGGTCTTGCCGGTGTTAGACATTGCAGGTAAGCTGTACCGTAAGAATCCGATAAACAGCACCCTGTACAGTTGTAGCATGGATGATATGGGCACTCCCCAATTTTTTCCTGCAAGGAATTTGAGCATGTGGCATGTTGCGATCAGCCGCTTCTTCACATAGTTCACGTGTGGAGTCCACGACAGGTTTCTATCTATTATGACTCCCAAGAACCTGTGGCTTCTGCTGAACGATATGTATTCTTCATTAATCGATATACTGTAAGCAGACATTGGTTTCCGCGTGAACGCTACCACTGCACACTTTCCGCAGGACACCTCGAGGCCTTGTTTACGAAGATAGCATGACGCCGTTGTAGCAGCCTTCTGAAGGCGGGCGATTTCTCTGTGGCAATTTCCCAAAACAGAGGCACCTAAATTTAGAACATTTTCTGTGGTTAAATTTAAACCTAGCTTCACCGATGGAATATCTAATGTCGTTTCCTAATTAATGCATAGTTCCGACATGAGCCAAACTATTGTTCAATAGTTTCTGATTCTTCGCAAAACGGACAAATGGGGGAAAGTGTCAGACCAGCTCTGTGTAAATAAAAATTTATTGGGGGGACACGGCACCGGAATCTGGAGATTATTATTTCATGTTTTTTTGACGGGCTCCACTGGGTTTTCCATGGAAATTTGAGGTGCTGATAATCTGTCCATTGTGTGATGATATTTTCTAAACTATCTGTAAAAATAGCGAATTTCCTATATCTAACCCCTGATAAGTATTCTAACTCGGGAAGTACTGAAATTACTGGTCCATCAAGTGATGCTCGTGCCAAAGCATCTGCCAATTCATTTAATTGTAATGCGCAGTTACCTGGGACCCACACTAATTTGAGGAGTTTTAAATGCGGTGGTGCTAATGTGTGGAACGCTGCTAGGGCACGAGATTGTTCGGAGGTTGTCAGAGCTGCACACACCGAAAGTGAGTCTGTTAGGATGATTTCACTGGTCTCGCTCGTAGGAATTTTACGAAGAGCTAAAATAATAGCTACTAGCTCGGCTTCAAATATAGGAGTGAAATCTGGAAGCCTTACTGAAAAAGACCGGCCGAGGAAATCAGACGCAATTCCTACGCCTGCCTTTTCATTGTTGACAGAAGCATCTGTAGCTATTACATTTTTTGTTTCTGCATGTACCAAGTAATCGTTTAATGTAGTGGTAAAAAAATTAAGAGATCGCAACTTGGCTTGTGGGGGGAAGATTTCATCGTACTCTACTCTAATGTTGAGGAATTAGTTTCAATTACTGTGCTAATGTCTACATTTATGCAATCCAGTTTCTTTTTAACGAAAATTATCTGAGGGGTATGAAATCGAGGCCAATGTGCAAGAAAGAAAGAGTCAGGGTCGCTGATAAATGCGTACTCTGATCTTCGCGCCGGTAAACTGTAGAACTTTAAGAAGGTTTGAACCGTTAGAATGCGGAACCGACAGAGGAGTGTCGGCAATCGCGCTTCTTGATACAATACATTATTCGCCACGAACCTGGGAAGTCCCAGGCATATTCGCATGGCTTCTCGCTCTAACATTACTAGCGGTTTAATTTTATAAACAGCGGCCTCCAAGAATAATACACATCCGAATTCCAATATTGGTCACACATATATTTTATATATCATTAACATCGTGTGTCTGACTTCCTCCTCATCTACTTCTCCTAACCATCTCTGCCTTCTTACGTCACACACACACACACACACACACACACATACACACACACACACACACACACACACACACACACACACACACACACACACACACACACACACACACACACATATATATATATATATATATATATATATATATATATATATATATATATATATATATATATATATATATATATATATATATATATATATATATATATATATATATATATATATATATATAAGTATATATATATATATATACTTCATCCACTTTTCTTTCTTCTTTCTTCTTATTTACATTCCATTGGTTCTAATAACTTCCCCTGTACATTCCTTGGCATTACTGTCTGTTATATCTCATTAATATTGTGTTAAAACACGGAAATACGAGCCCTTAGGTATACACTTCTCTCCCTTATTTCATTGAACGAGGGTCTCGTACTGGCAGACTTGGCGTGTTTAGGTTGTATAAGAGGGACAATTAATCAGCTGCCCGCTCATAATAAGTTCACGTGCTACGTGACGCCAAACATGCGAATAAGAGTGTTTTCACACTCGTTGTTTGGCTTATAGATGGCGCTGACTGTCACTCCTACTTCTAAATTCACATATAAACCCCAAAAAGTGGATGGAGGGACGGCCGCTGTGACAGCTCAGTGGTTAGAGCATCGAACGCGTTATTCGAAGGTCGTGGGTTCGATTCCTGCTCACAGCTGGTAATTTTTTCATCCACTTTTCTTTCTTCTTATTTACATTCCATTGGTTCTAATAACTTCCCCTGTACATTCCTTGGCATTACTGTCTGTTATATCTCATTAATATTGTGTTAAAACACGGAAATACGAGCCCTTAGGTATACACTTCTCTCCCATATATATATATGTTTACTGTGTACATATATATATATATATATATTTACTGTGTACATATACAAGTTCAATTTCTCAAAACGCACCATGCCTACACTTTTGACTCTTATAAGAGAACTACACTTATTTCATTTCATTTAATTTATTGAAGCCTTAAGGGCCCGGAGGCATTACATAAGGCGGGGGCAAATAATGAATGAGGGACTCTTAATCACACAAACGCCGAAAAGGAAAGAAAAGACGAAGAAAGGGAGGAAAAACATCCTAAGAAAGGAAACAAGCAAGCAGAAAAAAAAAGAACAACTACCCTAGACTGGAAATAAAACAGCAATATATACAAGTAATCAGCATCTCAATGCATGGGTCACTAAAAGTTAGTTACTAACATGGTTCAAATAGGAATTCGTTTCAATTTATGTCATATGCATTGTTATTTTTTGCGGAAAGTCGAGCGGTCGGTTGACGAAACAATACTGTCGGGGAGGGTATTCCACAGGGTTATTTAATGAGGGAAAAAAGAATCTTTCATCGATAATGTGCGGCACGCCCCGCCGCGGTGGTCTAGTGGCTAAGGTACTCGGCTGCTGACCCGCAGGGCGCGGGTTCGAATCCCGGCTGCATTTCCGATGGAGGCGGAAATGTTGTAGGCCCATGTGCTCAGATTTGGGTGCACGTTAAGGAACACCAGGTGGTCCACATTTCCGGAGCCCTCCACTACGGCGTCTCATAATCATATAGTTGTTTTGGGACGTTAAACCCCACATATCAATCAATGATGTGCGGCACTGAATGTATGCGATTGGTTTGCATGTGGTTGAGGCGCGGCGAGATTCGGGGCGGGGGTTGAAGTCGAGGGTGCCTGGCAAGTGGGTGATAATAGAAAGAGCGAAGCAAGCAGAGGCGCGAGATGATTTGACGTGATTGGAGACATAGAAGGTCAAGTGTGCGTTTGAGTTCAGTGATGCTAAATTTAAGCGAGTAGTTTGACGTTATGAAGCAAGAAGCGCGATTCTGGATGGATTCTAATTCGTAGGCGAGATATGCTTGTGTATACGCTTCAACCAATTTAGGCCGAACGTATGTCTGATATGCAAGTTTTTTTAATAGTGGGTGATTCAGATCTGAGATTTCGGCACAAAAATCCAAGTGTACATGAAGCATGTGCGCACATTGTTCAATGTGAGCGACCCATGATAATGACGATGTCAAGTGAGCGCCTAGATACTTATAGCAGTCTGTTCGAGTTATTTCATTTGAATTGATATGGCATGCGTGATTTGCGATTCTGCGTTTACGGGAAAAGGACATGGATTGGCACTTATTGAGGTTAAGAGGCATGAGCCATTTTCCACACCATGCAGCGATAGTGTCAATGTCTTCCTGATGATCAGTGGAATCGCTAGGCTTGCGAATGGCATTGTGAATGACGCAGTCATCGGCGAAAAGTCGAAGTCTGGTTTTTTTTTTTTAGATGGCAGGTCATTGACATAGATTAAAATTATTAGGGGGGATAAGCCTGCTCCCAGGGGGACGCCGGATGTAACACTAGAAATTTGCGAGTCATGAGAGTTGGCAGTTGTGTATTGTACGCGTCCTTTTAAGAAATGTTCTATCCAAGTAATAAGTTTCGGGGGAATTCCAAGAGTAGATAATTTTGCAAGCAGGTGCTTGTGTGGGACACGGTCGAAGGCCTTCGAGTAGCGAGGAAGATGGCGTCAATTTGTAGATGATCGTCCATATGTTGCAAGATATCATCAGAGAATTCTGAGAGCTGAGTTTCGCACGATAATAGTTTTCTGAAACCATGCTGGTGCGCATAAAGGAAGTTAATTGGTTCAAGGTAGTTCATTAAATTGGTTGCTATAATGTGTTCTAGCAGTTTGGATGGTATGCTGGTTAGCGAAATTGGGCGGTGATTAGGTGCTTCTGATCGGTTTCCAGACTTGTGGATGGGAATGATTTGTGCCTTCTTCCAATCGTGGTGAACTTCAACAGTGTTAATTGATTGCTGGAACAGCAAGATTAGCATTGCGCTTGACAGGTAAATTGTGTTTTTAAGCAGTTTGCTGCTGATTTGATCACAGTCGGCCGAGGAGGATAACTTGAGAGAGTTTATTAACTTAGATATTCTATCAACGTTAATCTGGATATTAGGCATTCTGGTCGGCAAGTGGAGTGGTGACTGAGTAAAATTAAAGCTTTGAGCAGGCGAAAATGCTGACGTAAAGAGGTCGTTAAGGACTGTAGCACATTTTTCAGTATCGATTAATTCGTTGTATACGTTTGACAGCTGGAGTTGTGTTTGACGATTTGGCGGGGAGATAATTTGAAAGAATTTACGAGGGTTAGAGTGTAAAATTGATAAGAGGTCAGTGTAAAAGAATTTGTCTTTGGAGGCTTTCAGTTCCATAATGTATTCATTAGCAGCCAATTTGTACTGATCCCAAGCCCTGGCGTTATTAAAAGTTTTGCTTTCCGATGAAGGCGTTTTTTCTTGTTAAGTAGGCGTTTGAGGCGTTGCGTAAACCACTGGTTATTTGTGTCTGTATTTACAAGGATAGTGGGAATATGTCTGTTTTTTAAAGTTTAGCATCGTGTTTTTATATATTTCGCAATTGATGTTAACCGAGCGGACAGTGTATGACCGTCGGAAGTCGTCGTAGAAGAGTGCAAGTTCGCGGTTAAATGCGTCGAAGTTAGCTTTCTTGTAATCGGTGATTAATGTTTGCGTTGGGACGTTCTTTTTTATAGGCAGAGAAAAGCTGATTTGAAGGAGGCTATGGTCGTTGAGGGCAGGAAGCAAAGTCACATTTTTATGTTTTACAAAACAAAACATCGTCATAAATTAGCTCGCTTACAATGGCGTTACGTAGATAGAATATTTGGAAAGCAGCACAATTTAAGCTGTCCATACAAAATGAGAACGGGTTACAATGAATTTAAGCAGATTAACAGACGGGCTATATATACAATTGGCACTTTTAATGTTTGTGTGTTGTTTTTATTGTGTTTATTATGTAATAGACCTTTCAGAAAGTATTAATTATTATCTTCCGCAAAACTGGTATGATAAAACTAAGTCGTTACCGATATAAATGTTGTAACAACGTTACTTATACTCAGGTTTCTCGTGAAACAATCGAGCACACGTAGGCTCATATGAGGGACACTGTGCTCTGGTATCATAGATATTGCCGACAAAACAAGCGTGTAATTTAATTGTCGGTTTGATACTTCTTCTCTATTTGTAGTTCGCCAGTAGCCACTTATGATGTAACTCAGCTCAAAGTGCTGCTTGAGTGAGAAGCTAGGCGGATCCGTGCAAATATCGATTGACTTTTTTTTTGTGTGTGTGAGTCCACTGAGTCGGCAGGCTCTTGAAACAGGGAATGTATCAACGCAATTTCGACGTGCCTGCATATTAACTCGTGCACCATGGCGCGTAGCAGGTGGGCCCACTGATAAAGGCTCAGAAACGCATCAAACGCGCTAAAACGAGCAACTACATGCAGTGGCGTAACTAGGGGGGGGCAAGGGGGTACAAGTGCCCCGGGCGCCACTAGGGAGGGGGCGCCAAGCCGAGTCCTCGGGTTGGCGCCCCCTGGAAAGGTTGTCAATGTTTTTTTCCGTAAAACCGCCTGGAAGGGGGGAGGGGCGAGGTTGTAATGTACGACTGGAAGTGGGGATGGTGGTGAAGGAAAGGGTTGCCGCAATGGCTTTTGCATCGGGAAAAGGATCCTCTATTTTCATTTTGCTGCGCTACCTCCGTGCCTTCCCATGACCCTCGGCTAAGCTTTGTTTTGTGCTCCGCAGCACTGGGTTAGATGAGTTTCAGCGAACCCCACCAGCCTCCCAAACCACTTACTGAAAGCTTCCCTGAAACCAACCACGTACGTAAACAAAATAAAATAAAAAAGTTCGAATGCACCTTTTTTGAGTAAGAACAGAAAACTCCAACGAAATAGCCGATCGTCCAACGACTAATCGTCCACGCAGCGGCGGAAGGAAGGGCGAATATAATCCGTGACCTCGGCACCAAAGGCTAAACAAAGGCGTTTATTCGCAGAGTTCTCTGGAGGAAAGACGGAGAAAGCGTGACACGACGGCGACGTTTGTTGATTCCCTGCATCGCGGGCGCCAGCAAAGCAATAGAAGGGCGGGGGTCAACGTTTCCCACATGCCATCCACCGCCATGGGCAGGTTCATCCTTTGGCCCAAAGAACACGCACCTGCGAAAAAAGCGCAGAGCGTAGTGTACCCGACAGCATGTGCCGACTGCCCCGCTTCGTACGTTGGAGAAACCAAGAACTTCCCTGAAAGAATGCGGCCGCACAAGGATGACCTCCATCAATGGAACAGCGAACGGAGCGAAACGGCAGAACACTCCGACCAGTTTAACCCCCATACCAGACCCGAGGGCGCGGTGTCTAGCTGGTTGCTTTGTTTTGTACTCACCCTGCATTCCTTGGGATGCACAAATAGCGCGAAAGCTTAGGTACGAGAAACTTGGGCCTGGGAAGCGCCCGTGCCGTCAAGATTTTTGCAGTGTGGACTGGAAGAGAACAATGACGGGTAAGGGACTTCCGGAAGTTTGAATAAAAAAAGAAAAATACTATACAAAAACGCGGGCGTAGCTCATCGAAATCAGAACTGGTGGCCCTTGGCCTCCGAAATGGCCCGCCGCGCGCCAGTAGGCAATCGCGGAAGCCTACATTAGCGCTAATAATAATAATAATATAATAATAATAATAATATTATTTAATATTATTATTATTATTATTATTAATATTATTAATATTATTATTATTATTATAATTAATATTATTATTATTATTATTATATAATAATAATAATAATAATAATAATAATAACAAACATTATCACGGGCATAATGAGGGGCGCGGAAATATATTTGCCCTGGGCGCCGTCCTATCTAGTTACGCCACTGACTACATGCTGCCGCAGGCTACGGCGTACGCGCTCCCAAAGCAGACGCTCCATGACACTTTCAGTACCATGAGACTACAGCGCCGCCACTACTGTCACCCGCCGGAGATCAGCCGAGATGCGGCGTTGCTGCCTCGTTCATTCCACTGCCCCCCTCTAGGCTCTAGTACACTGTGCTCTCGTAATTTTGGAGGCCATTGCACTGACGATTCGAAGTTCAGTGCCTTCATGAAACGATTCGTGAAACAAATAAACTCATCTATTAAGTGACAAAACGTGACATCAAGCATAAAAAAAAAACAATTCATAGCGGCATCAGCACAAAGCATAGACAAGCATACTAGGGATAAGTACCAATGTTAGACGTCAGGAGGCTCTGGCCCTGCTGCTGCCGGCTGCCCCACCTGGCGGCTCCTTTCGTAACGAGCTCGTCTCCCAGCGCTGAGTAGTGCGACATCTCTGGAGTACGTGCGATAGTTCTGCCACACAAGACACGGATAATGCTGCTCAATTGTACGTACCAGTTCACAATGCTGCCAGCCTCTTGCTGCTGTTCATATTGGGGCCAACTTTTTATCATTTCGTGAGAAACTTGCAGCGTAAAGCATGAAGCGGCTGTGCTTGCGCTGTGCGATCACTCGAGAAGAAAGCGGAGAAAATGGCTGCACTCTTTGAAAAACTTCTTACGCTTTCCATTAGTGAGATTTCTCTTTCTTTAATAGTCGCTTTCGTGAGTGATCTCGGACGTAGGCTTCCTCGATATCGTGAAGGTGGCACAATATTTTAAACGGCAATACGGTGCGACATGTCAGCCATGTTTTGTATAGCCACTTGTCCGTGTATTTGTGCACCGCGCACGTTGCTGCGTCTCCCTGGATGCTGCGGCAAGGCTTTTCACCCGCGCGAGGCACGAAATGTGCTTTGATGAGCGACACCTGTCGACTGGCCGCAGAATATGGGCGTGTTAGCGCCTGCGGCATCTGCGACCTGGCGCTGGCTGGCTTAACTAACTCGTGTACAGCGACGGCATCAATCAGACGATGCCTTGCGCACTCGGCTCTGAGCGCGTTTTATTATTTCACCCTCCACGTGTTTACCTACCAACCGTGGCACTGGTCCACCGGGCAAAGAACTGTTCGATGACGGGCAAACTATTTAGATAGGGTAATTCGGAACCAGAGAGTGCCTAATAAAGGTGCGAAATATTTAACTGAAAAGGGCTGATATGTGAATGTATGTATATGCACGAAAAAATAGTTGGCTGATCGTTTTCATTAAAATACTTTTGCCCTGCCAAGCTAACATTCGTTTGCAGAACACCAAAAGACAAATATGTTCCATATTCGGACCAAGCTGCTTTTAAAATAGTTTTTCTTTATGCATTAGATTGTGTACAGGTTAAGGAACGAAATGACAAATGGTTTCTGGCTCGCCACAGATTGACCACAGTGGTCAAAAGTATCTAACCAGGATGTGTTATGCCTTATTCTATGCTGGTCTTATCAAGTACCACTCGCATAATGTTGATGGGCCATTGCTTTGACCCATAAACGAGCATCAGAAAAGCATCACTTCACTTGCGCTTATGGAAATTTAGCTCTGGAAGATTCAGCCTTGTCATGCACACTTCCGGTTCGTGTGTTTGACAAAAGGCTGTGCATCAGGGGTATGGGAGATGATTTAGACTTCATCCCGAAGTTTTAAGAAACCCCAGTTTCATACCCAACCAGACAGACTTCTGTAGAATGTTTACTTTCAAGTCAATCCAATCAGGGGTATGATATTTGGCAGGGCTAGTCAATGCCAACTCTGTGCTTCCATGACCCATGAAGCCAAGCACCTGTGGCATAGGGTGGATACAGCATGGCATTGGCAGTCTCATTGAGAAGTGATGCTTCACTGGGCTGTTCTTAAAAGGCAAGTACAAAACTTCGAGGTCCAAAAATTGTAACGAAGAGAAATATGTGTACTTTTGCTATGTGAACATGATGCCGCAGGAATATTGCCAATACAATCTATAATAAGGAAGTTAAACGCGTTACAACATCCTTTTATACTGGTTTTAAATTTCCGCATTGCCTGACCAGCCTTCTTTGTCATAGAAAGGGGAAAGCGCAGCCTGTCGTTGTGGCTGTGGTTACATGACACTATGTCAGCAATACGTCACTGCTGCGCAAGCAACAACCGAGCAGGGCTTCCCCCTCATGAGCACGTGTCATACCTTTTTCCTGGGTGGCACAGTAGTGAGAGGCCTCTTTATCTCTGAGGCTTCCGTTCTGGCCACTTCTCCTGGTAGTCTCGGGCTCCACAAAACAGTAGCACGAAAAAATGAGAAGGTAGGCTGCACGGCCACAACTGCACGATCGCAGGGCCAAGGCGCCGTTCGTAAAGCAAAGAACCAATCGAAATCGACAAGCTCATAGGTACGTCAAGTTGCCCATGTTCAGGCTTGCATCACTGCGGGTCGGAGGGGGATTGGTCAGAAGGGAAGAGGTGCGGGAATCATTTTCCGAAATGGAGGGTCGGTGTGGCACTGTAAGATTTTAGGAAAATCTGATTGCCAGGGTCTAACTGTACCAATCGGCAAGATTGCTTGGCGGGTTTAAAAAAAGAGAACTCTGAGCCTGTTCATTGGCCCTTTAAGGAAGGGATGACCACATACTAATTTGTGAAATCAAGAAATGGATCTTTCAGTGTATAAGATATAACTAGGGTACTGTGTTTTTGAAGTTTATTATTCTTGAAATTCAAAAAGTGTTTTCTGGAGTTAATATTTTAGGAGATTCAGCATTTATTGTGCATTGTAAATCTTAACTTCTCCAAAATCTTGTGTTTAATTTTGTGTTATAAGTTGTTAGAATACCTTCTGAATTTTATTTTTAACGGAAATGCATAGCACTGTTGCTGAAAATCCTCTTTTTCTATTGTTTCCTTTTTCTCCCTTCCTGTTCATTAGTAAATTTAAGACTGTTGGTTATGCACTGTTGTAAACTTCACAAGGTGGGCATTTGGGGTGAGCAGGGGCTAGTCAAGCTGTTTCTGAGTGTTTTCTCTCTGCCTTTTTTATCTTCTTCATGGAAAATGATGAATCGAATATTATTCTCAATACTCCGTAATATTAGACGAGAGAGAGTAAGGTTGAGTGAAAAGCGGAGAGGAATGATATATCAACACACTAAATGTGTTTTAGATGTCTAAAAATACTTAGCTGTGAAGTGCGCATGTTTGTATGTTATTGCAGGCATACTTTGTGAGGTTGCTTCCACTGATAGAGGTGCAGTCCTTTCGGTTGATGATGATGATGCACTGTGAACGTTGTAAATACCTGTTAAACAGGACGTTATCGGATAAATCCAAATGGTCAGAAAAATTACTGGCGAGTGTTTAGTGGATTTCGCAGAGTGACTTGTTGGGCGATATGGTTCATTCGTAAGGTAGCTTTTGGCGCAAAATACGCACGAGAGACTGGAAAGCACAAACTATCAACTGAATTTATTCGAGTGGAGTTTAGTGAATTCTCTTGGATTTATTTGAAAACATTGAGCCCTAATTATAACTTAGCCACACACAAACACTGCATTGTTTTGCCACCAACCCAGGCCTGCATATGTTGAGAACTGTGGAGCCTCTCACGTTAGTTGACAAAGAACTCCCTGTCTAGGCAGTGCAGGCCAGGACACTTGATGCAATACAGGTATAAGACAGTGTAGAATTACGATGACTTACTGCATTTCTAATTTTGTTGCCATGTATTTTATTGTTGTTATTATTAACCTGCACTGTAACATTTTGAGTTTACTTCATATTTCACTGTAACCCTCATTGTGGGCCTGTTAGGTATTTTTCAATCAATAAATAAATGCTAAAACATGGCATTCGATTGTGCTAATTTTGCGAGAAGAGAATCAGTGCTGTCCCGTAAACTATGAAATAACCACCGATGCCATTTGGTGGGCTGCACTGACGGCTTTAGTCTATTATTTTCAAGGCATGCTTCCAAGGAATCGGGGATGTGAGAAAAGTACACCACGGAATTCCCCAAAATTGAGAATGATGCTATTATGAGTGGACCTGTGCCAAGAGCCCATGTGCTTTTCTCTGGCTGCATAGTGAATGCTTGAGAGAACTGTCACCTGCCTCACTTCAAGGCGGTAACTGTGTAATGTGGTCTTGTATTACTAAGTAAACATATAAAGTTCTGCTGTTAAAGAAGGATATCGTTAGTTAACCCTTGCTGGTGTGAAATTGAGCTAGGGAAAGAAGCAAGTGTACCCCTCTCACTAGCAGATAGTAAAGCACTCACTGATTTGTTTGCTTTGATGGGTTTGGGCTTCACCCACAAAAACGGTTAGCTGTGCTATGTACTGCTGTAGACAGATTTACGTGCAATAGACAGAATTACGTGCTTGCCAACCAGCTAGCAGATTGCAATCTAGCCAAAGGTAGTCAATCAGAATCTTTGGCCGATGGTGCAAATACCGTTGGGCAGTTTCAGCTTGTTCATAAAATATGGTTTCGCAATGAGATATCACCGGCGTATAGCAGCAATAATGCTGGTAGCAACATTTTTGTGGAAGATTGCGTATATAGGCTTATGCAGAATGCATGAAGCTGCCATAACTTTTCTTATACTCCTCATCTACTGGTGTAAACTGTTCATTATCTAGAAATACCTCATACCTATTGTATTGACACGTAGTGGTGTCTATGATGACAGTGGCAGTCACTCTGGCAGAAATTAAACTCACGAATATGCAAACTTGTGCCCAGAAAATGAAATCGAAGTACAAGCAGCGTACCCTGTGTATACTCGCAATAACTCGTCGGCATTCAGTAATCTGATCATCGGCACCACGTAGATTGTATTGATAGATCAATGGTTGCACCTTCCAAGCGTTATCGTTGGTGCACATGTATGCTCGCAAAATAAGATGCACGCGTACTGCGCGTAATCCAAATAATAATTGTCGAGTTCTTATGGTCCTGAAACGATGATATGATGATGAGGAATGCAGAAGTGGGGGAATCGAGAAATTTTGACTGTGTCGCCTTCATCGACATGCGGCAGCAGGATTTGCACGCAATCTGAGCCAATCTCAAAGTTTAGGAAACCATGCGGGTGCCTTGTCTCGAGTGGTCATAAGGCTCTTTTTTTCTTAAACATGATCGAACCAACATAAAAGTGCATCACAGCATGATTGCACACATTTTTGTGGGAGAACACAACTATTCATGCTGTTGCCGGCTATAGCTGGTATTACCTGGTAAATAGTAGTAGGGCAAAAAATAGGGAGTCTCAATCATTCATGCTGAATAAGTTGAGATGCATGATACAGGTGTATCCTTTAAGAGTTATTGACAACTTACCGTATCGTTTAAGAGCTATCGACAACTTTTTAAGTATCAACAACTTATCGACCAGTTAAGGTAAGACAACAACAATAACGAAAAAATCGTGTTCTATGGAAAATTCTCTGAAATGCTTCGTTCGGACATTCATAAAAAAAACAAACTAAAGCAACGGACGATTTGACATAAGGATGTTTCTCATATCACATTTATAATGACATCTTTAGGATGGCTCCCAAGTATTCCCGCTATTACCATGCGAATTCAGTTTCACAATTTTACCAAGCAGTAAGCAGAATAATTCACCTTGGCAGTATAGTAAAGACAGCTGAATATATATGAATAAATAGCAGCAAAAATGTAGCAGATGAATAAAGGTAAGCATAAGACAAAGAGCTTATTTTGGCTGCATTTTATAAAATTTATATTGGATTCACAAGACAGAAAAAAAATAAACGGTTCAGGAGTGCTAGGTGATGTATGGGACGCAAGAGAAGGACAACTGAAAAAGCAGCACCTTGTGCTAAGAATCATGATATAATCACGAGAGCTCTTTAATTGAAACGGTAGTAAGAAAGCGGCACGGTATGCCAAGATATGGTCTGATAGATAAGCGCCTGTTCTATTAGATACAGCACCAGTACGGCCACTGCTATAGTCCCGCGCTGGAAAGCGGCATCAGAATTTGTGCAGTCATTGTCGCACGCATTGTAGTATGTGGCACTTGCAAGTGGTTAAGAGTAAATGTCGTTGTTCTGAAAAGCTAAAAAGGAAGCAAATCTCGAAAACAAGAAAGCACTTGAGCAAGCTTTTGATCGCAGTTTCTGTCAATACTATGCGAGCTCTGTCATGTTGCTCTTTCTCAACAAAAGGGACGCGCACACCTCAACACCTGTTCTGAATGGTAGAGTTGGGCCAGAAGATGAAATTGTTGCAGCTCTTAGTTTCATTCAAGTGGTTTTGTGGTCCCAGAACCAGCCAGAGCAGCGGACTTTTGTCAGCAATTGATGTTCCGCATGGAGTAGCATGTGATCCCAGTATCTTGTATCCTAATATACACGATACATTATTGAATGTAACGGAAATACAGATGCAAATACTCGTCTTCTGAGAAGTATCACGATACAGATACAAGATACCTTAATAGTATCTAAGATAGTATTTCAGATACAATAATCTTCAATACTGCCCAGCCCTAGCAATAGCTGCACTCGGCGGCTTGTCGTTTTTGAAGCTCTCTCAAAACGAAATGATAACTGATTGATTATGAAGAGCCTGTAATTAATTATCTGTTGTGTGCTACAATAAACAATGCACTGTGTTATTATAACAGTCCCCCAGCAAGATAATGGAGCAGAAAAACGCAAGGCCAAAGCTTTTGTGTTAGTACCCCTTCAAGATGCCACATGGCTCGTGACACTAGCTGGAAAGAAAAAAAAGTTCAGGCTATAAGCAGCGCTGACTAACGCTCCCATGTTTACTTGCACATAAATACCCTATAGCCGCTGCTATGCATAGCTTGCATGTGATGTCAGTGCCCGTCTTCTATCCGCCATTGCCGAGCAAAATGAGCTTATACATCTCGGTGAGCGTGCCAGATATTTACGTTGGTGTGGGGAAACATTTGGCATAGTGAATCTGCTTTGATCATTTGACGTGCGCTTATGAGAAGGTGAAATCAATCAAGACATTATTCAGCTTGCAGCGAAGCAATGCTGACTAGAAAACTTGGATCCTTTGTGTCGGCAGGGTCCATGTCCAGGGTGCCGCACGTTGCAGGTGAAACAGCTTCACACGAGTGATATACAGCAGCACTTTTTGCTGCGCGCATTTTACAGCTCTTAAACTGCGCAGATTTCGTTGCTGATTGTTGTGTACAGTCATGGCCAAATATTATGTTTGGTGCCCAGTTGGGGTTTGTTTCACTGTAGCAGGCCTCCCAAAAACGAAGCAGCGTTTGCTGTCTTCAATTTGATGCTCAACATTTTGACATAAATTCATCTGACGCATGAATTGAGCACTTATCAACTCAGCAGTCATACACTTAGCGAAGAGGTGGAGAGATTTTGAAACATAACTTGCCTGCTGTGAGGAGACTTCTGCGCACATGAATGCTGTTGAATTTCTTAAGGTCCTTCCTGTTCATGCACGCATAAACCACATGCTCTGTTTCTTGGGCAGCTGTTTCATGTGGTTGCACGGGTTTGTGATCACTTTTAGCCAACAGTACGCCCAAGTTTTGTTCCTCTTATTTTTTTTTTAATTTGATTTAAACTTGTACAGCAGGCAAATACTGCACAAAGCACCATTGTGACGTACGGTGCTGACAGTAAATGTGAGAGCTCTGGGTCGTGCGCTGCCATGTGCTCGGTGATAGTGGTGCATGCCAAGATCGTATCCCAGGGTTACGCTTCCTATCCAGAGTTTTATCTTATCCAGAGTTTTATTCTTTTATTATCCCAGAGTTTTATTCTTGAAACAAAATGTTTCGGTGCTAAATTAATCTATGTATGTTGTGCATAGATTTATTGCATTATTAGAAGAAAAAGAAGGTGTTTAATGAGAAGAAGGAGGAGACGTCGGCCTTGAAAGTGAGTTTCTAGCCTGCTACTCCACATGGGGGTAAGGGGAAAGGGAAAAAAGAGGAGGGTATGGTGAGGGGTGATTGTGGTATAGCACAATGAGTCACTGCACACAATGTCTCGTTCGGTGTAGTACACGCACAAAAGTCTCTACATTATCAGATTCTCTGAATATGGGAATCTAAACCTCTCTTGCTTATAAATGCGAGCAGGCCCTTTAAACTGCATTGAGCGTGATCCACACAAATTGCATTATTAATGTGTAAAGAAATACTGCTTCTCACGCATGTAAAAAGTGAACAAGTAAAGTGTTATGTGCTTGAAGAAGTGCCTATTAGGGGGTATTTCATTGTATATTCTCCCAAAATATGCTCGTAAATAGTGCAATACGCCAAGAATTCACATAGTCACTATCGGGGTCTACTGGCACCTTACAAATTCAACCCATTGCAGCAAGGCAGTTTTTGTGTCGCTCACTGAACGCTTTGGCACCACCTCAGCATGTAGCCAATGGTAACGCACCTATCATCGAATGGGACACGTTTGTTGTAGCGGTATTTTTCACTTTCATATTGCTACATGCATGTTGACAGAAGTCTGAATCGATGCGAGCGGTCACGGGATTGGAGCCATCCTAGCCCAACGCCAGCGGGGACACGACCGAGTTATCGCCTACGCTAGCCGCCTTTTCACAGCTGTCAAGCGCAACTATTCAATAACAGAGCGTTAATGTCTTACTCTTGTTTGGGCAGTCACGAAGTTCCGGCCATATTTATATGGAACGAATTTCTCTGTAATAACAGACAATCATGTGCTATGTTGGCTTTCGTCAATGAAGGATCCTACTGCCCGGCTTGGGTGCTGGGCTCTGCGACTGCAAGAGTATACCTACACAGTGACGTACAAGTCCGGATGCCTACATCAGGACACAGACTGCCTGTCTCGCTACCCGGTTGCTGAATCGAGCACTATGCCTGACGCGGACACCAAACCTTGCGTCTTTTCCTTTTCGCAAATGACATGCATTGGTGACAAGCAGCGCCATGATGCGTCCTTGCGTGCTATCATTGAGCGCCTCGAATCACCATCTTTTAATCAGTCCTATCGCTCATTCGTGCTTCACGATGGTGAATTATACCGCCAAAGTTTTGAGCCAGATGGACCGGCCCTGCTGCTTGTCATTCCGAAACACTTTTGCTCAAAAGTTCTACGTGAACTTCATGACCTTCCGACTGGTGGTCACCTTGGTGTGTCACACACTGACGACTGAATACACCGACGCGTCTTTTGGCCAGGGCTTGCACGCTCAGTCAGAAGAAACATTGCGGCTTATGAGAAATGCCAGCGCCGCAAAACACTATCGACACTTCCCGCCGCATGCCTTCAACCACTTGACATTCCGTCAGAACCGTTCTTCCTCGTTGGCTTGGACCTACTTGGCTCTTTCCCCTTGTCTTCCTCGGGTAACAAGTAGATAGTCGTCGTCACCAACCACGCCACGCGTTATGCCATCACACGATCTCTTTCAACAAGCTGCGCCTCAGAAGTCGCCGACTTCCTCCTCATGGACGTGATTTTGCAACACGAAGCCCCATGGCAGCTGCTTATAGACCATGGCCGCACCTTTTTGTCGAAGGTCATAGCCGACTCTTGCAGTCCTGTCAAACGAGACACAAGCTGACTACGTCATACCACCCGCAAACCAATGGACTCGCGAAACGTTTTAATCAAACTCTTACAGGCATGCTCGTGAAGTATGTTTCTATCAATCACACCGACTATGATCTCGCGTTGCCATACGTCACATTTGCTTGCAGTTCTTCTCGCCATGACACTGCCGCTTACTCTTCATTTTTTTTTTGTTCGACCAAGAACCTACATTACCCCTAGATACAGTCATTCTGTCTAGCGCGACACTGACCAGCGAATATACCCTTGACGCTATCACTCGGGCTGTTCACGCAGGCGAAATCGTCCGCACTCGCTTTCTGGCCTCTCAAGAGAACCAGCGGCGTTTGTATGATCAACAGCACCATGACGTGCACTTCTTACCCGGTTCATTGGTGCTGCTGTGGTCCACGACCCGTCAAGTCAGATTAATACTCAACCAGCCTAAGTATAATACCCGGAAAAATGAAGTGTGGACTGTTCGAACCTTTAGAACCACATACGGTTTTCGATCATTGGGAAATAAACTTCCAAGGTTACTAAATGAACTTAGGGATAACGAAATTGACTTAGAAAAAATCACCTTTAAACAACTGCGGAATCATTTCCTCCAGACGTCATGATCACTCGTTTCTGTTACTTGTAATTTCTAAAGAATGTATTTTGTATTTTGTTTTTGTTGACGTGTATTTTGTATACTGCTTTGTGTTTGTTTTTTTTCACGATATGTTTCTTGGTGTCTTGTTTGTTTTTTCTGTTTTAGGAAATGAGTATGCATTTGTGGTGTTGCCAAAGCAATAAACTAGGCATATTTCTTTTTTATGATGCTTTTTTCTGTGTTTTGCTAGGCAAATGCGCCTGTATTTCACATTGCGAAATTATTTGTTTATAGCATTATATGTACCAATATGTTACACCTGTACAGTGTTGATTGCTCATTTTTGTCGTATACATGTTTGTATGCTTTGCTTGGATGTATTACGCAAATGCTTCCTTTTTTTAAGGCAAATACGCCAACATTTTTTGCATCTTTTGAAATAGATTTTTTTTTTGTTGTTGTTTAGGCATTAGACGTTTCGTTTTATCACACATGTACAGTGATGATTTCTTTCTTGTCATAGACCTGTTTATTTTACGCGTATGATCCCGAATGTTTTTATGAAAGTGTTACCGCTGCTGCGATGTGTTGGGGGAGGGGGAAGGGGGGCCTGCGGCCTTGTCAAGCTGGCATCACGCCAGCTTTTTCTGCAGGTCTCCTGCATCATGTATCCTTGATGCGAAATAAAGTCATTATTATTATTATTATTATTATCATTAAGTCGGCTTGTCGGAAAAACTTCTTTTCCGCTACACAGATCCATATCGAGTCCTTCGTGAGGTTACTCCTGTGACATATGAAATTGCCCCTGCTGCCTCATCACCTTCAACTGCCCCACAGACCACCGATATCGTACATGTGGCAGGCTTGAAGCCTTACCACTCTCCCGATGACGTTGACATCTAGATGTGCCGCGACGGCGCTTCTGCCGCCGGGGATTATGCTACATGCATGTTGACATCTTGTGGGACGATGCACGTGGGTGCCTGACGAAGAGAATGAAGAATGGTCTCCACTAGGTGTCTGGTCTACCGGTCACTCTGCTGCTGCTGCTGGTTTGAAATATATTTTATCCACAGCCTCGTCGATATGGCGTCTCTTCTTTTCTGTAACAATATGAAAAGGACCACACACAAGCATCTTTTCACATTTTATAGCACAGGTGGATACACGATACATATCATTTTTCGAAGAATCTGATATGTCCTTTTCCTCTAGTGTAACTTAGAAAGAAAGAAAAAAAATATGAAGGAGAGGTGGTCAGACCTAGAAAGTAAAAAGTCAAATGACAAGCCGTTTGTGCTCAACATTGGTTGCAGCTAGAATGGTTGTCGCTCGTAGAGTAGTTTGATACAGTAAGGTGGATTCATTCATGCGGCATCGAAAGTTCCAACCTTATTGTTGGCAGATGCATTAGTTCCAGAAAGAACTTAATTGTTTGTGTTGTGCATTCAAGCAAGCGTTTACACATGCAATGAGCCAGTTGCATGAAAAATAAAGAAGCAGATCTGGCAATGTGGTAAAATTTGCAGAGTGTGCAACCTACCAGTAATGATAATTATTGTGGTATGCATGGACAGCGTACAAGCTTAAACATAATTTTTTTTCTGTGTATTGTCACTTTGTCGCGACATTGACAATGGCAGAAGCGGGCGTGTTTGGGAAAAGCTTCATGTGGGGAGAACTTATGTCTAAGAAATGATAACTCGAACTACAGCAATACCCACTGTACACTGATAGCGGCGAACAGAGTGTCGACATTCATATTCTGACCTGTGGTGAAGCGCGGCAGTGTTCATACGTGCAGCATTGAATGTGGGAGCCTTATCGCCGGTGCTCATGTAATCTCTCGAATAAGCTTGACTGTTCGCACACTGTGTGAAATCTTTGCGGCATGAGCACAAACAATCGTGGAGCTTCCTAAACATTGCAGCGCAGCCTGCACCGAGCATTGATAACAGTAGTTTTTTTGGATGAAACACGAATACATCAAAATCAGACAATAAAAGAGCATGGCACACTTAATGCTCAGGGCTTGTAGAATTGCAGTCGAGAACACTATCTGTGAAGTAAAGCGAACTTCTTGCCTGGGATAGGTCTCGAAGGGGATGTGGGTATCAAAAGAAAGTGTGAAGTTTTTGTGATGAGAGAGTATTGAATGTTGGATGCAGGAGGGCCAGAGCATGGAGGCCATGGCAGCAGCGTATGCCGAAGAGGCCGCACTAGACGGTGGTGCCATCATCCTCATCCCGCAGGTACGTCTTCAGCATGCTGTGGTGGAAAGAGGAGCTGGGCATGCCTTGTGGTGCATCCCAACAAATTTATGAGAAAGGGGCAAGGAGGACTCTCATTGCTTACTTACTATATTACTTTTTATAATGTTCATTTTACGCCTATGCTTCTCTGCTCCCAGAACACCAGCTCTGAGTGGCAGTGACAAGAACAATCTTGGCTTTAATCTGCAGCTCTCCAGGCTTGGACCTTTTTTTCTGAAGTGCATTTTTGGGGCACCCAAGAAAATCATAAGAATAGTAGGTGAAGCTGCAAGGGCAGTGCATCAAGCAAGCACTGGGGTGGAATGACTGTGCTATTTGCACTATTTGCTTGCACCATGCCGAGCCGAACCACCTCTGTTACTCCAAATTCGTTTATCAGGGGCATTCTGCACCATGGCACCCAAATTTTGCCACAAGGTGCGGCAGGCAAGAAGTTCCATGCCAGAAGACGAGACTGAAACATTGTGTTTTAGGTTTCATTGAAACGGTTTTATTAAGCCTGTGATTGTTTGAGCCACAGCTCTGCACTGTAATTTAAAGGGTGCTGTCAGTGGCGCAGGCTCGACAGTTATCAGATCAGCTCGTAAAATTTTGCCACAAGGTGCGGCAGGCAAGAAGTTCCATGCCAGAAGACGAGACTGAAACATTGTGTTTTTGGTTTCATTGAAACGGTTTTATTAAGCCTGTGATTGTTTGAGCCACAGCTCTGCACTGTGATTTAAAGGGTGCTGTCAGTGGCGCAGGCTCGGCAGTTATCAGATCAGCTCGTAAACCCTTCTATGTGCTGCACTTTTAACATGAAGTGACTGTGCATCTCTCCATGGCGTGACCGTATTACACCAGAGTTTTCTAGAATTGTGTGAACCAAAGGAGTTAGCTACTTCATCTTACATTCCAATTTATTGCTATCACATTTGCCCCTGCGGTTAAACTGTTTTTCTTCTACTCGATGGCAGCATTCAGAAAAGGCAAAAAGATTATGTCAACAGTGCTCAGAAGCAGGGTGGTGGTGTCTGGTTTAAGAAACGGCCTAGCCAAGACAGGTGCACAAGACTGCTCATAGAGTGAACATGCATATTCTCATTCACTTAGCCGCTGTTCTCGATATGGCACTCTTCGACTCTGCACTTGATGCTCACCTGTTCAGCTTGAAAATTTTATACCAAGTGTTGGGAACAATGCGAGACAGCCAGGAAGGCAAGCAAGGTTGCTGATATATTTGCGCGAGCCCCGTCTAGTGGCTAAGGTACTCGGCTACTGACCCACAGGTCGCGGGATCAAATCCCGGCTGCGGCGGCTGCATTTCCGATGCAGGCGGAAATGTTGTAGGCCCGTGTGCTCAGATTTGGGTGCACGTTAAGAACCCCAGGTGGTCGGAATTTCCGGAGCCCTCCACTACGGCGTCTCTCATAATCATAAAGTGGTTTTGGGAGGTTAAACCTCACATGTCAATCAATCGATAAATTTGCACGACCCGAGCTTGCACTTGCCTGGATTTCAGCCTGCTGATGTTCCTTAGCCTTACAGAACGTTTGTATGTGAATAAGTCACGTGAAATTCGGTAAAGATGTACAAACCTGGAACTTAACACCCGCAAGCTTGCCCCTCGGTGGCACCAACATGGTCACCGAGATTCCTTTCCTGGTGGGACCTCCAGCCGTTCATGTTTGCGGCACCGTGTATTCTCAATGAGATCCCCATATCTTCACTGGATTCACTGAATCGAACGTAGAACATTGGTTGGTGAGGTACGACAAAGTCGTACCAGTAACAAATGGGACGACCAAAGTAAGCTTGGCTATGTCGCGTTCTATATCGCCGATATTGCGCTACTGTGGTTTAATAACCAGGAGGCTGAGATCTTACGTGGTTTGCTTTCAAAACTGCTATTATTGACGTAGTTAGGACACTGGCAAGCTTTCCCAGGAAACGAGGAATCTAACTAAGAAGCATCAAATCATGAAAGACTCAAGTACAACAGACAAAATAACCCTGGCAGAGCTTTCGAAGTTGATTAATAAGCGTAAGGTATGCGATGGAAAAAGGTATAACATAGAGAGAATTGAACACGCTCTGAAAAACGGAGGAAGCGTAAAAAAAGTGAAGAGGAAACTTGGGATAGGCATAAATCGGATGCATGCACTAAGGGACTGTCACAAACGACTCCAATTTTCGGAGCATCCGCGGGCCCCATCTTCCAAGGAAGGGCGTTTTTGTGTTGGGAGACGACATCCGGCGACTATAACGACCCAGCGTGGCGCCGGCTCGTCTTCCCTGCCCCTGACCGGAAGGGGAACCGGCGGTCTCAACAGGGAGAATTACTCCCATATGAGACGGGAGCACGTGTACGCCCCTGAGGCGGTTTGAACTGCATCGGAAGAGCAATTGACGTACAGCCAGCAACAAGTGCGGTCGTCGGTGTCGCGAGTCTCGCGTAGGCTGCGAGCACGGAGTGACCCGCGCAACGTATTGAGACGGCTGCAATTCCGGGCACCCTCGTCGTCTACCAAGCCGGCGAGACCTTCAGCGGCACCCGTCAACTCCCCTACGTGCACCAAGGGCTGGTTTGGTCCGTATGGAACTTTTTATTGTGACTTTTTTGTTAAACCGTAAACTTGTTTTAACCAGCCTTTTTTTTAAATATTTGTAGTGTGCGCTGCGTCGCACGTTTAAATTCTAAAGCGCCACCATGATCATTGTGTAATTATTCCCTTGCATCGCTCTTTTCTGATTTCCATTTTGTCGTTATTTTATTAACATTCCGCGTATTGGCTTGTGCTTGTACCTCTTGTAATGTTCTTTTAGCATATTGTGTTATCTAGCTGTTCTTTCCATCGCGCGTATCAGTTTCCCTCCTTTGTTATTTTTTGTAATCTCCTGCCTTTGCCCTTGTTTCAATTAAATGGTTGTTTAGGTGTAATCAAACTCTGTGTCTGCTCTATGAGTGCGTCGGTCAGGCCCACACATCACCACACGTGCAACCCCGCACGGGTCGGCCACCCCGCAAATAAATTTGAAATGTGCCACTTCGAGGCCTTCCAGGCGTCGCAGGCCGAAGCGTAAAGTGGAAGCTTGCGAGTCTGCCGCACGTCGATGTTGGATCGGCGGGGCCTCACCCGAAGTGTGTGACAGGGACAAAGAAGACAAAATAACTACCAATATGGATAGAATAGATAAAATAGCGGAGGAGTTTTACAGAGATCTGTACAGTAGCCGAGACAACCAGGACCTTAATACTATAAGAACTAGCAGTAACCCAGATGACACCCCACTAGTAATGATAGAAGTCAGAAAAGCTTTGGAGAGCATGCAAAGAGGCAAAGCTGCTGGTGAGGACCAGGTAACATCAGATCTGCTGAAAGATGGAGGACAGATTGTGTTAGAAAAACTAGCCACACTGTTTACGAGGTGTCTCCTGACGGGAAGAGTACCAGAGTCGTGGAAGAACGCCAACATCATCTTAGTACATAAGAAAGGAAATGACAAGGACCTGAGGAATTACAGGCTGATCAGCTTGCTCTCTCTAGTATACAAGCTATTTACAAAGGTAATTGCTAACAGAGTAAAGAAGACATCAGTATTCAATCAACCAAAGGAACAAGCAGGATTGCGAACAGGCTACTCAACAATTGACCACATTCATACTATCAATCAGGTAATAGAGAAATGCTCAGAATATAACCAACCACTATACATAGCCTTCATAGATTATGAGAAGGCGTTTGATTCAGTAGAAATATCAGCCGTCATGCAGACACTGCGGAATCAGGGTGTAGATGAAGTATATATAAACATTCTAGAAGAAGTCTACAGGGGATCAACTGCTACCATAGTGCTTCATAAAGAAAGCAACAGAATACCAATCAAGAAGGGTGTAATGCAGGGGGACACAATCTCCCCAATGCTACTTACCGCGAGCTTGCAGTAGGTTTTCAGAAGCCTAGAATGGGAACAGTTAGGGATAAGAGTTAATGAAGAGTCACATAAAAAACAGCGCCAATAACGAGAGACTAGAAAAAGAAGGAGACAGACAGCGGCACCGAACTTACAACAAGATTTATTTGCCAGAACTGCACAATATATACTTGGTCAGTATCTAACAAAAAAAGAAAATACAAAACAAACAAAACAGAATCCACCTAACAACCACATAGTCATCTTCACAACGCACCATGAGCAGCACGTGTGCTAACGTGCCGAAGGAAATCTATTTCTTTTAATGATAGCTCAATCGAAGGCCTGCTTACACATGCACTGCCCAGCCTTTCTATTTCTGAAGCCTCATAAATTTCACGTATCAACTGGTCCCGATGCCGCCTAATGACGGTACAAAGCCGAAAATCAGGGACACAGCCGCAGTCTCGGCAATGAATGCCGAGATGGCCCGAAACTGTAGAGGAGACGTTGTGAGCGTGCTCTTTCAGCCGCTCATTTAAACACCTGCCTGTTTGGCCGATGTACCACTTGCCGCAAGACAGGGGTAGTGAGTACACCACTCCTTCAATGCATGAAACGTACTTCTTTCGATGCTTGACATTGCAGCCTCGCTCGCCCCTCGAACCACGATTCACGGCTCTGCACAACCTAGCCAGTTTTTCTGGGGCAGAAAAAACCAGGTCTACGTCGCACCTGCTGGCTACTTTTTTGAGATTGTGGGTGACGCCGTGGATATAGGGAATAACGACGAAGTTTCGTTTCCCACGTCCCTTATCCTTTGTACGGTTCTGAGCATTATTTTCTGGACTCGTTCTGATTTCTCTGAGTAGACACTCAGCAACGGCGGTCAAAACGTACATCGGGAAACCAGCTTCTGTAAGGCGTTTAGTTTGCTTATTAAAGCTGGACAGAATTGTGTGATAGCAGGACTTTCGCAAAGCGTTTGTGTAGCAAGTCTTAGCAATAGCGCGCTTCACCACTTTCGAATGTGCTGAACCAAAAGGGAGGATTGGCTTGTTGGCGCGTGGCTCATAGGCCCAACACACGTGTGAAGGACTCAACGTTAACATTAAATCTAGGAACCTGATGGCTCCTCTGTCCGGAACTTCATGTGTTATAACAAGCGGAGAAAGACACTTACTGAAAATTTCTAAAATACTAGTCAAAGGCGGACCATCCGAGGAGGTTCCAGCTTGAAACAACACAAGGAAATCGTCAACATAGCGAAATACTCTCTTAACAGATGTGGATCCCAAGCTATTCTGAATGGCACGATCACGGCTGGCTAAAAATAAATCACTCAAAATGGGCACAAGGCATGATCCTATGCACACCCCTTGACGTTGCAAGTAAATATGATCGTCCCATTCTGCAAATGTCGACCTCAGGTAATACTGTAGCAGTTCCATAAAACCTTCAACAGATATGCCTACTGCATTCTGGTAATTCAAACGCCAAACCTGTCAATGCACCCGCGAATGCAAGCTAGAAGCTCACTGTGTGGCAATGAGTAGTACAGATCTTTAATATCTATTGAGCATGCCTGGTAGCCATGAAATTTGTTATCTTTCAGCACGGAAATCACATCATCGGAACTTTTTGCTAGGAATGGATCGTCTATGCTTAATAACATCAGTTTTCCCTGAAGAAATTGTGCCAGTATTTTTTGCCACGAGTTGGCCTCTGATACTATAACACGAAAAGGACAGTTAACTTTGTGCGTTTTTGCGTTAAAGAAAATTTCCATGCTAAGGTTTTTCTCGCCATCCATCTTTTTTGCCAAACCATCAAGATTCAATCTTTTACAGATACTTTTTGCATAGGTTTTAACCTTTGGAAGCGACACATTAGCTTGGGGCTGAAAAACAGACAAAAGCGCTTCACCTGCTTTTTTCTTATAGATTTCATTAGGAATAATAACAAAACCTCCCTCCTTATCTGCTGCTACCAAAGACAATGACTTATCCTTCAGGAAGGTTTTCACCTTCTTTACAGGAACCCTGGTTAAGCCTGCTCTATGGTTACAAAGAATGTCACAACCCTCAGAAACACACCTCTCGGCACAGTCAGCAGGTACCTTCCTAGAAATGCTGCGGACCAGGCCCAGAAGTTCTGCCCTTGACCTTCTTGGTTCAACCGCATATTTGGGGCCACGGCTAAGCACACTGCGTATGTTCTTAGGCACAGACACATTCTCCAGAGAATGCAGTCCTTCCTTGCTCGGGGAGGGCTTTTTTGGCAGCGAAGCTCGTAGCTCAGTCAGCATCTGCCGCCAACGGAATTCCGCCGCGGCATTAGCTAGGTCAAGGTGATCGAGCCACTTCTTGCCTCTATTGTTGTTCGTAGTCCCTTGAAGCGAGAGAAACAAACACTGCTTGTAGAAACGAGCTTGTCGGTGCCACTCAGAACTAAGGACCTTGAGGAGCCGAAGACCGTGCCCCTGCGAAGGTCTGAAACCGCCGAAGAGCAGCAGAATGTCGGGGGGGAGTTGTTTGTACCGGATAAGAAAAGAGAACTTTCGGGCATTGCACACGGCATAGACGTACATGGCGACGATGACACATGGCTGAACGGTGAAACAATTAAAAGAGCCCAATGTACTAGAAATGAAAGTAGCTAACGTGGTTGCTTGGGCGAGTTGGTACGACATGATTCACATAAAAAACAGCGCCAATAACGAGAGACTAGAAAAAGAAGGAGACAGACAGCGGCACTGAACTTACAACAAGATTTATTTGCCAGAACCGCACAATATATACTTGGTCAGTATCTAACAAAAAAAGAAAATACAAAACAAACAAAACAGAATCCACCTAACAACCACATAGTCATCTTCACAACGCACCATGAGCAGCACGTGTGCTAACGTGCCGAAGGAAATCTATTTCTTTTAATGATAGCGCAATCGAAGGCCTGCTCCCTTTTGCCAATCCTCCCTTTTGGTTCAGCACATTCGAAAGTGGTGAAGCGCGCTATTGCTAAGACTTGCTACACAAACGCTTTGCGAAAGTCCTGCTATCACACAATTCTGTCCAGCTTTAATAAGCAAACTAAACGCCTTACAGAAGCTGGTTTCCCGATGTACGTTTTGACCGCCGTTGCTGAGTGTCTACTCAGAGAAATCAGAACGAGCCCAGAAAATAATGCTCAGAACCGTACAAAGGATAAGGGACGTGGGAAACGAAACTTCGTCGTTATTCCCTATATCCACGGCGTCACCCACAATCTCAAAAAAGTAGCCAGCAGGTGCGACGTAGACCTGGTTTTTTCTGCCTCAGAAAAACTGGCTAGGTTGTGCAGAGCCGTGAATCGTGGTTCGAGGGGCGAGCGAGGCTGCAAAGTCAAGCATCGAAAGAAGTACGTTTCATGCATTGAAGGAGTGGTGTACTCACTACCCCTGTCTTGCGGCAAGTGGTACATCGGCCAAACAGGCAGGTGTTTAAATGAGTGGCTGAAAGAGCGCGCTCACAACGTCTCCTCTACAGTTTCGGGCCATCTCGGCATTCATTGCCGAGACTGCGGCTGTGTCCCTGATTTTCAGCTTTGTACCGTCATTAGGCGGCATCGGGACCAGTTGATACGTGAAATTTATGAGGCTTCAGAAATAGAAAGGCTGGGCAGTGCATGTGTCAGCAGGCCTTCGATTGCGCTATCATTAAAAGAAATAGATTTCCTTCGGCACGTTAGCACACGTGCTGCTCATGGTGCGTTGTGAAGATGACTATGTGGTTGTTAGGTGGATTCTGTTTTGTTTGTTTTGTATTTTCTTTTTTTGTTAGATACTGACCAAGTATATATTGTGCGGTTCTGGCAAATAAATCTTGTTGTAAGTTCAGTGCCGCTGTCTGTCTCCTTCTTTTTCTAGTCTCTCGTTATTGGCGCTGTTTTTTATGTGAATCATGTCGTACCAACTCGCCCAAGCAACCACGTTAGCTAATGAAGAGTACCTTAGTAACCTGGGCTTCGCCGTTGGTATTACATTGCTGAGTAACTCAGGGGACAAATTGCAACTCATGAATACGAAGTTAGACAAGAAGAGCAGAAAGGTGGGTCTTAAAATTAATCTTAAAAGTGGGTATTAAAATTAAAAAATGAAAGTAATGTACAACAACCTCGGAAAAGAGCAGCGCTTCGAGATAGGTAATAGTGCACTTCAAGTTGTAAAAGACTATGTCTACTTAGGGCAGGTAATAACCGCAGAGCCGAACCACAAGATTGAAGTAACTAGAAGAATAAGAATGGGGAGGAGCACATTCGGCAAGCACTCTCAAATTATGACAGGTAGATTGCCACTATCCCTCAAGAGGAAGGTATATAACAACTGTATCTTGCCGTTACTTAGCTACGGAGCAGAAACCTGGAGACATACAAAGAGGGCTCAGCTTAAATTGAGGACGACGCAGTGAGCAATGAAAAGAAAAATGGTAGGTGTAACCTTAAGAGACAAGAAGAGAGCAGAGTGGATTAGGGAACAAACGGGGGTTAAGGATATCATAGTTGAAATCAAGAAGAGAAAATGGACATGGGCCGGGCATGTAGCGCGTAGACAGGATAACTGCTGGTCATTAAGGGTAACTTACTGGATTCCCAGAGAAGGGAAGTAGGTTAGGGGGAGACAGAAGGTTAGGTGGGCAGATGAGATTAAGAAGTTTGCGGGTATAAATTGGCAGCAGCAAGCACAGGACCAGGTTAACTGGCGGAACATGGGAGAGGTCTTTGTCCTGCAGTGGACGTAGTCAGGCTGATGATGATTAAGGACGTATTTTGGACGACCTGCGACTCGCAAGCTTCACACCGAGCAGCGTTAGCGTCAACATGCGCAGTAATGGGGCGAAAATTACACAGCCTACATCAAGGATGTGTTGAATTTATGCAACTGCGTCAACTCTGCCATGCCTGAGGAAGAGAAAATCAGGCAGATCTTGAAGGGTTTGAGGACGATGCCTTTGCTCGCGAAAAATTCCACCATGATCGCTTTACTCGTCTCCCTCTGTCAGAGCTTTGACAAGTTGCGTAGGCAGTGCACGTCAAGCCCTCACGATGCCAGACAGGCTCGCAACCTTGCAGCTAGTTGCCTGTCTTCCTGATCAGCAGCCGCTCCTCTCGACAATGAGAAACTTCATTCGTGAATAGGTAGTGCGCCAGCTGTCACTGCTGCCACTCACACATGAGCCCTCACATGCTTTGGTTGTGGACCTTCAACATGGCTTTCGGACCCAAGTCGCTGAGCCCTTCCCACAGATGCTTCAGCAACAACCTGTCACAGTGCTTCTCACATACGCTGCCGTCACTGCTCGGCCCACGCAACAACCTATGTCTTATGCTCACCTTCTCATGCTGCCCTAAGCTGTGCCTACAACCCCAAGCGCTGCATTGTATTCCTTGGCGACATCCTTGGCTCTGTTTTACTGTTGCTCAGATGCTTTGAAGATGCAAGACAATAGGCTCATCTGTTTCATCTCACATACGCTGCCGTCGCTTCTCGGCCCACGCAACAACCCATGTCTTATGCTCACCTTCTCATGCTGCCCCAAGCTGTGCCTACAACCCCAAGCGCTGCATTGTATTCCTTGGCGACATCCTTGGCTCTGTTTTACTGTTGCTCAGATGCTTTGAAGATGCAAGACAATAGGCTCATCTGTTTCATCTGTGGTATCGCTGGACATGTCGCTCACCACTTCGCTCGCTGGACACGTCGCTCACCACTGTCGCCAAGCTCCTCCTCCATTTGACACCATGGTCAGGCTGGTATCGTCGTCGCCGAAAACACCACCAAGATACAGCACTGATGATCAATGACCCTACGTGAACCACCGGTCACCATCTCCCTGACTGCGCTCCCCGTCACCTATGCGTCGCTGACCTACCACAAAATAGGGAAACTGATTGCTGCAGCTCTTGAGGCAAGAGCTGCATACAAGTCGAACTGTTCAAGGCCTCCAGCTCTTTTGCCGCAAAATGTTATCGACATCAATGTTGAGGGGATCCCCGCACAAGCACTTATTGACACGGGGGCCATCGTTTCCGTAATATTAAGACCCTAAGTTGCAAGTAAAAAAATGTGACGTCGCTCTAGGGCATGATGTTCCGCACGGCCAACTCGCATTGCATAGAACCTTCAGCTGTGCATACTGCACGTGTCATTATTCAAGGAGAACTTTATTTCATTAAATTTTTGGTGCTGCCGTTATGCTCCCATGAGGTCATTCTTGGATGGGACTTCCTTTCGCGTCATCGGGCCATCACAGGTTGCTCATGTTTAAAATCGCCCATACATCACTGCGAACTTCTCGTTTGAAGAATTCTCTTTTTGAAGCTTGGAAACTTGTCTTTGCTGGAGACATAGATTTAGCGCTGAAAGTGTAGTATCGTGCGGCGGACGCGGCGCACGGAGAATACAGGGCAAGGAGAACATGCAGACAAGCCAGACGAGAGAGCTGGACTAAGTTTATTACGAGCATCAACTCGTACACTGATGAAATAAATGTGTGGAACAAATTCCAGAAAATTAAAGGCCAATAAGCATATTCTCTCCCATTAGTAAATACCCTCGGAGAAAGCTTGAAGGACCAAGCTAACTTTCTTGGTGCACATTTGAAAATATATCCTGCTCCTGACACTACTTTGAAGCATTCCAAAAATACAAAGCACAGTTGAAACAACGAAACCTAGAAAGAAAATTTAGAAAAGTCAAGGATTATAACGAGCCATTCTGCTTAGCAGAATTGCAAAGAGCACTGAACTGTTGCAACACATTTTGTCCAGGTCCTGCCTGCATAATGTTTGAGATGCTGAAGCAACTACCCTTTGAAACACAAAGAACTCTCCTTTTTTTTACAATCTTATCTGGTTTTCTGGTGTGATCCCCTTTATTTGGAAGGGAAACTGTGATAGTTCCTATTTTGAAGCAGCATAAGGATCCCTCGACTGCATCAAATTACAGGCCTATAGCATTAACCAGTTGCATTTGTAAAGTTTGTGGGGGTGCTGACACCCCCCCCCCTGTAAAGTTGTCTGCGCCGCGTGGCGCACGTGTCTCGCCCCGGGGCGTTATTTCGGTGGTGACCACCACCGGGCGATAGATGGCGTTGTGTTCGCTCTGAGTACCACTGTTGGTAGAGTGGCAGCGCCGGTGGTGGCCCCTGGCGGAAGGCGGGCCTTGGTGGTGGGCGAGCGTTGAGCGAGTCTCTTCTGCGCGTGGCGGCTGCCGCGAACGGTTGTCTGTAGCGCGGGTCCCCGGTGCTCGGCACCGCGGGCTTCGCGTCGGGGTCCCGCGTGTAAGGTCAGGCGTTGGCGACGCCGCCTTGGGTATGTGCTAGTGTGTTGGGTGTGTTAGTGTGTGTTTATCATGTTATTGTGTGTTTAGTGTGTCCTGGCATTACGTTGTTTGTATGGTTTAGTGGGTTAGTTGAAATTGTTGTATCATTCGGCGGACGATATCGTCGTCTAAATTGGTTAATAAATGTATGTATGTGGGTTCGTTGTACCGATCGTGTCAACTGTGTCCGTTCACTCCGAGAGCGTGGCGTGGCGGTGCGCGCGTTCGCCTCGCCGAGACCCCACACTGGCTGCCCAACGTGGAGCTCTTGGAGTGTCGGACGTCGGTTCTTGCGGTTCGGTACAGGGATTTTGTTAGAGCCGGAGTAGAGTAGGCCTAGGGGGGACTTCTTTGCTAGCGTCGGTGGTGCGCTTTATTGAGAAGCGAGGGGATTGGTTTTGTAACGTGTTTCAATTTGTCGGCAAGTTGACTTTCTATTCATTTTTTTGCTCGCAAGTGTTGTTATTTTTTGTTGTTAGTTTTCAAAAACGTTGTTGAATTAGGACGAGAGCCATGCGGTCCGCATCCTGGGGTGAGCAAGGCCTAGAGCACGTGGTTTGTAGGCCAGGCCCGAAGCGAGTGAGTACGGAAGCCTCGTGGGTGGTCCGATTTTCTGTAAATAGCTTCTTCTATCTCTTTGGGCTCAGGGAGCCGGGCGTCGTTGCTGACTTGTATTGCGGCTCGACGCCGGGGCGTCGTGACACCGCCCGGGGCGGTGGACGCCGATCGCTCGGTAAGCTGCTGTGTGCGGCGAGCGATAGGGCCACCTCACAGAGTGGACGTCTCCTCGCGGCTGCCTCTCCTGCGCCTAGGCTGGGTGGATGCCGGTTGTTGCCGAGCGACTCATTAGGCCTAAGGCTCTGCGCAGCCGCCTGTCGCACGTGGCACAACTAGGTGGATCGTAGCGTTGAGGTGTTGCGCTCTGCTTCCCTCACTTTTTTTTTCTTGTGAGCACAAGTTAGGAAAAGTGATTTTTGTTTTTATTTTGATGGGCGTCTCGGCCGCTACCGATGTATTAGCTAGCAGTACTGACCACCGTACCACGTGGCCGAAAAGCCTGAAGCTCCCTCCCCTGGGCCGCGCTCCTTTGTTTCTTTCGAGTTTTGTTTTTTGTTGATGTATTCAGCGGGAGGGATGTCATCCACGGCCGGCTGTCCTGCGCATCGTCAGCGTCGCTGGCCAGGAATGCGGTCGTGAGTTCGGGTGATGAAGATGCCTGGGACCTGCGCAACTGCCTGCAGTCCGGCGCCCTCGTGAGTGCTGGTCGCAACTGGAAGACGTGTCGGCGCTAGCGACGGATCGTCGCGCCGACGGCAACGTTGCTGTTGCGGGGCCGGTACTGAGGTGAAGTCTAGCCGGAGAGTGCAGCAGTGTCGACCGGCGGCGGTGTCGTGGCGCAAGGACATTATGGTCGTGCGATATCATTTTTTTGTTAAAGCTTGTGTAGCTAATTTCTGATTTCGGGATATGGTTTGATTTAAGGTTGGGGGAATGTGGGGGTGCTGACACCCCCCCCCCTGTAAAGTTGTCTGCGCCGCGTGGCGCACGTGTCTCGCCCCGGGGCGTTATTTCGGTGGTGACCACCACCGGGCGATAGATGGCGTTGTGTTCGCTCTGAGTACCACTGTTGGTAGAGTGGCAGCGCCGGTGGTGGCCCCTGGCGGAAGGCGGGCCTTGGTGGTGGGCGAGCGTTGAGCGAGTCTCTTCTGCGCGTGGCGGCTGCCGCGAACGGTTGTCTGTAGCGCGGGTCCCCGGTGCTCGGCACCGCGGGCTTCGCGTCGGGGTCCCGCGTGTAAGGTCAGGCGTTGGCGACGCCGCCTTGGGTATGTGCTAGTGTGTTGGGTGTGTTAGTGTGTGTTTATCATGTTATTGTGTGTTTAGTGTGTCCTGGCATTACGTTGTTTGTATGGTTTAGTGTTAATTGAAATTGTTGTATCATTCGGCGGACGATATCGTCGTCTAAATTGGTTAATAAATGTATGTATGTGGGTTCGTTGTACCGATCGTGTCAACTGTGTCCGTTCACTCCGAGAGCGTGGCGTGGCGGTGCGCGCGTTCGCCTCGCCGAGACCCCACAAGTTCAAAAAAAAAAAAAGACCAATTGCTGCCTACTACACTTCCTGGAATCAAACAAACTGCTAGACCCATACCAGTGCGGGTTTAGAGAAGGCCGATCCACCATCGATCTTCTTACACGGATTGAGGCACTCATCATCTTATACGGATTGAGGCACTCATACATGAAGCTTTGGTCCATAACCAGTTTTTCTATCTGTATTCCTCGCCATGGAAAAGGCCTTTGTACGGCGTGCAGGTTTGGGATATTTAGAGACCTCTTGCATATGGGTATACGTGGTAATATTGTTACGTAAAAATGACACGAGGCGTGTCTATTTAAAATCTATATTCAAACTGATGCGTATGGCGTCGACTAAGATGGAGGACAGCACGCACAACCGACAGACCATTTCCTCGTTGTCGTCTTCTGACCCCTGATATGTCAGCTACGTAGCATTACCCCCCCCCCGCCCCCGCCCGCCCCGGCGGTAAAAGCGCCGTCTCGGTGCACATTAACTACGATCTTCAGTAGGCAGGTGGTAAGGTTTTAGCCTGCTGATGTGCACAACATCACTGCGTGTGCTTGCAGGCAGGCTTGTGGTAGATGCAGGAATGATCTCATAGGTGACGTCGGTTACATGGTGGATGATACGGTAAGGACCCATGTAGCGAGACAACAACTTCTCTGATAAGCCAACTCGACGAACTGGGCACCACAGGAGAACAAGAGAACCGGGTGAGAAGTGAACGTCAGCATGCTGGCTGTCGTAGATGGCTTTCTGGGTGGCTTGCGAAGCCGAAAGTCTAGAGCGGGCGATCTGACGTGCGTCGTCGGCACGAGCAATAGCGTCGCGTGCATATTCGGTTGACGGCGTTGTAGTGGTTGGAAGTAGGGTGTCGAGTGGTAACGTCGGATCACGGCCATAAAGCAAATAAAAGGGTGAATAACTAGTAGTGTCATGGTGCAAAGAATTGTACGCGAAGGTCACGTGAGGTAGCGCCAGGTCCCAGTCATGGTGGTCGGAGGACACATACATCGCAAGCATGTCCATGAAGGTCCGATTTAGCCGTTCGGTAAGGCCATTTGTTTGGGGATGCTAGGAAGTGGTCAGCTTGTGGTGCGTAGAGGAAGAGCGCAGAAGATCGTCGATTACATGGGACAAAAATGCACGGCAGCGATCCATGAGTAATTGGCGAGGAGCGCCATGGTGTAGGATGACATCGTGGAGCAAAAAGTCTGCAATGTCAGTAGCGGTGCTGGTTGGGAGTGCTCGAGTGATGGCATACCTAGTCGCGTAGTCTATAGCAACGGCGACCCACTTGTTGCCCGATTTCGACTCGGGAAAAGGACCGAGAAGATCTATACCAACACGAAAGAAAGGTTCGGTCGGGATGGAGATCGGTTGAAGAAGTCCAGGCGGGGGCGCAGTAGGTCGCATCCTACGTTGGCATTTATCGCAGGAGGACACGTATCGGCGAACGGACCGGGCGAGACCGCGCCAAAAGAAGCGGCGACGCACGCGGTCGTACGTCTGAGATACACCCAGATGACCAGCAGTTGGTTCATCGTGAAGCTCGTGCAGCACGGTTGAACGCAAACTTTTTGGCACGACAAGGAGCTCAGGGCCATCTGACTGGAGGCTACGACGGTACAGCGTGCCATTCAAGAGGACGTACGTGCGAAGTGACGTGTCGTTCGGAGCAGATTCGAGATGGTCAATAAGTTGTCGAAGAGAAGCATTACGACGTTGTTCATGACCAATATGAAGAAACTGGGACATTGACATGACGCTAAGGCTAGGCTCAATGTCTGGTTCGTCGGGCTGATCAACAGGGTGGCGGATAAGCAATCGGCGTTCAGATGGAGACATCCAGACTTATAAGCAAACCGAGTAGGAATACTCCTGTAGGCGTAATGCCCAACGACCAAGTTGTCCAGTGGGGTCCTTTAGAGAAGAAAGCCAACACAGCGTGTGATGATCTGTGATGACACGGAAAGGGCGGCCATACAAGTAAGGACGGAATTTCGAAACCGCCCAAACAAGGGCGAGACATTCCCGTTCTGTTATAGAGTAATTGCGTTCAGACTTAGAAAGCAGACGGCTTGCGTACTCGATTACACGGTCGTTGCCCCCGCTGAATTTGCGCCAAAACTGCACCAATTCCGTGACCACTCGTGTCTGTTCACACTTTTGTCGGAGCATCGGGGTCGAAATGTGCAAGAATAGGAGGTGTCGTTAGAGTGGTGATTAGCTGAGAGAAGGCGTCAGCTTGAGGAGGGCCCCAACAAAATGAGACGTCTTGTTTGAGAAGGTCGGTGAGTTGCCGTGCGAGTGCCGCAAAGTTTTTCACGAACCGGCGAAAGTAGAAGCAGAGGCCCACAAAACTGCGAACATCATGGACAGAGCGTGGGACTCGGATGTTTGTTAAAGCGCGTACTTTCACCGGGTCTGGTCGTACGCCGGCAGCGTCAACAAGGTGACCCAATACGGTAATCTGACGAAGACCGAAGTGGCACTTGGAGGAATTGAGCTGCAGGCCGGTCCGTCGAAATATGGATAGAATGGTCGAAAGGCATTCAAGGTGGGTTGCAAAGGTAGGTGAGAAAATGATCACGTCGTCCAAGTAACACAAACATGTCGACCATTTAAATCCTTGTACGAGCGTGTCCATCATTCGCTCGAAGGTCGCTGGAACGTTGCAGAGACCGAAGGGCATGACCTTGAATTGGTAAAGACTGTCAGGGGTAACGAAGGCGGTCTTTTTTCGGTCTATGTCATCTACAACAATTTCTCAGTAGCCAGATCGGAGGTCGAGAGATGAAAAGAAGGTGGTACCATGGAGGCAATGGAGGGCATCGTCAATGCGTGATAGAGGGTACATGTCTTTTTTGGTAATTTTGTTGAGGTGGCAATAATCAACGCAGAAACGCCATGAGCTGTCTTTTTTTTTTCACTAAAACCACGGGAGATGCCCAAGAACTCGTTGATGGTTCGATTACGTTTTTCGTAAACATTATGGTCAGTTCTTTTGAATCACTTCTCACTCGGACGCTGACGCGCGGTACGGCCGACGGTGAATGGGCGCAGAGTCACCAGTGTTAATTCCGTGAGTGACAATTTCATTCCGGAGCAAAGGACGATCGTCAGTGTCGAAAATCTCGCTGTGTAAGGCCAAAACCTGGGTGAGAGCGTCGGCCTGGTGAGGCGAAAGCTCCGATCCAATCATGTTTCGAAAAATAGCATCGTCTGAGCTGGGTGACCGTGAGACTGCGCTTCGATCAGGGGCAGATACAGCGACAACATTGACATCGTCCTCTGTTATGGCATTTAGCTGGGCTAGAGACATCTGGCAGGGCAACACTTGAAGGGTGAAACCAAAGTTAAGGAGCGGAAGTAACACACAGTTATCCGCTATGGTCGCGATGGTATAGGGTACAGTAACACTGCGCATCAGCTGAACGTCAGCAATTGGCGTAACGATATAATCACCGCCAGGAACGGGAGGGGTCGATGACAAAGACATGTACGTGACGGCTCGAGGTGGCAGGCGAAAGTGGTTCAGCTCAAGCGGCTGGTGGGCTTTGCAGAGTAGTCGGCAAAGATTGGAAGATCAAGGCTGACAGTACCAGACGAACAATCAATCAAGGCCGAGTGTGCCGAAAGGAAATCAAGGCCAAGTATGAGGTCATGAGGGCAGCAGGCTAGCACGGCAAAAAGGACCACGGCGTGACGACCGGCAATGCTGACACGAGCAGTGCAAATTCCGATTACTGTACAGTATCGCCATCGGCAACACGTATTGCCTGCGTCGTAGATAGCGTCGTAATCTTTTGCAAGCGGCAGCGTAGAGAAGCGCTCATAATAGACAGGTGCGCACCTGTGTCAATGAGGGCAGTCACAGGAACATGGTCGACTTGTACTTCAAGCAGGCTATGGTGCGTGGGAAGCGTCAGAACAGGATTTTCAGCCGTCATTGGTATTTCAGCTTCATCTCTATAAGCTGCAATATCTAGTTTTCCTGCTGCGGTCGTCCAGAGAAGCTCGGCGAGGAAAAGTGCCGAGGTGGCGGAGAGCGGGATTGGCGACGGAGAGCGAGAGCTGCGGCGACTGGACGAAGGGGCGTCAGGGTAGCGGCGACCGGGCAATGGGGCGTCAGTGGAAGGCTCGTAAGATGATGACGAATAGAAATTGAAAGGTGCGGCGACTGAACGTCGAGGGGTCGTCGGATCCATGAGCGCCGAGGTAGAGAAAGTCTGACGTGGTTGGTTTGACCTACGGCGGCGGCAATAGCGAGAAACGTGCCCAGGCTGGTGGCAGGAAAAACAAATAGGCCGGTCGTCGGGTGTTCGCCATTCCGAAGGGTTACGGAAGGGCATTGTTGGAGGTGAACGACGAGCGTGTCTTCGGGAGTAAGACGGGACTTCAGGGCGAGTCAAGGGACATGCTAATGGAAGGCCGAGGTTCGCAAACTCCTGCCTCACCACAGCTTGTATTAACGCCACTGATGGCTGTTGTTGGTTAGAGGCGAGCGTTGCGAGAACGGGTGGCTGAAGAGGAGCCTGACAGGCGGCTTCGATTTCCTGACGAACAATGCGTGTGACGTTGTCATACGTGGGGGACTGGCGGGCGGCTTCACACGATGAGGTTGCGGCCGTGTTGGGCAGCCGGGTGAATCGCTGAGTAATACGACGGCTCTTGGCTTTTTCGAACCGCTGGCACTCTTTAATGATGGCGTTGACCGTGGCAACGTTGTTGTAAACTAAAATATAAATGCGTCGTCTGCTATGCCTTTCAGCACATGGGCCACTTTCTCAGACTTACTCATGTGCTCGTCAATCTGGCGGCATAGGGCGATGACGTCGTGAATGTATGCGATATACGACTCCGTCCACGTCTGGGCATGAGCCGCCAGTTGATTCCGCCTGCGATCTGCCGCCCAATGGTGTCGCCAAAAAGGTCGCGGATCTTCTCTTTAAAGGAATCCCAGTTTGTAATCTCCGCTCCGTGCGTCTCGAACCACACTCGCGGTGGGCCATCGGGATAAAAAAACACATTGGCAAGCATAAGAGTCGGGTCCCACCTATAGCTTGCACTGACCTGTTCGTACCGGTTGATCCATTTGTCGACGTCAATGCCATCCTGACCGGAAAATACACCGGGATCATGCGGCCATTGCGGAGCTTCGTGATGAAGACGGGGAAGTACCCAGCACGTCCACCACAAAGATGTTACGTAAAAATGACACGAGGCGTGTCTATTTAAAGTCTATATTCAAACTGATGCATATGGCGTCGACTAAGATGGAGGACAGCACGCACAACCGACAGACCACTTCCTCGTCGTCTTCTGACCCCTGATATGTCAGCTACGTAGCAATATTTCCAATATCATGGAAAGTTACCTGTCTGATCGCATATTTTGGGTTCGAGTGGGCGATGTCTTGTCCCGGACATTTGTACAGGAAACTGGAGTACCACAAGGTAGGGTACTGAGCTGCACGCTCTTTGTTATAAAAATGAACTCTTCTCGTCTGTACATCCCCCACAACATATTTTACTCCGGATGTGTAGACGACATCCAGATGGCTTTTAAATCATGTTTCCTCGGCATCTGTGAGCCACAGGTCCAGCTTGCTCTAAACAAAGTGTCCAAATGGGCTGATGAAAATGGGTTCAAAGTCAACCCACAAAAAAGCACATGTGTCCTGTTCGCATGAAAAAGAGGCTTACGCCCTGATCCTCAGATTGTCATGAAAGATGAACGTCTGCACGTAAGCACAGAACATAAGTTCCTAGGTATAATCTTGGACACGAAACTAACATTTGTACCACACATTGAACACTTCAAAAATAAATACATGAAAACAATGAATATCCTGAAGGTAGTGTCGCACAAATCCTGGGGCAGCGACAGAAAGTTCCTCATGAATCTGTACAAAGGCCTGGTACGTTCATGTCTTGACTATGGGGCAATAGTATATCATTCAGCCTCGCCAAGCGCATTGAAGATTCTAGATCCTGTTCATCATCTGGGCATCCGCCTCTACAGGTGTCTATCGAAGGAGCCTTGCAGAGAGCTTTTATGCTGAGCCGAATGAGTGGTCACTCTGCCTGCAGAGGTCCTACATGTCTTTTATGTATTATCTGAAAGTGATCAGCAGTAAGAAACACCCTATGCATTCCATAATTAATGATTTTTCTAGTTCTACACTTTTTGGAAACCACCCCTCGATGAGGCAGCCTTACTCACTTCGCGTGAGGGGCCTAGCCGAGATAACAGGTGTGCAGCCTTTTGAACAGTGTCTCATAGCTCAACTCTGATAAGCACCTGCCTCTCACCCTTTGGTTTCAAAGGGGTTAAAGAGGCATTCGTGCTATTCTACAATAACTCACTTGTAGATACCATGATCACTTCTAATTCATTCTATACCCATACACCGAATCACGTATCACTGTCATAATTGTTTACTTTATACACACATTTTACGCTTCTATACACCACGTGATTTTAGGCGTTTATACAGCCGTAACATACCCTGTCATCGCAATCATTGGTCACTGCTTACATTGCATCAAAGTCATGGCGCTCTTTGGCCCCCCATTGCCCTTGAGCCACAAAACTCGGCTAATCATTATCATGAGTTTGTTATATTGGTTAATACTTTCACCATGGTCGTACAGCTCTCATTTCTTGGGGACAGGGCGGGGTTCCACCACCCTGTATGAAAGCTTGCACATGCGTAGTGTGCATGCATATACCTGCTTTGAATATCAAGTACTGCTAACACGAACAAGCAAGTGTTCCGTAGCACACGGTTTTATTTATTAGAAACCTAATGACATGGATCGGTGTACGGAAAGAAAGGAGCACTCCTATTACAATAGAAACTACGATTGGCCTTATCTTAAGATACACCACTCCAGGCTGAGCTTCATTTGGCAGTCAAGTGGACGACATGCTTATTCAGCTTTTCACAGGACAATGATACACGGAATTGGCAACACAAGTCACAATGCAGACTTACCGCGAAAACTGTCAAGGAGTTGCCTGTACCAGAGCAGCAGTTCAGCGCATAAGTGCTTTCATCTTTTGTAGAAGCCTGCTACACGTGAGCAGTTATGTTCTTTAACTTTGGCCCCGCTTGACAGGTTCTGCAACATGAAATAAATCTGATGTGGCTCACCGAAGATTAATGTTTGCACTGACAGCACAGCTATTTTCTTTTTTTTTTCCTGTCTGTGGAATCCTTTTTGTCGATGGTGATGATGAGGCGGCCAGTGCCCATTCGCCTTCGATAAAGCAGTGTGATCTAACGCCACCATCAAGAAACTTCAGCCAAGTGAAAGTGCCGCATTGACCCTGTTTAGTGTTGCCACCTTTGTTTTCTTCACCAGCGTAAGGTAATTTAGGAGAAAGGAATAGTAACTGAAACATTTAATAGACTTCACTCAGAATCACATGCAAGCAAGTATGTTGCTATTGCGTAGTGCTCAGCACTTATGCTATGTTGGAATCAGCTTTGTGTTCATTTTTTTTTGCATTTTTTTCTTTCATAATGCAGCTCGCATGTGCACTTACCGTTTTTGCAGATTGTGTACTATTGGTCGCTTGCATGTGTCTTACTATTTTTTGCATCAGAGTTACTGTGACATGTTCTTTGCAGTATTGGCAGTCTCGGACATTCATGTGGCACGAGTCACAGCCCAACAATGAATCTCAGCCAAGTTGCCCAAATACCTGCGTCTTGTTGCTCTGGCACTCATTGCTTGGAAGCCTTGTTTCAGGAAAAGCTTCTTACATAAGTTTTGATGCAGGAGGATGGCCAACCTGTGCTGCTTGGGGAGGCCCTGGTGGGTGGTGGCTCCCAGCTGGTGCTTGGTCAGCTGCAGCCACTGCATATTGAAGATGCCCCACTGATGTTTGCTCCGGTTACTAGTGCTGAGGGCTCCCTGGTGGCCACACCCTCTATGGAAACCTCATCACAGCAAGAAGAGGCAGCCAGCCCTCCCAGGTACGTGCACACCATGGTCATTCATAATGTCGCAGTGCTCTTTGTGGCATTTGATGGGAGAGGCGCTGCAGATGCATTTGCTTGGAGCCTTGCCGTTCCAGCACCAAGTGGCCCCAACAGATGCTCGCGTGCTTTTCTTTGTTTGATTAGATGATTTCATGAGCAACAGAGGCTGCTGAGTGGGCGAGCCTGTTTGTCTGCGGGCAGATGCTCATGCTCCCTGTTGTTTCTTCTTGCACAGTGAAGAGGCAAGTCGATGGCTTGAGTGAAGTGAAGAGCAAAACAACATATTCTGATTATCAACTGTGCATATCTCCTCTAGCATTCGCTGCAGGCTCGTGCACAACTGCTACATTGCTACTAAATTTTGATCTGTAGGTCGTTTAGGTGCCCTTAAGGACTGCTTCTCTGGCTTTTCGTCAGTATCTCGCCACGCATGGTACATCGGCCTGACTATCTGTGCATGCATTTCAGTATGGCAGGCAACGAAATATAGCGAAGGCAAAGTTGCCTGCTGAGACACTTGAGCAAAGCGAGATTACATTAGCACTTCACAGAGAACCCAAACTTTCTTTAGAGGTTGCTACTATTTCATGCTCCCATTTGGCTGTCAAGGCCAAGGATTTCCGTCAGGTTAAATTAAGAACAGTTGTTTGGGTGCAGCATCAGCCAGCTGTCTCATTGTTGTCTTCTCCGGCTATGGCTTGTTTATCGGTCTCTGCGAACTAACACTACATGTTTTCAGAAGTGGTCAAACACAGACGTGTAGCTTAGTCATGGTGCCTACTACATCTACCAAAGTACTGTAGCCCGAAATGGTTTGGCATCTACCTTCACGCACTGGTACTGATAGACTTCAGGAACACCGGTAACTGGCTGATGTAGGAAAGTCGCTTTGAGGACCATGCCCCAACCTGTAGGCTCAATGCTTCGAAAGAAACATGGGTGTATTCACCTCTATATTGCAAAGGGGCCGAAGTGCATGTGCTATTCGATATGCAGTAGACTCTCAGTAAATAGAATTCTTTTGAAAGGATAAGAGACAGTAGAATTGGGCATGTTAGTATAAAATGATAAAGAGGGGATAGAAGAGGCGAGACAGAGTGCTGAACTGCCAACAATTTACTTCTTGCGAAAGTCTTCACTTTTATGCAGTTACCAGTTGCACCAGTCGTGCGCGAAACACAAGTGCATCACACCTGCAAGCAAAGAAACAACTTTTTTTTATCGGTGAGTGCGACAGAAGGGTTGCTAACACAAGCATCTTTTAATGAGCATATCTTTTCTGCCTCTATGATGTCACGTATGGTGCGATCCCTCCATGTTGCAACAATAGTACAATCTGAAAACACTGGCCGGCAGCCACACGTGCTGCAGTGAACGGACAGCCATCCTTGTTTATAATGACCCACGTTTTACAGTACGATCCACTGTTAGGGGGAAGACGCGCGTGGCCAGCGGTCCACAGGGCACCAACTGCTGGCAAGATTTGGAAACGCGGAGCATGTGCACAGAATTGGGAGAGTGCTTCGTGCCCTGCATCGTCTGCTACTTCACCGCCCTAGCGCACTGCAGGTGCTAACGCCGTGCTTTGTTTCAGTTATTGGAAGGAGCTGCTTGTGCTCGTTGCATGAAGCACCAATATTCTTGTCTGTTATCAAAGGCAGCCGGTTGTTAGTCGTGCAAATCACGACTAACATTTGTGTGAGCATTTCAGATTTGGGTGCACGTTAAAGAACCCCAGGTGGTCGAAATTTCCGGAGCCCTCCACTACGGCGTCTCTCATAATCATATGGTGGTTTTGGGACGTTAAACCCCACATATCAATCAATCAATCATTTGTGTGAGCATTGACACTATAGGTTACGCAAGTGATGGACTTCGTTATCGCTTTCACACAATTCCACAGCTGAGGGCACAATTCTTCGCTGAACAAATTTTCAGGGGTGCCAGCTTTTATATGTAGCATGGCCAGGCCACCTGAGGATGAAAGGCTTCTCATAGTTGAGCTCTACACTAAAGAATACAATCAGCGTGCTGTCGCTGCCGTGGTAAACAGACCAATGAAGACCACAACAGTGCTTATGTGCCCCTGCCCCTTCCTCCTCCACTCCCGTCACCTGACTTGAACTTAATTGAAATTGTGTGGGACAGAATGAAATCATCTCTCTCTCGGCAAACTCTCCGCGTCAAATTTATGGATGTCCTTTGGGTTTCCATAAACGAAAAGTGGGAGCTGGCTTAAGTGCGATTCAGCTGTCATGGTAGCTCTGTACATGTCTCGGCCTGCAAGGATGAAGGCTATACTTGACGCTGGCGGTGACATCAGCCGATACTGAACAAAGCTTTTTCATTCTTCTAATGTTTAGAGGCCGTAGATCTGGCCTGCTCCATCTTTTGTCGCAAAATTATGACGAATAAATTTTCTCTTTTGTGTTTTATGCACTTCATTTCTCATGCGCGCACATAATAGGGAAGCGCCGTACATATCATAAAAGTGCATGTTATCGCAATTCGAAATATGGAGCTTCTTCAGATGGTGCTCCTTTAATCGTCTCACACGATTTAGAATGTTAACAATAATATTTGCCTGGATGTCGCAAGCCAGAACCAGAACATAAGGATCACGCTGTATTGATCCTTCGAAGAGATTTCATCCTCAAGTATTTTCTTAACTCACCACGATGGTATAGGGGTTATGGTACTCGACAACTGGCCTGAGGCCGCGGGATTGAATCCCGGCTGCGACAGCCGCATTATCGATGAAGGCGGGAATATTTAACGCTTGTGTACTTTGATTGCAACCACTAGTTGTTGAAATTTCTGGAGCCTTCCACTGCGTTGCTCATAAACGGACGGCTGTTCTGCCATTTTAAATTGCAACATTTATTTATTACTAAGTGTTTATTAACATGCTTCTAAATATAATCATGGCTTTTCGTTATATATCACCTTTAATCGAAATTCTACCGCTGTGGTTACGAGTCGCATCGTTTCGAAACTGGTGATATACCACAGCAAGAAACAAGCTGGACCTTTTGTTTGCCTGCCGACTACCTGACAGGGCTTCGGCAGACCAGCAGTGACATGAATCGTTCCGTGGAAAAACGAAAGCGCTCGGCAAGCGCAGGGGCAGAAAGTAGCAGATGAAATGGGACGTGCGCCGCTATTGGGAAGCGCCACTCTTGGGCTTTAGTGCGCGTGTGCCACATTTACAAATTTCGCCACCGGATCGTGCCAGGCGGGCTGTGCGTTTCCGTGTTCCCTATAACAGTAGACCGTACTGTACATGTCTTTCTTCAGCATTTAATTTATACAATGACCTGTTTGACCGACATAATATCTTCCACGCAATAACAGCAGCTGGTACACCACATTACAGATACAATCTATAAATTTATTTGCATGTTTTGTAGTGCAATCGAGTTTGGGTTTGGACAAAGGAACGGACAGTTTGCACAGGCGACTCAATTTTTGAGGGGCTTTAAGGACCACCTTCACATTAGCTCGCTGTGCTACTTTCTCAAGATTGAGCGCTATCTTGTGTATATATGGAACCACGGCAAAAGCTTGTCTAGCTGTGACAGGTTGCAATACGTTATCGTTCTCATTTACCTGAAGTTCACGCAAAAGGCCTTCAGATATCCAAACTTGCTCATTTTTGGGGTAACTAGCCGACGTCAGCCTTGAAAATTGCTCAACAAAGCTTTCAGTACTTTTGTGCACACAGGATTTTCGCTAGACATTCATGAAGCAAGATTTTGCCATACCTCGCTGAACTAATTTAGAATGCGTGGAGCGAAATGGCAAAACAGGTTTATTTCCAGGCGGTTGATACAACCAGCAAGTGCGGCCATTATTTAGGAATAGCTTAACGTCAAGGAACCTGATTTCACAATTCTCAGAAAGTTCATGGGTAAGCTCAAAATGTTTGAAACCACTTCGAATCAGGTCTAAAACGGCAATAGCGTCAGTCTTATATGATGTAACATCGGTGTCCATAAATATTAAAAATTATCTATGTATCTGGAAAGGTGCGTCACATTAGTGTTAGCAAGAACATCTGATATGGATCTGTCTAATTTGCCCATGAACAGGTACGATGCGAGCGATGCCAGAACCAATACAGATACCGGCTTTTTGACGGTGAGGTTTTTTCATCCCATAAGATGTACGTCGACTGAAGGTAAAACCTAAGGAGCTTTAAAAACACAACGACGTTGACGCCAGACTGAGTCTGGAATTTAGAGGCACCAAACTCATCTATATATTTTTTAATGCATTGTAACAAGGAGACATGCAGAATAGAATATAATACAGGTCCGTGACATTTCCCCGAACGAAACAACTTCCTCTACTGCTGCCCGAATAGAACAACTTCTTCTAGCATGATTAGTTTCTTACTTGAATTCTTCAGTCATGTCCATTTCTCAATAAGTGGAACTCCTGTTAAGCGGCCCACACTTTTCTGGTCCCTTCAGGTTTCATTTAACAAGAGTCTACTGTATTCACATTTGACGCTCAGTCCCTCATCTCGTACAAGACTTGTCAACAGTTTTACCGTGCACTTTGCACTTTGTACAGGCGCGGCCACTGTTACAAATAACATGGAGAGCAGGTAACGGCGCTCAGCGGAGTGCTATCATAGGCGCTGGGGGAAGTGTTGTGGCGCAAGTGCAATGAGTGCCAAAGGTGGAGTCAGCTGTACTTCATGTGCTACGGTTTCTTGCCCTTCCCCGCGAGTTGCAAAATTTGCATTGCGAGTGTGATACAAGCATTAAACTCAGCAACAACAAAAATACAGTCCTCAGGTTCGTGCATGAAGTGGTTTGAGGCGCACGACATGGATGACTTTAGGTTGTTCATGGCACCGTTACAGTGTACTAGAAGAGGGCAGTGCAGTTTACGAGGTGGCCGCGCCGCATCTCGGCTGATTCTCTGGCGGGTGACAGTAGCGGCGGCGCTGTAGTCGCATGATACTGAAGATCTCAGAAGCGTCTGCACTGGGAGCGCGCGTGCGCGAGCCTGTGAAAACATGTAATTGCTCGTTATTAGCTTATTTAATGCGTTTTCGAGCCTTTCTCAGTGAACGCACCTGCTACGCGCCGTGGTGCATGAGTGAATGTGCAGGCACGCCGAAATTGCGTCGATACATTCACTGCCAAGTGCCTGACAACCCAGAAAAAAAAAAAAAATTCAATCGGAATTCGCTCGGATCCGCCTAGCTTCTTACTCAATTAGCGCATGAGCTGCATTACATCATAAGTGGCTACTGGCGGACTAGAAAGAGAGAAGTATCAAAACTTCGATTAAATCATACGCTCGTTTTGTCGGCAGTCTCTACAATATCAAGAGCGCAGTTTTCCTCATATGAGCCTACATGCGCTCGACTGTTTCAAGAGAAACCAGAGTACAGGTAAGGTTGTCACAACATTAATCGGTGACGACGCTGTTATATCAATGTCAGTTTTGCGGAAGATAATAATCATAGCTTTCTGAAAGGCTTATTACATAATAAGCCTATTAAAAACAACACACAAAGATGTTAAAAAGTGCCAATTGTACATATATCCCGTCTGTTAATCTGCGTCAATTCATTGTAACCCGTTCTCATTTTGTATCAACAGCTTAAATTGTGCTGATTTTCAAATATTTTATTGGCGTAATGCCATTGCAAGCGAGCAAATTTATGACGATGTTTTGTAGGCAGTGATGCATCTTGTTTTAAGAAATTTACCTTCCTTGTATATGTAATCAACACACACACACACACACGCATGCACGCACACACACAGAGAGAGAGAGAGAGAGATATATATACAGTCGAGCCCGTTTATAACGAACCTGAGCGTGACGCGGCATCCGTTCGCTGTATCCCAAAGTTCGTAGTAAATGAAACACAGCTTTTAAAAAAAGTTGCGAGTGAAAACACAAACATTTTTGCCCCAAAAAGTCTGTGATGCATGTGTTTCGAAGAGTAGAAGTGATAAAGGCAGTCTCGAGTTCATTTAAAACGGCAAGGTGCTCGTTCGCCAAGGCCCGTGGCATAAGCTGCATGAGGCACTGGCTCCAAAGTTTCGTTGTTCTCGCAATACGATTCCTCCAAATCGCTCTCGCCACGTACTTCATGTCCCAATCCATGCACGGTTCTGCAATGTCGGCGGCATCATCATTAGCCGTAATCAAACCATCGCAACAGATGTTCTACCCGCTTTCCCAAGTCGGGGCTGACGACGCGCTGCCACAAATCACCGCCGCAGTAGTCCTGTTCGGAAGCTTCAGGCTCGGCATCATGCTTGACGTCGACGAAGTTTGCCTCGTGAAAACAGTTTCGCGCGCATGTAGTCGGCACCGCTGCCCACGCAATATTCACCATCTCCACAGCTGAATACTGGGACGCCCGAAGCAGCAAGTTGGCTGCGAGGTGGTCAATAGCTATGAGCGAACGCTCCGCAACGCGGCACCTAACGTGCAGATTACGCTCAAGCCAAGCAATCACGCATTCAACATTTTGTTGAGCGGCACGAAAAAGCGTGCAAGTCCTCCCGTCGGCCATCATGACCACACACGCACACCAAGAGCGAGCAAGATGCGCACACGCGACACCCATGTCATAAGGCGTGGAACAGCTTTGGGCCTGTTTCCAGTCAAAAAACAAAACTGATTTGAGCCAGCGTGGCGGGCGTTGTGGAGCGGTGGAGACGGGCGAAGGAGTTGTGATCAAGAGAGGAGAACCGATTTGCCAGAGAAGGGCAAGAAGTTGCGATAAAGAGAGGGGCGGATGCGGTGGGAGGGAGACCTTGAAAACCAAAACACACGGGAAGGAGGCAGGTTGGGTAGCTTGCTTGAAAGCTCCGCGAAACTCGCCCGTGAAAAAGCTTGGAAAGAGTGCCTATGCGCGCAGAAGTCAAAGCACGCACGGCCGCCTGGATCGGTGCGCGCGGCGGTGTTCGAAGAATTGGCGGCCGTGGTCAAAAAATCGTTTTGTTGCGCCGGCGGAATTGCGTGGCCTCACTAACTTTGATATTTCGGGATTTGTTCCACGCAAATTAACAGCCATTTTCGCGCTTCCGCATGCGCGGGGAAGGCATGCTGAGCCGAGTGCGAAGTGAGCGAGAACAAGTACTAAACACAAAACGAATTATGAATTATCTGAGTCGGTGGGGTAGCGTGCGCGCGTGCACTAGATGCAGACTATCGGATACAGTCGGTGGCCGGCGATGTTGGCAAATGGTCTGGTCACTCCAGGCCGGTGACGCCAACGACAATACCAGCTATCAAAAACAGGGTAGATCGCCGACTGGTCTTCAAAAGATCGGTGGCACCAAGAAAACACGGGCCTCGTCTGGCAATGCGGGGTGCTCAGAGTAGTGTGTGTGTGGGGGGGGACAAAGGACGGAGGGGTGCGTAGCAAAAAGCAGTCGGGGCATGGAGGAAGGAAACAGCTTTCCTTCCTCCATGAATTGGGGAGAACGGCAACTAGAAGGTCGTGGAGGCAGGGTCGGCGTTTAACAATAAGAATGTATGGGCACCTTGCCGATGCCTGATCGGTGGTCGAAAGTGGTTTCCCGTGAAGGCGACAGACCGCTGACTCCGTTCGCGATAACCGATTAGTGGCGCTCAGAGACGTTCGTTGTAAGTGCGATTTCTTGCCATTTAACCAATGTGTATTTTCACGGTCATATGGATACTGTTTGTTTTAAGTGGGGCCGTTATATGTGGGCTCGACTATATATATATATATATATATATATATATATATATATATATATATACAATATTAATGAGATATAACAGACAGTAATGCCAAGGAATGTACAGGGGAAGTTATTAGAACCAATGGAATGTAAATAAGAAGAAAGAAGAAAGAAAAGCCGATGAAAAAATTACCAGCTGTGAGCAGGAATCGAACCTACGACCTTCGAATAACGCGTTCGATGCTCTAACCACTGAGCTATCACAGCGGCCGTCTCTCCATCCACTTTTTGGGGTTTATATGCGAATTTAGAAGTAGGAGTGACAGTCAGCGCCATCTATAAGCCAAACAACGAGTGTGAAAACACTCTTATGAGCATGTTTGGCGTCACGTAGCACGTGAACTTATTATGAGCGGGCAGCTGATTAATTCTCCCTTTTATACAACCTAAACACACCAAGTCTGCCAGTACGAGACCCTCGTTCAATGAAACAAGGGAGAGAAGTGTATACCTAAGGGCTCGTATTTCCATGTTTTAACACAATATTAATGAGATATAACAGACACTAATGCCAAGGAATGTACAGGGGAAGTTATTAGAACCAATGGAATGTAAATAAGAAGAAAGAAGAAAGAAAAGTGGATGAAAAAATTACCAGCTGTGAGCAGGAATCGAATCTACGACCTTCGAATAACACGTTCGATGCTCTAACCACTGAGCTATCACAGCGGCCGTCCCTCCATCCACTTTTTTGGGTTTATATGCGAATTTAGAAGTAGGAGTGACAGTCAGCGCCATCTATAAGCCAAACAACGCGTGTGAAAACACTCTTATGAGCATGTTTGGCGTCATGTAGCACGTGAACTTATTATGAGCGGGCAGCTGAATAATTCTCCCTCTTATACAACCTAAACACACCAAGTCTGCCAGTACGAGACCCTCGTTCAATGAAAAAAGGGAGAGAAGTGTATACCTAAGGGCTCGTATTTCCATGTTTTAACACAATATTAATGAGATATAACAGACACTAATGCCAAGGAATGTACAGGGGAAGGTTTTAGAACCAATGGAATGTAAATAAGAAGAAAGAAGAAAGAAAAGTGGATGAAAAAATGACCACCTGGGAGCAGGAATCGAACCTACGACCTTCGAATAACGCGTTCGATGCTCTAACCACTGAGCTATCACAGCGGCCGTCCCTCCATCTACTTTTTGGGGTTTATATGCGAATTTAGAAGTAGGAGTGACAGTCAGCGCCATCTATAAGCCTAACAACGAGTGTGAAAACACTCTTATTCGCATGTTTGGCGTCACGTAGCACGTGAACTTATTATGAGCGGGCAGCTGATTAATTCTCCCTCTTATACAAACTAAACAGACCAAGTCTGCCAGTACGAGACCCTCGTTCAATGAAATAAGGGAGAGAAGTGTATACCTAAGGGCTCGTATTTCCATGTTTTAACACAATATTAATGAGATATAACAGACACTAATGCCAAGGAATGTACAGGGGAAGTTATTAGAACCAATGGAATGTAAATAAGAAGAAAGAAAAGTGGATAAAAAATTACCAGCTGTGAGCAGGAATCGAACCTACGACCTTCGAATAACGCGTTCGATGCTCTAACCACTGAGATATCACAGCGGCCGTCCCTCCATCCACTTTTTGGGGTTTATATGCGAATTTATAAGTAGGAGTGACAGTCAGCGCCATCTATAAGCCAAACAACGAGTGTGAAAACACTCTTATTCGCATGTTTGGCGTCACGTAGCACGTGAACCTATTATGAGCGGGCAGCTGATTAATTCTCCCTCTTATACAACCTAAACACACCAAGTCTGCCAGTACGAGACCCTCGTTCAATGAAATAAGGGAGAGAAGTCTATACCTAAGGGCTCGTATTTCCGTGTTTTAACACAATATTAATGAGATATAACAGACAGTAATGCCAAGGAATGTACAGGGGAAGGTTTTAGAACCAATGGAATGTAAATAAGAAGAAAGAAGAAAGAAAAGTGATATAACAGACAGTAATGCCAAGGAATGTACAGGGGAAGGTTTTAGAACCAATGGAATGTAAATAAGAAGAAAGAAGAAAGAAAAGTGGATGAAAAAATTACCAGCTGTGAGCAAGAATCGAATCTACGACCTTCGAATAACGCGTTCGATGCTCTAACCACTGAGCTATCACAGCGGCCGTCCCTCCATCCACATTTTGTGGTTTATATGCGAATTTAGAAGTAGGAGTGAAAGTCAGCGCCATCTATAAGCCAAACAACAAGTGTGAAAACACTCTTATGAGCATGTTTGGCGTCACGTAGCACGTGAACTTATTATGAGCGGGCAGCTGATTAATTCTCCCTCTTATACAACCTAAACATACCAAGTCTGCCAGTACGAGACCCTCGTTCAATGAAATAAGGGAGAGAAGTGTATACCTAAGGGCTCGTATTTCCATGTTTTAACACAATATTAATGAGATATAACAGACACTAATGCCAAGGAATGTACAGGGGAAGTTATTAGAACCAATGGAATGTAAATAAGAAGAAAGAAAAGTGGATAAAAAATTACCAGCTGTGAGCAGGAATCGAACCTACGACCTTCGAATAACGCGTTCGATGCTCTAACCACTGAGATATCACAACGGCCGTCCCTCCATCCACTTTTTGGGGTTTATATGCGAATTTATAAGTAGGAGTGACAGTCAGCGCCATCTATAAGCCAAACAACGAGTGTGAAAACACTCTTATTCGCATGTTTGGCGTCACGTAGCACGTGAACCTATTATGAGCGGGCAGCTGATTAATTCTCCCTCTTATACAACCTAAACACACCAAGTCTGCCAGTACGAGACCCTCGTTCAATGAAATAAGGGAGAGAAGTCTATACCTAAGGGCTCGTATTTCCGTGTTTTAACACAATATTAATGAGATATAACAGACAGTAATGCCAAGGAATGTACAGGGGAAGGTTTTAGAACCAATGGAATGTAAATAAGAAGAAAGAAGAAAGAAAAGTGATATAACAGACAGTAATGCCAAGGAATGTACAGGGGAAGGTTTTACAGGGTGTCTACCAACCTGGAAAACCTGGAAAACCTGGAAAAGTCAGGGAATTTGAACACGCCTGGAAAAGTCAGGGAAAGGTCAGGGAATTTCTGAAAAATCCGGCCAGGTCATGGAAACTGACTGTAGTCTTTCAGATTGTCACGAAAATATTCATTAGCATTAATCAAAGCTTTAAAAATCGCTCCTTAAACCACACAGAACAGCTAAGCAGAAGCATAGTTAAAAAAAAGCAGTGCATAGCTGGCGCTTCTACTTTCCGAGTACAACGTTACTCACGCGCATAAAATTGTGCATGTTTGTCTTGGCCGCGATCTCGGCTCGGCTTGAGGGTTTTCTGGTTAGGCTGGAAGTGCCATCAGCAGAGGGCAAGGTGCACAGAATATGCGAGTCGTAATTATTTTTTTACTGAAATGTGTAGTTTACAGGTGCGTAAATTGGACTGGGATACAAAAACAGTAGTAGAGCAAATATGGTAATCCAGATCGGATCCAATCCAATCCGATCCACATATCAAGATGCCTGGGCTGCAGCCATATTGCCATTCTTCTTGTGATGCCGTGAGCATGCAGCGAGTTGCTATGCCTCTTGCGAAGAAGTGTTCGTTTAACCCTGATTGGGTGAACGCGGAAATATCCGAGCACGCCTCATGGATTAGAGCAGTGCCGAACGATATAGTTGCCAAGTTCTTCATTAACAACATAGTCCTCAGACATGGTGCACCCAGCGTGGTAATTACAGATCGTGGCCCAGCTTTTACTGCAGACCTAATGAAATGTCTGATGCGAATGACCCACACAGACCAGAGAAGAACTACAGCATACCATTCTCAAACAAATGGCCTAACGGAGCGCTTGAACAGAACTCTGACTGATATGCTTTCAATGTATATTGACGTCGAACATAAACTGTGGGATGAAATATTGCCCTACATCACGTTCGCATATAATACAGCCGTTCAAGAAACAACGCGAGTGACACCATTTGAACTTGTATTCGGCCGAAGAGTCACCACTCCACTGGATGCCATGTTACCACTGAATGATGAAAGCAGCAATCCACCTGGCCTAGACGACTTCCTGCAAAGAGCCGAGGAAGCACAACAGATGGCGAGATACAGAATACGCCGCCAACAACGTATCGACTCCTATCGGTACAATCAGCGTCGTACCGAAGCGCATTTTCAACCAGGTGACAAAGTATGGATATGGACCCCAGTGCGTCGCCGCGGACTTTCTGAAAAACTTTTTAGCCACTACTTCGGGCCTTACGAAGTACTCCATCGTGTAAGCGATGTAACTTACCAAGTCAGATCCGCTATACACGGGAGCTCAAAACGCCGCAACCCTACAGAGGTTGTACATGTAGTCCGGATGAAGCCGTACTATGAGAGATCACCGGAAGACCAGTGACGCCTACGCCTACCACGAATCTATTCATTGCCTGACGCATCGGGACGATGCGTGTGAGGAGGGGGATTATGCCACGACATAGTGCCTGCATTCAAACAACGCGCCCATCACCACGCGCACAGAGACATACATGGGCGCCGTCTAGTGTTGCGCAGAGACGATGATGATAGCACGAGAACCCAGCTGGCCCCTGCTGATGTGTGCCACGCGCTTGGGACTCTTCTTGAAGAAGTAGAAGAAGAAGACATCTTGCCGTTCTGCTGTAACGTGCTACGACCATAGTCCCTTTGAGTTGTGGGCACAGGTTCGCCCTTTAATAAATACGTTTTATTATACCCCGAGTCCTTCAACATCGTTACAATATAAGTAAGGCTCACTGTGCAGCATGCCAGAAGACTTTTTCGCTTAGCAATATGGGCATCGCTGCTGTCTCCAGTCACGCTGTGAGCAAGAAACACCTAACTGCTGTGAGCATTGTGCAAAGTGCTTCCCAGACACACATCCGCGCGTTTTTCGGTGCTGGACCCAACTTGCCGTGTTCCATGACTGCTACGACTACGAGTGAATGTGTATCGACTGTGCCAAGCACGAGTGCTGAAAGCGTGCCTGCTAAACCGGTGGCCGTCGCGCCTGACGGGAAGGCATCCTTGAATGGGTTTCTGGTCAAAAAATGTGTCACGAAAGCAGAAGTTGTTTAGTGTCTGAACACTATAGCGACCCATGGATCGTTTCGTTCAGCAGCAGCGTCAGCGGCGCTTTTTCCCATCATGTTCCCCACGTGCGACGTCGCGAAGAAGTTGCAACTTGGTAAGGACAAAGTTGGCTATACAATTTGTTACGGTATAGCCCCGTACTTCCGAAACAGGCTGCTATCAAAGCTGCATAGTGTCCCACACGTGGTCGTGGCTTTTGACGAGTCCCTGAACAAAATTGCTCAGAAAGAGCAAATGGACGTTTTGATCAGGTTTTGGGACCCAGCTGACGACGTTGTCAAAACCCGCTACCTGACGTCCTGTTTTTTAGGACACACTCACACAGAAGACTTAGCTGCCGCTTTCAAAAGGGCCACTGAGAACATTGAGCCGGCAAAAATACTTCAACTTTCGATGAATGGTCCAAACGTCAATTTGAAGTTGTTGAAGTCGTTGAAGCAAGAGTTTTCTGCGTCTGATGGAAATCAGAATATTGTGGACATTGGAAGCTGCGGACTGCACGTTGTGAGTGGTGCATTTAAAACAGGCCACAATGTGACAAAGTGGAACACAGTAGTGTTTCTTAGAAGCTTGTACAATTTGTTCAAAAACGTCCCTGCACGCCGAGCCGACTATGTCAATTTCACAGGGAGCATACTGTTTCCGCTAAAGTTTTGCTCAGTGCGCTGGCTGGAAAATGGCAAGGCTCTTGCTAGGGCACTGCAAGTCCTCCCAAATGTGGTCAAATATGTTGAGCATGTCAAGAAAGAAAAGAAACTTCCAGCGTGTGGCAGCTATGCTCATGTCGAGACGGCTGTGAAAGACGAGATGCTGCCAGTAAAGCTGGCCTTTATGCTTTCAGTTTCAGAAGAATTGGAGCCATTTTTGGCTGAGTTTCAGACAGAAAAGCCGATGCTACCCTTTCTTGCAACAGCACTGGACGGCCTGTTGCGGTCACTGCTGGGACGAATCGTGCTAAAGGAAAAGCTGGATGCTGCAGGCACATTTTCAAAACTGATAAAAATTGACCTGGAGAACCCAAACAACATCATTGGTATAGCTGCCTTTGACATAGGCCTTGCCGCCAAAAGTGAGTTGCGAAAGATCACTAAACCATCTCACACAGCGGTGGTAAGTGTCAAAAAAGAATGCATCTTATTTATTAAGGCCTGTTCAGCAAAGATAATCGAAAGATCACCTCTGAAATACAAGCTGACAAGGGGGGCCAGTTGCTTAAACTCAGCAGTTTGTGCCGCTTCTGTGGAAGCTGGCCAGAAGCAGCTAAACATTGCACTTGAAGTACTTATAGAGCATGGGCGCCTTATAGGCCTACAAGGGGAGAGAGCAAGTAGATCATATGTACAAGTGTGCTCGAACAGCACTGCACAAGTGCGTTTTCGAAAATTTGATCGTGCAAGAGAGCGCTTGGAGAAGCTGTGGGTGGAACTCTGTGCAAGTTCTCATGAAGAGCTACTGCTGTTTGTGAAGATTGTGCTGTGCCTTTCACATGGAAATTCTTCCGTGGAGCGGGGATTTTCAGTGAACAAGGAATGTCTTGTGGAAAATATGAAGGAGGAGTCACTTGTAGCACAAAGGTTAGTGTACGATGAGGTGTCTGCAGCAGGTGGTGTTGCAGAAGTTGACGTAACAGACAAGATGATAGACATGGTTCGAAGTTCCAACATCAAATGGAAGGAAGACCTGGAGAGGAAAAAGAAGGAACGGTTGGACGTATTGGATGCTGAAAGGAAAAAGAAGAGGACTGCGGCTCTTGTGAAAGAGCTTGAATCAAAGAAGCAAAAACTGATGGAAGACGCACAGCTTCAGGTCTCCATGCTGCAGCAAGAGATTGAATCCTTGAAACAGTGAGGGCATTGCCGATGCAAGTAAACAAGCTTTTCTGTTTGTCGAGGGACAATTATTGTGTCTTTGAATATTTTATTTATTGTAAAAAATGCTTTCAGACAAGGGAATGCAATAAAGCAGCATGGTTTCCATTTTATATGAGCGCCTCATAATTTCTTTTTACCGCTCAGGAGTTTGTTTTCCAGTGCGCAGTTTCTTCCCAGCAGACGTACCGGTCATGGAATTTGCTTGAAATGGTCATGGAAAACCTGGAAAAGTCAGGGAATTTGGAAAAATGTAGTTGGTAGACACCCTGCACAAGGAGGTGTATTGAGCTGCACACTTTTCATAGTTAAAATGAATTCCTTGCACCTGTCCCTCCCACGTAATATTTTTTACTGCTTATATATCGATGATGTACAGATTGGTTACAAATCGTGCAACATCTCAATGTGTCGACGTCAAGTTCAACTATTGTTGAACAAGGTTTCTCAATGGGCAAATGAGAATGGTTTTATACTCATCGCGCTAAAGAGCACTTGTGTCTTGTTTCGCTGAAAGAGGGGCCTCCAGCCTGACCCCAACATTGACCTGCATGGTCAACCTCTGCTAGTGAAGACCGAGCACATGTTTCTTGGACTAACATTAGACACAAAACTAACCTTCATCCTACACATCAAGTATTTAAGGGACAGGTGCTTAAAAACAATGAATATTTTGTAAGTGTTGTCATGCACTACGTGGGGCAGTGACAAGAAGTGCCTGGTGAACGTATATAAAAGCCTCGTACGCACACGCCTAGATTATGGTGCTCTAATCTATCAGTCGGCAAGACCATCGGCCTTGAAGATTCTAGACCCTGTCCACCATCTATTAATTCGCCTCTCTACGGGTGCTTTTCGTACTAGTCCTGTTGAGAGCCTGTACGTGGATTCGAATGAATGGTCGCTCCACCTACAAAGGTGTTACCTGTCTTTTTTGTACTTTCTGAAGGTGAAAGCAGACAAGAAACACCCCTCTCATTCCACAAGTAATGATTTGTCTTGTTCTGGCTTGTTCGAGAACCAACCTTCGTTGTGGCAGCCCTACTCACTCCGTGCAAGGGGCCTGGCCGAAGAATCAGGTGTGCCTCTTCCAAACACAGTTTGATGGCTCCTGTAGCATATCTGCCATCGTGGTAGCGGCAGCTTGTAGACTGTGATGTCTCTTTTGTTGAAGTCGCAAAGCACGCACCACTTGCACACATACATACATACATACTTCCTAGAACTACAACATAAATACACATGCCCTGAGTTCTTTACCGATGCCTCAAAGTCCAACACTTCTGTGTCATATGCAGCGGTAGGCCAATCCTTTTCCGAGGCCGGTGTTCTTCATTCTGATGCAAGCATTTTCACAGGAGAAGCTTATGCAATACTGGTGGTCCTAAAACACATCAAACAGATAAAATTAGAAAAGGCGGTAATATACACAGATTCCCTAAGTGTGGTCAAAGCCCAGAAAACCCCTAAAAAACACGATAACCCCGTGCTGTGTCACTTCACTCACTTCTGTGTACACTGTGCACATTAAAACAGCATGTTGTCTGCTGGGTGCCAGGGCATCGTGAGATACATGGAAACGTTTTAACCGACAAGCTGGCTGCTTCTGCCAACGACACTACTTCCAATGCATCAATGCCAATCCCTGCACTGGACTTGAAACCGTTTCTAAAATGAGCGTTCAGGGGGTATTGGCAGAGCACGTGGGATAGACACATAGACACTAGACTCCATGCTACTAAGCCGCAACTAGATAATTGGCCGCCGCTATGAGAATCACGACACACAGAAGTAACACTAACAAGGCTTAGAACAGGACATACACACTTCACACAATCATATCTCCTATCTACCAGCAATCTACCATATTGTGACACAGATGTGGAGAACCACTTACGGTTCTCCACATCCTCGACCAGTGCAATCAGCTAGATGCTCTAAAAAAAAAAAACACTTTTTACTGCCCTACCGACAGCAGCTCTCACTACACCCTGGGATGCTCATCAGTAGGGATCCGCTTTTTACACTGCAATCACTTTTGACGTTTTTAAAAGATGTTCATAGTTTCCACTTCATATTTCGAGGTAATCCGTAGCACGACCTCTGTATCGTGGTCGTGGCTGCGGTGACTACCTCTCCATCATGATTTTATTATCATGATATTTTGCCATCAAACTTTCACTGCACATATCTCATGCCACTTTCGTGATTTTATGACTTCCATGTTTTAACCCGCGTTAGTGCGAAGAATTTTAAGGCGCCTTTACAGCCACGCATCATATCATATGATGAGCCTTGTTATTTGGTTAGTGCTTCTTCCGATTATGCTGGTGCGATTAAAGAGGGGTTGGCACCCGCATTCTTCGCAGTGAATTGCAAGAAAACCCTCAGGCTGTGCCTTGGCCACGTTGTTCTTGTGTTCCTTCAGCCTGTCATTGATGCATCTACCAGTTTGGCCTATATAGCATAAATCACACGTTAATGGAACCCGGTAGATGACTCCTGTGATGCATGCTATATAGGGAGCTCCCTGTGGCAGGGTCGACAGCCTATGCGCCGTCGACTGCCCTTCAGACGCAGAAAACTAGATGCCGCAGTTCCAGAGGCACGAACTGCGTCGTCGTCGAAAGAATCAAGTCCTCGCATTTCTCCGACAAACCTCATCGACGTTTTTGTGGATGGTTACCGTACCCTTGCGCTTGTGCACACTGGTGCTCCCGTTTCAGTAATTGATTTAAAACTTTGCCGCCTGCTTCAGAAGGTTACCACGACGCCAAAGGGGTTGTCCCTCCGTACTGCCAGTGCTCACCATATTCGACCATCAGCTGCCTGTACCGTCCGCGTTCTCATCCGAGATGTTTTGTATACCGTTTAATTTTTTGTGCTACAGGCGAGTTCTCATGATGTGATCCTCGGCTGGAATTTTCTGTCTCGTAATCATGTAGTTATCGACTGTGCTCGTGCTGAAGTGGCCTTCTCTGCGTTGTGTGCCTCGTCTCCGGAATTTCCGTTGAACAAGCTGTTTGTCACTAACGACATCGACATACCACCGACTAGCGCAGCCTTTGTTCCCATATCTTGTGCAGATGTGTCTAAGCCTGCAGTGTTGCTTACCCCTTCCCAAACATTCCAAAGTCGCAAGAGCCTCGCGTTGCCGTTTGCCTTTCTAGATATTTCGGCGGGTGCTACCAATTTGTCACAAATCCCTTGCCCTCTCCCACAACCTTGTGTCGCGGAGAATGTATTGGAACGATCCAAGACTTAGACATTTCCTCCATCTTCGACCTTGACGGTGAAAGTGATTTGCAGCGTAATGCATTGATGCCACATGCCCATTCAATTGCCCACGAAAACAATAATTTGTTTGGCCCCTCAATTGATGGCGAGCTTGAAGAATCACACCGCGAAAAGCTTTTAGAACTTCTTCACCAGTTTCGCGGCTCGTTTGATCGCCAGCAGACGTCCTTAGGCCGAACGCACACCGTTGTGCATCACATTAACACCGGCTCCCAAGCGCCTCTGCGACAGCGTCCCTATCGTGTATCTCCTGTCGAGCGTCGTGTGATCACCGAGCAAGTGGCCGACATGCTTCAACGTGGCGTCATTCGGTTGTCCAGCAGTCCCTGGTCTTCACCTGTGGTACTTGTGAGGAAAAAAGACGACTCGATTCGCTTTTGCGTCGATTACCGCCGTTTAAACAAAGTCACGATTAAAGACGTATACCCTTTGCCGCGCATCGATGTTGCCCTGGACTGCTTGCAAGGCCCTGAATTCTTCTCATCACTAGACCTACGGTCCGGTTATTGGCAGGTCCCCATGGCACCATCAGATTGTCCAAAAACTGCTTTTGTGACGTCCGATAAGCTATACGAATTTAATGTAATGCCCTTCGGCCTTTGTAATGGGCCAGCCACATTCGAAAGGATGATGGATAGCGCCTTGCGTGGGCTAAAATGGAAGACATGCCTATGCTACTTGGATGATGTCGTTGTTTTCTCCCCTGATTTCGACAGCCACCTCCATCGTCTCAGCGAAGTCTTGAGCTGCCTCACGAGCGCAGGCCTTCAACTAAACATCTAGAAGTGCCACTTTGGAGCTCGGAAGCTCACAATACTTGGTCACGTTGTCTCAAAACAGGGCGTCCTCCCAGACCCAGAAAAGCTTCGTGCTGTCGCTGAATTCCCGAAGCCTACGACCGTGAAAGCGCCTCGTAGCTTTGTTGGACTATGCTCGTACTTTCGCCGCTTTGTGAAGAACTTTGCTTCGATAATCGCACCACTGACACAGCTGATCTCTGGCGATGGACACCTCTTTGATTGGTCGCCAGCATGCGATGATGCTTTTGCAACATTACGCCATATTTTTACTTCACCACCTATTTTACGCCACTTCGACCCTACTGATCCAACCGAGGTCATACGAATGCCAGTGGCATAGGACTTGGCACTGTCCTTGCTCAACGCAAGCCTGGCTTCTCGGAGTATGTAGTTGCGTATGCCAGTCGCAGCCTAACCAAGGCAGAGCACAAATACTCGGTTTCTGAAAAAGAGTGTTTGGCCATTGTTTGGGCATTACAAAAATTTCGTCCTTACTTATATGGGCGCCCATTTGATGTAGGTACAGATCACCATTCACTCTGTTGGCTCGCTTCATTGAAGGATCCTTCGGGCCGGCTTGGACGTTGGGCGCTACGTTTACAGGAATTTGATATTCACGTCATTTACCGCTCAGGCCGCAAGCACACCGACGCAGATGCTCTTTCTCGTTCGCCCCTTCCTTCAGCCGTTGCACCTGTTTCTTTCGCCGAAGCTACCATCGGCAGCATCGATATCACTGACATGCCTTCGGAAGAACGCAAGGACCCTTGGGTAGCCTCGCTCATCGACGTTCTCTCCTCGTCTTCGGTGACACCACGCCAGCGTCTACCTCGTGCACTACGTCGGCAAATTCCCCATTATGCAATACGGGGAATTTTTCTACTGTACGGACGTGAGCCCTCTTCTACGCTTGACACGATACTTACTTACCGCCCAGATGCTTCAGAATACCGCCCAGCCTCCGAACTTGTTCAGTGTGCCGAAGAGTGCCGCCAATTAGCGCGTTCATTTATGTCCGTTGCACAAGGTCTCCAAAAAGAACGACTTGACCAAGACAAGCCTGCTCACAGCTTCCCCGTAGGCTCATTTGTATGGCTTTCGGTTCCATTCCAGTCCCCCGGCCCCTCCCGAAAGTTTGCATCCAAGTACAATGGTCCGTACTGCATCATTCAATGCACGTCACCAGTCAACCACGTCGTCGAACCAGTGACACCTGCCGAGGACAGACGATGCCGTGGTCGTGACACAGTCCACATCAGCCGCTTAAAACCTTACTATGATCCCCATGTGCTTGCTTCGCCGTGAGTCGCCAGGATGGCTCCTCTTCACCACCGGGGCAAATGTAGTGGGGAAGAGGGAGAGAGACACTATCTAGTTGGAGCACCTGAAAGACGACTACTACGAAGAGCTGAGCTCGTGACAGTGACTGACGCCTCTTGAACCAGGCAGTTGGTTTTATCCAATAAGCCCCCTTATATCATCAACAATGTTGTGATCTGCCCCAGCGGATTCTGGCGTTGAGGGTAGCGAGTCTTGTATTGACGGCTGCAAAACAGGAACCCTTGCTCTGTCGAATAAGGAAATCGGGTTCCGACCACACAGGTTAGGTCCAGAGCAGTCAAACACAATAAGATGGCAGGTTTCCTTGTATTGCACACATAGGTGCGATTCCCCAATCACTGAGATGGTCCGACATAGCATGACTTCACATGCAAAGGTTAAAGTGCTGGCCACTGTTTGCGATGCTTTTCAAAAACGTTTAGGGAAATAACGCAAACAGGTGATCCAGTATCTACTTATATTGTAAGTTGCACACCACTCCATGAAAAACTGCGCCTTATCGGCGGCTCGAGGTGGCTTTTTCGTGCAGCAAGTAAGGCTCATATATGTGTCTTTATTATGTCTTTATTATCATCGTCTTCAGTTACGGCTTCTTTGAGAGTCAAAGCTTTTCCATGCATTGCGACGCGGCCTTTACTGGTCGTGCTGTGGCACATCTTTGCAAGATGCCCATGAAGTCCACAGTGATAACACCTTGCTCTTATTCAACGACAGCTGTTGCCATCGTGTTTGCCGCTTCCGCATCTATCACAATGCTGCACCACGTCGCGAATAGGAGAAGCTTTAAGAGCATTGGCCTCGGACGCGTATAACTAAAGCAAGGGTGTAGCGTCTGCGGTCATGGTTTCAGCACCATTTTCAGCTGCTTTGACAGAAAGTGCCAATACTTCGGCATCTTCTAGTGTTAAATCTTTTTTCACCTACATCTGTTTCCTCAGTGCCCGGGAGTGTACGCTGCAGACAATAGGATCTCGAAGCATGCGGTGAAGAAATGTGCCGAAATTGCAGTTGTCTGCTATTCGGCAAATAGCCACGAGAAACTCGCTAACGGTTTCACTTGAAAGTTGTGAGCGATTGAAGAACTTGTAGCTTTCCGTTATCTCATGCTTCTTAGGATTGTAGCATTCATTGAAACTCCGGACGACTTCCTCATAAGTCAGTGAATTTGTTGCATGCAGGACTATCCTACCAGCTAGCACTTCGACCGTCTTGCTAGACAACGCCGAAACTAGTAGTGCTGTCTTCTTAGCTGGGTCTGTAACGCTGTTCGCCTCGAAATAAGCTTCTGCTCTGATAAGGTGAGGCTTCCACTTATCTTTTGTTTCGTCGTAATTCGGCAGCTGCAGGGAGGCCATGGTGGTCGTTCCTCGGTCGCCTGATGGCAGGATTCTCATCATCTGTCAGGTACTGTGGGTAGCGATAAAAAAACTGCCCTTGTTGTTGCTACTGTTACGTAGCCGGCGGCTCTGCCCCGGCAAGCAGACACAGTCAGTCGGAGACGAGGGCGAAATATGAACGTTTATTGCATCACGCAAGCTTCTTTTGTAGCTTCACCAAAAAGGGGGGAGGAAAGGAAAATGGTTGAGAACGGCTATTGCTTCAGCAAAGACAGAAAACACGGGGGGGGGGGGGGGGGGGGGGGCGTGGAGTCGAACCTTGTTGATTGCAACACAACTCTTCCAGTTTTCCTGTAAAATGTCCTAATTTTGACCGCGCTTACGATTTTATGAACCTTGCATAAAATATTACAAAATAAATGTATGATAAAAAAATAAAATTAGTAAAGTAGCGTGGCCTCCACGATTGGCTACGGCGCATTGCAGTAGCTAGTCACGGAGGCCACAGAAATGGTGTTGTGTTACATTCCACCATCGGGAGGGAATAATATCTATTGGTGTAATTATCATCAGCAACCTGCCAAGTCTCTTGCATTGTCCGGGAGACTCCCGGGTTTCTACCGTTTTTTCCGTTTGTACGGTTTTCATGAAAATCTCCCGAAACTCAAAATTTGTGTGCGAGATATGGCTGCTTTGACAAAAACGCAGGTCAGTCTGTTTTAGGCTTTTTGCGAACCCACTGAATTTTTTTTATAAACAAATTTGAGAGGCGTTCATCTGAACGTACCGTAGAACCTCAGTGATGCAAAACCGTGACATATACGAATTTATGAAATTTTCCAGTCAAATTCATGTGTCCATTGGGCCAAATTTGTAATGTTCTGAACACTTTTCCTGATTGTGGTGGTGTATGATGTGAACTTTAGTACCAAAACCGTCGAACGAAGGCCGATCAAGAACACCTTTGGAAGTAAGCGTGCGACCAGTGCGTGTGGTTGTCATTGCCACAACTGCTGAGGATGAAACTGCGGTCATTAGCCACTATCATGTATGGGGATGACGTTACTGACAGAACTTAGGAAGTGAGCGTGAGGCCAACGCTCATGCCCTCGTAGCAATCTACGATAAAGGCAGATAAAGGGCAGATTAAAGCAGTAGATTAAAGGCAGTAAAGATGTAAAAAAAGGTTAGAAGCGTTTTGGCATTTCTGTTCAAAGAATCTAGTAGCGAGCAAAGGCAAAGCTTCGAGCAAAGCCAAAGCTTTGACGCGCTCTTTCGCGGTAGCCAGCTGCGCCGTCCCGTCCATTCACGTTTGAAGACATACGCAAATCAATTTTATGAAAATCGATTTCTTTACTAGTTGTCTTGATGATGTGAAATTTCTAGAGCATTTGCACTCCCCCTTTGAGACTTTCACCTTAGTGGGAAACCCTACCCTTGTGTGTTTGGCTACTCCAAACCGTTATGAGACCGCAACGCAGATGTTTCAATTGCATTTGGAACCCCCCGTCTTGTTTTTTTCGATTTTTTTGTGTGCCAGAAATGGGGAAAAATTATTCATCCTGTCGATTTGACTTTTGACGACAAAACATGATTATGCTTGTCGCAAAAGGCAAATCCATCACAGCTACAAATTAAAGAAAGTTGGTACCCCTCCCCCTTTCTCCGATCAAGGGAAAATTATCATTGATTCCGAAATTGAGCTTAGAATGTATGCAGACGACTGCATGATATTTAGAATTATCTCTTATACTCAAGATCAGAATGCGCTGAATAGTGTTGTTTTTTGTTGTTTTGTAATGGAAGTGGAACATGCCAAACTCCAAAGACATGGCAGTAATGGAAGTGCAACATGGCAAACTCCAAAAACATTGCAGTCACGACCTTTTCAAATAAGAAACAACCTCTTCATTTTACATATACTAATGACAGTATAAGTCTAGTAGGTGTTGTGTTGTGTAAATACACTGTCGTACCAAAATTAAAATGGCACATGGTTGTCGAAACAATTTGCAACAAGCTCTTCGAAAACTTTGGTGTCTCCTATGCAAGTTAAGGAACTCAACAAAAGAATGCTGACTGACAGCAGGTAAGACTTTGGTGAGACTCGAGTATGCGTTGGTTTGTTTGGCTGCCTCACCACACACGTGACTTAACTATGTTAGAATGCGCATGTTTTATCACTGTAGCACCTCTCGAACATCTATGCACTTGCAATCTTATCATCCTCCTGTGTAAATAAGATAGCCTACACTGGTTCAAGTGTTCTAGCTTTCGTATTTTTGGTTGCATTTTTTACACACTATACCGGTGATTTGATTCTCGGAGTATTGTGCCTGTTATATCAATTCAAATTTGGTTTCATTGTCTTCTGTTTTTTTTTCTTTTCTGCACTGTGCATTTTTCGAATGAGTTTGATGGGTATTTGCGCACACTCGATGCTGAGCAATTAGGAAAAGGAAGTGCAAAAGCATAAACATTGTTAAATTGTATTTTTTTTTAAGGTGTTGTACATTTGTATTTACACCTTCTACGTACTGGAAACTGAGACAGGCGATGTGGATTTGGAAATAAGTAACATTAAGACATGCTGCTATTACGTTAACTGCTTCACCCTTTCGAGGAGCCATGTTTTTTTTCAAAATTTTAGGGGCGAGTTTCTATCCCCATTATCTCCTCAGTATTGGTACCGGCGCAAAGTTCTAGATGACTGTAATAAAAATAATGAAAAATATTTGCATTTCTATAATTAGCTGTGTGGAAATGCACAGGTTGGATGAAGAGCACTGAGTGTGGTGACTGCTGTAAAGGTGTGGTCAAGCAGTGCTTCTGAATGGTGCAGGCATGAGGAGAGTGGAACGCCACCTCTGCTGCGCACTGTGACGCAGACACTGAAAGTGCGCTGGCTGGACGAGCTTCTTGAACACAAGACCATCTCCTGTCCGATCCAAGACTGCCCCTTCAGCTGCCCTGCCATCACAGCTATGGAGAAACACTACTCGCAGTGCACTGGAGTGAGAGATCTTTTTTGCCACGAAATAATTTTTTTCTGTGCCCATGTTTATTATAGGGTGGTTTGCATTGCACAAATAACAGACTCAAACAAGTGTCTTTCGTGTAGTCGTTTCAAACACCTCTGTCACTTCAAACGCCCGCTGCCTCGTGTTTTGAACTAAAGCTTGTGCATCTTCTCGTGCTTCACGCACCAGGAATCGGTACCAGCCAGTTCAACTTGCCACTCTTTAGCGTGGCTGGCTGTGTTATTTTATGGCCCATGCTATTAAGCAAACTGCAATGCATATTTCACCATACCAAATGAGTGTATTGATCACTGAAGCCTGGGCAAACTGCTAGCTTGGTTACAATTAAAAACATACACTGACTATGAGAGCTGGAATGTCCTTAAATTTATAAATTTTTCTGGTTACAGTTTGTCTTTTAAAGATGATAGTCTTTCTTGGGGGCCTCCAACACAAAAATTTTGGTCTGCCTGTCTGTCTGTGCATTTGTCTGTTTGTCTACATTTACTTGAAACGGTCAACTTAGTCCGCAGTGCCCACCAATGTTGCTCAAGCTTCAGCGTTAATACTTGTGCGAATGTCAATAAAAAAGCAACTATTGCGCATGTCTGGGGAATCATAACAACACGTACAGTCGAAACTCGTAATAACGAAATCGCCGGGGAAACCGAAAAATTTCGTTTTTGCAATAATTTCGTTGCCGCGAGTATGAGACATAAAAGTAGTGATACGACCAGCAGAACGAAAATTTATTGCCAGAATTCGGTCAACTTACTTTGCCGACCCTTGCCATGCAACAACTTCAAAGCTCTCCCTTCGCACTGGAAAAGGTGGTCCATTGCTATGTCGTCGTCATAAGCGCAGAAAAAGAAGCGAAGGGTGTCCAGCGTATACCAAACAACCTGCGGGTTGTTTTGGATGCGCTAGCGCGTCGTTCCTGCCCGCAGTCTCGCTGTCAGCGGAGTTAGGGCTAAAGCCAACTCCGATGACGCGCCGCGCTCGTAGACCGCGCGCCCGCTCGTAGACCGCGCGCCCGCTCGTAGTAATCTGACCGTGCCTCCGCTTACAGCTTCGTTGCTTGCGACGAAGCATGTCACCATGAGTGCGCTAGCGCATCGTTCCTGCCCGCAGTCTCGCTGTCAGAGGAGTGAGGGACAGAGACGACTCCGATGATGCGCCGCGCTCGTAGTAACCTGATCGCGCATCCGCCTACTGCTCCTAACTCAAGCGTAATTAGATCTTAAGTAATCATCGAGCTGTGAACACGTCACGAAGTAGCAATTTTCGAGAGCCATGCCCTCGCGACGCACAAGCAGCAGACGACGATTTCCCGGAGCGAGCGTCTGGCCAATGGCGAGGCGAGCTGAGGCAACATGGCAGCCACAGCCAATCAAGGACTTCGAAATGACCTTCAATCATTTGCTTTTTGTGTGCTTGTTTTTAAACGTAAGAGCCAGCTGAGGTGGGAAAGTTAAGGGGAAACGCGGGTCTTAGAAAAGTAAAAAATGGCCAAAAAATCGATTTTGAGAAAAACGCATTTTTCTAATCTTTGAACCTCTAAGCACCTCTCCTCAAATTATTAACGCTAAATTCGATAAAAAAATAGGTTAAAATCTATTTTCAAACCATCACGGGAGCCGCAAAACAACCCGCAAAACAGAAAATTTGTTCGAACTTCCCGCGCGCGCCGCCAGTGAAGCAGCCGGCGGATCGGCGCCATCTTAGGCTTGTTTTGAAGCTGGTTCCTCTGTGCGCATTTTGCGGGCTCTCAAAATGGCGTAGCTCCAACACAACGACTGCCCTTTCCCGTTTTGCGAAGCCGTCTGCCGGACCGCTGATTGGCTAGAGCGGGCGCGCGCCGGCAAGCCCCCCCCCCCCCCCCCCCCCCCGTATCGCGCTTACCATTGGCTGGCACGGCGGCGCGGCCACGGTTGCTCGCTCTTTTTTTTGTTTGTTTGGTTTTGCTCCGTTGGCGCCTGCTCTCGTGCGTGTTATCTCGTCTGCTACCCGCTCGTGTACCGACGTCGCCGACGTATACGTCTTTCTGCATTTCGCCGGCATGGCTTGGGAAGCTCGCCTGAAGAAGAACACTCGTCAAGCTTTCGGCAGGAAACGAAAGCGAGCGTGGAATGCGCGGCAGAAGAGAGCGGCCTGCGCGCCGCCGAGAACGCTGGAGATGGCCGAGGCAGCGCATTCTGACGACAACGGGCTGTCGGAAATGCCTGTTATTGCGGAGGCAGCACATTCAGACAACGACTCGCTGGCGCAAGTGCCTGTTATTGCCGAGGCAGCACATTCAGACGACGATTCGCTGGCGCGAATGCCTGCCGAAGCGGTGCACTCTATTCGGCCCAGCTGCATACAGCCCTGGCATGCTGTAGAATTGTAAGGATGTCTGGGACACAAATGTGTGTTTTACTTGAAATAGTGTTTTATGTATAAAAGGGCGATGTTTTTATATATAACATGTGTCTTCCTTTGGTTTTCAGTGCACTAGAACAGCCACAAAGTTGTAGACTGGGTTCCTTATACTGATTCAACGGCCAGTACACAGTTTTTAAATGAGCTGTGGCAAATATTTTGGGAAGGTGCATTGACACATTTGGTACAGCCATACTCACATAATGTAGAGCTATACAACGGTGCCATTTTTATTGCTCTAGCTTCACTTTAGCAAAAGTTACAGTTATTAGAAACTTTAAATGCATTTTTCTCAGTTCGATGTTTTTGTGCACCACACTAAACCTTAGGGGTTTTTCTTATATGTTACTGTTGATTGAGAATGACAAACTTGGTATCATTTTATTTGTAATAATATTACCTATGGGGTGATGCTATTTTGATTACTCTAGAAGCATACTGTTAATTACAATTATGGATAGTAATGAGCGAAAATTGAACAGAATATCCATTGTAAGTGCTGGTCTGTTTTCTTATCTATATAATGCTTAAAAATTAATAAAAATAGCATCACCCCATACAGAAAGCCCTCAGCATTGGGGCTATGCATTTATTTTTTGGATCTGGCTTGATTAAGTTGCCAAAAAGCCCCCAATGAAGTGCATAATTAATTAAATTACAGATGTTAATATCTTTTTCTCCACTGAAGCTATTTCAGAAACAATTACATATTTGAAATCAGCATGAAAAACTGTCCAAGATGGTGAGGTTTGGTCAAGATTGAGCCAAAAACAGAAAAAAAATTTTAAAGACCCATGCCCCCCCTTAAACACGGAGAAATGCTTTTTCCGATGAGCCCAAGAAGCCGGCTCCCAGCCTCTCCATCGTGAAGCCATAATTTTGTAAAAATTGCTCTTTTCTCCCGATTTCCAGAAAAAGTTTCACTACCTAGGTGGGTGAAATGAATTTTTCGAAGCACTTCTGCGTGGTTTTTAGTGTAGATATTTTGGAATAAGATAGAAAAAGGGTTCCATAAACTGAAAACTTGATTTTCGAAAAATCGTTTTTTTTTTTGCCATTTTTCGCGATCCCAAAGCCGCGTACACCCTTAAGTAAACAAATATGGCGGTACCCACGCTAGCGCGGCAAAAGCAGACGTTTACAAATTTTGAGTGCGCATAACACGCATACGAGCATATTTTCGGCAGTTAACCTTTGGTGGAAGGGTAAAATAAGGCCCGTACTATGGTGGAAAATTCGTTAATGCAAGATCGCTGTCCAAAAACATTTCGTTGCCGCGAGATACGTAATACATGGGCTTCTATGAATGTTCGTCGGGGATCAGAAAATATCGCGTTGCCGTGGGGATTTCGTACTCGCGTGGTTTCGTTACTGCGGGTTTCGACTGTATATATTCTGCATGTGCGTCTTTTGCTATAAAGAGAAATAGAGTAATTTTAAGGACCGTCGCCCTTATCACACTGTGCTGACTTTGCAACGCTTGCACAAAAAGGCGCGTTTTCAATGCTTTGCTAAGATGAGACGATGGTGGCACTCACCCGTCGCTTTGTGTTCTACACCTTATCACCTCTGAGACGGGTGCGCACACCTGTCTCAAAACCACGCCCTTCGTTTTCCAAGAAAACTACCAGATGGCGCTCATTTATCACGTGTGACGTGACTTGATGCGCTCATTCGCCTCTGCTGCACGCTCGAGGCACTCTAACGCAGCGCCTCCAGAATACCCTTCACCGATTTTCTTGCACAGAACATCAAACAAATGTTTTGTTCACTCTCGTTTTTCGACGACATTTGCAGATTAACATGCAGATACGGGGCCATTTTTTAAATTGTCGTGTTGTTTTTTCTCCACCAGTCTGACTTGTGCCTGATTTAAGGAAAGAAGTGTAAATTCAAGAACTCTTAAATTTGCACTTCTTTGCCTCATTCATAGTGAGGGTCTTTTGGCAGACTTGATACCGTGAGGTAGTATGCGAAAAATCGTTGGTGAGCTGCCAGCTCATAATAAGATCACAAGCTTCATGACGCCAATAGGTGTTCCACGTTCACCGTAATGGCTACCGGAAGTGCTGACTGACTCTTTCGCGTTTCAATGCACACGTATACCTTGCAAAGTAGACGGAGAAATGGCTGTCGCCATAGCTTAGGTCTTTGATGGTGGCAAGGTATCTTTTCATTCACATTCCTTTTTTCATATTTAGATAATACAGTCGAGCCCGCTTATAAACAAACCTGAGCGTAACACTGGCATCTGTTCGCTGTATCCAGAAGTGCATAGTAAATTAAACACAGCTTTTAAAAAAGTTGCGAGTGAAAACACAAACTTTTTTGCCCCAAAAAGTCTGTGATGCACGTGTTTTGAAGAGCAGAAGTGATAAAGGCAGTCTCGAGTTCATTTAAAACGGCAAGGTGCTCGTTCGCCAAGGCCCGTGGCATAAGCTGCATGAAGCACTGGCTCCAAAGTTTCGTTGTTCTCGCAATACGATTCCTCCAAATCGCTCTCGCCACGTACTTCATTCACAATGCCCTAATCCATGCATGGTTACGCAGTGTCGGCATCATTATCGGTCGTTATTAAACCATTGCAACAGATGTCCCATCTGCTCTCCCAGGCCGGAGTCGACAACGCGCTGCCACAAATCGCCGCCGTAGTTCAGAAGCCTCAGGCTCGGCATCAGGCCTGACGTCGACGAAGTCAGCTTCGCGAGAACAGTTTCGCACGCATGTAGCCGTCACCGCCACCCACGAAACATTCACCATCTCCACAGCTAAATACCGGGACGCCCGAAGCGGCAAGTTGGCTGCCAGGCGGTCAACAGCTGTGAGCAAGCGCTTCGCAACGCAGCACCTAACAGGCGGATTACGCTCAAGCCAAGCGGTCACACTTTCGACGTTTTGTTGAGTGGCAGAAAAAAGCGTGCTAGTCGTCCCGTCGGCCATCATGACCACACACCCTCACCAAGGGCAAGCAAGTCGCGCACACGCGACACTCATGCCAGAACGTGTGGAAGAGCTCTGGGCCCGTATCCAGTCAGAAAACGAAACTAATTCGAGTTAGCGTGGCGGCGTCACGGAGCGGTGGAGACGGGCGAAGGGGTTGTTATCAAGAGAGGAGAGCAGACTTGCGAGAAAAAGGCAAGGAGTTGCAAGAAAGAGAGGGGAGGATGCGGTGGGAGGGCGACCTTGAAAACCAAAACACAAAGGAAGAAGGCAAGTTGAGTAGCATGCTTGAAAGGTCCGCGAAACTCGCACGTAGGAAAACTTGCAAAGAGTGCCTGGGCGCGCAGAAGTCAAAGCATGGCCGCCTGGATTGGTGCGCGCGGCGGTGTTCGAAGAATCGGCGGCCGTGGTCAAAAAATTGTTTTGTTGCGCCAGCAGGTTTGCATGGCCTCACGAACTTCGATATTTTGGGATTCGTTCCGCGCAAATTAACAGCTGTTTTCGCGCTTCCGCACGCGCACGGAAGGCATTTTGAGCCGAGTGCGAAGTGAGTGAGAACAAGTCCTAAACACAAAACGAATCGCAATTTATCAGACTTGGTGGGGTAGTGTACAAGACGCAGACTATCGGATACAGTCTGTGGCCGACGATGTGTGCAGATGGTCTGGTCACTCCAGGCTGGCGACGCCAACGACAGTACCAGTGATCAAAAACAGGGTAGACGGCCGACCAATCTTCGAAAATCCGTGGTAGTGTGAAACACGGGCCTCGTCTGGCGATGCAGGGTGCTCAGAGTAGTGGAGAGACAAAGGACAGAGGGGTGCGTAACAAAAAGCAGTCGGGGCATGGAGGAAGGAAACAGCTTTCCTTCGTCCATGGGTTGGGGAGAGCGACAACTAGAGGGCAGCGGAGGCAGGGTCGGCGTTTAACAATAAGAATTAATGGGCACCTCGCCGATGCCTGATCGGTGGTCGAAATTGGTTTCCCGGGAAGGCGGCAGACCGCTGACTCCGTTCGAGTTAACTGATTAGCGGCGCTCAGAGACGTTCGTTGTAAGTGTGATTTTGTGCCATTGAACCAATGTATATTTTCATGGTCTCGTGGATATTGGTCGTTTTAAGCGAAAGTTCACCTTAAGGCGTCTCTCATAATCATATGGTGGTTTTGGGGCGTTCAGCCCTACATATCAATCAATCATTTTAAGAGGGGTTGTTATATGTGGGCTCAACTGTAATTATTTGTGATCAATATTCGTTGATTCATTGGTTGAAGTTTATTGGCATAAGATAAAATACAAATTGATTGCAAACACTGTGTGGTCCCTTAGCCAAAGGCTAGTATTGAGACCATTTACAAACATGTAATAGCCAGTTGTGTTCACCAGTTGTTTTCATCATACTCTTGAATTTTTAAACAACTTTTTGTCTAGAGTGACAAAGTATTGGTAGTGTGTGATGTAAGCTTCCTGTGCAGGTCAATGGTTCTGGGCTAGACCAGTGCCCCTACTGTGAGGCCCAGTTCCTCACCCACAGCAGTGCCTTGCATGTGCACATAGTGGAACAGCATCCCACCAGGCGCTCCCTGATGCACTCCCAAGGGGGGGAGGGGCGCAAAACCCTGGCAAGACGAACCAAGTCTCCCATGCCACCACCGAAGCAGCCCATATTGGTCAGGCCCACTGCCAAAGTGAGATATTCCTGGTTTTTCTTTCTCTAGGCTCTTCACAATAAAAAGTAAATGAAACACACTTTCAAAGTGCAGTATTACCTACGCCTAGTTGGGCGAGTTGATGCATCATATTCCTGCATAGCTTTGTCGCAGCTCAGTTTGAGCATGAAGGAAAAGGAATGTAACAAAAAAAAAGAAGACTAGTCGTAGGTTGAGCAGCAGTAACTGTTGCCTGTGTAAGCACGATTACCTTGTACAGTGAAACCGTTAAGACTGCCAGGAATGGTGGGAACCGCATTAAGGGGGGAAGCTGCACTTGAAAAGCGACTTTTTTATTTATGGATAGATCTGAACCAAATTTTCACAGTTTGTGTATTTTGATGTGCAGATTCCAAAAATATAATTACTTTTGTGATAGAGCTAGTAGTTCCCAATATAATGTGCTATCATTGCATAAGCTGGGTCCTTTGTTTGGAGCAAACTTAGCGTCTAATCAGAACACACAAAAATGGTGTTTACAGTATTGAAACAATGTAGGATGTTCAAGGATAGCAAGATGCTATAAATCAATTTACTAGGCGAATTTTAAAAAGAGTTAGAGGTCATCAATGTTTGCAGAAAAAAAGCCATTGTCACATATCATACATGTGACCCATTAAAATATTTTGTGAAATGTATATTGCCCTGAAAATAGGCATATTGCTTGCAGCATGCATTTATCTTTCTGGCAAAACAAAAATTATGCTGATAGCTCAAATAGAACAGAAGCTATTTATCCTTCATTGTGACAAATGTGTCAAAATTGCTGTTTTTAGAAAACAAGGAAAAACGTTGAAAAACAATTTTATTGGAAAAATACCTATAAAAGCATAAGAAAATGCATCAGGGGCATATCTGGATGCATCCCATTCTTATTCCTCGTCTTGGCCAGCTTCCTCACATTCTCAGATGCTTCTCTTTCCGATCACATCAGCGTCTACCCTCACACGGCCAGAGTCGACATCGCGCATGCTGTCAGGGAGGCGCGTGTCTACGCGCTCTTCTCCGTTCCCGATAGCATCGGCGCGGTCATAGTCCATAGAGCGTACGCTATCCGTGGAACCCGTCTCGTGCACTCCACTGTTGACGATAACATCAGTACTCGTGCGGCCAGCGTCCACGCCGCGCAGGCACGAGGAATCGTCTACGGCCCCGTCGACGTTATCAGATGATGTCGGAGCTTGCTCACGCAATGCAGTAGCAGCGCCATTGGGCTTTCTAACCCTGCCTTTCTTCCGTGAACGGCCAAAATGATGCTTCGACCGGAACTTTTTTTACATCGCCGGGCATAGCGAACCGCAATATTCTAGCACACTGACCGCATGAACACGTTAGTGATAAGACACCATCACAAGAGCGATACCTTTTCAAAATGGCAGCTGACACTGCCATCAAGTTTCCCTGGCCAATCGAGAAATGCCATTTTGGTTACGTGCATCAGGCCTGTCGCGCGCAGCGCGTGGTTTTGCTTTGCTTTTTTTTGCTTCGGCGTGGGGCACATGGTTGCTTACTGAAAACAAGAGAAAATCTGGAAACGCGACCTTTCAAATAAGACCAAAATGGCGCTGGTGGAACGCTTAGTTCGCGTGCTGTCGGCGGTTGAAGTAAGGCTAGTTTAGACTTGAATATAAAGGTCCGCTTGCGCGTAGTTGCTCTTTATATCTTTTATAACTCTGGAAATAAATAGAATTTCGAGCCTAAATTTGCTGATAGATGCAGAAGGGCCTCGGGAAAGCAAAAATGATGAGAGAGAAAATGCGATTTTTTGGCCGATTTTCGACTTTTAAGTGCCGCATCCCCCCTTAACTACCAGCTCCAAATTTGTACTCCTGACAGGCATCATCGCGGTCAACAAAGAAATACTGTCACTGCAAATATTGCCTAAAGTGGTCATCACAATGCCATTTCTTTCTTTTTACCAAAATGCAAGAAAGATTTTGTCACTCTTGCACAACTTTCTGATAGCATGCGGATGGGGACGCCAGTGGCCCCGTTGCGGTGGTCTAGTGGCCCAGGTACTTGGCGGCTGACCCGCAGGTCACGGGATCGAATCCCGGTTGCAGTGGCTGCATTTTCGATGAAGGTGAAAATGCTGTAGGCCTGTGTACTCAGATTTGAGTGTACGTTAAAGAACCCCAGGCGGTAAAAATTTCTGGAGCCCTCCACTATGGTGTCCCTCATAATCATATGGTGGTTTCGGGATGTTAAATTCCACATGTCAATCGATCAACCTGCTTGGCGCATGCCATGACTACCCAGTCAACTTGCTGTCGAATACGTCTTTCGCTTCAAGTTCTGGCACAGATTTGGCGAGTAGCCTGTTAAGGTATCGTGGTGATGACAGGCTTTCTGTAAGAGATATGCACTCCGCAATGCTCTAGCAGTCTTGGGAGCGAACGGCGAGGCTTTAGAGCTGTCGCATAATAGGACTCTCTACCGTCCTTCATCGCTTTTTTTATTCTGTATCGCAATAGAAAGTGTACCGTCTAAAATACCTTGCAGTGGTTTTTCCGGAAAGTGAGTAGAAGTGTATAAAACAAAATTCTTCTATAGTGAAACCTCGTTAGTGCGTACTTGCTTTAAGTATACGAACCGTTAAAACGTAGTTGTGGTGAATTCTCGACCGAGTCTTATAGAGACTAATGCATTTGCGGACCGCTTAAGCCGTAGTGTTCGGCCTGTTCCTACCGGTTATTTCGTACTGTGTACCGCGATAACATCTTGTGGGACAAATTGTTACTGCTCCGCTGAACTTGCAGTTGCTACAATGTGCCGTGAACAGTTTTTCGTCATGTTGATAAGTGCCGAGATCAGCTGATACGAGTTTTGTGCGATTGTTGCGATGACGCTGGGAGTAACCATCGGGGGGAAAAAAACTAAGGGGAGGTGGCGACCACCGCCAAACGCGCCGATGACTGTTCGCCGGCAAAAAGCCTCATCATAGTAATCATCCGCGGTTACCTCCTCAGGCAGGCATGTGGCGTAGCGTCACTTTAGGCTTGGTGCACGCTTTTAGGGCGCGGCTACCTAAACATGCTGGGCTGCCGATCGCTGCCTCTTCATTATGTGGGACCGTGTTCAAGCGCACACCGTTTTACAGAAATGCAAGCAGCTCGCTGTTACAGAATATAGTGTTGTGGATCGCGGGCACTGAAAAACCTTGCTGTATTATGCCAACTTGCGCACCGTACAGCAAGCTTAGCGCTGTTGTTACCATGCTGCACACTTTTATTTAGTGACAGCCGAAATGCACCTCCGTCTGCTGCCAGGACTGCTAGAGCATCACCGAGATCACATTGCCTACGGAAAGCTCTTTGGGGCCGCCTTAACCCAGCAGGCTACTCGCCAAATCTGTGCAGCAAGACGATCGGCATTCACGGTGTGCGCAGTGTGAATGAAGCGTTGCATGCAACTAGCCATGCAATAAAGGATTTGGCTCTCTGCGACTGTACGGCATAAAAAAAAAAACTGCGTCAGTTTTCGCTTAGAAGCAGACCGTGAAACAACTGTATCACGAACAGCCGATTGTGTCTGTTCTGTCCACGCAGGAAGTAAAGTTGTTTCCTTTCTCCATGGTTCCGTCGCTGTACCACGCTGCATATCCCGGATCTCGCTGTGGTTTCGAAATGCTCATTGGCATCGCCATCGCGGGCTATCGGGTGGTTCTTCGAGAATCAGAAACTTTTTTGTACCTTGGAAAAAAAAAAGAAATGGCTTTGCAGGGGGCACTTTAGGCAATGTTTCCCCCAGCACTGCATTTATTATTTTGTTAGCTGCGATGGCGCATGTCAGGGGATACAAATTTGTAGCTGGCAATTAATACAGTACATTTATTGCGTAGTTATGCTGCCATCCGTGGCAGGTTTGTATCAAGGGGATTTCACTGTATTTGCATTTGATCTCCACCCTTTCCATCCTTCCTAGTGGTGTCTTGCATGTTCATAGCACTGGTTCGTGGGGGCAATGATGATTGTAGTGTTTGTGAAAGTTGAAAATTGAAGCCGTGTGCAGTTTTTGCAGGCTTCATTGTGTTTTATTTTACAGTAAAACAAATATCATAGTGGTGGTCATAAACGTGCAAATTGTCGAATACCGTAGTATTGCCGCAGTTTCTCCAGCTTTGTTTTGTCAGTGAGAAAAACCAACCCAGTCGAGTGGGAAAGCTGGTCTGTTCCGGCAACACTAGCGCATCGGTGTTGTGAAACGAACTGTAGTGGTTTCACTCATGCTATAAACAGCTTAAGAAAACAAACATGTGACATGCTTCACAAAAGAACAGAAGGTCCCTGCTGTCTTTCAGTTATGTTTAGGTGTTTCTTGTTACATATTTATTTATGTATCATTGCGATAGCAACTATGTGGACACTCTTGGCTGGGTTTTGGTGTCGACATGGGTGTCGGCGTCGGTGTCGATGTCATGCACCGTATATGTATACGTATCTATATACATTCGAACCCTGCGACAACAAAAGTGCCGGGGCACGGAAAAAATTTCGTTTAAGTGAATATTTCGTTTTAGTAAAGTCGAAAAAAAAAATATAGCTGATCTGAGCTAGCAAAACAAAGGAACGTTTATTCTCAAAATTCAAAAATTGTCCGCTGCTTTCTATTTCTTTCCAGCAGCGTCAAGACATGATTCTCACCCAAGCATAGCGAGGCCATGGTGAAAAGCAGGCTGAAACAATGCCTAAAACCGCCTTCGCGAACGAACCACACAGTTGCGTTAACACATTAACACCAGCAGCTGTCTGCCGTCAAAAGTATTCGAAAGCGCTGAGATGGAGGCAGAGTATTGTGAAGCGGCGACTTTTGCATTATTCTATGCCATTCTTATTATATATCACTCGTGGCTGCCTGATCTTGCTGATAATGTGGACGAACAGCCGCTCTGATTAGTTACCACACTTGCCAAGCGCAAACGTAATGATAAGAATCGGAATTAGAAAAGGCATCGTTTCGCATTTGCACCCAGCAGCTACGTGAAGGAAACCATGAACTATGTGGCTAAGCTTTAGCTTCGGATCGTCTGCGGCTCAAAACGCTCAAAAGCAAGCCAGTGGCAAAAGCAGGGCAGTCTCTTTGCCATCGCTATCGAGCAATGGCGGCGCCCATGCTTGCTGAACAGCAGCGGTCTTTGGTGGTGCCAAACGCATGTTTTAGGCTTCGCTGACGCATTTTCAGGCACTGAAAATGCACTGAAATGTTAAAAATTGGGTTTACGGCAAAGCAATAAGTATTTGAGCCTGGAATTGGATCCTAAAATTTCGTTAAAGCGAGACGATCGAAGAAAAAGAGTTCATTGTGGCGACAATATTTATGCATTGACTCCTCTGGACTGCTGACAGGGAATCGTGAATTTTTCGTTGCAGCGAAAATTTCATCGAAGAGGTGTTCGCTGTAGCGGAGTTCGACTGTATATGAAAACACAATAAAGAAAAAAAAATCCTGAAAAAAAAGACTCCGGTGCACGGAATCAAACATGGGACCTCCACGTTGTGGATGTGAGGAATTAACTACTCAGCCACATAGAAGTACCTCCTTCATTGTTCAAACGGCAAACTATTTATATCTACCACTTACCGCTGTTGGTGGGCATCTCGGAGGGGAATTATCGTGTTTTCAGCATCATCAGCAAGATAACGCAATGAGCGCGCGATGGCTCTCATCTCTCAAGCAACTTTGCCCCCCGGAGAGGAGTGGAATGGATGATCTCTCGCGCACCCTTGTCACCCGATGGGGAGGAATATGCGTTTTGGCTAGCGTAAGGCTTGCACTGGAATGACTCTGTTGTACCGTATAAACCGGAATATAAGTCGAGATATTTTCAATAAAATAATAAGCTAAAGTCGCCCCTCATCTTATATAGCGGTGTTTAGCCAAAAGTGCGACGCTGTCTGGCAACATGTAACTTGCATGTGCTTGTGAAGCCGGGCATCCGAATTCATTCGCAGTCTGTTTTTTTTTTTCTCCGTCCGTTTTCTTTGTGTACGTGATTTGTTTCCGATCTGTTCTAAGTTTTCGCTCCACTTGACATTACGCTCCATTTTTTGTGGCCTCTTTTTTTTCGTTCACTGACTATGTCTAGCAGAGTTCCTAGCACTGAACTCTTGGGTGCGTCGATTTACGAGACGCAAAGGATTTTCTCCCCGGCGGTGCACATCCATCTGTCAAAAGTTGCCGGAAAAGTTCGAGGACAAGCTCATAAACTTTCAGCGCTTTGTGAATGGCCTTTGGGAGCAGAACGACTGCATGATGGGGCAGATTGGTAACGCCGATAAGACCACCTTGTGGTTTGACATGCTTTCGTCTGCCACAATCACGCAGCACGGCGCCAAGGATGTGAAGCTGTTGTCCACTGGCAGCAAGCACTCGCGCTTCACCGTCATGCTGGCATGCACGCCAGATGGTAGAAAGCTTCCGCCCTTCGTCATTTTCAAACGCAAGACAATGCCGAAGGAAGTGTTCCCGCCCGTTGTTCGTTCGTGTCAACAAAAAGGGATACATGGACGATGCTATGATGCTCGAATGGATACGAGTGGTGTGGAACCGTCGGCCAGGTGCACTGCTGCGTCTTCGCAGCATGCTGGTGTTGGATGCGTTTTGTGGCCACTTAACCGACGCAGTGAAACACACACTCGGCGACGGAAAAACGAAAACGGACCTCGCCGTGATACCAGGTGGTATGACGTCCGCACTCCAGCTGCTCGACGTTGTGCTAAACAAGCCGTTCAAGGACCGAGTGCGGCTGGAATACCAAGAGTGGATGTCCGGCGACAACCCCAAGACACCGACGGGCCGCCTACAGAGGCCTCCGCTTGCGACTGGTTGTGGCTGGGTGCTTTCCGCCTGGCGCTCCTTGCCGGATTTCATGGTGAAAAACGCTTTCAAGAAATGTTGCATCAGCAACTCGCTGGATGGCACTGAAGACGACGCACTGTGAGAGGCGGCCAGCGACAAACTCTCGTTTTCAGAAGACAGTTTTGCTTCGTCGGACGAATAAGAGCAGTTGCGATGGTGGTTGAGGGGAGCTCTGACGATCGGGGTGCGGTGCGCCCAATTTGCAAATAAATGTCGTTCGGCAATTTTTGGTTGTTTTTTTTTTTCTTTTTCGGTAACCTGAACTTGGGGGGGTCGACCTATATTCCCACTCGACCTATAGTCCGGTTTATACGGTAGTAAGGCATACCAAATATTTGAACGCATATTATCATACTCGATCATTATCATACTCATATCATTCATACTCATATCATTCTAATTTAAAATATTGAAATTTTAAAGGATTTGAAATTAACGAATAGATTTGTCCACATGTAACCCTCTCCCCTGTAAATGTGGTTTTACTGCAGCAAAGAGGTACTATACCAAGAATACACCTTTTCAATGCAAATATGCACTGCCACGAAGCCCCCCAACAAGGTTAAACGAACATGTTACTCTCCCGTCAATTCTTTCCTTTTCAAGTTTAACAGCTTGTCATGCTGGCTCATGTGCTCCAAGTGAAGTAAATTTGAAAATGTAAGGTGTTTCGTACTCCTCCGCAAAACTTTTCGCATATGCATGTTCCCCTTCGGAGGGAAAAGCCTTTCCTCTTCATAAAGTTAGTTAGCCAGCACCTGAACGCTTTAAACTGGCTCCGTATTAGACCTTTTTCTAAGACTAATTGCATAGCCCGCACTTGGAGCAGTTCTGTCGTCACGGGCCGCTGTGTTGCTCGCTGCTCAAGCACATACTCGCCGAGCAGCTCTTTAATTTGCGGAAACCGACCCTGCTGTGGTCCACTGAAACCTTTGCGTGAAGCTTTGCTGTCGACAATCTTCTGCTTTTGTTTCTGCCGGTCCCGCGCGCACGTTTCGGGAACTCCGAACGACCGCGATGCGGCCCGATTTCCGTCCGTTTCTGCACACGCGATTACTTTTCTTTTAAAAGCGGCATCGTGGTGCACTCGAGTTTTTGGAGTCCGCCCTTCCACGCCGTCGATGCTAATGCACTACTAGAAGACGAACTCCTCAGCACACGTACGAAGTGCCGCACATGGGAAACACATAGGCAGAAATGGCCGACGCGCCATGCCGACGCGGCACGTAGGGAACGGCCATTTTAGATTTGCTGATGGCAATAGATTGAGTGTAATTTTTTGTTCGTACTCGATTCTAACGCACATGCGCTTTATGAACTCGCTTAACCGGAAAAAAGGTGCGCGTTAGATTCGAGTAATTACGGTATTCCCACTCGACCTATAGTCCTGTTTATACGGTAGTTACTGGACGCACAAAGGTCACTGCAATTGTTGCACAGCGTCCGTTTGCGAAAAGGGCGCGCTTTTTAGACTAGCGAAGTAACAACTGAGACTCCTATTCGCGTTCGCCTGTGGCTGTGTGTACGTTTCGTGCGTCATTTGTGCGTTAGAAACGCGGGGCACGTTTCGATCTGCTTGGCATTCTGCGCGTGACCTTCCAATTTGTTGTTATCGCGTTCATTGCTTCGCTTTTGCAGCAAAGCTGTGACTTTTTTCGTTTATACTAGTATCCTAAGGACCCAAAAATGACACTACATAAGGGGGGATACTAGCGTGGGTACAAGAAAAAGGTGTGAACATATACAGGTAAAGTTCAATGCGGAAACCATCAAATAAATTAATTAACGTATCCTTAGGGTAAACAATTTTTGGTATCGCCATTTTCGTTAAGTAAAAAATACAGCTAAATAAGAAAAGTTGTAAAAGCTGAAACACAATCTCGAAGAGGCAAAAAGAAAGTCTGAAAATGATACACAAGGCAAAGTACAACTCTGATGATCATGTTGTGTTTCAATTTTAATGTGGGAAATGTCTTTTTTCTTTTACAGAACGGATGGTTACATTTAGGCTATAGAGGGTTTCCTTCCAAAAATGCTGTTAGGGTAACTTGGACAGGTGATGATTCTGTAAGTTACACGACAGACCCAAGACACTGTAAACAGGGAATTTTCATGAGTCAGACTACAAGGTTACGCCGCATATGCACAAAAAACGTGGATGACGTAAACAGGCTTACCGCTCTAAAACGAACACTATCAGGCAGACACCATCGTAACACATTCCTTGAACGTCTATACGGATGCACTGGAAGTGGATCGCAATGAAGCACTTAGGGGCGGAGGCTACCCCGGAAACCAAGAGAGAGAGAGAGAATAAACTATTAATAATGTCACGGAGTCGTGACGTGGCCAAAGACAGAAAACTTCGTGTTGGGATTTAACTGTTTATTTGGGCGAACCTGTGCCCGGTAAAGGGAAAGTCTAATTACAGCAGCAGTCTTGCACAGATAGCAGTCTCGGACTGATAGCGGCGAACGCAGCGTCGGCCTTCGATCAACAACTGACAAGCGGCGAAGCGCGTCGGCATTTATACTCTTGCCGTCGAATGTTCTAGCGTTATCGCTGGTGGTGGCGTAGGTTCCAGAACAATCTGTACCGTTCGCACAGTGGGCGTGATCTTATCGAAATGATCTACTACAGTCCGGAACCTTCTAGAAAACTGCAGGCGCGGTTTGCGCTGAGAATCGTGCGGTGTTTTCGGACGATAACAAAAACTTGGGAAATGGAACGTGGCATTGCCCCCCTCTGAAAAAAAAAGGCATCGTCCCGATGCTCTAACTAAAGATGAAAGTACATTAATAATGCAAGAAAGTACAATGAATAAATTACGATACAACAATAATACAAAAAAAACACTAGTTCAGTTTGTTAACGCGCATGAAACGGCTTGAGGCGCGCGACATGGACGACTTCAGGTCGCGATCGGCGTCGTTGAGAGTTCGTGATGCCGTCGGGGACAACCTCGTAATCAAGCTGGCCGAGCCGTCGAACCACCCTGTACGGTCCGAAGTACCGTCGCAGAAGCTTTTCACTTAGTCCACGTCGGCGTATCGGCGTCCACACCCAAACACGTTCACCGGGCTGGTATTCCACGAAGCGTCGTCGAAGGTTGTAACGGTGGCTGTCAGTCGTCTGTTGATTCTTGATACGGAGACGCGCAAGTTGTCGGGCTTCTTCGGCGCGTTGAAGGTACTCGCTCACATCGAGGTTTTCTTCGTCGGTGACGTTGGGTAACATGGCATCGAGCGTCGTTGCCGGGCTTCTTCCATAGACCAATTTGTATGGAGATATCTGCATCGTCTCCTGCACCGCCGTGTTGTATGCGAAAATCACGTACGAAAGAATGGCGTAACATGTCTTGTGTTTGACATCTACGTACATTGGCAGCATGTCGGCGATCGTCTTGTTAAGCCGCTCGGTGAGGCCGTTGGTCTGTGGGTGGTACGCTGTCGTCCGGCGGTGGTTTGTTTGGCTGTATGCCAAGATCGCTTGAGTTAAGTCGGCAGTGAATGCCGTTCCTTTGTCGGTGATAAGGACCTCCGGGGCGCCGTGACGTAGGACGATATTTTCGACGAAGAACTTAGCTACCTCGGATGCACTGCCTTTTGGCAGGGCTTTTGTCTCGGCGTAGCGGGTGAGGTAGTCGGTAGCTACCACGATCCACTTGTTTCCGAAAGCCGACGTCGGGAACGGCCCCAGTAGGTCCATACCAATCTGCTGGAAAGGTCGGCAAGGTGGATCAATTGGCTGCAGAAGTCCCGCTGGCCTTGTCGGCGGTGTCTTGCGTCGCTGACAGTCCCGGCATGTCCTCACATAACGAGTGACGTCGGTGGTAAGACGTGGCCAGTAGTACCTTTCTTGTATCCTCGCGAGCGTGCGGGAAACACCGAGGTGCCCTGCCGTCGGATCGTCGTGCAGGGCCTTCAGGAGTTCTGGTCGCAGAGCTGAAGGCACCACAAGGAGGTACTTAGCTCGAAGCGGTGAAAAGTTTTTCTTTTGTAGAAGACCGTTTCGTAGAAAGAACGACGCAAGTGCGCGCTTGAATACCTTCGGGACTTCGGCGGTCCTGCCTTCGAGGTATTCTATTAGGGCTTTAAGTTCCGGGTCGGCCCGCTGTCGTTCAGCGAAGTCGTCGGTAGTTATCGTTCCCAAGAAGTAGTCGTCATCCGAGTCGTCGGGTAGCGGTTGGTCGACAGGCGCACGAGAGAGACAGTCAGCGTCGGAGTGTTTTTTGCCGGACTTGTAAATGACAGTAATGTCATATTCTTGAAGTCTCAGGCTCCATCGTGCGAGGCGACCTGAAGGGTCCTTCAAGGTGGCTAGCCAACACAAGGCGTGGTGGTCGTTCACAACTTTGAAGGGCCTGCCGTAGAGGTAGGGGCGAAATTTCGACGTAGCCCAGATGATGGCGAGGCACTCCTTTTCTGTTGTGGAATAATTTGCTTCTGCTTTGGATAGGGATCGGCTGGCGTAACTAATAACCCTTTCAAGTCCGTCAGCCTTCTGCACAAGAACGGCGCCAAGACCTACGCTGCTTGCGTCAGTATGTATTTCTGTCTCGGCAAATTCGTCGAAATGGGCAAGTAACGGAGGCGTCTGGAGGCGATGTTTAAGCTCCTGGAAAGCGTGTTCCTGTGGCGTTTCCCACTTGAACTCCGAGTCGGCCTTGGTAAGGTTAGTGAGAGGATCGGCGATGCGGGCGAAGTTTTTCACGAACCGCCTATAATAGGCGCACAGGCCCAGAAATCGGCGCACGGCCTTCTTGTCAGTGGGCGGCGGGAAATCGGCGATGGCGGCTGTTTTCCGTGGATCGGGACGAACTCCAGACTTGCTGATAACTTGCCCCAGAAACAAGAGCTCCTCATACGCAAATCTGCACTTTTCTGGTTTCAGTGTGAGTCCGGACGTCTTGATGGCTTGAAGTACAGCTTCAAGGCGCCGAAGATGCTCGTCGAAACTCGAGGAAAACACGACGACGTCGTCCAAGTACACAAGGCAAGTCTGCCACTTCAATCCTGCCAGTACTGTATCCATAACGCGTTGAAAAGTTGCAGGCGCTGAGCAAAGGCCGAAGGGCATCACCTTAAACTCGAAGAGGCCGTCCGGTGTTATAAACGCCGTCTTCTCTCGGTCTCGTTCGTCGACTTCGATTTGCCAATAGCCAGTCTTGAGGTCCATTGACGAGAAGTACTTGGCGTTGTGGAGCCGATCAAGGGCGTCGTCTATTCGTGGGAGAGGATACACGTCCTTTCTTGTGATTTTGTTCAGGCGGCGATAATCGACGCAGAAACGTAGGGTCCCATCCTTTTTCTTCACTAACACCACGGGGGATGCCCACGGACTCTTGGACGGCTGGATAATGTCATCTCGCAGCATTTCATCAACTTGTCTCTTCATTGCCTCACGTTCTCGCGTCGAAACCCTGTACGGACTCTGACGAAGTGGTCTGGCATTTTCTTCGGTTATGATTCGATGTTTCGTGATTGGGGTCTGCCGAATTTTCGATGACGACGAAAAGCAATCTTCGTATTGCAGGAGCAGGGCCTTGAGCTGTTCTTGCTTATCGTTCGGAAGTCTGGGATTGACGTCGAAAGCTATGGGAGGGGCTTGGTTCCTCTGAGCAGGTTCCACAGAATCGGCGAGGGCGAAAGCACTGGTGGCTTCGACAATTTCTTCGATGTATGCGACCGTTGTTCCTTTGTTCACATGTTTGTACTCATTGCTGAAATTCGTGAGCAGAACCGTTGCTTTGCCTCCTCGCAGCTCTGCAATTCCTCTTGCGACGCAAATATTTCGGGTGACCAACAGATGCTGACTGCCTTCAACGACGCCTTCCAAGTCAGGTGATTTTGGAGCGCCGACTGAAATAATGACGCTTGAGCGAGGCGGAATGGTGACTTGTTCTTCCAGCACATTCAAGGCATGGTGTCCTGACGGCGTGCGCGGCGGTAGTGCTTCTTCTGTGGATAACGTTATCGACCTTGTTTTTAGGTTGATGACAGCACCATGGAGGCATAAGAAGTCCATGCCAAGGATGACATCTCTCGAGCAACGCTGTAGGACTACGAAGTCTGTAGGATAAATACGGCCGTTAATGGTGACTCTCGCTGTGCAGATTCCTGCAGGCGTTACGAGAAGACCTCCGGCTGTGCGGATTTCAGGGCCTTTCCAAGCTGTCCTAACTTTCTTTAACTTCGCGTCGAACGACCCACTGATGACAGAATAGTCGGCTCCAGTATCGACGAGAGCAGTCGCACTGTGGCCGTCGATAAGAACGTCGAGGTCGCTAGTTCGCCGTCTCGCATTACAGTTAGGGCGTGGCGTCGGGTCACGGCTGCGTCGGCTTGTTCCGCTGCTTTCATGTTGCGTCGTCCGGCCACCTTCGGTAAGTGAGCTTTTGCCTTCAGGGCTTTTCCTGGTTGGGGTTGTGTTCAAAAAGCTCCGTTGCGTCGGCGTCGTCGTCGGAGGATCTTCGGTAGTTCGTCGCACAGCAACCGCACCTCCATCGGTTGCTGCCCTTAGTTTCCCGGATACGGGCTAGGAGACCGGCCCCGCGTTGGGCCAGAGTACTGCCGGGGGTGTGGTGACATGCGGCGGCTGGGCGACGGCGAACGGGAAGGACTTCGTGGTGTCCATTGAGTTCCTGCCAGGTAGTCGGCGATGTCACGTGGCCGATCTCCTGGCTGCGGACGCGGTGCATTGACGGCGAAGCCACGGAGTCCCATCTGTCGGTACTGGCAACGGCGGTATGTGTGCCCGGCCTCGCCGCAGTGGTAGCAGAGCGGGCGGTTGTCAGGTGCACGCCAAACGTCCGTTTTTCTCGGTGCACTGCGCTGGCCCGCTGGGGAACGGTAGGACGTCGGTTGGGGTGGTGGCGGCGGTGGCGTCTGGCGACGGAAGTGTGACGGGGTGGCGTTTTGGCGTGGACGGGGAGGAGCGCTGTGGCGCACTGCAGCGGCGTAGCTCATAGTTTCTGGCTCGGGCGGCGGTGTTTCGGGAATTCGAAGCGATTGTCGGACTTCTTCTCGCACAATGTCGGCGATTGAATCCACTTGAGGCTGCGCCGAAGGCAACAGTTTGCGCAGCTCTTCCCGCACGATCGCTCGGATCGTTTCACGCAGGTCGTCGGAGTCACTGGCTTGAGCAGCAGCGCATTCTGGAGTCAGGCGACGATTATACTGTCTGGTGCGCATGTCCAGCGTTTTTTCGATGGTGGTCGCCTCGGATACAAATTCTTGGACGGTGTTCGGTGGGTTCCTCATTAGTCCCGCGAAGAGCTCCTGTTTGACCCCTCGCATGAGGAAACGAACTTTCTTTTCCTCAGGCATGTCTGGGTCAGCGTGACGGAATAGGCGGGTCATCTCCTCTGTGAAAATTCCAACCTTTTCGTTTGGTAGCTGAACCCGGGTCTCGAGTAGAGCAGCGGCCCTCTCTTTGCGAGTGACGCTTGCGAACGTTTGAAGAAATGCGCCGCAGAAGACATCCCACGTTCGGAGCGTGGACTCCCGATTCTCTATCCAGGTCCTTGCGGTGTCTTCCAGGTAGAAGTACACACGACGGAGCTTTTCTTCGTTGTCCCAGTGGTTGAGGGCGGCCACACGGTCGTATGTTTCTAGCCAGGTTTCCGGGTCTTCAAACGATGAGCCATGGAACGTTGGTGGTTCCCTGGGTTGATGAATGACGATCGCGGGCTGGGACGCTCCGGTTGTCATTGTCGCTGCAGTCGAGGTCATGGTCTTGGTCTTCCGTGCCTTGTCTTGTAGCAGGCCGTACTCCGGTGGGAGACCTTGCTGTCGGCGGCTCGTTCGCTGCTCTTGGTTTGCGCCGGTGTCTTCTCCGCGAAGGGGGCTGGGTTCACGGCTTGACGGGGGCGTCCGGTACATGAACGAAGCAGCACCTCCACCAGATGTCACGGGGTCGTGACGTGGCCAAAGACAGAAAACTTCGTGTTGGAATTTAACTGTTTATTTGGGCGAACCTGTGCCCGGTAAAGGGAAAGTCTAATTACAGCAGCAGTCTTGCACAGATAGCAGTCTCGGACTGATAGCGGCGAACGCAGCGTCGGCCTTCGATCAACAACTGACAAGCGGCGAAGCGCGTCGGCATTTATACTCTTGCCGTCGAATGTTCTAGCGTTATCGCTGGTGGTGGCGTAGGTTCCAGAACAATCTGTACCGTTCGCACAGTGGGCGTGATCTTATCGAAATGATCTACTACAGTCCGGAACCTTCTAGAAAACTGCAGGCGCGGTTTGCGCTGAGAATCGTGCGGTGTTTTCGGACGATAACAAAAACTTGGGAAATGGAACGTGGCAATAATAACAAAAGCACACTGAGCCTTTCTTGGGTGGGGCCCTTAGTCCAAGGCTCCATTGCCTTGCGCGAACCTGCGAGCCCTGCGAACCTGCGAACGCAAACCTGCAAACCTGCGACCGATTCAGAGCACGTGCTGGATCCGGCAATCTCGGACACGCTCGATGCATTGCATTCGCGGCTCCAGATACACACGGTTTGTCGGATTCTGGACTGGTGGCAGCCGACAGCACAGTTTCGCCAGCGCAAGCATCTACACACTGTGCTTTTGCAGCAGAAAAGCGGAATTTCGATTCTCATAGAATCCGCATAACATGTTTCCGCGCTCCGAACTAGCGCACCGTCTTCGGCTTCGTTGCCGGCATCACGCACAGCAACAAAAACTAAAGGGCACAGAACTTGTGCGAAAAGAAAAAAAGAAGAGAAACTGATAAAAAAATACAGTGCAAGGCAAAGTGCGGCCCGTAAGCAAACATCTATCGAAGCAGACGGAGCATAGAGCAACAGCGAGACGAGCACGACGGACATGCCATTGCCAGGAGGGACGGCCCCTCGCTTCCAGCGCAGCAGCCAATGGCGGGCGCGTTCGCCCGCGAGATATAAATTAGCTGCTCTGGCCAACCAGCGCTCCGCATCGCATCTTGTAGAAACGCGGATAGAATCTCAACTGTGCTGTTGACGCCATTTTGAAAAGCGGCAAACGAAAGAAAAAGAATTCAATGTCAAAACAAGACCAAGATGGCACGGAACGACGGAATGGTTGCGGGATGGCGCGCACGCGAAAATTTGTTTCATTTTCTCTTTTGCGTGTGTTTTGGTTGATGTGGCGTCCTCGAAAATAGCATGTTTTTTGCACTTAGGGGTTGAAATTGGCACTGATATTTACAGAATAGGTAGTTTATGTGACATACAACCTAAAAGTATTGTTACGTAAAAATGACACGAGGCGTGTCTACTTAGAATCTATATTGAAACTGATGCGTATAGCGTTGACTAAGATGGAGGACAGCATGCACAACCGACAGACCACTTCCTCGTTGTTGTCTTCTGACCCCTGATATGTCAGCTACAAAGCATTACCACCCCCCCCCCCCCCCCCCATTGGTAAGAGCGCCGTCTCGGTGCGCATTAACTACGGTTTTCAGTAGGCAGGTGGTAAGGTTTTAGCTTGCTGACTTGTGGTTGTGGTTGCAGGCAGGCTTGTGGTCTCAGACGCAGGAATGATCTCATAGGTGACGTTGGTTACCTGGCGGATGATACGGTAAGGACCCATGTAGCAAGACAACAACTTCTCTGATAAGCCAGCTCGACGAACCACACTCGGCACCACAGGAGAACGAGAGAACTGGGTGAGAAGCGAGCGTCAACATGCCGGCTGTCGTAGATGGCTTTCTGGGTGGATTGCGAAGCCGAAAGTCTAGAGCGGGCGATCTAACGCGCTTGGTTGGCACGAGCAATAGCGTCGCATGCATATTTGGTTGACAGCGTTGTAGTGGTTGGAAGTAGGGTGTCGAGTTGTAACGTCGTATCACGGACATAAAAGGGTGAATAACCAGTGGTGTTGGGGCACGAAGAATTGTACGCGAAGGTCACGTCAGGTAGCGCCAGGTCTCAGTCACGGTGGTCGGAGGACACATACATCGCGAGCATGTCCGTGAGGGTGCGATTTAGTCGTTCGGTAAGGCCATTTGTTTTGGGATGGTAGGAAGCGGTCTACTTGTGCTGTGTCGAGGAAGAGCACAGAAGATCGTCGATTACACGGGACAAAATGCGCGGCCATGATCTGTGAGTAATTGCCGAGGAGCGCCATGGTGTAGGATGACATCGTGGAGCAAGAAGTCTGCAATGTCAGTAGCGGTGCTGGTTGGGAGTGCTCGAGTGATGGCATACCTAGTCGCGTAGTCTATAGCAACGGCGACCCACTTGTTGCCCGATTTCGACTCGGGAAAAGGACCGAGAAGATCTATACCAACACGAAAGAAAGGTTCGGTCGGGATGGAGATCGGTTGAAGAAGTCCAGCCGGGGGCGCAGTAGGTCGCTTTCTACATTGGCATTTATCGAAGGAGGACCCGCAACGGGGAACGGACTGGGCGAGACTGTGCCAAAAGAAGCGGCAACGCACGCGGTCGTACCTCCGAGATACACCCAGATGACCAGCAGTTGGTTCATCGTGAAGCTCGTGCAGCACGGTTGAATGCAAATGTTTCGGCATGACAAGAAGGAGCTCAGTGCCACCTGGCTGGAGGCTACGACGGTACAGCGTGCCATTCAAGAGGACGTACATGCGGAGCGACGTGTCATTCGGAGCAGATTCGAGACGGTCAATAAGTTGTCGCAGAGAAGCATCACGACGTTGTTCGTCACTAATCTGAAGGAACTGGGACATTGACATGACGCTGAGGCTAGGCTCGATGTCTGATTCGTTGGGCTGATCAACAGGGTAGCGGGATAAGCAATCGGCGTCCAGATGGAGACGTCCAGACTTATAAGCAACCGAGTAAGAATACTCCTGTAGGCGTAATGCCCAATGGCCATGTCGTCCAGTGGGGTCGTTCAGAGAAGAAAGCCAACACAGCGTGTGATGATCTGTGATAACACGGAAAGGGCGGCCATACAAGTAAGGACAGAATTTTGAAACCGCCCAGACAAGGGCGAGACATTCCCGTTCTGTTATAGAATAATTGCGTTCAGACTTAGAAAGCAAACGGCTTGCATACGCGATTACACGGTGGTTGCCCGGCTTAATTTGCACCAAAACTGCACCAATTTCGCGACCACTCGCATCTGTTCGCACTTCTGTAGGAGCATTGGGGTCGAAATGTGCAAGAATAGGAGATGTCGTTAGAACGGTGATGCGTCAGCTTGAGAAGGGCCCCTTCAAAATGGGACGTCGTGTTTGAGAAGGTCGGTGAGTGGCTCTGCGAGTGCCGCAAAGTTTTTCACAAACCTGCGAAAGTAGGAGCAGAGGCCCCTGAAACTGTGAACATCAGGGGCAGAGCGTGGGACTGGGAAGTTTGTTACAGCGCGTACTTTCGCCGAGTCTGGTCGTACGCCGGCAGCGTCAACAAGGTGACCCAACACGGTAATCGGACGAAGACCGAAGTGGCACTTCAAGGAATTGAGCTGCAGGCCGGCCCGTCACCCGTCAGAACACAGATAGAATGGTCGAAAGGCATTGAAGGTGGGTTGCAAAGGTAGGTGAGAAAATGATCACGTCGTCCAGGTAACACAAACATGTCGACCATTTCAATCCTAGTTAGCTCCGACGGTAAAGACCGTCGGGGGTAACTAAGGTGGTCTTTTCTCGGTCCGTGTCATCTACAGTAATTTGCCAGTAGCCAGATCGGAGGTTGAGAGATGAAAAGAAGGAGGCGCCATGGAGGCAGTCGAGGGCATCGTCAATGCGTGGTAGAGGGTACATGTTTTTTTGGTAATTTTGTAGAGGTGGCGATAACGCAGAAGCGCCATGAGCCGTCTTTTTATTTACTAATACCACGGGAGATGCCCAAGGGCTCAATGATGGTTCTATTACGTTTTTTGTAAGCATTTTGGGCACTTCTTTCTGAATAACTTCTCGCTCGGACGCTGACACACGGTACGGCCGACGGTGAATGGGCGCAGAGTCGCCAGTGTTGATTCGGTGAGTGACAATTTTAGTCTGGCCCAAGGGACGATCATCGGTGTCGAAAATGTCACTGTATGGGGCCAAAATCTGGCAGAGAGCGTCGGCCTGGTGAGGCGACAGCTCCGATTCAATCATGTTTTGAAAAATAGCATCGTCTGAGCAGGGTGACAGTGAGACTGCGCTTCTATCAGGAGCAGATACAGCAACAACACTGACATCGTCCTCTGTTACGGCAGTCAGCTGGGCTAGAGACATCTGGGAGGGCAATACTTGAGGGGTGAAACCAAAGTTAAGGAGCAGAAGGAACACACAGTTATCCGCTACGGTCGCGATGCTATGGGGCACAGCAACACTGCGCGTCAGTCAAACGTCAGTAATCAGCGTAACGATATAATCACCGTCAGGAACAGGAGGGGCCGATGACAAAGACACGTATGTGACGGCTCGAGGTGGCAGGCGAACGAAAGTGGTTGGGCTCAAGCGGCTGATGGGCTTTGCAGAGTAGTCAGCAAAGATTGGAGGATCGAGGCTGAGGGTACCAGACGAACAATCAATTAAGGCCGAGTGCACCGAAAGGAAATCAAGGCCAAGTATGAGCTCATGAGGGCAGCAAGCTAGCACGGCAAAAAGGACCACGGCGTGACGACCGGAAAGGCTGACAGGAGCAGTGCACTTTCCGATTACTGGTACTGTACCGCCGTAGGCAACACGTACTGCCTGCGTCGTAGACAGTGTCATAATCTTTTGTAAGCGGCGACGTAGAGAAGTGCTCATAATAAACAGGCGCACACCAGTGTCAATGAGGGCGGTCACAGGAACATGGTCGACTTTTACTTCAAGCAGGCTGTGGTGCGTGGGAAGCGTCAGTAGAGAATTTTCGGCCGTCATTGGTATTGCAGCTTCATCTCTATAAGCTGCAATATCTAGTTTCCTGCTGTGGTCGTCTAGAGAAGCTCGGCGATGAAAAGGAGAGCGGGATTGGCGACGCAGCAGCGATGGGGAGTGGGAGCTGCTGTGACCGGACGAAGGGACGTCAGTGTAGCACCGACCGGGCAAAGGGGCGTCAGTGGAAGGCTCGTAAGATGACGACGGATAGAAATTGAAGGGTGCGGCGATTGAACGTCGAGGGGTCGTCGGAATGCATGTGCGCCGAGGTAGAGAAAGTATGACGTGGTTGGTTTGACCAACGGTGGTGGCAATAGCGAGAAACGTGCCCAGGCTGGTGGCGGAAAAAACAGATAGGTCGGTCTTCGTGTGTTCGCCATTCCGAAGGGAAAATATTGTTGGAGGTGAACGGCGAGCCTGTCTTCGGGAGTTAGACGGGACTTCAGGGCGAGTCAAAGGACATGCTAATGGAAGGCCGAGGTTCGCAAACTCCTGCCTCACCGCAGCTTGTATTAACGCCACTGTTGGCTGTTGTTGGTTAGAGGCGAGCGTTGTGAAAACGGGTGGCTGAAGAGGAGCCTGACAGGCGGCTTCAATTTCCCGATGAACAATGCGTGTGACGTTGTCATACGTGGGGGACTGGCGGGCGGCTTCACACGATGAGATTGCGGCCGTGTTGGGCAGCCGGGTGAATCGCTGAGTAATACGACGGCTTTTGGCTTTTTCGAACCGCCGGCACTCTTTAATTATGGCGTCGGCGGTGGGAATCTTGTATACTAGGAGATTAAAGGCGTCGTCTGCTATGCCTTTCAGCACATGGGCCACTTTCTCAGACTCACTCATGTGCTCGTCAATCTGGCGGCATAGGGCGATGACTTCGTGAATGTACGTGACGTACGACTCCGTCGGCGTCTGTATGCGAGCCGCAAGTTGATTCCGCGCTGCGATCTGCCGCCCAACGCTGTCGTCAAAAAGGTCGCGAATCTTCTCTTTAAAGGAGTCCCAGCTTGTAATATCTGCTTCGTGCGTCTCGAACCAGACCCATGGTGGGCCATCGAGGTAAAAAAGCACATTGGCAAGCATAAGAGTCGGGTCCCACCTATAGCTTGCGCTGACCCATTCGTACCGGTTGATCCGTTTGTCGACGTCAACGCCATCCTGACAGGAAAATACACTGGGATCACGAGCAGGAGGTAGAACGACGTATGTAGAAGTCACGGAATGGGCAGGTAGTGAAGATGCTGGTTGTTCAACCTGTGACATGGTTGGACCTATGATTATGCGGCCGTTGCGAAGCTTTGTGATGACGACAGGGAAGTACCCAGCATGTCCACCACAGTGATGTTACGTAAAAATGATACGAGGCTTGTCTACTTAGAATCTCTATTGGAACTGTTGCGTGTAACGTCGTCTAAGATTGAGGACAGCTCGCACAACCGACAGACCACTTCCTCGTTGTTGTCTTCTGACCCCTCATATGTCAACTACGTAGCAATATGTTTTTCAAAAGCAGAGGCGGAAATGTTGTAGGCCCGTGTGCTCAGATTTGGGTGCACGTTAAAGAACCCCAGGTGGTCGAAATTTCCGGAGCCCTCCACTACGGCGTCTCTCATAATCATATGGTGGTTTTGGGACGTTAAACCCCACATATTAAATTTTTCAAAAGCAGAATTTTTCGCAATTTTTCGGTTTTCAAGGGTCGCATCCCCCCCCTAAACCCCGCTTTAAAATCGCAAAAACTCCTCTTTTCACTATGAAGTTTTCTAATGCACTTTCTATCGTAAACAAAATGCTCTTAAAATGTTATCCGATTCTAACAACCAACCAGCAACTTAAGAAAATATTTCCTGAACCGTCTGAGCTTGTCTACAGACGCAACGCTAACCTTTAAGATGCGCTTTTTAGGCAAAGCTCTAAGCAAAAATAAGGACAACGTCTGGTCCTTGTGGCTGATCCAGATGCTCCACCTGCAAACTTACAGCCGGCTACCAGCGTAAAAAGCACGGCATCGGATTACATTCACAAGGTTACATCCAGCTTCACCTGCACTTCAAACAACCTAATATACTGTCTTGAGTGTTTCACGTGTAGTAAACAATATTATACAGCTGAACCTCTTTATAAGAGACACCAGTGTGGCTACAGTAAAATACAGGTCGACAGGAAAATGTATAGAAGGTACCCTGCTTGTAAGAGAAGTCTCTATGTAAGAGACAAGAATTGCTGCCTGGAGCGTGCCTCTTATCATCATCATCAGCCTGACTACGTCCACTGCAGGACAAAGGCCTCTCCCATGTTCCGCCAGTTTACTCGGTCCTGTGCTTGCTACTGCCAATTTATACCCGCAAACCTCTTAATCTCATATGCCAACCTACCCTTCTGTCTCCCCCTAACCCGCTTGCGTTCTCTGGGAATCCAATTAGTTGCCCTCAATGACCAGCGGTTATTATGTCTACGTGCTACATGCCCGGCCCATGTCCATTTCCTCTTCTTGATTTCAACTTTGATATTCTTATTTTCGGTTTGTTCTTTGACCTACTCTGCTCTCTTTTGTCTCTTAAGGTTACACCTATCATTTTCTTTTGTTTTGCTTGCTGCGGCATCCTCAATTTAAGCTGAACCCTCTTTGTAAGTCTCCAGGTTTCTGTTCCGTAGCTAAGTACCGGGAAGATGCAGTTGTTATACACCTTCCTCTTGAGGGATAGTGGCAATTTACCAGTGATGATTTAAGAGTGCTTGCTAAATGTGCTCCGCCTGTGGGAGAGCACGTGCGCCTAGCCTCCGTTTTTCTTTTAAAGCAACACAACAGCCTAGTTGCGGGGACATGACTGTCTCTTCGAGAGTCAATAAAGCCTCTTGCAAAGGGATAGAACACCCCCGTGGCATGTGCTCGCGATCCCCCCTTCCCGGTGCATAGAACAGGCTTCCTCTCCCTCAGCGAGAGAAGATATTTTTCTCAGGGAGAGGGAAACCGGGGCGGTTAAGAAAACCAGCGCGCCGACAACCGGACGTCTTCTTTGACACCAGCCTAGGAACAAGGAGGTCGAACCCGCGACCCCCTGCGACCCGAGGACGACAACGACCAAGGAGTAAGCGTGTACCCTTGTTTCTGTAGTATCTCCTCAGGACATTTCCGCGCTATTGCTAACGTATAGCAATGAAGTGTCGTTTTGTTGACCTAGCCTGTTGTCTTATTCGCCCGAACCTGTGTAGCTGCAATGAGACAAGCTACGGATAGGGGGGACATTAATTATGCAAGGTAAGACTTTGTGCGGCTAGAACATTACCTAGGCTTCTTCGTCAGCCGTACATAGGACGGACCCCCTACATCTGAAGCGTAAGGAATTTGGCAACGGGACTAGTTTTGTGGAAGCAAGCAATTGCCAACGCTCCTCTACACGTAGGACAACAGGCATGTTGGAATTCCAAGATTTGTCACTGTTGTCTAATGTCGCGTTGCAGAGTGACAACCCTTTGGCTAACGCAGGGGCACTGTTAGGACTTTCCGACAGCGTAGATTTTGGTCGTTTCACGGGGGACGATCAGGAGGGTGTAGAGGCCGTGTTAGCAGAGGTTAGGTCTACGAGGGAAAGCGTCACGCATGGCACTCTGTTACCTTGCAACGCTAACAGAGAGGTGCCACCACAAGTTGCTTTGACACACGCCACAACTGTAGGCGAATTTGCGGGCAACAGTTTGCCTTCGAGTGAAATACTCTTGCAGAATGCGCTGCCAGTTATGCAAAGCCTCACGAGCGCCCTGCAGAACACAGCGCAGGCCCCCGCGCAAACTGTATGACTACGTGTCAAGGTAGACATACCTACCTACACAAGTTACCACGACTGCAAGAGCGCCAACGAAGATCGCGACCGGTTGCTCCACTATCAGCAAGCGACGAGACTTTCCGATGCTGAACTTCTCGAGCGCGTGGTCGCGGTGTCGCTCACGAAGCAAGCCGCTCGATTGTTTCAACTGATTGGACATCGCGCCCGCACAGTACAAGAGTTCTGCGACAGCTTCCGCGGCGGATTCCTGCCGGCTAATTATGGAGTGGCGTTTGCGGAGGGAATTGGAGCTACACACCCAGCATCCGGACAAATCCTTGCTGGAGTATGTACGGGCGATGGACGAATTGTATCGTCTCGCTAGTTCTCACGCCACCAACGCAGAAAAAGTCAAGCGTGTTACGCGATGAGTGCACCCGACTTTTGCGGCGCACTTCAGGGTATGCAAGTTCACAAACCTAGAAGGGCTCACGACCGAGGCGAAGGGCGTACAAGGGGATATCCTCGCTGTGCAATTGTATCGCCCAAATCCACGGTGAAATGGTGACGCGGCAGCCTCAGAAGCGTTTAGGGGTAACGCGTCAGTATCGTGAGCTGATGAGTATGTACCACGCGGATGGGAGCTGTCAGATCGCGCTTTGGACCCCTACGTGTACGCGCTTCATACGGCCCCCGCGCGTGACATTCCACGGCAGGAGCATGCGGTCAACACTAGGCCTAGAGCGGCTCAACCCGGAGCGAGGGCCACCTGATCGAGGCGACTTATGATAGAGCTGGCGTGGTTTCGGCGGTCCTTGCTATCGGTGCGGCGCGTCGGTTCACATCGCCTGCGAATAGGACTGCACACCGGGTCAGGAGCAAACGTGTGGTTTGGGAAACGGATGGCGCCGCTGGTGATCTACATTGGACCCCACACGGTGATCAGTAATCCCACTAATGCGTCTGGATCACTTGCACCCTCAGTCAGTCGCGCAAGTGATGTCGTAGACTCGCCCGCACCGCTAATCAAGTTAACGGTAGCTCAAAAGAAGTTCGTAGCACTTTTGGATACTGGAGCAAGTGCTTCTTTATTCGGTGACAATGTGTTGCACCATTTCTGCGAGAACAATATCCGCTTTAACACCATTTTCCGCCTTGCTATGGGCACAGCACAGTCAAGCGGCGGGGCTAGGCTAGTGATTCGCTGGGATAAAGTGTTGTAAAGCAATAAAGTGTTGTTTTGTTGACCTAGCCTGTTCTCTTATTCGCCCGAACCCGTGTAGCTGCAATGAGACAAGCTACGGATAGGGGACGTTAATCATGCACGGTACGACTGTGTGCGGCTGGAACATTAGGTAGGCTTCTTCGTCAGCTGTACATAGGGCGTACACGCTACACACTTTATTCTTATTCTTCTAGTTACTTCAATTTTGGGATTCGGCTCTGCGGTTATTACCTGTCCTTAGTAGGCAGTCTTTTACAACTTCGAGTGTGATATATTCGTGTGAGGGCCGCACTTTTTTTTAAAAATTATCGCTTTGCGCGACCCTTACTTGAATGACGCTGATGACAGCTGACCAAAGGTCTGTACCATTTCCAAAATAGTAGCAGAGTGAAAAAAGTCACAAATGACCTAGCCATGAATGGTTATATTAAGATTCCATTTCACTCTCACTGGCTTCGTTATCGGAAGTCTTAGCATTGACATCCTCCCAGAGATAATCATCCTCGTGCCGCTCAAGCAGTTTGAAATTCCAGTCACTTTGAATTTCTTCGCAACTACTTCAAATCACACGGCATGCTATGCACTCAAAATCCACTCACAAGCTTGCTGGAGCGATGCCCACTTCAGCCGTCCTGTGGGCGTCTTCTCATGATTGCCCTCAGCCATCCATTCCGAATAGCAGCGGCGAAATTCTGCTTTAAATGGACGGTTAATGCACACTTGAGCCACTGCAACACACTCGTCAGTCCTCCAGGAATAACGACCATGTCTGTATGAGTCGTGGCGAATCTGTTCTTGGCGCAGTCAGTCAAGTGGCCCCTAAAGCTGTCCAGAACGAGGAGGGCTTTCCGCTGTACCAGGCCTCCAGGTCTGTTTGGCCAGACGGTCTTCAACCAGTTCACGACTAGTTCCTCGCACATCTAACCCTTTTCGTGGGCACGCACAATGATGCCCTGAGGGAATTTCTCTTTCCGGAGAGTCTGGCTCTTGAACACGATTTACGGCGGAAGTTTCCTGCCGTCTGTTGTCAAGCACAGCATCACAGTGCACCTTTGGTATTCTGCGTGGGTAGTGCCCACAGTCACACTTTTCACACCTTTCAAGTCTACTGTGGTGCTTTCTGGCGCATCGAACCACACAGCAGTTTGGTCCGCATTATCAAATTTGGGACAGGTCATACTCGTGCTCCCTCCGAAAACCATTCACAAAGCGATGGAATTTTATCACCTTACTTGTGTACTCGCTTGGAAGCCTTTGACGAATGGTCGTTCGGCGGCAGATGGACAGCTGGTTGCGGTCCATTAACCGCGTAGCCCATCCCCGACTTGCCTTGAATTGTGCCTAGAGGATTTCCATGTGGCGAGCGATGTTCAGGGCTTTCTTGCGTATCATATCAGTTGATACAGCGTAGCCGTCTCTTCTAGTATCGATGATATATTTGAGAAGTTCGCCTTCCAGTTCTGGATATTTTCACTTTCTCCCGCAAAAGGCTTTTTGGCAACGGTTGGTAGCAGCGAGGGCATCTTTCTGTTTCATCCGCGCTTCTCATCGCGCATACGCGCTTCTCATCGCGCATACGCGCTTCTCATCTACATCGTACTTGCGTCCAGCTTTGTGCTTGCCATGCTCCTCAGCATATTTAATCACTTGGAGTTTAAATTCTGCACTGAACGACCTCAAATGCCGACCCATCGTCCCTCACATGCACTGGCTCAAAGACACCGATTCAACGAATACCTATTGACTCGATGCGAACGATGCGCCACACAAAGTAAAAGTGGCGCCGCCCCGTCCGTCACTTGAAGGTTTGTCACCGGCACTACAGCAAAAGTGGAAAAACCGGTAGCGCCATCTGGGCACAATCAAACTAACTGCACTTTTATCACGGGACTTTTTAATTTTTTTTTTTTTTCAGAAATTTCTCTTTCCAAAATAGGGGTGCGGCCCTTACAAGAGTATATACATCTCGAAGCACTGCTCTCTTCTGAGGTTGTTGTACATTACTTTCATTTTCTGCAGATTAATTTCAAGACCTACCTTTGTGCTTTTCTTGTATAACTGTAATCATAAGTTGCAATTCGTCCCCTGAGCTACTCATGAGTGTAATGTCATCAGCGAAGTGCAAATTACTAAGGTACACTTCATTAACTCTTATCCCTAACTGTTTCCATTCTAGGCCTCTGAAAACCTGCTGTAAGCACACGGTAAATAGCATTGGGGAGATTGTGTCCCCCTGCCTTACACCCTTCTTGATTGGTATTCTATTACTTTCTTTATGAAGCACTATGGTAGCAGTTGATCCCCTGTAGATTTCTTCCAGAATGTTTATACATACTTCATCTACGCCCTGATTCCGCAGTGTCTGCATGACGGCTGATATTTCTACTGAATCAAACGCCTTCTCGTAATCTATGAAGGCTATGTATAGTGGTTGGTTATATTCTGAGCATTTCTCTATTACCTGATTGATAGTATGAATGTGGTCAATTGTTGAGTAGCCTGTTCGCAATCCTGCTTGTTCCTTTGGTTGATTGAATTCTGATGTTTTCTTTACTCTGTTAGCAATTACCTTTGTAAATAGCTTGTATACTACAGAGAGCAAGCTGATCGGCCTGTAATTCTTCAAGTCCTTGTCATCTCCTTTCTTATGTATTAAGGTGATGTTAGCATTCTTCCAAGATTTTGGTACTCTTCCCGCCAGGAGACACCTCCTCAACAGGGTGGCTGGTTTATCTAACACATTCTGTCCTCCATCTTTCAGCAGCCTCTTACAAAGGGGTTTAACTGTAGGTGAAACCTGGCAGCCAATTCATGTGAGACTGAATGGCCACCGTGCTGACACAAAACACAACTTACCAAAAGCAGTAGCCGGTCACTTCAATCAACAGGACCACAATTTTGGCGAAGCCAAGCTTTACGTTCTACAAACAAAGTTTCGGTCACCACGAGAGAGAAAATGCATGGAATCATATTTAATACTCAAATTCAACTCTATACACCCATCTAAAATTAATAAAGTATGTGGAAATTTGGAATCACTAAAAGCTATAACATTATTGCGGCAATATTTACAGACATAAGATACATTCAACCTTCAAATAGACATAACCGGTATTACATAAAATTTCTCATAGCCTACATTTCATGCTAATACTGAATCTCTTCCCATTTTTTATTTAAATTTTAAATACAGATATGCATGTGTCTATATATCACCAGGAAAAATTTTATTTTCTAGAACATTCAAACCACTGCTTTCTTTTTTCATTCCTCACTTCTGAAACCAGTTCTATTACGCATCGTCGAGGTCATTGCTAATGGAGAAAGTTCTCTGCGGCTTTTTTCTGTCTGTCTTCACAAACATCCCACTTTCCCCCACTCCGCCTTCTCCTTCTTTTTCCTTTTTCTCCTTGTTCCTCATTTATTTTGCATTCTCGATTCCCCTTTTCTTTAGCCAACGTGCCGCGAAATTCTTGAGGCAACACCATTAAGCGGGTTACCTACTGGGACACTCCTCTCCCCCCCCCCCCCTTCCCCTATTTTTTTTTTTTGTGAGTGACCTTTCCCATGAAAAACGCGATATTCAGAACCCATCCAGAATTGCTTGCGGGCATCATCTTGAAATTTATTTGTGCGCCACCTGCTTCACCCGCTTTATGTAACTGTTTCATTGCTGTCCTTCCCATTCATGGGTGTTTGGTAATAGGCATACATCGCTATCGTCGGCAACCATCTGGTGCTCTTTATCGTGCACTGACATTGCACAGTACATGGGCCTCTAGCATTTCGCCTCCTTCAATATGTGACGGGCGGAACTTGCAACATTTGGGTCAGCAGCCGAGAACTGTTGCCACTACTTCACTGAGGCGGACTTAGATAAGTTTTCAAAAGTTGCTGCACTAGCTTATGGTTTTTTGGATTTTTCAGCCATTTCACACGGCTGTTTCCTAGCTACCTGTTAAAGAGAATATGCTCGGTGCTTTGGACGAAAGAATACTCTACCTGTATGTGTACCAAGAAAATACCTAGAAGCTCAAGAGACAAAAAGAATATTTGAGCCATGAACCCCCCTCGTTTCACTTGATCTGTTCAGCTGCAGCATCATTGACTTGCGACATGTAGTTTACATGTAAACTCCGCACATGGTCTTTTGCACGTAGTGTATCCCTCTTAGCGGCATCTTCTCCTGAATTGAAATGTGAAGAGGATATGGTAAAAAAAAGAAGTTCGAAAAAGGGACAAGCATTCCTGTTAGATTATTTTTATAAAACCAAAAGTAACTGTAATGATATTTCCTGTTATAGTTACTGTGTAAAAAAGTAATAGTATTACAGTTACAAGTACCTCTAAATAAACAGTAAGTAGTTACAGGGACAACTTACTGAAAAAAAGTAGCTACCATTTACGCATTACTAGTGACTAGTTACTGCCCGAGAATGACCCCATTTTCTTGAAGCTTTTTTCGACATTGCAGGGAGAAACCGAGTTTATCGACATGGCAATATTGAAGGATCTAATGGCGAATTCCGCTGGTAGATCTAGGGTGGCCACCGAAATCTTAGAGCGAGCACACGAAGTGTGCCAAACGAGATCTGCGAGTGGAACACGTGAATGCCCCGCGTGAGGTCTCTTCGGAAGTTTTTTACGCATACGTCACTAAACCGGTACAGAAAGCGATTTTCTTTTTTGCTCTCGACGTTTCAATGAAAACTGTGTCGCTACTGCAAAGCACGCATTTCGACCCCGCAGTCTTGGGGAAAGCAGGGCTATTGCTTTTTAATTTTAGGAATGTAAACAAGAGCACAGAGTTAGACCACCTCAAAGAAAAACGCTGAGGGTTACCCAGCTGCCCGACTGTACCGGAAATGACGGTAACGTATTCTCGGAGTTACGGTGAAATCCGTCTCTGCAAGACGGAGCACGCGGAATGCTCCGTCATGAAGTGCATTGCTCCGAATCTATCAGTGGAAAAGACGAACTTGCTCCGAATTTACCTGCGAAACGCGGATTGTGAGCTTTGGAGCAAGAAAACTTGCTCCCGCTCGACGAATGGTATTCGCCATAAGCTTTTGCACATAATAGGAAAGGTCTTTTTCAATAGCAGGAAACATTTACTAGCTAGCTTCTCTTCTGCTTTCTCTTGTACCAAAGGTTACACTTCAGTTCGTCAATTAATTTTAATACCTTAAGACCCTGGTTAAGGGGTAATACATAAGAAGTGGCTTAACGAATGTGAATTACAGAAATTTATCTTCATGACGAACAATATGCAATTATGTGTCTGTAAATGTTAATGAATGAATACGTGAAGGGTGCAACGTCATGGGGGAGGCCATTTCAGTCCACTGCTGTGTGGAGAAAAAATTAGGCAGCAAATTGTGGCATCGGGAAGCGCTGAAATAAAGCAAGATGATACATTGCCGGGAAACCATTATCTTTTATTTTGATGGCAATCTCTTATATAATGATGATGTCATTGACAGCGCCCCCTATACACAACACATTTCCCCCTCACAATAATTAAAAAAAAAAAGGGTCACTACTTTTCGTGCACTCACTCCACAGCACATGACACAAATGACGTTCTCGCAGTCAGGCAACCTTATAGTCTATATATTGCATTGGCATTCTTTGTGTTCTGCCGACCTGGTGCGCGATGGTGCAGTGGTTGTGGCCAACTGCTCTCGAGAAGTGTCCTGCTGTTGGAAACCTTTGACGTAGGCTCCGGTACTGATGGTGCTGTGGTTATGGCCAACTGCGACCGAGAGATGTTCTGATGATCACGAACCTCCAGCGTAGACTCAGTTGCTGTAGCCTGTGCACTGTCCGAAAGGGTAGCATATCTCTGGGTGTCTTCTAATGGCCCCACTTCCGATTAATTCATGACGATAGTGTTTTTCCACTCAGCCAAGTTTCCTCTGTGAAGATCCAAGTCGAGGAAAAACTTCGAGGCTGCAGCACGTCTCGCTATAACCACATTGGCTAGTGCTTGTGCCTGTCCTGTCCCTGCTTTTTCAATTACTGTTAAGTTTAATGTATTTCATTTTGTCCTGTTTGTCAGCAAAAACAATTCGTGTCCACTCGTCTCTCCACCTGGATCGGCAAAGAAAACTTGTGTTTCGTCTTCAGTCCGCCTTGTCTTATTTTGACCCAATCTCCTGGCTCATTGGTAGACGCTCTTGCACCTGGTTTTTTATTGGTGTACTTGATTGTTTGTTCTTTCTCCTCCTTAATCTACTGTTTCAACCTATCCATGGCAACATGTGGCTCCTCGGAAAAAAATTACAGCATATCCACGGAGTGAATGATGATGAGTGGGGTGAAGCGTTCATTTGCTCGTCTGTGCTTCCATTTGTTTGTTCGTTGCTGCTTCCGTCTGTCTGCGCGACCATCCGTGCGTTCATCCATGCGTCCGCCCGTCTGTCCATGCATCCGTTCATCTGCCTGTCCATGCATCCATCCGTCCGTGCATCTGCACATCCATCCCTGCGTCCATCTAGTGAACACTCCTAGTGTCACCATCTCGCATCCCCTGTGGCACACACCCGCTCCTTGTGTCTGTCCATCCATCCATCGGTCCGTCCATCCGTCATTACATCTGTCCGTTCGTCAGTCCATCCGTCCGTCAGTCCATCCGTCCGTCCGTTCATTCGTCAGTCTGTCTGCTAGTCCGTCCGTCCGTCCGTCCGTCCAACCATGCATTCATCCGTGCGTCCATCTAGTGAACACTCCAAGTACCGCATCCCCTGTGGCACATACCTTCTCTAAAGTGGGTATGTGCCACCGGTGGCTATGTACAACATTGGAGAATGTACAGACTCACGCCTTAAGGAGCTTTGCGTTTAACATTCTTTCTCTGGCAGGCCAACAACATCCACTCTTATTCTGGGTTTTCTTCCAAGCAGCAGGTAAGCTGGTGACACTCCTGTAGTTGCATGTGGGGTGGCCCTATACACACAGAGATAGTCGCAGGATACCTCCTATCAGTGACCTTCGCTCCAATGCTGCAACCAGAATATACTCCTTGAGAAATGCTTGAAATGCTCAATCTGCCCATTGCATTGTGGGTAGTACTATGGGGGCTAGAGGGGGGAAGTGTGACAAGCGAGGGCGGAGGGCTGCACGAATTCACAATGAAAAATGGTTGTCACACTAGGTGGTGCCACCTGCGCAACGGGTGCTTGCGGCGGCGTTTGCTTGCTTTGCGTATAGCTGCTGCACATTAGTTTCACTTGTTTTAAACAATCGCTCACACACCGCACCAATGCACTCTAAAGCGCTACGTGTTTATTTCGCTAAGAAGAATGTGTTGCAAGTACTGATTTGATGTTATGCGATGGCAAAAAAAGCGAAATGCTTTTAATTCTGACGGAACTGGCGTGCCTCACGGACCTGTTCAGCGCCTGTCCTGTGTAGTTATCATCGCGTTGCGTTATTTTTTCGCTATTTTTACTGTTTAATATGCTGCAGCTGAACGAAATCTCTTGCTTGCATGCATAGCTGACTTTAGTGTTTTTTCCCTTGGTGAAATGTAAACTCTTTACCATTCAAGTGTACGGCTTTTCTCGATCTCCCTCTCCCCTCGCGCACCTTTATTTTTTTGTACTTTAAAGGGGTTCCCTACAGCTTGAATTGCATTTTCTGGCATCTTTTCCTTGAAAAACTTTGAGAGGAGAGCGGGATGCTGTGGCTGGAGGCTATTTTAGACATTGGACACTTCCTTACTTCAGCGATTGTTTTCTCTAGGCTAGGACAAATTATTTTTGTTAAGGCATTGCCTTACATGCATAATAAATACACGCAAGAGAAGTGGTAAAGTGTGTTTATTTATCACACATACGTCATCACAAGCATCTGGCACACATTTGTTATCACATACTTTCGTGTTACGTGAAGAAATCAGATTAGTTGCACCTTCTCAACTTCAAGTGTTCCTGGCACTTCCTTTGGACACTCCTATCTTTAAAGATTTTGTCCAGAAGTGCATATGCGTGAGCAGAAAAAACTGCACTACTTTAGCAGTCAGTTCCTTGCTGTGAATTTCACAACCAACTCTATCCAGCTTGATTCTTGCCAAGAACTGCATGAAATAATTTACGCTGAAGAAATGCAATTTTCAGTGGAAAAAAAAAAGTAAAAGCATCCTCCAAAGTTTTCACCAGTCTGGCCAGATTTTCACAAGGATAAAGTAAGCCTCCCTTGTCAAGCGCGCTCACTAACTCACTGTTCGGTTTGACAAGGGCACCTGATTTCTTGGTGGCAAGAAATGGCCACCAAGAAATCTGCATTCAGCACCTTTTTCTGAGCCATACGTAAGCTGCGGCATGTGTTAGCGAGCTTTTCTCGGCGTTTGGACATGCCCCCATTACGCCGCTTTCGCGACATTTAGTTTTGCAGCAGTTTTCCGGTGTATTTGCAATGTATGCAGGTGCCACCACTCTTACACACGTATGTACACTTGGTGGAAAAGTAATTGTCGGCACAGAATACATGTGGTCCCGACTTTGCCGGTCTGATGCCACAGCCTTGACACAATATAAGTGCATATGTGCGCTGTCGAGCACCGACTGTGCTTTTTACTGCGACGAGACTGTACACTGCGAATGAACTTTGCTCCTCAGGTGCACAAAGCAACACAATGAGCTCTGTTCACAGCTATTAGCTTTGAACTTCACCAGCTTGGGCAGCAAAACGTGGTCTACTTGCTCGCCCCCGAGCTGACACACACCCTACAACGCAGTCATGTTCACTGCCAAACGTTAACTTGTTTCATGTTTCATCAGGTAGACGGAGATTCACACGCACACGTTGAACTTCGGCGACAGCGTCGACTGCGTTAAATGTTTTGACCTCAGAAATATCAGGAATTTCGAGCTCCTGTTGCTGGACGAGTACATCGGGCTCTTGTCTGCTGACTGAGTTGCGCTTTTGCCATTTCATAGCAGGTTCGTGCTGCTCACATATATTTCGGTCCTTTCTTTTCACACGTGCTTTTTTTCGTAAAGTACTTCGGTGCGTCTGGGAACATCATAGGCACAGCGTTGCCCGATAAACTCAGTCAATCACGGGGTATCTCTGCAACCTCATTATTTGCAACGTGCCGGTATGTTCTTCCAAAGAAGCTCTCGTCGAATTGCCGCTCGCATAGGACGCTGTCTGTTGTCAGTTCTTTGTCAGCCTGCTTAATATTACGAGCCCATTGCTGACGTCTTGAGGGATCCTTCGGGGCCTTAAAGGCCGACAGCTTATCTGAGCACAATCGATACCCACCTTTACAGCCAGGCACGAGGCATGTACTTGAATGGCTGGGCGGCATGGTCAGCAAACTGACCATGCGCTAATTTGCGAAAAATGTGGCCAGAAAAACAAGGACAGTGAAGTCAAAGCATCCAAACGCGGCAACGGCACAACACAGAGTAAGCGAACGAGCCCACAAATCACCTAGCCGAAGCAAGTGCAGCGAGCACCTGTTGCTACAGCAGCGCCCCTTGCGACGGCCAAAATTTTCACTGCGTTCCGCGCGCCCCTCTTCCATAACAAGAATGCAGCGTGCGTCACACGTCCCTCCTCTAGCCACCATAGTAGCACACAGTGCTGAATTCTCCGATCTCACAAAAACTGCTCAAAACATGTCGACATGAACTGACACCCATTGTCAGTCACAATGCTTTTCGGATCCCCTTCTCTCGAAAAAATTTTCAAAAGTACTTTCACTACTACCTGTGCAGTTACTTTGGACACAAGGGCTACCTCAGGCCACTTGCTGTGGTAATCAATTATAGTGATTGCAAACCTGCAATCTGGAGGGGCTCGCTCCATCCACCCAACGATGTTGATGCCAAGCTTTCTCCATGGCTTCTCTGGCCACTTTACAGGCTCCAACGGGCTTTTACAGTTTCTGCAGATTTGCCTGATGCTTCGCAGATATCACAATTTTGAACCAGACATTCAAGTTCACTGTCCGTTCCGGGCCACCACTACTGTTCTCTTAGCCATTGTTTGGCCCTTACAATATCTGGATGTGATTCATGTGCCATCAGAACCAGCCTGGAAATGAGTGCTGCTGGGGGAACGACCCGTTCAGCGCAAAACAGCAGCCCGTCAATAACCGACAGTTCTTCTTGCACATGAAAAAACAACTTTAGCCTTCCAGCTTAACAGCCCTTTTCAGGCCATCTGAACATAACATATTGCGCCAGCTCACTTAACCCTGAATCCTCAGTTGTTGCTGCTTGCAACTCACTCTTTGTGATCATGCTGGAAACTACAGCCACTACTCCTTACGGGGTCGTCCTCTGAAGAGGTCAAAGGTAACCTGGAAAGCGCATCCACAATGACATTGGTGTTCCCCTTTGTGTACTGTGCGGTGAAGTTGTAGCTCAAAAGTGTAGCACACCTGCATTAATTATGAAGTGGGCATCTTCCAACCTCATTTGTGGACAGTAGTGTCATCAAAGCCTGATGGTCAATTCGTAAGATAAACTTGCGACCTCGCAGATAAACATGCCAGCGCTTCTCGTTCATTGGTAGAGTACTTGCTTTCTAGTGGTGTTAGAGTCCTTGAAGCAAATGCCACTGTACATACATCTCCGTCGAACACCCACTGTAGCACAGCTCCCAGTCCATATGCTGAGGCATCAGTGGTCACTTGTACAGGCAAAGACTCGTTGAACATGGCCACCAAAAAAGAGACATGACCCCAAGATTAGTGTTCCTTAGTGCCGAATAAGCATTTAGGATTTAGCCACAGCCCCGCCTCAGCAATGTGATGCAATACCTTGCAAAGGTTATGTTTGTGCTCGTTCTTAGTCTTTCCAAAAACTATATCATCGATATAAAACAACACGTCATTTCATCCGTCCAAGATTTCTTGCATCATTGGCTGAAATGCGGCTGGTGCGGATGCTAGGCCGAAACACACTCTGCTCACCTTCATGCGTGATAAACGTCCTTACTTTCCGACTTTCTTTGGCTCATTCCACTTGATGGTACGCTGCAGGAAGATTCAATTTCGAGAACCACGCTCAGCACATGCAAGAGTTTCTCCATGTGCGGCGATGTGAATCCATCAATGACTACTGCTTTGTTTGGCTTGGGCAAATTAACACATAGACGAATAGTTCCATCCTTCTGCACAACCACTATAGGAGACACCCATTTTGCAGCACTAACTCTGTCTTTAATGCCTCCATCCAATAATGTTGTCAGTTCATCCACTACTTTATTTTGCAGCTTCAAGGAGAAACGTCCAATCTTTGCTGCTACTGGTTTTACATCTGCGCGCAGCTTCACAGAATGTACAAAGTTTTTCGCTAGTCCCAACTCGTCAGCGAAAAAAAAGAAAACCTCACACGATTCAGGAGGAAGCGACTGGGGGCTGACCATTACTTGTAGGCACTTCAGCGTAGAGCTGACGATGTGCAACTGTAGCTGGTGCACCGCATCTGCGCCCAGAAACGCTGTGCCTAAGAGAACAACATAAAAGCAGACACAGGCAGAGTTGTTCCTGCGTACAACTCTGGCTGTGAAACATCCCAAGACTGGAATTTTCTTCTGCGAAAAATTCTGCAGCATCGCTGTAGCTGCAGTCAAAAGAAACCTGTTGGCAAACTTGGCTGGATAAACATTGTCTGGTAAAATAGACACTCACGAACCGTTATCCACCAGCAACTGAAGTGGCTCGTTCTTAACAATGACATCAACTGCCAATGTTCTTCGTTGTACTTCTCCGACCGCCAGCACAATGAGCACGCTGTCTTTCATAGCGCTGTCGTTCCCGAACATCCTTACGCCCTGCTCTGCCCACTTGCTACAGACCGCTTGAAAATGTCCCATCTTCTGACATTTGGAGCAGAGCTTTCCCTGTGCCTTACATTCTCGTGACTGAGCTAGGCGTCTCGTAGAGCCGCACTGTTTATACCTGCGCGTCGATGCCATCGTTGAGGCGCCGTCTGGGCCTCTGCCTTAGGATACATGCTATACTGTGTCCATTTGTGGGGATCGTTGGTCATAGACGGCTGCGCCCTCCACTGCCTGCTCGTACGTCTACAACATTTCCATGGCCTCTGCCGGTGTAAGTTGTGACACCTTCACAAGCGATTTCTGTTGCAACTCAGTGCTCTGTATTCTGCCAGCAACTCTGTCTCGCAGAGCTACCTTAAAAAAATCCCTGAATTCACAGGTATTTGCCAACTGTCGGAGGCACTGACGTACTCTCGCATCAGCTCATTCGGCAGTTGCCCACGTACTGTGAATTGACATCACTCGACCAGAACATTAACGGTTTTTGAGAACTGCCGCTCCAACAGGCCCAACGCTTTAGTGTAACTATCCCTTCCACTTGCCTCTGCTTTGTCTTCTCCTGCTGGCTTGCTTGCCTCCAGCCCGGCTTTCGTTGAGCCTGGCATCCGTGCTGGCTCTGGGCCTAGTGTGCGAAAAATGCGCCGTCCTTCGACCCCAAGACATTGCAGCAGAATGGCCTTTTTCTGTTGTGTAATTGCGCGTCTATCCTCGTCACTTCAAGGAAAGTTGTGAAATCATCGCACCGCTGCTCCCATGAAATTGTTGTATTTCCGGAAATTTCCAGGAAAGGTGATAATGGCGGTAGTCCGTACGATGCCACCTCGTAGGTGACGCCCCTTGGAACAGCAGGAAGCTAGCTAAAGGAAACGGTTCGTCGCTAGCCTGGCCCACTGCGCCAGATTGTAGTATCGCGAATACCTGAAAGATAAGGCAAGACTATAGATTGCCGGGAAGCCACTGTCTATTATTTTGATGGCAATCTCTTATATACCGATGATGTCATTGACAGCGCCCCTATACAGAACACAAATGTAGCAGTGAGAGCTTGTGCACATGCAATTTGTGGCAGTATGATCTCCCATAAAGTCGTTTGCACCTCGTGGCACACATGTGTCTTGCGGATAGGCCACGCTTAGGGTTAACAACCATGAAGCGGTAGGTGGTGCTGTGGTCGCGCTGGTTCACTATCATCATCACTGTGATTAGCGCAGTAGCGCCAGCTGTGACACCCGGCGGCGAGGCTAGGTGGCTGCTTAGAAAAGAATGGCGAGCCTTTTTGCCGTGGGGAGGCTGGTGTAAATGGTCGTTCCCCATGGTCGTTCCATGAGGGTGACACAGCGGATCGTCTTTGTAAGCCATCTTGGTGAGTCGAACATCACCGATGCCGCCTTCGCATTATCTTGTATTTGTTGATTGAGTGTATTGGAATATTGTGCAATGTTGTTTTACCATGTCACTAGTGACATATATGATTGCTCTGAAGAGAGCAATTTGTGCTTGACCTGTTTTGCAATCTTTTTAACTGGCACTTGTTCTTACCGTATTCGTTCTCTGGCAATAAAGTTTAAGACAAGGGCCAATAATGGTACTGCTGTGAATATTGACTTGCGCCCCTCTCCCCTGCGTATATGCATATGCTGCTATGGTGTCTTGATTGTGCTGCAGCAACAGCAACAGCAGCAGCAGCAGCAACAGCAGCAGCGACAGCAGCAGCAACAGCAGCAACAGCAGCAGCGGGGGCCGCAGCAGCAGCAGCAGCAGCAGCAGCAGCAGCAGCAGCAGCAGCAGCAGCAGCAGCAGCAGCAGCAGCAGCAGCAGCAGCAGCGGCGGCAGCAGCAGCAGCAGCAGCAGCAGCAGCAGGCTGGGGGAACCCAGTGGGACTGGGAGAAGCGTCGCCGCACCTACTCGCGCTCCTGGGGGGAACCCATGGGCCCTACTTCGGAGCTGTTTCGCAAGCTTGGCTCTGAGGAGGAAGACCCGCTACAACTGCCTCGATCCGTCATCAACCGCAGCGACATCACTCTCTCTTCTGAGGAGCTTGCCTTGGACGAGTATCAGCTACAGCAGGTGGTGAGCTTTATGTTACAACTGATCTTTGATATATTGAACAGCCCCGATATTCCCCTGAACACTTCACGCAAAAGTATGGTGCTGGTGCACATGTATATACAACAATACAACACTGCACTGTGCTGAAGTCCTCAAAGTCTGTTTTCTCTAATGAATGTCGATCACCTTTTGGTCACTCTTAAAAAAGCACTGACGCAAACCTTTGAAAGCGAGATAATGTGTGAGATAGGTTTATGTGGAGATATACACAAGATCGAAAGTTCATGGGCAAATATAGCATAGAACATATTGAAAATCAATTTTAACGTGCATGCTGAGTGAGGTGCAGAGCACCCGGTGACGCCAGCATCAGTGCGGTGTCCCCGTAAACAAACCTACGTCGTGAGTTTGAGTTGGCTGGTTGCTCACACACACCTTGCGTTTGCTCTATTTGCGATTTCTCTATGGGCTGGCTTAGCTTTCTTCCACTGTTTGCTCATCGTAACCGTCGGCAGATGTTACGCACTATGTACCGCTGTAACTTTGTTGATATTGTAGCATCGACTTTGTGATAAGTGTGAATATAGTAAGGTTTTATTGCATGGTTGACGTTTACCCGTTGCGGTGACATTTCTAAGCAACCTTGCACATATTTTTCATGCATGGCCTTCGCCAGCGAAAGTCGCCATAGTTTGTGCGCGGTGATAGTATATGCTCAGAATGGACGCCACATGAAGAGGAGTTGCATTTGAGCCAGAATTTTGGGCCAGATAGCCACAAAAATAGTTCCTCCAGACTTGGAGTCGGCGCTGCACCATCTAAATGCAGATCGCCCCTAAGTGCATGCAGACACTCAATTTTTTGCAGCACATACATTCCAGCTCTATCTCCCTTGCCCTGCAGCTTCTGAAATGGCACTTTCAAGGGTCGCTATACCGCATTAGCATACGTACTGGTGTCATCACACAAGTGTGGCATTGCACATGCCCATTTAAGCATAATATAGGTAATTTGATTTAGCCTTCATTAATGTATGCAAGGAAACAAGCACATGAAGCATATAAACTAGCTAAACAGCGACTACATTTGAAGGAGACACTAATTAACTTTAGAATAGGTGAAGCCTACAAACAAACGGTATACTGCATTGTATCTTCCATCTTTCGTCTTGATTTGGTGTCTTGTGTCACAAATGTATGAGACCATACAATTTAGAATAAAAAAACATCACTGTTACAGGGTTTGTGCGAGTCCTTGAAACTCTTGAAAACCGTTGAATTAGAAAAGTTCGTTTTCAAGGCCTCGAAAGCGTTTGAATTTTCGCAAATCCTGGAAAATCCTTGAATCTCCTTTGTTGATTTTTGGTAAACATTGTTGTGCATTTTACAGCACATTATTTGTAATGCTGTATATGTAACAGGGGCATATCTAATGTGCCCATCTTGAAAAAAGCCAACACCGTGCATTTTTGGAAACTTGGAAAAGGGAGGAGCAGGAGGATAAGAAAAAATAAAAAACATATGTCATGGTGAAGGAGATCCAAACGTTAACAAAAAAAAGAAAATGAAACTAGAAGCTGCTGCTAAGGAATTAACAGCTACTGCAGACTCATATGCGGTACAGGCAGAGGCACCTAGCGACTTGACATGCATCATCGAGACAAACGCTCTTATGAAGACTGCCAAGACCAAGAAGCAGGAGACAGGGGAAATTTATATAAAAATTCAAGGGAATACTGGATTGATTACTGAGTGATTACTGAGTAATTACTCACTCTTTGTGATCATGCTGGAAACCACAGCCACTACTTCTTGCGGGGTCGTCCTCTGCAAGGGTCAAGGGCAACATGGAAAGCGCATTCACAATGACATTGGTGTTCCCCTTTGTGTACTGCGCGGTGAAATTATATCTGAAAAGTATTGCACACCTGCATTAAATATGAAGTGGGCATCTTCCAACCCCATTTGTGGACAGTAGCGTCACCAAAGCCTGATGGTCAGTTCGTTAGACAAACTTGCGACCTCGCAGATAAACATGCCAGCGCCTCTCGTTCATTGGTAGAGTACTTGTGTTCCAGTGGTGTTAAAGTCTTTGAAGCGAATTCCACTTAACGTACATCTCCGTCGAACACCCGTTGTAGCACAGCTCCCAGTCCATATGCCGAGGCATCAATGGTCACTTGTACAGGCAAAGACTCATTGAACATGGCCACCAAAAAGGAGACATGGCCCCAAAATTAGAGCACTGAGTGATTACTGAGTGGTTACTGGAATACTGAAATTCAGAACACTGAAAGTGGTTATCTATGTAACTCCAAGGAACTATGATCGACAGTTCTCTAGAAGTAATTGCGACCATGTTTCTGATGTTTGCTCCGGCTATTTTGTCCTTTTTTGATGACTTCTAATTATTCCAAGCCTCCATCCTTCCCTGAAATATGTTAATTGGGTTTCTAACTCACAATGTGGTCCTTGAATATTTCCAGGCATAGCCTTAAAAGTCATTGAACATCCTTGAACTTTTGTCCTGTAAGTGAGCATGAAATCTGAATTATACAGCGAAATCTCGATACATCGAATCTGAAGGGACTGCTAAAAATTATTCGTTATTTTAAATATTTGTTATAGTGAGAGTATTAAAAACTTGTGCAGAAATTGTACACACAACCACGTGAGTGCTGTGCGTACATTCTGTGCTGTGTGTACATTTGCGACCGCGTTATGCTCTTATCAGTGCAAAAAAAAAAAAATTTACTGAACCAGTGCATGTTTATTTGAGAAAGAGTGTGATCAATAGTGATGTGGGCAACTCGACTGCTGAAAGACGGAACTTCCTTCTTACGCAGTGCGAAGAATTAGCATTGAATACCGATTCTTCAAGTCTGTTCATGCGTGCTGTTTGAACGTTATTTTTGCTTTTGTTGTCGTGTCACGACAAATGCCGTGGATCTTATCGGTTGTCAGCTATGCTCATGTGCATGTTTTATCAGCACACTGTGTGTATTGTTCGAGCGTTAGTAAAGCATGCACTGTTAACTTACATTGTTGTAGCATAACTTTTGTGCTGCTACCGGAGCTCACCTTGAACATTCAATCTCCAACCAAAAGGCTTTCAGTAGAAAACTGCAGTGCAACAAGCGTGCAGGTAAAGCTGCCTCACGAAAACAACGATGGAGTGAAGCCTGACGTGGAAAGCAAGTACCAGGTGATAATGACGGCGATAGGCCCCGCCACGGTGGTTTAGTGGCTCAGGTACTCAGCTGCTGACCCGCAGATCGCAGGGTCGAATCCCGGCTGGGGTAGCTGCATTTCCGTTGGAGGCGGAAACGCTGTAGGCCTGTGTGATCAGATTTGTAAAGAACACCAGGTTGTCAAGATTTCTGGAGCCCTCTGCTACGGCGTCTTTCATAATTATATGGTGGTTCTGAGATGTTAAACCCCACATACCAATCATCAATGATGGCAGTAAAGCGTGTTGCACATTTGAATAGGGCAGGCACACAGGCACTCTGATGATGATAATGTAGGTCTGGAGCGGGGCATTATTTTCACAGCTGTGAGTAACTTTTAAAAATCTCTATTCATTATTTGGAAGTTCTGGTGAGTTAAGATTACATGCATTATTCTGAAACATTTAATATTCTTAAATAATTGTAGTGACATATTTACATTAGACCAGTTGGCATCTTGAGGGAATTTTGAAAAAGTCGTTAATCTGAAAAAAAAAAAAAAAAAAATCGTAAATCTGAGGTTCGCTACAATAAAATGTTACTGTACCGTGCTCATGACGGCATCTCACACTGAGTTGTACTTGCCGTTGAACATTTCCGACATGCAGGTCATGCTGCAATTCGCCCTTTCTTTCACTGTCCATATCACTTTCTGAGCCACTACTGTCGAGTGGGCCAGATTGCAAGTTGTTGGCCACATACAACATGGCAGGGACTCCTGCTTGCGAAAAATCTTGGGCTTCAGATGACGATGACAAAGATGGTCGCGAAGACATTGCATAGCACGTGCAGGCTTAGCTGACGAACTGATGGTGCGGTGCCCGCTCGCATGCGCGGCATCAACAATGCAGTTTTGCATGGTCACGTGGCCAGCTCCTAGACACTGGAACTGCTCCTGCCTACCTAGGTGCTCTTTGAAACTTAAACTGCGGCTTGGCGCTCTAAAAACGTCTTTAAATAAATTTCTGTTGCGCACTCGTGCAAGCGAGGTTTCCAGCTATAGTAAGTGAGGGATAACCTGCCTGCAAAGATAAAAACAACAATCAAGGTACTAAATTTTGGTGCTGTGCTTCTTCAAAAGTTCTAGTCCCTTTTTTTGTGCATATGCTGAAAAGGCATTGTGTTGCTGTGGTTGGTTGCTCAGTGTTTTTGAGTGCATTTCCTTGTATGATGCACGATATGTAAGTTGCGTAATGTGGCCGTAATGTTTTTCAGTGAGGCCAATTGCCAAGAGCAGCAAAATGAGATTATTATGACCTTGTTGAAAGTTTCACATTTTCTTACTCACACATAATAGTATGCGAACTCTAACATATCACCTGTGAAATCTGTAGCCTGCTGATATATTTTCATCTAACAAATACAGATCTTGTAGGGAGGGCTTTTTCTTGCTTTCCACGCCAGAGCAGTGGCTGCTGCTACAAAGCCATGAGTGCCATTGCCAAGGCGTTGATGGTGGGACTTTGAAACATTAAAACATTATTTGCAGTCAAAGCTCGTTATAACAAAGTTGAATGGGGAGTCGTATAATATTTCATTATAACCATTAGTTTGTTATAGCCAATATTCATTTCTACCAGCAATTAGCCAGCAAAAGAGAATGTTCACACAAACGAATATCACAGCAGCCCACCGTTCATAAAAAAAAAAAAACGACTGTTGGAAGGCAAGAACTAGCAAAATAACAGAACAATGCACTTTATTTCTGCCAAATTCAGCACACCAGCCTGCTGATCACTTCGAAGAAAAATAGTCCCTAATTGACTTTCCCGACTCTTCCTCACGCTGATGACTGCTTTTTCAGTTGCAGCAGCTATTTCGAGTCCGTCCTTGCTGTCATAGTAAGCACCAAAGAAGCAGCACAGCAGGTCTGCCGCATCCACTGCTTGCGGGGGCGTCGGGTTCGCCAACGTTAGGCTCATGAGTGTCGACGCATTCGTCACTGTTACAACATCACCGTTTTGCTTTCATTTGGCACAATTTCTGCATCTGACAACTCTTCGATTGTCGCCGCATCAGCATCTGCACTGATGCACATGCAGAAAGTGTCGCAGTCAGGCACAACGTTGGCGTCAAAGAGAGCATCTCACAATGTCTGGGCCTGGTCGCCCGCGGCACCCAACGACGTTGCCGAAATCTTCGGCCACTTTTTTTTTCTTGACGCCAGGCTCCACGATTTTCAACATTGCCGAATTCCGCTCGATTGTTTATTTTTGCGCTTACGTTTGTTGCTGCCGTTGTCCATCTCGTGTCTAGCAACAGAAACTGATAGAGGTGGTGTTGCTCTGCCACAGCGAAGGACGAAATCCCCTGGCAACGTGCGAGGTTCCGGTGTGGAGCTGAAGGGAGAAGGAGGTCAGATGCATGGGTGGGTGAATGAGTTCTACAGGAAAGGGGGATGCCGCCTGATGCGCACGCTCGCGGGGTTGCTGTGCGGGCGAGTCGATTAGTTTCTGAGGAAAGGCAGGGAGACTCGCTCCCACACGCGTTTTGGCAGGCCGCAGGCAGCTTCTGGGGAGCGCAAGGTGCGAGCTTCGAATTACCGCAGCTGTCATGAGACGTGAACCGTCACGCACTCTAAGATATTGAATTGACGTATACCAAAATGATCAGTAAATACTCATTGCAGATGAAGAATGGTTCGTTATATTCGTTGTGAGGTAATTTTTTGCTTCGTTAAAATGATGTTTTAAATGTCTATGGGAATTTCAAAGAGAAGTACAACTGCTTCATTATATTCATTAGTTCGTTATATCCCACTTTGTTATAACGAGGTTTTACTGTATTTTAAACATTCACAAAGCCTGTAATCGCATGCGGCTGTTTCGACAGCCAACACGTCGTCGGCAAAGAGCGATCTACGTTCCAGTCAACGCGTCTACGCACGCGGTACCCTCATTCTCTCAGCTATAGAAGAGAGTTAGTTAAATAAAGAGCGTTGTTCGTTGCCTAGCCACTCAATGTGTCATTTGATTCAGACGCACCCGTAAACGCTTATGTTACATGGGGTCAGAAGTGGTCATGGCAGCCAGTTGTGGATGGCTTAAATCTACCTTCATCACTACAGTTGACTGGAAATGTCAGAAAGAACTGGGGGCTCTTCAAGTCACGATGGAACTTGACAGCTACTGCGACAGACCCTCTCAAAACAGAGGCAGCCACACTCCGGAGCTCTGCAGGGACAAAGTAGTTGAGGTCTACTATGAATTCACATTCGCTTAAGGTGAGCTCGCCTAAGATATCAGACACTAGTAAAGAAATTTGACAGATATTGTATTAAGCAAGGCTTACGAATGCCATGTGCTCCGTATGTGAGTTCAAGATCAAAGGGAACCATTCGACCGTTTGTACTTGATCCAAGAACGCACGCCAAACTTTGCGATTCCGGGACTCTTGAAGGGCCTCTGATCAGAAACTATATTGTCTTTGGGACTAACAACAAATTCATTAGAGAAGAGATGCTGCGGCACAAAACCCTGGTTCTTCTAATGACTGAGAACATGTGCAAAGCAGCTGAAGTAGCGGAGCAACAAAATGCTGCCTGGGCCAACGAGCGCATGCAAGTTCGTGTTTCGCACCCGAGTGTACATTGCAAATTGAACGAAAGCACATACAAGTACTGTGGTTTGTGGGAATCGAGGCTAGCCCGCTGCCTTTGCGCGGGCTTTGCCGCCTTTTCTGCCGTTCTCATGTCCCGACATATCTCCCCTCGTTTGCTGTCTGCCGCACTGGGAGAGCGGAGTGACGTTTAACCCCCTCACTCGGTAGTGGATGTTGAGTGTGGCGCCGCGCGCGGAGTCTCCCAAGAGGTTTACGCGCGCTGCGTCGGGAGCGGGGGATAGATACTCTTCGGGACTGCAGACGGTGAGCCACACAATCTTTTCCGTCCGTCGACCCCCGTCGCTCGGGGCTCGTCGTACTTCGCTGACGGCGCCTTGCGCCCAAGGCGAACGCTCACCTTTTGTTGCCCCACTGCGTACGCACGGCCGAAAAGCAGTACGGTGTCCTAGTGCGTGGCCTAGTTACGCCGATCCGTCTCCCTCTGAAGCCAACGCGAGCGCCTTTGCCCTCGCTCGAGCAACAGGGCCTTGGTCCCGGTGTCTCCGTGGATCATCTTTACCGCGGAGATGTGCTCGTGGCACCCTGTGTAGTACTTTTATGCCCGTGGCGTGGATAAGCCTATTTGCTTTCCCGCCGCGCCTGTGCAACGGGCTGTACTGCGTTTGGTGTTGCCACAATAAAATGTTGCGACTTTGAGCAGTATCGTGTTCTCGCCACGGCGACGGTTAATGCGTGCCCTGCGGCTCGCTAAGACTGGACCCACGCTGGTGGCCGTACTCCTTTGGGATACGTGTACACCACAGGTTGCATCCATGCACTGCGCCAGTGCCCAGCCTATGGGAAAACGTGCCATGCATGTATCAAGAATAACTACTGTACATCATGCTGTAAAAGCTCACAAGTTCACAACATTCAACATAATCATGAAGAAAGCTTCAATTTCCTTTACGTCAGCATCTGCAGAGTAAGCACGATCCGTGAAAAAGACTGGAAAGTGCATGGCATCATCTTTAGTTGTCAGATCGGTTTTAAGGTTGATACATGCTCATATGCGAACTTGATCCTTCTCAGCATTTTTTGACGCATCTTGAACGCAGCCATGTCTTGCAGGAGCACAGCAGTACTGACGGCGTACAACGGGTCCGAGATCAAGCACCTTGGTGTTGCCACGAAAGCACTACAGATTAACGGCACAACGAGAAACACTTCTCTCTTTATCATCAAGAAAGGAGGCCAAGCACTCATTTGCTTGAGTGCATGCATCGACTTCGGCATCATCCCCACCAAAATAGACTCAGTTTAACAAAGTAAAAATGAGGGTCTTGAAGAGGAATTTCCACTTCTCTTTCGTATAACAGGCTGCATACAAAGGAAGTACAAGATGGTTCTCCAGCTAGATGCTGTTTCAGTTGTACCACCTGCTCGCAGAGTGCCTCCGGTGGCACTGAAGAAAACCACTGTGTGATGAACTGGCACCATGAAGAAGGTGTCCATCGTCGACAAAGTAAAACAATTCACCGAATGGATACATCCCTTGGTCCTGGTACGAAAAAAGAATGGCATTCTACGCGCGTGCATAGACCTCAGAGAAGTAAGCAAAAATTTATTGCGGGAGCACTTGCCAATGTGTACCTTCAAAGACATAGAAAGTGAGTGGTGAGACACTCAACTTTTTCCACGGCTTGTTGCAAACTCTGGTTTTCAGCAGATACCACTTGACAAAGCTTCATCGTGGATTTGCACGTTCGCCACTTTTTTTGGACTGCCGTTTCGCATATATTTTGCCAGGAGATGTTTCAAAAGACACTGACTGCGATCTTTGAAAGCATCCCAGGTTTGCATGTTTATGTCTACAGTGTCCTTGTTTGGGTTCTGACAAAGCTTAGGATGACGAATGTTTGCATACCATGCCTAAAAAAAGCAGAAGGGACAGGGCTTACATTTAATCTTGACAATTTACTTGTTCGGTCAAAACAAGATAACATTTCCGGGTGATACAATCAGTGACGGTGGCGTGCTTCCAAGCCCCGAATCGGTTGAAAGTGTCCGAGCCATGTCCGCGCCAGAAGAGAAAAATGCAGCGAGTAGAGTAATGTATGAAGATTCAGTGATCAAACGGCGTTGCTGCGAAGCCTCGTTAAGTAAGACATAATTATTGAGTGGACTGGAGAGCATGAGCATGAGTGCCAAGGCGTCTGCGAGGCTTTTTCATCTCCATCGCTACTGGCGTTTTTTGACGAAATGAAAATAATAAAGGTATAGGCAGACGCGTCGGCCACCGGCATAAGCGTGTCATTACTGCAATAACACCAAAATGGATGGTGGCACCCGGTCATGCCCACATCGCAAACACTTATTGACAGCACAATGTGGTGCTCACAAATTGAGAAAGAGACGCTTGGCATAGTGTTTGTGTGCGAAAAATTCTACCAGTTTACTTACGGCAGGAAGATATTAATAGAGACGGACCAATGTCCTTTGACCATCGCAAAAAATGACCATCGCAAAAAAGAGCATCAAAGAAATGCTGCCTGAACTACAGCATTTTTTTGTGAGTCTACTGAGGTATGATTATGACAGGCAGTTGGTTCTTGGCAAAGATCTTGTCCTGGCTGACATGCTCTCCCTTGTGCCTACGCTATCCCCTAACTTTGAAACTGTGACATCGAGGTTCATGCAGTCTCTCTCATTTTGTGCATGATAACGCCATCGATGACACACTGTCTTCAGGACGAGAAACTATAGGAGCCCTATCTATCAAGAAACTTTCGGAGTTAAATACCGCATTATAGTATAGTTAGTTCGGAGTTATATGTCGCGTGGAAAAGGAATTAAGCTTGTTGGAGTCTGAGCTATTAGTAATTGATAAATGTTGATTAAAGAATGCCCAATTGTCATACCTAAGTCAGTGCAGGCTCAAATGCTTGCGACAGTTCGCGCTGACCATCAGGGAATATTTAAGTGTAAAGCAAGGGCGGGCATACTAATGTTTTGGTCTGGAATAGACGGTAACATTAAATCAATGGTTTGCTCTTGCAGTGCATGCCAAAAGTATGCATAGAAACAACAGTCCGAGCCTCTAATTATGCTCCCAACACTTAGCAAGCTATGGCACAGAGCAGGTATTAACATATTCTATTTTTCTAGTGACGCGCACCTAGTTGTGTTAGACGTGCATTCCAATTTTCGTGAAGTGAAAGAATTAGCCACAACGGAAGCTCAGAAGGTCTATAAAAAACATCCACAATTTTCGCCTGCTACAGCATCCTTCTAGAAGTGTGCTCTGATAATGTGCGACAGTTTGTATCCAGAGACATCGCTGATTTTGCCAAGTGGTGTGGCTTTGAGCACACTACATGGCCTGGCCGTGAAGGGAGTGCAAATAGTGAAGTGGGTCAGGAATAAGGCAATGGAATCTCATGATTATTGGTGGCTAGGACTCTTATCATGACGTGTGTCTCCGTTAGAAGATGGCCATTCACCAGCCTAATTGTTACAGATATGCTGCTTGCATACCAACGTTCCAGAATACAGCACAGAGCTTGGATGCCCAGTAGTCAAGCATCAACAGTAGACGAAGGGCAAGATCCTCTACAGCGAGGAGACACTGTGCATGTACTGGATGACAGCTGGTGCTTCAGAGAGTGGCTCTGCAGTGCCATATCATAGAGACTGAGGATGGAAAGTTTCTTAGGCGGATTAGGGAACACCTGCTTCGAACACATGAATGATGCCACAGGACAAAGGACGATGTCCACAGCACCACCTGCAAAATGAGACTCCAACATTTTCTAAGTGCACCATCTCAGTGGTCATCTGGGAGCCCGCGCACACGACTTATACCAAGGTGGGGCTTCGCAGGTAGAGCGCCGCAAGCCGACCCGTCAATGCAAGGAGCCCTAACGGTTGCAGTACAATCGAACTTTCATCAAGACTTCTAACTTTTTTTCCCGACTTTCTGATGTTAAGTGCTGTCTTTCATTTATCATTAAGGGGAAATGTGATTTGAATAAAAAATGTTGCGTTAATCTATAGCTTAGGGTGGTGACATTTTTGCTGTATATACAGTCTAACAGGAGTATATTGAGCTCGAAGAGAATCCCGAATTAGTTCGATATATAAAATTCGATATAAAAAAATAGAGCTTACCTGTAGCGGCTCACCACCTACAACAGGCACATTCAAGAATGACAACTAATTCCACACACATGCCGCAACAGAACGATTTATTTGCGTGAAACAAATCACTAATCTTGGCCTGCTTCATCGCTTTTGAAATGTTGAAGACGCTAGTCTCGATGTTATCAAGGCTGCCCATGTGCGGCAGCCCGGTTCCCTCCATGTGGTTGTTACAACAGCATTTGATACATGGCAGCGTCCCGACGTTCGCAGCTCCGCCGCTTTTGCCTTGATGTCTGCCTTGTTTTTTAACAAGGTGCTCAGAGTGCTCTGTGATATCCCGAAGTCGCCTGCAAGGGTCGAACATTTCTCGCACGCCTCAACACGCTGAATAGCTTTCAACTTTGTCGCAAAGTCAAGGGTCTTGCACTTCTTGACACTGGCCATAGATAGCTACACGAGAAGTTGGCAATTCAAGGAGTTCGCAGCGGCTTTGCACACCACACACGCAAAAGAGAAAAGCTGCACATGTGGTGGTACGAAGGCGGCGCAACAACGAAAGCAACAAAGCGCTCGTGAGGCAGTGGCCACTTGCCAGGACGATAAATCGATAAATTCCCAGAGAAATTTGTTATAAAGAAGTTTTCGTTATATCCAGGTTTGGTACGAAAATTAGAACAATAAATGTGCAAATTAAAAGGTGTACCGAAGGCAGAGCTAACCCCAAACACTCATTTTACAGTAAAAAACTGCGTTATTATTGCGATAGCAATTATATGCACCCTTTTGGCGGGTTCTTGCTGTCGCTGCCATATTCTGCAACAAGTCCAAATTGACAACATGTCCCCGCGCATTGTAACTTTCGCAAGCGGGTAAAAGTGTGCGAGCGCTGCTGAAGCAGAGATCACATAAGTCGGCCCATCCCTATCGCCTGGAAAGTGCATAACATCTCTCGCGTATTAGAACTGCCATCGAATGCTCGAACAGAAAGTAAACCACCTGTCTTCAACGAGCATGAAACAATGTGAGGAGAGGTAGGAGGGGGGGATCGCTCAAGTAGCAATAATAAACTTGGATTTTAAGGGCCGCCGCGATCGCTGGCGCGCTTGCTATCTCGGGGAGTATCAGTGCGGTTTTAACGCGAAGGGACTGTTTGAAAAGAGCAAACGCAATCGTTCCTGTCAAAGTTGAAGATGCGCGATTCTCCATACTGAAGGATAAGCACGCGCGCACAAGCATCTAACCCCCTCTCCTCCCCCCGCATTCGCGGGACAAAGTACGCGTGGGAGAGAAGTACCTGTGGGCACATCGTGACGAGCTGAGCACCGAGCGCGGGCGGCTTTATTTTTCTTTCTTTGAGTTTTCATATATTTTATTTATTTACAGAATACTGTCAATCCCCCCATGGGGTTTGGCGTCTCTCATAATCATATAGTGGTTTTGGGACGTTAAACCCCACAAATCAATCAATGAATCAATCCCCCCAATGGGATTATTACAGGGTATGTATAGGTACGTATACTATACGGTAAATGATGGCAGCGGCGGCAAAAACCCAGCTGAAACTGCTCATATCGCAATTAAAAAAAGCAAAGCTCAACGTCGTCAAAAGGACACACACACACACACACACACACACACCACACACACACGCACGCGCGCACGTGCGCGCAGGATTACGCGAGTAAATATGGGATTTCTTTACATGAAGGTGTTTGTGGCAAATAAAACATCTCTTATTTATTGGCATAAATTGATAAAATTTGGCACACTGATGTGATTTGCTATGCCGATATCATTAGTGAAATCAGTTATGAGATAAGTATTTATAGTTTTTCAGTCACGACATTTAATAGATCTTTACATTCATCCCCAAATTAACTACAGTCAACTGCTGATTTTTCGGACCCTCTAGGGAGCGAAAAACCGTCCGAAAATTCTGGCAGTCCGAAAAAATGAATGCAAGCAAAAAAAATGCATGATTTTACTGATAATTTTCAATGCAGGCAAAAAAAAAAACCGCACCATTTTGCTAATATTGCTCAATGCAAGCAAAAAATGCACCATTTAATTGGTATTCCTCGTATCAAAAGGGTCAAGGTCGAAGTACCAGACTTCCAGAACTCTGCCAAAGCATCAGTAGGGTGGCTCTGAAAAGCGGCGTTAAAAAAATGCATGCAGCCGACAGCGGGTACCGTCAGGGCAGCCGGTGTTAGAGCTGCAGTGGCTTGAAAAACTTGTTGATCCTTGTTTGAACGGCGTTCCGCTTGCATGTGATCACATTCGCTTCGATCTGAGCAAGGGTCATGTCATCACTGTACACCGATGACAGCGTCATCAATGCTCGTACCAATTTGGGGGTCGTAGGTGGCGCAGGCGTTGGTTCCTCATTTACGACATCGGAGTCGTCTGAATCCGCCATAACTTGACTGACTATTTGCTCGTCGGTTAGCTCTACGCAGAAGTCGAGCTCGCTCGTCAGCGTCGACGAACTGCTCAAAAGTTATTTCCATGGGCATGGAAGCACCAGCAGAGCGGTGGTCGTTGATAATATCGTCCATAATAACTCCTTGCTCACGTCAGCCTGGATCGACCACTCTTCACTAACTTAATAATGGCAGCTTTCTTCTACATCATTAACTGACGGTACTGTTTTCCGCGCTTCAGTGCCATCGGCGAGGACGACGAAGGCGCCCCGCCGCGGTGGTCTAGTGGCTAAGGTACTCGGCTGCTGACCCGCAGGTCGCGGGTTCGAATCCCGGCTGCATTTCCGATGGAGGCGGAAATGTTGTAGGCCCATGTGCTCAGATTTGGGTGCACAATAGAAGAACCCCTGGTGGTCGAAATTTCCGGAGCCCTCCACTACGGCGTCTCTCATAATCATATGGTGGTTTTGGGATGTTAAACCCCACATATCAATCATTCATCAATCGAGGACGATGAAGGCAGAGTGGGGCCATCGCAGGCAAGCGAAATCCTCACGATGTGAACAAAGGAGTTTGCTGACGAGCGTCGAAGCACCTAGGCTTAGCGTTGCAGAGCACACTTCACACGATCGCACAACCATGCACTAGGCTAGCCAAACACCATGTGGGCTGCGTAAACGAAACGGCGTGATGGCTGGTGACGGGGCCTTGGGTACTCCGGAGGTGGCGCTGGTAAACAGTCAAGATAGCCAGCGTGGCCAGACCAAATCGGTGTGTGACGGAGTTCGAAGTGGTGAAATGCTTCGCGAACACGCTGCGCGGGAAGCCAGAGTGGCACGCACAAGCACAAGCGCTAAAGCGAAAAGAACTTTATTGGCGCCAAAAAATTTCCAGGTGGATAGTTTCGATTGTCAGCGAAGCATCTTTGCACGATAAACACGGCCAGTGTTAGGAATCTCGGAGGCTGTGTGTGTTTCTATGCTAACGATCAACGAGTTCAAGCTAACGATCAACGAGTCACAGGGTTGAGTTGATGCTGGGCGATCAAACCTTTAAGGCACCCCGGAAGAGGCAACACACCCGTTTCGCATCGGCTTCACGTAAACGGCACCCCTGTGTGGAAAGTCAGCAGTCGCCTTTTGCTGTCTCTCTCTTTTTATCTTTTTCAATCTTTTCTGTCATCTCCACACTTCTGTTTACTTCCATCTTCCAGGTGGAAAGGGTTAACTTTGTGTGTATGTCCTTCCTTAGGCACTATACAGTCTACTCCTCCTACACGGAACTCGAAGGGGATTCATAATACTGTTCCATTTATCAGAAGTTTCATTTAACCAAAGTACACTTATTTAGCGATACAAGACCTTTATTCAAATTGCACAAACCTTACCTTACTCATGAGGATGAGTAGGAGAAAAAAAGAAGTGAAGAGTGGTTTGTTTGGCAAGCTTGAGTTGTTTTTTTCATAAGGTACGCACCCATGCCTGGCAAACTAACTAGAAATTCTAGACAAGCCTCATGCTCAAAACAACGCTGCAAAAGTTTAACAGCCTCTTTAGCTTATGGGTCTGGTGGCACCAATGCATTGGCAGTATTGTCATCACATTCATCGCTGGAAAGTTGATCCTCATCTTGCACTTCGGCAATCATTTCCTCGACAGTCTCTTCACGACAGGTACGAACATTTTCATCAATTGATTTGTAGTCCTGCAGCGTGAAAGAGGCAGAGGGCACGACCTGACTGAATACTGTCTCAATGTCGACATCAGCAGGGTTTTCTTCTTCATTAGGTACTGCTTTCTTGCGCTTGAAAGCCAGCATGGGGAAAGCATCTGTCTATTTTTGTTGCCTTCACTTGCTCCCAGGCACAAGCCAAAATGTGGATGGCTGCCAATAAATCTATTGCTGTAGAATTTCCCACTGCCTGCTCTAAGCAGCATTTGATGGAGCAATCGTCTACAGTAATGAACTTTAATGTTCTGAATGACTTCTTGAATGGCAGTGATCCATCGGCTGGATCACTGCCGTTGCATTGGCTGGCAAGAACTCCAGAGTGATGGCTTGGAGTCTTTGAACCTGACCGTGGTCTGGGCAATTATCCATGATGAAGACAACTTTCCTGCCTTGCCTCGTAAATCTTGTGTCTTAATCCTCCCGAAGCCAGTTTCCAAAAATGGCCATGATCATCCACGCTCTTCCGTTCCCATGATACGCAATGGGAAGGTGTCGAACGCCTTTGAAACAACGTGGGTGCCTTGATTTTCTTATTATCAACAGCTTGAATTTCTCATCTCCTGCCATGTTTGCACCCACCAGCACAGTGATGCGATCTTTACTATGTTTTCCTTCACTACAGGCTTCGCCTTTGAAGGTGAGAGTCTTTGATGGAAGTGCCTTATAAAAGAGATCCACCTCATCAACGATGAAGACGCCTCGTGGCTCAAAGCTCATCAAAATTTCTTTAAGCCGCCCCTGTTGCCAGTCTGTGCAAATGTCCCTGTTGACTGTTCCACTCTCACCTGAGATTGCTTTGAAGACTATGCCATGGCGTGTTTTGAAGCGGCTGAGCCATCTGTTGCTTAGGACAAAGCTCTTAACACCCATTTGCATGGCGATCTCTTGAGATTTCTGCTCGAGAATTGGTCCGCTTATGGACAAATTGGAACTTCGTGCACACTTGAACCACAGAAAACGAACTTTTTCTAGTTGTTCATAAGGCGTCGTCCGCATTTGCATTTGTTTAGATGTAAAGGTTCCGTTCTTAACAGTGCCTTCAATCCTTTCTCTATGTCTTTCCAGATCCGCGACAGTGTCGATTGCCATTTTTTCGCCACCACCATCTTTGGCAGGCCACTTCGATTGAGCTCCTGAAGAATTTGCAGCTTTTTTTCAAGCGAGAGTGCATGGTGCGGCCGCTTCTTTTTCATCAAGCTGAAATAACACTGTGATCCACCGCATTTAGCCGCACCAATAGGCGTAACGCACAATTGACTCACCGACTCAGCTCCCACAGCCACAAGCGAGAATGGCTACTCGATTGGCTTGTCTTGATCTCGAGGTGTTGCCACGGTTGTGAGACTACCTTTGGCATGAGCGAGTTGATTCTGTGTTTAGAGTTTGTGCCGTTTAGGCTTAGGTGACCAATAAGCACTATTTCGATTAACTGATGAATTTTACTGCGCAACACATAGAAACCAAGCCATATGAGCCCGATTAGTTCTATTAATGAGGCATTTTCGTTTAAGTGAGTTTCGTTTATTGGGAGTCCACTGTATAATATTTGGTTATAGTGGGCATGTACAGCTGGTTTCTTGTTCCCATTACGTGTCACAGCGTCCCCATGTAGGGCTTGGTGGTTGGCGGCTGGCATGGCCGCCGAATATATTTCAACACTTATGACCTCCTACGACTTTCTCAAGCTTCCTGAACGCCCTCTAAGAAAAAGAGGATGCACCGAAGCAATACACAGCATCTTTGCCTAGCTGGCAGAAGGTTTTCCTCGTCTTCATGTTATTCACTGCACACAGCCTCAGAAGACCATCAGAACCTTGTCTCCATTTCTTGTTGTGAAGTGTCTTGCTGACCAATAATACCCGGTTATAAGGCCACTAAAATAATCAGCGGCGACCTGTTACTTGAACTGCGAGACATCGTACTGTAGAAAAAGCTTTCCAACCTTCTGGCATTCGCTGCTGTTTCAATCACGGTGACCCCTCGTTGGTCAATGAACATAATCAGAGGAGTGATCTCTGATGATGATCTTCTGAACTTGAGCGAAGAAGAGCTCCTTGAAGAATGGAAGGACCATAATGTAACCCCGATGCAAAGGATTAAGATAAAGCGTGACAACAAAGAAATCTTGACAATATTTCTAATCATTCCTCTAGCTTGAACTGTTTTGCCTGAGTCCCTCTAAACTGACTAAACAAAAACAAGCATCGGACTCTATATTCCTAATCTGCACAGGTGCTTTAAGTTCCAGCATTTTGGTCATGGTTCACAGAGTTGTAGAGGCCAACTGACCTGTGCCAAATGCGGCAATCATGAACACTCCTCTAACACTTGTGACAGTCCGCTCCACTGTGCAAACTGTGATGGTGGTCACGCGGTATAGTCGAGAGCCTGTTTTACTTGAAAAAAGGAAAACAAAATAATTAACTGAAACACGAAAATATTTCATTTAAGGAGGCACGACGACAGGTCGCACCGTTTTACGGCCATTCTATGATGATGCAGCTGGTCGGGGAGCAGCGCCACACTGACCTTCGTTACAGGCCCAGGCTGTGCTAAGCGAGCTGCTAGCTGTGGCTCCTGCCCCCATGGTGGAAGTATGTAGTTATATGTAGTCCGCCTACCCAGCAAGAAAGTCCTGCTTCTCTAAGGCCGCTGGCGCTAACACTAACTGCGAAAACCTGCGCCACGCGTACAGTAAGCTCAGTACCGCCACTGCCGGACACGGTGGGCACAGCCAAGGCTGCCTCACTTCTCCAGCTCCAGCTGGCACTAGCGTGGACACCAAAACAGTGCCATCGACTTCTGGACCGATGGGTGTAAAGGTCTCGCCAACTGTGGCGAACGGTTTACGCAATACCTCATGCTCGCCCATTGCATCGCCAGAAGCAATGGCTCACCAGAAGCACACTTACCCCAAAGGCGCGTCATGCGCCTATGGAGCGGCGAGAGTCCCTCGACTGCTCCAAAAGAGATATGGTCCGTGTTAACGGTGGTCGCGGCTTTCAAATCCCGAAAAATGGCCTAAAAAGGGATTTTTCGAAAATCAGATTTTCAATTTCCGTAACATGTTATTTCTCAGATTCCGAAATATCATTCTGAAGAACCGCGTAGAAGTGCTTAAAAAAATCAATTTGCCACCTAATGGGGCGCATAAAATCCCGGAAGTCATGAAAAAAGCGTGTTTTTCAAGCAACAGTAACTTGGCAACGGCGCAACCGAGAGCCGCTATCTTTGTTTTGCCTGAGAGAGCGTTCTTCCGGCTTCAAGTTTCCACGCCAGCCACCGCCTGCAGGCGAAGAGAAACACATAAGAAAGCAAAGTCCAGAAGGTCTCGCGCTGAAGCCTGATTGGCTGCGCACGTGTGGTGAGTAAGGGGTTTATTCAATGGGCCCAAGTCATTGGAGGCAGTCAAGACAACCCGATAACACGAATACGTTCTTTATATCAGACGAGGACAGGAACACATATGATGCAATCTCACAATGATAAATGGAAAGTCTACAATAAAATTCCTCCTGCGCGAGAAGAAAGTCTACGTCGTTACGGTCAGCATGCTTCGCTCCCGCGACACCAAGTATAGAAAACCACACTCACGCACACCGTCGTTGTGGTGACCGCAGCACCGGGCAACGTGGCGTTGAGTCCATTGCAGTAGCGTCCATGGTGGGAACACGCCTTCTCGTGTAGCTCGCTGGCTCGAGCTTAAGTTTATGTCCCGCACCCTGATGTCTTGCTGGCGTCCAGGTCACGTTTGACCGGGGCGAGTGCCCAGGACACTGGGTCTAAAGCCTTGACAACCATCAAAGCCAGCTGCGTACATTCTCTGCACCAGTCTTCTTTCTTCTCTTCTTTCAGTTAATTTCCCTCTCTGATTTTGCCCCTATACTGCTCTTAACATAATCATCACATTCTTCCCGTCTCTTCAAGAAAGTTGCACACTTTTTGACTGGCCCGGTTCAAGTAGTTATTGTAGCGTACAACTTCACGGTGTCGAGGTGTTGAAGAATAGAGGAATGCCTTTAGCTTGGTACCTTTGTTGCTTGTGGTGAGTAAGAGGTTTACTCAATGGGCCTAGGTCATCGGACGCGCTCAAGACAACCTGATAACACGAAGACGTTCCTTATATCAGACGAGGACAAGAACACACACGAAGAAATCTCACAAAGAACATCAGGACGATACGAGGTTAAAGGAAGTTTACTGGCAAGCTCTTGTCCACACGAGACGCTTGTCTACATTTTAACACTCAACGCACTTAACTCCCGCGCCACCAGTTTTTAAGATGACACTCACGCGCACCGTCGTCGTGGTGACCGTAGCACCGGGCAACGTGGCGTTGAGTCCGTCATGGTAGCGTCCACGGTGGGAACACTTCTCGTGTAGATCGCTGGCTCGAGCTTACGTCGATGTCCCGCACCCTGACATCTTGCCGGCGTCCAGGTCACGCTCAACTGAAGCGAGCGCCCAGGACACGGGGTCGAAAGCCCCGACAACCATCGAAGACGGCTGCGTACGTCCGCTGCACCCGTCTTCTTTCTTCTCTTCTTCCTTTTCGTCTTGATTCCGCGCTCAGGGTTTTGCCCCTACGGCTCGCTCGTCACAGTCACCACAGCGCACCACGTGACAAAAATGCGGGAGCGCCATTGGTCTCCTGAACAGTTGCCTTTGGCTACGGCGCATATTCTCCTCGGTCCCGCGCACGCGCGCCTCCCATTGTCTACTTTTCTGCGCCGTCAAGCAGGTCATCGAAGCGCTGAGCGGATATGTCAGTCGTGGGCGGCACGGTTTGGCCGTGGATTCTTGCCAGTGATCACGGATCGGCCACGGTGCAAGAGAAAATACCTAACATTGCATCAATTTGGTAGTCATAAGCACAAATCTCCAAATGTGAAAAAGAAAGCATTGACAGCTTCCAGTGCTGCCTCTGCTGCTCGACGTGTTGCCGACACGCTGCCGTTTGCTCCGTGCTCTTCTGTCGATGACTTCTTGGACCCGCGGCCGCGATCATTGCTCGACGTCTTCTCGGACCTGCAGCCGTGCTCATCGCTCAACGACTTCTCAAACTCGCAGCCGTGCTCATTGCTCGACGACTTTTCGGGCCCACGGCCGCGATTCTTGTTGACGGCTTCTCGAACCCATGGCCGCAATCGTCGTCCTATGATCTCTCGGACCCACAGCTGTGCTCATCGCTTGACGACTTCTCGGACCCGCGGTTGTGCTCATCGCACATAGATGAAATTCCATCAGTAACTGCCAGTACGATTCAAGCTTGCTTGGAGACTCGTTACATACTACCACAAGCCTCTCGTGAGCGCACAGAGGCAGTGAAAGCCTCATTCAAATCTGTTTCAGCAACTGAGCGAAAAATGAAGCTTCTTGGGGAGAAGGAGCAACGCACTAATGTGGACCTGGCAGAAGAGTTTTCTGCCAGGTCCACATCAGTGGGCACGGTGGACAGGCACGGTGGAGGCACAATGGACACACATTCATCAAACCCCTTTTTGTTCTTTGTACAGACCGTGCTTGCCATCACCTTGATCCCCTCGTGAGGCGACACACGTGTCAACCGCACTGGGCCGGATGCGACGGAACGTATTGCCACGTTCCATTTCCCAAGTTTTCGTTAACGTCCCAAAACACCACACAATTCTCAGTGCAAACCGCGCCTGCAGTTTTCGAGAAGGTTCCGGACTGTAGTAGATCATTTCGATAAGATCACGCCCACTGTGCGAACGGTACAGATTGTTCTGGAACCTACGCCATCGCCAGCGATAACGCTAGAACATTCGACGGCAAGAGTATAAATGCCGACGCGCTTCGCCGCTTGTCAGTTGTTGAACAAAGGCCGACACTCCGTTCGCCGCTATCAGTCCGAGACTGCTATCTGTGCAAGACTGCTGCTGTAATCGGACTTTACGTTTACTGGACACATGTTCGCCCAAATAAACAGTTAAATCCCAACACGAAGTCTCCTGTCTTCGGCCATGTCACGACCCCGTGTGATATCTGGTGGAGGTGCTGCTTCGTTCATGTACCGGACGCCCCCGTCAAGCCGTGAACCCAGCCCATGTCGCGGAGAAGACACCGACGCCAACCAAGAGCAGCGAACAAGCCGCCGACAGCAAGGTCTCCCACCGGAGTACGGGCTTCTACAAGACAAGGCGTGGGAAGCCAAGGCCATGACCTCTACTGCAGCGACTATGACAACCGGAGCGTCCCAGCCCGCGATCGTCATTCATCAACCCAGGGAACCACCAACGTTTCATGGGTCATCGTTTGAAGACCCGGAAATCTGGCTAGAAACATACAACCGTGTGGCCGCCCTCAACCACTGGGACAACGAAGAAAAGCTCCGTCGTGTGTACTTCTACCTGGAAGACACCGCAAGGACCTGGCTAGAGAATCGGGAGTCCACGCTCCGAACGTGGGATGTCTTCTGCGGCGCATTTCTGCAAACGTTCGCGAGCGTCGCTCGCAAAGAGAGGGCCGCTGCTCTACTAGAGACCCGGGTTCAGTTACCAAATGAAAAGGTTGGAATTTTTACTGAGGAGATGACCCGCCTATTTCGTCACGCTGACCCAGACATGCCTTAGGAGAAGAAAGTTCGTTTCCTCATGCGAGGGGTCAAACAGGAGCTCTTCGCGGGACTAATGAGGAATCCACCGAACACCGTCCAAAAATTTGTATCCGAGGCGACCACCATCGAAAAAACCCTGGACATGCGCACCAGACAGTATAATCGTCGCCTGACTCCAGAATGCGCTGCTGCTCAAGCCAGTGACTCCGACGACCTGCGTGAAACGATCCGAGCGATCGTGCGGGAAGAGCTGCGCAAACTGTTGCCTTCGGCGCAGCCTCAAGTGGATTCGATCGCCGACATTGTGCAAGAAGAAGTTCGGCAATCGTTTCGAATTCCTCAAACACCGCTGCCCGAGCCAGAAACTATAAGCTACGCCGCTGCAGTGCGCCACAACGCTCCTCCCCGTCCACGCCGAAACGCCGCCCCGTCGCACTTCCATCGCCAGACACCACCGCCGCCACCACCCCCACCGACGACCTACCGTTCGCCAGCGGGCCAGCGCAGTTCGCCGAGGAAAACCGACGTTTGGCGCACCCCTGACTACCGCCCACTGTGCTACCACTGCGGCGAGGCCGGGCACACTTACCGCCGTTGCCAATACCGACAGATGGGACTGCGTGGCTTCGCCGTCGATGCACCACGTCCGCAGCCAGGGGAACGGCCACGTGACATCGCCGACTACCTGAGAGGAACTCAATGGACACCAGGAAGTCCTTCCCGTTCGCCGTTGCCCAGCCGCCGCATGTCACCGCACCCCCGGCAGTACTCCGGCCCAACGCGGGGCCAGTCTCCTAGCCCGTATCCGGGAAACTAAGGGCAGCAACCGGTGGAGGTGCGGTTGCTGTGCGACGAACTACCGAAGATCCTCCTCCGACGCCGCCGCCGCGACGGAGCTTTCCGAACACAACGCCAACCAGGCAAAGCCCTGACGGCGAAAGCTCAATTACCGAAGGTGGCCTGACGACGCAACATGGAAGCAGCGGAACAAGCCGACGCAGCCGTGACCCGACGCCACGCCCTAACTGTAATGCGAGACGGCGAACTAGCGACCTCGACGTTCTTATCGACGGCCACAGTGTGACCGCTCTCGTCGATACTGGAGCCGGCTATTCTGTCATCAGTGGGTCGTTCGCCGCGAAGTTAAAGAAAGTTAGGACAGCTTGGAAAGGCCCTGAAATCCGCACAGCTGGAGGTCATCTCGTAACGCCTGCAGGAATCTGCACAGTGAGAGTCACCATTAACGGCCGTATTTATCCTACAGACTTCGTAGTCCTACAGCGTTGCTCGAGAGATGTCATCCTTGGCATGGACTTCTTATGCCTCCATAGTGCTGTCATCAACCTAAAAACAAAGTCGATAACGTTATCCACAGAAGAAGCACTACTGCCTCCACGCGGTCAAGACACCATGCCTTGAATGTGCTGGAAGAACAAGTCACCATTCCGCCTCGCTCAAGCGTCATTATTTCAGTCGGCGCTCCTAAATCACCTGACTTGGAAGGCGTCGTTGAAGGCAGTCAGCATGTGTTGGTCACCCGAAATATTTGCGTCGCAAGAGGAATTGAAGAGCTGCGGGGAGGCAAAGCAACGGTTATGCTCACGAATTTCAGCAATGAGTACAAACATGTGAACAAAGGAACAACGGTCGCATACATCGAAGAAATTGTCAAAGCCACCAGTGCTTTCGCCCTCGCCGATTCTGCGGAACCTGCTCAGAGGAACCAAGCCCTTCCCATAGCTTTCGACGTCAATCCCAGACTTCCGAACGATAAGCAAGAACAGCTCAAGGCCCTGCTCCTGCAATACGAAGATTGCTTTTCGTCGTCATTGAAAATTCGGCAGACCCCAATCACGAAACATCGCATCATAACCGAAGAAAATGCCAGACCACTCTGTCAGAGTCCGTACAGGGTTTCGACGCGAGAACGTGAGGCCATGAAGAAACAAGTTGATGAAATGCTGCGGGATAACATTATCCAGCCGTCCAAGAGACCATGGGCATTCCCCGTGGTGTTAGTGAAGAAAAAGGACGGGACCCTACGTTTCTGCGTCGATTATCCCCGCCTGAACAAAATCACAAGAAAGGACCTGTATCCTCTCCCACGAATAGACGACGCACTTGATCGGCTCCATAACGCCAAGTACTTTTTGTCAATGGACCTCAAGACTGGCTATTGGCAAATCGAAGTTGACAAAAGAGACCGAGAAAAGACGGCGTTTATAACACCGGACGGCCTCTTCGAGTTTAAGGTGATGCCCTTCGGCCTTTGCTCAGCGCCTGCAACTTTTCAACGCGTTATGGATACAGTACTGGCAGGATTGAAGTGGCAGACTTGCCTTGTGTACTTGGACGACGTCGTCGTGTTTTCCTCGAGTTCTGACGAGCATCTTCGGCGCCTTGAAGCTGTACTTCAAGCCATCAAGACGTCTGGACTCACGCTGAAGGCAGAAAAGTGCAGATTTGCATATGAGGAGCTCTTGTTTCTGGGGCACGTTATCAGCAAGTCAGGAGTTCGCCCGATCCACGAAAAACAGCCGCCATCGCCGACTTCCCGCCGCCCACTGATAAGAAGGCCGTGCGCCGATTTCCGGGCCTGTGCGCCTATTATAGGCGGTTCGTGAAAAACTTCGCCCGCATCGCCGATCCTCTCACTAACCTTACCAAGGCCGACGTGGAATTCAAGTGGGAAGCGCAACGGGAACACGCTTTCCAGGAGCTTAAACATCGCCTCCAGACGCCTCCGTTACTTGCCCATTTCGACGAATTCGCCGAGACAGAAATACATACTGACGCAAGCAGCGTAGGTCTTGGCGCCGTTCTTGTGCAGAGGGCTGACGGACTTGAAAGGGTTATTAGTTACGCCAGCCGATCGCTATCCAAAGCAGAAGCAAATTATTCCACAACAGAAAAGGAGTGCCTCGCCATTGTCTGGGCTACGTCAAAATTTCGCCCCTACCTCTACGGCAGGTCCTTCAAAGTTGTGAGCGACCACCACGCCTTGTGTTGGCTAGCCACCTTGAAGGACCCTTCAGGTCGCCTCGCACGATGGAGCCCGAGACTTCAAGAATATGACATTACTGTCATTTACAAGTCAGGCAAAAAACACTCCGACGCCGACTGTCTCTCTCATGCGCCTGTCGATCAACCCCTACCAGACGACCCGGATGATGACTACTTCTTGGGAACGATAACTACAGACGACTTCGCTGAACGACAGCGGGCCGACCCGGAACTTAAGGCCCTAATAGAATACCTCGAAGGGAGGACCGCCGAAGTCCCGAAGGTATTCAAGCGCGCACTTGCGTCGTTCTTCCTACGAAACGGTCTTCTACAAAAGAAAAACTTTTCACCGCTTCGAGCTAAGTACCTCCTTGTGGTGCCTTCAGCTCTGCGACCAGAACTCCTGCAGGCCCTGCACGACGATCCGACGGCAGGGCACCTCGGTGTTTCTCGCACGCTCGCGAGGATACAAGAAAGGTACTACTGGCCACGTCTTACCACCGACGTCACTCGTTATGTGAGGACATGCCGGGACTGTCAGCGCCGCAAGACACCGCCGACAAGGCCAGCGGGACTTCTGCAGCCAATTGATCCACCTTGCCGACCTTTCCAGCAGATTTGTATGGACCTACTAGGGCCGTTCCCGACGTCGGCTTTCGGAAACAAGTGGATCGTGGTAGCTACCGACTACCTCACCCGCTACGCCGAGACAAAAGCCCTGCCAAAAGGCAGTGCATCCGAGGTAGCTAAGTTCTTCGTCGAAAATATCGTCCTACGTCACGGCGCCCCGGAGGTCCTTATCACCGACAGAGGAACGGCATTCACTGCCGACTTAACTCAAGCGATCTTGGCATACAGCCAAACAAACCACCGCCGAACGACAGCGTACCACCCACAGACCAACGGCCTCACCGAGCGGCTTAACAAGACGATCGCCGACATGCTGTCAATGTACGTCGATGTCGAACACAAGACGTGGGACGCCATTCTTCCGTATGTGACCTTCCCATACAACATGACGGTGCAGGAGACGACGCAGATATCTCCATACAAATTGGTCTACGGAAGGAGCCCGGCAACGACGCTCGATGCCATGTTACCCAACGTCACCGACGAAGAAATCCTCGATGTGAGCGGGTACCTTCAACGTGCCGAAGAAGCCCGACAACTTGCGCGTCTCCGTATCAAGAATCAACAGACGACAGACAGCCACCGTTACAACCTTCGACGACGCTTCATGGAATACCAGCCCGGTGAACGTGTTTGGGTGTGGACGCCGATACGCCGACGTGGACTAAGTGAAAAGCTTCTGCGACGCTACTTCGGACCATACAGGGTGGTTTTACGTCTCGGCCCACTTGATTACGAGGTTGTCCCCGACGGCATCACGAACTCTCAACGACGCCGATCGCGACCTGAAGTCGTGCATGTCGCGTGCCTCAAGCCGTTTCATGCGCGTTACCAAACTGAAACAGTGTTTTTTTGTATTATTGTTTCATCGTAATTTATTCATTGTACTTTCTTGCATTATTATTGTAGCTTCATCTTTAGTTAAAGCATCGGGACGATGCCTTTTTTTTCAGAGGGGGGCAATGCCACGTTCCATTTTCCAAGTTTTCGTTATCGTCCCAAAACACCACACGATTCTCAGCGCAAACCGCGCCTGGAGTTTTCGAGAAGGTTCCGGACTGTAGTAGATCATTTCGATAAGATCACGCTCACTGTGCAAACGGTACAGATTGTTCTGGAACCTACGCCACCGCCAGCGATAACGCTAGAACATTCGACGGCAAGAGTATAAATGCCGACGCGCTTCGCCGCTTGTCAGTTGTTGGAACGAAGGCCGACACTCCATTCGCCGCTATCAGTCCGAGACTGCTATCTGTGCAAGACTGCTGCTGTAATCGGACTTTCCGTTTACTGGGCACAGGTTCGCCCAAATAAACAGTTAAATCCCAACATGAAGTCTCCTGTCTTTGGCCACGTCACGACCCCGTGACAGTATCTTCGACTGGCACATCGATACACAGAGGGATAACGCAGCTGACCTAGACATGCACATCTGTACTGCACCATTCGGAATACTACTGGCGCCACTCTCGTCGACGTCATCGTGTGCATCTGGTATAAGAACAGTCGCCGTAGCTGACTGGGCCAATGGGCACGGTGGAGGCACGATGGACGCACATTCATCAAACCCCTTTTTGTTCTTCGTACAGACCATGCTTGCCATCACCTTGATCCCCTCGTCAGGCGACACACGTGTCAACCGCACTGGGCCGGATGCGACGGAACGTATCTTAGACTGGCACATCGATACACAGAGGGATAACGCAGCTGACCTGGACATGCGCATCTGTACTGCACCATTCGGAAGACTACTGGCGCCACTCTCGTCGACGTCATCGTGTGCATCTGGTATAAAAACAGTCGCCGTAGCTGACTGGGCCAGTGGGCACGGTGGAGGCACGATGGACGCACATTCATCAAACCCCTTTTTGTTCTTTGTACAGACCGTGCTTGCCATCACCTTGATCCCCTCGTCAGGCGACACACGTGTCAACCGCACTGGGCCGGATGCGACGGAACGTATCTTCGACTGGCACATCGATACACAGAGGGATAACGCAGCTGACCTGGACATGCGCATCTGTACTGCACCATTCGGAAGACTACTGGCGCCACTCTCGTCGACGTCATCGTGTGCATCTGGTATAAAAACAGTCGCCGTAGCTGACTGGGCCAGTGGGCACGGTGGAGGCACGATGAACGCACATTCATCAAACCCCTTTTTGTTCTTTGTACAGACCGTGCTTGCCATCACCTTGATCCCCTCGTCAGGCGACACACGTGTCAACCGCACTGGGCCGGATGCGACGTAACGTATCTTCGACTGGCACATCGATACACAGAGGGAGAACGCAGCTGACCTGGACATGCGCATCTGTACTGCACCATTTGGAAGACTACTGGTGCCACTCTCGTCGACGTAATCGTGTGCATCTGGTATAAAAACAGTCGCCGTAGCTGACTGGGCCAGTGGGCACGGTGGAGGCACGATGGACGCACATTCATCAAACCATTTTTTGTTCTTTGTACAGACCGTGCTTGCCATCACCTTGATCCCCTCGTCAGGCGACACACGTGTCAACCGCACTGGGCCGGATGCGACGGAACGTATCTTCGACTGGCACATCGATACACTGAGGGATAACCCAGCTGACCTGGACATGCGCATCTGTACTGCACCATTCGGAAGACTACTGGAGCCACTCTCGTCGACGTCATCGTGTGCATCTGGTATAAGAACAGTCGCAGTAGCTGACTGGGCCAGTGGGCACTGTGGAGGCACGATGGACGCATATTCATCAAACCCCTTTTTGTTCTTTATTCAGGTGAGAGACAACCATTCAGTTTCCTGCTACAAAAGCAATAATGTGTGTCTTTTGCTTCTACCGTGCCCACGGTCACTGCTTTCAAATATGCTTGCCGTATATCATTGTTTTGTTGACTTGTTGACCTGTTGTGGTGACGTAGAGGAAAACCCGGGTCCTAACACTGAAGAAATGCTCAGGTCGTTAATGAAGGATATGAAGGAAATTAAAGCGACCATGAGTGCTAGTAGCCTGAAGTTGAACGAAACAACGCAAAAGCTGACATAAATTGATACGAAACTGGATGGCCTTTCACCCACTGTGTGCGATTACACATCTAGAGTTGACGGCCTTCAGAAGACAGTTGATCAAGTAATTTTGAAGGTACACGATTTAGAAAATAGAAGTAGAAGGAACAACCTTACTATATATGGTATTACGGAGCCTCGGGGAGAACAACTCGAGTCGTTGGAAGAAGTTACTCAAAAAATACTTCGTGATACCTTGAGTGTTCATGACGTTAAAATTGAACGTATTCACTGACTGGCGAAGCCGCATCCGAGCAAGGACCGTCCGGTAATTTTCAAGTTAGTGGACGGGAGAGACAAGCGGAGAATACTGAAAAATTGCAGGAAACTTAAAGGGACCAACTATAGTATTTCCGAGGATTTTTCCCCTCGTATTCAGGCAATCCGGAAAAAACTATGGAAAGTTGCGAAGTAAAATAGAGAGAGAGGTGAAAAGGTTGCTCTTTTGTTTGATAAAGTAAAAATCAACACAAAACTGTTCAGGTGGGATGAAGGAAGCGGCATGATGGTTCCATTACACTCGGAATGATACGAGTCTTCCCTGCGTAATGATCGGGCATCTAAAAAAAACGATGCAATGCCACTGCCACCATGCGCCACCCAGAATTTGTTTTCCATTATGAGTAATAATGCAAGAAGCATTTTACCTAAATCTGCTGATTTGGAGGGCCTTCTTCTAGCGTATAACCCAAACATGACGGTAATAACTGAGACGTGGCTTCACGATAGCGTTTCTGATGAGGACATCGTGCCAAGGTCGCATGAAATTATTCGCCACGACCGGGGGGCAAGGGGCGGTGGCGTCGCAGTTGTGCTGAAGAAAAACATTGAGTACACAGTGATATCTCACAATACCAATGTAGAAATGTTATGGATTCGTGTTTGCCTGTGCCAATACAGTGTTTTCGTTGGTGCAATTTACAGACTGCCGGATGCAGATCTTTCAATTCTAGAAAAACTGCATGATCATGTATGAGCACTGTAAAAGAAATGCTAATGTCATCTTGTGCGGTGATCTCAACCTTCGAAAAATTAACTGGGACCTACTGTGTGTTCCGCGATCATGTCAGCATTCCGAGTTGATGCTTGATGTTGCTTTCTCGTTTCGTCTGAAGCAGCTTGTGGATCAGCCTTTGCGTGTATCAGCTACTTTTAGCACAGTTCTTGATCTTTTTTTCGTTTCGGAAAATATTAGTGCTGTAGGCTATGACATGTCGTATTTGCCTGGTTTATCCGATCACGACATTGTCCTTTTTGCTGGTTGTATGCGAGTCTCGAGGATAAAGGGCGAAAACGTCACTAAAAAATTCCCTGATTTTAACTGTGCTCAAGATCAGAGTGTACTAGACCTTCTGGAAGAAGATTTTGATATTTTTCAGCATATTTATGCTACTGGAAATTCTACTGTCCGAGATTTGTAAATTCATTTCAAGGCTGTTGTTAATAAATGCATTAGCAATTATGTCCCTACTAGACAAAAAAAGCGTAGTCGGCAGAATCCCTGGGTCACTTGCGAAATATTACAGTTGAAACGCCGTGTCAAGCGATTACATCGCTCCGCTGGGAACAGAGGGGCGTCGTCCCTACAGTTATACTGAGATGAATTGCGAACAAAGATAAAGCTATCCAAGTTCCATTTCTTCAACGTCAAAATGCATCATTTTTTGGCAAATGACCCAAGAAAGTTCTGATTGCACCTAACGATTAAGAATGAGGCTATTAGCAAAATGAAACTTGATGACACTATCACCGGTGACAGTAACTGTATAGCCAATACATTTAATGACTACTTTTCGTCAGTGTTTTCTCACGCCACCGTTCAGCCCTCGTCATATCCGAAAACTAGTTATGCTATCCCGGATATAGAAATCAACGAAAGTGGCATTTTCTCGGCGCTACTCGAATTAGACACTAAAAAATCTATCGGCCCGGATGGCATACCAAATATGTTCCTGCACAGATACGCCGAATGGTGCGCGAGGTATCTGAACATAATCTTTAAAGAAAGTGTACGGACAGCGGAAATACCTTTAGAATGGAAAACTGGAAAGGTGGTGCCTATTTATAAGACTGGTGACAAACTTAAAGTAATCAACTACAGACCAGTTTCGCTACTTTGCACTTGTAGCAAGGTTTTGGAAGATTTCATATTTGAGCATATCTGTTCTTTCTTAGAGGACAACAATTATTTTTTAAGTAGTCAGCATGGTTTTCGGCGCAGTTTGTCCACTACGACGCAACTACGAAGCCACATATATTGAATTTTCGAGTATAGCGAACTCGAAAGTTATCCCCTTAAAATTTCTTTGTAAAAGTATAAAAATTCGCACGTTTTATCGAATGGTATCTTTAGACACCTTCGGATATATAGAACGCCACTTGAGGTAGAAGGTGCGCTTCAGCACCACTGCCGCCTCCCCACCCTACGATCTCCGCGGCCGCACAGCTCGACGCACCAGTTGGAGGTGGGGTTTTGGCACTCGTAGCACCCGGCGACTTTCGCACAGCACAATGCTTCTGCCAAAACCCGGAGCGCTTGAAAGAAAGTAAAGTCGAGAGGGATTAGACTGCACACTTTCTAACTTGCGAAACTACTATTTTTTCGTTTCTCTTTCTCTCTCGCATGCTTTCTTCGTGTATCCACTGACTCGGAGAGCAGGAACGAATGAGCAGACGTCCTCCTCCTTTCACATTTTTAAAAATTTTTTTGTTCCTGTTTTACAAGTTTTGATCAGTCAACCACAGCTTGCACCTTTTGGTGTTGCTCTCACAGGTGACCATCGCCTCTCGAGCTCTATGTTGCTTCTGTAAGCGCGTCGCCTACATTCCCCGCATGTGCAGCATTTCTCTTTTGTGGTCGTGGCGTGCAAAGCCGCTGCAAACTCCTTGAATTGTCGACTTCTCATGTAGCTATGGCCAGCGGCAAGAAGTGCAAGACCCTTAACTTTGCGATGAAGTTGAAGGCTATTCAGCGTGTTGAGCCAGGCGAGAAATGTTCACTCATCGCGGGCGACTTCGGGATACCACAGAGCACTCTGAGTACTTTGTTGAAAAACAAGGCAGATATCAAGGCAAAGGGGGTGGAGCAGCAAACGCTGGGAGTCTGTCATGTGCGCGCTTTTGCCTACGGGAATGTCACTGCCTGGTTTTTAGAAGTGGGCGTGAAGAACATTCCGGTGGATGGCCCGATGCTGATTGCCAAGGCCAAATGGTTTGCCGCTGCACTCGGGGAAACAACTTGCTGACAACAGTGGATTGCTTCACCGATTTAAGCTGTGCTGCAACATCGTTGGGAAAACAAATTCTGGCGAAAGCGAAGCTGTCACCAGCCAGGACATCCAGCAGTGTAGGTTTAGAATAGCACACCGCAAGCCCTTGCGGTGTGGTCACTGCTACTGCCCATATGTCGTGACGTGAGCCGTCGTTCGCGCTTACAGCCTGCCCCCATAAATTCCAAAATAGCATGCGACGATCGCAGCCAGCGAGGCTCGCAAAGTGCTGTGTGTAGCTTCTGTGCATTTAGGTTTGCGGTCGGGGCGAAAGTCCCCAGACTTTTCTTTAGAGGGACCAAACGCTATTGTAAAACTCGCATGACGCCCACAACTAAAGCAACGCCCGCGACACCTGCGAACATTATTCTAACGGAGGAAGGAGTGGCCGGAAGTCTCCGCGAACTTTTTCCCGCGGAGATCTTCAATGCCTGGCGAGACGTGAAGATGGACACAGTGGTCAACTGCCTTCGAAGGGCAGGCTTCGAGACGGCCGAACTTGAGAAAGCCAGAGACGATGACGAGCGCATAGACGACGCAGTTCACGAGTTGTTGTCCTGCTCCCGGTAGCAGTTCCACACGAAGTGCCTGCGGACGACTTTGTAGAAGCGGACTGCTATGTCCAGGCGGACAGCTCATGTGACGAGGAGGATCATTCAGATGAGGTGTTGCCTACACGCGCGTAGTCAACCGTTGAAGTGGCGGCGGCGTTCGGCCACATGAAGGGAACCGGGCTGTCGTATCTGGACAGTCTTGATAAAATCGAGATGAGCGTCTTCAACATTTCGAATACGAAGAAGCAGGCCAAGATTAGTCATTTTTGTCATACAAATTAATCATTCTGTTGCAGTGTGTGTGTGCACAGTTAGTTGTCATTTTTGAATGTGTTTACTGTAGGTGATGGTTGTGGGAATTCAGGCTAGCCGGTGGCATGTGTGCTGGTGCCGTGATTGGGCAAGGGGCATGATGAGCAGTGACGTAAGTAATTGTGCGCGCTGTGAGTGGAGTATCATCGCCGACAGATAAGGGGTTGGTCACCACGGCTGCGAGTCTCTGCACCAGCAGTGCGGCTTTTCCTCAGTTTGAAAATCGATGGCGCCGGCCACGAGTGTTTTTTCGTTTTGCCTACTGACATGTCGACCGTTTCGGGAAAGTCAAGGTCGCTTGCACGCCAGCAAGAAGCGAAGACGACAGGAAAACAGCGGCCGCACAAATCACCATTGTCCGCGGCCCCGTTGCCTCCCTGCGTTAAGCGTGGCCACTTGGACGTGGCAGGAACACCAAGAGGTGCCCAAATGCTTTGTGAGCGACGTACTGTGGAAGGCACAGCGGCGAGTGTGGCGAGAAACTGCCCTTGATCAGGTGCCATTACCATTCCTCGGCCACACGATCACGGAGACCGGCATGCTTGCGCGAGGTGCCCGGCTGCCAAACCCACCTGTGGTACGTGTGTGTTTGCTGTGCGGGGTGAACATATACGCCCAAAGCCATTTTAGGGGAAGCCTCCATGCGACCAAGGCCAAAGCGGCGCGAGACTCCGGGTGTAGCAAGATACCGACCTTGTCCATGCCACCCACAGCACTTCCTGATGAAGATCTCGCTGCTTTGTGCCGGGAAAGAATGCGCACGAACCTGGTAGCGAATGTCGACTGGGGCGCTGCGTGCAAGGTCTCCCGAGAGGTATCGCGCGCGCGCGCGTTGGGAGTGAGTCAGATTTTTCTGGGACAGGTTACGGTGAGCACGCATTCCCTTTTCCGTCCGTCGACTCCCGTTGTTTGGGGCTCGTCAGACTTAGCGGACGACGCCTTGCGCCCGAGGCAAACGCTCACCTTTTGCTGCCCCTTTGTGTACGCTCGGCCGAAGAGTGGTACGGTGTCCTAGTGCGTGGCCAGCTACGCCGACCCATATCTCTTTGAAGCCAACGTGAGCGCCTTTGCTCTCGCTCGAGCAACCAGGCCTTGGTCCTGGTGCCTCCGTAAATCACTTTTACCACGGAGACGTGCTCGGGACACCCCTGTGTAGTACTTCTCGCCCGTGGTGTGGACAAGCCCATTTGCTTTCCCGCCGGGTCTTTGTTACGGGCTGTGCTGCATTTGGTGTTGCCACAACAAAAGTGTTGCAACTTTGAGCAGTATTATGATCTAGCCACGGCGATGGTTAACGCATGCTCTGCGGCTTGCTAAGACCGAACCCACGCTAGTGGCCGTAATCCTTTGGTATGCGTGTCACTACATGGTCCGCTACTGGTAAGCCCTCAAGGCCTTTTATTTTTTAAATCCAATTTTTTTATATATCGAACTAATGGGCGATCCCCTTTGGGTTCGAATTATCCGTGTTCGACTGTATATGAAATGCTAAAACACCTGAACACTTTCCCTATGAAACATAAAAAGTGGTTCTTTCCTTGTATAACGTCTCGTATAGTTTTCAGGCGAGATTCGTTCTGACTGGAAAGAAGCCATTGTTATTCTGATTCTAAAGCAAAGCAAGGGTTCGCCATTCGTTACAAGCAGCAGGAGACTGGAGTGCTGCAAGGTGGTGCCTTGAGGTGCATACTTTTTATTGTGAAAATGAATACCTTATATTTCCACATTCCACGCAATATCCTTTATTGCACATATGTCGTCGACGTTCAGATCAGTTTATAAATCCTGCAATCTTGGAATGTGCGAGCGGCAGCTCCAATTTGGTTTGAATAAGGCTACTAGATGGGCAGACGAGAAGGGGTTCACTCTTAACCCGCAAAAAAGCACATGCGATTTATTTTCAAGAAAGAGAAGTCTCCACCCCGATTAGATCATTCACCTCACAGCCAGCGCACGGTGTAGGAATATTTAGGTGTTGACACTAACCGGGCGCCACGGCGGAGAACGCGGGCCGATCTTGTTTGCCCTTTTAGTACATGCGCTGTCCGCAGCGGCGCGGGGCGCTGCGAATAAGGGCGGCAATCGCTTTCAGAGTGGCGTGCGCTGCTACGGTGGTTACGCGTTACGCGCCGTGCTTGCCTTTCCGTGCCGTTAAAGCTGTTTTTCAGTTTCTTCTGGTGCAGTGTGCACAACAAGGACTAGACGTTTATGTTTCAGCTGGGCGGCCGGCGCCATGCGTAGCTTTTTGTGTCGTAGTTTGGGACCAGCCGCAATGATCGTTATGCAAGCTCATGTGGTGGAGCAGGCCGATGCAGTGTGTGGATGTTGCGGCCTGTGTGCTTGGTGACTGTGATGTGTTTGCTGTTGCAGTGCATGGTGTTGAAGTGGCACGCTTGCGAAATCTTGCCTGGCTCAGAGGTCGGCTAGGACGCAGTAATGGGTAAAAAGTGCTTCATACCCAACTGCAGATCGGGCTACCAAAGGTGCGTTGATCGTGTGCCGCTTTTCAAAACTCCATCGGAGCCTGCTCGCTTTGAACTTTGGCGCCGGGCCATACCTAGAGCAGATAGGATATTGCAACCGAGCGGCTGCGTCTCTGCGAAGCATTTTCCTGAGCAAGAGATATCGAAATCGTACTACGCTGGGTTCGATGGCCAGGTGCTTTTAAATGTACCCAAGAAGAGACCAGTGCTATCGGCGAATGCTGTACCTAGCATTTTTCCGGAATGCCCCAAATATCTAACAAAGCAGACAACTTGAAGAAAGCCCCCCCAAAAAGGAAAAAAAGGAAAAAAAGGAAAAAAAGGAAACAGAATATGTTGTTAAAGATGTATAATTTGCCCCCCCCCCACCCTATAATTGTTCAATGGGGAATTTCGTGACCCACCAAGCTGCTTTACCAGGCCGAATTCGATTTATCTCAACTGACATCCACCAATCCCAATGTACAGTTGCGTAAGTATATGATACCTGCGTGAGCATATCTGAGATAGACAACCGCTCAGCAGCGCCGATATCAGCGCAAACGGCGAGCTTGACAGGAAGAATGCCAGGGTCATTTTCATTGACCATTTTCTTGCCGTGTAGCTATCAATGCACTGCCCTAGCCATGTAAACGTCGTAAAAGTAGCCTTGATTTTGTTTTGGACCGGGCAATCGCGCGTAGAACCGTGAAGGGGGTATTCTTGATGCAGTCGAAATACGAAACGTAGCTGAAGAGCCCCAGTAAGTCGGGCTAATATTACTATATTCTCTACAGGGCGGGCATTACACTGCTCAGGCAACATTTCATGATACGCATAGGCTCTCTGCCAGAATGGGCGGGCATGCGAGTTTAGGACATTTTATTTTATGATGTGGTAAAGTAGCTATGCTATCTATGCTCTCGGGAGTCATGCGCATGAATGAAAAGAGGGAGAGATAATAAACATTGTTTAGTTGCCAAGCGGAGTTCCTAGCTGTGGACCAGAAGTCCCTGGGATCTTGCAGTGTTTTTGGACACCAAAATTATTTGCAATAAACTCATTTCTACAACGAACTCGGAAGGGTCGCCGGCCGCGTTCTCACTGTTCTTCCGTGCACTCCCGCAGTTTCAGCAAGTAAAATTGGCAGTAACCAAACATGATTTGGTGTTTACAGCAGTTTCAATCGTCGTGTGCCTTGCTGCAATTAAAAAAAACTTAACTTACACGGCGCAACATCGAACGATCTCGCAACATCTGCACTTCAGCAGCTGCAACGTTCTGACCAGAAAGGCCCTTGTGGCGCGGCGCCGTCTTTCGACGTTCGAGTGAAGCGCATGAATTGCCGAACAAGATCTGGCCGCGCCGTCGCGCGCAGTGTCAACACCTAAATATTTCTATACCGTGAGCCAGCGACTAGCTGGGAAAACTTAACAGAAGTTTTGAAGCATAATTTTAGATAATAAATTGACATTCGTACCCCCCCATAAAAAAAATCTCAAAAACAAATGCCTGAAATTTACTAATGTTCTAAAGGTCTTGCTGCCTGGGGCAGTGAAAGAAAATGTCTCATGAATCTTTATAGAAGTTTTATTCGCACGCGCTTAGATTGTGGGGCGATTGTCTATCAGTCTGCTGCACCAAGCGCTTTTAAAATGCTTGACCCGGTCCATCATTTAGGCATTCGGCTCTCTACTGGTGCTTTTCACTCTAGTCATGTAAGGAGCCTGTACGTAGAATTGAACGACTGGTCGTTGCAACTTCAGAAATCGCCCATGCCCTTGCTGTATTATTTCAAAATGAATGCAGACAAATAACACCTTACATATTCGACTAATAATGATATGTCGAGTCCTGCACTGTTTTACAACCGGCCCTCATTGCGACAACCTTACTCGCTTCGTTTGAGGAGCTTTGCTCAGGAAACCAGTGTGCCACTTGAACACCTTTTGATGGCTCCTGCAGCATACTTGCCACTGTGGCAGTGATAGACGATAGATTAAAATGCGTGTATCTTAAAGGTTACAAAGCACGCACCCATTATACATATCCACACATACTTCGTGAAACTGCAACATGAACACACTTGTCCTGACTTTCTTACTCATGCCTCAAAATCTTACACTTCTCTGTCATGCGCAGCGGTTGGCCCATCTTTTTTGTATGCCGGCGCTCTGCATCCTGACACAAGCATCTTCACCAGAGAAGCTTTTGCGATAGTTGCGGCAGTTGAACACATTAAGGAATTGAAACTACAACAGGTCGTAATTTACACATAATTTTAAAGCTTTAGAACACTTTAAAAATACAATAAAAAACAGTTCTTGTCTCACTTTACTCAGTATGATGCACAGTCTACAAGTCGAAACAGCATGCTTTAGTGTGCTGGGTGCCAGGACACCGCGAGATCTAAGGTAATGGGATGCCGGACCAGCTAGCCACATCTCTCCATGAACGAGCCGCCAATACATTCGTAGCTAACCCTGCTCTTGAAGTAAAACCATATCTTAAACTAAAGCTTAGACCTTATTGGCAGAGCACATAGAATAGACACACAGAAAATATTGACATCAAGTCGTTTCTTGGTAATTGGCTGCCAGTATCAAAATCACTCCACACAGAAGTAGCACTTACAAGGCTGCGAACAGGACATACACACAGCACACATTCATACATTTTCTGCGGTGGCGGTTCACTTTTGTGTGATAGATGTGGTGAATCACTCACTGTCAACCACATCCTCATCCAATGCAGTGAATCGGACTTTATTAGAAAAAATCATTTTTCGTTAGCTTACTGAACACATTCCACTTCATCCTGGGATGTTCGTTGGCGAAGAACCACTTTTTAAATATCAGTCATTGTTTGCGTTGTTAGATGAAACTCAAAGCTTCAGCATCATATACAATTAAACCTGGATATAACGAAATTAATAAATTTCTGAAAAATTTGCTATAAAGAGGGTTTTGTTATATGCAGGATTAGTACGAAAATTCGGAAAATAAATGGAAAATAAATAAAAGGGGGACTGAAAGCAGAGCTAACCCAAAACGCTGATATTACAGTAAAAAACTGAGCAATTATGTGGACACTCTCGGCGGGTTTTAGCCGTCGCCGCCATGTTTCGTAACAAGTCCTAATCGATAACATGTCCCCACACATTGTAACTTTCACGGGTGGGTAAAAGTGCGCGAGTGCTGCTGAAGCAGAGATCAAATCAGTTGGCCCATCCCTATCGCGAGTATCAGTCCGGTTTCAACGCGAAGGGACTGTGTGAAAAGAGGACTTGACGCTGGAGCGGCCGTATTTGCTCACACCAGCGTTTTGTAGTAGTTCCACAATATCTAATCTAAAAGAGCTGGCTGCCAGCCCTACTTCTTCTAACAATACAATTTTTTTCTATCGTATTCATCACATTTCATTCAACGCACCGCCGTGTTCCAGAACTGATCGGCTAATCGTAAAAGCTACCAGCCTGCGAACTCCCGGCGCAGAGCAAGACAGACACGCATGTCGAGTCGGCCTCCGAAGATTTGTGTCTGCCACCGTGGTCTCGGATAGTTTCTATCAGCGCCTAAACGCGCTGTTTGAACAAAAACGAGGCACGAAACGTAATCACAGGGACAGATATGAGTGTGAACTAACAAGTGCCCCAGTTGTTACTTTACTGCGTTTCAAAAGCGCACTCTTTTCGCAAACGGCGCCTGTCCAGCGAGCAGAGTGATCTTTGTGCGCCCAGCAACTAAACGCAATCATTCCCGTCGAAGTCGAAGGCACGAGGTTCTCCCCATCGAAGGATAAGCGCGTGTGCACAGGCATCTAATTCTCCCCCCTCCCCTTCGGAGCGCAAAGAACGCATGGGAGATAATAGTATTGGGCTATCAACTAGAATGTTCTTCACGCACACTTCTAAAAACCAGGAATAAAGTGTATTTTCTACATTTTCGTGGACAAGAGCACTCACATGACAGGCTTCCAACGCTTGCTCCTTCGCCACCTTTGCCTTGATATCTACTGTGTGTTTCAACAAGATACTCGAAGTGCTTCGTTTCTCACCCGTTTTTCTCAACATTTCTCACCCGCCTCAGCCCGCTGAATAGCCTTCAACTTTGTCGCAAAGTCAAGGGTCTTGTGCTTCTTGACGTTGGCGATAGCTGCCCGAGAAGTCGACAATTCAAGGAGTCCGCAGCGGCTTTGCACTAGAGGCACACAAAAAAAGAATGCCGCACAAGCTGTGGTAGGTAGGATACGCGACAATGAAAGCAACAAAGCGCTGGCGAGTCGCGAGGTGATGATCACCTGCGAGGGCAACAGCAGAAGGCGCGAGCTGTGGTTGGCTGATCTAATCATACGGTGGTTTTGGGACGTTAAACCCCACACATCAATCAATGGTTGGCTGATCAAAACTCGCGAAACAGCAACCAAAATTAAAGGGCGAAAGAAGGATGACGTCAACTCCATCGTTCTTCCCCTCCGAGCTGACGGGTGCGCAGAAAAAGCAAGACAGAAAGAGAAAAAATGTAAAAAAAAAAGCCGTTTCGCAATTTGGAGACTGTGCAGTCCAAGCCCTCTCGACCTTACCTTTTTCGAACGTTCAGGGTTTTAGCAGAAGTGTGGTGCCGCGCGGATGTCGTTTGGCGCTACGAGTGTCAAAATGCACCTTTCAGCTCGCTATCTGCTGCGCTATCGCGGAGATTGCGGGGGTGGAGGGGCCAAGGGCCGAAGTGCACCTTCTAGCTCATGTGAGGTTCGATATATCCTAAGGCAGGTAAAAATACCGTTCGATATAAACGTGTGAGCTTCCATACTATAAACAAAAATTTCAAGGGGACAACTTGAGAGTTTGATATACCCGAAAATTCTATATATGTGTGCTCAATATATTCGTGTTCGACTGTATAGCAGTCGCGCTGTTGTAGATGCTGCTATACTGAACTAAAAAACACAATAAAAATTTTTATTTAACTACAGACGCCACAGAGTCACCACTGCTGATGTACGTTCTCATCCGAAATCAGAGAAAACGCGTGGACACGCACGGTAATGGAAAAAAAAAAACAATGTGAAAAATGAGAAACCAGGCAAAGAAGTACACATACAGAGCGCTGACTTACCACATAAACTTTGTTCTTCAAACCACGCATATATACTTATACTTATGCAGTGTAATGAAAAAACCAACAAAAAAGACTAAAAGTGATAAATCGAAAGGACTCCCTGTGTTAGTAACTCGCATATTTTTGCATGGTTCTCCAAGAAGCTGCAGTGAATATTGCCTCGTGTGTGTCCTCCTGCGCATGGGCTCGTGAAGCTATTTGAAGCGAACGTCATGCAGGTTCTCTATATTAAATGCGTGTTGGGCATCAGCAGCAACTCTGCACATATAGCCTGCAAGCCATCCTAATGGCTGCGTCCGCATAGCTGCAGCGGAATCTCATTTAAAACTGTCTTCTACTGATGCAGTGAAATGCGCATAAGTGCATGCAGCAACTGCGATGGGAGTGTTGGTGCCACTAGTGAAAGATGCAGCGATGCCACCTGGATTTTTCTGTGCCAAATGGCACGCCCAAAACTTCCCCGTTCGCACTACTAGAATGCTACTTCACTATAGTTATGCTGCTATGGAGAAATGAAAAAGAAAGAAGGAAGCATTATACCACATGAGTTGAAGCCCTCTGTCGGCCCAACGCGTGATCGCAATCATAGAGTTTCCTAAACATACACTAGAGGGAATTCTGGCACTAGTGTCTATGGTACCTGCAACGCACGGTGCTTCAGTGAGTATTTGAATGATGGGTAGTACACGAATTTGTATAATCATTGTACTTCTGGCTCCGTTTGTATTCGTGTGACTTGGAGCTGTTTTCTCAGAAAACAAAAATCTGTATATGTTCAGTGCTTGTGCTTTGCCACCTAATTCTTTTAGGCCTACCATTTCAAATTGGGTCAGGAAGTTCAAAAGGTTTCGTTCTTTTTTTCGAAACAAAAGTGAAATCAGCAATAAATGAAGCCACAAGTACGAAGACTAGGCAAATTCATGTACTACCCATTATTCTCATGGTCGCCGAACGATCGCAGCGCCAGAGTCTTCTCCAGTTAGTTTTAGGAAACTCTGATATTAATGTCAGAGCATACGGTAGGTTTTAGTACTCTCGGTAATGTTTCGCTCTTGAACCTCCTGCTTGAGCCGGCTGGTCTGCACTGAATCAGCACACTTCGATTAGAAAGTACCGGGTGCCATACCCCGAAGTTTCTGGAAATCTTGTTTCTTTCGCTATATTGCCAGAAAAAGTCTCGTGTTAGACCGACACCGTTGGCTTCATAACGGGCCGGCTTGTAAAGACTGGCGGTGTGACGTCATACTCCCTCCTTTCTTTTTCTTCCTCCATGTATGCCGCATGAGTTCTTTAAAGCCGTCTTGTTGGATTTTTTTGTTGGCTTGGTCGAGTTTGACTTGCAGTGGCTAGTTGTACAGCCTTCAAGATTGGAAGCGCGCACAATCGTTCAGTTTTGGAAGCCATGTCTGATCCTCATTGACTAGCAAAATGGCAGAACTTTTCTTTTTCAGTCAGCTTTATCATCATCATTAATATTAGGTTGTTTTTAGTTCCTGTAAATTTTTTTTTCTTGTCATCATTGCACTTGTGGTCGTGTTAGTGGTGTGCCAAGTGTGTTTGAGCCGTTGTGCATATCACATGTGCGCAGCTGTTCGCGATTTCTCAGTACCACTCCGTGGGCACGGTGCTAGGCTACTGACCTGAAACACACGAGTTCGATCGCGGCCGCGGCGGTAGTGTTTTGATGGTGGCAAAATGCTGGAGGCTCATCTACAGTGTGGTGTCGGTACAGGTTGGAGAAGCCCAGACTGTTTTGGTAAATCTCCCCTAACAGGCGAGACGTTACATGCATCTTTTTGCGACCGGCATCGAGTTTTGTTTGCTTGGATTCATCAAGCCACCAACTTTGCTGCCTGCAATGGTCGGCGGCCGCAATTCCCAACACCCTTGCCAGCGTTGTTATGGTAGCCCAAATGGAACCAAATTTGCTCGTCCCCAAGAACAGCGAGAACCATGGCATGATAGGGTATATTTTAGGCTTTTCTAATCCAAATATACTTCATTTTCATGGCTTCACCATTTTTTGGAAATGTTAAATTTTTAGGACTCTTTTGCGTAACATTGGTCGGCAGCTGTAGTGAAATAGTTTTACATTAAACGAAGGAACACGTGGAGAGAAATTTTTGAAAAAGTCGTTAATCTGAAAAAATCTTTAATGTGAAGTTCATAGTTATGAGATTTGACTGTAGTAACTTTTCCTGATTGACGGGCAGCTGAAGGTCTTCGTTCGCTCTACTTACGATCACTAGCCTCAGGAACAAATATGACACGCACATGCCCTATGTGAAACAATGCGGACTCGGCATGGGCTCGGCTGCTGTTAAAATGCATCTGACCCCTCCGACTGGAGTGCTACACCGCAATTGTTATGCGCACGATAGTTATGCACAGACAATTTTTGTTCCGGTTGTTGCACTTGTTTGGCTTTTTTCCTGCATTTACCTTTTCTGTAGATAGCGGATAAGATAGCCCCCATGAGATAGCCCCATAGGGGGCCCATGCGATTGTTTTTTCGTTCTGCTATTCTCCTTTGAGCTCCAGCACGGCAACCAGAGAATGCTGGGAGAATACAAAAGGATTTACGTCCTTTTGTCCAAAACAACAAATAAAGTTGGGGAGGCAAGCCCTTACGGTCTTGCGTCCCCAACTTTATTTGTTGTTTTCTTTGCTGATAAAGCCGGTACTTTCCCCACCCGCAAGCTGGCAGTGGGGGAGATTCCAGCTTTATGCATTGCCTTTATTTCCTGTTTATCTCACTTCCTCCGTTCACATCGCAATTCAATTCGCATCTTTGCACTAGGAAGCATTTTTTATTCTTATTTTCTTTCTCTCGTTTGCCTGAATGTCCCACCAAGACATCATTGCACAGAATCACCAGCATTGTTCGTTGCTGCAATAGTTCGTCTTGACAAAAGAGACCTGTTAGTTGGTTGTCATAAGCGGATTTTTTTTTTGCATTGAGTCTATGGGAAATTGAACAAATATTCTCATGTTCAGCCTAAGTGAGAATTCGCCTAAACTGAGTTTGTCTTAACGGTAGTTCACTGTACCTACCCTTTCGAGTCTGAATGAATCTTTTTTGTAACAATACTCTTGCCACCCGTTTCATCAGACCCTTTTCTATCCCCGCCTTTTTGGTGCGGTCAAGATGTTAAATACTAAGCAACAACTGGGCCAGACTCAAGTTCTCCTGAGACATTTGTGTGCCAACATTTAAACAGAGATTAATCAGAAAATAACAGTATTCTGTATAAAAAGACTGCTCCTACTGCAGAATGAGTTTCTTTTTTTATGTTTATGTAACCGGCTCCTTACATTTGTAACTACTGCCTTGCGCAGGTAGCGACAGAATGTTTGAAAACGTTCCCGATTCTTTTTAGAAACTTCCACTATCATTGGGCACACTGTGGAACAGTAGAGTTATTCTACAGCTAATGCAAGCACCAGTGATAGTTCTGGTATGTTAGATAACAGCTGGTGCATTTACAGACGGTGTTGCATCTTTGAGTGTTGTATTTTTTTTCTGAGCATAAATTCACCTAGTCAGAAGCTGGTTGCGTTCTTCACCGTCACAACCATGGTACAATATAAAGGGAAGGAACTGCTCACAGTGTGTGTGTCTCTTATAAAGGGGTTCAATTATACAGGCTGTGTAGGCAAGCTTGGTCAGTCTCCGGTTGAGTAATGACCTTGGCTTCGAAGATTTCGCATCTTAGGTTTATAGTATTTTTGGGTTCTGTGGGACTTGACGATGCTCTAACAGGAGTGAAAATGCTGTGTTCAAAACATTACTGTTGATTTCTTTCTTCAAGTATGCTTATGTGCTGACAGCCCAGGTGCTCCTGTTAAAGAAATACTCATTTGCTATTGGCACCCTGCCAATGTAAATCATTTGTGAGAAAATGCAGTCGTATACTCTCATCGAAAGGCTGCTATGAATAGCTGCTTCTGCATTCTATGTATGAAAGCTGCATTTTGATGGCCAAAGTTGTTGCTGGGTGGGTGAATTGCAGAAGCATACAAGTTTTTTTGTCATTTGTTTTTATTTTAAATTTGGGATTTGTCGTCGACTTGCTTGGCTGCATCAACTTTTGTGCTTTATTGTGGATTCAAGAAATGCAGGCCAAATTTTTTTTCACAAAATAGCCTCAAAATGTCAACCCCCATCTTATATACTGGTGATTGGCAGAAAACCTTTGAATTATAGTCACTATGGGCACCAAAAGGCAACTGCATCCGTTGGTGTAGCTTTGTTTACTTCTATCCTTGTGCCTTTAGTGGCTTCATCTTGCATTTTCGTTCCTGTCTTGCCAATTTATTCGAGCACCGAGCTGCTTTTTTTTCTAGTTCTCAAAGTTTAGCTGGAGACATTGTAGCATTCAAGAAAACATTGTAGCATTCAAGAAATTCGAAAAGGTACGAAAAAATTAAGTCGGAAGTGTGAAAGTTGTGTTGGCATGCTAGCCTACATGAACGCCAATGGAACCCATGAAGTCATGTACAATAACTGAAAGTTTATTTTCGTACGGATGTTATTCCTGCTGTAATTTCGCCGGATACTTTATCCTTGTATGCCGTGATGTTAGCAGCTTCTATTACAGCGGCACGTATGGCTATGGTCAGCGTGCAGATTGAGCGCACCACTGAAGCATTGGCTGCTGAAGGATCACATCACAAGGGGTAGCGATCGCAAAAAGACTGTTTTGTCAGACCACAACATATCCGTAGCTGAAGACTAAGGCAGCAGAGATTATCTGGGAGCTGCGTTTGTCATGTTTGCTACTGCTGGCGTCAAAGTGCGTCCAAAGACGGTTGTGACGCTTGTTCGCCATGCAAAAGGTACTGCAAACACGTGAAAATAAATGGCGTTTACACTGTCCACTATCTGAAATTACATTTTTGTCACTAAAGGTGCCTTGTGCTGCTTTGGCCGTTCTATGTATTCTTTTTTTCCTTCAATTTTCAGTAGCTAGCAGTTGGGGTAAACGACAAGTTGACCTATATTCCAGTTCTTGTGGTAGTATGAAACAAAAAACCATTTGAAAGCAAGAACTCGGCTACTAAATTTCAGTTGCAGGACCCCTTTTATCTTTGCACTGCTATCCTCTGCCTTCTAAGTGATTGCTTGATGACGGACAATGTGCAGGAGGGCACTGAAACAGTGGAAGGAGGGCAGCCTACAGTGGAGACACCAACACCCGAGACAATTCGGCTCGAGCCCATGGCAATGACCCGGACCAACCGTAGTCGGGGGGCCATTCCACGGCGGCCTCCTCGCAGCCGCTTCAGAGGGGAGAATGTGCGCACCATGCAGGCAAGTCAATTTTTATCCGCCACACAAAGCGGTTCGCAGCCATACACTTGGTGTAAATAAAGATGGCACTGATACAAGAATGAAAAGACAGCCCTTTAGAGTCGCCATCAATAATGGAATCGTAGGGGGAATTATGTACAAGGCATCCAGTTGTTCGTGCATGCACTTGTATCTTCAATAGACCATTTTCCAGCAATCTCAGAGCCCCCCGCGGGCACGCGAAGCACTATGGGAGAAGTGTGTACGTCGAAACCGGTCAAGCGCGCTGGCTGTTTTCCGTCGCCCGCTGCTGGTTAGCGCCATGGGAGCACCAAACGAAAAAAAACAAAAGGCATCCCCACATGTTGACTATTATTCCATTCAAAATACTATACATGTCTGAACACACCTGCATGTATATCTACGCATGAAATACGAAAGGAATGATGCAGTCAGTGTCGCTATAACCAAGCGGACATATACAGGATGTAGCAGTTAAGCGGCATGCGAATAAATGATGACGTGTCGATACATGCGTTCAAAGCGTGTCATCGTGAGCAATGGAAAGTGGAACATTAAATTCATAATTATTCAATGATTACTTGTTACTAAGTTGAACAATTAATCAAGTGCTTTACAAAGAAGTGAGCACATTCTAAACACCTTCAAACCAAAAGGAATGGGACTAGAATTCATTTATGAGGTTCTTTGCTCTGATAATTTTCAGTTTCTTGGTACATGTTCTAAAGTTTTACTCTGCGTTCACCAAAAGTGGTGTTTTTATCTTGCGTCGGTGCATTATTAAAATATTGTTAAGTGAGGAATTGTGATGTCATGTTACGCATGGCATCAGGAAAAAAAAAACTTGCTCACATGAGATGAATAGTAGTTTCAGCTGAAAATCGATCGCCTCAAAGAAGCCGGGATTCTGCATATTGTTCCATCGGTTTGGGAAAATTTGTTCACATGGCAAAGAAAGATTAATATCGACGTACTTTACCCGCGGATAATGAAAATGGGGGGACGGTTGCCACCACAAATGAGATTAGTCGCATTTGTTCCCTTGTGCACAAGTGATTGCAAGGGTCGGCAGTGAGGTCTACTGTGGTGCAACAGTGGCAACGGTGCTCAGCTGGTAACCCGAAGGTCGCGGGTTCGTTCCCTGATAAGTTGTCGTATTTCGGTGGAGCCGTGGAGATGCTCGTGGTAGACGCTCATGTGCTGGTGTGATGTCAGTGCACGTTAAAGAACACCAGATGGTCCGGAGCCCTCAACTATGATTTGAGACATTGGAATGCCAGATATTATTAGTACTACTAGTCTGCTGTAACCCAACTTAAATTTGATCAGAGTCATTCAGTTGTTTTGTCAGTGGTTGTGTAGCAGGTAAAGATAAATTTCTCTCTCTCTTTTTTTCGTCCACATCGGCTAGGCTGGTTAATGTGTTAACATGCGCACCAGCGAGGATCGGCGTTTATTTAATGGAGTCGTCTTATCTCGCCTCGCAATGTCAGTCATGCAAATGTGATTCAGTCTTCAAAACCACAGCAGTTTTGTACCATCAACCTAATTAGACAAATTGAGAAATCGCGGAAGCATATTATGTCAGAAATAATGCCACACTTTGTGCAAGTTTATCTTCGCGGTTGCTACAAGACAAGTAATTCGACTGTATTAAGGGGACATGCGAGTCGAACAAGGCGAGTTTTTTAAAAATTACCGATTTTTAATTTTTGCCTGTTTTGATAATATTAGTACGTCTACTATTATGCAAAAACAAAAGCAGGTCGAGACTTGACTGGAACTGCTTTGAAATTGCGTCTAAAGAGCACAAGGTGCCTGTTAAAAGCCCAAAGTGTGCAGTCTTCGAGCACCTTGTTGCTGCTAATGCGCCGCCGCTCGCCATTGTTGATCGCATTAGCCGAAGAGTCGAGCCTCACTCTTCAAGCTACAAGAGTTTCCCTCACTCATGCGGCACAAGAAATAATAAAAAAAGCACGGATCTGTGCATTTTTTGAGCGCTGCGACTGGCTTATCACGTGGTACGGATCGGGGATCGCCATTGGCCGCTGCGCACCTGTATGTGCTGTGAAGCCTATTTGCGGTGTCTATGTCTTGTCGAGCAGCGCAGCTGAACAATGGTTTTCTTGTGTAATTATCTCTGTTATGAAAGAAAAAAAGCATTGCTCGCAAGTGAAAGTCGTTGTGCGGCTTTCACTTGCGACCAATGCATCAAAATTAAACCATTTTGCGATCAATGCCAAACTTGCGGTCAATGCATCAAAATTAAAACCAATGCAACAAAAGTCATTCACACCCGTCAGCCGGAAAGTTCGTGATGCGGCAATGGATGACGTGAGCACTCAACCTCGCAGTGAGAGAGCTTAGCAGGGACGACATCGCTATTATGTACGACGGTATGTGGACAAACATGGCCGCAAAATGACATGACACTGGACTTAGTTTGGGTTTCGCAGTCCTGTCAAACTTCCTAGCTTGCAGTTGGCACAAGGCCTGCCAGATGGAGCGGAAGTTTGGCAAGCGTTTCATGGCCCTGTCTGTGAGCGAAATGTCTGTGAGAAGTCGGCTTGAAAAAGCCGAGAGTAACAAACTCATGGGGCTGGCATATTTTAGTCGCAGTGGCCACTACAAGAAGAATTGTTCTTTTCGGTGTGAAAATTTCATCAGATTTAATGATATCTTTCATAAATAACAAGACAATTTCAACTTGAACACTTGTTCTTCTCAAAACACAAATTTTACCATTTTTTTTCAATGTGCCCCTCGTTTTTCGAGCACTTGTAGTGCTCAGATCTGCATGAAATTTCGCCCAAATTTTTTCTAAAGTATGGTGAATGCAATTATCTTGTTTAAATTTTAATATTTTATTTTATAATAAAAAATCATTAGTAAACCTTTACTAGGATAGGTCAAATATAGAGTTTTTACATCTCTTGTTTTTCACTCCTATTACATGTTTTGTATGTGCTTCTTAATTATTTATTTGCAATCTACACTTTATTTCAAACATTATGAACTATGAATGGTAAAACATTACGGAAGTTCAGAGAGAAAAACAGGGGGGGTGGGGCAAAAGGATTAAGGTTTTCACGTTGTCATTTCGCAGAGCTAAAAGCAAGCAACTTGCAAGAAAACTAATCATATACTTGAAATCAGTATAAAAAGTTCCATAAACACAGGGGGGGGGGCAAAAGGATTAAGGTTTTCACGTTGTCATTTAGCAGAGCTAAAAGCAAGCAACTTGCAAGAAAACTAATCATATACTTGAAATCAGTATAAAAAGTTCTATAAACAGCTCAAGTTTCATTGCTTTAGGGTGAACAATAAAAAAAAAGTGTCTTCATGTAGCATCTCCCCTCAATCGACTGTAAACAGGGTGTTCTTTAACTTTGTGTGCCTCTTTATAAGATGCTTGCCGCTCCCCCATTTCCAAAAATTTTTTTTTTTCACACGTGCCTTTTTGTTGTGAGGGAGCACTAGATGGTGCTAGTATTCTCGGACATTCATGTCCTGTTTTTCTTTTTTTGCCCTAAGTACTCTTCCAACTAGTGTAAATGCATGTTAGTAGACACTTATCGTCATTACATATATGGTGTGAGCAATGCCCACACTGTTGTTTGAATGGGTCGTATTTTATTAAATGCCGACTATCCTTTCTACAGTACTCTTCGAAAATTGGAACCTCAAACTCTACTCGTCGACAACGTCAATGGACATATGTTACGAATGCATCTGCAAATCTAAGACCGCTGGTGGGCTTCATTGGCAACTGAGTGGTCTCTTCTTTTTGTTTCATTTTTTGCCGTAGAGCACTGGTGTCAACGAAAACAAAAGGGTGACGTTTCTGAGCTGCTCAACAGATCTTACAGTGAGTGGAACAACTAACAAGACTAGTTGAGAGGCCCTCAAAGCTAAACACTGAAGTTCGTGATTGAATTACGCAGCAATGTGTTGCACCTTGTCAAATTCATGGTGTCTAAGAAGTCCTAGAACATCACAAGTGCAAAGGTAAAGCGTGAGGCTCGCGCACTCGTCGTTGGTGCGCGGGCCTCACGTTGGTGGCGCTGGTGTGCTTGAAAATTGTCTATTCAAAGTTGCGATTGCCAATGCCCTGCTGCTTTATCCCCCACTTCCAATTCTCATGCTGCTCCTTTATTACTTGGTAAACCAAAGTTCTTTTGGTTGTCCTTCTGAAAAGAACAGCTTGTGCGCACAGAACACATGTTCGTCATGATTGTCACTACCCAGCACACCCTGACTCACACCATGCCAGCATTTCTGTATGCGAGTGATGATGCCCTCTGTGGTGCTTCGGACAGCATATTGCCTCACCCACTCCCTTCTTTCGCTTTTCACGTTACCTTCTCAATGCGATGAAACTGCCACCTCAATGCAATGAAACCTAAACCCATCTTGAGAAAAAAAAAAAAGATGGGGGGGAGGGGGGTGTAACGGTTCAAAACTTCCTTCGCCTAAACCGCTACAGAATGCCGCTTGAGCCACCTTCGCTGCAGTACACCTGTGGTCTCCAGAAAAGCATCCTAATATTTGAAAGACGCTGTTAGCACTATTCACAGACCACAGCACAGTTTGCTCAACTACTCATGCAGGTGTACAACACCTCAGTGTAAGTACTTATACAGTAGAATCTCATTAATTCCAACATGCTTAATTCGAACTTCCGGTTAATTAGAACTCACAATGAGGCCTGTCAATGGGCAAAAACGCGAGGTTATTCGAACGCCCAAGCACTTGCGACGGTTAATTCGAACATACCGCGCTCTGAAAATGGTTTCAGCACCTCTCCGATCCGGCGGCGGCACCTGCGACTCCTCAACACTGCCCACAAAGGAAATGAAAAGGAAAGAAAAGGCTGTGGTGGAATGTTTTCTCTTTCTCAAATGCCAATCTACGACATGCCTGTGCCATGCTTCTCCCTTTTCTGTCCCTGCCACGTAAAGACCCTTCTTCTTCCAACGCCGTGCACGAAGAGAGAGAGGAAAAAAAAGAAGCTGTCGCTGGGTTGAATGAATGTGTGGTTAAAGGAAAGGAAAACGGCACCATCTTCTGCAGCTTTTGCCTCTTGCGGGAGCACAGCTCTGCGCCTTGAGGGAAGGGGGTGTCTCTCACGCGCCGGTGCAACGTTTTCCCCTTGCCTGCCACGTAACCCTTCTCCTTTCAACGACGCGTGCGAAGAGAGCAAAAAAAAGCTGCTGTGGAGTGCTGCTTTCCTCTCAAATGCCGATCTGCTTCTCTCCGCGTGGAGACGCTCCTCCTTTCTCGTCATGCGCTGGTCATGCTGTGGCTGGGTAGCGGAGAGCGGAAGGCTCCGCTAGCTACGCACTCGTTGTTGTCGTCGGCTTTAGGAAGTGTCGGGGCTGGACATTTTCGCGCGCAACTTTTCTTGCCAGGAGAATGCTGAAGCCGAAGTAGAAATGCTTTGCAAGCTGCGTGCGAAATAGATTGACTCGCTGCAAGGCAAACGTATGCAGACGCGCATCACCGATTACTTCAATTAATACCGAATGTCCTGTGATTTCTGAATAAATGTTAGTCTTTTGAAACTTCTGCTTCGTGTGTTAGCTCAATGCACATGCACCACTGCATGGAGAGCCCCTCGTTTATTTAGCTTTCATTAATTCGAACAAATTTTCGGGCCCCTTCAAGTTCGAATTATCAAGATTCGACTGTATGGTCGCTGATGTCTAAAAATGTTACTGGCAAGTATTTTGAGCAATGTTGGACACATCTGCAGCCCTAGAAAAACCAAACAAAACCGAGCACCAGTTTTTCTTTTTCTTTTTTTTTTGCCATCCAGACTTTTCAGTTTTATGAATCTCGGAGCCGAACCACGAGATTGAAGTAACTGGAAGAATAAGAATGGGGTGGAGCACATTTAGCAAGCACTCTCAAATTATGACAGGTAGATGCCACTATCCCTCAAGAGGAAGGTATATAACAGCTGTATCTTGCCGGCACTTAGCTACGGAGCAGAAACCTGGAGACTTACAAAGAGGGTTCAGCTTAAATTGAGGACGACGCAGCGAGCAATGGAAAGAAAAATGGTAGGTGTAACCTTAAGAGACAAGAAGAGAGTAGAGTGGATTAGGGAACAAACACGGATTAAGGATATCATAGCTGAAATCAAGAAGAAGAAATTGACATGGGCCGGGCATGTAGCGCGTAGACAGGATAACTGCTGGTCGTTAAGGGTAACTGACTGGATTCCCAGAGAAGGAAAGCGGGTTAGGGGGAGACAGAAGGTTAGGTGGGCAGATGAGATTAAGAAGTTTGCAGGTATAAATTGGCAGCAGCAAGCACAGGACCGGGTTAACTGGCGGAACATGGGAGAGGCTTTTGTCCTGCAGTGGACGTAGTCAGGCTGATGATGATGATGATGATGATGATGATGAATCTCCCAAATTTCGAGATCGCCAGCTTGGCAGATCCACATCTGAGTCCTCAAAGGCTGTCAAAGGATTTGAAAGGCATGACAAATGCTAATGTGGACTTTAGCATTGTTTGCTGAGGGGGGGTGGTTCAAAATACTACTTTTATTGAAATAGCAGTGCTCATTTTCACTCTACATGGTTTAGAGATCGTTTGTAAATTTTAAAAAAAATGCAGGCCTTCTTTTTTCTACTGCTCTAAATTTAGTGTATTTTGATAAAAAATGAACGTTTTCCCCTATAACTTGCTCCAAATGTAGACTTTAGTGCTCTAAGAGTAACTTTTCAGTGCTCGAAAAATTGATCCAAATTCTATTTAGGCTGTTGCACACGTGTAAGAATATCCCGGTTCTCGTTCTCGGTTCTCGTGTAAGAATATCCCGGTTCCCCGCGTCCAGGTTGGCGACGACGTAATCGTAGCGGGTCCGGAGTTGAGGGATGCCTGCTAAAGAGAACGAGGCCTCAACTTGGGTGAACTATACCTCAGGTGAGTATGGCCAAAGCAGTGGGAACTTGACAACAACAGGCCAGGCATCGTGTGGAGCAATGTGTGGCATGCCGTCTGCAGGGGCTCTGACATCCTCGCTGGAGTTGACAGGCATGGCCAGGCTTGCGGAGGCGTTGCCAGTATGCTGCTGTTTCTGGGTGCGGTTGGTTCGTTTTCTGGGTCACCAGATGTGGGATGCTGTGTCTATAGAAGGACACAGCTGGAATGGTTGGGGAAAGAAAGGATGAAACCGAGCTTGGCAGCTCGGTTTTCATAGCCATCAGTAGTGACGTTAAGCCTCTGGTGAAGCTGCGGCGGCACTGGTCCTTATTGCAAGCGTGTTAGAGCAAGTGACCGGGTCATGCTGGGCTAACGAGTGACGAAATGGGGGCTGCGCAGGCTTGTGTGCAGTGGTTACCACATCACCCGGAGTGCAGAGCCCTCAGGTTCTGTTGAATTCTGGAAGGCGCAACGGCAAAGACCGGTTGACTAATGATAACAATTTCTGCATCATTGCAGCACGTGCTTTAACGGATAAGCACCAGAAAAGAGCGATGATGAGGTAACCGGTGGTGATGATTGTGCCATTTTGACTCATCACCAGCAACCTTATCACAGTCGTTTACAGATATCTGCTTGGCGGATCGACTGTGGTACAAGCGCGTCCTGCTGCCATTCGCAAGTTCGCCGCCGCCAAGTTGTGCGATATCGCTTGTGCGCGTTGCTTGCAAAATTCGTCTTCGTTGTGTTAAAAAAAACGAGTGACTCGCTGCACCCGAACCCGATCCCGAATGAGCATGCACAAAGAAAGCACGAACGCGCATGTACGTGACTGCGAATACATGCCCGCATGTGACAGCGAGAGCCGAGTAAGTAACATGCTGCCTGCAACTAGCCAGCGATTATTGATTTGACAGGGCAGTACCGTGCTTCAGTGGAACACAGTGTGTTCATTGCGAACGTGGTTTAATTCACTTGTGAACAAACGGACATCACTTAGCATGCGAAAAACCTAACTTGTCAGCAAGAGGTTGTTAGCACTTTTTAATAAAAAACACAGAAAAAAAACTGTTTAGCCGCTAAGTGTACGTTTTTATGGGCGAGTTCATATACAACAAACTACTGATACAGCAACCACTCATCGCAGCACTTTCGAGTTCGTTATAAGTGGGTTCGACTGTAGTGCAGTAACTCTAGTAGTGTGTATATTCGAGACTCCCACGACTTACATTATAAGAGCTCTATACTGTATTGAGTAAGTCGTTGTCTGGATGTTTGTTATAGACAAGTTTAAATGTATCGCTGCAGCACTTGAATTCATCTGCAGGGTGCAACAGCTATCAAGCCCTCCCAAAAACATGGCTGAAACATCGTGTTATTGCTTTCACTACAGTGATGATTTCTGTTTCATCAAGGCTGTGATTCGCTATACAGAGACAACTTTTCAAAACATTTAAGAGAAAGGAGCTGCTCATGGTAGGCCTGCTCGACCACCTCAGGATAGCCCCTTGATAGAATTTGGCTCAGCAAGCACTGAGAGGCAGAGGCTGGCAGGTGTGTGTCGTATGATTTGTACTATATAGAGAGAAAGTGACATTCAAGTTTGGCAGACAAAGTCCTTGTTTAGAACTAATTCATTAGCTTTATTACCCTGTGATAAAGAAGGGGGCTTTGTAGCTTTAAGGGACAGCCGTTCAAATCAAAAGCCGAGGAAGCGATACGCTTCGTTTTCACCGCTACTGCAGCAGGTTGTGGGGTCTTGCAGTGTGCGCAGCTCTTAGAACACATGAATGTAGCAGGTGCAGTGGAGCAAACCAAGCACGTGTGCATTAAACTACTTTTACAAACGATGATATCGTCAGCAAAATCAAATACATCACTAGCGAAACACTAGAACAACTTTATAGTACAATATTCCAGCACACATAACAAACAGAAGGTAACATGAAGGTGTCGCTGCCAATGTTCGACTTGCCACTAGGAAATCTATGGGACGCGTCCCAGAATCGCCACCACTCCCATCTCCACCACAACGTCAAGGAGACTTGCTTACGTTTTCTGTGCGACCACCCAGCGTCGTCACTGGGTGGTTTATGGTTAGTGCAGAGCACTGCTGGTGCTACTGCGCTAACCATAATGATGATGGTGAGCGCTGTGCCACCTACCACTTGGCGATTGTTCAACCTACATTAAAACCTCAATAATTCAAACTCTGTTATTTGGAAATCCCACTTGATTTGAAATATTTCTATGGTCTCGTATTTTGCAATGCATGTTTGCTTAACTTCAAAACTTTGGGTGCTTTGAGATGGCTGTATCCATTCACTGCAACACGGCTGTGATGCACGGGCAGCATATAGCATGGTTATCGCCACATCAGCGCATCACGATTCGACCATTCTTTCGGGGAATAAAAGTAAGTTGGGAAAGGATATTTTGGCTGAACTAGCAATGTATGCCAACCCCTGATCACTGGTTGCTCCAGCAATTTGCATGCTTTATCTGCTGGCAGAGTTCTGCCTGCAATGCCTACTTTGAAAACCAAGTTTGAAAGCTTAAATGATCATGTTTTCTAGTCGAAACACATTGCGAATTTCATTACACCGGCTATTATGAAACTTTAGCAGAAGGAATATGGGCGAGTGGTTGCATCATGAAATGCTGACCCAATGCAAAGAGCAGGCAACATGCTGCTCGCATGTCTCTACTGTGTTGCAGTAAAGATATCTCGTTTTTCGCAGGGGCAGGTTTCAGTTCATCAAGACGCAAGCTTTCTTCTTTTTCTCTTTTTGGTGGCAGGTGTGAGGGCTGCTTTTCCATCATGTTTGCGGCAAAACTGGGACCAGCTATATTTGGAAAACATAACCTTTGGAGCCACAAACTAGCCGGCACAGCAAGTGACCAGCCTTAAATACTTCGAATAATTCCAGGTTCCTTGCATCGCATTTCTTTATTTTCCGTTAATTTGAAAACTCACTTAATTAGAAAATTTTTTACGGTTGACTTTGAAATAACGAGGTTTTACTGTATATGTGGCCTACCTGCGAGACTATCCCCGAGGCACAAACAACTTTACATAGGGTATAGCACCCCACCTCAACAAGACAAAAAGTTACTGATTGTTGAATGGTAGATTGCTAATTTCTAAAAACTAAATGAGGTGAATTAAAGAATAATTTACTTTAATTAGTTATGAGTTTCTTATACTTAATAATATTTTTGCCAGGGTCGTATGGCTGACATTTTCTGGGGGCGGTGTGGTGTTTAACCACTTTATACACAAGTTTGTACGTGTGTAATGTTTGTGTATATATTGCCGCATTCAACCTGCAGAGGAGATTTCGCACAGCCAGAGAGGAAGACGAAGCTCTTGCCCGGTCCTCTTTACGAGCGCCTTTCATTTTTAATTAAAGTGAGCTCTTCTATATCGAACTCCTGTTGTGTCTGCGTCGTGACACTGGTGGAGGAGCTGGGTACATGTCTAGGACACCTTCCAACAGCCCGGGACCTAGTCCACAAAGACTTCCGCTCGTCGAAACACCCGTTCCCGCGAGACGTTTCTCCTGGGTTCCGGTCACGCTCGCCCTCCCCGGGTCATTTTTCCCGATCTAATAGGGGTAGCACCACGGACGTGGCGAGAGGAAGGTCTCCCAGCCGACGCCGGGGAAACTAAAAGCAGCGACCTTAGGGGGGAAGGTTGCGAATTGCCGAAGATTTGAAAATCCCCCATTACCGCCGCATGAAGTGCCGCACATTCCGAATGAACCGACGAAAGACGAGATTGTCACCGCCGACATTACACTTTCAATTGACGGTCACGACGTGACCGCACTGGTCGACACTGGTGCGGACTTTTCAATAATGAGTGCGAATCTGGCCGACCAACTCAAGAAGGTAAAAATGGAATGGACGGGGCCGCAAATTAGAGGAGCCGGAGGCCAGCTGCTGACACCTACGGGAAAGTGCACCGCACGAATCAAGATCGGGGATTCATCATTCGTGGCAACCTTCGTTATTCTTTCAGAGTGTTGTAAACAGGCCATCTTGGGTATGGATTTCCTGCGGGAGTACGGTGCCATTATAAATACACCGGACGGTGTACTGACCTTCTCAGCGGACCATAGCGCAGTGCTGCAGCGCAAGCCCATGCGCGTGATTGACGACATGACCATGCCACCGTTGTCATGCCGCCTCGTCTCTGTCACGTGTAACACGCAGCATAGTGGAGAAGGTGTCGCAGAACAAATATCGACGCTTTTACTCTCTCGAGGAATCGCTATTGCCAGAAGTCTCGTCAGTGTAGTGTCTGGGCAAGCAGAGGTCCTGTTGACAAACTTCAGCAACGAGCGTCGACACATTGCAGAAGGTACCACAGTTGCATACTTCGAAGAAATTGTAGAATTCCGCGAGTGCTTCGCAGTACAACAGGCAGAGACGCCGGCCGCTTCAACACCACTGCCTGTCGACGTGAGCACAGATTTATCGCCAGCGCAGAGGCAGAGCCTTCTAGATATTCTCGGCCAGTTTGAAGATTATTTTTCGTCGACCTCGAGGGTAAATCAAACGCCACTGACAAAGCACCGAAATATAATGGAAGAGACGGCAAGACCAATTCGACAAAACCCATACCGCGTGGCACCGAAAGAACGCAAAGCGATCCAAGAACAAGTTCAGAAAATGCTCAATGATGACATCATTCAGCCGTCAAAAAGCCCTTGGGCATCACCGGTAGTGCTAGTTAAGAAGAAAGACGGCAGCTTACGCTTCTGCGTGGGCTACCGCAAGCTGAACCGCGTGACAAAGAAAGACGTATACCCACTACCGCGTATTGACGATTCACTTGACAGGCTGAGGCATGCACGTTTCTTCTCGTCGATGGACCTGAAAAGCGGTTATTGGCAAATCGAGGTCAATGAGCGGGACAGAGAAAAGACTGCTTTTGTTACGCCTGACGGGCTTTATGAGTTTAAAGTCTTGCCCTTCGGATTGTGCTCAGCCCCAGCAACATTTCAGAGACTGATGGATATTGTCCTATCAGGCCTTAAGTGGCAGACGTGTCTGCTATACCTCAACGACGTCATTGTTTTCTCACCAACATTCGAGGAACATCTAAGACGGCTGCTATTAGTATTTCAAGCAATACGGTCCGCTGGCTTATCGCTGAAACCTGAGAAATGTCATTTCGGTTTCAAGGAACTCCGATTCTTAGGACATGTGGTGAGCTATGAAGGTGTTCGTCCGGATCCCGACAAGATCGACGCCGTCCGAAAATTTCCGGTGCCAACAGAAAAGAAGGCCGTAAGACGTTTTCTTGGCCTTTGCGCCTACTACTGCAGATTTATTGCCAATTTCTCGCACATAGCGTCGCCCTTAACACGCATAACGAGAGACGATGTTCCATTTTTATGGGGCGAAGAGGAACAAGCAGCATTTGACGCTCTACGACAGCGCCTGCAGACACCCCCTGTGCTTGCTCACTTTGACGAGGACGCTCTAACCATGATCCACACTGATGCCAGCAACGTAGGTTTAGGCGCTGTACTCGTCCAGTGGCAAGGCTCAGCCGAGAGAGTGATTGCATATGCAAGTAAAACGCTTTCCCGTGCCGAGTCCCATTATTCCACAACGGAAAAGGAATGTCTTGCTGTAGTATGGGCAGTTCTGAAGTTTTGCCCATACCTCTACGGCCGTCCCTTCCACGTAGTCAGCGACCACCACTCTCTTTGCTGGCTGACCAACTTGAAGGACTCATCCGGTCGGCTAGCGCACTGGAGCTTACGCCTACAAGAATTCGATATGACGGTCGTCTATAAGTCGGGACGACAGCACTCTGATGCTGATTGCTTATCCAGGTCGCCTATAAAGCAAGATGATGTCTCAGAAGATGATGACATCGCATTTTTAGGAGTGGTCGACACGGTCACCATTTCGTCTAAGCAGAAAGAAGACAGTGAGTTGCTCCCTCTTATTAATTTTCTTAACAGCCAGTGTACAAGCGTTCCCAAGATATTTGCAAGGAGCCTGCCATTATTCTACTTGTGCAGTGGTGTCCTATACAAGAAGAACTTTGCCCCCAGCGGAAATGCCCACTTACTTGTCGTCCCGACATCCATTCGCGATGAGATCCTGAGCGCTTGCCACGATGAGCCAACCTCCGGCCACCTCGGATACACGCGCACATTGGCCAGAATCCAACAAAAGTACTACTGGCCGAAGCTTCCAGGCACTGTAAAGCATTACGTCCGCACGTGCCTCGATTGTCAACGACGAAAATCGCCACCTTTAAAACCAGCCGAATTGTTGCAACCAGTTCAAGTGCCCACCATGCCTTTTGCACAAATCGGAATGGATCTCCTTGGACCATTTCCGACTTCGCATACTGGAAATAAGTGGGTAATTGTCGCTACGGACTATCTTGCTACGCAGAAACAAAGGCTTTATCAAGTGGAACTGCAGTAGAAGCGGCTCGATTTTTCATTGAATATATCGTTTTGAGGCATGGTGCTCCTAGAATTATAATAACAGACAGAGGTACCGCTTTCACGGCCATGCTCCTCAAGTTAGTGCTTAAGTTGAGTGGAACAGCGCATCGAAAAACTACCTCCTACCACCCACAAACCAACGGCTTAACAGAATGCCTCAACAAGACAATTGCTGATATGCTTAGTATGTACATCGACGTGGATGATAAAATTGGGATGACGTTTTACCATACGTGACGTTTGCCTATAATACGGCGCAGCAGGAAACTACACGGAGCACGCTATTTAGTCTTCTTTATGGCCGTGAAGTGACGACAATGTTTGATGCCATGCTGCTGCACGACTGCGAGGATACAGACACGGATGTTCAAGCCTTTACCCAACGAGCTGAAGAGGCACGGCAGCTAGCAGGCGTGCGAATCGCCGGACAGCAGAGTTACGATGCACAACGTTATAACCTGCGACACCGATACGTCACTTATCAACCAAGCGAGAAAGTGTGGGTCTGGAGCCCTATTCGCCGACGCGGCCTTTGTGAAAAGTTACTGAAGAAGTACTTTGGTCCCCACAATGTTATACGGCGCCTAAGTGACGTGAATTATGAGGTCATCCCTGACAGTTCCTCGCGAGCTCAAAAATCTGAAATCGTACACGTTGTGCGGATGAATGAAGCCATATTGCAGTGAGCCAGTTGCGTAATACGTCAACTACATACACCGCATATTCTGTGGCCGAGCGTCGGGTCGATGCTCTTCCTGGAGGGAGGCAAATGCCGCATTCAACCTGCAGAGGAGAGCTCGCACAGCCAGAGAGGAAGACGAAGCTCTTGCCCGGTCCTCTTTACGAGCGCCTTTCATTTTTAACTAAAGTGAGCTCTTCTATATCGAACTCCTGCTGTGATTGCGTCGTGAGAATATGTTTGTGCATGCTTAGCATGCATATATCTGCTTTGAATATGAAGTACTGCTAACCCCTGAATAAGCGAGTATTTGTAAGCACATTATCTTTCGTATTAGAAACCTAGCAGCATGGTTCGGCAGCCGTAAAGATGGGAGTATTCCTATTCTAATTGAAACTACTATTTGCTTTGAGATATATGCATGCAGGAGTCGCAGCACGAAGTTACGAAGTTACCTCGAAAACTGTTAAGGCCTTGCCTGTAGCAGTGCAGTAATGCAGCGCACGAGGGCTTTCAGCTTTTGAAGAGGCCCATTACACACTACTAGTTATCTTCTTTCACCTTAGGCTCACTGGACAGGTTCTTCAGCTTGAAGTAAATATGATTCAGTTCGCCGAATAGGCTCGATGTTTGCGCACGCAGTGCAATTATTTCCACTGTTTTTTCAGTGAAATCGTTTATTCTGATGAGAATGAAAAGGGCTGCTGCTAGCACCCTTTCACCTTTGATGAAGCAACGTGGTTCGAGGCCACAATCAAGAAACTTGAGCACAGTGCCAAGCTAAAGTGCCTCGTTAAATCTGCTAAGTGTAGCCAGTTTTTTTTTTTGTTCAAGGTGAGTGTAGGTATGAATGGCCATAAAGTTTCTTAATATACACTAGAGGAAACTTTGGCACTAGTGTCTATGGGAGCTGCAATGCACGGCGCTTCAGCGAGCATAAGGATGATGGGTAGTACACTTATTTGTCTAATCTGCGTACTTCTGGCCTGCTTTTGGCTCCGTTTGTGTTCGTGTGGCTTGGAGCTGTTTTTTCAGGAAACGAAAAAATCAGCAAATGTTCGGTGGTTGCGCTTCACCACCTTATTTTTTTAAGCTTACCATTTCGAATAAGTAACAATATTTAAAGGGGTTCATTCTTTCTTTGAAAACAACACCAAAACCACCAATAAAGGAAGCCCCAAGTACAATTTGCCGCCTTCAAGTATGAAGACTAGGCAAATCCGTGCCTAGTCCCATCATACTACCCATCATTCCCATAGTCGCTGAACGATCGCAGTGCCAGAGTTCCTTCTAGTTAACTTTAGAAAAACCTGTGGGAGGCGATAATGTGTTCAAGTATTTTACAGCATATGCATGTTAGTAATATGTGCCAGTTGTTTATAAGCTACTACATTCATTCTCGCGAGTAAATTCCGTTGGAGTATACAGTGAAATTTCAATTATACGTCCCCTAATTTCACGACGACCTGCATTTTATGGAAAATTCATTTGGTCCCGGCAAAATCCTTATAAAAGTTGTGTATTAAAAACCTTGTTTATACCATGCAATTTGACGCCAATCTTGCATCTTACGAGGACATTCCCATTCGGTCTGAAAAAACAAAAAATAAAAGCACCTTTGCTTGAATTGAGCTTCGCTTAAATATTCAAGAGTGCAAAATAATTTGCGTTTCCCTAGGTTGATGAATAGAAAAGTAGAGAGTGAGACAGATTGTTTTCTTAGACAAGCTCTATTCCCATAAGGTAGTTTCAGCTGGCCGTGAAGCTCTTCTCTGAGATTCTGATATTTTTGCCTTTCGTCTGTGGAAACTTTTTCTTGGTAACATACAGCTGATTGCCTGTTTTTGCTTGTGGCATTTGCAGTCACAGGCTTAAGCACCCAAAAGGGTGTGACACTGCTATTTCATTGGGCAAAACAACTTTCATTTGATGTGAATGCTCCTACTAGTCGAAGGACATTATTAATTGCACTTCACAAGACAACAAATTACAATGCGCAATACTCAATCGTGCACAAAGGCACTCTATGCAAACGCGTGGCCCGTTACTGTTGTGTAGTGGCTATCAGGGGCGTAGCCAGAAATTTTTTCATACGGGGGGGGGGGGGGGGGGGATGGGTCGCATTGACCCGACGAGGGGGAGAGACGCAGGCATCAGTTTTCCTCTGTGACGTGACTATCGGCAATAGTTTGAGCAGATTGTGTACATGTATATCAGCCGTGACACTGCCCTTGTGTGTATGCTTGTGAAAAGAGTTAGTAAAAGTAAAGTCATCATCATCATCAGCTTGACTACGCCCACTGCTGGGCAAACTGCTGCCGCCCACTGCTGCCGCCCACTGCTGGGACGCCACTTGCGTCCATAAATGGACGCAAGTGGCGTTCCCATCATAGCGTGACATGCATGGTAGCTTGGGATGGTGATGGCCGTCCAAGTCTTCTGTATAAGGAGAAAATTGGGTAAGGTGGGGCGGGTGAGAAGATATTGGTCGAGAGGGGTCCTATTATGACGAAGGTTGCGGCAGTTTCACTGCAAAATCTCAAGGTCGTTTTCACGTGCCATCTAGGTCCTTGAAGTAGAGGAGGCGCCTGCATGTTCGTGTTCCTTCTTTTTTTGCCGGAGAAAGCAACTCTTGCAGGGAGTTAAGCATATGGAAGAAGGATTGTGGGTTTCGAGGGTCGTAAGAATCCGGACAATCGAATTTTCCAGCTGGACCAAACGAGTGTGATGCGCAGTGGTGGCGGTTTCGACCATGTCGGCCAATTCGGTTACATGGGAGCTGGAGGTCAAGGCGGTGAGTGTGGTGCATTGCTTATTTAGCTCCGTGAGCTGAGAGGTAAGAGAGGATGTGGTAGTTGCGAGTGTCTGCGTCAGTGCGAGTATTTTCTGTTGTAGCTCATCTGAGACGCGCTTTCGCATGCGCTGGTTGTGCTCCAACATAGCAAGTCGCAGATCGAAGGAGCAGCTCTCATTAACCAAGGATGGTGAAGGTGTGCTTAATGAAAAAGGGCACATGGGAGGTGCACCCTTCACCTTAGTGGCGTAGGAGCCCGGGGGGGGGGGGGGGGGGAGGATGTTGTGGGAGGTGAAAGGAACTCATGCACTCAAGAGGAGGACGGCGAAGGCTGAGTGGCTCGGCGCATGACTGTGCGACGGAGAAAAGCGGCTTTGGCACAGTCGCATTGCTTAGCTAGAAGGTAGGGGCAGGTGAAGTCGTGAGATGAGTGGGTGTGTTGACTTGGCAATGGATGCAGCAGAGTTGGGTGCAAACCTGAGCATCGTGATCTGCTGGTAGAGGAGACGCACAGCGGCAGCACTTGGCCGAAACGCTGTGCTGAGGGTGTTGATGAGAACAATGCCCTATAGCAAGGCACCGAGTGCAAGTAGGGAGCTCAGGTTTATGTGGACGGCATCGGAAAGAGACGCATTTAAAATACACAAAGTGAGGGATGACGTTTTCAGCAAATGTTATGAGAATGGATTCAGTGGAGCCGATGATACGTGCAGCGAGTATATCTGAAGTAAAGGATTCGAGGTCATGCAAGAGCTCAGATGATGTGGAATGACCACCGACCTTGTGTATGATGCCAAGACAAGATATTGGAGGACTGGGGACATAGGACTTAGTGGTGATCGGCTTACCATTAAGTTCCAGACTTGTAAGGGACAGTAGGAGGTGGGCAGGGAGGGGCGAGTGAGTTTTCAGAAACACAAGGCTTTGAGCTGGTTTATCCTGAAGGGTGACCTCCCCACTGGTCTCGGGAGTGAGATTTGTGGTGGCGATGATGGTAGCAAGCAGGTTGTACAGAGGCCGTTTTGGCGTGAGTGCTCCGGGTGGAAGTTGGAAGTTGGATTCCGACGATGATGAGCTCGGAGCGGGGACGGGCGGTCAAGGCAGGTTTTCGACTAGCACTAACGGTGTTCCAGCTGCCTTCAGGGAATGGCGTATTGTCTTTGTTGGCCTGCGACGCGGTGAAGTCCATTTCCGTCGAGTTGTCAGCTGAAGTCATGGAAGGCAATACTTCAGAGATGGAAGGAACTATGCTTGTCGAAACACGCATGTCAACACTTGGGAATTTCCAAAGGGTAGGCCAGGCGCAGATAGAGTGGGAACAGCAGCAGGCGTGGTTTATTGCAACACCAACGCTGCATTACAGCTCTGGGCTCCGGTGTTGGCGTGGTTATCAAGCTGGGAGTAGCAGAGACGCTGCCACCGTTACACGTTGCTGGACCGTGCGCGCTGTTGAGGAACGCTGCCTGTTGCTATATTGTTACCAGCGCAGGGCTGGTAACATCACCAGATGTTGACAGCATAAGCACGACTGTATCAGCGGTACAACCGGAGGAGGCTGGGCTCACCGACAGGGCGTCAGTTGTCATTGGTGTCGAGTGCTGGGCGGGACGCTGCATCGCGGAGGTGCAAGCGCGGTGCATTAGGGTTAGCGCGGCGCCACGCCACTTCGTATTTTTAAAGGGACCTGGAGGGCCAGCCTGGGATCAGACTGGGGCTTGAATGGTGTCGGCATGTCCCGGAAGTCTTCCTGAAGGAATAGTGAGCTTGTCCGGACACGGGTGGGGCCCGGTAACGAGCCAAGAACACGTGAAAGTGGAGCGCTGTATGCAGCCAGCCAAACAAAACGGCGCCACCAGGTCGCCTTCTACAATGCCTCGTCCAGGAACACCATCTCACTCTTCTTAATACCCCTGACACCCCTACTCGAGCAAGCACTGTGTCATAGCGCTCCACCCGATCTCACTTTCTCTCGGAGTTCCCTCCCTTTTTATTGGCAGGTGTCAGCTGAAAACCTTTTCAGTGATCACTTTCTCAAACACATCACCTCCCCTCTTTCCCACAACAGGTGGAAACGAGTCGCTCACACTGACTGGGAAGCAATCCGTAATAACATTTTGTCTGACTCCTTTGAAACTTACGACGACTGGCCGTCGCAGATCTCCGCAGCCCCAGAATCTGCCACATCTTTTGACGCCATCGTTGAACCTGCCATCGTTCAATGTGCTAAGAAAGGCATACTCGTCCCTCGTTGTTTAGTATCTGTTGATGAAGGAGCAACCTTTCTGTGGGCACTGAACTGTTTGCCAATGCCGGTTGTGCTCCCTCGAGGAATGAAGCTTGGCGTCTTCGAGGATTCCACTGAAGGTTCTGTAGCGGTCGTTAACAACGATAAAAACGAGAAACGTACAGTCTCTGGCAAGCGCAGTTGCTCTTACTAGTCGCAGATCCTAGGCATGGTTAGCGCCACTTTGCGGTCACACGAACAGCAGACGATACGCCATCTGTTGAGGCGACATGCTTCTGTGTTTGACTTTTGCCAAGAGGAGAAGCCACTACCTTTACCATGTTCTCGCGCTCACCATAGGATTGACACCAGCACTGCCCATCTGATCCGACAAAAGCCTTACCGAGTGTCATCATCAGAATGAAAAGTTATTGCCGACCAAGTTCAGGAAATGCTGAAGAAGGGTGTCATTGAAGAGTCGTGTAGCCCGTGGGCAGCACCGGTCATCTTGGTTAGGAAGAAAGATGGTGCCTGGCGGTTCTGCGTTGATTACATAAGACTCAACGCCGTGACCAAAAAAGATGTATATCCGCTGCCTAGGATTGACGATATTATTGACTGCTTACACTCGGCTTCATACTTTTCTTCAATAGACCTACAATCAGGATATTGGCAGATACCTATGCACCCTTCAGACAAGGAGAAGACCGCATTCGTGATGCCTGATGAACTGTACCAATTCAATGTGATGCCGTTTGGGCTTTGCAACGCCCCCGCCACTTTTGAAAGGTTTATGGACTCTGTCCTTCGTGGTCTTAAATGGGAGGTGTGCTTATGCTACCTGGATGACGTCGTCATTTTTGGGCGTACCTTTGAAGAGCACAACGTCCGTTTAAGCCTTGTTTTAGACTGTATCGGAAAGGCTGTCTTGATTTTGAACTCTAAGAAGTGCCGGTTTGGTGAACGACAAGCTTTAGTCCTCGGTCACCTAGTTGACAAAGATGGTGTCAAGCAGGATACCCGCAATATCGAAGCAGTCGGCACATTCAAACCATCCCAGACACTGAAGGAACTTCGCAGCTTCTTGGGCCTATGTTGCTATTTTCGCCGCTTTGTGCCCCGATTCGCAGACGTAGTACACCCACTGACGAGCTTGTTGGGAAAAGAGAGTCCATTCGAATGGACACCTGATTGTGATGCCGCATTTTCTGAACTGAAACTTCTACTGACATCTTACCCTATTCTTCGTCATTTCGATCCTTTTGCTCCTACAGAAGTGCACAGTGACGCAAGTGGAATTGGCATCGGAAGTGTGCTTGTTCAGCGCCATGATAATGCAGAGCATGTTGTTGCTTATACGAGTCGATCTCTAAGCAAGGCTGAAATGAATTATACGGTGACAGAGCAAGAATGTTTAGCGGCTGTATTCGCCATTCAGAAGTTTCGATGTTACCTCTATGGTCGTCCATTCACGATTGTGACAGACCATCATTCATTATGTTGGCTTGTTACCCTCCGAGACCCTTCTGGCCACCTTGCTCGATGGGCTTTACGCCTTCAAGAATTTGACTTCAGCATTTCGTACAGAAGTGAACGACGTCATTCGGACGCTGATTGCCTTTCTCGCCTGCCTATGACCATAACGGAGGACAGTGCAGATACTCTCGACATCTGTTTTGCTGCGGTCTCTCACACGTTTCCTGACGCCAATGTCTTAAAACAAGAACAATTGAATGATTTATCTTTAGACCCTTTGTTCGTTGACGCTCGGAATCTCAAAGGCAGTGGTCGCTTTCGCATTCGTGATGGACTGTTGTGCAAAACGAATTTTTCAGCAACCGGCGCACGTTATTTACTGGTTGTACCTCAAAGTCTTGGATGTGACGTTCTCCGTACTATGCACGATGATCCAGTGTCAGGACACCTTGGGTTCATTCGCACCCTGCATCGAGTGCAGCAGCGTTTTTACTGGCCTCGAATGCGAGATTTTACGAAACAATACGTCTTGAGCTGCGAGAACTGCCAGCGTCACAAACGACCTACCAGTGCACCGCACGGCCTTCTTCACCCCATAGAACCGCCTACTACGCCTTTCGAGCAAGTGGGCATCGACCTATTGGGCCCGTTTCTGTGATCTTCAAACAACAACCGCTGGATAATAGTGTGCGTCGACCACCTTACCAGATACGCCGAAACCGCTGGGATACTATGTTCTACAGCTGATGGCGTCGCTGTCTTTTTGTTACGCTCCGTTGTTCTTCCCCATGGTCCACCTCAAGTAATCATCAGTGACCGTGGTCACCAATTCGTCACGGACGCTGTGGAAGAATTGCTTCACCTCTGCACTTCACAGTTCAGACATTTGACACGATACCATCCCCAGACGAATGGCCTTGTAGAACGCACCAATCGAACTCTTACTAACATGCTCGCTATGTACGTCGCATCCAATCACAAAAACTGGGATGAGATCTTACCATTTGTTACTTACGCATACAATACAGCGAAGCACGAGACCACGGACTTCACGCCCTTCTACCTGCTCTACGCTCGATCACCACGCAGCTCACTTGATACAATCCTCCCATTTAAGCTCCATACCGATGAGTCTGTGGCCGAAACACATTTCCGGGCTGAAGAAGCCCGCCAAATTGCTCGCTTGCGCACACTGGCATCACAAGATCGCTCCAAGTAACGGTACGATCAACGCCATGACGCCATTTCATTCCACAAAGGTGAATTCGTGTGGTTGTGGACCCCCCAACGAAAACCTGGTTTATGTCAGAAGTTTTTACTGCAGTACACAGGCCCCTACCTCATTGTAGATCGCTTGACTGACTTGACGTACGTTGTGGCACGCTTGACGACACCTTCTCGTCGGCCAAATCGAACGCAGTTGGTGCACGTGGCTCGCCTCAAGAAATTTCATCCTTCCAGTGACTTAAACTCGCCCAGCGGGCTTCGTCTGTGAACCGGGGATTGCTACGGTATGAGCCGGGCTGTAGTATGTGCCGGGTAGGTAGAAGAGGAAGACGACGTTGTCTGGTGTGGCCTGAAGACTCCATCTTTACCGCGACGGCCGAACTTCATCCTCACCCTGTAAATAAATCCACATATTCTTTGATTCAACCGTAACAATATATATGACGCTTCACGGGTGAATAGGGGAAAGGAAGATGAGGAAGAGAAAGAGTCAGAATAAACTTGTGTTCTTAGTGACGCCATGTCTCATCCGTTACAGTAAGTCGACAGGATCTACCGCTGCAATATCGAAGAAGATGATCACCCTGCCGAAATACACCGGAGCTAAAGACGACGTCTCTGTGGACAAGTGGTTGCACCTCTTCGAAACGAACGCGAGCAACGTTAGCTGGTCCGAACGAGATCGCATCGACTGCACCAGCGAGTACCTGGAAGGTGAGGCATTCCGCTGGTACTTCCCCGAGATTTTCGACGCAGGAGATACGTGGGAAGGCATCAAAACAAGCATAATACCACGATTTTCTGCACCTGTCAGCGACCCTTTTCGCCAATTTATACACTACAGGCTCAAAAGACAACATCGCATTAGGCACTACTTTGAAGACAAGACGCGCCTTGGTCCCCTCGCAGACTTGAAGGACGTTCACATAGTATCAGGATTGACTGACGGTGTACCTGAGGAGATCAAAAGGTGCCTCACTGGATTGACGCTCCCCAACCTGGCCCTGTGGCTTGCTGCTGCGCTTCAAGCCGAAGACTCTGTTCACAGAGATGCTGCCCAACGCTCGTCAGAGTGGCACCTCATGCATCGAGAGGCTCATTCTATACGACCATGGCTCGCTGCAGGATTGATGCGCACCCCTCACAGTGAGTGCCGACATTTTGCATCCACTGGTTTGCCGAATCAGTTTCACTGGCACAATGAGTGCCCTCGTGGTGAAATGGTATCTGCTCTAACTGACGACCAGGAAAACGAAGAGGGCGGCCCAAAGCTTCATTAATACGTTTTGGTGCACTTGTGAACGGACACATGGTGAATGCAACTCTGAATACAGGAGCGACTATTACCTGTATCAACGAAGTTGGGTTAAAGAAACTCAAGCTGAAGTTGCTCAAGGATTCATGCATTAGTGTCCAACAAGTCACCCCAACCACAAAAACTTTGGGCCGCGTACACATACAGTTGGAAATAGGGAAGATAAAGCGGGCAGTCCAGGCACGCGTTCTGCCAAGCATGAAGACTGAATTCTTGCTAGGCCTGGACGACGCCCCCTTTTTCAACCTGTCACTGCACTTTAACACGATGAGTTTGCTTCAAGGCAACAAAGCTCTGCAGAATTCCTTTCAAACTCAAAAATGTGTCTTCAGCGCCGCTACAACCCCACCCTAAGCCATTGATGTCACGCACCTTCCACTATCGCAACAAGCTGCTTTGAGAGAGGTGCTTCACAGTTACGAGGACATTTTCTCAAAGTCTCAGATAAATTTTGGATGTATCGCCAATGAACGACAATGCATTGCCCTCAGCAACAACGTCCCTATCCACAGACCACCGTATCGATGCTCTCTGGCAGACAAAGAGTAAATTGTCAGGCAAGTGGACTTGCTTCTCAAGCGAGGTGTAGTGCATCCATCTTTTTTACCGTACGCCACTCCCGTCATTCTTGCAGAGAAAAAAGGCGAAGGACGCACACGTTTATTTATGCATTGATTATCGAAAGCTTAACTCTGTCGCTGTGCCCGATTACCAACCTATTCCGCGTATAGACGTTGTTCTAGACTACCTGGGAAAATCGAAATATTTTTCGACATTGGATATCACATCAGGGTACTGGCTTGTCAAAATGAACCCAGAGGACATCCCAAAAACAGCTGTCGTCAAGCCGAATGGCCATTATGAGCGGCTTGTTATGCCTTTCGGTTTGAGAAATGCTCCTGCTACGTTCGAAAGAGCTGTGAAATCAGTTATCAGAAAACTTAACTTGAAGCATGTCGTCAATTATTCTGATGATATTGTAGTCTTCTCCGACACATTTACTGAGCATCTAGAGCACCTCCAAGCTCTATTGCATGCCTCAAAAATGGAGAATATAAAACCTAAACTGAAGAAGTGCCAGTTTGCCCAAGATTCTGTTGAATATCTGGGTCACAGAGTGTCGCACTGTACAGTATCGTCTATACGAAGAAATATAGAAGTTGTATTGCGATTCCCAAGACCGAAATCCCCGAAAGAGCTTCAGCGTTTTTTAGGCACCACCAACCTTTACCGCCAGTTTATACCGCACTTCAGTGACATAGTTTTTCCACTTACAAAGCTGTTGAAGAAGGACACACCGTGGGAATGGGATTCCTCATGTGAACAAGCTTTTGAAAACATGAAATACTGTCTGACCAAAGAACCAATTTCACAAATTTTTTCTTGCGAGAAACCATGCATTCTTTATTGCGATGCGTCTAACGTAGGCATAGGTGCAGTTCTTATTGCGATGCATCTAACGTAGGCATAGGTGCAGTTCTGAAGCAACGAGACCATGATGGTAAAGAACATCCTGTTGCCTATCACTCGCGCAAGCTACTCATGCATGAATTAAATTACGCCATTACAGAGCTCGAATGCCTCGCTATAATTGACGCTGTTGTTAAGTGGCACTGCTATCTCCATGGACGACCATTCACTATTGTTACCTATCACGCTGCTCTACACTGGCTCAAAAACATAAAGAAACCCCACGGCCGGCTCTTTCGATGGACTCTGAAGCTGTCGATGTATGACGTTAACATTCGACATCAAAAAGGCAGCGAAAGTGTCGAGGCGGACGCATTTTCACGGAGTCCTATGGTTAAACTCCTTTCGTTGCCAGAACTTCAAACTTACCAGGATGAACACCCTCGCTTCAAGTAAACAACGGAAAACGGGGTCACTATCGTGACACGTAAAGGAATTCACAAAGTGTACGTTCCTCTCAAGCTTCGACTGAGCAATCTGCAGAAAGCACACTGTCAGTTCGGACACGTCGGAGTAAAGAAAACTCTGGGCTTGTCATCATCCGACGATTGGCCGGAAATCATCACAGACGTTTCATCCTGATTCTGCCACTGTGACATATGTCAGCGTTGCAAGAAGCCGAAAACCAAGATATTCATATTTCTCGAATCACTACCACCTGCAGAACAACCCTTTGATCTTTTAGCAATGGACTGGTTGGTGGCTTTTCAGGATACGGCTCGACAAAGAAGTTTATTCACTTGGCGATCGACCACGCTATGCAGACCTTCGAATTACACGTATCACATCGAACACGTTATCCGAAGGTCGAAGTGAACGTTCAATTCCTGCTCACATCAAGTTATTTTTTCACCCACTTTTCTTTTTTCTTATTTACAGTACATCGGTTTTAATAACCGCCCCTATACATTCCTTCGCATTATTGTCTGTTATATCTCATATATATATATATATATATATATATATATATATATATATATATATATATATATATATATGTATGTATGTGTGTGTGTGTATATATATATATATATATATATATATATATATATATATATATATATATATATATATATATGACAGTAGATGCGCTTTCACATAACAACTGTTTAAATTGCCGACGTTTCGACGGGAACTCTGTCTTTTTCAAGGCATAATACTATTTACACATGTTCCGTGTCTTCTTATAGCCTGTCGAGACAGGAGGGAAGGGGTCAAAAGAAAAGTAAAAAAGGAAAAAAAAGAAAGAAAACAGAGAGAGAAAAGAAAATAAAAAAGAAGAAGAAACAGCGAAACGGGAGGACAAACATAAAATAAAATATAGAAAATCTAGGAGAAGAAGCAAGGCCGACACGGTGTAATTAGAAAGGGTCAGCATCTCAACAGAGTAGGGCAGAGGTAGATGGGAAATGTCATCGTTGTCAACAATACCTATCTCACACCCTTTCTTCTTCAAGTGGGAAGTGAGCCGCCGTTTTTGTATTTCACCTTTCTGTGTAGTCCGCTGGCGGCTCGTTCCTCTTTGAAGTTTAAGACAAGTTAATAGGGAGGTCTTAAGCGCTTCGAGTGCGTGCTGGTGGCGTCGAGAGGAATGAAAAAGCCGGAGATTGAGGCACCGCCATCGATATTTATTATATGCAATGGCTCCTTGTCAGTGAAGGAACAGAATGTGCGTTAAAAATTAAAGAAGGAAAAAAAAAAGAAGAACGGGGGGAGACTGTACGACATCCGGGACAGTCACAACACAGTTGCGGCTCACTGGGAAGACATGCGCGCATGTATGAAAAAGTTAACGAAACCACCTAGCTGTCAGCTCCTTGTCAGTGAAGGAACAGAATGTGCGTTAAAACTTAAAGAAGAAAAAAAAAGAAGAAAAGAAAAAGAGGGGGGGGGGGACCGTACGACATCCGGGACCACTTATCTGTGCGTTCCGGCTGTGCTTGATGAGGCAAATCATTTCTATGTTGTCAGATGCATAGGCCAAAAACTTTGTTAGCGGGTAATATTATTGTCGTAATGAAACCGGACTGATTAGAGAGAAGCGTTTGCGTCTTTTAGCGGTCTTAACGCTGACAGAGTGCCTGGGTGTTCATTTATTCCGTATTTTATCCTGTTAAATTTGTAGATAAAATAAGATTCCTGTTGTTCCCGTTCTCTGATTGTTCGAAGGTTGTTTTGTAGTAGTGTAAGCCTGATGTCTTCAAAGCTGTGGTCTTTTAATGTGCAGTGTTTTGAAAGTGGAAGGCCTGGCAGAGATCGTACATGTGCCCGATCGTTGTTGAATCTAATTCTAAACAGAGTGTCTGTCTGGCCCACGTATTGCTTGTTACATACCCCACATTTCAGGAGGTATATGACGTTGTCTGAGTCACAGTCTAGTGCACCTCTTATCTTGTGCTTAAATCCGAGTGGGTGCTTTTCGCCACTGTCGTTGTCTGCATGTGTTTGCATACCTTGCATCTGCTTTTTCCGATAGGGTGACACCCAATTTTGAGATTTTACACCTATATTTGAATTTATTAAATGATTCTTTATATTTTTCGGCCGTCTGTATACAACACAAGAAGGAGAAGTGAAAATTTTGGATAGTCGCACGCTCTGTTCCAATATGTTAAAGTGTTTTCTTAGGACCTTGTTTATGTTCGGTGGTTGCGGTGGGTTGCTCGTGAAAGTTAATAGCAAGTTTTTGTTGCGGTGTTGGTCGGCGTTTTTCTGGTGGTTGAGAAGAATCTGGCGGTCCAGATTTTCAGCTTTTTTGATGGCGTCATCGATGACAGCTGGTGGGTATTCTTGATTAAGGAGTACTTCGCCCATACGTGTGCTGTTTTTGTGGAAGTCCTCGGTGCGGTAGCAGATTCGTATATATATATATATATATATATATAAAGGAGATTTATTGAGCGCAAAGGTTGATGCTATAGTAAGGCGATTCACCAGCCGCAATTCAGCGCGAACCTCTGCTGCACGCTCGATGCTGCTGCCTCTGCACCAGAGTACTTGCTCTTCTTTACAATGGCCGCGCAGAAAAAAAGGAGCCATCCTGGCAACTTAGTCCTGTGCAGGCAGCGTAGAACCATGGTACTGCTTGAGTCTCTGGATGTGTACAACCTCGCGGTTGCGACGTCGCAAGACTCAGGGTGGCATAAGAGGCTCAAAAAGGTAATTTACTGCAGAAGTCTTTCCGAGAATACGGTATGGCCCATTGTACTTTGGCAGGAGTTTGGAAGAGAGCCCAGGTGAGCGATGTGGCACTGACAGCCACACAAGGGCAACCCGGAAGAAAAGCGGGAGTTGAGGTCTGGGCATCATGAATTGCTTTTTGCCGGTTTTGGTCATCGGAGGTAAAGCGACAAGCTAACTGGCGACATTCTTCTGCGTGACTGGCGGCGTCCAAGATTGGCAGGCACTCGGACACGTTCGGTCGATAGGGCAGAATGGTGTCAATGGTGTGGGAGGGGTGACGGTCGTAGAAGAGGTAAAAAGGGGAGAAACTTGGAGAAATTTGTTGTCGCTTGCGTTGCCGTATTATAGGCGTATGTAATGAATGGAAGAACTAAGGCCCAGTTAGAGTGATCAGGCGTCACGTACATAGAGAGCATATCACCAAGAGTACGAATAAAGCGCCTGATAGCCCCATTGGTTTAAGGGTGGTAAGCGGTACATGTGCGATGTACTATAGCACACTCAGTGAGCAATTGTTCAATGACCTCAGACAAGAAGGCGCGGCCACAGTCACTGAGGAGTTCTTGAGGGCCTCCATGGCATAACACAAAACGATGCAGTAGGAAAGTGGCAACCTCCTGTTCTGTAGTCGTTTGAAGAGCAGCGGTCTCAGCATAGCTAGTCAGGTGGTTGATGGCAACGATTATCCACCTGTTATCAGTCGGAGTCAATGGAAGGGGCCCATAAAGATCTATTTTGACCCATTCGAAGGGTCGGAAAGGGCATGATAAAGGCTGCCGTTCACCGGTGGAGGCGTGCGGTGGAGATTTTCGGCGCTGACATTCGGCACAAGAGCGGACGAAGTTGCAGGTGAAGGTACACATACCACGTCAGTAGTAACGATGTCGAAGCCTTTGGTAGGTCTTGAAGACTCCTGATTGGCCACATTGTGGGTCAGCGTGGAAAAAGGAACATATCTGCGACCTCAGGGTTCGTGGAACGACAAGCAGCCCCTTGCGTCTCTCTGGTGCATAGTTGCGTGTATAGAGAAGCGTGTCACGTATCGAGAAGTGTGGAACTTGGGCATCGAAGCGTTCGAGTCTTTGGGAATTCAGAAGTGTCGGAGAGATTATTGAGAAGAGACTCAGTCCACGGGTCATCGCGTTGTTCGATAGCAATGGTATCAAAGTCAAGAGATGACAATGGTATCGCAAGCGGAGTCAGCGATGACATCCTGGGAAAGGGGGAATGGGAAAGAGTGTCGGTGTCAGCATGCTTCCGTCCTGACCGATAAATCACGCGTATGTCATAATCTTGGATTTTCAACGCCCAGTGAGCGAGGCGGCCAGATGGGTCTTTTAACATCGAAAGCCAGCACAGTGCATGGTGGTCGGTCACGACGTCAAAAGAACGACCATATAGATATGAGCGAAACTTTCCAAGGGCCCACACAATGTCCAAACACTCCTTTTCTGTGACGCTGTAGTTGCTCTCTGCCTTGCTAAATGTGCGACTAGCGTATGTCACGACGTATTTTTGATGCTCCGGTTTATGCTGTGCGAGCACAGCACCCAGGCCTACAGCACTGGCGTCGGTGTGGATTTCAGTGTGAGCTTCAGGATCGAAATGGCATAAAATGGGTGGCGTCATGAGAATCCGTCACAAGGTGTTGAAAGCCTCGTCGCAGGCAGGGGACCACGATGAGAGGTCTTTACAGTTGCCGTAGAGAAGTGACATGATAGTTGCAAAGTTTTGGATGAATTGCCGGAAATACGAACACAAGCCGATAAAATTCCGAAGTTCTTTAATGGTGGCAGGTTTAGGAAACGCCGTAACAGCTCGCACTTTCTCGGGAACCAGGAGGATGCCTTCTTTGGAAACAACGTGGCCCAAAATTTTCAGTTGACGCATGCCAAATCAACATTTTTTAAGGCTTAATTACAAACCAGCGTTGGTCAAGCAAGTAAGGACGTACTGAAGGCGACGTAAGTGTGTGTCAAAGTTAAGGGCGAAGACCACAATATCATCGAGGTAACACAAGGAGATCTTTCATTTTAGTCCACGCAGGATGTTGTGCATCCTTCGTTCGAACGTTGCAGGCACGTTGCAAAGTCCAAAGGGCATGACAGTGAATTCATGTAAGCCGTCTGGCGTGACAAAGGCGGTTTTGGGGCGATCGGCCTCCGCCATCGGCACCTGCCAGTATCCTGACCGCAAGTCTATCGAGGAAAAGAACTCTGCACCCTGTAAACAGTCCAAAGCATCGTCAATGCGTGGCAGTGGATAGACATCCTTCAGCGTGATCTTGTTCAATCACCGAAAATCGACACAGAAACAAATAGAACTGTCTTTTTTTTTGACGAGGACCACCGGAGAAGCCCATGGGCTCTGTGAAGGTCGAATAACGCCTCTGCGAAACATGTCGTCTACTTGGTCAGCAATGACGCGGCATTCTGTAGCAGACACGCGATGTAGTCGTCGCAGGGGTGAGTGGGACCCAGTGTCCGTGTGGTGTTATACTTTTAAGGCACGGCTGAAAGATGTTTGTGCAACGTCGAAAGAATGGCGGTAGCACTCAAGGATGGTGAGGAGCTGTGAACGCTGGGAAGATGTCAAATCTTCAGCGATGAATGATTGAAATATGTTTGCCGACGTTGGGTCAGCCGCGTAGATGACAGCCAGTTCACAGACGGAGGTAGAAGGCACCTCATTAGAGGACGGATATAATTCTGGTAGAACTGATTGTCTCGACGTAGCCAAGGCACTCGTGACAAAGTAGGGATAAAGGCGATGACTAATGATTATAAATTGGCATTGTGGTTGAGCCTCCTACAAGGTTGAGAGCAGCAAAAGGCAGGGGGAGGGCTCTTCCGGCGACGAATGTTAGGGATGGTGTGAAGAAGACCGTGCCGTCGGATATGGCGCTGCGTGAAACTGGTATGAACGTAAAAGCGCGTGGAGGGATGTAGGTGTCGTCGTTAACAATAAGTTTAGCGGCAGACTGGGTGTCGACGGACGCTCGGTCATCCAGTGAGCGAAATTCAACCTCAGCCTGACCTGAGCACAGTCGATTACGGTGTTATGACGCGACAAAAAGTCCCGTTCCAAAATGGGATTTTTCGGGAGCACGATGAAAGAACGATGAACTCTATCGTATACAGAACGTTCTGAACTGTTACGCGGGCTGTACATACTGCGGTTGGTTGAACAGGTTGAGCACTGGCTGTGCGAAGCGATAATCCGGAGAAAGGCGTCGTAACCTTACGAATTGAGTGGCAAAATCTAGCATCGATAACAGAAACAGCTGTATCGGTATCTACAAGAGGGACAGTAGGGATATTTTCGACGAACACAATAATAACATTGGTAGGTGACGAATGAGGACTTGGGCAAACCAAAACTTGCGCAGTTCTTGCCTCAGGAACTGCGTCGTCTAGTTTTCCTTCTTGTTAGGCGCGGGCCGTCTACGCATAGGAGAAGGCGAGCAGCGGCGTGAAGAGGGCGAGTGAAGACGTCCCGGCCGAGGACTGTGGTCATCCTGGTAGCGGGCTGGCATTAGAGTGGAGGAACCATATTGCGCGTTGGAGTCAAGCGGGAAGAAGGGCTCACGGTGGTTTTTATCAGTGATATGCGTCCGGCGGCGGCAATACCTTGCGACGTGTCCAGAATATCGACATGAGTAACATATTGGGCGATTGTCGAGGGTGCACCACGGGTTGGCGGTGTTAGTGCTGGTCCAGTGGACTGGAGTTGGGGGATAGCTCGCGCGAGGCTGGAACGGAGGTGCAGGCGCCTTGTGAGTTGGCATGGCTGTAGCCGCGGCGTGGGTGAGTGGAGCAGCCACAAGATTATGCTCGCGAGCAGCTCCTAGGGCGTCGACGACCTGTCCTTGAATGACGCCATGGAGAGATGACGGTGAAGTTGTGGTAGGTTCTGGTGTGAAGGGCACCTAGGAAAGCTGTCGTGCGACTTCTTTGCAGACAAATGCTTTTAATTCGGCTATTAGTGACGCTTGGTCATGACCATTGGTCACACGAGACAGTGATGCCAAATCGTGCGCTGGAGGACGTCTCGTCAGAGCTCGCTGCTTCCGCAATTCATCGTAGCTTTGGCACAGGCTAATTACGTCGTTAACCGTGGCCGGGTTTTTCGCCAAGAGCATTTGAAAAGCGTCGTCGTCAATCCCTTTGAGGATGTACATTTTTCAGCTTCCGTCATTGCGGCGTTCACGCGTCTGCACAAATCGACGTGTTTTTTGTAACTAGTGAAGGTTTCACCTCTTTCTTGTGTGCGTGTGCGTAAACGCTGCTCGGCACGAAGTTTTCAGACGGCAGGTTGATCGAAAACTGCTACAATCGACGTTTTGAGCCGCGGCCACGTTCGGACGTCTGTCTCCTGGTTTCTAAGCCAAAGGCTGGCTACACACACGAGGTAGAACAACACACCTGTCAACTTGTCCGCGTCCGTCCATCTGTTCAAAGCGCTCACCCGTTCGAAAGTCGAGAGCCGATCTTCAACGTCGTTGTCATCTGTTCCGCTGAAGATTGGAGGCTCCCGCTGAGGAACACTGCCTGGACAGGTGGCTGGAGGGGATGGAAGGGTTTGCTGATCGGCATCTGGTATACCAGAAGGTAGCCGTCGAGAACCGTGTTTCAGGATGGTAGCGGGAAGGTATAGGGGACGGTACCCAGCACGGCTCCACCAAATATAAAGGAGATTTATTGAGTGGAAAGGTTGTTGCTATAGTAAGGCGACGTACCAGCCGCAATTAACGAGTTCGAGCCTCTGCTGCACGCTCGATGCTGCTGCCTCTGCGCTGGAGTACTTCCTCTTCTTTACAATATATATATCTTGGACATTTTTTTGAGCTTTATACTTCTTATTTTAGTGCTGTTGACCAAAAATTGCTGAACAATAAAACTTGTGCTCACTACAGCTGCCCACACTGCATTTCGTATTACGCTGCTTTAGCTTTATGACTTCCAGGTGGAAATCCCGCCTTTCCGAGGTGAAATCCCGCCTTAAGTGGCTGCATTTTCGATGTAGGTGAAAATGCTGTAGGCCTGTCTGCTCAGATTTGGGTGCACTTTAAAAAACCCCAGGTGGTGAAAATTTCCACACTCTCTCTCTACAGTGCCTCAATCATATGATGGTTTTGGGAGGTTGAACTCTTATTATCATTAAATCAACCAATCAGTCAGGTTTATGACCACTATCATTTTATTTATCAGCTTAAGTTACGTGATGAGTATGTTAGTAGGCCTTTCTAAGGTTATGCTTGGCCTGCACGTTTGCCTGTATTGCACCTTCGTCATTTGACTCTTCAGAGTGCCTTTAGAGGTTAGGGCATAGTAAAAATATGTATCAATATATTGTACACTTGCAGGCAAGCGAAGTTTGGTGGATGACTCAAATGTTCTGTCGGACGCGTATGTGTGTGTGTTTATATGTTACCAGAACGTGCGCAGGTTCAACAGAAATGTTATTCTCTGGCTTGAGTATAACTCAGCACACTTATGAAGAGTCACAGTATAATATGCTTGAAGGTGGCCTATTAGACCTTAGAGCTGCGTCTGGCTTTTACCAATAAAGCGAGTCTCAGCCAAGTGAAAGTTATCGTAGAGATAGACTCCGGCAAAATCTATTCTGGTGGGTACTCGTATGACTTTTGATGACTTTTGCTGCAGCGTTAGTCTCTTTGCCGAGCCAACTTATCATGCTCGCGGTCGAGATTCCTGCCCAAATTCTCAGAGTGCCAAAGCCTTGACAAACACCATGACACGTTTTCCCTTGTGCGGGCATCAATCTGTGTAAAAGTGCCGAGGAATGATATTGTGATGGTAGCACCGCTTAGTTTCAAAGTTCTGTCAGCGCGAAGCGACGAAAAAAAGTGGGTAAGCGGCATGGAGAGGAGATGGGTTCATGCAAAATATTTGGGGGGGGGGGGGGGGTTTAAACCCCCCAAGCACTCCCTTGGCTACGCCACTGACGGCAATGACACTGGGGTGGACTACTCTGACAAGAGGCTGTTGGCAACGCGATTTCGGTACTGTTATTACAAGTTGGCAATTTTTTAACTCTATTTTTTGAGCGAAAGATGCACATTGGATTCGATTTTTTAAAGTTGAGGATTAAGATTCACTCACACGTCCTTCAGCTAAGTAATGCTGCATTAGCTGCCATTTGTAAGAATAATTTAAACTACCTTTCTTGGAGAACCACAAAGTTGTGCCGTGGGCTTATTCAGGTGACCCGTACCTGTTTTTTTGGGCAAAGCTGAATGTCACTGCCTATATTCCTAGTTTTTCACTTATACGACACTGTAATTATGCGACGGTATTGCATGGTCCTCTGAAAGTTGTACAATCAGGATTCTACTGTATGCTTTCACAACATATGTCACGTGTCCAAAGCTATCACAATGATAATTTGGAAACTATGTGCATGCATCACAGACAAGACATCTTCATTCACCACATGCAGTTGCATTGATTGCGTTAGCTTAGCCAAAAACTATTCATCATGAGCACATGTACTTCAGTTCTTTTTCTGACCACAGCACTGATAGACTACTCATACATATCACCAAATGTTCAAATTCTGCTGAACTTCATTATCAAGCACAGATGCAAGTGCAAGCCTAGATTTAATCACATGGCCATCATGAGTAGAAGTGGGTGAAAGATGGCAGCACAAGGGATACTGGCTGTGCCTGCTTCTCGTTGTCATGCACTGCTATATCATTTGTATGCCGAGCATTAGGGAGAACTGTGATCAACGCATGCAAGCGGACATGTGGCGTGCAACATTTTCATGTTTTAAGGGCATCTGCAATAAGCAGAGCACTAATACTTAATAGATATAATTTTAGAAACTGCGGCTGTTTCTCAAGGGGCACCGAAAAGGGTGTGCTATGACGCACTTCGCCAACTTTGTGGCAACCTCGCATGCACGACGGATGCGGCGATGTCATTTGACATCATAGCAAGCAACCACCGAAACATCAAAACAAACCGTCGATTACAAGGTTAACGACAAAATACGGCCGCCTGGCTGTCCACATGAGAAGCGCATTGTGGAAATGGTCACGATCGTTTCTGATCGACAAGTGATTTTTATCTGATTTTTCAGAAACCTGGGACGCTATGGCCATGATTGGTCCTTGGCGACAATCATGGCAACAAAAAATTTTGTTGTCGCTCGAAAATTGCGTGCATGTAGTTGGTCCTCCAAGTTTCATACTTGCAGGGAGCGGCCGTCGGATGACGCGAGCAGCTTTGTGACCTTAGCTCGCTCTGTGCTATCAGCTGGGATGTCGTCACACTCGTATCGATTGTCAACCTTGCAGTGGTGCACGGATAATTAAAAAAGACGGGATGTGCCGCGCAGATAGCAAGAAAAAAAAGTACAGCGCGCGGCAGTGGGCAAAGAGAAGAAAGGGAGCGAGCTGAGCTGGCCGAGGGGGGTCAGCTTAATAAATAAAAAAACGAAAGAGACCTAACGGGCAAGGAGGCACGAGGTGTCGGTTCGCGGAACTGCATTGGATCAATGTGGGGGTGTGTTTAATATGTGGGGGAAAAAAATTCAAATTTTTACGACTGAAGTGGCGGGGGGGGGGGGTGCATTTTATTATGCAAGTCAGGGAGCGTACGTAGCCAGGGGGCGGCACACCAGGCCGGTGCCTCCCCCCTCCTCCCGAATTTTTTATTACCATGGCATAAAGCAGAAAGTTGCCGTTTTAAGGGGGTGCCCTCCCTGAAATAATAAAGGTGCTCTGCCCCCCACCTCCCTATGAAGAAATTTCTCGGTACGGCCCTGGTGCGAGTGCTTTCATTACATGAGTAAATACGGTCAATATACCTTATTTGCATGATTGTAAGTCGACTTAAATATAGGTCAACTATCCCCAAAATTGACCGAAGCAAAAAAGCACAAGCACATTTCATAAAAAGAAATTATTTACGATGTCTCCAAGAATATAGTCGAATTGTTCAATCGGTTTCACGACAGAGATTGGAAGTTATGCATGAAACCTAGCTTTGCAGGAATATGTGGGGATCATTTTTAGGAAGTTCCAAGAGCCGAAACTAGTTTTTCATTTTAGATCGACTCGCCCCGCTGCGGTGGTCCAGTGGCTAAAGTCGGCTGCTGACCCGCAGGTTGCGAGATCGAATCCCGGCTGCGACGGCTGCATTTCCGATGAAGGCGGAAATGTTGTAGGCCTGTGTGCTCAGATTTAGGTGCACATTAAAGAACCCCAGGTAGTCTAAATTTCCGGAGCCCTCCACTACGGTGTCACTCTTAATCATATGGTAGCTTTGGGATGTTAAACCGCACATATCAATCAATTTTAGATCGACTCGCCAACTTTGGATTTCAAATTAAGACAAAGTGGGTCGACCTATAATCATGTAATTATGGTTCTTTTATGTATGCATATATTTATTTTGATAGTAAGGTTGTTTTTACTCAGCAAACTTAGCTTTCATAGAAGGCACTGCTCTCAAGTTAGCTGCTCCAGAAGCTCTACTAGTGCCCCGCAGGGGCGCCTGCGCAAGTAGGCGTTTGGTGTGTAGCGACACCACGGACCCGAGCTAACGGGGGAGTTTCTACTCCCTCCCACGCCTAGCCGTGCGTGGCTTTGCCGTGTCCGGGGAAAAGGGGATCCTGGGGGTTGAGCAGACGCTGGGTGATTGGACCTTTAAGGCCCCCCGGCAGAGGCAACACACCCCTTTGGCCCCGGCTTCACGTAGACGGCACCCCTGGGCTGACCCACCCAGGGGAAATCGGCAGTCGCCTTTTCCTATCTCTCTCTCCCTACATCTTCGTCTTTCTTACTTTTTTAGCTTTCCTGTCTACTTCTCTCTTCTGCTTACTTCCAATTTTCTCGGCGGCAAGGGTTAACCCTGTGCAAATAGCCTACCTTGGCCTATGCGCATTGGGTTATAGCAGGGTTGTACGGCTGACGTCTGCAAGCTTTTAGCATCCGCAAACTTGCAGCGTCCCCTCGTTGGGCTCCGTGGTGGGTGGCCGCCAACGCTGCTGAACAACATACAATTAGCATGCAGAAAGCATTTCCTTCACTTAGTGATCGTGCCTCCTCAAAGCGGGTACGCACCGAAGACATCAATTTTTTCAACCGGCCAAGACAATTGTTTCCTCGTTTCCACGTTATACACTGTGAAAAAACTAACAAGCAAGCCAGAACTGTATCACCCTTCATAGTGGCTAGATGCTTAACCGAAACTCTCGGTGCTGGGTACAAGGTTACCAAAATGGCCAGCGGAGATCTACTTCTTGAGATACGTGACAAAGACCAATTCGATAAACTGAACACCCTCACAACGTTTGGAGACACACCCATCAGTATTACGCCACACAGGTCCATGAACTCATCTCGCGGGGTCGTATCGGACGCAGATTTGCTTGACCTGACCGAAGCTGAACTTCTGGAAGGATGGAAGAGCCAGAACGTGACAAATGTACAGCGGATTAAGATAAGAAGAGATCAAAAAGAAATACCAACCAAACACTTAGTACTGACCTTTGCTTTGAGCGATTTGCCGGAAACCATTCAGACTGGGTATACAAAGACATCCGTGAGGCCATATATTCCCAACCCCCGCCGTTGCTTCCAATGTCAGAGATATGGCCACGGCTCGCAAAGCTGTCGTGGCCGGAAAACTTGTGCTCTATGTGGAGTCGTGGGCCATGCCTCCGACAACTGCGAAGCACCTGCACACTGCGTGAACTGTGGTGGTAATCATGCCGCGTACTCGCGTTCCTGTTCTTTTTGGAAAAAAGAAAAAGAGATCATCACTCTAAAGATAAAAGAAAACATTACATTTAAAGAAGCAAGAAAAAGAGTCTCACCATTTTATGGCCCCACATATGCTGATGCGGCGCGCCAGGGGGCAGTGTCGCACCAGCCCTCGCCACTCCTTCGGCCCGCGCATACCGAGCTGGAGGTTGTGGCACCTGCCCCCAAGGCGGTTGTAGCCCAGGCTACACCGCCTACTCCCAAACAGAGACCGGAGACTCCAGAGTCCTCGGGTCTCAAGGCCTCACCTCACCAGGCGAGGCCCGAAATTCGAACTAGCAGCCCGCACGTGCGGGCATCCAGTGCCTCCGAGGAGGCAATGGATACGTCGGTACCCTTGGTGCCGAAAGAGCGGCGTGGCTCCTTGGAGCGCGCCAAGAAAACAAAAAAGCCGATAACAGGGCCTGGTGACGGCCCTGTTAAGTGAACTCAAACTCCCTGTCTAAACAGCCACTCGCTTTTCGTACACACAGCACTATTTTACATTCACCATGAACACTCAAATTATACAATGGAACGTCAGGGGCCTTCTCAGAAACCTTGACGACATCTAAGAGCTCTTACACGAACACTCACCAAAAGTGCTGTGTGTACAAGAAACACACCTTAATTCAAAATACACAAACTTTCTTCGTAAATACGTTATTTTCCGAAAGGACCGTGTTGATGCTGTGACATCATCCGGAGGTGTTGCCATCATAGTGAATCAAGGAATTGCATGCACACACTTACAACTCCAAACATCCCTTGAGGCAGTGGCTGTTCGAGCGGTTCTTTTTGATAAACTAATCACAATCTGCACTATTTACATCCCTCCTAGCTATCAGCTGCAAAAACGTGATTTACACTCTTTAATTGATGAACTTCCGGAGCCTTATGTTCTCCTTGGAGACTTCAATGCGCATAGCAGGCTATGGGGAGACTCTCGTTGCGACGCGCGAGGTCGACTGATTGAACAATTCCTTCTCTCGTCGAACGCATGTCTCCTAAATAGAAAAGAACCAACCTATTATAATCTCGCACATAACACCTACTCCTCCATAGACCTAAGCATAGTGTCTCCATCTCTTGTGCCTCTACTCCAGTGGAAAGTCGTCAGTAATCTGTATGGAAGTGACCACTTTCCCGTAATTTTGAGCACAACTACAGCAACTGAGTGCACACCCCGTGTTCCCAAATGGCTCATAAACAGAGCCGACTGGGAACGGTTCCATACCATCGCTCGTATAGATTGGAGTGACATATGTATGTTAAGCATTGATGTTGCTGTTGACTACTCCACAGCATTTTTGATTGATGCTGCAACAAAATGCATCCCACAAACAAATGGACACCCTGGAAAACGGCGTGTGCCATGGTGGAACTCTGAATGCCGAAACGCGCGCAAACAGCAAAACAGAGCTTGGAGGCTGCTTCAGAACTCACCGACAGCCGAAAACCTTGACACCTTCAAGAAAATAAAGTCTCAAGGCAGGAGAACGCGTCGGCAGGCCAGAAGAGAAAGCTGGCAGAAGTTTTTGTCAGGGATCAATTCATACACACAGGAAGCTAAAGTCTGGAACATGGTCGGTAGGATAGCAGGAAAACAAGTACACACACTTCCACTCGTAAACACTCAGGGTGACACCTTGGAAGATCAGGCAAACTTCCTCGGTGCACACTTCGAACAGGTGTCCAGCTCATCCCACTATACTTACACTTTCCAAAAATACAGAACAAGAACAGAAAAGCAGAAACTCGAACACAAATGCACTAGATACGAGGCATATAATCAAGCGTTCAGTCTAGCTGAGCTGCGAATGTCTCTAAACTCCTGCAGTACTTCTGCCCCAGGTTCTGACCGTGTCGTTTATGAAATGTTAAAAAACCTACCGATCGAAACACGAAAAACCTTACTTTGTTTGTACAATGCTATCTGGTTTTCTGGCACTGTCCCTAACTCCTGGAAAGAGGCTATTATAATTCCCATTTTGAAAGAGGGCAAGAACCCTTCTTTACCTTCGAGTTATAGGCCTATTGCACTCACAAGCTGCTTGTGCAAAATCTTCGAAAAAATGATAAACTGCAGACTTGTACATTTCCTTGAAACAAACAATTTGCTCGACCCATTTCAGTGTGGGTTTCGAGAAAGTAGATCCACCACAGACCACCTTGTTCGTATCGAGGCACAGATCAGGGACGCCTTCGTCCATAAACAATATTTTCTCTCTGTATTCCTCGATATTGAAAAGGCTTATGATACTACATGGCGTTTCGGAATTCTAAGAGACCTGTCCCACCTTGGCGTGCGTGGAAGAATGTTCCACATAATCGAAAGTTACCTGTCAAACCGGACATTCCGTGTCCGAGTGGGCACGGCTCTTTCCCGAACATTCGTCCAGGAAACAGGCGTGCCACAAGGTGGTGTACTTAGCTGCACACTTTTTCTCATCAAGATGAATTACTTGCACTTGTCCATCCCCCGCAATATGTTTTATTGTACATATGTCGACGACGTCCAGCTTGGCTTTAGATCTTGCAACCTGGTAATGTGTGAGCGACAGGTTCAGTTAGGTTTAAACAAGGTCTCCAAATGGGCAGAGGAAAACGTATTCCGACTGAACCCACTAAAGAGCACGTGTGTCTTGTTCTCCCGAATAAGAGGCATGCACTCAGAACCTGACATTGCATTGAACGGTCAACGTCTGTCTGTCAATGTGGAGCATAAATTCTTAGGATTAATCTTGGACAACAAGTTGACCTTCGTACCGCACATCAAGTATCTAAAAACAAAATGTTTAAAAGCTATGAATGTTTTAAAAGTGTTCTCACGTACTACGTGGGGTAGTGACAGGCAATGTCTCATGAATCTGTATCGAAGCCTCATTCGCACCCGCTTAGATTATGGGGCCATTGTTTATCAGTCTGCAACACAAAGTGCTTTGAAGATGCTGGACCCCGTGCACCATTTGGGCATCCGCCTTTCTACGGGTGCTTTTCGCACCAGCCCCGTAGAAAGCCTTTATGTTGAGTCGAATGAGTGGTCGCTTCATCTGCAGAGAACTTACATGTCCTTTGTTTATTTCCTTAAGGTGAAAGCAGATAAGAAGCACCCCTCATACTCCACTATTATTGATTTGTCGAGCTCCATTCTGTTTCAAAACAGGCCTTCGATGAGGCAGCCCTTCTCAGTTCGCCTGAAAAGTCTAGCTGAGGAAACTGGAGTCTCACTTGAACATAGTTTAATGGCTCCTGTAGCATATCTGCCACCGTGGCAGTGGCAGACTATAGACTGTGATGTGTCCTTTCTTGAAGTTACAAAACATGCGCCTATTCCTGGAACTTCAACACAAATACACACGTCCTGAGTTCTTTACAGATGCCTCCAAGTCTAACTCCTCTGTGTCCTACGCTGCTGTCGGCCCATCCTTTTCAGATGCTGGCCCTCTACATCCAGGCACAAGTATCTTCACAGCGGAAGCCTACGCGATACTTGTGGCGGCTAAACACATCAAGCAATTACAAATACAAAAAGCAGTAATTTATACAGACTCCCTCAGTGTAGTAACGGCTCTGCACACTTTTAAAAAACACAAAAACCCAGTCCTTGTCTCACTTTACTCCATTTTATGCACACTATACACACTCAAACAACATGTTGTAGTGTGCTGGGTGCCAGGGCACCGTGAGATTCAGGGCAACGTGAGGGCGGATCAGCTCGCTGCATCCGTCCACAAAAGCACTGCCCCTACACCCATATCAATCCCGGCCGTTGATCTTAAGCCGTCTCTCAAACGAAACCTCAGAGTATACTGGCAGAGCAAGTGGGATACACACACACAAAACAAACTACACGTTATTAAGCCACAGCTTGGTCATTGGCTGCCTGTATCGAAATCGCGTCATACAGAGGTAATACTAACGAGACTCAGAATAGGACACACATACACAACACACACACACCTTTTGTCTGGTGGCGATCCACCATTGTGTGACAGATGTGGTGAAGTATTGACAGTCCTTCACATTTTAATTGAGTGCAAACAATTGGACACTGTAAGAAAACAACACTTTCCATTACCCTACCGACAACATATACCTTTACACCCTCCAATGTTCGTCGGTAGGGAACCGCTTTTTAGTCACAAATTATTGTTAGCGTTTTTTAAAGAAATTCATAGTTTTCACATCATATACCCGGGCATCCCGTAGCATGACCTCTCCAGAGAGGTTTTTGCTGCGGTGGTTACACAAGCAAGCACTTGCCTCACGGCCCTTGGACGCAAGGGTATGAACGAGTGAGGCACTTGTGCTAATGCCATACATATCCACCATCGTCTTTTATTATCACCAACTTTTGTCATCTATTCACACCGCACACACCTTTCACGACATGGTCATGATTTTATTACTTGTATGTTTTTACCCGCCTTACCGCGAGGAATTTTATGGCCCTTATACAGCCGCTTATCACAATCATTGTCCATGTTTTTAGTAAGACGAACTGGCGCTCTTTGGCCGTGAAATGGCCCTTGCGCCATAAAACATCAAACATCATCATCATCATCATCATCAAGCTCTACTAGTGTGGCTTCAGTTGATTGCATCACTGTAATTTATTACCCAGTTCATAACTTTTTTTTTGCTCTCATCTTTTTTCATGGTGTGGCCTGTCAAGTCATAACAGCTCGCCCATGTAGTTGTTCACCAGCTGTATGAGAACTTCTTCGGGCATTTGTGTCGTGACTGTCGTTGTGACCACCGGTTGTGCAGGTGATCGTGAAGAATAGCTCGGGTGCAGAAAGTACGAGTGCACTACTGCGCAACCCTCGGGTGCTGCAAACTTTAGGCGACCTGGCTGTGAATGCTGCAGCCACTGGTTCTGCAGCCACCATCACTCTGGCCCCACAGCCAGCTGAGGACGACCAGGCGGTTGTGGCTGTGCACAGTGCAACAGCTTCGGACGGCCGCTACCTCCAGGTGGAGCGAGCCCTCAAGGCACCAACTCTGCAGGTGACTAATCATTTGAGCTCATAAAAACACGCACTAGTATGTATTGGTTACAGGCATTTTGGACTTCTGTGATTTCTTTTGAAAGCTTGATTTTATTTTTGCTAAATAATGGTGCTTTGTGATCCAAGTTTCTTAGTTTTTGCATGGTCATCAACTAGAATGGTTTCACTATTGGATTGACTTGAAGTAGCATGGTCTGCATTGCCACTCAACTTCAACTCTTTGTGACAAGAGAGCTAAGAGACAATGCCCTTGCTGTGAACCGGCTTTTTTTGTTCTCCCTTCATCCTTTTCTGCTTCACGCCAACTGCTCACGCAGCAAAACCTCGATGTCAATCTTCCTCATTACACTTGGCTATGAATGCAGGCGCATGAAGTTTTGGTAGGGGTGACTATATCGCAGCAGTCTGTCTTGGCCATGCTGCGACTTGGCTTGCGGATTTACCATAAGCGTGTCTGGTGGGCAGCACTGGCTATGTCGTAGCGGTCGCAGGTCTCGGATGTGGTTTAGTCTAGCTTGGAATGCTGCTGATGACAATGGCCCTCGTTTGTAGTCAAGGACACAGTTGGCCACAACTCTGTCGTTGTGATGGCACGGTTGAACTGGTCGCACGCAGTTTGCAGTACGATCTAACTTATGATGCTCTTCCACGTTTATGCCACGATTCTGTACATACTGACTGGTATTTTACATAGTATTCACACGTATTTTACATAGTATCTGTTGATTATATGCTCCTAAAGTGTGGAGCTCGTATAGAAAATGTAGATATTGGCCTATAATTTGGTGTTTGCTTGTTTTGGGACTTAAGGCATGGCACTTGCTAATTTCCAGAGTTGCAGAACTGTTGCAGAGATGTAATCTCTTAATATTATGGTAAGATAATTAACATACCATACTGAATACTACTGTGAAAATATATTTGGCATACCGCCTGGGCCGGAGTGTTTCGTAACTTCAAAAATACTACAGTCAAAACCCGCTGTAACGAAATTGCCGGGGAAACCGAAAAATTTCGTTTTCGCGAGAATTTCGTTGCCGGGAGTATGAGACATAAAAGCAGTGATACGGCCAGCAGAACGAAAATTTATTGCCAGAAGTCGGTCAACTTACTTTGCCGACCCTTGCCATGCAACAACTTCAAAGTTCTCTCTTCGCACTGGAAAAAGTGGTCCATTGCTACGTCGTCACCATGTGCGCCGAAGAAGGAGCGAAAGGTGTCCCGCGCATACAAAACAACCCGCGGGTTGGGTTTCTCCGCGTGCGTCTCTTCTCAATCTTCGGTGTCATCAGCTTCGTGCACGCTTTCGATAATGGCCTCGTCAGTCACTTCCTCGTACACGACTACGTCATCATCGGCGCAAACGAACGCATCAACGGTGAGTTTATCTGGGATGTCGATGTCGTTGGCTCAAAGTTCTCCCCAGGCATTGGTCAGGGATAGATGCACTGCACTGCCACCACTCTCGCCATCAAGTGCGCCTTCATCCAAATCTGTGTCTGGTGAGGCCGAAGCGCAATTTGTGCGTGATGCTTGCACGGTGGTGGGGATGCCCGCGTGCTTGAAGCAGTTCTCAATCAGTGACGGGGATGTTGCAATGCATGCAGCGGCCACCATCTCGAAAGCCATGCACAAGTTGACGGGGGTGGGACGCTTGTGGCGGAGGTTGAGTAGAAGACGCTGGATCAACCTCTCCCTGTAGACGCACCTGACGCTCCGAATTACGCCTTGGTCGAGCGGCTGCAGAACGGAAGTGCAGTTGAAAAGAAGGAAGTGCAGTGAGCTTCGTAGCTTGACGCCGGAAGCGGGTTCTCTGCGATCAACAAAGAATCCACTTCCGGCGTCAAGGTTTTCTCAGGCGTCATTGTAACTTCATCTCGATTTCGCAACCAGTTCCAGTCTTCGTCCTTTTGATTGATTCCAACTGTTGTTGTTGCTTATGCCTGTTGAGCTCGTTCGACTGCGCCATCTGCACTCCAGCATGATCATTTGCCATCGCCTGCTGCAGTGTGGCCAGGCATGTTGTCGGACACAGACCCCATCGCCTATTTAAGTAAACAAAAAGGGAGGTACCCACGCTAGCGCGGCAAAAGCAGATGTTTACAAATTTTGAGTGCGCATAACACACATAGCGCTTCGCCGATGACATTGCATTGCTGAGTAACTCAGGCGACGAATTGCAACTGATGATTACAGAGTTAGGCATGGAGAGAAGAAAGCTGGGTCTTAAAATTAATCTGCAGAAAACGAAAATAATGTACAACAACCTCGGAAGAGAGCAGTGCTTCGAGATAGGTAATTGTGCACTTCAAGTTGTAAAAGACTATGTCTACTTATGGCAGGTAATAACCGCGGAGCCGAACCACGAGATTGGAGTAACTAGAAGAATAAGAATGTGGTGGAGCACATTTGGCAAGCACTCTCAAATTATGACAGGTAGCTTGCCACTATCCCTTAAAAGGAAGGTATATATAACAGCTGTATCTTGCCGGTACTTAGCTACGAAGCAGAAGCCTGGAGACTTACAAAAAGGGTTCAGCTTAAATTGAGGATGACACAGCGAGCAATGGAAAGAAAAATGATAGGTGTAACCTTAAGAGACAAGAAGAGAGCAGGGTGGATTAGGGAACAAATGGGGGTTAAGGATACCGTAGTTGAAATCAAGAAGAGAAAATGGGCATGGGTCGTGCACGTAGCGCGTCATAGACAGGATAACCGCTGGTCATTAAGGGTAACTAACTGGATTCCCAGAGAAAGCAAGCGAGTTAGGGGGAGACAGAAGGTTAGGTGGGCAGATGAGATTAACAAGTTTGTGGACAAGTTTGTGGGTAGAAATTGGCAGCAGAAAGCACAGGACCGGGTTAACTGGCGGAACATGGGAGAGGCCTTTGTCCTACAGTGAATGTAGTCAGGCTGATGATGATGATGATGATGAACACACATACAAGCATATTTTCGGCAGTTAACCTTTGGTGGGAGAGTAAAACAAGGCCCGCACCATGGTAGAAAATTCGTTAATGCGAGATCACTGTCTAAAAACATTTTGTTGTCGCGAGACATGTAATACATGGGCTTCTATGAACGTTCGCCAGGGATCCGGAAATATTACATTGCCGTGGGGATCGCGTACTCGCGGGGTTTCGCTATTGCGGGTTTCGACTGTATTAGGTTATGTACTTCAGAGGAGCTCAATTCAGGATCAGGAAAAACTGGTAGTTTCTTTGCTGCATGCGTAAAAGGAGAGTGATGCCATTATCGGTATAAAGAAAAGATTTGAAGTAAACATTATAGCTTCAGAGTTTGAGGAAGATTGGCCATCAAGGATTAACGATGAGGGCATAGACGATCCAGAACTAATCAACCTCTGTAACCTTGATGGATTTTTGTTGTAAGTGTAGCGAAGACATTGCTAAAATGCTGTCTACGTCTGGCTATTTCAGATACTAAACTTCAGGCATTTAATTCACTCATTAAATCATCCTTAGAGTATGCTTCTAAAATATGGCATCTTCACCAAGCATATCTTTCTGACATGCTTGAGTCAATTCAAAATGAAACCACTAAGTTTATTGATTTCTTATATTCACATTTTCACTGCGTATCCTCAATAAAAAGAACTGTTGGTATATTACCACTCATTACACACAGAAAATATTCCAGATTATCTTTTTTTCACAGCTTGTACTTTAGCAACAGTTCTTTCTCACGGAAATTCATTCACTCAGCTATAAACATTTCAGCCCAATGTGATTCCCATCACAAGGTGCGTCCACTATTTGCTCGCACGGTAAAATATATACACTCTTCTTTGGTTTTATCAATAAACGAGTGGAACACCCTTCCGCACAATACTGCAAATATCATATAACAAACTAGTTTCTAGTCAGCCTGTAATGTAGTAGCTTAAAAAAATGCGAGCATAGCAGACGACAGCGCCACATCACCTGGAAGATGAGAAGAATGAAGGGGCATTGCAGCGCGCCCATTGAAAGAAGAAGAAGAGACGCTCGCGGAGAACGAAGCTGTTCGGACGCCGACAAGACGTCGCAAGGGAGCCTAGGACGAACCCGCAACTACGCGCGAGGTGCGAAAGGCCGGGTTCCAGTCCTCGGGCCATTGACGTCCTCGGGGCACGGCGTGTCGGCGTGGCCAAGCAAGAGTTCTGGGTGAGTGGTCCTGCGGACATCTCCGGTACGGCGAGCGCCCTCGAAAGACCGGAGCTGCTGACCACGTCCACCAAGCCGACATCCCTGACAGTGTACGGCTACTCCTAGACCGGGTAATGCCCTCTACAGTGCTATGCTCACCTGGCAACCAAGAGACGACTGCCTCCGAGTACGCAGCTGGTCCCACTTCAACGCACCGTGTTACGGCTCAGACTGTGAGACTGTTTATTTTCTTATGTTTGTGAACCGCGTGCGTGTACGACTTTAGTACTGTATGTGCAATAGTTTTTTTTTTCGTCCAATATAACTTCTTTTTGTTTTCCTCACTGTCTCCATCTTCCTCGCGTCACACGCCTTGCTATGTGACGAACCTAACCTCGACATATCTGGCGTCCGCGAGACAGGACTATTCTTGTTACATCTAAGGAGAACATCACATCGCATATGTGTGTGTGATGGTCGATGATGGAAGCAGATAAGCTGACGGCGATCAGAAAGGAATTGGAGTTAAGTGGGTCAGCACTAAAAGAATGGATAGACCAAGAACGCGCACGCGAAAAAGAGGGACGTGACGCACGTCTGACTGAACGAAATGCCGCGAAAGAAGCCAAGGCAGAGGCAGTCGCTGGATTACAAGCAGAGAAGGAAGTTCTTGAGCTCAAGTTAAGGTTGCATCAGTTAGGTGCGACAGCAGGTAGCACAACTACTGGGCAGCTTACCGAGGGTGTGCCCGTAGGCACCACGCAGAGCTACCAAAATCCACATAAACTCATCCCAGCCTTTAAGGAGGAACGCCATGAGCTGGACGCATATATACAGCGATTTGAGCGTGGTGCTACTAGTCAAGATTGGCCGCAAGACAAATGGGCCCTATCACTAAGCCTTTACTTGACCGGAGAGGCCTTGAGTATAGTTGGTAGGATGGCACCTGAACATGCCACGGACTATGTAACGTTGAAGAAAACACTACTACAATGCTTTAGGTTCGCAGAAGAAGGCTATCGGACAAAATTTTGATTAGCCAAACCAGATAATATGAAACGGGCACACAGTTTGCCGGGCGTCTATTGACCATTGACAAAAAATGGCCAAGACAGTCCGGACCTTCGATGCTCTGCGAGACAAAATTGTCTAGGAGCAGTTTCTCGCGCTATGCCATGAGAAACTCGCTGTGTTTCTTAAAGAAACTGTGAAAGCCTTGAAAAACTTGCGGAGGCTACAGACCACTACTTGGAGGCCACTACTTGGAGTTTGCCGGGCGTCTATTGACCATTGACAAAAAATGGCCAAGACAGACCGGACCTTCGATGCTCTGCAAGACAAAATTGTCTCGGAGCAGTTTCTCGCACAATGCCATGAGAAACTTGCTGTGTTTAAAGAAACTGTGAAAGCCTTGAAAAACTTGCGGAGGCTACAAACCACTACTTGGAGGCCCAGGGGATGATTAACCTTGGCAAATGTAAAAGCGATATCCTGAGCAAGCCTCCAGGTCAAACTCGAACGTCTGAGCGGCAAGATGACAAAGAGAGACCGCAGTGTTTCCTTTGCAACAAAAAGGGTCACAGAGCTGCTGATTGCTGGACCAACACAAAGGGTCCAAGTACAAAGCCACCCTTTTGTGGAAAATGCCGCCGCACTGGGCATAAAACAGGTGACTGCTCCAAAAAGGCCAACAGCATTGAGAAGGCCTCATGCTCTTTTCAACAAAGAGATAGAGCCAAGATAATTAATTCAGAGTCGTAGGCTTCCCTTTGTGTTCCTTATAGTCCGAAGTGCGCAGAAAGGCACCCAGCCAAGCTGAAGGAAAAATCGATGCCCACAGGCAGAGGTGTACTCGAAGGATATCCCGCAACAGTACTGCGAGATACCGGATGCGATTCAATCATTGTCAAAAGGTCTCTTGTGGCGGATAGCAAGCTGATTGGAAAGACTTCCTCGATTTACCTCTTGGATGGACGGTTGATGAAGCTGCCTGAAGCACATGTGGAAATTTTTTCACCTTTCTTCACTGGCAAAACTCAAGCCCTTTGTATGGATACTCCTTTATATGATGTCTTAGGAAATGTGGAAGGCGTTCGAGATGCTCACAACCCTGATAACAGTTGGAAGAGCCGTCTTTACACCCGGAACACTGCAGAAAAGTGTTCTGGCACAGAAAAATCCGGTTCTGCACACAAACCCTTGTATGCAAAGACTTCGATGTCGGCTGCAAGGAAAACACGTTTCAAGACAAAAGTTGCTGCAGTAAACCGACAGGCAAGAAATCCACATCTATTTCCGGCTCCAGTTATTAACCCCTTGGACATCAGGCCACAGGACTTTAGAACCAAACAGGAGGAAGACAGCAGCCTGCGGAAATGCTTTGAAGCCGTTAACAAAAAGGTCAAGGCAAGGTTTGCTAAATTATTATTCTTTATGAAGAACAGAATCCTCTATCGCAAGTACAGCCTTCACTCTAAGAGGCAGGTGAATCAGCTTGTGGTACAAAGGTGTCTCCGACATTTTGTTATGAAAATGGCCCACGAAGGCATTCTTTCGGGCCATCAGGGAAATAAGCGAACTACAGACCGGGTACTCGAAGAGTTCTACTGGCCAGGGGTTCAGTCAGACATCACACGATTTCTTAAATCGTGTGATATATGTCAAAGAACTATTTCCAAGCACTTGGTGGGTCGTGTACCTCTCGGCAATACTCCTATAAATGACACACCATTCAAGAGAGTAGCCATTGATATTGTGGGTCCATTATTACCGATGTCAGAGGGCGGAAACAAGTATGTACTGAGGACATGGCAAGGCGTTATCCGGATGCTGTAGCACTGCTGAGCATCGAGACGGAGAAAGTCGCTGAGGCACTTCTGGAGATGTTTTCTTGTGTAGGTGTTCTGCGGGAGATAATCAGCGACAGAGGCACGTCATTCTCGTCACGCCTAATGAAGGAGCTAAGCCGACTTCTCTCCTTTAAACAATTGTCAACAACCCCATATCATCCCATGGCTAATGGCCTGGTAGAGAGGTTCAACGGCACCCTGAAACAAATGATAAGAAGAATGTGTCAGGAGTGTCCGAAGAAATGGGACCGGTACCTGGCGCCCTTACTCTTCGCTTATTGCGAAGTTCCCCAGTCGAGCTTAGGCTTCTCCCCGTTCGACTTGCTCTACGGCCGTTACGTCAGAGGTCCCCTGGCGATATTGAAAAAATTATGGGCCGCTGATCGTCTTGATGATGATGTAAAAACATCCTACGGGTACGTAGTCGAACTGCGGAATCGTCTTGAAGACACCTGCCGTTTAGTCAAGGAGGAGCTTCAGAAAGCGAAGATAGTACAAAAGAAGCATTATGACCAAAAGGCCAGACCACGTCAATTATCCCCTGGAGACAAGGTTCTGCTTCTGCTTCCATCGGATACCAACGAATCGGTTCTGACGTGGAAGGGACCCTTTAATGACCTTGAGAAGAGAAATGATGTCGACTATTTAATTGACCTTGGTACCAGAAGCACGCCATTCCATATAAACCTACTGAAAAAGTATGAGGAACGGCCGCCTGCACCACCGCATGAAGCATCAGCTGTTTGCCAGGCGGATGACATTGAAAGTGACGAGCTATTATGCGTACCATTCCAACGAAAGGAATCGTCTGCTGACGTAAGCATATCGGAGTCACTTTCTCCTACCCAGCACGTGCAAGTCACCAACTTATTGACCAGGTACGACAATGTATTTACGGAAGTTCCTGGCAAAACGCACCTCGTACAGTGCAAGCTAAGATTGACCACAGATAAACCCGTAAGCATGCGGCCATATTTTATGCCATTTGCTACCCAAGAAGCGGTACAGAAAGAAATAGCAGACATGCTGTGACAAGGTGTCATAGAACCATCGGAGTCTGCTTACAATTCACCTATAGTAGTTGTGAAGAAGGACGGAACGATGCGTTTGTGCATCGATTTCAGACAACTTAACAAGATTATAGTCAATGATAACGAGCCTATACCCCGAGTAGACATCATCTTTGGTAAACTTGGACAAGCAAAATACTTTTCAAAGTTTGACTTCGCTAAGGGCTACTGGCAGGTTCCAATAGAACAAGGCTCGAAACCAGTGACTGCTTTTTCGACAGAATCAGGACTGTATCAAGTTAGATTCATGCCGTTTGGTATTAAAACCGCCTCAGCTGTGTTTAACCGCCTCATGAGGAAAGTGGTAGGAGACGTACCGCACGTTTATTACTACTTTGACGATGTGCTCATTGCTACTGAAACCTGGGCAGAACATATAGCTATATTTGAGTCTTTTCTCAAGCGAGTTCGCGACGCTGGTTTGACCATTCGGCCAACAAAGAGTGAGATTGGTCAAGAGTCAGTCAAATTTCTTGGTCATTTTATTGGGCAAGGCATTATTCGACCACAGGTCTAAACGCTCGACAAAATACAGGCTACGAAGCGTCCACAAACTAAAAAAGAAGTATGCTCGTTCTTGGGCCTTACAGGTTATTACAGAGATTTCGTGCCTCACTACTCTGAAGTTTCTTACCCACTGACCGAATTGACCAAGAAGAGGGCTCCAAACAAAGTCCTCTGGGGAGAACGAGAACAGATGTCTTTTGATGGACTCAAGGTTTTGCTATCTACGCCACCCATTCTAAAGGTACCTGATTTTTCGAAACCGTTTGTACTCCGCACCGATGCATCATAGAGAAGTGTAGGTGCCATACTCATGCAGCGTCACGAAGGAATACTGCATTCAGTGTCATACGCAAGCCGTAGACTACAACCACGTGAGGCTGCTTACGCTACAGTAGAGCGAGAGACCCTGGCTCTTACGTGGGCGGTTCGGAAATTTCATATCTACCTATTTGGACGCACATTCATTCTACAGAGTGACCACAAACCGCTTGTGTACATCAAGTCGGCCAAGCATGTGAAAAGCCGCGTGTTACGGTGGAGCCTCATTCTTATGGAGTACGACTTTTCGGTCGAGTATATCAAAGGCAGAGACAACATAGGTGCAGATTACATGAGCCGTTTGCCAACTCCGTGAGCAACGTCTGTACGAAGAATCGATGCTCAGTGGTATTATTAGCTTATGATGTGAACCTTGCAGCGCGATACAAGTATCATGACGCTTTAGTTCTGTGACTTGCTTCTTTTTTTTCCTGGTGTGTACTTTTGTGACTGAATGTGCCGAGTGTGCGGGGCTCGGAACTGCTATAGTAATCAGTGGTGCTTACGTGTGTGTTTCCTACAGCGGACGAACGTGTCCCCAGTGCCCTCTACCGGAAGAACTTTCTTAAGTGGGGGGTGATGTTATGTAGTAGCTTAAAAAAATGCGAGCATAGCAGACGACAGCGCCACATCACCTAGAAGATGAGAAGAATGAAGGGGCATTGCACCGCACCCATTGAAAGAAGAAGAAGGGACGCTCGCGGAGAACGAAGCTGTTCGGACACCGACAAGACGACGCAAGGGAGCCTAGGGCGAACCCGCAACTATGCGCGAGGTTCGAAACGCCGGGTTCCAGTTCTCGAGCTATTGACGTCGACGGGGCCCGGCGTGTCGGCGTGGCCAAGCAAGAGTTCTGGGTGAGTGGTCCTGTGGACATCTCCGGTACGGCGAGCGCCCTCGAAAGACCGGAGCTGCTGACCACGTCCACCGAGCCGACGTCGCTGACAGTGCGCGGCTACTCTTAGATCGGGTGATGCCCTCTACAGTGGTATGCTGACCTGGCACCCAAGGGACGACTGCACCCGAGTACGCAACGGGTCCCACATCAAGGCACCGGGTTACGGCTCAGACTGTGAGACTGTTTATTTTCTTATGTTTGTGAACCGCTTGCGTGTACGACTTTAGTACTGTATGTGCAATAGTTTTTTTTCGTCCAATATAACTTCCTTTTGTTTTCCTCACTGTCTCCATCTTCCTCGCATTACACGCCTTGCTATGTGACGAACCTAACCACGACACAGTGCTACTCTCTTACCTACGTGAGCAGTCTTCCCATACCAGCTGAATCATTGGAATGGAAGTTCTCATTTATTCTATGTATATTTTTTGCTATATTGTACTCTTTCCTATATTAAAAAGTTGCTTCTTTTACTCTATTGAACGTTGTATTACTGAACTGTGTTTGCATTAGGTTTGCTTGTTATAGCATTTTTTTTTTCATGCTTGTTTCTTTTTGTCTGGTTTTTTTCATTCGTCGTTCTATGTGTGCAAAAACTTTTAGGTGCCCAGTTTCGTAAGGCAACCGTTTATTGTGCCGAACAGCAACGAGACACCAGCCAGCGGTTTCAGCAGCAGCAGCAGCACGAGCCCCTGCCACAACGTCTTCTTTGTCAATTCTATAGCAGTGCCTGTACTTGTTACTACATACCTATTGTATTCCCCCCCTATGTTTGATTGGGTGTTACTGATTATCTTGGCTATGTCATTCATATAAATAATAAAGAAAAGCCGCCCAAGCATTGAGCTTTCAGGCACCCTTGAATATATTTGTACGCCAGATGACTTTGCATGGTTAAACGTGAAAATTTCTGAGCGCGATCGCAAGTAATCCGCTATCCTATCAGCCAGCTTGTTGTTCTCGGACCCGTAGGGTCCAGGAACGGACTCTAAGGGCCCAATTGCCTGCCTTTAAGTCAAAATGAAATGAAATGAAATAAAGTAGTAGTTCTTCTTAGCCTCTTGATTTTAACTTCTATTCAATTTTCAATGCATTAACTCAAGAAGCATTATCATTACCCTTAGAATGACGATTGTTACCTAAACACTTTATGCATAGAGTGGAATGGAATATATCTTTTTGGTAGCGTGGTTGTCATGGTTTCCATTTAATATATTTTTATGTCACGCACTTTGATAGGCATTATCACAAAACTTTAGAAGCAGCGCATCTAAATTGCAAAATTTGCTAAAACATTCATATTCCTCAAAAAATGAGGTTAAAGTGTCCAGTACGGTGGTGTCATCAATTTTAAGAAACCTCGAAACAGTTTTTATTGGAGGTCTTTGAAGAAAACATGCTAAGTTTGAGGTGACTTCAACAAAATATGGCCAGAAAACCCTTTGACGACTTTACATTTTAGACCGTGAGACAAGATCCTTCAGCCCTGTAACGAACTTAAGCTGAAGCTAACTTTTTTCATTTGATCTTGCGAAACTGTAAAAGTTTAGTGTGTGAAAATGCTGTAGTGTGTAAAACTCTGTGGGACGCTGCTTTCGGGAAAAAAAAAAAAAGCAAGGTTCGTACAGTGAAGTCATAGTGTGTAAAAGGTTAAACAAGCCGTTCGCTAATGCCTGCTGAAATACCTAACGTGCTAGCACCCGTGACCACGCCTTTATATTCGATGTTTACAGTTGTGGATCGAGCCACACAGTTTTCTACCGGAGTATCTCTTCACGCTACTTTGTCCAGCAAAAGACAGACAGCGCTTCCTTACCGGTTAAGGAGCAATCGATGGTAGGCATCGCACGTGTAGTGATGTCATCGCATGCATCCTATTTGCGATGCAGATAGGCAACTTGTTTTATCTATGCTCCAGCACTGTTTCTTTAGCAGGGCTGATAAAAGCCTGTAGAGAGTGTTTATGTAATGTTTCTTGCAGTCAAAAAGTATACATACACTGTCAAAGTGGGCTGGCCTTTGTTATGGAGAGCTGCGTTTTCTTCGCTGTAAAAAATTCGTTCGTTGGGAGAATAATATTTTGGAGCCTTTTTCTTTGGTGTCATTCTCGATTACACTGCACTACACTCTCTTTATTACAATTCTTGCAAGATCTTCAACATTTATGTCTTCAGAAAGCCTGTGTGCATTGTGAGCGATGAGTGTTAAGCCAATCAGGATTTCAAAAGTCTCAGCTACACTTCTTATTTCCATCTGTGCAATTGAAAACACGGAATGCAGCGAAATCACAAGTTAGTCGCGCATGATAATCCTTCAAAACGCGAGGAAGAACAAGGGTGGTGGGTGGTGAACGCATGGCAAAACAGAGGAGAAAGCAATTTACAACTGATATTTCTCGTATATGGACCATCCTAAAATATGTGCCCTAATCATGTCACGTGAATTGCTGTTCTGGCGTCCCCAAGGGTACCAAAGGAACGAGAAACGCCGAGAGAGAACGACATGCTAGACTATGTATCTTCAGAAGCTTTTTAGGGCCCTTATATAGACAGGGCATGCATGCACGTAAACTAGAGAGCAGTCAAGACACCGCTAATGCCGCTCTTCGAAATTTTATTGGTGCAGAAAAGAAGGTGAAGTGATGCATTTTATGCCCAGATTGCCCGCTTGGGTAAAAATAAGAGAAATGGTGGTGAACTGCAAATTAATGTGCGGCGGCGGCGTGGTCTCTTTCAGAACTTCGGCAGTGGCATGAACGGCGTGAGCGAAAACGGGCGGCGGCAGCGGCGCACAGCTCTACCGGCGAAATCGCCAAAATCTTCAGCCATTTTTTTTTTTCTACCGGTTCTTTTAGGTCAAATGGTTCTTCTAGGTTAACCTCCCTGTCTTTTCTTTCAATTTATATATCTCTCTTTGTGGTCGTCCAATGCTCCAACCCATTACAAAAGCTTGCTCCTAATCACCTATTAATTGTGGCGCATGGCTCCGCCTTGGTGGTCTAGTACCTAAGCTTAGTGAACCACAAATATTGTGTAGACATCCATGGTATATTTCTCGTGGACAATGTAAAAGTGTTAGATACCTTAGAAATTTAAATTATGAAGATTAGGTGTACTCGCAACTGAAAAGCTCATCTCAGTAAGGTTGCAGGTAATGTTGCACATGGATGCTGAATGGACATTCAATAGATATACATAGATATTGCTATTTAGTAACTAAAAGGTTTTTTCATGCACTTCGCACACTTACCGTATGTAGTTGGTGTGTTAGACCTGCGGTTGCATGGCAGTCTTGCTCATTGCTATTGAGCTGTTCCTTATAGAAAGCATCATAGGTTTGAGGCTGACCGGATTGTTGGATATGTGGGGTTTATCGTCCCAAAACCAACACATGATTATGAGACGCTGCAGTGGAGGGCTCCGAAAATTTCTACCTGAGGTTCTTTAACATGCACCCAAATCTGAGCACACCACCCTACAGCATTTTCGTCTCCATCGAAAATGCAGCTGCCGCAGCCGGTATGCGAACTCGCAACTTGTGGTTCAGGAGCCGAGTACCTTAACCAATAGACCACCACGAGGGTACGAGGCTGGCTGGATAGCTGTCAGACGACAAAGTTAAGGTCAGCATCATATTGTTAATGCTTTCTATAAGTATAGCACACTAGTTAAGAGCCAGACTGCAGTGGGATTGCAGGTCTCTAGCACACAAAAGTATACATGCAGCAAGCCCTAAAAAATTGCTAAGCTAGGAAGTCAGCTTTGTTTCTCTTGAGCTTCCTTTCCTCCTTTCTCTTTTTCCTTTTTCAGTTTTCTCCATCTTTATTTCTCCTCTATTTTTTGTCTATTTCTCTTGCCCTTTCTATCCTTCTTCCTATTTCTTTCTTTTTCACTTTCTGACGTAACACCGGGGTTTGCAATACATGGGATTGTATGAGAGCTCTACTGGGATTGATGAAGTATAACGTAACAGGCAAGAAAATTCAGCAGTGAGGAACGTTATAGCGGTGTTCCACTGTACTGAGATGCCACATGTGGAAAGCACCGGGCTTTCCACGTCGGTTGAAGGAATGGATGCTTTGCCTTCAGGTCACTTACGTAGTGAAAAAACGCGAGCTGCTTTTTTTCATAGCCTTCAGGCAACCTTTGGCATACAGTTGTGCATCGTCTTATGCTTGGGCCGTCCCGTTTCATGAAGTGCATGACCCATTTCTATGATACTTTGAACTCGGTTAGCAGGATGTACATATCCTTTGTTACAGCATGTGATATTGCTTCAGTATCATTGTAGCAAATACTCAGGCTTTTGGTTCTTTGGTCGTGAACCCAATATCGAACTGCCTCGTCAATGACAGAGTATCGTCATGACTTCGGTCCGCGAAAGGAACGCTGTGTCGCAGTGCACGCGATGATTTTGGTTCTTCGTTTCCTCTATTTTCTCACATAATTTTCTAAACTTCCGCCATGTTTCAAAATTGCTTTCCGACTATATATATAAAGGGAGTAATAATTTAATGGGCCAGTTAGTCTTCGTGAAGGTATGAGATATGGCACAACGTGAGCGTTGTCAACAAGGATAAATATATTTATCCTTGTTGACAATACCATTGTGCCATATCCCATATATATATATATATATATATATATATATATATATATATATATATATATATATATATATATATATATGTAATCGAGCGCTTTTATCGAACCTGAGCATTACGCGGCATCCGTTTGCTGTATGCCGAAGTTCATAGTAAATGAAACACAGCTTTTGAAAAAGTTTCGCGTGAAAACAAACTTTTTATGCCCCCAAAAGTCCGTGATGCACGTGTTTCGAATAGCAGAAGGAATAAGGGCGGGCTCGAGTACTTTTCAAACGGCAGGGCGCTCGTTTGCCAAGGCCCGTGACATAAGCTGCATGAGGCACTGACTCCAAAGTTTCGTCATTCTCGCAATTGATTCCTCCAAATCGTTCTCGCAATGTACTCCATTCACAATGCCCTGATCCGTGCACGATTCCGTAGTGTCGGCATAATCATCAGCCGTAATTAAACCATCGCAACAGATGTCCCACCCGCTCTCCCAGGTCGGAGTCAACGACGCGCTGCCACAAATCGCAGCCCCAGTGGTGCTGTTCCGAAGCTTCAGGCTCGGCATCAGGCCCGACGTCGACAAACTCGGCCTCACGAAAACAGTTTCGCACGCATGTAGCCGTCATCGCCACCCACGAAATATTCACCATCTCCACAGCTGCGTACCAGGACGCCCGAAGCGGCAAGTTGGCTGCCAGGTGGTCAACAGCTATGAGCAAGTGCTCTGCAACGCGGCACCTAACATGCGGATTACGCTCAAGCCAAGCGGTCACACTTTCGACGTTTTGTTGAGCAGGAAGGAAAAGCGTGCTGGTCCTCCCGTCGGCGATCATAACCACACACGCACACCAAGTGCGAGCAAGATGCGCACACGCCACACACATGCCAGAACGCGTGGACCAGCTCTGGGCCTGTTTCCAGTCAGAAAATGAAACTAATTCGAGCCAGCGTGGCAGGCGTCGCGAAGCAGTGGAGACGGGCTACAGTGCCTATCCTAGCCACTATAGACGAGCTAAGGGGTTGTGATCAAGACAGGAAAGCAGACTTGCGAGAGAAGGGCAAGGAGTTGCGATAAAGAGAGGGCAGGATGCGGCAAGAGTGCAACCTTGAAAACCAAAACACATGGGAAGGAGGCAGGTTGGGTAGCTTGCTTGAAAGGTTCGCAAAACTCGTGCGTAGAAAAACTTGGAAAGAGTGCATGGCCCCCTGAATTGGTGCGCGCGGTGGTGTTCGAAGAATCAGCCGCCGTGGTCAAAAATTGTTTTGTTGCGCTGGCGGGTTTGTGTGGCCTCACGAACTTCGATATTTCGCGATTTGTTCCGCGCAAGTTAACAGCTGTTTTCGCACTTTCGCATGCGTGCGGAAGGGATGCTGAGACGAGTGCGAAGTGAGCGAGAACAAGTCCTAAACACGAAACGAATCACAAATTATCAAAGTTGGTGTGGTAGCATACGCGCGTGCACTAGACGCAGGCTATCGGATACAGTCGGTGGCCGACGATGTTGGCCAATGGTCTGGTCACTCTAGGCTGTCGACGTCGACAGTGCCAGCGATCAAAAATGGTGTAGATGACCGACCGGTCTTCGAAAAATCAGTGGCAGTGTGAAAACACGGGCCTCGTCTGGCGCTGTGGAATGCTCAGAGTAGCGGGGGGGGGGGGGGGGGGGGGACAAAGGAGGGAGGAGTGCGTAACAAAAGCGGTCGGAGAGAGCGGCAACTAGAGAGGCACTGAGGTAGGGTCGGCGTTTAACAATAAGAATGTATGGGCACCTCGCCGATGCCTGATCAGTGGACGAAATTGGTTTACCGGGAAGTCGGCCGACTGCTGACTCCATTCGCTGCAACCGATCAGCGGCGCTCAAAGACGTTCGTTGTAAGTGCGATTTTGTGCCATTGAACCAATGTATATTTTCACGGTCATGCGGATATTGTTCGTTTCAAGCGAAAGTTTGTTTTAAGTGGGGCGCTTATATGTGGGCTCGAATGAATATATATATATATATATATATATATATATATATATATATATATATATATATATATATATATAATGTGTATATATATATATATTTATATTGTCAAGACGAAGAAAGACGCTGGTGCTCGGGCGCGTGGGCTGCTAAGGCAAGGCAAAGAAAAAGACAGAATAAGGACAGCTGGCCCAGGATCGGGTGTTGTCTCTTGTTCTCTGTCTAGTACATCACAATGGCGCAGCCGAGGAAGAAGTTTTACGTCCCGGCTTCGTCATCGAGGACAGCCGCAATAACCGCTGCTTGAGGACGGCGTCAAGGCCTACTCGGCAGCTGTTCAGCTGCCGCCACTGCCACCACCGTTCGGTGACGGCGTCAAGGCCTCCTCGCCGGCTGCAGTACACGTTACCGGTACCATTTCACAAGGACGCCATCCACACGTCCTTGGCTATGGATTCTGCCGTTAGCGCAAGCCGCCAAGTGAACCCTCTGCGGGAAGCCACCGGTACGTGTCTTCGTGGTTCGTCGGCAGTGCGGGCTTCTCTATCGAGGAACGCCCTTCACGCTTCCTTGGCAATGGGGTTCCACCCGCAACTTCAGCTACCCTTCAAAGCACCAGTGGACGGCGTCCAGGCCTTCCCTGGGGTTGTAGGGCATGACCTTATTGACACCCTGCCACCGTTTCGCGGCAGAGATCCGCACCGGCTCCTGTCCTTTGGGAATGCCGCTCACGCTTCCCATGGCCTACATTCCTGTTGCTGCACTCTTTCAACATACGAGGTGCCAGGGAACGCCGTCCAGGCTTTTCTGCTCGTCAGCCTCACCGAAGTGAGTGCTGCAACCGCTACTCATTCGGAGACCGCGATCACCAACGCTTCGGACTTCACACACGACAGCGCCGTGAACCTGCGGCGTACCATCGCGCTACTCCGCCTCAAGACTAATGAGCTGGCAGCGTCAATCTCCAAGCGAGCTCCTACAATGTTGCCAGAATTGCGTGCCACTAACGCCGTGTTGGATGTAGCTGCCTCGCACGACCTTGAGGCAAGCCCATTGGAACAACGCAGGCAGCTTTGGGCACCCACCTGCAGCTCTCAGACCAACTCGTTGGCGTTGCCTCAGTGATATCCGCATTGTCACGTGCCGCCCCACCATCGCCGTCTACCTGCGAACTGCCAGAATTCGACAGGGTCCGGAACAACGCCGACAGCTGGGTGGCAACCGTCAACGCGCTAGTAATGCGCGTGGCCTGGACAGAGAATCAGAAATGGTATGTGGCCATAGACCGTCTTCGGGAAGGTGCAGCGGCGTGGCACCGGTATGTGGTTGGAAGCAGCAGTCATGGGCGGAGTGGAGCGTCAAGCTCATAGCTGCTTTCGGTCTGATTCCCTGTGCCACCTGCCCATGTAACTCGACCTTCTCTCAGGACGGAACTCGGGAAAAGCCCGACCTAGAGGATGCGATTCGAGCCCCTACCATCCTGTCATCTCTCGGTGACCAAGATGTAGGGAACAATCACGATCGTGTAACTCTGACTTGCACAGGCATTTCTGCTGTCATGGAGCAGCGGCCCGATGGTGTACCTACCTGTGTCCTGTAGGTCTCTCACGGCAAGTTTCGCAAAACGCCCTGCGACAGGCCCCAAAGAACGCCATCCAGAGTCGTCAGACCATTCAGTAGACGCTGAGGCGCCAGCCTCCATCTTACTGGACATTCTACCGCGTCATCAAACACATGTGCCTGTGGATTTCACCACGCTCATCCTTGACTAGACGAAAGTGGGTCTGCACGGAAGTGGGTCTGCACGGAAGTGGGTCTGCATGCGATCATGTGGCTGCGATGACAACGCAAGTGCCAAGGTCACGCCACTATTCTACATGGCGTCCTCCGCGCACCATCTGCTTCTAATGTGGCACAAGGGTTCATATATCCCGTATCTGCCGCCACCCTCAGCAGGACGAACGACGTGGTTACCCAGCTTACGAAAGAAACTTTGCCCCGAGACCCGACGTCATCACCCCTGCGTCCCGCGCCGATCTCTCTGGACTCGGAATACTAGAAGGTGCAGTTTTTGAAGGGGAAACTGCTTGTAGTCGAATCGTTACAACTCCTCCATCTCGCCCAGCTAATTTACTGCCTGTGTGGAAAGTGTTTTTGTTGATGCCCTTATAGACACTGGAGCCGCCATTTCGGTAATTGATCGTGAATTGTGTTTTCGCCTGCGTAAAGTGCAAACTTCTTATTCCGGTCTCATGTTATGCGGCGCTAATGACAGTCCGATTTGGCCTACTGGATTGTGTACTGCTCGTGTTCTCATCGATGGAATCCGTCATCACGTACAATTGGCTGTGCTGCCTTCGTGTGCTCATCAGATAATCTTAGGCTGGTACTTCTTGTCAGCGGCGTCTGCTGTGATTTCGTGTGGTCGGCCCCTCATTCGTATTACGGACACTGAGCTTTCTTCTGCTGCCGACCTTTCGTCGCCCAACCTTGTGACAGCTGCGGATTTCGTCCTGCCTCCCGGACAAGAACGTGTCCTTACGATGAAGTCACGAGACATTCTAGATGGTGATGCTATGGTTGTTCCTTGCCAGCTCTGCATTTTTCGAGGGATCACCATCGCATTTTGTTTAGTGAGGTTCTCCCGTGGTTGATCAAGCATCACAGCCTGCAACACGACGCCAAAACCACTTCTTCTGCCAGAGAGGACCACTGTTGCAAGCATTACCGAAAAAGCACCGGTTTGTGTCGTCACTGGTTTATCTGCTTCGTCATTCTCAAAGTGTATGCCAGCAAAAGATGCATCTCCTGCTCTCAGGGCTACTTTGTATGAACATCTCAACCCAACGCAAACTGATGCCTTTCTAGTATTATTAATGAAGCACAAAACTTGCTTTGACGTTTGTTCCGAAGGTCTGGGTCAAATAACAGTGGCCGCCCATCGTATCGACAACGACAAATCCTGTGTCATTCGCTGCCGCCCTTACCGTGTGTCGGCTTCTGAACGCAAGCTTATAGAAGAACAAGTCAACGACATGCTCACGCGCAATGTCAACAGGCCTTTGACAAACGCATGGTCTTCTCCTGTCGTACTAGTAAAAAAAAAAGGATGGCTCGGAACGGTTCTGCATTGATTACAGATCACTGAACAAAATTACTCGTAAGGACGTCTACCCAATTCCTCGCATTTACGACGCACTTGATACTTTACAAAGTGTCGAGTAGTTTTCAAGTCTCGACTTGCGCTCTGATTATTGCAGATTCCGATGAACGAGTCTGATAAAGAGAAGACTGCGTTTGCTACGCCAGATGGGCTCTTTGAATTCAATGTGATGCCTTTTGACCTATAGAACGCCCCAGCCACATTTGAAAGAATGATAGACACGGTACTGCGGGGATTAAAATGGAAGACGTGCCTTTGCTACCTGGACGACATTGTTATGTTTTCGTCCAGCTTCCCACAGCACCTAAAACGGCTAGACGAAGTCCTCAAGTGTTTAGCTAAGGCCGATCTCAAGCTCAGCACTAAGAAGTTTCAGTTTGCAAGTCACAGCATCAAGGTGTTAGGTCACGTCGTCAGTAAACATGGCATTGAGCCTGATCCCAACAAGGTTGTCGCGGTACTGCACTTTTCTACCCCAACCACACCCAAAGACCTCCGCAGCTTTCTTGGCTTGGCGTCATATTTCCGCCACTATGTACAGGATTTGGCTACTATTGCGGCCCCTTTGCAGAAACTTCTGACCACGAGCGCACCCTTTGTCTGGTCGGATGACTGCGAAGCCGCTTTTCACACCCTTAAGCGATGCCTCACATCACGGCCAGTGCTTCGCTATTTCGAGCCTGCAGCACCACTGACGCAAGTGGACTTGGCATCGGTGCTGTCCTTCTTCAGCGGAACCACGCTTCTGGAGAACAAGCCGTGGCCTACGCAAGCTATACTCTGTCACCTGCTCAGCGAAATTACAGCGTCACTGAGCAAGAATGTCTCGCCATCGTGTGGTCCGTACAAAAGTTTCGCTTCTATTTATATGGCTGGCATTTCAAAATCATGACTGACCATCATGCTCTGTGTTGGTTATCGTCTCTCAAAAATTTGTCGGGACCCCTTGGCCATTGGGTGTTACAAGTGCAAGAGTATGATTAAAGCGTTACATATAGGTCGGGTCCGCAGCACCAAGATGCCGACGCTTTGTTGCGTTGCCCGCTCTCGCAAAGCACCGAAGTGTCCTCTTTCATCTGTTCGTCACCGCCCACCAAAGTGACCAAGCAGACAGCTGCTGGTTCAAGAGAGTTCGTTGTCTCGGCAGACGTTTTTTCGTTCACAGATCTCACCTCGCTCTAACATGCCGATACCTACTGCCGTACGATCGTCGATCAGCTCACTGGCTTATCGCGTGCTCCAAACAGCCGCCTAAGACGACAACTTGCTTGTTTCAAGCTTCAAGATGGAACATTATGGCGGCAAGTTTGTCATGCTCTAGGTAATCGGTTCCCGTCATTCCTCGCCCACTTCGTCTGGAAGTTTTACAAGCGTTTCATGACGACACGACAGCTGGCCACTTAGGGTTCCACAAGACTTACGACCCCTTCAAGACTCGCTGCTTTTGGCCTGGTCTCTCCACTTCTGTCGCCAAGTGTGCCGCTTCCTGTGCGTCATGCCAGTACCGAAAACGCACCATATCTTTTCCCGCGGGACCATTGCAATCACTGGCGTGCCTGTCCACTTCCTTTGAATTTGTGTGCATAGACTTATACGGACCTTTTCTGCTTATGGCAGCCGGTCACCGCTGGATTGTTACTGCCATGGACCAGACCACCTTACTCGCTTTGCGGAGACGGCAGCTATTTTGTCTGGTGCTACCTCTAAAGTCACCGATTTTTTTCTTCGCGCCATTATTTTACGACATGGCGCACCGCGTGTGCTTCTTGCGGCAAGACATTTCTTTCGCATGTCCTCGCTGAAGTCCTCCAGACCTCTAACACCATCCACAAGACCACATCAGCGTATCACCCAGAAACTAATGGTCTGACTGAGTGTTTTCACCGATTTTTGTCCGACATGATCTCTATGTATGTGCGTCCGGATCACAAAAACTGGGACACTATACTTCCTTTGGTCACTTTCGCATATAATACTGCCATACAGCATACGACGAATTTCAGCCCTTTTTTTCTCGTGTATGGCCGTGTACCGACTTTTGTTCTGGACACCACCTTTTTTTCCACATCATCCAATCCATCTTCATCTCTCCCGGAAGATTCGCCGCTCGCGTCGCCCACTGCCGGGAATTCGCCCGCGCCAACACTGCTACCATTCAGGACAAAAGAAAAATCGACATTGATGCAAAGCGTCGAGTTGTTGTGTTCCGCCCAGGCAACGAAGTCCTTTTGTGGACACCTGTTCGGGCACCTGGGGTCTGCAAAAAATTCCTTCACCGATATCTTGGTCCATACACCATCCTGGAATGAACATCTAAAGTCAACTATCGTGTTGCTCCTGTCAACGCGGCTCCTGATCGCCGTCGCTGCCACCCCGAGATCGCCCACGTTAGACTGAAACGATATATTCGGCGTCCCAATTCTTTCTAACTTGCTGCTCTCTTCGCGAAGGGGAGAAAATAGTGTGGGCGCTGACTATGTACTTCATCTTCATCTGTATGACCAAACCATTGTAGTGATCATCATCATATGTCACGCTGGCTGGCCCTCTGGCTCGTGCGTCTGGATTAAAAAGATAACCTGGTTACTGCAGTACTGGACGTGGTCTCATAATATATATATACACACACACACACACACACATGCACGCACACACACACATACACATACACACACACATACTCTCTCTCTCTCTGAAGAAGTTTTTCTAGTGAGCCAAACATACTTAGGAAGAGGAGAGACACAATTTAGTGGTTGTCTTAATTTCCAACGGTTTCGAAGACCGGTATTCGTCAGGGTTTCTGAACAACTCGCTAACTTGTTCACAAACCTTGATAAAGACCGGTCCACCGGTCGAAACCCTTGGAAATAAAATGAAGACAACCGCTAAGTTGTGTTTCTTCTCCATATTTATTAAAATATATATATATGTACAGTCGAGCCCACATATAAGAGTCTCACTTAAAACAAACTTTCGCTTAAAACAAACAATAGAGCCGACTTCCCGGGAAACCATTTTCGACCACCGATCAGGCATCAAAGAGGTGCCCATACATTCTTATTGTTAAACGCCGACCCTGCCTCTGTACCCCTCTAGTTGCCGCTCTCCCCGACCGCTTTCTGTTACGCACTCCTCTGTACTTTGTCCCCTCGCTACTCCGAGCACCCCACATTGCCAGACGAGGCCAGTGTTTTCACATTGCCACTGATCTTTCAAAAACTGGTCGGCCATCTCCTCTGTTTTTGATCGCTGGTACTGTCGTTGGCGTCGCCGGCCTGGAGTGACCAGACCATTTGCCAACATCGTCGACCACCGACTGTATCCGATCGTCTGCTTCTAGTGCAAGCGCCTATGCTACCCCTCCGATCGTGATAATTCGCGATTCATTTTGTGTTTAGGACCTGTTCTCTTTCACTTCGCACTCGGCTCAGCATATCTTCCGCACGTGTGCAGAAGCGTGAAAATGTTCATTTGCGTGGAACAAATCGCGAAATGTCGAAGTCGGTGAGGTCATACAAACCCGCCGGCGCAACAAAGCAATTTTTCGATCACGACCGCCGATTCTTTTAACACCGCCGCACGCCGATGTAGGCAGCCGTGCTTTGACTTCTGCGCGCGGAGGCACTCGTTTCAAGTTTTTCTACGCTCGAATTGCGCAGTTCATGTATTTTTCAAGCAACCTACCTGACCTACCTCCTTCCCACGTGTTTTGGTTTTCAAGGTCACTCTCCCGCCGTGTCCTCCCATCTCTTCACTCTATGGCAACTCCTTGCTCTTCTTTACTCGCAAATCTGCTCTCCTCTCTTCATCACAACCCCTTCACCCGTCTCCACCGCTCCGCAACGCCAGCCACGCTGGCTCGAGTTAGTTCCGATTTCTGACTATAAACGGGCCCAGAGCTGTTCTGTGTGTTCTGACATGTGTTTCGCGTGTGCGCCTGTGATCAGGATTGCAGGCAGAAGGACTTGCACACTTTTTTCTGCTGCTCAACAAAATGTCAAAAGTTTGACCGCTTGGCTTGGAGCGTAATCTGCACGTTAGGTGCTGCGTTGCAGAGCGCTTGCTCATAGCTCTTGACCACCTGGCAGCCAGCTTGCCGCTTTGGGTGTCCTGATATTCGGTTGTGGAGGTGGTGAATATTTCATGGGCGGCGGTGACGGCTACATGCACGCGAAACTGTTTTCGCGAGGCTGACTTTGTCGACGTCGGGCCCTATGATGCTTCCGAACAGGACCCCTTCAACGACGATTTGTGGCAGCGTGCCGTCAACTCCGACGTGGTAGAGCGGGTGGAACATCTGTTGTGATAGTTTAGTTACGGCCGATGATGATGCCAACACCGCGGAACCGTGCACCGATTAAGGCATTGTGAATGAAGTACGTGGCAACAGCAATTTGAAGGAACTGAATTGCGAGAACGACAAAACTTTGAAGCCAGTCCTTCATGCAGCTTATGCCGCGGGCCTTAGCGAACAAGCATGGTGCTGTTTGAAATAAACTAGAGACCGCCCTTATCGCTTCTGCTCTTCGAAACACGTGCATCACAAACTTTTTTAAAAGCTGTGTTTCATTTACTACGAACTTCAGCATACAGCGAACAGATGCCGCGTCAGGCTCAGGTTCGTTATAAGCGGGCTCGACTGTATATATATCGTTGAACCCCTTTATAAGATGCATGCTCCGGGCAGCAATTTTTGTCTTTTATATGACATGTCTCTTATAAGCAGGGTATTTCGACTGCACTTTTCCATCAACCCGTATTTCATTGCAGGCACACTGGTGTCTCTTATACCCAATTGTCTCTTACAAAAGGGTTTGACTGCATATATATACTTATTTGCAGCTGCAAACCCTGACGAAGACCACTTTATCGGTCGAAACCGTTGAAGATAAAGCTAAGACAACTGCTAAGTTGTGTCTCATCTCTTCCGAAGTACGTTTGTCCCATTGAAAAAACTTCACCTATATAAAGTTTTTTTTCCCACCCCATCAGTTTGTTGTAGCGAGGTTTGACTGTATTGGAGATAGCAAAGTATACAAATTACAGGATATAAATTTTAGAAGTTTGTCATTCATGCTCGTCAGCGGCTACTGTAGAATGAAATGAGCTCTTTTTTTATTTTATTTATACATACTGCAGGCCACATTCGGGTCCAAGCAGGAGTGGTGACAAAAAAGTACATGTGAATGAGTGGCATAAGTGGAAACATGGTCAGTTAAAAAATAGAAATACAAAAAGCGTTAAACATACAGCATTGCTTTCTGTTTACGCCTAAGTTCGAAAGGATTCAAAGTAAATTGTACGGTATTTGATTGCGAACACTTTACACACCAAAGTTTATATTATTAATAATACTAACAAACGTATCTGCTGAGGCAGGAGACACCGCATTTTCAGGTAATTTATTCAAACAGTCTATGGCAGCTGGAAATAAATAACGCTTGTGCGATTTTATGTGGCTTATAGATTGTCTCAACATGTTACTCTGACTCGTTTGAAAAGAATGTCTCGTCGAACAATGTAAGCATCTAGAGTGATTTATTTTTAATTGGCCATGATAGAGATGATAGAGAACTTTAACCTCGATACTGGTCTGCGATGACCTAGCATCTGTAGGTTAGCTTTCTGAATTAAATGGCTAATGCTGCTCCTTCTTGAATAATAAGAAAAGGCAAACTGAACCGCCAGTTATTGTATTTGTTCCAGTTTATCAATTAGATCTTGCTGTTTATTATGTCAGTATCAGCTTCTCAGTTGAAGTAACATCCCACGCTGCGAAAACTGCATGTACTTTGAGTTTGTGACTTTCGTCTGCACAAGAATTATTCCATTGTGCAACTAGTTTTGTGGGCATTCCTACATGGCGAAGAGACATGATAGATATAAAAAAATTTAAAATTCTTTACTGCCGTGCACATAGTGGCCTTGGCAGGATAACCGCTAGTCATTAAAGGGGCCCTGAAACATTTTTTGAAGTAACCATGAAATGGCTTTACTAAAAGAGCTCATTGCCTCATGAATGCAACACCGCAAAAATACTAAGAATGTGTACTGTATGAGCAGAGTTACAAAGATTTGTCACAAGCTGCAATCGCATTCTCCCTTCTCTCGTCCAGCCGAAAGTGCTAGAAGCGAAGCAGGGAGGGATGTCAGGGGCAATGAATATATGTCACGCGCGCCTCATGACCCTGAGCATTTATTTTTATTTTTTTTGAACACGGGGCTTTTTGAGTGTGATAGTGCGCGCACATGTGGACAAGTCGCGCCCTCCTGCGACAATTCTTGTAACGACCATGTTCAAATCAGCTAACGTTTGATAGATGACTTTCTAAGTGTGATTTTTGACTAAGGTTGCATGGCGGGCTTGTTGGTTATTCATGTTGTTTGAGGTATAGTGCATCCAGAACGGGACAGAGAAGAAGTGTATGTGTTCTCTGTCTTCTTCTCTGTCCCGTCCTGGACGCACTATACCTCGAACAACAAGATTTTTGAGTTTCCTCTGTCATGTTGTGAGAAAAGAGAGGAATTTGTAGCTGACTGTTAATTTATTGTGAATTTAAGGTCGTGTGCTGTGCTATAATATTTAGCTCGCGTGTTCTTGGGGGCCTCTACTGCTAATCTGCAGTGTTTTCTGACCATGCTCAATAAGTGTTGCAGCGCCCCTTTGAGAGTAACTGATTGGATTACTAGAGAAGGCAAGCGAGTGAGGGGAGTTGGAAAATTAGATGGGCAGATGAGATTAGGAAGTTTGTGGGTATAAATTGGATAAATTGGCAGCAGCAAGCACAAGAATGAGTTGACTGGCTGTACAAGAAAAAGGCCTTTGTTCTGCAGTGGGTATAGTCAGGCTGACTATCATGATGCCTCAATTTCTAGATAAACAGTGCAAGCTTGCACACTTTGTATTGCAATAAAAAAGATGATGACAATAAAGTATAGCAAACGGATGGCCCTCTGAGTATTTGTAGTCTGATATGGCTATTTGTAAATAATCTGTCATTGATGCATTCTTTTCGTAAGCATGATAGTTGCAACGAATATAGTCATGCTCATAATTCCTTATTTTCCTTTCAGGACATTAGAGGAAGTGTGTTTGCCCATGATTGCATTGTCTGATGTTGTTGGTTTTCTGCTTGCAGCCTGCTGAAGTGGACCGTTTCTTCGGCAGGCGTGTGGACTGTTCGTGCCAGACAGATGACTTGCCTCTAGCCCTTCCACACGTAAGTCCTCCTGAGCCAGTGGGTGCAATTGCACCTCCAGCAATACTAAAGAGGACTCGTTTGCTGGCACCCCCACAAGCTAAAGTGCCTGGCAGGCCACTGGCTGTCAGCATAGTCTGTTCGAGCCGTGCCTCATCATCTGATGAAGAGGATGATAGGGACAATCAAGGGTCGCTTGTGCAAACACCTGTGAAGAAATCGCCGCAGCCATCAGAGCAGCAGGAATTTCCACAAGTGATGCCACAGTCAGCTGCAGGGCAGCATCAGCTAGTGCAGCAGTTTGTCTTGACAGCAGACCATCCACACCAGGCACCACAGGAAGCAGTCGTTCTGCCTGCTTCAGAGCTGCCACAGCTGATAGCGCAGCCTCAGCAGTTGCTCGCTCCAGTCAGCAAGGGTGTTTTACGGGAGCAATCGTTGCAACAACCAGTGACCCAGCTGTTCACCCTGCAGAAATTGTTGGGTCCTCAGCCGGAAGAGCAAGTGGTGCCTTTGCATCTGACTGAGCAGAGAGCCGACTCAGCACAACCATGGGATAGTTCTGCGGAGAAGACCCAGTCAAAACCAGAAATAATTCAAGTAGTAAACGAGCACGAAATTGCTCAAATTCCTGAGCAGAAAATTATTCATGGAGGAAATGAGCAGGAAATTTGTAAATTTACTGTGCAGGAGATTGTTCAAGCAAGAAAAGAACAAAAAATAATTGAAACTCCTGTCCAGGAAATTGTTCAAGCTGTAAATGAGCAAAAAACTCTCCAAGTTCCTGAGCAGGAAATGGTTCAAGCGGCAAATGAAGATGAAATTCTTAAAATTCCCGAGCAGGAAATCGTTCAAACTGCAAATGAACAGGAGACTGCTCATAGTCCTGAGCAGGAAATCATTCAAACAGCAAATGAACAGGAAACGGCTCAACTTCCTGAGCAAGAAATTGTTCAAGCAACGAATGAAGAACAGGAAGTTCTGCGAATTCCTGACCCAGAAATTATTCAAGCACGAAATGAACAAAGAACTGTTCATATTTCCATGCAGGAAATCACGCAAGCAGGAAAGGGGCAAGAAACCCTTCTGATTTCTGAACAGGAAATTGTTCAGGCTAGAGATGAACAGGAAATCGTTCAATCGGAGAATAAAGAGCAAATTCTTGAAATTGCTGAGCAGGAAGTCATTCACGCAGGAAATAAAGGAGAAATTGTTCAAACTCATGATCAGGAAATCATTCAAGAGGGAAGTAAAGAAATTTCGCAACATCTTGACCAGGAAATTGTTCAAAAAATAAGTGAGGAGACGTCACAAGGAGTTGTGCCGACAGCTGAATCCTCAGTGCAAGCTCTCAGTGGAGCTCTGGCTGCTGGAGAAGAGTTTCAAAAGGCACCTTCAGGAGACATTGACAAAGAACAAGGCTTGCAGTTTCATCCCATTGACACCGCTGAGAAGCCCAATGCTGCTAAGCAACCAGTAGGAGTACAACATCAGGCATATAATGTTGCTCAAATGCCAGATAAGGACAGTCCAGCTTCCTTGGTTCAAGATCACGGTAATGTGACTGTAGCATGCGGCCCCGATCATAATGTATTGCACAGCTTGCCTGTGGGTGAAATAATGAAGTCACCAGAAAATCTACAGCAGAAAAGTCATTGCCAGGGTGCCCCAGTGTGTAACTCTGTTGACAGCTCGGAAACTTTGCCTGAAGCACCAACTGCTGAAGCTGAGTCTTATCTTCAAGAGCATCATCAAGTTCCTACAAAAGTTGAGCAAGAACCCCAGAGCTGTTGTGAGGAACTTGGGGACCTCCACACATGTAGTATTTCCCAAGAACTTCCTTTTAACCAGAATGTGGTTCTAGAGCCTGAGGGTCATGAAGACCAGCCTGTGTCGCAGGGAAGCTCTGACCTGCAGGGGCCAGAGAGTTCACCAGAACAGGTTGTTCCTCAACAGGCAGCATGTGCACTGGAGGGCACAAGAGATGAAACTCACACTGTGTGTGAGAATGAGCAAAGCGTTGTGGAGCATGAATGTCTACTGGAGGCTGGAACATTTAATCAAAACGAAGGTAGCTCCAGCCTTGTCGAGCAGTCTTCGGTGAACAGTGAGCAGCTGCTCAAGCATGTTGGCAGTTGTGTGGCATTGTCCTCTGCGGCAGCTGAGGTCGAGAGAAGTTTGCAGCAGAGCACTCAAGATGGCAACACCTTCATTGTTTCTAGTCAGCCACATCCTATGCATGTATTGGTGCCCTCCTTGGATGCTGCCATTGATGCCTCTCAAGGCCAACAACAGAGAGCTCCGCATTCAGAGGAGAGCTCTGGAGCAACCGAGAGTCAGCTCAGACCATTGCATCAGGTGTATTCTTTACCCTCCACGCATGAAGGTGTGCCCAGTCACAAGACATCGAGCACACCTCACGAGGAGCAAGACGCACGTAGCTTTTCTTCCATGCCTTCTGGCTCAAAGCTGCCTGCGGACTCTCTCTCGCCAGCAGCTAAGAGAATAAAGCTGTCTGATGGAGATACTGCCGAACCAGTTTCTATGGCCCTCCCATGTAGCAGGAATGACAGTGATTCATTTATGGACGATTGTGACTCTGCATCTAGTTGTGAAGCTTTGCACATCGTAGAGTCAGTGCCTGAAGAAGAAGTTCGAAGCGTAGACATGACTGGAAGTGGCGAGTCACAGGATAATGTAGCCGGTCATTTTTTAGTGGTTAGTGGAGGCCGTCGCGTGGCGGCCTCCTTGTGTTCCCAAATCCCTGTGCAGTTGGTTGTCTCGCATGGAGTGCAACAGCTGAAAAGGCTGGCTTGCAATGTCACCTGCCGCAGACTCGAGCACAGGCGTCAATTTACATTTGAATTAAAACTGGGATCTTCGTTGCGCCCACTTCTGAAACCTTGGTCAAGGACTGTGGGCCGGCCAGCAGTGAAGCGCCAGCGGCCAAAGCGGTTCCAACTGCGGTTCAAGCCGACCACGTTGCCACAGCAGCTCCGGCTTCCTGTTATTGGTCTGCAGAGAGAAGAGCATCCTTCAGAGCAGGTCTTGGAAGAGCAGGTTCCATTAAGTAGTAGTGAGCCTGCTGGGCCACATCTTGACAAACCCAAGGAGGAGGCAGGTCACACACTCAATGAAAAGCCAACAGAGCACAGTAGCTTGGAGGGCAGCCCAGAGGAATCCCCCAGGAGGAGAGGTCGCCCACGGAACATTGGCGGCAGCCCTGGGGTGAGTGCTTTGGTATTATTAAATAGGAGGAACACAGAGCATGACACACCTTGTAGCAAAATTGATTTTCGCAGTTGCATACAGAATGTACCCCAACAGCTTTTAGTGCAGGATCAGCTACAGTGTGGTACTTTCTGACTTGTAGTTACCCTTTCATGTAACTTCATCAGAGTTCTCGTAAAAGTGCACATTTGAGATGAAGGGGTGTTAGTGATACAAAGTTTCAAGAAGTTCAAGTTTGCCAACTTCATGCATTTCTTGCATTTACTATTAGGCACATAGAAAAGGGAAGCAAGGACGTTTCTGTTGGCTCTGGAGTTCAAGATCTTTGAAACTGTTCAGGCTCCTTTTTATGTAACGAGGTGTCGGAAGACATGGCTTGCTCACAATCACTATACAAAGTGTGTGTTAAAAGTGCTAATGTCATTATCGTGAAAAAGACATCAGTCATGCTGTTTAATAGAAAGATCTTTACTAGGTGAACTTGTCTACAGGAAAGCAAAAGCTAAAGTACACACAGTCAGGATGTCTACCAACCTGAAAAAGTCTGAAAATTTCTGAAAAACCTGGCTTGGTCATGCAAACTGAAGTCTGTCTGTGCAACCATTACCAAAATAAGCATTACCATTGCTCAAATTTTAAAAACTCGCTCCTTTGGCTGACTACAGTGAGCAGCCAGGAGGCCGCTCAAGACTTCTGAACGAAAGCTTAATTCTGGCAAGTTGCTTCATCGTGGTTGTATTGTACTAAGAATGTAAGTGCAGTCCTTCATTTCATAAAATCCGGTTTTTGAAAAAGTTTGAAACAGATACCATTATGGAAGCATTTTTTATTGGCAAAGCATCAGTACACTTTTCCTAGAGAAGAGTACTTTTTCTGATTTAAGGGGGGACATGGGTCTTAGGACTCTCTCATTAATTTTATGAACCAAATGTGACAAAATCTGGCATGTTTACTTAGTTTCTTCTCCTGATTATAAAAATGTAGTGATTTTTTCTGTAGCTTAATTAGTTAATTAAATAATCAAGATAACGATTTCTATTGTTCTTACCACAATGGAAAAATAACCACCCATCAAAAATTTATAAATGACATAGGTATTGACAGTAGAAAGCATAAGACATACAACATAGGAAGCACTTTTTTTGATTGGGTCATTAATAATTACTTTACAGTACACTAAACTTCATAGCTCTGAATGTGGCCATTTTGTGGTCACACAAAAGACTAGTTTAAATACTTGCATCAAGAGAAATTAAAATCTGCTTCCTATGTTGTGTGCTCCAAACATATAACTTCATGCTGCAAAAAAGGAAAAAACACATTCTGCTATCTGTAATAGTTTCCGATATATTGCAGTAATTTTCATGCAGGGTGTGCAAAATTGCCATATTGAGAAAATGAAGAAAACAAAGAATTTTAACATTTTTAACTGTAAAAATGTATGTACTTAGAATTGCATGGCCATTGACATATAAATGAATGCTAGAAAGCCTAAGGAGTGCAACACTGCAAGCTGATCGAAAATTGAACGAGTACTTCTCGAATTACAGCACACTAAAGTTCGTTGCATGTAACCGAATACAGAAATTTTTATATTAAAATGAAAAAGAAATGAAGCTGCCTATTAAAAATAGGCTTCCAGCATTGTTTTTGTGCGCATTTAGCTACATTGTGCAAAAACAATTACAGCTCTAGCTGTCCTAAGTCCACTTTTACCGAACAAGCGAAAGAAAGTGGTCAAAATCTGGGCTTCAAGAATAATGCTGTTAAAACTTTATTTCGTCGATCCGAGGGAAAAATATCTTGGCACACATACTTTTAGTCAGTTAATATGCACCGGGAATGTACTAGGACTGATTGTTTGCACGAGCCCGTCATTTCTTCTAGTCCTGTAGCAAGTTGTCGCTGTGTGCTCGTCTGCCGCAAGGCCGTGTATCAGTTCGGTGACTGTACTGATGGCTATGTGCCACAAATGCGCGTGCGTCATCCGCAATACGTCGAATAACACGGCGATGTTTCCCGGCTTGTTCAGAATGAGTTACCCGTGATTGTCGCGAACCAAAGTTGCTCCCTCGCTCATCAATTTTGAGGCTACGCGAGTGCCGAAGTGCTAGTTTCCTTTTCACGTAAGACTGCCACATTTTAGAGCGGAGATTGCGACAATGTTGTGATCAAGTCGTTAAAAGCAGTCTAACAGTTGCCAATAGCCTCTATTGCGGGGGCGGCGAGCATGTTCACCGGGAACGGATTGACTTTCTGTTGTTCGTCGACGTGCGGTGTACTCCACTCTGACGACCCGCCGCGCAGTTCAAGGTCCTTTCGTCAGGCTGGGGGAACCGCGGCATCGGCGCGTTTTGCGATAAGACTGCGCTTCCGTTCCGTCACTACAAAGTTTGATATCTCTTGTAGCTTCACTTCTGCTTTTTACTTGCCGTCCTCTAACTGATGAGGCTGCAAAACACAGCCGTTCTTAGTAACGTTGTCGGCAACCAACAAGCTCGTACATAAGTTAGGCCTACACTGGTAACTCGGCGACCACCGTTGACCGCGTCGAGTTCGTTATCCTCGTTGTCCTGAGCCATATCGGGGCTCTTTCTGAAGTTCACAGCGAACGAACGAACCACCGCCACACCCGCTTCACAAATTACTGTAGCACGAAACTTCTTTACTGCCGCAGGCAGTCAGTAGCACCATGACAAAATGGCGCGTGTCCGTGCGCGTCACGATGGTGAAGCAGATGCCGAAAGGGCCCCTTGGCCAATCAGATGCCTAGGTTTTGTCACGTGCCCCAAGTAGCCAATTGAATCGCGCGCTAGTGCTTCTCTATGATGCATTTTTGCTATAAAACCAATGAGCAAGGCGAGCCAGCGGTGGCGGGAAATTGAAGAAGAAGAACGACCCTTCCAAACGAGACCAAGATGAACACGATAGCTCGTGTGAAACGGCAACAGTTCGGTGCGGAAAAAGCGCGATTTCAGTGTCAATTCGCGCTCACATTCATCTCACAGGGGTGTTATAAATTGATTTTGCACCAGAAATAATTACGCGAGAAGCTAGAAACTTCTTAGATAGGTGCAAAAATAGGTACAGATTCCGAAAATGTAAGTTTCAAAAAGTCGATTTTTTTTTGCGATTATTGGCCTTCTCTAGACCCGTGTGCCACCTTAAGAATATTTTTAACGGTCGCACATGTGTCATCGCGCATGAGCACTGTTTTTTGCACTCTGTATAAAAGTTGTCGTAGCATCTTCAATAAATTCAGTTGACAGTCAAAGCGCTTCATTTCGTCTCTTCCTAACGTTGTCGCACTGTTACTACAATACAATCGTGTCGCTTCTAAGTGCAAATGCAAAAGAATACACCAAGTAAGAAAATGCCTAGTTTACTGACGTTTAGACACTTGGTGCAAGAGCCTTGTTTACAATAAATGTCAAAAGAGAGGCACAGTGTGTTTAAAGGAACTCTAAAGCGGCACAATGTTTGGTAAGCAAGAAAGCGCACGAAAATTAAATTCGAATGGAGATGTTACATTCTGATTGAAATATCATGACGACATGAATTTTGAAGTCGTCTACTGTGTCCCAACTAGTTTCTAATTAGTAAAGATGAAGTACATTGTCATCAGTAGGGGCCATAGATCAAGGATACCAAGTTTCAGAAAGTAAAAAAAAATGCATTTTGAAATTTCGGACATCGCGCGCAGAAATTTAGTGTGCAATTCATAAACGAAACTTCAATCTTTTTTTTCTCCTTATGATAACATATGATAACATAAGGCATTAGAGTTCTGAGTGTGCAGTTTGTCAATACAAACAAAGTGATTGTGTCTCTTTAGTGTCCTTTTAAGTATGCCTAAGTACATGACATAAGCAATGAAAGTACATTGTCAAAAGCGTCCCATCACTCCTGCGTGGCGTATTTGCAGTTTGGTATGTGCAAGGATTTCGCGTGCAGGCATGATGCTAGCTTCCTTTATTTTTTTTTTTTTTTTGCCAAAGCTTGTGTGCTTGGTTAGTCAGTTTGATGGCTTATAGATTCCACATGTTCAGCGAGAGCATTCGCAGCCATGCGCAGTTTAATGACGATATGTTCGTGTTATTCAACTCCTTTCTTGAAATCGCTGGTTTTATTGCTGTACTGATTGTCACAATCGTGGCAGCCTATGACGTAAACATAAACGAGAAAATTTCCGCTCCGCAACTTGTCCTTCACATCAACTAATGCATTCCTTAGCTTCCATATTGGTACATGCGCTATTTTGACATCTCTTGCTTCTACATATATCACTCAGCATATCTGACTTTCAAGTATCAACATTGCTTACGTAGGTAAATTTATGCATGTTTGTCTTGGCAACGATTTCGGCTAACTTGAAGACTTTCTCTGGTTAGGCTAGAACTGCCATGAGTAGAGGCTTGCCGGGCTGTGTTGTGCCTTTTATTGTTATTTTTCTTACGTATATTATTATTAGCAATGCAATTGCAAACGTCCTCAGCTGTGCACTTATTGCTGATAACTCACATTTGAAGACTAGCACAGCTAAATTTCTCATTTCAGTTTTTTCAGCTTGTGCTCTTGAATCTGTGATTATTTTCTAGTGTCACGTCAATAGAAGAATATGTAAACAAAGGTAAAATGCTGGCGTTGATGCTTCATTTATGGAATTGAGGAAGCTGTTGCGACCTGTCCTTCTTGCCTCCATATATTTTTCAGCTCTTTAAGGAGAGACACTGGTCTGAAATTTTTTTTTAATTTTCAGTATTTCCAGCTGCAATTTTAATACAATATGTATTTTTCACAGCTGAAAACAAATATACAATTAGCTTTTTGCTATCACTTTTAGATTTTAAATATTGACTGTTACATAAATTTGCATTCTGCCCAGCCTTTTCACATCTTCCTCATAAAATATTTGTACAAATTTGATATGACAACGTTCCATGAAGGCCAGGCAGTGCAACAAAACCATAATTTTATTTTTAGCTTCATTGGTACCAGAGTTGTGGCCTTAACAATTATACTTATCAGAAATCTGAAACTGTTGCTTAAGTTTGTTGCTAATTAAATCACTAGTGTAAATAAAAATATTTCATTTTTTTTTTGTTTTCTTGCACTAATCAATGAATTATCAAAATCCGACTGCTACATCAAAAGATACTGTGGGCAATGGCTTAGGGTGTGATGAAAAATGTTGTTTTGAGAAAATGAGAAAAGAAGTTTAGGAACATGCTGAGCACTTATATTTAACAAGAAAAGGTGTGAATCGGTGTATTAACCATGTTTGAAGCCACCAGGAATCTAGTCATCATCATTCTCCTTGGTGCGCTTTCTTTTCATGGCATGCTTGAAGTTTTCAGCATGCTCATGCTTCTTCTCCGATGCCACTAGTCGGCGACTGTCCTTTTCTGAGCATCTTTCAGCGGCCACAACACTCTGCTGCAGGTGCAGCTCCTTCATTATGGCGGCATCTGCTCTCCCTTTGCCAGCGTCGAACCTTGCGACAGCTTTGGCCACAGCAGCTTCATTGGTGAAAAGCGACACGTGTTTGTTTTTGGACACGAGCGACCAGATGACAGAGTGCAGGCTCTCGTTTGGGTTCTGTGTTTTGCCTCGCTGACAACGCTCCAGCAATTTCTTGTCAGAGAGGCGCATGTAAATAGGCCGCAAGGCATCAACCACATACTCCAGCAGGTTGTAGCGATGATTCGGAGGAGTCTCCTGCTTGGCAACAGCCTTGTTGTGCTTGCACCATGACTCTTCACCAGTTGGGCAGTGAGAGTGCTGAGGGCTTGCATCAGTAGATGATACGTGATAAAAGGTTGCCCAGACAGCATTATTCATGGCCTCAATGCTTCCTTGGTTGCTTTGTAAAGCCCATCCATAATATGACGTGAGCTTTGTGACCAGCTCGCCTGTCAGTTTGCCCTTGCCGCCAAGGCTTGGCTTTCCTTCGGCTCTTTGTTTTTGCAGGAGGTTTCGAAGTGCTGTGCCCATGCGCTTATGCAGATGGTTGACACAGTCCTCTTTTTCTATTGGCACGAAGCCATATACCTGTGCCTCCTGCAGACTGTTGAATTCCCGGCTGTCTCCATCACACAACATGGTTGTGTAGCGGAGCCCATGTCTCTCCAATGAGCAGCCAAATAAAATTTGTGCTGCTTCCACCTCCATTTGTCCTGGCTTACTGGAGGTATTCTTTTGCCAAGTGTGACCAGCTAGCCACTCGGCATACCTTGGGTTGTCCTCCTTCGGCCCTAGCTGGCAGCCCAAACAAAAGTGCGATAGGACGACGAAGTCGAGCACATAACCCGTGAATAGTTCAATCACGGTCCCTACACAAATATGGAATTAGTAGCCCCTGGTCAGCCAAGTCCCATCAAAGGAAACGGCGATATTTCCAGGATTTCTATAGTTGAGTTCGGAATACACTGTTTTCACGGTGCTCGCGCAGTCGTCAATAACGCGCGCTGCAGCCTTCTGCGCGGCAGGGTTCATTTTCAATTTCACATAATTCTGGCATGTCTTGGTGTGCAGGCCTCTCCGTGAAATATTTAGGGTGGAAAAAATATCATTGTGCGCAGTTTGCCCGTTTCCTGTGCTCATTGCCGCGCGAACCGCGAGCACGTTAATTTCGAAGGGGCCGTGCGCTGCGTCCCCCCCTGCTCTCAGCGAGCTCCATACGGTCCTCAGTTTACCGCACTCGTCACATGTGAGAACAAGTTTCGCGGCTATGCCATATTCGCGGTCTTCCTTGGAGATTCTGCCAGGCCCGCCACACACACCGCACTTCATACTCTGAAGAAGTTCATTGACCAACTCTAAGCTAACGACGGTGAACGGCGTACCAGGTGTTGCGGCTCCAGCCGAGTCTCGAAAAAAAGACCGCTTGCGTTTTGTGGCAGACTTTGATGAAAGATCTTGCAGAACATCGCTCGCACGACACTCGATGGCCACTTTTTCAGCGTTGGAAACCAGGGGAGTGTCAACGCGCACAGCTCTCGTGTGATCTTGGGACGCGGCTATCGCGTCCGCGATCGCGGGTGCCGGGGCGGTGACAGCGCTGGCACAGCCTGATTCTTCCAAGATCTCGGCGCCAGAAGGTCTCGCTGGTGATAAGGTGCGGGCTCTCGGGCGCGGTTTTAGCCTTTTTCCGAATGCATGAGCGCTCCGGAACGTCCGATGACCGCCTGCCATTGCACCAAATGCACAGCCGTTGTTAGGCCTCTACGCAAAATGGCGGCTTGCACGCCACTGTCTAGCAGACGAACTTCGCGTCCAATAGGAAACCGGGAACTGCCCCACGTGACAAAAACACACCGATGATGTGCGAGTATTCAGTTTTTCTTTACGCGCTATAGCTGCATTGTTGCTGGATGAAAAACGTTCTTCTGCTAGGAACAGATAATAGAAAAATGGGTCTTTTTTTAAAATGAGACCAAAATGGCCGCGCTACTTGGTGCGGTTCTCGCACGCTGCGGCATTGAATACGACCATTTTTTAGGTGGTTTTGGAAGCGAAAATTGTCATCAAACTGACTTTGTGACTCAATAACTCGACAAATACGCATTACAGGGCTATAATATTTTAGGAACAGCTTCCTTAGACCTTAATGATTATGAAAAAAAATACTTCAAAAAAATCGGTTTTTCGGAAAGTTTTCGGTCTCCCATACCCGTGTCTCCCCTTAAACGCTACCCTCAGTTTTCATTCCAGGCAAGTGAGGACATTTTTCGGGCTCCAAGTGTCAGAGCCCAGAGAAATCAAACACCAACATGTATGTGTTCATTACTAAAAATGAAAAAATTGCAGTACAGTTTTGTTCTTGTGACATTGTTATTAGTCATTGTCAAGGTGCACTTGATACGCAAGTAGTAGCTTTTCTTTTATTGCTGAAAAGTATAATTTAGAGGTGTGAAAATTAGGTGGGGATGCAAATCGATAGTGAAGACAGCAGTCCAGGTCAATTTAATCCAATCCAGTCCACATCCTAAGCGGCCTGGGCTGTAGCCAATATAGTGAACGAGAATATACTTCAGTGGCGGAACTGGCTGGGCTCCGGCGTCTTCCTTGTACACAGATGTCATGAAATGGCGCCACTGTTACGTTTCCAAGCAGTTTTGGCTGCATTGTCTGACTATCGCGGGCTCCTTCAAACTTTCAGCTGCGGTCACTTTTAATTCGTGAATTTGCTTACTGGTTTTACCAAACAAGTTATTTTCTATGAGCGCATAATTTATTTTGTATACCTCACCCAGACAGTTTGCTTCCTGTGCACAGAATTTTCCAAGCAGACGTGAGAGTCATAGAATTTGCTTTTAATCATCATAGAAAACCTGCAAATGTCAGGGAATTAAAAAAATTCAAAATCGTAGACACCCTGCGCACGCAACACAATAAGATTTCACCGAGAAGATAGGAAAGCTTGTCTGGCTGCTGTTGTGCACCCGTGAGGCCGCGGTATATTTCCCAAGCAAACATTTATTAAAAAAAAAAAAAAAATTCGGCGGATCCCATGTACCCGGGAATTCACCTTATGCGAAGCATGTGGAAAAAAAGTGACCGCATTGCAATTTTTTTATTGAGCGACACGTCGTGAAAAGACGCTAAATATATGTACAAATGTTGCACGCACAGACATATGTTAAAGAGTTGCAGATATGTATATAACAGTTGTTTGCACTTGCACAACGATGCCAACTGGAACATGCGTATTAGCAACCCCAAAAGCTAATATGAAGTGATGATGCTCACGAAGATGGTAGCGCTGGACTCTGCTACATAAATCAACTAATATGAAGTGATGATGCTCACGAAGATGGTAGCGCCGGACTCTGCTACATAAATCAACTTCAGCGCATGGCAGCTAACCACATTTGGTGTTAACGCGACGTGACGGCTGTATGAAAGGAGTACATATGAAATGTTCATAAAATCGGGTAGGCAGCACTGCAACTGCTATTGACATTTCACGTAGATTAGCATCGCTTTGAAAAGTAGTCCCGAAAGCTGGCGTAGCTCTGTGGTAAAATGTTTCATTTCCACACAGAATGTTTGGGTTCGATTCCAGCTGGGACCCTGACATTTATTTTTTGCATTCGTAGGGTCAACGCTACTGATGTCTGGTATTTCTTAACGCTCGCGTGTTAAAACTGCCCATGTGTGTTCTCGTTGCTTCTGGGTAGATCATCATCATCATCATCAGCCTGACTACGTCCACTGCAGGACAAAGGCCTCTCCCATGTTCCGCCAGTTAACCCGGTCCTGTGCTTGCTGCTGCCAATTTATACCCGCAAACTTCTTAATCTCATCTGCCCACATAATCTTCTGTCTCCCCCTAACCCGCTTCCCTTCTCTGGGAATCCAGTCAGTTACCCTTAATGACCAGCGGTTATCCTGTCTACGCGCTACATGCCCTGCCCATGTCCATTTCTTCTTCTTGATTTCAGCTATGATATCCTTAACCCCCGTTTGTTCCCTAATCCATTCTGCTCTCTTCTTGTCTCTTATGGTTACACCTACCATTTTTCTTTCCATTGCTCGCTGCGTCGTCCTCAATTTAAGCTGAACCCTCTTTGTAAGTCTTTAGGTTTCTGCTCCGTAGCTAAGTACCGGCAAGATACAGCTGTTATATACCTTCCTCTTGAGGGATAGAGGCAATCTACCTGTCATAATTTGAGAGTGCTTGCCGAATGTGCTCCACCCCATTCTTATTCTTCTGGTTACTTCAATCTCGTGGTTAGGCTCTGCGGTTATTACCTGCCCTAAGTAGACATAGTCTTTTACAACTTCAAGTGCACTATTACCTATCTCGAAGTGCTGCTCCTTGTCGAGGTTGTTGTACATTACTTTCGTTTTCTGCAGATTAATTTTAAGACCCACCTTTCTGCTCTCCGTGTCTAACTCCGTAATCATGAGTTGCAATTCGTCCCCTGAGTTACTCAGCAATGCAATGTCATCGGCGAAGCGCAGGTTACTAAGGTACTCTCCATTAACTCTTATTCCTAGCTGTTCCCATTCTAGGCTTCTGAAAACCTCCTGTAAGCACGCGGTAAATAGCATTGGGGAAATTGTGTCCCCCTGCCTTACACCCTTCTTGATTGGTATTCTGTTGCTTTCTTTATGAAGCACTATGGTAGCAGTTGATCCCCTGTATATTTCTTCCAGAATGTTTATATATACTTCATCTACGCCCTGATTCCGCAGTGTTTGCATGACGGCTGATATTTCTACTGAATCAAATGCCTTCTCGTAATCTATGAAGGCTATGTATAGTGGTTGGTTATACTCTGAGCATTTCTCTATTACCTGATTGATAGTATGAATGTGGTCAATTGTTGAGTAGCCTGCTCGCAATCCTGCTTCTTCCTTTGGTTGATTGAATTCTAATGTTTTCTTTACTCTGTTAGCAATTACCTTTGTAAATAGCTTGTATACTACAGAGAGCAAGCTGATCGGCCTGTAATTCTTCAAGTCCTTGTCATCTCCTTTCTTATGTATTAAGATGATGTTAGCGTTCTTCCAAGACTCTGGTACTCTTCCCGTCAGGAGACACCTCGTAAACAGGGTGGCTAGTTTTTCTAACACAATCTGTCCACCATTTTTCAGCAGATCTGATGTTACCTGATCCTCACCAGCAGCTTTGCCTCTATGCAAGCTCTGCAAAGCTTTTCTGACTTCTTCTATCATTACTGGTGGGGTGTAATCTGGGGTTACTGCTAGTTCTTATAGTATTAAGGTCGTGGTTGTCTCGGCTACTGTACAGATCTCTGTAAAACTCCTCCACTATTTTAACTATCCTATCCATATTGGTAGTTATTTTGCCTTCTTTGTTCCTTAGTGCATACATCCGACTTTTGCCTATCCCAAGTTTCCTCTTCAATGCTTTGACACTTCCTCCGTTTTCCAGAGCGTGTTCAATTCTCTCCATGTTATACCTTCTTACATCGCATACCTTACGTCTATTAATCAACTTCGAAAGCTCTGCCAGTTCTATTTTGTCTGTTGTACTTGACACTTTCATGATTGGACGCTTCTTAATTAGGTTCTTCGTTTCCTGGGAAAGCTGCCAGTGTCCTGTCTTACTACCCTGCCTCCAACTTCCACTGCACACTCCGTAATGATACTCGTCAGATTATCATTCATTGTATCTACGCTAAGGTTGGTTTCCTCCCTAAGAGCCGAGTACCTGTTCTGCAGCGACACTCTGAATTCCTGTACTTTCCCTCTCAGTGCTAGCTGATTGATTGGCTTCTTGCGTATCAGTTTCTGTCGTTCCTTCAAGTCTAGGCGAATTCGAGACCGTACCATTCTATGGTCACTGCATCGTACCTTGCCAACCACTTCCACATCCTGCACGATTCCTGGGTGTGTGGTCATTATAAAGTCTATTTCGTTCTTATTTTCGCCGTTAGGGCTCCTCCATGTCCACTTGCGGTTTGCTCGTTTTCAGTAGAAGGTATTCAAAATCCGTAAATCATTGCGTTTTGCGAATTCTACTAGTAGTCTGGGTAGATACTAAGTGCCAATCACCTGGGGCACATACCCGCATGTGGGTATGTGCCACTGTCTGGTGGGAAGTTTTTGACGACGTACACGACGGGATTGTGACATTGTGACGACGGGATTGTGAAATCGGAGGCGATGTGCAGATTGCCCGAGGGGGAACCCTCCATGAGCATACCCAGCTGGCTTATTCTGTGAACAAGGCACAGGTGCCAGCCTTGAGAACACCACCTCTTATACCAGGGACGAGTTCAGTTTCGCTGACGGGGAAGACAGCATCTGGGGACTGCCCATCCTTCGTTGACCCCATGGCAACCACTTAGTCCCAGCATAAGCTTCGAGCTCTATAAAATGGTTGGGGGCTAGTTCCTGCCAGCAAATGATGCTCGAGCACCTAATGTTGCCAATGTAAATTCTCTTACGAGTGTCAAGTGCCGGCCAAGACACCACCGTAAACGCACAACTGCCAATGTAAATGTCAGTTTTGTCGATTTCCATGGTGCAAGGAAAGCAGCGAAATGGGCTGAGCTGTATAAGACGCTGAAAAAAAGAAAATCTGTGTGGTGTGGCTGAAACTCACCTTCACGAGCTGGAGCCTCGAATTGATTCTGAATGGCAGTGGGCAGGCTGCAATCGTATGGGTGAAGGAGGCAGCTTGTGAAGGAGGAATCGTGTTGTGGCATAGCAGTACTGCATTGATGCCAATGAAGGGGCCCTGTGATGAACACATTTGGGTTTCTGGGAGCCTTATTGGTGAGTCTGTCCTCTTTGGTGTGGTGCATTTAATTGTGACTAAACCACATGATGGCAATGACGAAGTCCTGTAGTGTATCGTCGAAGATGTGAAATGATGGGGTGCAAACTGCTAGGCATTGTTGATGAGTGACTTCAATGGGCACATCCTAACCACTGACAGGTTCTTTGACTTTTGTTTGGGGCTCGCTCGGACTTTGCCATTGGCGCCTTGTGCCCTCGGTGAATTCTGACCTTTCATTGCCCCTTTCGAACGCTAGGCAGAAGAGCGGTCCGGGGTCTGTGTGCATGGTCGTATTACGCCGACCCGTACCTCTCAAAGCCAACGCGAGCGGATTTCGCCCTCACTCGAGCGACCGGGCCCTGTTGTCCCGATGTGGTTGTGAATCTCTTTTGCCTACGGAGACATTCTCGGGGCACCCTGTGTAGCACTTCTTGCCCGTGGCGTGGATAAGCCTGTTTGCTTTCCCGCTGCACCTTTTACAACGGGTTTTGTACTGCGTTTTTGGTCTTGCGGCAGGCAATAAAGTGTCGCGACTTGTTTTAATAGCAGTACTGTGTACTTGCCACTCTGCCTTTGGCGCCTTGGCTATCCGAACATGCGTGTGCAGCGGCATTAGTTATGGGAGGCGATGGTTAACGTGGCCCTGTGGCTCGCTAACACCGAACCGATGCTAGTGGTCGTACTCTTTCGGAATACGTGTGTACTAAAAAGCGCTGGTTCAGTGCAAGGTAGCAGATCACAATCTTAGGCTGATGCAGTCCATCAAGATGGAAGAAAAATGCGCAGCACCCAAGTTTTAGACATATATCGGGCATTTGGACAGAGCCACCCGCCCCCCTTCCTTCCACTTTTACTCTTAGGTGTGGTAACGGGGCAACCCGTCACTGAGCCCTGTAAATACATTACACAGCGCTTCTTCCTGATTTTCGGGGCCTAAGGCTTGAATATGGCCACTCTCCTTAATGAAGAGGAAACAGCGAGTTCCATTACTGAACAATCTTGTTGGGAGACCGTCCTATGTACGGCTGACGCAGAAGCCTATAGCTAATGTTTCAGCCGCACACAGTCGTTCCGTGCACGGTTAACGTCCCCCAACCGTAGCTTGCCTCATTGCAGCTACTACTACGGGTTCGGGCGAATGAGGCAACTGGCCAGATCAACAACAAACACTTTATTGCTAAGCGTTAGCAATCGCGCGTCACTGTCGCGGGGAGATACTACAGATAACAAAGGTGTTGACGCTTACACCTCGGTCGTGGACGTCCTCGGCTCGCAGGAGGGGTTGCGGGTTCGTCCTCCTGGGATGGTCGCTGGTGTCAGAGCGCGAGCGCCCGTTTGCCCGCTCGTTTTGTTCCCCGACCCGATTTCCCTCTCCCTGACGAGAATGGTACCTTTCCTCGCTGAGGGAGAGGGGAACCTGTTCCTGGCGCCGGGAAAGGGGGGGGGAATCGCACGCGCCGGCCGTGGGGGAAGGGGTCCCCGCAACCGTGCGCGTGCGCTGCCCTAAAAGGGAAAGGGAGGCTGGGCGCACCTGCTCCCCACATCTCCTCCCCCCTTAAGAAGGCCCCCGAACGACAGAGACTGCAAAGAGGGAATAATTCGTTTTATTCGTCCTCTAGATAGGCCAGAAGGGCCTGGTCTACGTCCATGCCCTCGGACCGTTCGGTGTCTGCCGCGGGCACCGCCGGAGCCCCCACCGCTCTCTCACCCGCCTCCAAGGTCATTGACGCCACCTCCGGTGTCAATGCAGCCGCCACCAATGTCTCTCCCGGCCCCGCCGCCCCCCGCTCTACGGTAGCCGTTATTGATAGCGGCGCAGGCGGACTCTCGCTGGACGCGTGGCCTGAGGCAACTCTCAGCAGCCACTGCGCGAAGTCCGCCTCCTGGGCCGCCCGCGCCAGCATGGCCCGAACCGCGGCGCCGGAGCGCTCCTGGGATGATTCGCGGCTGGATGGTTGGGTAGCCTGGGTGCGGTGCCGGTGTAATTTCCCCAATTCGTGGGAGTTATGGATCACCACGGCGCCGCACTCGCAGAACCGCGTCCCTGCGGGCACTGGAAGGCAAGCCCCGTTAGCCCTCCGGTCCGCGTCCTCTACCGTGCGCCCCTGAAAAGGGCGATACAGGTGCGCTGGGGCGACCCCAACTCGGGCCCTTTCCTGCCGGCGCCAGGGCCTCGAGGAGACGTAAGACACCGGAGGGTCGCCTCCATCCTGGCTGGTCCAGGTTGCCACGTCTCGGTGGTTGCGGCCGTGAGGCGATGCGGTCGGCTCGCCGCGTTGGGACCCTGGTCTCGTTCCCTGTGAACCGGCGGGTCGTGATGGTGACGGCGAAGCCGAGAGTTGGTGACCAGGCGGCAGCGCGCGCGGACCCCCTCGGTGGCGGCGGCTCGAGTGGCTCTGCCTCGGCGTTCGCGGCCGGGCCGCAGTGGGGTAGGGCTGCCATGTGGACGTTGGTGGGGGTGGGGGCTGGCCGTAAGGAGGTGGTCTCCTCTCCTTGCTGTTCCGGCGGTGCTGTTCCCAATGGCGCTCCATCTGTTCGGTGAGAGTGATACAGATAAAGAACGACAGGTTAACAATCGCACATGTGTTGCGCGCTAACCCTTGCACCCCGCGTCGAACATATCAAACGCGGCCTACCGTGCATAGTTGCCTCCGACTGTTACGCAGGAAGTAGCGCGGTTCTGGGCTCCTGACCCGGTGTCGAACCATCTCACCCGCCGCGCGCGGCTTGGAGGGGGACTGACCGTAGTCCTCATGCGCCTCCCGTGCTATGTAGCGTTTCAAGTCACATACATGCACCGGTCCGCCGCTCGGTTTGCCTTTCATGTTCGCGAGTCGATAAACGAGCGAAGAAACTTTCTCTCGCACTCGGTACGGCCCGGACCATTTCGGTGCCAGCGAGGCAGCAAACTGTTTGCTAGCATTACTGAGAACATGATGGCGCCGCATCACCAGATCGCCCACTTCGTAGTGTACGTTCCTACGCGTGCGGTCATACTGCGCCTTCTGCTGTGCCCTAGCAGTGCTGAGATTATGTCGAGCTTTATGTAAAGCTTCCGCTAGCTTCTCGCGCAGCTGCGTTGCGTATTCAGCGCGTGCTGATGTCGCCACTGGCACTCCACTGCGGTCCGCGAGTACGGTCTCCATCGGATTCGGCAGTTCTCTCCCCAAGTTCAGAGAAGAAGGCGCATACCCAGTCGATCGGTTTACGGTCGATCGTAATGCAAAACCGATCTCTGGAAGATAGGTATCCCAGTCCTTATGTCTTTCAGAGAACGCGACAAGCATGTGCTTGATGTTGCGATTGACTCGCTCCGTGGGGTTCGACTGAGCATGGTAGGTGGTTGTTTTCTTGTGCTTAATGCCCAACGCGGCGCACGTGTCAACAAACACCTTCGCAGTGAAATAAGACGCGTTGTCTGTAATCAACTGCTCGGGGAACCCGAACCTGGTAAAAACCTCCATCAACTTCTCTAAAATCACTCGAGCCGTCAGCTTCCTAAGGGGAAAAAGTTCTACCCATTTAGTGAAGTGATCCGTGATCACCAGCAAGAACTTATTTCTGCTAGGAGTTGAGGGGTACGGGCCCATTACGTCACACGCTGCGATTTGCCAGGGAGTCTGACTGTTAATCGGTTGCATGAGGCCGGGCGGACGTCCTCCTCGCGGCTTGACGCTTTGGCACACACGACATGAACGGGCGTAGCGAATCACATCCCGCTTCATACCTGGCCAGGTAGCGAGGCGACACAACTTAGCGTAAGTCTTAGGGCCGCTCGCATGCCCACCAATGCACGAGTCATGAAAGTAGCGAAGAAGCGCTCCTCTCAACGCGCGCGGTATCACGACTTTAAATGACTCACTTGTGTCATCGTCGGATGGAATGTACCTCAGCAGGACGCCGTCAGAATCTAGCAGATATGAATCCAGCGCGCTCACAGCACTACCAGCTGTTGCCGAGCGCTCCGCACCGACAGCAATACCAGCTGCCCCCTTGTGCGCGGTGGCCTCACTACCACCCGGCTCCCGGAGCCCGTCGAACACCTTTCGACAAAATGGATCTTTCTGCTGAGCTTCTAACAGCTCCCTTCTGCTGAAAACAATCCCTGCGCTAACGACAGCCTCTACGTGGTTCACGCTCTTAGCTCGAACTAACGTTTGCTCCGCTGTTTGCGTTAGCGCGAGTGTCTCGCTCTCAGTTCGTTCCGAATTAGTCGCGTGACTTGCCTCGTGTCGAACTGGAGCACGCGATAGTGCGTCGGCCGCGGCATTGTTCTTACCCTTGCGGTAGCGGACGGTGAAGTCATAACGCTGCAGCAACAATGCCCAACGCGCCAATCGGCCACTTGGTTCGTTCAAACGCCTCAACCACGTGAGCGCCATGTGGTCCGTTTCAATCACAAACGCAACTCCGTCTATGTAAAAGTCAAACTTACGGAGAGCAAAGACTATCGCCAGACACTCTTTCTCGGTTACTGAGTAGTTCCTCTCCGCCGGTGTCAACGTACGGCTCGCGAACGCAATCGGTCGGAGGGAACCTCCATGCTCCTGAAGCAAAATTGCTCCTAAGCCCAGGTCGCTTGCATCGGTGTGAATAACAAACTCCCTGTTCAAATCGGGTAGCTGCAGCTGAGCCGTGTTGGCCAGCAACTTCGTGAGGCGACGCAGTGCGGCCTCTTGCTCTTGGCTCCAAGCCCAACGCTCACCATTCCTCAAGAGCTTCGTTAAAGGCGCCTGCACTGCCGCGCAATCTGGAATGAATTGGCGATAAAAATTCACCATCCCCAAAAAGCGCCTCAGCTCACCGACATTGTTCGGCGATGGATAGCTCACTATCGCTTCAAGCTTACCCTTATCCGGCAAAATGCGACCCTCGTCAAGCGTAAATCCCAATAATGTTATTCGGGTCGCCGCTATCTGAGCTTTGTTTGGGTTCAAAGTGATGCCCGCAGACCTCAGCCGTTCTAGAACGTCTCTCAAGTGGCGCACGTGCTCTTCGAACGTTTTCGAGTAAACCACTATGTCGTCTAGATATGCGAGTGCGTGCTGCCACTTTGCATCTCCCAAAACACGGTCCATTAGCCTCTGATACGTAGCGGGAGCGCCCACCAAGCCAAACGACATTCTCCTGAATTGGAAAAGTCCTCTGTGGCACGTGAAAGCTGACTTCTCTTTATCCCGCTCGTCCATCTCAACCTGAAAATATCCGCGGCTAGCATCGAGCGTTGTGAAGTACTTCGCCCCGCCTAGATTGGATACTAACGATGAAATGGAGGGAAGAGGATACGCGTCCTTCTTCGTAATTTCATTCAGCCTGCGGTAGTCTACACAAAGGCGATACGTATCATCTTTCTTTGGAACTAGAACTACCGGGAAACCCCATGGGCTGTTTGACCTCTCAACTACGCCTGTTTCGATGAGTTCGTCCAAGGCGGCGTCTAGTGCTTTCCGCTTAGCTAAGCTGATTTGCCGGGGATTGCATTTCCAAGGGCGTGCATCACCCGTGTCAATTCTATGCTTAACCAGCGTAGTGCGGCCGGGACAGTCAGTAAACATCGCGTCATATTCGTACAACAGCGACGACAGCTGCGCTCGTTCCCCCTCTAGTAGGCTCTGTGCCTGTACCAAAAGCGGGTGCACTGCCCTTTCCTGCAGCGCAGCACATTGCTCCGGCGGGGCGTTTACTCGCTTTCTCGGCGCGCTTTCCTCCTCGCGTACTCGCGCCTCTCCCTGCGATTGGCATGCTTTTGTCAATGCGGAGGCCTTCGAGAAAAGCTTCAGCGCGTCTCCGTCGCGCTCTCGGTAACCACCGTTTGCAATGTCAATGACAATACCCGACTTAGCGAGGAAGTCTCGACCCAGGATTAGAGACATTGACAGCCCTGGAAGATGCACGAAACGTTGTCGCCTCACGCGTCTGTCCCAGCGGATCACTAGCCTAGCCGCGCCGCTCGATTGTGCTGTGCCCGTAGCTAGACGGAAGATGGTGTTGCTTTGCCTCAAGCGGATGTTGTTCTCGCGGAGATGGTGCAACACATCGTCACCGAATAAAGAAGCGCTTGCCCCAGTATCCAAAAGTGCTACGAACTTTTTCCGAGCTATCGTTAACTCGATTAGCGGCGCGGGCGAGTCTACGGCATCACCTGCGCGACAGACCGACGGTGCAAGTGATCCGAACGCATCGGTAGGATTACTAATCGCCGCGCGGGGTCCCATGTGAATCACCGGCGGCGCCGTCCGTTTCCCGAACCGCGCGTTTGCTCCTGACCCGGCGTGCGGTCGCATTCGCGAGCGATGTGCCCTGGCGCGCCGCACCGATAGCAAGGACCGCGGACACCACGCCGGTTCGCTCGTAACTCGCCTCGATCAGGTGGTCCTCGCTCTGGATTGCGCCGCTCGTTAGGCCTCGCGTCAACCACGTGCTCCTGCCTTGGAATGTCACGCGCAGGGGCGGCGTGTGCCGTACGGAGCGCGTAAGCGTAGGGGTCTAAAGCGCGGTTTGACAGCTCCCAACCGCGTGACACGTGCTCATCAGCGTACGATGCTGATGCGTTACCCCTAAACGCTTCTGAAGTCACTGCGCCGCCGTTCCATGCACAGCGAGGCTCGATTGACTGCGCGGCGGGCGGAGGGGGGCGATACGAACGCGCTGCGAGGATGTCCCCTTGTATGCGCTTCGCCTCGGTGGCGAGCTCTTCGAGGTCTGCGAACCTGCATCCCCTGAAGTGCGCCGCGAAAGTCGGGTGCGCCTGTCGGGTAACACGCTCGACCTTTTCCGCGTTGGTGGCGTGAGGGTTCGCGAGACGATACAATTCGTCCATCGCCCGTACGTATTCCAGCAAGGATTCGTCCGGATGCTGGGTGCGCAGCTCCAACTCCCTCCGCAAACGCCACTCATAATTAGCCGGTAGGAATTCGCCGCGAAAGCTTTCGCGGAACTCTTCTACCGTACGGGCGCGATGTCTGGTTAGTCGGAACCACCGAGCCGCTTGCTCCGTGAGCGACACCGGGACCACGCGCTCGAGAAGTTCGGCATCAGAAAGACCCGTCGCCTGCTGATAATGGAGCAACCGGTCGAGATACTCGTTGGCGCTCTTGCAGTCGTGGTAACCCGTGTAGGTCGGAACGTCTACCTTGACACGTGGTCGCACATTTTGCACGGGGGCCTGCGCTGTGTTCTGCAGGGCGCTCGCGAGGCTTTGCATAACTGACAGCGCATTCTGTAAGAGTACCTCGCTCGAGGGCAAACTGTTGCCCGAAGACTCGCCTATAGTTGAGGCGCGTGTCGTAACTTGTGGCGGCGCCTCTCTGTTCGCGTCGCGAGATGCCGGAGCGCCATGCGGGCCGCTCTCCGTCGTAGGCCTACTCTCTGCTAACGCGGTCTCTGCACCCTCCTGATCATCCCGCGTGAAACGACCAAGCTCTACGCTGTCGGAAAGTCCTAACAGTACCCCCGCGTTAGCCAAAGGATCGCCACTCTGCGACGCGACATCCGACAACATTGACAAATCTTGGAATTCCGACATGCCTATTATCCTACGTGTGGAAGAGCGCCCTGGCACTTGCTCGCGTCCACAGAACTAGCCGCGTTGCCAAATTCGTTACGTTGGGCGCCAGATGTTGGGAGACCGTCCTATGTACGGCTGACGCAGAAGCCTATAGCTAATGTTTCAGCCGCACACAGTCGTTCCGTGCACGGTTAACGTCCCCCAACCGTAGCTTGCCTCATTGCAGCTACTACTACGGGTTCGGGCGAATGAGGCAACTGGCCAGATCAACAACAAACACTTTATTGCTAAGCGTTAGCAATCGCGCGTCACTGTCGCGGGGAGATACTACAGATAACAAAGGTGTTGACGCTTACACCTCGGTCGTGGACGTCCTCGGCTCGCAGGAGGGGTTGCGGGTTCGTCCTCCTGGGATGGTCGCTGGTGTCAGAGCGCGAGCGCCCGTTTGCCCGCTCGTTTTGTTCCCCGACCCGATTTCCCTCTCCCTGACGAGAATGGTACCTTTCCTCGCTGAGGGAGAGGGGAACCTGTTCCTGGCGCCGGGAAAGGGGGGGGGAATCGCACGCGCCGGCCGTGGGGGAAGGGGTCCCCGCAACCGTGCGCGTGCGCTGCCCTAAAAGGGAAAGGGAGGCTGGGCGCACCTGCTCCCCACAATCTCCATCCATGAAGAACCACCTTGGGAATTCTCATGGCTCACAGTGGATCGGGTTTTGAAGCGGGTTAGGGCTCAAACAGTCACTGGTCCCGACAGTATACCGGTGCACATATTTAGAAGTGCTTGGAAGAGAACTTGAGGAAACAACTCGAAGGCATGCCCAACTTGAAGGTTTGTCTATCTCCAAAGAATGGCATGAAGGCAAGGTGATTCTGATCCCTGAAAGGGGTAGTGATGCAAGAAACATCCAAAACTACAGGCCAATAATGGCCACCAGTGTTACGTATTGTTTGTTCATTGGGTTGATCAAAGCATAGATGAGTGGCTGTGGGGAGACCAAGGAATTACTGACCGAGCTCCATAATGGCCTCAGACCAGGCAGACGGTTGGATGTCAATCTGTTCATCATCATGCAGTGTGCATAATTAGCCCAAAAAGAGGGGAGGACACTGTTGTACTGTTTTCTGGATGTAGAGAAAGCACACAACAATGGGCCACATGGTCCTCTCTTCGCTGGCCTACCTTACCTTGGACTACCACAAGTGCTAATTTCCACTATAAGGTCAATGTGCAGTGACAACGTAGTGAGTGTGCAGTTGGGTGCCATAATCACTGGCCCAATTTATGTAAACAAGGGTCTGAGGCAGGACTGCCCATTGTCACCATTTCTGTACACTCTGTAGCATCCAGGATAGAGCGTGCCTTGCCAAACTCAAAACCTCAGGTTCAGCATGCGTTTCAGCAGTAGTTCTAGCAAAAACTACCACCTGCTTGGTGTGGCATTTGCAGATCTAATTATAAAAGAGAGTAACCAGGAGTTGTAATCTCTCCTCAACATCTGCTAGACAGAAGTTGTGAGTCTGACACTCTGGTTAAGTATTACGAAATCAGCAGCAGTCCGTCTAGCAGGAGGAAGTACAGACGTTACGGCGTTTGGGAGTAGAACCACCGACTGCACGCAGCGACTACAGGTACCCTTGTGTTAGTGTGTGGATGCAGCAAAATACAGTGTACACAAGACCATGATTCGACAGACGGCGCTGCTGGCTCAATGAATCTTTCAGTGTCCATGCCTCTGGGGTTACAAGCTCTTCCAAATAATTCGTGAACACCTATAGAGAATGGTTCATGTGCCAGATTTGAATTTTTGAAACGTAGTTGTGTGCATCTACAACGACACCAGAGTGGTTCGAGCATCATCAAAGACAGCTCACTATGGTATGCTGTCAGGCTAGTTTGTGTGTAGCTGCGTAGAAGATCGTTAGCGCTGAACTTGAAAGAAAATGAAGGAAGAGACACCGACAAGCGCACACATTGTCTTTGTCTCTCCTTTCGTCTTCTTTCAAGTTTTGCGCCAACATTGTTCGACACAGCAGAGACAGGTCAGCTGTGCAGTGCTCAGTTGCTAACGAGGTGGTGCAGGGGGATATTGGCTGGTCCAGCTTTGAGGCATGGAAGGCCACCAGCAAGATTGCCTACCAGGGTCGCCTCATGCTCATGCGACATACTCGACATACTCGATGGGTGCGCCAGTTGATTGAGCATCTTTCGGCAGCATGCATGAAGATGAACAGGACGTGAAAAATGCACCAGCCGCAGAAAAAGTATGGCTTTTTCAAAGAAGCTATCCCTACCAAAACTGCGGCTAAGTGGGCGGTCGAGGTCTGACCGCAAATCAGGGAAGTGGAAGACACTCGATAGAGAAATGCTATGGAGGCCTAGTCTACCCTCGAGTGCTACAGGAACCATAAAGAGAGATCAGACGACAAGAGTTGTGGCAGCAACGACCTGTTCGGGGCGAAAGCTGGGGCTCTTCGCACTCATCTGGGGCTTTTCGCATAAGGTTTGATGACATCATCTATCAGCCTGTGCAGAAGTTGCGGTGTAGAGACGGAGACACAATAACATTTTGTTCTACGCTGCAGGAGCTTTCCAACCGCCCCGGTAAAGGGCACAACGCTCACACAGAAGCTCGGGTTTCTGAATGAAGATGACGACAGTGACAATGAGGGGGGACACAACACACGGTTGCAGTTATGAAAAGGCGACTTTTCGAGCGGTACGGTTAAGCCGAATTGAGGATCTTGGCTGCTCTGTACGTGTCTCCTGCGTTTGTCGTGTGTGGATTTTTCTTGTTTGTTGATTCATTTTTTTTTTTAGGACTCTGAGTGTGTTCCTCCATTGCAAAGGGCACGCCACCACTACATCATGATCATCATAACCTGTGTCCGGCTTTTCGAAGCAAAAAAAAAAAAAAACGGACAGTCAATGGCGTGTGAAAAACGTCCGCGTAGTCTCGAACCATGGCAGCACATGCCAAGCAAGAAATATAAGAAAAGTAACCAAAAAGGCACGTGTTTTATTACAGCCGCACCGCAAACACACTCAGATGTGCAAGTGACTTCAGGCGTGCCACCTTGCAAAGCATAAAAAAAAGTGACAACGGAAAGAAGAAACATCAGTTTCCCGATGCATGACATTACATGCCAAGCAAGAAAAGTTATTGAAAAAGGCACGCGTTTTAAACCTGCTGAATCGCGAACATGCTGGGGTGCGCTAGTGGTTGCTGGATCGCTGCTTCGTGAAGAAAAAAAAAAAAAATGGAGACGTATTGGCGCCTGAAAAATACTTTACGTATTCCTAAAGTGTGGCAGCACATGTAAAGCAAAAGAAATGATTGAAAAAGGTGAGCGTTTTAAGTATCGAGGCAGTGCTGTGCATGCATAGCCATTGGTACTGTCGTACATATATGGTGCAAACTTCAAAAGGGTTAGGCCCTGTATTTTAATGACTATCCATAAACCTGACTCAAGTACTTTGCCATACAATTCAAACGCCTTGCATATAATGAAAGAACAACCATGGTAAGAGTAGTATTTTTTTTAATATTAAAGAAAAGGCGTAGCAGAGTCGCAGCGAAAGCTAAAAAAGTGGCCTTGCAGGGCCTTTTCTAAACACTGATTGGGTAACTGCTGCAAGCACACTTGCGGGTACCTACTACAATAATAATAGTCATAATTTGTCGGTCATCTTTTCTCATTATTCTGAGAAGCCTGGTACCCACTAAACACTTGCTAGGAATTTCGTGCCAATCGTTTATGCACTGGCTGATGACAATGAGCATTTATGCCTGAAGTGGGTATGCACTACAGTTAATAGGGGATAAAGAGCAATTTTTTGCAATGAGTTGGAGTATTGGACGACCCACTTGTTACGTTATTTACAATGTGTGACGCCTGGTTGTTCCTTTACTGTTCTAAAATGCTTTATTACTCATATTAATGCGGTGCCTTTCACAACATCAAGCCTGCTTAAGGCAATTTCACAAACAAGTCCCAAGCACCAGCGTGGTTCAGAGGTAGAATAGTGGGTTGGCAGGCAGCAGACCCGGGTTTGAGGCGCACTGTGTCCTTGGTGTTTTTTATTTACTGATTTTTTTTTCCTTTCGCTACTGGTTACGTACACCAGTGGCGGCGGACAACTATGGCGCTGCGCGTGACCCATGTTCTGTTTTTATAACTGCTTTCGCTGTAATAATGTGTTTCGAACATACACAGCTTGGGCTAGTGTAACGAAAGCATCTTCGAATGACTAATACACGAAATGTAAAGGAACTCAGGGTTTCTATGTAAAATGAAAGAGCAGCATATACTTCAAGTGTATTGCTGGGTAAGGTTAGGTGGCTTGAGTGCATGGAAATAAAGGAACTCGGTGGAGTTCCTTGAAAAACGAAAGAGCAGCAGATTGAGATATGTTTGACTGATAACTGCTCCAAGCGGATGATTCCAGAAGTTCGGCAGAAATGCATTTGTCAGCTTTGTCTGGTAATCGGAGCCTGTTAATGCCGTTTCTGCTCAAGCGAGGCCCTTGGATGACTCTGAAGTTGCCTGCCTCGTTTCAGGATTCTTTCAAGTGCTCAGCTTGTGGCAAGTTGTTTGCCTGCCGGAAAGAAGCCTCACATCACATTCTTTATGCCCACTATAACCTGGTGAGTTTGCTTTCTTTTCACACTGGTTTAAAAACTAGCCTTGATGTAAAAATTGTTTTTAGAAAGTAGAGGCCTTATGCTCAAAAGCAAGGCAACCTTTTTAGAGTGGATAGCTATAAGGATTTCTCCCCATTTTCAACACACTGCTGCATTGCTACGCAACACTCTCTAGACTGCTGCTTTTTGCAACTGCGCAGGGTTTGTGTGGCTCCTTAAAAATCCTTGAAGTTGAAAATGGCTTGAATGCCTTTGATGATTGTGTTGCTTGAAAGTGGTTTTGCAAAACCCTCAAATTTCATCTGTGGTGCCTTATGTCTGTGGAATTTATTTCTTTATTCGTTACATAGTTTAAACCAAAGACACACTGCCAATAGATATCGTTGGGTATTGCTAGTTTTTGGTAGCCTCGTTATTCCCAATGCCGTTCTGGTGAAACAGGTCAGGTTGTGTCTCCCGCTCACTAATGACGGGGGATTATCGAGGGGAGAAAGGGGCATTGTATTTGCATATTGTTTGCTCAAAGGTGCCTAGTAAGACATGCATGGTTTCGTGATTCTTCTGTGTTTGAAAAAAATATCGTAGCGGATTACCTAGTATTTTATAGGAGCCTATAAAAGCAAATATGCAAATGTATCAAAGTATTTTAATATACCATTTACAAGTATCTGCATCCCCCCCAAGTCTTGCTTGATTATCGTGTATCGTGTTGTGATACACTTTCAAAGTACCTTTGCCCAGCCCCAGCATTTTTTTGAGTTAATACATTTGCAATTATAGCTAAGCCTGAGAGGCAGTTTTGCCGTATAACGACAATGTAGTGAGGTGACGCATTTGGAAAGCATGAAACGTTTTTTTTTTTAATTGGACGTTAACAGTGTCTGAAAAATTCGACCGGAGCGAAACATAAACATGAAAGTAGCTTTGCCGCAATACGAGAGTATAATGAGGTGAAGCCTAATGAAAATATGGGGTGGTATTTTTTATCGAACTGTATTTGTAGAAGACAGACACATTGTGCAAGTTGGTGAGGCTCCATAATAAAAATACGAAACAGTGCTTACACCCAGAATGAAAGAAGGAAATGGGAAATGACACACATGACACTGAACTTGAAACTAGTTTATTGAAAAACAACATATACGGTTTTTTAAGGCTTATTCTCATGGTTAATGTTCATATACTTGTCAAAACTTAAATCACGCCTGTTTAACAAGGCCATTTATTTTGATGATAACAACAGGGAAATTTGGCTGACACTTTCACTTGTTTTTCTCGATAGTATGCGGAATGCCTTGTTACTGCTCTTCTTTGACTGTCATTATACACAAACAAGATTTCTTTGTCATCGAGAAATGGCACTCCCTGACACTCAGAACAATGCTTAGACAAGTTTGTTGATTTCTTTTCTAATGAGTTTTCGCACTCAAGAATTCTCACATTAATGCACCGGCCTGTTTTTCATATGCAGGTAAATCTCGATACAATGAATCTCAACGAACCACTAAAGATCATTTATTCGCTATCTTCAAAAGTCATTGTAAAGAAAGTATGAAAAATTTGCTCAGAAATTGTAAGTGCAACCACGTGAGTCTCCTACCTCTGCTATTTATGTATTTGCGACCTCCAATGAGCGTAAAAAAAAAGAATTCAAACTATTACAGAACAAGTGTAAGTTTATTTGAGGAAGAGTGTAATCTATCCTGATGTGGGCAGCTCGACTGCTGAAAGAACTCTTGAGCAATACCAATCCCTAACACATGGTGTTTAGCGTCATCTTTACTCTTGTTGCCATTTTCTTGTCTGGCTTGTGGTGTGTTCGGTTGACAGCTAAGCTCACAAGCGCGCTTCAATCAATGTCGCACTGTGGGTAGTGCATTAGTGAAGTATGCATGGGTAGTCATTGGCGACTCCATTCCACTGTTGTAACATTACTTTCGTGCTGCTTCTGGTGCTCACTGTGACCATCTATCAAAAGGCTCGAAGTGCCCTGCTTGAGGAAAGCAAAGGCAAAGGGGTGAAGCCTGACGTGAAAAACAAGTACTAGGCGATGATGATGGCGATAAGGCTATCGTCAGTGCTAGAGCACATTTTCATAGGGTGGGTACATAAAAAAAAATATGTGGGCATTTTGATAATGATTATTGTGGCAGGTATGAAACTGGGCATTTATTTTTACAGCCGCTAGTTACTTTTTAAAATTGCTATTCATTATTTTTAAGTGTTGTGAATATATAAGGGGGATAAAATTCTATACGTTATTCTGAAACATTCGGTGTTCTGAAATTTATAGTAGTGAAATATTTTTACTTAATTTAATGAATATTTGGAGGGGGATTTATGAAAAAGTTATTGATCTGAAAAAAATCGTTAGTCTGAGGTTTGCTATAACGAGATTTGACTATATTTGTATGGCCACAGGAAAAAAGAAATTTTACACGGAACAAACTTGGTCACATGTTTTATTAGACAGGCTTTGTTTATTTCAGTGATGAAAGTGCTGCTACAAAAAAGAAATGCTGCTCTAATCATTAATTTTTGTTAGTACAGTGCAGTCCACTTATAACAATACCACATATAATGATATATTGGTTATAACGGTGGGTTGACTTAACAGTTTCATTTTTTGCTTTGGAAGTAAAAACAGTGCAAAAATATAGACAAACACAGAGGAAAAGACGACACCGCGCTTTTTGCTTTTTCACGGTTGTTACACACGTGTTGCTGTTCAACATGATTAGGCATGTTTCGTACCTTGTTTGCTATGATGTACAGACGCCTTTGGTTTGCCATGTGACCGGGCCGCATGCTTGATATATGTGGGTGAGTCTTCCAATAAAGTTTAGTTGCGAGTAAGCGCGATGTCGTCTCATCCTTTGTCCTTGTCTATATTTTTGCACTGTTTTTGCTTCCCAAGTATGAACTGCCAACTAGCCCAACTTTCACTATTATTTCATTCTTTGCATTGGGGCTATGAGGGAAAAAACCATATATAATATGTAATCCACCGCATATCGGATGCAATGATAAAAATTATGCCATTTGGACTGCATGTTCCAGAATAATTGTAACATTCACATCGATATGTTCCACTGAAACGAATGCGACAAGATGAAAACTTGGGGTAGGTGAGTTTGTAGCGCTTGTCTACTAGCTGACAATTAGAGCACTGATTATAAATGAAATGCGTGATTGCAAGCTTTTTCACTTTCATTGTTACTGTTTACCCAACATATACTGTGCATTCTGAGCCAATTCTGCGCAGGTAAAATTTAATTGCAGTTGGCCTTTAAGTTGCTTTAGTTGCGTCATCTCGGCGATAAATGTAAAATACCGGATAAACAGGAGGTGCTTTTGTTGCTTTATCCGGTAGAACGTGTCTTGAAGGTGATCTGGAAAGTTGTGGCCTAAAGCTAAACCCATCACGAGGAAAAAAAAGAGGGGAGAAGTACGTTGCAGTGTTTTAAAATTTTTTGGGTTTGCTCTAACCCATGCAGAACGCTGACTGAGAGGGCTTACCCACTCCCAAGCCACTCAGATTTGAACTTTTTGTGTTCATGGATGGCAGCACTTACAGACCATAAAAAGGTGGAAAGTTCTAGCATGCTCTAAGGGTCTAAATCTTACCAGGACACTGAAATTTCACTTCTTCTTTTGCTGCAAGCTTGCCAGAGACTACTTGATAATGCTGTAACCACTTTGTCTGAAAACATTCCTGAGTTTTCTGCCTGAACCGTAGCGAATGATTCCGCGAGGTCAAAACTATTTATGGCCTTGAGATCCACCAACTTCTCACTTTTTTCACACACCTGTAGCTTCAACAATGATAATTATGTGGCTTGACAGCTGTCTGCTGCTTATTGTGAGAGGCTGTTGCACATTTTCAGCAGCCTTTTAAATAAGATGCAAAAAGATGCTGTTTGCTTCCTCGGACTAGGGGGACAAGGATCGGCGCCTTCAGTTGTGGTATGCATAGTGGACGATGTTACGCTCATTCACGCCCTGCTTGCGAGGTGTCCTACCCCGTGCCAATGTGCACATAGCTTGTAAAGGCTATGATGGTTGTGTCCACAAATTGGTCACGCTGACCTCCACCTGCTGGATGACGCCAGTATTATCTTGAGTATTCCTCGTAATACGTGAGGCCTTTTCACGAGAGGAAAAACAAACGTCGCCACGTAGCACCGCACACGCGAGTACAAAGGCCAACTTTACAGCCTTGAAGGAGCGTTTTCGGGAGATCATGCATTTTCAGAGCCCGCACGTGGAACACCTTTCGTTTTGTGAATTCATCTCGATGGGGTCTGGTACTTGTTGTTGAACAGCCAGAGCAGTATTGTAAACACGAAGTGAGTGCTGCCACCAGTAAAATTTTGTTTGCTTTTGAAAAGATGGCAGACAACCGGCGCGGCTACTTGAAGTACGCTGAGCTAGCACAGTTCAGCGTGCAGCGAAAAATGGTTTCTCTAGGAGGCGCTTAACATAACCAGAGTTCATTCCTGTGTACAACTGTGCTGATCAACCGAGTTACTGGGTGATACACACCCGAGAAATCGCTACAGTGCATTGGATTTTCGTTTTTTTTTAAATAAAAATAAGCTATATACAGTGTGAATGTAAATAACTACGTGCGTACCATCTCGTATTTAGGCTGTTGCCGTTACTCTGTATCATAGAGGATGCACCATCGAAAGGCGTGTACACAGATGTTGAGTTTGTGTTGTACGGTGATACATTTTGTCAGTGCCAAGGGAAATGCATGGCAGCCAGCAGAAGCGGCAAGGATTTATTGCAAATATATTTTATGGGAAACAGCTCAATCCTGTCTCTTAGGATAAATGTTGCCAGTCTAATTCCCTGTCCTGTTTTCTTACATTTTTCTTCCTCGTTCTCAGTTCCACCACAAATATTTCGTTATGCGAAATTACTTTGTCAAGAACAGGACGATGCCCTGTTCTTGACTTTTGCATAACTTCTTGACGAAGTACTTTTGCGAAGTACCTTTGCCTTTGTTATGCCCTGTTCTTGACGAAAACGCTGAAAATCAAGACACCGAATTACTAGAAGGCTGAACCTCAGAACGACAAAAATTGAATCACCAAAAACTCAAGGTGCCAAAAATATAAAATGCTGAAAAATCAAAACACCGAATTGATAAAGTGCCGAAACATGAGGACGCCATCGCCTAGTTATGGTGGAAGATAAAGCATGTTGTCAACATATAGCTTCTATCACCCTCTTTTCCAATAGCCATATTCTCTTGGTGATGAATCTTTGCACAAGTGACGAAACATCAGTTGTCTAATGTTTCGTCACTTGTGTCTTTAGAACATCCTTAGTGTCCCGATGCAGTGCAGCTGCATCGGGACACTAAGGACGTTCTAAGTTTCCTGCGAGGCATTGCACACAATTTATCTGTATGAAATTGAGTGAACAAGGGAATATATTTTTCTTGTTTTTGAACGCTTGACCCATATGCAAAGGGAATTCATGGCTCTTAGAAAAGAGGGCGAAACAAAGTGCGAAAGCCTGCAGGCCAGCACACGCTCAATCATCGCTAGACACTATCTTCTTCTATAGCAAGGTGCTGTTATTTTCGACGTTTCAATTTTCATCGTTTCGATTTTTCAGGAGGACGAGAAACCAACTTTATTGAAAGAAAGTGTGGTCCTCAAGGTGGCTTTGCGCGGGCAACAGCTCTTTTGGCCCAGACAGCAGTAGTGAGCTGCTTATCTTTATTGGGAGTTTTAATGAGCTCCTCCCTCAATGACCGTGAACGAGCTGGCAGGAGCATTTTGGGGGGAAGAAAAACATCACAGCCCCACGATACCTAATATTGCGAAGCCGATTCTCACACGCTGCAGTTTTGGCAGATGGGGTTCACCGATCCGCATGTAATAAGCACCAACCGGTGAGGACTAAGAAAAGAGTAAGTAAGAAAAGAGCTAGTAACAGACAGTTTTCGAATAACAGCAATACATCAACATTTTATTGCCTTTGGTGGCACCCCGAGCAACAGTGAAACGTCCGCTCCAGGGACGCGGAGACCAAAGGCTCCCGCACGCTGACGTTCATGATAAGGGAAAGCCGTGAGCACGTCGCAGCTCGCAATGGCGAGCCTTGACACGCCGGTCGGAAGAAAGTCCTTTGCGGCTATGCTGCGCACTCTCACGATGACCACTGGGCCTGGTCGTGAGAGTTGGGGCAAACCTCGTACGCGTAGGCCTACGGCAAGTGCGGCTTGGTGTGGTACGACCACTTCAAGCACTAGGCACCGCTGTTGGCTTAGCGTACAATACTGTCAGAATGCCAAGACCACCAGGCAGGCTACAGTCCGGTGATTCGCAAAGGGGACACGGACGAAGGAAACATGTGCTTACCTGACGCCGATCAATGGAGGAGAGACTCTTTTCGCGCGCACGTGACTCGGCCTTCCGATTCTCGTAGCCCCTGAGAACACATGCCGCGCCCGCGCTTGGCACCATCTATCGCCACGTGCCATTACCGAAGCACGGAAAGGGAAAGGGAGCAATCGTATAGTAGAATACCCGCGAAATGGTCACGGGCGCCCCTCAGATCACCACAATCTTTTCCCTGTGTTCAATGAGAACGTTTCGTGCGGCAGTGATGTTATTCACATCATTTCGATGTTGTAATATCTTTCCGGGGAAGTTTTTTGTCTCACCGATGTAGGTAGTGGAACAGTCTGTGCATTGAATTTCATAGACAAGCCCAGAGAACCCCTCTTTCGGTAATCTGTCTTTTGGTCGCAGCAAAAGTCACCTGATTGTTGAGGCGGGTTTGTGGACCACCTGAATGTCCTCTTTCTTCAGCAGCCTGGGCAGTTGTTCACCGATTCCCAGCACATATGGGACAGAAATGCGGTAGAGATGTTTCGGATAGGTCTCATTGTCAAGGTCATCCTTCACAGAAGGCAGGTGGGAAGTAGTTTCGTGGTTGCCAAGTCGCTGGCGTACTTGACGAATAAAGCTTTTCTCGTATCCATTGTTCAGCAGGTCAGCGAAGATTGCTTCTTCTTTTTTCGTCTTTTTTTAAGCTAAGCTGCAAATGACCTCTGCACGATTCAGGAGTGCCTTGACAACACTGATGTTTTGTCTGTGGGCTGGTGTTTAGAAGGGAACTGCAGATACCGTCTAGTGTGCGTAGGTTTTCAGTACATAGAGAAGCTCAAACGTGCATTCATACGCCTCGCTTTTTGCCTTTTCACTAGCACATCCAGAAAAGAAAAAGCGTTGTTTTTTTCACATTCCACAGTCAATTAAATCGAGGGCTCAATCGAGTTTAAGTGTGCCAGGAAACTGTTGATATTAGAATTCTTGATCACGCAGAATACGCCATCCACATACACTCAAACCTTGTTATAAAGTTGCTCCTTACACGAAAATAAGTTTGTTATATCCGAATATTCTTTATAAAGGTTTATTCTTAAAACTATATCTATTGCAAGAATTATTTTCATTTACTTCGTTATAAGCAATATTTGGTTATATCTGGGTTCTTTATATCGAGGTTTGAGTGTATCTCAAAAATATTTTTGGTGGCTCGGGGAACATGTCCGAAGCTCCTGTCTCGATGTGCTTCATTATCAAGTTAGAAACTGTGACTGAAATGGTGGCTCCCATGGTGGTTCCACTTGTTTGTTGGTAGGGAGACGCTAGGGGGCGCCGATTCATGCGGTCGTCTAAACATCGGCTCCTGCTTGTTCACCTTTTTTTCTGTGAAAGTTAGCTGTGTGTTTGATGCCTTTTGCTCCAGTCGACGCCTGAAGTCTTGAGGACCACGTGGAAACAATTTTGTCACGCTGCGTAGATCTTTTACCGAGTTTTGAAGGACTTTCTTGCTCGACCATGCTGTGGGTTGCTAGGCCTAAGGTTAGGCTTAGCTAAGCCTAACTCTAAGCTTAGCACGTTTGAGCTATGAAGATGGCTATGCAAGTCACTGTGCAAGGGGAGGACATTTCTCCTGAAGAATTCCAGTGTTCTGGATGGACAACGGCGCTTTCTAAGCGTAAGTCAACTAAAGCACCTGTGGCAGGCGCTAAAGTTCAAGGCCCATCATACGGCAAGAACTCTGGCACCCAATCTCCCACCAACGTGAAGAAATGCCTCACTAACGCGTCAAGGCTGCCTCATCTACCAAGGGAGCATTTTCGAATTTGTTAGGCCTCGGGGAGGCCTGAACGTCAAGAATGCCAGTAACCTCCGGATTTCTCAAGCCCTCACGACAGCGGCACGTCTCTCTGCTGCGGATATTACAGAAGACATCATTTGTCCTAACGCTATGCAGAACATTGTGGTGATTAGTACGCCATCGCAAGCCAACGCCAAGGCCTATGCAAGTCTAGAGGCCATCACCGTTAATAACGCAAGATACGAGGTTAGCTCTTACATTGCTGCGCCCGACAACACATGCAAGGGTGATGTCTGCTATACCTGTGGTAGACTTGGCCACAGAGCCGACGTGTGCCCCACTCCAGGAAATGTTATCTGTCGAGGTTGCGGACTGACCTCCCCTGGTGACCAGCACGTTTGCTCAACGAAGTGCGCCTTCTGTGGAGGGCCTCATCCAATGGCCGACAGAACCTGTACACAAAGATTCGAGATACCTTACATCGTTAGACAGCGCAGAAAAGAGAGACGCGATTTTGACAAGGACTTCCCACTGATTCATCACCTGTCTGAACCAGTCAACAAGCCCAGGTCCCAGTCCAGGAGCTCGAGGGGGCGCTCCCAATAAAGGAGCGGTTCCGATCCATAAGCCAATCCCAGTCCCGGAGCTGTTCCCGATCACGGGGCCGGGTCGTCAGCATTCAGGTGCCTGCTGCCACAGCGACCGAGTGGGCTGACTGCGTCAAAGGATCCCAGAAACAGGTAACGGGGGGCATACCGCCAGAGCAGAACAATGATAGAATTAATCAGCTGGAAAGGGAGAACGCTGCACTAAAGGAGGCGATTGCGCAACTTAAAGTCGAGATAGTTGCACTTAAGAATGCTAATAACGCTAAGAGTGACGCTCCACAACCTCCTCAGGTCGCTAGACTTGAAACGCCTGTTGAAACGCCCGTGGAAAAATTTATGAAAACGGTTGTGAAACCGCCCATAGAAAAACCCGCAGAGACGCCGATAGAAAAACCCATGAAAGTGCAGTGTACTGTTTGTCCAGCCAAAAAGAGGGCTTTGACGAGGCCCGCGTTTGATGAGGAACTGCATAGTTTTAAAACAGAGATCAGAGACATGTTCCAGTCGCTTAGCCAAACAGTCCCATTGGTTCATGTTAAGGTCGATACCTTGGCGGACAAGTTCAGCGCACTGGATGTCAAAGTCTATACGTTGGATGCTAACTTCTGTGCGTTGGGACGCTAAAATAAATGCGCTCAAACGCAGGCATATATCTTTCGAGCCTAACCATGGCGCGTCCGCCTAAAGAGTTCAGGATTTGGCAGTGGAACTGCAGGGGGTTTACCCGCAAGAAGGCAGTTCTTCAGCAGTCCATTCGTTCTCACTCTGAAAAGCTGCACGTCATTTTGCTTCAGCAGACTGTTACAATGTTGGTTCAAATGCAGCGCCCCCACGCGGCACTGATAGTTGTGTTGAGCTGTGCAAGCCTGGCACAGCAGCGGGGTGGCCGTTTTGAGAAACAATAAAAGAGCTTCTGGGCTAAGGGCTCAAGATGTTCTCGTGGTCCTCGCGGGCCTGATTGCCTACTGTTCACGATTGTCACTACCGCCTTTCCATCAGTTAATCTACACATGTAACAACTGGCGACGAGAATGAAAGGAAGTTTCATGTAAGTCTTCGTTCCCGCAGCTCTCTGCCATCTGTTCACTATGCCAAGTTTCGGCAACCTCGAGCCATTCGAGGGGGGAGGAGAGGACTGGCCCTGTTACGTGGACCGGCTCAAAGCATTTTTCCTGGCGAATGATGTCGCCCCAGAAAAGCGTACTGCCGTGTTCATCAGCTGCTCCGGGCAGAAAACGTATGCTTTGCTCCGCAATTTGGTCAAGCCCGCCAAGCCCAGTGGCAAGAATCTGGACGAGATTCTTCAAGTACTTGGAAGCCATTATTGTCCGAAGCCCTCTGCCGTCGCGCAGCGTTTTTGTTTCAACTCGCGCATTCGCGCTGAAGGGGAATCGGTCAGCAATTTTATCGCAGCACTAAAAAGCCTGTCCGAGCGCTGCAGCTTCGGGGCTGAACTCGAAAACATGCTCCGCGACCGCGTCGTGTGTGGCATAAACAACGTGGATGTCCAAACAAGACTTCTGGAAAAACCGGACCTCACCTTCGACGATGCTGTGCAGACCTCCCTGGCAATGGAAGCAGCAAAAAGGGACGCAGGTGAGATAGCGCAAGCGAACACAAGCAGCGCTTTCTCGACTCACAGTGTCTCGTCAGGTTCTGGGGGCGTCACCTGCTACCGCTGTGGGGACGGACATCTTGCATCAAAATGCAAGCATGTAAAGACAATCTGCAATTACTGCCACAAACGAGGTCATTTGGCGGAGGTGTGCAATTCGCGACGAAGGGACAGCCAAGCCCAAAGCAACAGCCCGACCAAGGCACGTTCATTCTCGGCTTGCAGTTCACTGTCGTCGAGTAATCGTCATCGTGTTAATACGGTACGCAAGCAGGACGCTGCTACCACTTCATTTTGCGAAGTTTTTGACATGTGGCAAGTCGACTACGCCACGCTGCCTCCGCCTTTCACCGTCACTGTTGACGTTTGCGGCAAGCCGCTCCGCATGGACGTGGACACGGGGGCAAGTGTCTCTGTCATGGCCAAGTCGCGTCTTCTTCAACTTTTGCCTTCGGTTCCTGTGCAGCAATCACAAGTGCTTCTGCGAAGCTAATCCGGGGAACTAAAAAAGGTTCAGGGCAAAGCTGACGTCAGTGTGAAGTTTCATGGCAGAGAGGCCGACCTACCTATATTTCTGACCGGAGACTGATCGCCCACTCTTCTTGAAGGCAACTAGATGCGTGAGCTGGGCATTGACGTCTCCGATGTTGAAGTGAACATCGACGCACTTTCCGACGTCAAACACCTAGTCCAAGACTACGCCAAAGTGTTTGAAGAAGGCCTGGGTACATTCAAGGGTGCTAAAGCTTCTCTACATGTTCCTTCAAATGCTCCGCCTTGGTTCTTCAAGCCACGTCCACTGCCGTACGCCTTGACAGATGGAGTAACTCAAGAAATCCTTAGACTAAGAAGAGATTCCATTCTTGTTCCAGTCAAGACACCAAAGTGGGCTGCACCTATTGTTCCTGTGACCAAAAGGGATGGACGTATCAGAATCTGTGGAGACTTTGGTGTCACCATAAACCCAGTGGCAATAGTGGAGCAGTACCCCATTCCAAGGATCGAGGACCTGTGGACTGTGCTTGCTGGAGGTGAGAAATTCACAAAATTGGACTTGCGAGATGCGTACCAGCAAATGTCCTTGACGAGGCCTCTAGGGAGTATGTCACAATTTCGATGCACATGGTGTTATTTCAGTACACCCGGTTGCCTTTTGGTGTCTCATCTGCTCCTGCCATATTTCAGCGCGAGATGGAGAACTTGTTCAGGGGACTGTCCCATGTAGCAGTCTATTTTGACGACATTCTTGTGACTGGCGCAAATAATGCTGAGCACCTTCGCAACCTTCGTGCTGTACTTAGCAAGCTTCAGGAATCGGGCCTCAAGCTGAAACGAGAAAAATGCCATTTCTTCGTGCCGCAAGTTGAGGATCTCGGGCACATCATCAGCAAGGAAGGCCTTTCCCCGAATGTTGACAAGGTAGCAGCCATTCTGCATGCTCCTGTGCCTCAGGATGTCAGGGAACTTCAGAGTTTCTTGGGACTTGTAAACTTCTACAAGCGCTTCTTACCCAATCTTTCGTCGCTCCTTTGTCCACTGCGCTTACTTCTTTGTGAAGGGAAGAAGTGGGAGTGGAGACATGAACAACAAGATGCATTCAATGCCTGCAAGCATTTGGTGACATCAGCTCCAGTTCTAGTGCATTTCAACCCTGCCAGGCCTGTTTGTTTCAGCTGTGACGCATCGCCTTATGGTATAGGTGTAGTTCTAGCGCACAAAAATGCTGATGGCGGGGAACATCCCATTGCTTTTGCCTCGAGGAGCTTGTCAAAAGCAGAACAAAACTACAGTCAACTCGACAAGGAGGCACTGGCCTTAGTGTTTGGTGTAGATCGGTTCCACCAGTACTTCTGGGGCATCTCATTCGAAGCATGCACTGACCACAAGCCACTTCTTGATCTGCTTGGTGCCAACAAGCCCGTTCCCGTGCAAGCTTCGCCTCGAGTGGTCAGGTGGGCTCTGAAGCTGTCTGCTTACAAGTACCAACTTGTATACAAGCCTGGCAAAGAGCTCGGCCACGCTGATGCTCTTAGTAGACTGACACTGCTGCATTACCACGACCTGCTGAAATCTTGCTAGAGGAGGCATATCCGAGACTCCTTTCACCAGGTGTTGTGGCCCAAGCCACACGAAATGACCCACTTCTGGGCCATGTTGTTCTTGCAGTTCTGAAAGGAGAAAGCCTTCCAGTAGGACCAGAGTGGAACCCTTTCAATACCAGAAGCTCAGAACTCAGTCTCCATGAGGGTTGCCTACTTTGGGGATCAAGAGTAGTGATCCCAAAGTCATTGCAGACCCAAGTTCTTGGTGTTCTTCACGCCAGCCACCCGAGTATCGAGAAGAGCAAGATGATTGCCAGGAGCCATGTTTGGTGGCCAGGCATTGACAATGATATTGCCAACAGCGTGAAGAGCTGCGATACGTGCCAGACTCAACATCGAGCTGCACAGCCGGTTCAGCAGACGCCGTGGCCTTTTCCACAGCGACCCTGGTCAAGGTTTCACATTGATTTTGGGGGACCATTTCTAGGTCACTTATCTTGGTTATTGTGGATGCGTTCTCAAAGTGGATAGAAGTCTTTTCTGCGTCTTCTACATCTGCAGAAGCTACCATTTCTGCATTGAGAATTGCATTCGCTCAGCATGGCCTGCCTGATGTCATAGTTTCAGACAACGGTCCTGCCTTCACCAGTACCCAGTACCTTGAGTTCTTAACTCGAAATGGAATACGCCGCATGCTTGTACCGCCGTATCACCCTGCCTCAAATGGTGCAGCTGAAAGAGTTGTACAAACTGTGAAGAACAAACTCAAGAAGTCTGGTTCTGGGAACTTCCAAACGCAGATCTCCAGGTTTCTGTTCCACTGTAGGACCACACCACATGAAGTGACAGGTCGTCCACCGTGTGAATTCTTGACAGGAAGAATGTTCAAGACTCCATTGGATGTCCTCAGGCCAAGCCTGCAGGCATCTGTATTCCTAAAACAACTCAAGCAGAAGTTGTATGCTGACAGAGGGTCCCGGCAGGCTCCATCACTGCAGCCAGGTCATGATGTGTACGCGCGAAACTTTCGCAGAGGCACACCCTGGGTGCCTGCCAGTGTTGTGGACGTCACTCCATCATCAGCCAGTGTCCGTTTTGAAGATGGCACCTTGGGAAACCGACACAGCGACCACTTGCGTCTTGTGCAGACAGAAACATTGGCCTCTCCTGAAACTGCTAACGCTGCAGCTCCCCCACAGTTGGAGCCGCTGCTTCATCATGCGCCAGCTATTCCAGAAGTGCCTCATCAGGAACAGCTACCTGGAACTAGCTTCTCTAGGAGTAGCTGTGCCACAGAGAGTGACGGGACTGCGCTCAACAGGGGTGTGCATGTGAACAGTGACTCTGTCGTGCCTACGCCTAGCACGCCAAAGTTGCGACGTGGCACAAGAACTAGGAAACCGGTGAATAGGTACTCCCCGTAGTCTTCCTCCTAAGAGGGGAGGAGTGTTACAATAATACTCGTTGTTGGGCTAGTTGGTGCATTGCTTCAGATGAAAAACTTCCGGCCAATAAAATAACGCACACAGGAAACGAAGAAGGAGACAGGAAAGAGGTGTATCGTCAGTGAACGCGGTACTTGGTTACAACAAGTTAGCTCTTTTTTATTTGACCACTTGCGGGGGCTCGAGTTGCGGGACCCATTCTTAACAAAGAATTCGACAGATGTCATTGCTTTTCTAAAAAAGAAGCAGAAGGAAATAGGTTTTTTATTTTCTATTGATGTCGAGGATTTGTTCTACTCTGTACCGCATACAGAGCTGTTTAAGTCTGTCCGAGAGTGCATTGAGTGTAATGGAACTGTTGCATTTCAAAATTCTGTGGGCATTAGTGTGGACAAGTTTATGTCGCTCCTCGAGTTTTACCTTCGGGCGACGGTTGTTTCCTTTGACTCAGGCTTGTTTGTTCAAAAGAAAGGGATATGTATTGGATCTTGTGTTGCCCCTGTGCTGTGTAATATTTTTTTATCTTCCATTGACCGGGATTTAGAATCCACGTTTGACAAAGGCACTGTCCTGCAAATTTTTAGATACGTGGATGACTTTTTGGTAGTTTTAGCAGCTGATTTTAATCTGACTTATGACAACACCGTACAAAGCGTATTATGCTACTTTAAAAACCTAGGAAAAGGCCTGAGTTTTACGCATGAGGTGCCGCTGAACAATAGCCTCCAATTTTTAGACATAAACATTAGATGTTGTGATGGAAACGTGTGTTGGATGTATTCGCCAAGAGCAAAGAAAGAGCTGTTACCGTATAACTCTTCACACTCTAAAACGGTAAAGAGGGCCATCGGTTCTCTTTGCCTTGAATCTGCCCTGACAAAGTCATGTGAGCACATGCTTGAGACGAGCTTCACCGCCCAGATTGAGAGACTAAAAAACGCTGGCTTTCCCAGTTCTGTTTTGTCAGCTGTTGCTGAAACGTTACTACAAAAAATGAAAGGAAAAAAGAAAACCAAACAGACAGGTCCAGAGCAGAGGATACCACAGGTGTTGCCCTATACGCACCGTGTAGCGCATGGCTTGAAAAAAGTGGCGTTCAGGTTTGGAGTGTCCGTGGTATTTTCCGCACCAAGGAAATTGGGTGGTTTGTGTGCACGCATCGGGAAAAAGAAGAAGTTTCAGTGTGAGGCGAAGCATGGGAAGGTTTTTGTGAAGTGTGTTGTTGGCGTGGTGTATGCAATTCCATTGACGTGCGGGATGTTATACATAGGCCAAACAGGGCGTTGTGTGAATTTTAGGGCCTGGGAACATTTCAAATCACTTGAGAAAGGCACAGGCTCCAATCTAGCCCTTCATTGTAAACAGTGCAATTGTAAGCCACTGCTGAACGAAATCAAGATTTTAGGCAAAAGCCATGAAAAATTGGCACGGGAAATTTTGGAAGCTTTTCATATTGCAAAGAGTGGTGAAGCATGCTGCAGCGATAGCTCCGTGACACTGCGCAGGAAGGAAAACACGTTCCTAGAATCTTGTTTGTAATCTGTAGCGATTAGTAGAGCGAAGAAAGCTTTGAATGATTATGAGTCAGTTTATTACTTTGGGCAATTTTTGGTTATTTTTTAAAGAGCACTTAGCTTCACCATGTGACCGTATGAGTATATATACTTGAGCCACGCATATGTGAATAAACAGTTGGTAGTCTGGCCTCTTTCCTGTCTCCTTCTTCGTTTCCTGTGTGCGTTATTTTATTGGCCGGAAGTTTTTCATCTGGAGTGTTACAATGTTGGTTCAAATGCAGCGCCCTCACAGGGCGCTGATAGTTGTGTTGAGCTGTACAAGCCTGGCACATTAGCGGGGTGGCCGTTTGGGAAATAATAAGACAGTTCGTTCTGGGCTAAGGGCTCAAGATGTTCTCGTGGTCTTCGTGGGCCTGACGGCCTACTGTTCACGGTTGTCACTACCGCCTGGCCATCAGTTAATATACACATGTAACAGAGACGCTTTCGGATTCTGTCATTCTGCCGGGTTACACATCTCACGCTCTTTATGGAGACGGACGAAGGGGCATTTGCACGCTCGTATCTAAACGATACACCTATATCTCGCATCATCTTTCTATGAACAGTAGTAAAGTGGAACACTCATTGGTCGAAATTATTCCGGGGGGGGGTCATTTAAAGAGTAGCGTTTTCATCCTGCATATTTATAGTTCACCAAATGGCTCGAAACAAAGGTTTGCGGCGCTCTTGAGTAGGGCTGCCGCCTGGGCCGGTATGTCCCCGCTTGTGGTGGCGGGTGATTTCAACGCTCCTCATCAGGGTTGGGGTTATCTGCGGTCATCCCGTATAGGCGAGGATTTGTGGCAAGCGGCGAACTTGAACCTCACATTGTCCACGGACTCAGCATTTCCGGCCAGGATGGGTAACTCCTGCACGAGGGACATCATGCCGGATCTTACCTTTGTTAAAAATGTTGAATCTGCTACTTGGCACAACTTGCACGTGGATCTGGGTAGTGACCATAATGTCATAGCTACCCATATCAGTGTAAAGGGCAAACCCGCAAGAGAGTTTAGTTTCACAGATTGGGATTACTTCCGGCATATTCGAAAAGAACGCGCGCAAGCTGAAGACTCAACCCCCAGGCTGGATCAATGGGCCAAACTGCTCAAGGAAGACGTTGGTGAGGCCACAAAAAAGATACACACAGATTTGGAAACGGATAGGATGGACAGCTGTCTTGCGCACCTCATTGAGGCCAAGAAATGATTACTGAATAGGTGGAAGGGGCAGAGGCTCAATCGTCGGCTCCGCAAGAAAATTGCAGAACTTAACCAAACCATCGAGGACCACTGCCAAACCCTCTCTAGGCAGCAGTGGGATGAGGTGTGGAATTCTGTTGATGGCCAAATGAGAATAGAAGGTAAATGGAATTTGCTAAAGCACCTTTTGCATGAGTCGAATTCCAAGAGTAATCAAAGGCAAGCCATTGCTAAACTGGTACATGCCGCAAGACAGTCTGATTTTGAAGACGCTATACTGGATGGTTCGGCTCACAGATATTTACCCATTGGCTCCTCGAGCTGTTCAGACTATCCGCCTTACACTGGACCCCCTTGCAATGACCTCGGATAGCCCTTTACCACCAGCGACATTTGGGAAGCTCTTCAAAACCTTAATGAACGATCGGCTCCGGGGCCGGATGGCATCTCGAACAAGGCCCTCAGGAACCTCGAAGACGAATCCATCAATTTCCTTACCAATGAGATCAATCGCATATGGAGAGAAGGTTCTGTTCCAGACTCTTGGAAAATGGCATCGGTTGTCTTCATTCCCTAGCCGGGGTGACCTCCAGGCTTAGGCAATCTAAGGCCCATATCGCTTACATTCTGTGTTGGCAAGGTGGCGAAGCACGTCATTTACAACCGTGTCTCTAAGTATATCGAAAAGAAAGGTCTTTTTCCTTACATGGTTGGGTTTCGTCCGTCCTTGTCCGCACAGGACACAATGAAGCTGCTCAAACATCAAATCATAGACGTGAACACAAGGGACGTAAGAGGCATCGTGGGTCTTGGCTTGGAAAAAGCGTTTGACAACATCTCTCACGCGCACATCTTAAACTCCATTTCAGACCTTGGACTAGGCGAAGCCTTCCACAGATACGTCAGCTCCTTTCTCGAATCCAGGAAGGCCACGCTCAATATCGAAGACCTCAAGTCCTCTCCCATAGCACTGGGCCCTAAAGGCATGCCGCAAGGAGCTGTGATATCTTCGCTTCTCTTTAACATCACTATATGCAAGTCGTCTACGCTGCTATCTAACGTGAAGGGCATCAACCATACGCTTTACGCTGATGATATTACCATCTGGTGTCCCGGAGGTAGCGAAGGGGATGTCGAGACTGCACTCCAGGAAGCCATTGATCAGACAGAGCTCTTCCTTGCTGGCAAAGGGCTGAAGTGCTCCTCGAGTAAATCGGAGCTGCTTCTATACAGGCCCAATAGGAAAGGAGCCAGGCCAAAAAACTGGGAGCCTTTATCAGAGGTAAACATTGTACTTCACACCAGAAGTGGCGCCCCCATTCCGAGAGTGGATGCTATTAGAGGGCTGGGCATTATTATAGAGTCGCACGGGTACACCGGACAAACCATTGCTAGGATTTCAACCAAGATTGAGAACATGATCAGGTTGATTAATAGGGCTTCGAAGAGAAGGGGGGGACTCAGAGAAGACAATCTACTGAGGCTCTTTCATGCATTCCTCATGAGCCACATAACATACGTTGCTGCCATACACTCTTCGTATGGATTTGAAAATAAGAAGCTGGAAACTCTGATCAGAAAAAGCCTAAAGAGGGTGCTGGACATCCCCGTGCGAACATGCACTGAACGGCTTATGGAGCTAGGAGTTCATAACACCCTAGATGAAATGATTGAAGCCCAAGAGACTGCACAGCTAATGCGCCTGTCGTGTACGCCGGCGGGTAGGAAGATTCTGTCCGTCCTAGGCCTCAATCCGGCGCTCCTAGAGGATCACCGTCTTCAACTACCAGATGAACAGCGTACTGCCATCCAGGTCTCTCCGTTTCCGCGAAACGTCCATCCTCAGCACAATGTAAGAAGGCGCCGGGATAGGGCCATCACACTTCTGAAAAACATCAGGAACGATCCTCATTCAGTTTGTTTTGTCGATGCCCCTCAGTACGGTCGCTCAGCTAGGTTTTCTGTTATTTCCGTATATCATAAGGGCTCTATTATCAATGCTGTGTCAGTTAGGGACTCTACTCCCTCAAGAGCCGAACAGTTGGCTGTAGCCGCCCCGCCGCGGTGGTCTAGTGGCTAAGGTACTCGGCTGCTGACCCGCAGGGCGCGGGTTCGAAACCCGGCTGCGGCGGCTGCATTTCCGATGGAGGCGGAAATGTTGTAGGCCCGTGTGCTCAGATTTGGGTGCATGTTAAAGAACCCCAGGTGGTCGAAATTTCCGGAGCCCTCCACTATGGGTCTCTCATGATCATATGGTGGTTTTGGGACGTTAAACCCCACATATCAATCAAATCAGTTGGCTGTTGCCTTTGCCCTTTTGGATGACAGTAGATCGCAAATCTTCACTGACTCAAGGTCAGCGGTCAAGGCTTTCGCCTCTGGTTCCGTCTGTACTGAAGTATTTAAACTACTTGAAAATAGGACACTTTCTCCACATACCATTACGTGGTGTCCTGCACATCTCGAACCCATACTGGACTCTCAAGTAAACATTATTGACACTGCTCACTTCCGGGCGCGAGCACTATCCCTCCGCACTGGGGAGGACGTAGGTCCGCAGGTTGGCAGTGAGATGTTCAGGGACGCTTTACTTACATACAGTGAAGTGGCTAAACATTACCAGTTGAGTACACGGTCATTTGCTCCACCACACAACAAGTTGTCTAGACCTCAAGCCATCACGTTTAGAATGCTCCAGACCAGGTCCTATCCAAGCCTATTTTTCCTCAGCATAGTCTCCTCAGAGGCTTTGGACTCTACCTGTCCTGATTGTGGTGAGGTTAATGACTTAGCACATATGCTCTGGCAGTGCCCCTCGTTACGGGGCCCAAGTCGGCTCACAGAAGAAGATTGGGACTCTGCCTTACGAAGTTCAGAGTTGCTACCACAACTATGGGCTGTCCAGAGAGCCCACGACGCGTCGGTGAGGCTAGGCCTCCCCGTTCCTACGTGGGAGCGGCTCGCGACGTTGCTTTAAAGGAGCAGCTTTTCTCACGACCCAATAAAGTTCTCTGTTTGTCTGTCTGTCTGTTTGTTGGTAGAAATCACCTCCGACAGAAAAATATGTCGCGTTCAGGCAGAATACCATCAAATGACAAAGTTCGTCCGTGCTGAGATTCGTTCTCTCGCTGAGATTCTCATCCCTCTCCAAGGTGGTTTGGTCTTCTGAGACCGCGAGAGGTACGGGCACACTCGTAAACAGAGAAACCACATCGAAAGACACGAGGCTCCCCACATTGCCAATTGTCACCTCTGGCACACGCTGAACGAAACAGGTGGCGTTTCTTACATGTGTGGCTGTCTTCCCCACTGGTGTGACTGTCTTCCCCACTGGTGTGACTGTCTTCCACACTGGTGTGACAGGGTCCGGTGTAGATGTTCAGACAGCATGCGAAGGGATGATGTTCGGAAGTCAACGATCGGGCGTTGCAGTATTCTTGGTTGGTGGATCTTAGGAAGGCCGTAGAATTCCGGTGCTAAACCGTTTCTGAATATGAGGTGCTAGTGAAGCATTCTTGATTCTGGGTGGTTTTTGAAATTTTCAGTCAATAGCTTGTTTAGCTCCCGTTGAATTCTGGGCATGGGGCCTTTCGTGAGTTTCACGTATTCAGGGTTATTGTGAAGGTTTTATCTTGTCTTCATAGGATTTGCGGCTGAATACACTGGTTGCATTGCCCCTGTCTGCTGGAAGAATGGTTATGGTTGAGTCTTCTCGGAGATCTTGAACTGCTGCTTTTTCAGGAATGATGAGGTTCCTTCGAGGTCGTGCTGGTATTTTTGAGAGGATTTTAATGGCCTTGAGTTTTACGTGGTTCCTTGCCTGGCTGTCCATGTGTTGTATGCCATCTTCAACAGCTGCGACAATCTGTGGAAGAGGTGGCGAGGTTGTTGTATTGAAATTGTGCCCTTTAGAAAGAGCACTTGCCTCGTGCTCCGATACTTAACTTGTTGAGAGGTTGACGACACTTTTGGTGGTTTTGCTGCCGTTCCGGGACTCCTTGCTGTTCTTCAGTGCCGTCAGTTTACTATTTAAGGCCTTTGGTTTGGTCTGTGGTTGCGGTGACGTTTTTTGCGAATGTGTCGACAGACTCAAATACGTCGGGCATCAGGTATTTTAGTTGTCTACAGCGGAAGTGTAAGTCCAGTTCCTTCTTCTTTATGATGTTGTGACATTCGTGTACACGGGCTTCACCAGTCGGCGTTCGGCTTGTCCAGGCGTTCGGCTTGTGCCACGACGTTGTTTCCTTCCAGTGTGTGGACGAGGCGATTGAGGCATAAGTTTCGTGCTGTCACCTTCAGGTCTAGTCTACAGGCTAGTCTATGAAATTCCATGCACAGACTGTCCCGTCACCTTCATCGGTGAGACAAAAAACTTCCTCGAAAAGATACGACAACATCGAAATGATGTGTGTAACCAAGACGCCGCATGTAACCGTAACACCGCACAAAACGCTCTCGCCGAACCCAGTGAAAAGGTAGACCACCGCTTCAATTTTGACGACGCCCTGGTAATTGACACGGAGAGTAGCCACACAAAAAGACGGTTCCTAAAGTCCTGGCACATACAAACAAGGCCTGGAATTGTTAATTGCTCGACTGGAACCTTACCCGGAGTATACGTGCACGATGTACATAACCAGTTGTGAAAACACTGCAGCAACAGCAATGGTGCAAAGAAGTACGATGGAAATGGTGACACCGCGAAGAAAAATATCGAGCTTCAGAGCCGGCCGAGCGGTCACCCCTGAAGCAGGGACCAAATGGGTCTCGAAACAGGGGGTCAGTGCACAGTCCTTAACTTTTATCTTTGGACTATAACTTTGCTGGAGAGTTTAAGTTATTAGTATGGAAGCCTTATAATGGACGTAGATAATGATGATGGCACTACAACTTCATCGTGGCCAAGTTTTTTGGTGGAAAACGAATGAACTATTTGATGACAGCATCTTATAAAAACCAAGTGTTTTGCTGCTTGTTTATCAGTGAACTACAAATTGACTTATGAAAGTATTGCTTACAGAAGTTTGGGAGAAAAGCTTGGAAAACATAGTGCTTCATTTTTTAAAGCGTTATTTGCTCGAGAAAAAATAAAAAGAAAGCTTCTGAAGATGGTGCCATCAACCACACCCCACTCCCAAGGCAGAGTCAAAGAGCCTCATCCCGGTGCTGATGTTGATTACGGCAGCCCAGACATAAAGCCCGATGCAATGGCAACTGCTTCTGAGAGCTTTCTTTGTCCATAACAAGCATTGGAGACCTGCAGAAAGCAACATGCAAGCAAAGTGGATCAAGTCTCTCGAAACAGGAAAGGCTGACAGCATCACTTTTCAGTGCTATTTGTAAAATGAAACCAACAACAGGGTGCCGATCCACATTTGGAGACATCCTGCTCAAGGAAATAACCTCCGAAGCCATCAGATACGGAAAGGATCATGAGTGTGTTGCCATGAAGCAGCTTGAAAGTGAGTGCAAAGTTGTGGCAAAACAATGGGGCCTGTTCGTAGACCAAAAGAGTTCCTTCCTTGGAGCTATTCCAGATGGTTTCATTGGTGACTATGTTCTCGTCGAAGTCAAATGCCCATACTCAGCGAGGGACTTTACTCCACTAGAAGGAGTCTATGGGAAACAGAAACCGAGGATGGCAACTTGCAGCTAAGGTCAAGTAGTAATTATTGGTACCAAGTTTAAGGCCAGATGAATATCTCTTGTCGTGAGAAGTGCTTGTTCGTAGTGTGGACAAAAAAAAGGCATCAGTATTGAGGAAATTTCTAGGAATGAAGCCTTTTGAAAAAACAAGACGTTGCCCCGACTAAGTAAATTTTACATGTACTGCATGTTACCAGATCTTGTGGATCCAAGAAGAAACCATGGACTTCTGAATAGTGAGCCTGATTATATCACAGACACGCAAAAAAAATGTGTACTCAAGCAGGCTTCGAAGAAGACCACGGCATGTGAAAGTTACTCGCTGCCACCAATCTCAGCAGCCCACATCTGGAGACCCGGAAAACAAACAAACAGCACCGCCATGGCCGACCTGGAAGACTTGCCGCTCTCCGCAAGCTTGCGCGCCACATCGACAACATCGAAAGACAGCTCAGCTTCTTCGAACAACACCTGTAATCACACATGCGCCAACACTTCCACTCTCCAATTAAAGACCACAGCACTGCCTCAACACGGCAACCTGGTGAGCACAGTCGGTGTTACTCCCAGATTTTTACAGAACCTGCGAGCTCTGCACTCTGCGGGCGGTGACCACTGTGCACAAACTTGCGCAGCCTCCGTCTCCTCACTATCTAAACCAGCGTGACACGGCCACTTGCTGCAACATGCCTCTGAGAGGTCCCCCGCTACGCTACCGATTGCCAAAGAGAGGGAAGAACACTCAACCCTTTTTCTATTCGGTTCCCTCCTGGCTACGTGTCTCAATCACTTCCCACATACAGGGATTCGTGCTGGGGCCGGGAAGTAAGAGACGCTACGACCTGTTTCTGTTTACTGATTCATTTAATTTAATAGCAAGTGCAAATGGCGCACACACATACTGTCCGTGAACGACATCTCTGTTACACGAAATTGTAACACATCAGCAAATACTCGTGACACGCGAAACAGGATACATAAACGAAGTAACTGTGACAATACAAGGGTGCCTCAATACAGACTAAATACACGATGACACAAATTATAAAGTCATAAATTAATAAAACCGCGCAATGTCTCAATATGCCGCATCCATTCCCGCAAAGCTCGTTTAAGTAAGGGAGGTGAAGTTAGTCTCACAGAATGTCCATGTATTCGGGGCCTCGGAGTTGGCTGCTCAAATCGGGGCCGAAGGTTGGTTCTTGGCGTCGAAATCTGATCTGTCCAATTCGTAAGCGTCTTCATCGTCTTCGTCATCGTCACCTACGTCGTGCCTCTCAGTGATTTCCATCTTGGCCCTCTTTCATAACGCTCCATTCACTCGCCTCCTATCCCTAACTTTCATTCCTCATCGTACCGTCCTTGCCTCTCTACCATCTCGAGCTCATCGCATCGTATATCTGTGACCCCGACCCCTCGTATCGTCTCGTAGTCCCTTTTTGTAGCACCCGACTCCACCCTACCGGGGCACCAAACCAATCGCCACTATCGACGCGGCATATTTTCTTGTCAGTCGGAGTGTATCATCTTCGATGGCAGCCCCCGCGGCCTGCACCAGTGGAAAACCCTCTCCCAAGCAAAGCCAAGCAAGTAACAATGTTCCAACTCAAGCCTCAGGGAGATAGATGGGCGAGCCGTCCGAAGACACTTTAATTACGGGCCAACAATGGTCCCGATGCTTTCGGTACTTGGTGAGCCGATGTCCAGACCAATTCTCAACGTTTTCATGCAGCTCGGTGTCTCCCGCGAAATCCTCCGTAGCCGCCACTTCTTCGTCATTCACCGCCGCGGGCGGCCCTCCGCGCAGAACACAGTAATGAGCCCTGGAGCCACGGAGGCTGACGGAAAGTCATACTGGACCCGGCACAGGCGCTGCGGCAGTGTCGCATTCCCCGAACCAACAAAAGGTGCTCTACTGCTCCCCCATGCCAGAAATCTGAAGGGTGCGCGCGGATTATCTCCACCGTACACTGTCACACGGTCTGTAGACGACAAGGTGCCGCCCGGTACTCGTGTTTGCGCGGGGGAGCCCGTGAAAATAGTAGAAATAATCCTTTTGGTACTTCACTCCTGAATGCCCATTCGTTACACCGAAGGTTTTCTTTTCCTTTTTTTTTTTTGCGTGGATTTGAGAAACGAGCGTACACATCTTGAAAGGACCGGGAGAGTCTGTGTTTGCGGGGACGTCACACCTCCGATAAGGGACAGTGCCGCTGTAGCTTCACTGGAGGCTCACATCGCCACTGGTGGCTATAAAACTAAGCTGCCCAGCTCAAAAGTTATCATTGTTACTCTAACCATCCGAGCACAGCGTCGGCATACCTACCACGCTGCTCCTACAACACTTCTATTGCGACCTTCCATTGACACGCATCCCATAATCATATGTACAACTTACTGGATTTACGATTTATAGATGGAATCATTTCACTACTATTGACAATTGAATTTGCCGTAAAAAGTAGCTTTTCTTAAGATAACATGCATTTCGGGCGCATCTTTCATTTTTTGTCTCTGAAATCCTGGGATCTGCTTCGTCGCCATGTAGACAACTTAGTCGCATAGATTGAATGGGTACTTTAGGAAAATGTGTTTCAAAGAAAATTCAAAGATACGAGAGAAACGTGTGTTGCTCTCTTTCATATTAGAAGAAAACAAACTTAATTCGAAGTTTCTGTGCATGAAAAAACCAATGTTATTCGATAGCACCAAAATTGGATTCATAGTAACACTTCATATATATAGGCTGTCCCGCAACTTGAGCTAAGATTTTGAAAATAAATGACACTTCAGAGGCAAATTGAACCAAATGTATAGGTGGTATTCACCTTTGAGCAACCCTGTGGTCCCGCAGCCTATGCTTCAGCTATCCGCACAGCATGCGGGCAATTCAAAAAAGGCACTACTTCAGGCTGCCATAATTTGGGCTATGTACATATGTGTGTGCCTCTGCGTGATACTAAAGTTGAGCCGTTTTTTGTGCCCACAATCCGTCATCACGTTTAATCCTTTGAGGTCCAAAACTTTTACCCACTTTCCGGCTCTACTTGTTTGAAACTATTTTGCCAGTTTTTGGCATAGTGATTAGGAACACTAACTATGGAAAAAACAAAACTTTAGGAGGTATGTATATTTCCTCCTACATTCTGCAAGCAACTTCTTTAGCAATATTTGGGCAATGTGTGATACCACCTATACATTCTCCAGTGTTGCGGGCTAGAGTTGTTATTTCAGGTTTTGCAGAAAAACAGAGGTGTTGTCTTCATCGTTGTCGTCGTCGTCACTCACCCCTGTTGAATTAATATCATAGCTGTCTGGTGGAGGCACGTAATTCTCTTCCTCACTAAAGTCATCCTCACTTTCGCTAAAAGCACCATCATAAAACGCACGTGTTGAAAACGTTGCCATGCTTCTCAGCGAACCTCCCGCCAAGTGGGTACGCTTTAGGCTTCGTGCTGAACATAGTAATACACCTTAGTGTAAAAAAAAAAAAAAAAAAAAAAAAAAAAAAAAAAAAAAAAAACTCCACATATTAGGTTTACTCATTTCTCAAGAGATGGTGTTTCATGTATTTTAAAGATGTGCGTGACTTGACGAAATTTATACCACGAACACACTTGTCTCGCTGTGCCCGACAGCGGACCGCTACAGCCGTGTTGTGCTGCCCGACAACGGACTGCAAAGGGTTAGTTGTGCTGTATTCATGTGCCGCCATTGTACAAAATAGAAGGGTGATGAGTCTACAAACGCAAAAGCTGTTAAATTTTATTCTTTGCCGAACATTATTTGTGGTCATGTAGCCGTACACTGCAGGTTTCAGCGAAGTGTGATTAAGCCGTCTCGCCTGGCTGATTTTAACAAGGCTGTGGGGTGAGTGCTTGAAAGTGATTCACCTGCAAATGGAAATTGAGTTGAGTTCGGATTCTTACAGCTTTGAGTAATTCAGATGCGAACGAAATGCAAAAATAAAGAAATTGCAATAACACAGTTAATACAGTCAGTTTCAATGCTCTGGCAGAAATGTCTGCGAAAAGCACAACACAGTGGAGTGCTGAACGTTGGATTATTTATATTAATACATGCGCGGTATGCTGGGAGCTTAATTGAGAGGCACACGCTTTTGTTTTTCTTGCTAAAGTGACCTGGCTCAGTACACTTGCGTCAAAGCACAGGTGGCTTGTAACCTTGGTCCAGTGAATAATTTAATGCTCCTGATATTTTTCATTCAATTGATAAAAGCTGAGGGTGAAACATCCACGTCGAAATTTCAGTCTCGTGTGCACTCTACTACAGTCGAATATGCTTCATGCAATCCTGTTTTCACCGTCAAGTTCGATCGTAAGCGCTGTTAAGCCCGCTGCTTCAACTAGATTTATAAAACATCGCACTAGTAATGGGTAAACTTGACTTTAGTGCTTGCAGATTTATTTACAAGTACCTCACAGGCTTCAAGTTGGAGTATTATATGAGAGAGACTATACAACACTTTTTAAAATAAATTCAAAAGCCAAGTGTATGCAATTGCTAAGTATGAGGAAAAACAAGCACATATAATATGAAACTTGTGTTATACATAACTGAATGGGTTCACATGTAAATGTACAATGAATAAACACCAATAAGAAAGATATGTTTAAGAAACACAGTTGTAAATAGTATTTTATTTCTAAGTGCCACATGATCGCGAATGCACATCAGGAAGATCAATTCAGTGGGCAATGGCACGCACTAGCGTGGATACGTTGAAGGCTTGCGTGCGGCCCAAAATACGAGAAAAACTATGGTGATTGGGAAGTCTCCGAGATGTGTGATGAGGTTTAGATAGTGGCAAGGTATTCACGTGTGTGCTGCAGATGACTTTATGTAATAAACACAGAATGGCTATCTTCCTACGCAATGCCAGTGATGATAAGGACAACAGTCTTCATGTTAGTTACATGGAATAGCAATTACAACATGGAATAGCAATTACAGTTACGTGCAATAAAACGTGCAGCGCGGTTTTGCACAGATTCTAGTAAGTCAATGAGATAGGCTTGATGAGGTGACCAGATGGATGATGCACACTATAGTTGTGGGTGAACAAGTGGTTGATATGCCAGTTTATGTGTAATGAATGGTGCCGTATGAAGGTTACGCTTCAGGTATTCGAGTGTGCGTGATGCTGTGGCAGTAGTGTTTTCAATGTGTGTTGACCAGGATAGATTTGGAGTGAAGTTGATGCCAAGGTGCTTGTAGTAATCCGTTGCCAATATAGGTTTATTGTTTAGATAATATGTGTAGATTGAGCTTGACTGCTTTTGGCTGAATGTCATTAGTTTGCATTTTTCAGTGTTAACTGTCATCTGCCACTTTGAGCACCAGATTGTGATCAAGTCGAGATCCATTTGTAGTGCTAGATGATCTGCGGGAGTTATAATTTTGCAGTATATGAAGCAGTCGTTGGTGAACAGTCGGATGTTTGATGTGGTATGTGATGGAAGGTAATTCATGTAGATGAGGAATAATAATGGACCCAGGACGCTGCCCTGAGGAACTGCAGAAGTAACCTCATATAGTGGATGTGAGATGTTACTAACCCATGTAAACTCTTTACATCACGACAGTAAGTTTGGGGGCCAAGATATAGTCAGAGAATCAAGATTTAGGGAAGGCAGTTTATTAATTAAACAACTATGTGCAACACGATCTAATGCTTTGAAAAAGTTAACATAAATGCATTTCGTCTGCCTGGGTCCATCCATATTAGAATGAACTTCATGAGTGAATTTCTGTTGTTGGGTTTCACAAGACAGACCTTTCCTAAAGCCATGCTGTTGGGGAAAAAGTAATGGGTATTTTCTAAATGATGGGCAATATTAGATGCAATGATACGTTCAAATATTTTACAAGGAATGCTGATGAGGAATATGGGATGACAGTTATTTGCATCACTTTTATTTCCTGATTTGAAGATCGGTAAAACCTTGCCAATTTTCCAATCATGCGGAAGTGTACCAGTGGACAGTGATCGATCGAAGATAAGATGAAAGATTAAACTCCAAGGAATAATGGTCATTTTTAGAATTTCAGTGTTGATACCATCAATGCCACAGTTTGTGGATACCTTAAGCTTTTTTTTATTACGGATCAGATACTTTCAACTGTTAATTCAATGCGGTTCATGTGTGACTTGAATGTAAACATTCGACAGAATGGAAGTGTACCAGTGGACAGTGATCGATCGAAGATAAGATGAAAGATTAAACTCCAAGGAATAATGGTCATTTTTAGAATTTCAGTGTTGATACCATCAATGCCACAGTTTGTGGATACCTTAAGCCTTTTTTTATTACGGATCAGATACTTTCAACTGTTAATTCAATGCGGTTCATGTGTGACTTGAATGTAAACATTCGACAGAAGTCTATGTGGTTCGGCAGGAAACTGGGAGATGGTTTAGACGCCAACCAAATGTTTTGAAGAAACCAGATGTTTCGAAACCGACTTGGTTCCTTCCTCAGGGGTGACTGCAGGACGACGTAGCAGCGGCGACTTCAAAGCACTCGTGGGGCGGATAATGACACTCTCTCTCTCATCTTGCCATGGAGCGCAGACGAGAGAGAGAGAGAGAGAGGCTTATGCGAAAAGTTCATGAGTCGCTTTATTGGCCCCTGCATGGTCATAGAGCAAACAGCCCTTGTCAATTACCGTGTTTCACCCCTGAGGCCTTCTTCCAATCACCATTGCCGTGGAACAGAAATTGTGCATGTTTCTCGGTTAAAGCCCTGTACACAACACAATCTTTAATGCTATCGCACGTCCAGGCGGCCGCTTCCACCGCAAGAGAGAATTAGTGTGCTTGTTGACTCTTCTTTGTGGTTTAGACATACCAGCATCATTTGTACAACTTTCTTATCTGTATATATATCATCAATGTATGTGTGCCTGAGCTCGACTTAAATAAAGCTGGGCCTCACAGTACTTGTTTTTTTTAATTTAAGCCTTCTCTTTTTACACTGCTCCAAATTTGCATTTTAGTGCTCCAAAAGTAAAATTTCGCTGCTCTGAAAATTGCTCCAAATTTTATTTCGGCTGTTGCACCCCTTTATATGGCAAATTTAGTATCTGCTCCTAAAACACCAATAGCTGCTCCAAAGCAATACTTTTTCTACTCCAAAGTATGCTCCAAAAAGTAAGAGGTGACTACCATCACTGTTACTTCCAATGCCTCTAGCTTCCTTTGAACTGCAGCTCCCACCTTGTTGACTTTATAAGGAGCAGATTGATGTCATGCCTGGCCCCTGCTTTCTAAAACGTGGGAGAAAGAGAATGCATGTAGGGCGCTATCTTTTGATTACGGTCAGTTGTGCTATTGCGTTGATCTAGGTTTCATTTTGAGGCTTCTCAGTAATATACCCATAAGGACAGAATTCTTGTAATGTTCTATATGCGATGATGAGGGCAGGCAGAATGACGACAGATATACTTTAAAAGAACCAGAAGCAGAACTAGCAGAAAGTGAGCCCGATCTGAGCGGTATTTCAACAGCTCATTGCTATTTGAGCAGTGAAGAAGGCAATCGATTCTCTGTGCTGTCATGTAGTGCAGAAATTGTCTTTCATGTAATCAGGTTCATTAAAGCTCATGGGCCAAAGCGAGACAATCGCTTGCATGAAATAGTTTTTTGGAAGTTCTTGTCTCGACACGCTCGGAGAGAATGTTTTGAATTCCATCCAACCTGCGCAGAGAATATTGTGTTAGCTTAGCGTACGAGTTTTTTCGTGCGCACTTGCAAAGATGCTTCCTGTAGAGAGTGCATCCAAGGCTGCTCATTTTTCTTTTCTGTAGGGGTGATAAAGTCTCAGCACCATGTTTGGGATGCTATAACTTGAGCATCAGGGTGAATAACTGGTTCTCTTCCCAGATTTTGGCTGTGGACTATGAATATTGTTTCTTGCAGATGTTTGAGGTTATAAACTTGCATGCGACGTGAAGTTTGACCTGGTGTATAGTTTCTCGCAAGATAGGTTATATGTGTCAGAAGTATGTAGTTATGTAGTCAGTGGGTTAATTTTGTGAATATCAACTTTCTGAAGGCAATATATATGTCAAAACAGTGTTGTCAACTGCATAGTGTGTGAAGTGTGTGGAGAATCATGCACTCATTCGCAGTTTTTTTATATATAATAGAAAATTTTTGAAAGGAGAGTGATAGTCATGAGGCTATTCAAATTTATGCATAGTGCTCTCGTGTAGATTAGGAATAACTAAAGCGATGATGAAAATCTCATCCAGAACAAAGAAGACCATTTGTAGTGGCACATTATTTACAAGCAAACAGATCCTAAATATGACAAACTCTCAGCACACACAACCCAAGCTCCATGAACAACTAACTAGCAGCTAGTTAGCGACATCAGCAGACGCGCTATAGCAAAGGTGTCACCATTCCTAATAAGGCGCAAGTCACCACGGGCAAGAAACACCATTTCCAATAGAGGTGGAAATGTTGTAGGCCTGTGTGCTCAGACTTGGGTGCACGTTAAAGAACCCCAGGTGGTTGAAATTTCCGGAGTCTTCTACTACGGCGTCTCTCATAATCATATGATGGTTTTGGGACGTTAAACCCCACATATCAATCATCACCATTGGCAAGAAACACAAGATGGCATCGGAGGCAGGAAAGGTGGTGGAGGTGCTTAACCGTTGGTGAAGCAGCAAATGAATGTGCCCTGCGAGTCAGGGATTGGCCAGACGCCCTGTCCGTACAGGGCGTCTGGCCATTACAGCCGTAGACTGTAATTGACAAAGGAGATACCGATCTTGCTTGGCCAACACAATGCCAGAGGCTTGGAGGAAGGTTGGGTAAGTGCCCAGGCGAGAGACCACAGGGGCGGTTGCGTAAGTACTCCACTGGCTGCGGCTCTCGCGCCCTGGATACCTTCACTCTGCCATGTCTTGGTCACATCTCCCATTCTGCCACTGTTCCTCAAGCTTCTAAATCCCCGTGGAGAATCCTCATTGATTAAGCTTATCCACGCTTACACGTGCTGCTGCTGCTATATGCCATTGTCATCGTCTTCTTCGGCTTGTGTTTACTGAGCAGCGCACTTTTTAAATGTGTACTTCACTTATCACAAACATCTATGTGCAGGCACGGCTGAATGACGAGCGGCCACTGAGTGAGCAGGAAGTGCGGACAGCCTTGCGCCATGCAGCTGAATGCCTTGACCAGCTGGTGTGTGGCAGCTGTGGGGAAGCCTTCAAGACATATATGTCCTTCTACGTGCATCGCAGCCACTGTGCCACCACAAAGGAGAAGGTGGGCTCATATATCCTGGTTAGGGCTAAGCTTGTGAGGAAACGACGGTTGCGCACAAACTACACTGCAAATGTTGGACAAAAGCAATGATAGCACTGCACGAGAAATGACGGAAGTCTTTTAAATCTTAACAGGGGACACCTGCATTAGCCCAACTTCAATTTCTCCATTGGATTGTAAAAGAGACTTTTGCATGATATGCTATAGCCTGCAGAGCGTGACGTGTTATTATCTCCTGAGTGATGTGCATATACAGTACATTCTCAATAAAGAAAAATCTGTTAACTGCAATAGCTTCTTGAGTGGGACAACTGTATGTGATGTGATCGGTTCAGTGAAGTTCACTCTCGTGACAACAGACTGTCATAATTCAACAAAATTGGTCTGTCTGTAATATCCAAACATTGCTCGAAAGGAAGTGGGGAGGAGGAATGCGCGTTGCCATGTGATTTCAATTTCACTCGGCTGTATAGAGAAGACTAGTTCTGCTGGTGCACGCTGATTATATTAAACAGCATAGTTCCAAAAGGCTTCATTCACCGGCAGCGATTATTAACAAAATCGCCGTGAAATTTTAATTACAGGGGGACATGGCAATGAAAACTGTTATTTTTATTTTTGGACATAAAGTGATGACATTTGGCATGCAGAGGTCATTTGTTGTGCTGATATCATAACTAAAATTGTTTTTGAGCTATTCAATGTAGTGTTTGAGTGGGAGCTCTTCATAAACTCTCATTGTCATCCCAAAATTTGTTAACTAATTAGACATAAGCTTGTCAATATTTTTCATAAGGATATTCACAAACGCCCATTCTGTGCTGTTATGCTGTTTGTTTATTTTTTAATATTTTTAAGGGGAGATGACAAAAAAACGGGTGCATTTACAATAGTTACAGTCACAGTAATGCGGGTTTAAACAACCAAGATGACGAGAGCAGGACCACGTGGTCTTTTACTTCTTCGACCGCTAGCTAAGCGGCACATAACATTACCCTTCGATGGCGAAGGCACCGGCTCGGTGCAGCCCGAAGCCGGAGAAAGTGGTCACTATGCATGTGCGTTAGGGGAGTCCTGTTTATGATAAGGCTTCAGGTGGACAGCATAAACTATGTCGATGCTGGGTTGAGTCGACGAGGACGAAGACAGTTGTTCGATTTCATACGAGAAATTGGTAACTTGGTGCCGCACAAAGTATGGTTCAGAGTAGGGGAACAGTAGCTTCTCGGAAAGCCCAATATGGCGTGCTGGAAACCACAGGAGGACAAGAGACCCTGGACGAAAGTGGGCGTTTTGGTGACGGCTCTCGTAACGACATTGTTGGCCCGCTTGCGAGTCGGTTAGCCGAACACACGCAAGTTGACGTGCGTGGTCGGCACAAGCTATAGTTTCTTGAGCGTATTCAGTGGATGGGTGCGTCGAAGGAGGCATCATTGTGTCCAGAGGCAACATTGGATTTCAGCCAAATAAAAGAAAGAAAGGTGAAAAGCCAGCCGTCTCGTGCCGTGACAAATTGTAGGCGAACGTGACAAAAGGTAACGTTTCATCTCAGTCTTGGTCGTTGGCAGACACGTACAGTAGACTGTCTGTAAACGAAACTATTCCTCTACAATACTTGGTTTCGGGCTTTTATTCTGCACCCGTGCTCACTTTTCAGTAAACGGAACTCCCGTTAAATGGAACATATTTTCCCGGTCCCTTCAAGTTCTGCTCAACGAGAGTCTACTGTACAATGCCAGCATGTCTGTAAGGGTTCGGTTCATCAGCATCGTCAAGCCATTCATCTTCAAATGGTAGGCCGTGGTCAGCTTGTGTTTGATTGAGCGAGACATTAAATTATCATTAATGACCCGAGAAAGAAACTGCCTCCGTGGTGCTTCGTGCAGAAGAATGACATTGTGGAGCAAGAAATCTGCTATGACGGTCGGGCAGCTGGTGAGAAGTGTGCGAGTGATTGCAAACCGTGTGGCATAGTTTGTTGCAACGGCCATTCATCGATTTGTTGAGACAGATGAAGAAAACGGACCAAGCAAGTTGAATCCAACATGATTAAACAGTTCATACAGGACGTCGAGTGATTGAAAACAGTTGGCAGGCAGGTGGGAGTGTTGACTTCTTCCGGCACTGACAAAGTTTGCAAAAGGTCATGCTATTGGTGTACTGACCTTTACATTTCTGGCCAGTAAAAATAACAGCATGCACACTTGTAGGTGCGGAGAATGCCGAGGTGCCCCGCCGGCAGCACGTCGTGAGGCTGCGCCAGAACAGTCGAGCGAAGGTCTGTGCGAATCACAAGTAAGAGCTTAGGACCATCAGGGAGCTAACTGCGATGTAGCTAGGTGCCGTCACATAGCACAAAGCGGCCAAGGAATGAATCAGGAGCCGTAGAGTCGAGACGGTCGATGATCTTGCGAAGAATTGATTCAGGTCAATGCTCAGCAGAAATGTTGAACAAGGCAGTTATAGCAAGCACAGACGGATCGTTATTATTCGCTGATGAGTCTGACGGATCTGTAGGATAACTGGACAGGCAGTCGGTGTTTTGATGAAAGCGGCCGGACTTGTAGATAACAGTGAACGTGTACTCTTGAAGTCATAGTGACCAACGACCAAGGCGACCAGCGGGATGCTTGAGTGAAGACAGCCAGCATAGGGCATTGTGATTAGTTACCACGGTGAAGGGACTGCTGTACAAATCCCTAGGGACGAAATTTTCAACAGCCTGACCAAGAGCTAGACACTCACTCTCTGTTATAGAACAGTTCCGCTCAGCTGCGGAGAGGAGGCGACTGACATAAGCAATGATGCAGTCGTGACCACGTTGATTTTGGCCAATGACAGTGCCAATACCATGACCACTGGCATCAGTACATACTTAGGTATGCGCAGAGTCGTCAAAGTAGGGCAACACAGAGGGCATCGTGAGTCAGTCAACGAGATGAGAAAAGCCGACGCTTGGTCAGGTTCCCAAGAGAAAGGTGCGCCCTTTTTCAAAAGGCATGGGAGGGGCTGCGCAATCACTGCAAAATCTTTAACAAAGCTGCGAAAATACGAGCGAAGGCCAAAAAATGAGTGAACGTCCTCGGAAGAACATGGAATAGGGAAGTTGGCGACGGCACATATTTTTTGCTGGATTAGGTCGTACAACTGCAGCGACAACAAGATGGTCAAGCACTGGGATCTCTCGGTGGCCAAAGCGGCATTTTGAAGAGCTGAGTTGAAGACCGACGGTGCGAAAGACTTGCAAAATATCTGGCAAAAGTTGCAGGGGATCAGGGAACGTAGGGGAGGAAACCACGACATCGTCCAGGTAGCAGAGGCATGTGGACCACAACTCCTCAGTAGCGAGTCCATCATGTGCTAAAATGTTGCTGGCGCATCGCACAACCCAAAAGGCATGACTTTAAACTGGTATAGAGCATTGGGTGTAATAAATGTGGTTTTCTCCCGATCATTTTCATCGACAACTAATTGCCGATAACCCAAACGAAGGTCGATGGAAAAAAAGTACTGTGCCGCGCCATGAAGGGATTCAAGTGCCTCAGGCGACGCCTGAAAGCTTGAAGATGGCTCAATGATGTCGAGATGGCGAGAACGGGCACCAACTTGTCTTTCACTTCTTCGTTTTCTAAGTGGCACAAAACAATATTTAAGTAAGCACATGAAAAATTTTGAAATGTTCTGGGCATGGTTTAGAATGCCTGTTTTTAACATTTTTTTTGCTTTGTTTGCACCGTATTGTTACTGCGAACGTGTTGGAAGTGTTCGTATATATAGGGAACCTTCTGTGTATGGTAGACACAGTTGTAATGTGTACAGCTGTCACCACCTCTAACGTGAACACTTGGATGCTTGGCCAAGGCTAGTTTGATTGATGCCAGTCGCGAAGTGCTGGGCACTTTTGCCGAGATAATACCTCAGTAGGCTTGGATAGTGTGTCAGCATCTATGGTTGGCATCTTAGCAACAGAACCCAAACCTACGTGGTGTCAGCGTCAATCAAACTGCTGCAGCACACGCAGCGGAGCATTCGTGTTAAAGGTGCTGACAGCTGTACGTAAAAGAATTATAAGTACAGTGAATCTCAATAATTCGAACTCAAAGGGGCCCAAAAATTTGTTCGAAATAAATAAAGTTCGAAATAATGAAATTTAAATGAACGGAGGGCTCATCATGCAGTGGCGCATGTGCATTGAGCTAACACACACACGGGGGAAGTTTCAGAAGACTTACATTTATGCACAAATCGCCAGACACTTGTCATTAATTAAAGTAATCGGTGATGCGCGTCTGCACAAGTTTGCCTTGGAGCGAGTCAATAAATTTAGCACGCAGCTCGCAAACCATTTCTGTTTCTGCTTCGTCATTTTCCTGGCAAGGGCCTATTGGCGGCCCTGTTGCCGTTGTTTAGTGCGTGATCTATCACTTGCAACTTGAAGCGGCCGTGTGGCTTCAGTATCGCCCCATAACGTGTCAAGATTACCGACACAACATAGAAAACACGCCGCAACGCGCACTGGCCATTTCGGCTTGGCTTGGATTGGATTGAATCTCCGTGCAATTGCACGCTTGATGCTTAAGAGATGGCACCAGATAGCGCGTGCTATCATCATCAGTGGCTGGAATGAGCAGACGACATTATTGCAGGAGTTTTTGTGGGTGCAATAATTACTCAAGGAAAAAAAGAATCGTATTTTTCTTGGGCGATGTAGGGGGTGCGAGAATTATGCAAGTGCGAGGATTATGCGAGTAAATACGGTAGTTATGACAAGACAGTAGTGTCAGTTCTAATTATCCGGGAGCTCAAATTAAGCGTGTTCGAATTAATGAGATTCAACTGCACATTGAAGTGCGGTTGTTATAACTGATGGATGGTTATATCCGAGATCATTGTAAGTTCATTTGACTCAACTGACGTACTCACTTAGAAGCTTTGCACTTGTTTAAAGCAAAGCTGTAGTCTTCTCTTTGGAAACAATATTCGTGGAATTATCTAGGAGTGCAGCGTGAAATGGGTTCCAGGTAGAGCTGTGCGCCGCCGTCGCCACTCATTTTTGCTCATGCCGTTCGCGTGGCTGCCGAAGTTTCGAGAGAGACCACACCATTGCTTCCACCGTGCAATTATTGCGGCACGCCGCCGTTTCTCTTTTTGACCCAAATGGTGAATCCGGGCTTAAAATACATCACTTTATTTTCTGCGGCTTTAAGATTTTTTAGAGTGGTGTTGGCGGTGTCTGGACTGCTTTCTTGTGTCTGTTTTTTGCTTTCCCCATCTACATACGGGCCCTAAAATAGATTCTGAAGGTACACAATCGAGCGTGTTACAGTTCAACACAGATATATCGAATTCGAAGGGGATCGCAAATTAGCTCAATATGTGAAAAATTCGATATAAAAAATAGAGGCCCCAAGAGCTTACCTATAGTGGATCATCACCTACAATAGGCGCATTCAAGAATCACGACTGATTCCGCACACACGCCACAACAGAATGATTTATTTGCGTGAAAAAAGAAAATCGCTTACTTTGGCTTGCTTCTTCGTTTTTGAATTGTTGAAGACGCTAGTCATGATCTTATCACAACTTGTCGAACGTGTCGTCTATGCACTCGTCGTCGTCGTCTTCACCGATTTCCGCAAGTTCCGCCATCTCGAAGCCTGCCTTGCGGAAGCAGTTTACCTCTGCGTCCGTCTTCACGTCTCACCAGGCATTGAAGATTTCCGCAGGAGAAAACTTGGCGAAGATTTCCGGCCACTCCTTCATAATCCACTGCTGACACTCCTTCGTGTCCTGGCTGCTGACAGCTTGGCTTTCGCCAGAAATGGTTTTGCCATAGATGTTGTAGCGTTGTTTAAATCAGTGAAACCACCCGGTGATGTCGGTGAAGTTGTTTCACCCAGTGCAGCGGCAAACCATTTGGCTTCGGCGATCAGCATCGGGCCATCCACTGGGAAGTTCTTCTGCGCACTCCTAAAAACCAGGCATAGAGTGTCTTTTCTAGGTTTCCGTGGACAGAAGCGCGCACATGACAGGTTCCCAACGTTCATGCTCCGCCGCCTATGCCTTGATACCTGCCTTGTTTTTCAACAAGGTACTCGAAGTGCTCTGTGGTGTCCCGAAGTGGTCCGTGACAGTCAAACATTTCTTGCCTGCCTAAACACGCTGAATAGCTTTCAACTCTATTGCAAAGTCGAGCATCTTGCGCTTGACACTGGCCATAATTACACGAGAAGTCGACAATTCAAGGAGTCTCCAAAGGCTATGCACATCGCGCACGCAAAAGAGAAATGCTGGACATGCGGTGATACGTAGGCGACGCGACAGGTGGTAGTGGTGACGGTAGTGGTCAGAAAAGAAGGCACCTAATTTCTGCAGCCCGGTAGGAAGCACGGCGCAGTGCCCAATAAAACCAAAAAAGCGCTCGTGATGTGATGGCCACCTGTGAAGGCAACAGCAGAAGGTGCGAGCTGTGGTTGGCAGCAATAAATAAAAGACGAATGGAGGAAGACTGGCTTTTTTGTGCGTGTTCTCCGAGCTGGTAGGTACGTGGAGAAAGCATGAGAGAGAGAAAGAGAAGCGAAAAAAAAAAAAAAAGTTCCGTAAGATTGGAGATTGTGCAGTTCGAGGCCTCTTGCCCTTACCTTTTTTCGAGCGTTTTGGGTTTTGGCAGAGGCGTGAGGCCGCGCAGATAGCACGAAGGTCACCGGCGCTGTAATAGCCAAAACACACCTTTCAACTCGCGCGCAGTGCCACGCTGCCATGAAGATCGGGAGGGGGGGTGGGTGCCAAAGCACACCTTTCGATATATATTCGAAGGGCACCTTTCGCGCGGCATTCGATATATTCGAAGGTGGGTACAAATACCGTTCATACCGTGTGAATTTCTATACCTTTACAAAGCAATTTTAAGGAGATAACTTACTAGTTTGATACACCTGAAAATTCGATATACAGTTAAACCTGCTTATAACGAACCTCCGTATAACAAATTCCTCAATATAACAAAGTTTTTTCTTGGGCTATTCCAGAGCTATTCGCCCCTGTCCAGGGCTATTCCCCCCTGGGCTATTCCAGGGCTATTCCAGGGCTATTTTTCCACGGCTATTCCCCCCTGTCACTTCATAGAAGCACATGTATTTGTGACCTCTATGTAACAAAGTAACTGCGGGAAACAATCTAGGAGTCTTGCGCCGCATTTTGGCATTTCGCTATCATGCATCTTCCGTGGCTGCTCTGGGGCCGCTGAAGCGTGAAGTAGGGGTGGGGAGGACACAGCCCGCATCCGCATGAGGCGGGCAGGCGGGCCTGCACCCGACGAGCAGGTGTTGCCTCTCGTTTTCGCATCCGCGGTCCTATGTGCTGGTGTGCCCCTCCCCACATCCCCTACTCAAAAAAAAAGAAAAAAAAAACCTATTTTTGCGCGTTAGCAGGGCCACGCTTTTAGTTAGCGTCACATATGTGGGGCCGCGCTGCATATAAAGGGCACTTTACCTAATAGTTTTCCACGATGTCTGTGTCGTTCGCATTTCAATTTCGTTGTCGTGCGCATGTGCATAGTTTCACTGAGCGCGTATGGTGTGTCCCTTGACAACATTCAGCTTTGCTTTTTTTTATTACGATAGCAATTATGTATATGGACATTCTCGGCTGTTTTTTTGTCTTCATTCATCTTATATATATATATATATATATATATATATATATATATATATATATATATATATATATATATATATATATATATATATATATATATATATATGAAAACGCAAAAAAGAAAAAAAAAAGAGCCACCCGCGCTCGGGGCCCAGCTTGTCACAATGCGTTGACGCGTGTTTATCTCCCACGCATACTTTGCCCTGCGAACGCAGAAGCGGGGAGGGGGTGTTAGAAGCTTGTGCGCGCGCGCTTATCTTTCGGTAGGGAGAATCGTGCACCTTCGACTTTGGCCGGAGAAATTGTGTTTGCCGAGCGCACAAAAATCACTACCACACTGATACTCGTCGAGAAAGCAAGCGCGCCAGCGATCGCGACTCCCTTAAAGTCCAAGTTCATTATTGCTACTTCGATCCCCCCCCCTCCCCCTTAGGTTGTTTCATGCTCGTTTAAGACAGGTGGTTTACTTTCTGTTTAGCATTCGATGGCAGTTCTAACTGGCGGGAGATGTTATGCACTCAGGATAGACTGACTCATTTGATCTCTGCTTCAGCAGCGCTAGCACGCTTTTACTCGCTCGTGAAAGTTAAGATGCGCGGGGGCATGTTATCAATTCGGACTTGTTACGGAACATGGCGGCGACACCGAAAACCCACCGAGAGTGTCCATATAATTGCTATCGCAGTGATAACGCAGTTTTTGACTGTAAAATAAGTGTTTTGGGTTTTCACTGCCTTTAGTCCTCCTTTTGTTTAATTTGTGCGTTTATTTTCTGAATTTTTACCGAACCTGCATGTATTTAAATCCTCTTTATAACGAATTTTTCCAGGAATTTATCAATTTCGTTATATCCAGGTTTAACTGCACAGTCGAGCCTGCTTATAACGAACCTGAGCCTGACAAGGCATCTGTTCGCTGTATCTCGAAGTTTGTAGTAAATGAAACACAGCTATTGAAAAAGTTGCGAGAGAAAACACAAATTTGTTCTGCTGAAAAAATTCCGTGATGCAGGTGTTTCAAAGAGCAGAAGTGATAAGGGTGGTCTGGAGTTTATTTCAAACGGCAGCGTGCTCTTCGCCAAAGCCCGTTGCATAAGCTGCATGAGGTATTGGCTACAAAGTTTCGTCGTTCTCGCAATCCGATTCTCCGAAAGGCTCTTGCCGGGTACTTACTTCACAATGCCCTAATCCGTGCACAGTTCCGTCGTGTCGGCATTATCATCGGCTGTAATTAAACCACCGCAACAAATGTCTCACCCGCTCTGTCAGGTCGGAGTCGATGACGCACTGCCACAAATCGTTGCCGCAGTGGCCCTGTTCTGAAGCTTCAGGCTCGGCAACCGCCTGAATTAAGAGCCTAATGAAACAGGCTAAAAACTACTACTTTAGTAGTGCCTTCGCTACATTTATGACAAAAAAAATAAAATCCGTCCAGGTTTTAGAGGTCCATTTATAATCAAACGCAAATAAACTTCAATTGAATATCGCTAAAACAAAGTAGTACATGTTTTTCAAGCTTAAGGAGTAGCTCATATACCATGCACTCCAATTTACTTCCAGAGCACCGAGATTTAGCGCACAACAACAATAAAATTTCAAGGAGTTCTATTCCAAGAACAACTTTCCTGGTCTCCTCACATTGACGCGATAAAAAGAGATCTTTCCAGGAGAATCGGCATTTCAAATAGACTGAGATACTACGTCCCATCAAATTTCAAGCTGCAAATTTACTACGCACTGGTACATTCCTGACCAAGATACTGCTCCTTGGTGTGGCTAACAACGAGCACCACAAACCTTAACTCTCTGTTGATATTACAAAAGCGTGCTATACGTGTTATCTCTAACACTCCCCTTTACGAAAGTGCTCGACCATATTTTAAAATGTACAAAGTATTGCCTATAAAACTGTTATACAGACATAAGCTATGTCTAGAGATATTACACCAGTATAAACTACATACATCACTATTCTTGGACACATATTATGTGAAGCAAACACTATACGAGCTGAGAAAGAGCCTAATATACAAATATAGATCACGCAAGAACTACGGTGACCAACGATTAGCGTCACAAATTCCAAACATTCTAAACAAGCACCCAACTATATTACATTTACTGGAAGACGGAATTTCAGCTAGATCATTTAAAAAAAATAACGAAAGAGTTCCTAGTGGATGAAAGCGATGCTTTTCTTGATTTTTGAAATTTGTAGTTAATGATGTTTTTGTATTTGTTTCACCTTGTTCATTATTGTCCCTTTGCCTGTTGTTCATTATACTCTAATTTGTCTTGTAGAGCAACTCGATTTCCTAGTCAAGATGTCTCTTGTTAATTTATTTGATAGAAAACATGCATTTGTTTGTATTTGCCACCACTCGAATAAGGACTGTTTATATTTCTATTCTTTTATTCACACTTCTGGCAGTTCCTGTTCGACTATGGTACCCGTGTAAGATAACACGTGATGTTGTAATTTTCTGAGCACTGTACTTGCGGTATGTTTATGCTTTGCTGCCAGGGTGGCACGACCAAGTCAGGCTTTTACTTAGCCTTTAGTCGTGTCCCACAAGGCAATCTTGTTCAATTTTGCCTTGAATAAAGCAAACCAAACCAAACCAATTAGTCCTGCATCGTCTATACCCTGGTCGTTTATTCTTAATGGCCAATCCTCATGAAATTCTGAAGCTATAGCAAATGCGTTTATTTATTACTTCATATGTGTTTTTTTTTTCCTCGATAGCGGCATCACTCCTTCATTTTCCACGTTCAGCAAACTACCTGCTCTTTCTAATTTTTAATTAGGAGTACTTAACCTTTTACTAAATCTTGAGGTTTCGAAAGTACCTGGCCTTGACAATATTCAAATAACTTTTCTAAAGTGATATTTAGAATGGTCTGCTGACTCTCTTACTGTAATATTTAAAAATTCAATAATATCGGCAGCGGTTCGCCAATCTGGAAATTAGCAAACGTTGTGGCCGTACTTAAGCCCTGAAACAAGCAAATAATACCAGATTATAGGTCATTGTTTTTGGTTCGTACCAGCTCTATAATTTTGGAGCATATCATTAAAGGAGCAGTGGCACCAAATTTCAAACTTGAAGGGGGTCCGCCCTGTGTACAGCTGACGCGGAGCCTAGCTAATGTTCCAGCCGCACACAGTCGTACCGTGCACGATTAATGTCCCCTTTCCGTAGCTCAAGTCATGGCAGCTACATGGGTTTGTGCGAATAAGGCAACAAGCTAGGTCAACAAAAAAGAACACTTTATTGCTTCATTAGCAATGTCCCATAGAGGAACTGTCCGCTCTAGGAATACAACAATGGGTAGGTGCTTACGCCTCTGGTCGTCAAAGTCATTAGCTTCTAGGGAATTCGTGGGGCACCATCCTTCGTGGGTGGTGGCGGGTGCCAGAGAGCGTGTCCGGTCGTTGGCATGCTTGTTTTCATCCTTGGGACGCCCTGTTTCCCGCTTCCCGACGAGCGTTGCTTCCTTCGCTGGGGGAGGGGCACCCGTTTCATGAGCCTGGAAAGGGGAAAAGGGTGTGCCGGCCACTGTGTGACTAGTTCTTTTGTACGAGGCTTCATTGTCTTGTTTCATGAAAAGATAGACATGTCCTCACCTGCTCGCTGCCATAAAAAGGAAAGGATCTATGTGCGCATGTGCTCCCCCACAAACTCGAGATTTTGCTTTCATTCGATTGCGTGGTACCCAGGAGTTTTGTTAGAGAATTATGAATCATGTTTGGTACGTAGAAGTTATTCGATTTCGAGTGCAAATAGCGTCCAAGGCTCATCGGCGCTTTGCCAGACATGAAACATCGATAGTATTTTAAATGTGTTCAGCAAGCTACTAGGCCACGCTTCAGGAAACGAGTGACGATGAGTGAGCAGCGTTGAACGCCAACAATTTGAGTGTTGTCATCATGGTGCTTACATGTGGTATCGTCTGGCGGTGACGCCTGGCTGGCTAGCAGTGGATTCTCTTGCTTTGTTTTGCTTGCTTTGTATCGTGCCTTCGTGTAAAACTAGCATTGTCATTGTGCCGCTTCGGTTGATTTGTCGTGAAGTTGTGATCACAAATGTGATTATTTGAAGCTGCGGTCATTGTGAAAGAGTAACACACACACAGCGTTTGTATGTCTTACCATCCAGCGTGCCTCAGGTGTGCATCTCCGGCTGCCTCATCACTGCTCAGTCCGGCGTCGATTTCAGAATCATTGCTCAGAAGTGAATCAAATCGAAAATGATTCGCCATGCCGCGAATGGCTGCGATTCCATATTCCGTGGTGTTTTCATAATTTGCTTGTGGACACTTATGACGATGGCGACAATAATGGGGGTGGTGAAGACATGCTTATACTTGTGCGCGCTGAGCCGACGAAATGTCAATCGAAGGTCGCATCATTATTTCGTTTCGCCACGTGATCCACAGGGTGAAACGACTGCAGGAGGGGACTACTTGGCAGCGCTGAACGTTCGTGGGCTTTGCACCTGCTTCGAATTGGGTTCTTTACTGGTCATACTAATCGATATTACGCATATGATTTGTCCTTCTGTTGCAATGTTTGTTCCAAATTGCTACTAGGAGATTGATAACTACATGTTGACACAAAAGAATGTGACTTGCGTGAAGTTGATGTCAATGCTCTTTTAACATATACATTATAGAATACCTAAATGCACAAGTATACTTTCACGGTTATAGCACGGCTTTTGTGCTGGCTAATCTATTGTTACACAGTTACTTCAATTTAGGCACGACATTGCTTCTTCCCTTGACGACTGAAAACAGGTTGATATCATATTTATTGAATATTCGAAAGTCTTTGACATGGTTTGCATGCTAAACTTCTAGCTTTCTCAAGAATTTTTTTGGCAACAGGAAGGTGGTTGATTGGATAGCTGGTTACTTGCTGTCGCTCTCAAAATTTGTTACGTTTAACCATGTGAAGTCATCTGACGTAAATATCACATCAGGAAGGGGCTTAAAGACGCGGTTCTTGGTTTGCTTTTGTTCATTATTTATATAAATGACGGAGAAGAAATTTTCTGTCACACTCATATTAAACTTAGAATGTATGCTGACGGCTGCTTTATTTGTAAATACGTCTTCAATACTCAAGTAAAGATCAGGATGCGCTAAATAATGTTTCTCTTTTGCCTTTTTTAACTGCAGTGAAATATGGGAAACATTAAAAAGACTAGTAAAGACGTTTTCGAATAAGAAACAGGCTCTTCATTTTTCATATACAGTACGACTAATCATTGAGGTCAAGAGAATAATCAAATTAGGTGATCTATGCATCAGCGTAGCCTTCATTTCATTATCACCGAAAGAGTTATGCTACTTGAATGCAACTGTGCATAGAGGCATGGTGACAGGGTTTTTATATGTTTTGTGATCTTTCAAAATAAATCTTTGTTGGAAGTGGCACTCCGTGTATATATTATCTCTCTTCTTCCGTGTCTTATTCATGCTTTAAACTTCGAGATTGTTAAACCAACAAGCCCAGTCTGCCATTCTTACCAACTTGTTTACATTCCACACTAGACTGAATCAGCTTCCAGGAGGCAGCAAGTCAGCACTGTAAACTGCTTGAAACATAGAAGAAGCCCTTTTGCATTGAACAGCTTGTCATGACCAAAAGAAAGCAATGCATGCTAGAGAGCATTCTGCAATCATTGCAGCATTCTCCAACCATTGGATTTCTTACTATTGAATCCTGTAATGATTCTGTAACAAATTCCCATCAATTTACCTGCATGAAAGTATGTACTCCTGGTTGTCATGTCCTTTCGACCCCAATTGTACCAAACTTGTTAGATGGGATGAATAAGCCAAGTTACCTACTGTGTAGTCTACAACCCGCCTATGAGGGTGGTACTCTGTGCATTAAGGCTGCATAAGCTTCCTTGATCACAAGGGCAACAGAAACCAAGCGATGGCACTATTTGAGGCAGTGCCATTGTGGAGGCATCAGTTTTAACTGCTGCTTTTTCAAGAGAATCTCGTCAAAGCAAGTCTTCAGTATTGAATTCATTTTGAAATATTTTTCTACCAACTCATGAAGAAGCTCATACTGTAGCAGGAACACAGCAGCTTAGTCAGTTGTGCAAAGAGAAGCACTTGGTATAACTTTGTGCACGGAAGCAGGTATGGTTTCTCTGTACTCACGGTGTGCCCAACATGTTCGAAAGCTGGACGACTTGGTGTGGATGCATAATAATAATGATAATAGTAAACATGGTGAAAAGAAAAGATTTAGTGTGCACAACCCATGCTTAGATAACAAATCTGCCTACCACATGTACATGAAGGGACGCATTGAAAACAGCATTAAAAAAATTCAGCTTATCCTACGTAGCTGGGAATCTACGTTATGTGAAGAGAAGGTGACCGTGTTGCAATTTTTTTTATTGAGCGACACGTCATGAGATGACGCTAAATATATGTACAAATGGTGCACCCACAGACATATGCGGAAGAGTTGGAGATATTTATATAACCAGTTGTTTGCACTTACGCACCAATGCCAACTGGAACATGCGTATTAGGAACACCAGAAGCTGATATGAAGCACTGATACTCGCGAGGATGCTGGCCCTACACACTGCTACATAAATGAACTTCAGCGCATGGCAACTAACCACAATTGATGCTAACCCAACAAGACTGCTGGATCAAAGGAGTACATATGTAATGATTATAAAATTGGGTAGGCAGCACTGCAACCACTATTTACGTTTCACGAAGATTAGCGTTTGTTTGAAAAGCAGTTCGGAGACCTGGCGTAACTCTGTGGTGAAATGCTTCATTGTCACGCAGAATGCTTGGGTTCGATTCCATCTGGGACCCTGACATTTATTTTTTGCATTCTTTGGGTACATGCTACCGATGTCGGGTATTTCTTAACACTCGCGCATTAATTTTGCCCATGTGTGTTCTCGATGTTCCTGAGCAGATACTAAGTGTCAATCACTTGCGGCTCATACCCACATACTAGTAGCACATACCCACCCGTGGGTATGCGCCACTGTCTGGCAGGAAGTGTTTGACCATTATTCATGCCTTTACCAGCGCTTAATATACGGCGAACCATCTTACCCTCCCATGCTAATTTTAGTTAACACCAAGTCAAGTGGGTGACCACACGAGCACTCAAATGTAAGCTGTTATAGATAGACAGACAGATAGACAGACAGACAGACAGACAGACAGACAGACAGACAGAGAGAGAGAGAGAGAGAGAGAGATACGCTCAAAGTCGCCGAAGTTCGCTAAGGAATTCTTCGCATTAAAAAAAACCAACTTGTCTCTCATAAAACATGTCAGTCACAGATAAAGTGCTTTTTTTATTTGATTTCAATTCATTCATGCTGCATAGTATGCCTGTCGGATAAGCTACTGAAGAGAATAATGTTATCTGTCTAGAACATCCTTTGCAAGCTTGCAAAGAAGTTTTTTTAATCTCTCGGAAGCCAAACTGTGCCGAAGCAAGACCAAAGCAAGCATACTTCAGTGATTACTTTATTGGTTGGTAAAGAATGCATCCGAATTTCAGGTGAATGTTTCTTGGCAAGATGGAGTTTTTGAATAGGGGCCCCAAAGAAATAGCATCGAGGAAAATGCGCATATGTAAGACTCTAACGGCATCTTGTTTCTGCGTTCTGAATGCTATTTCTCAACTTGGCTGGAGGTCTAAAGCCTGCTTCAAATGCTTTGCGTCGAAAAAACATGTTGTCACCCACTCTTGGCCAAGTGCATGTTGTGTGTCCTCTCTTTTGTTTCCACCTGTCGGTTTACACCGATAATCATGTTGTATTAACATGCTATAGTGTCTCAAACTGAGAATGCTACTCTCGTACAGATCAAGTACAGCAGGCGTGGTCGCAGAGAACCAAACAACGAACATTTATTGAACTACTTTTACTTCGACGATATCCTCATACGAAATAAATACATCGCTTTTGATCAACGCGCTAAATAAGCCAATACACTAAATCAAACATAAGAACAGACAAAAGCTCATGCGAAAGACATGCGTCAATGCTCGACTTATCATGCCGGGCTCACGGGATACGACCTGGGGCCCCGTCCCCATGGACCCGCCGTGGGAAGGTGACTGTTTGTGCCAGCTGCCACATGCCAAAGAGAACCACTTATGTGCCATGTGCTGCCACCTACCCTCACCGCCTGCCATCACTGCTGGCACTGAGCATAATAGTAACGGTGGTGATGCTCGCGAGCACAAAGCCACCTACTGCTCGATGGCTCTGTACCCTAAATCCGGCCTATAAGTGAGACACGTGTGCGCCAGGAGGTGCAAATGACATTACAGGGAATGTTAGCACCCTTACAAATCCCAGTACAGCAGTTTCCTAAGGTTCAGACCTAGAACAGAGTGAGTGTCCAAAGCATTGCAGACACCATGCAGACTCGGAGCTCTTGCTTGACCCAAAGCGACACAAAGGGCTTTTGGGCCCATACTTTGAAAACTCTCTAATTCAATCGAATCCCGCTACAACAAAAACAAGGGCTCTCGTGAAAACATTTGTTGTTGTGGCATTTCATAGCAGCGAAATTTCATGTATAGACCACAAAGGTGGGGGAGATCTAGTAGCTATGACTTGACCTTTGCTTCTAAAAAGTGTTGCATTGAACTCTCACCAACTCCGACAAACTTGGCAGCACTGAGAAGCTTTATATGCACTTCCTCATGTGTAACATGCTCAAAGTCGATAGAAAATCATGAGATAAACTCGGGGTGAGGTTTATACATGAATTTCGATGTGTAAGGCTTCATATAATGCAAGACAGGTTACTTTGCATCACTATGCAAGTATCTTAATCCCCCGTGGCATGTAGTGTGTGGGAATTCAGGCTAGCCCGCTGCCTTTGCGCGGGCTTTGCTGCCTTTTCTGCTGTTCTCATGTTCCGACATGTCTCCCCTCCTCCGCTGTCTGCCGCGCTGGGAGAGCGGAGTGACGTTTAACCCTCCACCCGGTAGCGGATGTTGACTGTGGCGCCGCGCGCGGTGTCTCTGGAGAGGTTTTGCGGGCGTGCGTCGGGAGTGGGCAGGTACTCTCCGGGACAGCTCACGGTGAGCCACGCAATCTTTTCCGTTCGTCGACTCCCGTCGCTCGGCGCTCGGCGGACTTTGCTGATGGCGCCTCGCGCCCGAGGCGAATGCTCACTTTTTGTTGGCCCTCTGCGTACGCTCGGCCGAAGGGTGGTACGGTGTCCTAGTGGGTGGCCAGGATACACCGACTCGTCTCCCTCAGAAGCCAACGGGAGCGCCTTTGCTCTCACTCGAGCAACCGGGCCTTGGTCCCGGTGCCTGCGTGAATCACCTTTACCACACAGACGTGCTCGCGGCACCCTCTGTAGTACTTTTATGCCCGTGGCGTGGATAAGCCTATTTGCTTTGCCGCCGTGACTTTGCAACGGGCTGTACTGCGTTTGGTGTTGTCACAGACAATAAAGTGTTGCGACCTTGAGCAGTATCGTGTTCTCGCCACGACGACGGTTAACGTGTGCCCTGCGGCTCGCTAAGACCGGACCAACGCTGGTGCCCGTACTCCTTCGGGATGCGTACTCTACAAGTGGGGGCAGGGAGTGCTGGATATATGCAGGAGTAGAATATACGTAACCAAATACAATCTTCAGGCTATTCTCGAAGCCACGAAGCAAGAATTCTAGAGGCCCGCAGGGGTGTCTGCGCAAGTAGGCGTTTGGTGTGTAGCGACACCACGGACCCGAGCTAACGGAGAGGCTTCGACCACTTCCCACGCTTCACTGTGCGTGGTTTACCTGTAACTGTGGAAAAGGGGATCCTGGGGCTTGAGCCATTGCCGGGTGATTGGACCTTTAAGGCCCCCCCGGCGGAGGCAACACATCTCTTTTGCCCCGGCTTCACGTAGACGGTGCGCTTGGGCTGACCCACCTAGGGAAAATTGGCAGTCGCCTTTTCCTGTCTCTATTCATCTCTATGCCCTTGTCTTCCTCTCTTACTTTTGATCTTTCCTGTCATCTCCTCACTTCCTTTTACTTCCACGTTTCTCGGGGGCAAGGGCTAATTTGGTGTATATATCCAAGCTTGGGTACGTATATTAGGTGATAAAAGCCATGTACAGCTGCTGCCTGCATTCCCACTGTGTCGCGTAGCATCCCCTCATTGAGCTCCATGGTGGGCAGCTGGTTTGGATGCCGAATAAGCAACATATTACATGGGGACCCTTAACCTCTTCACAACTGATCGCCCCTCGAAGAGGTGGCACATCGATGCAATTTTTCAACTGTTGCCCACTAAACTTGACAACTTCCCCAAGCATCACATTATTCAATGCCAGACTAAGGAAAAAAAGCTAGAAATATATCACTCTTTTTGGTGTCAATGTGTCTTAAGGAAACACTAGGCTCGGGCTACAAAGCCAACAAGACCGCCAGTGGTGACTTGCTCTCTGAACTGAAGGATAATCAACAGTATCAGAGACTGCACAACTTAACAACATTCGGTGATCAGCCCATCGCCATCACCCCGCACCGCACTCTGAACACTGTAAAGGGTGTCGTATCAGATGGCGACCTAATGGAACTATCGGATGAGGAACTGTTGGCAGGCTGGAAGGACGAGAACGTCATCGAGGTACAGCGCATAAAAAGCGCACTTTTGGAGCCACAACACTTCCCACAGAAATAGTTACAGGCTACCTTAAACTGCCAGTTAGGCCATACATCTGTAACCCGCGGCGCTGTCAAGTGCCAGCGCATTGGTCATCGCACTCAGAGCGGCCGAGGGCAGCTTAGATGCGCAAAATGCGTCACAATAAAACATTTCGCCGACAATGAGTGTAACTCACTAGTGCACTGTGCCAACTTTGAGGGTGACCATCCCGCATATTCCAGGTCATGCGTGGCCTGGAAGAGGGAAAAAGAAGTAGTTTCTACAAAAATCAAGTTGAACATCAGTTTCTGTGAAGCTAGGCAGCATGTCTCCCTGCATTATGCAGGGAACACGTCTTAATGCTGAAGTGCTGAAGTGGTGCGAGGGGGCCAGCACCACTACCGCTTTCGGCGGTGCCCCGGACATCACCTAGCGTGCCGAGGCAAATGCTCCCAGCCTCCATGGAGGGAGCAGCCCCTGCTGCCCCGTCTTCATTGAACGCGGCCCCATCGAAGGCCCCTGCGAACCCTGGCAGCAGCCAGGACAGCGCACAGGCCAAAGAGGTCCCTGCAGCCTATGGCTCGGTGGCGCCGAAGACTTTGTCTATCCTGATGAAGCCCACTTTACGTACAAGACTGCCGGCGCCTCTCCTGAGGTGATAGAAACATCCACTGACGCAGACTGCGTCGAAGGAGTGGGGAGATCCCGTCGACCACTCCAAGAAAGACAAAATGCCAATAAGAGGGCCTAACAAATACTCTCAGAAATGATTCGCTTACCTCTTCCGAGACACACAGCACACTCACACGTTTGCAAGATGGAGAAAATACTACAAGGCAATTTTAAAGGCCGCCTACACAATTTAGATGATGTACAAGAGCTCCTTACAAAGTTTTCTCCAATGGTGCTCTGTGTACAAGAGGCTCACTTAAATTCAAAGAATACAAATTTTCTCTGTCAATATGTTGTTTTTTGCAAGGACCGCCATGAATTTCTCGCATCATCTGGTGGTGTTGCTATTGTACTCGACAGAATTGTACCATGCTAGCATTTACCGCTCCGAACAGCACTGGAGGCAATAGCCGTTCGTGCCATAACTGAAAACGAACTTCTTACTATCTGCTCAATATATATACCCCCACATTACCAGTTACACCAACACGAATTTCAATTAATTATAGACGAGTTGCCAAAGCCCTACCTTATTCCCGGTGATTTTAACATTCACAGCAGTCTGTGGGGTGACTCTCGTATTGACGGGCGAGGCAGGCTTATTGAGAATTTCATAATTTCCTCGACGCATGCTTGCTGAATAAAAAAGAGCCCACGTTTTTTAGTCTCATAAACAACACATATTGCTCTATCGATCTTAACCTCGTCTCCCCATCCATTTTACTTGATTTTAACTGGGGTTTGGTCAAAAACCCCTATGGGAGTGACCACTTCCCAATACATCTCAAAACACAGATATGAAATGAATCCCCACCTCATGCTCCTCTGTGGAAGTTTGACAAAGCCAACTGGGAGGATTTTCACAACGCCACTAAGATCTTGTTTGTATTGACGCTGCTGTGAATTATTTTACTGCTTTTATCATCACTGAAGCTACTGATTTTATACAAGAAACTAGTGCCACCAGTAAACGACGTGTTCTTTGGTAGAACGAGGACTGTCGCAAGGCTAGGAAAAAAACAAAATAAAGCGTGGGGGCTTCTGCGCGATTCTCCCACAGCAGAAAACCTAATTAATTTTAAACTAATCAAATCAGGATGGAGGACACGCTTGCAGGCGAGAAGGGAGAGCTGGCAGAGGTTCATATCTGGTGCGAATTTTCATAGAGATGAGGCTAAGGTCTGGTAAAGCGTAAAAAAATAAAAAGTGTGTCCTGTGCTGCCGTTGGACCATCCTTTTATGATTCCGGTATTTTGCATCACAATACATGCATATATACCGCAGAAGCTTATGCGCCACTGATGGCCTATAAAGAGATCAAGGAATTGAAACTTCAACGTGCCGTTATATACACGGATTCTTTGAGTGTCGTAAGAGCTTTAATATTTCTACATAAATGTAAAAATTCTGTCCTTGTCTCACTATACACTCTTTTCTGCACGATATGCACACTCGAGCAACACGTAGTAGTGTGCTGTGTGCCAGGGCATCGTAATATTGGGGGAAATGTCTTGGCAGATCAACTTGCTGCATCTGCCCAAGGCAACGCTGTCACCTTTACACCCATAGCGGTCCCTGCGCTTGACCTGAACCCTTTCCTTTGATGAGTGCTTAGAGCATGTTGGTAGACGTCTTGAGATAAGCAAACACAAAACAAATCACATGTAATCAAACCGAGACTTGGTAATCGGCCAACAGTACCCAGATCACGCTACAAAAAAGTAACACTCACAAGATTACAAATAGGACACACACACAGTGCACATACATATTTGTTGTCTGGCGGCAAGCAACCCATCTGTGAGAGATGTGGGGAACCGCTTACGGATCTCCATATACATACTTGTTCAGTGCAATGAGTTAGACTATCTAAGATAAAAGCACTTTTTCTTACCCTACCGACAGCAACTGCCATTACATCCTGTCATGTTCATCGGTAGGGATCCCCTTTTTAAGCTTAAATCATTGTTCATGTTTTAAAAGATATACATAGTTTTCACTCCGTATTTCGAGGCGATCCGTAGCACGACCTTTGTACAGAGGTCAAGACTGCCGTGGTCACATTTAAGGCAGTACCTGCCTCGCTACCTTTGGGCTCAAGGGCACGCATTCACGAGGCATTCGTGCTAATTTCATATCTCGTCAGTCTAGTTTTATCACCACGAACAGTGCCTGTTATCTCTGCTACACACATTTCACCTCACTTTCATGATTTTAATGTATGTTTTAACCTGCCTCAGGGCATGGAATTTTAGGCCTCTTTACAGCCACCTAACAGTATCATGCTTCCTATCCTGTCATATCATATCAAACCATGAGCCATGGTTATCTTATCATTAACCGTGGTGCTCTTTGGCCAAACGTGGCCCTTGTGCCATTAAAACCCATATATTTTTATCATCATCATCGAGAATTCTAGAGGAGCGAAACTGCGCTCGCTCTGGCGCCCTGAAAAAGCCACGCAATCGGGCCCTTTGTAGTAAAACTGCACTAGCGGAGGAGGAAAAACGCACATGCTGCTTTCACTGCGCTCTCGTTCAAAGCCACTCTGTGCCAATTCTTCATTCCTGCTTCACATTCAAATGGGTGTTTCAGTGTGTCCTTGCCGCCTCCAAATTTTCGGCTCGTTTCCTAAGAGACCAGCTTTGTCGTCGTTGGTTGAGAAGGAAAAATCAGCATTGTTCCTGGCTGCAAAATTGAAAAAGTTCCAAATGTCTTCGGTTGTAGGCACGTTCTAGGTAGGAATCGCACCCATGCAATCCTCATGGCAGACAGCTGTTCGACTATAGAATGACAACACTGCTGAAAGTTGCTTCAAAAAGGAAATTTTATATGAATGACCTGCAGTGTCATGTGACACCTATATGTCATGTAGCATGGCGCGGCACAGTCCCTGTCAAAAGTGCTTGTCACAAACGTAGTCACGAGGTGTCAGCTCGTGATCTTAGTTATGGTGCGAGCCCACACTCTAAATGTGACACCGGGTCACTAGGAGCTTTGAAGGTAGTTACCTTTTTCTTGCAGGATGCGTAACCACTGTTGCCGTTCAGCACAACAAATTTCTACCCCATTCTGAGAAAGCATTACTTGAATTCTGCACAGCGTTCTCTTTTGTCACGGCGTGAAAACAGTGCCAAATCAGTCAGCTTCGTTGGTGCATCACACTGAAGCCACTGAGAGCGCGAAAGAGACAAAAAGCCTGCACATTGCAGAGGGATTCGCGACAGGTTGTGGGGAAATTTTTCACCCAAAGCCACCCATGCATGCGCACTCACAGCACGCGAGCGAGAGGAGCGTGTACGCGGCAGAAGTCATCTGCAACAGGGCCATTACTAGCAGCTTGTTTTAAGTGCCTTGCGGCCTGTGATTCTCGCAGTATCAATTAGTAACTGCCACTGAAATATCTGTCACATCTAGTCATTCATGTTACACATAAAAAATGAGAAAAAATTCGCTGTGTGCGAGATGCTATCATGATTTTTATGCATCGCTTCTATAGAAGTGCATGTAAAAGATGCCAACACGCCGAAAGCGTCATCTGCTGAGTGTTGGTGTAAACCACATCACTCCATGGCGCGATTGTGTCGCTTTGCTGCCTAATAGTATCTCCTCTTCAAATATTTTTTACTCCGTGTCCCGAAGCATGCTAAGTGCGCAGCACCTCGAACAAGCCCGCTGAAGCTCGTTAGAGACCAGCTGAAAAGGTTAGAGACCAGCTGAGTCCAAGCTCTGGACTAATGCAGTCATAAGCGAAAAACAGGAAAGCTGGAACACGAAGTGTCGTTTCACAACTTTATTGCCTTTAATCTTCTAATGCGTTGGTTGCGTACTTCCGAAGCTTGTTTATATTGATGATTGCGACAATAGCGATGGCAGTTTTCTGCACAGCAGTTGTGGCAAACGGTAGTTCTGTTTTCAATCTGTGTGCACTGGTCATGCGCATGCCTTCAGAACTGCATTGCTATCTATAGTTGTGCCTACCTACTGTGGCTTTGCCCACAGCATTGCTTTGAGTCTGTGCGTGTGATATGCGCATGCTTTTGTGGTAGCCCATGATTCTGTTGACAAGACTGCATCTGTGTTCACAGCGGTCGCAGCAGAACGTAGTTGCACTTAGACGCGGTGCGTGCTGGTCCCGCGTGAGCCTTCACATTGTTGGTGATGTCATTCACTGTCACAGGACTGGTGACGAGCTGCAGTTTTATTTTAAACGCTACGTTGAAATCATGGCGGAAGTTCTTGAAGAATTATTTCGCCAGATTATGTACGTGCGTTAAACCTGCTGACGACATCATGGTGCAACAGAATCTAAAGTTGGGCTAGTTGGATATGCATGGTATAACTGTCGGTTATACCATGCATCATGGTGGATGAACGATCTGATGCAGAACATTTCAGTGAAGAAAAATTTTACCAGGATGTGCGTGTGGTGGCAAAAAACATGTCTCTAATGAAGACATGGCTCTTCAGATTCAGCTGCACAGCTCTGGCAACGAGATATTACCGTGTTTGTTGCAAAATTTTGCAGCAATCTTAGGCAAGCTCCTTTCCCTGTGTGGTAGCACTTGAGAGAACTTTGTTGAAGCAGAGATACCCAGAAAAAGTATTTGTAATGAGGAGACATTTTTCGCATTATTTTCTATGAGGGGCTGACGAAAAATAAAAAAATTGTTCCATGTGGCAGAAATTTCGTTGTAGCGATATTTGTTGTAGTGGGGTTCAACTTTATGTTGTCGGCAAATAGTCTCAAAAAGTTAATGTCCCTTATGAGGAGTTCTGAAATGTGGCAGGACAAGCGTGTTGGTGGCAGTTGCCTAGCTAACTCTGAAAAGTCGATGCACATGCGTATTGAGCCATGCTTGTCGCACTAGAATAAATGGTCAGGTCCACTAAGCAGCAGCAACTTTCTCAGTGACAGACAGCCTTGCGGTAGAGCAGCAAGACGTGTACTTAGGTGAGTTGGGCAAGTTGCCCTCGTCTGTTTCACATGTTGCAATGAAAGTCCTTCAACATTTCAGATGCCTCACTTGTTGCGTACAAGAGCAGTTTTCACCATTTCAGAAAAGATTAGCTTAGGCATCATTGGATCATACGTTGCACCTCCCTAAAGTAGCTAGTGAATTGGTAGCATGAACCACTCAAAATGTCCTGCAACATCTATAAGGAGCTCGAGGAATTAACAAACCTGCCATAAATTTGCAGAGGCAAGGTGATGATGGCGACCAGACCGGGGATCGGCAGGTGCCACACGCAAGAGCACATCTGCCTGGCGGTCACAGAACATGACCGGAGGAACATTCCTGCCCTGCAGTGTAGTTCAAAGTGCTCTGAGGAGGACTTGTTTCATTTGCGATGACTGCCCGTAAATTCAGAGTGGCCCAGTCGTGTTGCATGTCCTTGTTCTTGCGTTTCACACTGAAGTACAAGCTTCAAAGTGTGGAAACACAGTCTCGATTAGGATGGCATACCTAGGCAGGACACATGCCATTTTACTACATCCATATTGTCACAAAGTTTGGGCAGAACCTCGTAACAGCAGCTGCTCTAGAATAGAAAGATCACAAGGTTCCTTTGGGAATGGCCCTTCCACTGTTCAAGCTGTGGTGGTAAAGCACCAAAATGGTGCTTTGCAGCAACAAGCTTGCTGGTCATCATCCCTGATGCTGGCCTTCAAAACAGGCTCAGCCATTGCTTCCATGAGAGGTGTGGTCAGGATTGTTCCTTAGAAGCCTTCACCCTTTATCCTTCCTCGTACTCGTAATGGCAGCAGATCTCAAGCTGCTGATGTACACATACTTTGGCCTGCCGAAACCTTGCCCTACCGAAGGAGAGCTTGGCTTGTCCACGAAATGAAGCTCTTCTGATTCAGTTTGCTTAGTTATTGTTTGCTTGAACAAATGGGGCAGTGAAAAAAAAATTTTGAAACACACTTAAAACATGCATTTTGTGTAGTAATGCACGCTTCCATTTTCAGTGGAGCCATGCAAATAGCATCAAATTTTTGGGTGCGAAGCGAAAGGGTGAGTGTGAATTGAGTAAAATATTTCTGGATATTTTTAAAATATTTTTCGAATACTTCAAAGTAAAATTGCAGAAGAAAAAGTTGAAAAGGGTTTCTATGCATATTCTTGTGAGATAGCTATGTGAAAGCGTTTATTTTGGCTAGGTGAGTGAAGCACCAGCCGACAGGCCTTTCACAGTTGTCTTATCAAAAAGAATACAATGCAGAGGCTATTTTGTAGTTACATACGTGATTTGGTGCAACCGAAGTGTTGCCAACAACACTTCGCGTGTGGATGAAAAAGGTGCTATTTTTTCCTCCCCTTCTTAGAATACCCAACTGACGTGGTGGACAAGGGTATGTTCCCTTCGAGTTCAGAGTTTCAAGTCTGCCTTGTAGGAATCAATATATAAGAACATCTAAAACTTTGGGTGCTAAATATTTTTGGCGTCTGGTTTTTTGGATCGCTCTCCCAAATTTCAGGTCCAGGAACCGTTTACTGAGACCCCACCTCTGCCACTTCTATCATTTTTATGTTGGAGCCAACATTTTCTTCAGTCAATACATCTGGGAACGTGCGATAGCCTGAAAGGCAGGTTTGCTAGAATATGAGAGGGTGAAGGGAGGCTCACTGAAAATTTAAAGCGGCCGCTTGAAGTCGGATGACTGTATTTGTCTTTTGGACGGTAGCCGAGTCTGAAAGGCAGCTTTGCACGCTATCAGAGTGTAATGAGGGGAAGCATTATAAAAATTTGAAGGCACCATTTTTAATTCACTGTATTTGTTGTTTGGAAGTTCAAATACTAAAAGACCAGAGCAAATCGAATCGAATAGCCTATATTATTTGAAAAAAATGTTCCAAATTTTGAATATTTGCTCACCCCAAATTTGCAGTGGGTTGTTTTTTTTTTTTTGCTAGAAAAACGTAATGGGGAAAGATTTAAGCGGAAGTGCGATTTGAAAAAGAAGTTTTTTTGATCTGCAGCAATGAAATTTTTTGTTGTATATAAAGGTTTTTATGCTGCTTTCAGATATGTAATAAGTTTTCTAGTGAGTTGCACAGTTCTCATTGTGTATCATGACAATGTTTAAAATACTGTTTGTTTTGGACAAATTTTTTATGTCGTTGAACTTTATGGTTCTAAGTCATGAATGTTTTATATTGCTCCACATTACTGTAGAATGCAAATAAGTATCACGAAAGTGCATACAAGACAGCTTATTGGACAAGAAGAATTGTTATGTGAGAATTCTGAAAATTCTCAAACTAATTAGTTGTTTTAGGTTTGTAATAATTATACAAGTGATATCAAGTCTTGAAGAAGATATTTGCACCCTTCACATATTTAGGAATATCTAAGAAAAATTTCATCTTAATCTGGCTATCAGAAGTACCAAAAGCATGATGTTAAACTCAAGAAGTTGTCCAAAAATGCATTAAAGCTCATCTATGTGGCAAACATGTTTTTAAAATGATTCTTACCATTATGGGAGCTTGGTAATCTTTATTATTTAGAGAATGTGGCTTTCGTGAACTCCTCATGTGAAATGCAATGGCAAGCAGCCAGGTGTTTCCAGGGGACTCTTGACAAGCTCTTTTTTAGTTTTAGTAGCCATCTTGTGGTCTTTAAAAGTGATTTTAGCCTACTTCCAGTTTAATTCCAATATTCGGTCTTTTTTTCCTGTGAATGTAAAAAAAACTGAATTCGTGAAAGCAAATAAAAGTTAAAAATATGTAATTTTGGAAAGAAACTTGGGCTTTTTGACTCCCTTAAGGGCACCGGGTAGGCCCTATACATCACATGCATCTTTGGTCTTTTTGGCCGTCTTTGAAGTCACAAAAGGAATATTCACATTTTATTGTATTCAAATTTTGCCAAAAATGTCACCACTGTACATATGTGTGATGTGCCTAATAATCAGCCCAATACTTTGATGTGAGGGCGGGCACTGCTGCGATGAACCTCCCAATGGGGAACCTTGCGCAGGCTTATGTACTTGGTGGTTAATGCAAACCATGTTTAGTGGGTAATTAGCAACGTTCCCGGCAGATTCTCGGCATGTATGTACTAAGAGGTTATATTGTAATGAGCGTTGAATGTGTGGTCTATAGGTCGGCAAAATGAATGGAACTTACTCAATAAGTATATTTTTCGCATAGGACTCACTCAAACTCTGACTCCCAAAACTTTTCCTCAAACGGACTCACTCAGACTCACCAAAATTATTCGCAAGCGGACTCACTCAGAAGCTCCAAAATATAACTTAGCCGAACTCAGTCGGACTCAGACCCGTCAAAATTTAACTGAAGCGAACAGACACACTCGCGAACAGACTTACTCTGAAACAGACACTTTCGCTACAAAAATCAGCAATATTCAATTTGGCCCGACTTATCCCCCCCCCCCACAAAAGAAAACATTTTGATTGGTGTGTGTTTTTACCGAGGATATTAATAAAACATAAGTTTTTTTTTTTTTTTAAGTTTTCAAGGCCTTCAACAGTTGCTCCCCTCCCTTGAAAAAAATCATCACTATGGGCCTGGGGGAACTTGACAATATGTTCAAAATAACACATGATGTAAAACACATGATGTAAAAGATTTACTATTGCCATGCAACTTTGAAAATATATATATATGAGATAGCTTTCACCATACCAAACAAAGTTAATTCTTGTGCCTCTCAGTGTCTATAGTAACATCACACAATTTTCACAACAGGCACATGCGCTTTGACAGCATTGAATACAATGAAGATGAATATCCATGCAATTTGGAAGTGTGGTGACACCGGGCTCATCAATACATTCATCCAGGCTTGTCATTCGGTGGTTGTGCAGAATGCTGTAATGTAAATCTCTTATTTCAGCAGAAAAAACGCTGAAAACCATGACGTGACTGTGTTGTGCTTTTTAAACCAAAGTTTCGAATGGGGCAAAGGTCATTGAGGTTAAGTTGTCTGGCAGTTTTTTACAAGAAATACTGGTGTTTATTGAAGTATTCGCTGGTGTTAATGTACATGTACATCCTGCATAAGCCTGGTCTTTGGACAATAAATGATCATCTGCACTACAGCACATATGTCTGCGTCTTTTTATGTAGACATGACTGTGTAAGCTTTGTTTTGTGCTCGGCAGCTCTGAATAAAGTGTTCCAGCGAACCCCGCCAGCCTTTCAAGGCAGCTACTTCAAGCGTCATCTAAAGAGAAACCATGTACATGCATATCCATGGCCATTCTCATGAGCAAAAATGTCCGAAATCACTTTTCTTGGGCAAGAATACAAAAAATTGGAGAAAAGAGCTAACTCTACCAAAAAAAATAAATAAATAAATGACCAATCGTCCTACCACCAATTATCGCCACAGCGGTGGAAAGCAGAGTAAAAATAATCTGCGAGCTCGGCACCAACCGCTATACAAAGACGTTTACTTGCAAAAGTTTCCGTAAAAAAAAAAGACTGAAAAAACGTGACGCCATGTGTCAATTCCCTACATTGCAGGCGCCAGCTAAGCAATAGCCCATATATAACTAAGAAGGGCAGGGGTAGACGTTTTCCACTGGTCATTTTCCACTATCTTCATTTCAGCACTATCACAGTTTCATTCCTCGGCCCGAAGAAAAGCGCAGGACATAGTGTGTTCCAGATCCCATCTGCTGACTGCCCCACTTCGTGCAATGGGGAAACCTAGAACTTCCGTGAAAGATTGCGGCCAGTCAATGAAACAGCGAACAGAGCGCGATGACTGCGAGCAGTTTGACCAGCATACTAGTCGCGAGGGCATGGTTAGAGCTCGTTGCTTAGTTTTGTAAGCTCCATGCATTCCTTGGGATGCACAAGGAGTGTGAAAACAGGTACGAGAAACTTTACCCTGGGAAACGCCTGTGCTGTCAAGCTTTTTGCAGTGTGGACTGCATGAACACAATGATGGGTGAGGGACCAAAGCTGACTATGAATGAAAACACGTTTGAAAAAAAAAAATACAAAAGCATGGGCATTGCTACTTTGCGTCGGTACGACTGAACTACAAAGTTGTTGGGTAAATGTGGAATCACTATCTTACAGAGAGACTTAACACTTCAAAGATGTCATTAAAGTTTAAAAGCCATTGAAATCGCCGAGAGGTAACAAAATCTCAGACCACATTACAGCTTGAAGGAACTTGTTTTTGCAAGTAATGAAGAATCACATACGGCATGAACAGTGTTTATACTCCCTTCCTTTTTGAAATCTGGCTGCCACAACTTTCAAGGTACCCTAAAATTATCAGCCGCTTTTTAATTGGATGACAAATGCCGATGGTCTCTGTTGTCGCTGCATTTTAACAGAACTTGGAATTCGGCGAGATGGTGCATAGCTATCCGAAAGTTTTGAGCTCAAAACAATGCCTTCACAAGGCATTCACAACAACCCATCCTGTTTCTCTCGTTTTTTTTAATATCTTGTTTGGTGCTCATAACCACGATGTTAGAAGTGTAGGTGAACCGATGGAGTGCCGTCACCGCGCGCTAGCTGCGCTTAACTTTGGTTCCTCCGCTCCACCGCGCCGCGATATGGCAGGAGCAGTCACGTGGCTCACAGCTGTGCCAGTGACGAGCGGGCACCGTTCAGACCACAGTGTTGGTCAGACAAAGCAGTTCGAGCTGTGCGTACGATCCATTTTGTTGGTGTTATTAAGTAAGTTTGTTTTGTTTTAATTGTTTCACACTTAGATATTTCACAATTTGAGCCATCGAGTCATAGGGACACTACAACGCCTTTCGCGGAGTTTTTTTTTTTTTGCTCCCCACATAGCACATATATCGCCATTTTCATATCTAGCAGTCAGCGAAATATGCATTACTCGTATGTGCTGCACTAATAACTAGCTTCTATAACAAAACTGTACTATTCTATTTGTATATATTTGTGTATATTTAATGTTATCAACAATGTAACATTGATTTTACTGTTACTGTTCTTGAGTATTTAAAGTGTTATTGCTGTCTCCGATCTTGTATGAGTATTATCTAATGTTCATGCATGCACATCATGTTCTCTATTATTACTTTTGTTTTGTTCTGATGCTGTTGTAATTCATTTTTTTTCTTTTGGTCTTTTAAACTTGTCTTATTTTGTTGTGGTTTCTGTGAATGTATGTATTTATGTGCAGCCCTCCTGCATGACCCAATTAAGGTCTGCAGTATTGCATAAATAAATAAATAAATAAATTGTTGCTTGCCTGTAATTGTAGACTTTAGGGGTTCGTGGTGTAGTTCTGCCCGGGCAGCACTGAAAAATATTCATGAGTGATGTTGTACGAGTATCGATATGCTTTTCTTTTTAAGGTGGTAGAGAATCATTTTTTTTAATGGTCGTAATTTCACTGTAAAATGACAAAGGCATTGATGTGAGTCAAATTTACTCCTAGTAATGAACGTTACTTGCACGAAAAGTCAATGACAATGAGTTATGACCGTCAAATACCCCGGTATACATGTTGCAACTGATGAACTGTTTGTAGGCTCTGATTTTGCAGTACTCACCCATGAAAAATTAAATATTACAGTAGCAAGAATGTAATATGTACGTCATCAAATATTTGAGGCAGAAATTCGCTGTTTTTCAGCCACTTCTCCTATTATGAAAATCTGCTGTTGTATCGAAGAAAAACAAAAGTGTAGTTGAATGCAATATATATATATATATATATATATATTGTTGCCCTCTTGGCAAATGATGGTGTCGCAAATTGCTCAAAGTGGATACGCTTACCTGGCAAAACCATGTACGAATTGAATTACGAACATTTTTTTATTTAGTCAATAATGTAATCGAGCTTAAGACCACAGATATATTGTCTCTCATTGTCTCCCAGGTATTGTTTCTGAATGTTAAAAAAACACACTGGTGTTTATATTGATGCGTATACATGAGAATATTAGCCGAATCACGCAACAATATATTTTATGCTACCCTAAGTAAATACACGTTATTTCGCTATGCTCATTCGGCAACCAAGGTTGGCTCGATGTTTTGCTGACTGCTCACCCCGACGAGTGTTTGACACACTTGATGTTCACTCGGCCATCGACAGTGGCCCTAACCACGCTCCCGACCAAGTGCCAACGTAGTCTGCAGCGCACCTCAGTCCGACCTTTTTCGAACGTCTAGGGGCCAGTGATGAAGTCGGCTGCCGACAACATGCCAGCCATCCGCCAATGGTCGGCAGTCAACCAAGGTTGCTTGGGTTGTCATCACGTTGCACTCTTGCATTCGTTGTTGTTTTTTTGTGTGTGCGCGATAAGAGTTCATGCTGTTCGTGTGAGCAAGTCGTAAAATGGGAAAGAAGGTTTTTTGTGCCCCAGTGCAAATCTGGCTACAACACCTGCACGCAAAAAGTCGATTTCACAGTGCGAATTAACGTTTTTGATGCCATGAATCACAGACACCCTAAGAAAGGTCTAAGATTAGGCCGGAAGGGTATTGAAGGGCTAGAGTCCTGTCTACAGTGGCTGAATATAATTGGGAGGAAGAAGTGAAGGCAGGACGAATTGATCCTCATATTTTTTTTTTTTTTTCACAAACCACTGCTGAGGGCTTGCGAGTGACTACTCTGTCGAAAATCCAGCTGTCCGACTACTTGTTAAAAAAAATGCAATTTCAAATATGTGTTAACTGCAAAGTTTAGTGAAGATGTTTCGGAAAAGTTTTTTGGTGTTACGCCAAGCTGGAGACCAAAATTAACATACCTGCTTGCCAAGATCCTTGCAATTATACAGCATGCTATCCATTTACAGTCTCGCAAAGCCACCCAAGTACGGGAATTCCCAGTTACTACCTAGTAAAGATCAATGACTTTTTAGCTTGTGTGATTCAACATCAGCTTTCAAGGAGGATTTGGCCAGCCAGTCCCGCTTAGATGAGCTTAAGAACAGGCTTGACGAATTGGTGCAGGATAATGTTGAGTGCGACGATGTATTGAACTCAATGCCTGCATCAGAGAGTGTTACCGACTGCATTATTTATTATGTGTGCGGGTTTCTTTGCCGAGAACTTCTAAAAATACAAATTGTTCTAAGTGCGAGCTTGGACAGAGTGGGCATCTGATATGTCAAGAGCTGCATCAGCTCTTGTAGTTTTGAAGACAATAAAATGATTTATGCACCCTGATGTCGCGCTGTTTGATATTTTGTAAGAAGCTGAGCGAAAATTTCAGAAGCACGCCGGCGATAAGGAAGTGGATGATTCGACTATTGACTTTGTGGTAGATAACTACAACCTCTCATTTCCATTTAAGGAACATAAAGTAGACATGATGGCGCAAGTGCTCCACTATTATATAGAAGTGCGTATGCGCTAATATTGCAAACAAACGAAAAATAATGAGGCGAACAAGTCTCAAAAGTTGCACAAGCTTTCAAAACTAGTCCAGTGAGTTTTGCTACCTCGAAGTCACAATGCATAGCTATTGTTTTTCACATGTGCCTTCAATAGTGCCTTCCATTTGAGTTGAACAGCTGTCCTATTCTGTTTGTGGCCGTTTAGATATCAACGCCTCTTTACATCGCTGTAATAAAAATGTATCGTTTTTAGTTAAGAGTTGCTCCTTTGCTTTGAAAAGTCTCTATAAACCTACATGTGCGGTTCTCCTCTCTCCGAGTGATAACTACGCTTTTTAACAATGAAAAAGTATCTGTGCTTTTATGCGCTGAAACCACGATATGAATATGAGGCATGCCGTAGTGAAAGGCTCCGAATTTTCGACAATAGGGTGTTCTGTGACGTGCACTGGCATCGCAGAATGGTGTTTCGTCTGTCTCGTCTTCCATTTTTTTGTGCTGTCTTTTTTACTTCAAATATGTACCAAGAAGCTTGAATTCACACGCTTCTCATCCCACAGTACTCGGGCCTGCTTCATGAAAATGCGACCACGACACAAAAATTGAAATTTTGTTTTTCTACTGCAATACTTCGACTAACAAGTTATTTTTGTCTTACTATTATGTAAATATTACTTAAGAAATAACTTTTGTCATAATTACACGTGACTTTACCATCACATGTCTGAATTCACGATATGATATTTGTGCATGCGAAAACATATGCTCCTATCGTGAACCTTCAGTGTGGTGAATTAAACGTTTTTCACAGCTATCTGCACTGTATAGTCAAAGTGTAGTGATTTTTTGTCACTTTTTTTAATTTGTGTACTTTTGCACTCATTATCGAACAAAGGCAGAAGTTTTTTTTTTTTTTCCATGTTGCTTTCATGGCTCCGAAACGACCTGCGCCTGAGCCACGATCATTGTGGCGCCATCTCGGGCCCTCTCTGCAAAAAGGGGACAGAAGTTCTTCGCTTCCGAAGGTGCCGTCGGTCCATCTAACGTAATTATAACACCGTGCTCTTTCCAAATCGCCACATTTATTCATGAAAAAACCACAGCGGCATCTGAAGACACGACTTGTTCAACACAACAGAGAGAGAAAGGGAGCTCTATGGTTGCAAATTGTGCTGCTTTGTCATCTTCAAAAGTACATAAATGAAGAAGCTGTAGCATTTCACTGATTCTTCATTGATTAGGTACATAACTGTAAATCGAACTCAGTGTGGATCACTATGTCACATAATAAAGGTGGCCTGGAGTTTCATGTGTGTCAGAACATGCTGCACAGCCCACTTCCATGCTCTCCTACAGCCATGTTCATCTATTTCAAAGATTTGTGACTTCAACTAAAGACACACAATAATGAAATGATCGAGAATTATTCAGTTTTTCTGGTCGCTAGTATCTTGCTTTGCTACATGTTCTTCTCTTTTCTGGGAAAATATCAAGCACGTTTCATAGCATGCATCAACATAAATTGCTGTTTCTAGTTTGACATAGACTGTCAACGGTGTACTCTATAGAGACATCACCTACTAACATTAAAAAGCGAGCTAGTGCAGTGCATAAAAACTACTATTACATCACCAAAAATTATGGGTTTTCTCGAGTGAAATTATTGATGTCTTGTTAGAAATTCACATTTAAGTTTTGAAATCATCCCACCACGAACTAAATAAATTCCCTGACCAAATACACTGCAGAAAGTGCTACGAACATGCATCTTGGAGGTATGCTATATACATTGCTTTTGGAAGTGTAGTGCCATCACATGATGCACCTAATTGGTGCATGCTGTTTGACTCCCTACTTTTAAATAAGAGTTATAAATAGTTGAGATCCTATATTTTTATTCAAACATATGAGTGGTTTTTATCAATGACCTCTTCTGAAACAAATTTTGAGGGTGTGAAAAATGAACAGTTTTGTCATTTTAAAAATTCTTTGCATTTACAAACTGGAACATTAATGCAAATGCAAGGCATGCCATAGTGGGAGGTTTTATATATCTGGAACCATACGTTGGCCAAATAAATGGAGCCCACACAGACTCATTCATTAGAAATGTTTTTTGCTTAGAACTCGCCAAGAAATTCTGCTCAGGTGAACTCAGATTCATGAATATTTTCATCAGCCAGACTCACTAGGTGTCAGTGCTTTTTATCACTCGGAAATATTTCCTCAGGCAGACTCACTCGGCCTCAGACCTCAATTCTGAGTGAGTGGACTCATGAGTGAGATCGCCGACCTACGGTGTGTGTGTACTAAATGCTGCAGCTAGCTTTTATATCCTTCACTATCTTATGTCATGCTTCTGTACATAATCCCGCTTTTGTTTATTTTTTGTGGTTATTTTGTGGGCTTGCTGCTTTCGTACAAATGATTACGCAAACTGAGGGAACATTAAATTAAAGTTGAATTTTCTTGCTGTGCATGTGTGTCATGGAAAGCTCTTTCATAGTCCAAACATGGAGTTAGCTGCTCCAGAAGCACAATTTTTCTGCTCCAATGGCTGCTCCACAATGCTGGAAGGCATTCCCACCACTGGCACTGACCCGAAACAAGCTTTATCTATCTTCTGGCATTTTTTTAAGACGGGCTTTTGCTCACTTTGCTTGTTTGGTGCAGCAATTTTTGAAACTCTACATTTGTAGCATTTTTTGCTTTATGAAGGTAAATACATGAAGCCTAAACTGCTGCAAGCAGATACTTTCATCTTTCATAATTTTTAATGCGCCTTTGTTATTGATTGTGTTTATCTGTACCGTAAAAGCTGAATTTCAGCTGGCTGCTCAGCTGCTAATTGATGTCTGTGTTACTTGAAGTACATGCAGCACCCAAAAGTATTATTGTGGAAGAGAATACACAGGGTGACATATGCTTATATAAAAAAATAACAATACAAACAAGAATAGCAGAAGTTTAAAAAACAAGAGCAAAAAAAAACTAAGAGATTTAGCTTTAAAGGTAACAGTATGTCCCTGAATGATGACAATCAACAATCTCCCATGAAAGCTGATTCCACTGGGAGATTGTATGAGGAAACAATGAATGATGGTAGACATTTGTTCTGTAACAAGATTCTTTTTATTTTTAGAAAATAGTTACTTTTGTGGGATAAGAAACGGGGAAGTAAAAGGTAAGATTTTTTTCTATTTTTTAAACCATGGTGTGAGAATTTTCGAAAAGCATTTCTATTCTGATGTCGTTTTTGCGTGTACTTTGCAATTACATATCCAACTTAACCTTATGTGCAGTAACACAAAACATGAAGTCATAGTTACAGCTGACAAAGCAGGCTGCATAGTATTGTATCAGCTTGAGCATATTAAAGTTTTACTTTGAGGTACCAGTCCACACAAGTCTTTCCTGAAATAGGTCTGACATTTGGATGATAAAGTAATTCTTCGATTATGGGAGGAGCTAAGAGGAAGTTTCATTTCACAAAATTAAACATTCCACAGCATCTCACTGTAACATACTCAACGTCCTTAGATCAAGTAAGATTTGATGAAATATAAACACCAAAGTATTTATACTCTATTACTCGTGTTAGGTGGACAGTGTATGATGATGTGAGCCACAAGTGGGTCATTTCAAAAATGACCCCGCTGACGGGAGAGCATCTGGCTCTAATTAATCACGAGTAATCAAACAGGTATTAATTGTGTTTACGAGTGAAGAAGACGCGTTGACATTAGAGTTCAGAGACATTTGCCACCTGACACATGAGTGCATTATACTGCCTAGATTACATTGCAAATACTCGAGGTCAGAGAGAGATTCAATGCAATGGTAAAAAACACAATCATCCGCACACAGGTGCACTTTGCATTCTAAGCAATATTGCTGATGTGCACTAGAAGAGATCCTAAAGTAACAGCAGTGCATTCCAATTGGGAGCCGTAAATTATGACACATTGCATGCAATTTTGTAGGCAAGACTAATCAAGCAATGCAGAAGCTGTGCCAAGCAATGAAAAGCTTATGTAATAGCAAACGCTTTCATAAAGTCTAAGAAGTCTGTACATGAACATTGAATGAATTAATTCTACAAGCTGTGTCGAAAGACCAGACTCAAAGCCGCGTCATTTTTTTTCTAGATGTTTCATTATGGCACTGTGTACCCCATTGTTCAACTAGTTAGAGAAGTTGGCTTTTAGTTGGAGACAGTATATTTTCGGCCAATTTCAGGGATCAGAACCACATTCACAACTTTCCATTCTTTGGGTAAAGTACACAATGATTTTTAAAAGGTTATAGCCAGGCAATTGTGTTGGAGCAGGCCTTGAAAAAGACATGAAAGGTAAATAACAGTTTATGTCAGAGGTAATTATGACGACGTCTAAAATGGCAATATTATCAACAACAGTGCCTTAGTTAAGAGTAACTAAGCTAAATGTATGGCATGACGTGTGCCATAAGTGGGATGTTTCGGAAATGATCCCGATGACGTGAGAGGATCTGACTACAATTAATGACCAGTAATCTAACTAGCTACAATAAAAAAAAACTTTTCATGCATCAGAAGACTTAATGAAATGCTGCTTGTTCGTTTCTGTGAGATTCATAGAAAAGAAAAGCGCCTGGCGGGGCTATAGGGAATGGCGCATGAGTGATTCAAAAGTTTCGTTTTTACCTAGTTAGGTTGGATAGATGGTGCCATCTAGTGAGGCCCAGTTGAACCAAGCGAGCAAAAACTTTTTCACTGGCCATTGTTGCTGCTGTGGTTTTCACTACTTTCACTCTGCTGCTACTAGTGTCTGCAACCCCGCAGTAAGGTGGGCAGTGTTAGGCACTGCAACAGTGACCAGTAAGACCACTTTCAGGCGGGTGACTTGAACTGCGCTAATGGGATGTGGACCATCAAAATGTGATTTTATTTTAAAATAAGCACTTCCTCGGCACAAAGGTAACACCACAAATTTTTGTGGAGGACTAGTTGAACAATCTACGTCGACTTAATATTTTTCTTTTGTGTCCCTTTCACACATAAGGACATATATCGTCAAGGCCACTTGCAGAAGAAACATTTATATTGTCAAGTAACTATCATGTGTTACGACCAGGTGCTGCATATGTTTGAGCACATTGTCAGGAATACGTGGTAATTCACTGCGACAGGGAAGTGGGAAAGAAGACTGGAAAGAGCGATTGAAGAAAAAAAGCAATGTCATCAGTTTTAGAAATACACTGCTGTTGTTTAAGCACTGGATGACCACTGATTCTTTGCTAATTGATTTCATCGTATTCACTCACGTAATGAACGCACTTTTTTTCTCGAAAAGTCGAAGCAAAGTGGAATGGTGTGTTTATTACGCGAGGTAAATTTTATGAGAACTTTTTCAGGAAGAGCGAAAAATGCAGTAGTGCAAAAGAAGTTAGGTGGCTTAGCTTTTCGCAATTGACATATGCGCACAGTGTCAATCTTTATGAAAGGAAACACGGCAACGCAAGGCCTATGCGCTCCGGCAGCTGCTGGCAGCGCATTCAAGCAGGAGCGAGAGAAACCACAGCCTCTTTTCGCGTCATCTCGCAGCGAGCAAGACAACCATTTGTTGATGATATACAGTTGAGCCCGCTTATAACGAACCTGAGCATGACGCGGCATTCGTTCGCTGTATCCTGAAGTTCAAATGTAAATGAAACACAGCTTTTAAAAAAGTTAAAAAAGTTGTGAGTGAAAACACCAACTTTTTTTGCCCCCAAAAGTTCGTGAAGCATGTGTTTCGAAGAGCAGAAGTGATAAGGGCGGTCACGAGTTCATTTAAAATGGCAGGGTGCTCGTTCCCCGAGATCCGTGGCATAAGCTGCATGAGGCACTGGCTCCATCATCGGCCATAATTAAATCATCGCAACGGATGTCCCACCCACTCTCCCGGGTCGGAGTCGACGACGCGCTGCCACAAATCGTCGCCCTAGTTCAGAAGCTTCAGGCTCAGCATCGGGCCCAACGTCGATGTAGTAGACCTTGCGAAAACAGCTTCGCGTGCATGTAGTCGTCACCACCGCCCACGAAATATTCACCATCTCCACAGCTGAATACCGGGACGCCCGAAGCGGCAGGTTGGCTGCCAGGTGGTCAACAGCTATGAGCAAGCGCTCCGCAACGCAGCACCTAACGCGTCGATTACGCTCAAGCCAAGCGGTCATACTTTCAACAATTTGTTGAGCGGCAGGAAAAAGTGCGCTAGTCCTCCCGTCGGGCATCATGACCACACACACACACCAAGAGTGAGCAAGACGCACACATGTGCCACATATGCCAGAACGCGTGGAACAGCTCTGGGCCCATTTCCAGTCGGAAAACGAAACTAATTTGAGCCAGCATGGCCGGCGTCGCGGAGTGGTGAAGACGGGCGAAGGGGTTATGATCAAGAGAGAACAGATTTGCGAGAGAAGGGCAAGGAGTTGCCATAAAGAGAGGGGAGGATGCGGTGGGAGGGCAACCTTGAAAACCAAAACACTGGAAGGAGGCAGGTTTGGTAGCTTGCTTGAAAGGCCCGTGAAACTCGCAAGTAGAAAAACTTGAAAAGAGTGCCTGCGCACCCAGAAGTCAAAGCATGGCCGCCTGGATCGGTGCGCGTGGCGGTGTTCGAAGAATCGGTGGCCGTGGTCAAGAAATCGTTTTTTTTTTTGCGCCGGCAGGTTCTCGTGGCCTCACTAACTTCGATATTTCACAATTCGTTCCGTGCAAATTAACAGCCGTTTTCGCTCTTCCGCATGCGCGCAGAAGGCATGCTGAGCCGAGTGCGAAGTGAGCGAGAAGAAGTCCTAAACACAAAACGAATCGCAAATTATCAGAGTTGGTGGGGTAGCGTACACGCGTGCACTAGACGCAGTATATTGGATACAGTCGGTGGCCGACGATGTTGGCAAATGGTCTGGTCACTCCAGGCCGGCGACGCCAACCTCAGTACCAGCGATCAAAAACAGGGGAGATGGCCGACCGGTGTTCCAAAGAACGGTGGCAGTGTGAAAACACGGGCCTCGTCTGGCAATGCGGGGTGCTCAGAGTAGCGGGGGGGGACAAAGAACGAAGGGGTGCGTAACAAAAAGCACTTGGGGAGAGCAGCAACTAGAGGGGCGCGGAGGCAGGGTCGCCGTTTAACAGTAAGAATGTATGGGCACTTTGCCGATGCCTGATCGGTGGTCGAAATTGGTTTCCCAGGAAGTCGGCAGACTGCTGACTCCGTTCGCTGTAAACGATCAGCCGCGTTCGGAGACGTTTGTTGTAAGAGTTGTGTGCCATTTTGTGCCATTGAACCAATGTATATTTTCATAGTCGTGCGGATATTGTTCGTTTTACGCCAAAGTTTGTTTTAAGTGGGGCCGTTGTATGTGGGCTCGACTGTAGAACCAGCCGCAAGATACCACCCTCTCCCCTCCTATCAAGTTGAATAATGCAAGAGGCTGGTAATCGTTTTGAAGGGGGAGGGGTGCTATCTTGCTGCTTTTTCCATATCAGCAATGAATGGTTGCTTTGCTCGCCCCGAGATGACGTAAAAAGAGGCTGTGGTTGCTCTTGCTCCCATTTGAAGGTGCTGCCAGCAGCCGCCAGAGCACACAGGCCACGCGTTCCCGTGTTTCCTTTCATAAAAATAGACACACTGTTTGGAAACTGCTTCTTTGTTGCACTTAACTCATCTTCAGTGGTTGATAGTGCTATCTTCTGCAAGCTGTCCCGGGGCCGCCCGCGCACACCATAAAAGTGTTTTGCAGCTTTCTTTTCTCGCAATTGTTTAACCGCAATATCTGCTGTGATCTCAAGGGGCGCCCAAAAGCGTGTGCTACGACGCACTTTGCCAACTTCGCCGCAACCTCGTACAACGACGATGACGCCGCCGTTAACATTGTAGCAAGTAACCAGCATTGCAGCAAGCTATCCCCGAAGCATCGAAACAAACTGTCGATAATAAGATTAACGACAAAATACGGCCGCCGTCTCGCCTCCACGGCCGTCGTCTCGCTTCCACATGAGAAGATCCTCTACGCGTTGATAACAAGCGAAGCGAGGGATAACAAGCCAGAATAAGGGGGTGCTACCAAGTTGCGGAAATCGTTACGATCGTTTCTGGATGACAAGCTATTTTTTTCTGGTTTTGCGGAAACCTGTGAAGCAATAGCGACGAATGACCCTTCGCAACAGCAAATCCTGTCGTCGTCGCTCAAAAATCGTGTGCGCATGGTTGGGCCTTTTCGCATTCGCAGGAAGCGATCGTCGTTTGGCGCGGGCAGCTTCGTGAGCTGCGTGCTTATCAACTGCGATGTCTACACTTGCACCATTCGTGAACTCTGCTGTCGTACACAGATAAGATGGAGGACGTTTCGTGCACAGAGAGAAAGAAAAGCGATACGGCTCGTGGCAACGGGCGAAGAGGGGGGGGAAGGAGCAAGTCGAGCTGGCTTGGGGGGTGGTGAGCAAAATAATAAAAATACAGAAGAGATCCAATGGATGAGAAGGCACCAGGTGTCGGTTAGCAAGACTGCAGCGAATGACTATAGGGGATGCATTTATTACGGGGGATAAAAGAATCAAAATGTTGATGACTGAAGTAGGGGGTGCGTTTATTATGCAAGTGCGTTCATTACATAAGTAAACACAGTCAGACACTTTCACATTTCTTTCAGGTTCTTTTGTGACTTTGGGCTCAATGCTAGAAAGTATTTTTCTTTGGTGATCTAGTTTTTTATTTTTTTGTTTTTTTCCTGACTTTGGCTCCACAATTGCACTAGAGTTTCAAGAAAGAATTTCTTCACTTTTGAAATCTGCACAAAAAAAAATTTGCATTTAGATAGAATCTGTTCAGAAAATGAACAATACAGTTCCAGGTACCATGTTTTTCTTAAAAGCAATCTTCTAATACATGTACTATTTTTTTTTTCTACAAGATAAAAAGGAATATGAAGGGAAAACTGATGCAGCTTGAGGCTTCAGAGACAGCTACCCTGAATATCATAAGTGTTAGGCAAGAAAATGGCCTGTTGTCGAGAATGCATTGAAATCGAGGGATTGTCCACAGAAAAGAGAGCTTATTTTTTACCTTTTGGGATGTATGCTTGCTCATAATTATTATGGTAAACATGGTAAAACTTGACAAGTACTGCTGACTGGGCGAGTTGGTGCTTGTTAAAATGTTATTGCTTTAGCACAGCTCAGTTAGAGCGTGAAGGAAAGGTACTATGCAACTTAGAAGTGTGGCAGCTTGGGCTAGTTGGTATGGCATGACGATAGTTATAGCGCGAGAACAAAACGACGACACAGAGACGTCTGTCTTTCGTGTCCTTCTTGTCTCTGTGTCGTTGTTTTGTTCTCGCGCTATAACTATCGTCAGGTACTATGCAGTCAAGGAGAGGAAAGACAGACGACAGTATGAGCGCTAACTTCCAACTCTTGTTTATTGCGTACTCTTACAACACATTATATAGCTCATTCCACGTGACGCCGCACACATTGCAAAACCGTATATTTGTGCTGTGCCACACGTGTACGGTTTCGTCGCTTTGCAGTGAAATCGCGTCACTAGCAAGTGAAAAATAGGGCACTGTGTAATTACAGTAGGTGTTAAGGAGGAACTTGGAAAGGGGTATGGTGCCAAAAAGTCGTCATTGTGTTCATTTTCGTTTTTCAGTATTTGATCTCATAATCAGTTTTACACCATGAAAGTGCTTTGAACGTTTGAAATGCAGCTGAATTTTTATCTGACCAAAACGCCATATGCTCATGCACTGAGGTGACAGCATCTAACAGCTCATGAGTGACCAAGGATGGTCATGTGCCACTTGGTCTAGTTTAGTATGATAAGTTTGTGCAAACAGAGAGCAATGCCTGTATAAAATTCAGACTCACTCAAACCATTAACTTGCTCTTGTGTATACGGTCTTAGGCTGGACACCAGGAAAGCAGTAGAAAGCAAACTGCAGCTGAAAAGCCCTTTACCTGCTCTGCCTGCCAGTGTGTGTTCAGATCCAGGCAGGAGGCCGACTCTCACGTCCTGCACGTCCACTACAACATGGTAAGCTACCAACAACTTGACATTTTATGGGTTGCAATCATGTCGGGCTCATACAGCACCGTTGTCAGCATCTGTTATCGCCCACCGGATTCTCCTGTATAATTTACTCAAGGGTTACATGACAATATTAGTGCTGTCGAAATACCCTATCTCAGGTATATTTTTGTTTGATGATTTCAATTTTCCACACTTAGACTGGCCTAACGGGACTTTCAAAACAGGTGCTTCTAATGAGTTCCTTCAACTCGCACTTGATTTCTCCTTTGTCCAATTAGTGAACCAACCTTCCCGTGATAGTAACATTCTGGATCTCATTTTAACGTCCATCTTGAAAAGAGTTGGTCCTCTCTCTTGTCATGATGGTTTTAGTGATCATGCCCTCAATATTCAAAATCTATATTTCTCGCATCATTCTACACCTTAACTAGTACTAAATTACAAGAAAGCTGATGGTGAAGCCATTAACAGAGGCATGCAAGATTTTTGTGACAAATTCTTTTTCGCTGCGATTGGTTCAAGAAAACTGGGCACTATTCAAAGCAAAAGTACACCAACTCATTCATGATCATGTACCACGGACCGTGTTAATATATCTAAACCATGGTTCGCCAAGTCACTTCGTGCACTCAGAAATAAGAAGCCACGTCTATGTAAAGTATCCGGGAACAAGTGTGAAAGGCAAGCTTCTGAAAAAGAGTATTTGGACGCTGTATGCAAGGCGAAAAACAAATTTGTATCACATGACCTTCAATCATCAATAATCCTGTGAAACTTTGTAAAACAATCTCGCCTTCATAAAAGTCGTATCACATCTCACTTTCTGTTACCATGACGGTAATGCCAGTCCACACGATGATTTTGCAACTGTTTTCAATGACTACTTTACGTCTGTGTTTCCAGAAAAAAACTGCTTCAACATGCCTTCTTTCCCAGAAGTTAGCTACGAGTGCATGAGACCTATACGATACATGAGCCCTAGCGTCAACAATAAACAAATTAAAAATATTCATCTCAACTGTGGCAGACGGCATTGACTCGAAAATTCCTAATTTAACAGTGATTCCGTCAACTATATTTCTCGCTCAAATTTTCCAGCTGTCTTTGAGCAAAGGCGAAACTTCTTACGAATGGATAATTGGCAAAGTCATTCCAGTTCACAAATTCTGTGATGAAAAGAAGGTTTTCAACTATCGACTGTTACTAATGCAACTATCACTGACTTGTGTCCCCGGCAAATTACTTGAACACATCATCGTCTCAAAGGTAACCAGTGATTTGGAATCTAAGAATTTCTTTTTTCATAACCAACATGGGTTTAGGAAAGGTTATTCATGTAAATACAGCTTTTAGCATTTACTAATGACTTATTTCAAAACGCCGGTAATAATTCTCAAACTGACTGCATATTCATAGACTTTTCTAAAGCTTTCATCACTTAAGGGGAAAGGCACCTTTTGAAAAACAAAAAAATCGGGAAAAAGTAGATTTTTTGAAAACCACTTATTCAAGTAGTGTGTCTCATGAACTATCTGTTCTGTAAATATAAATGTCTAATTCTACACCAAAGTATATCAAATAAATTATATAACATGCTGCAGCAGCCGGCGTGCGGCCAGCAAGCGCTGAGTATACCCCAACTACGCGCATTTCCAATTCCCAAACCACGCGGCCTAACGCCGCCATCTGCAGCAGTAGCAGCGGTGTGGCCGAGGCGGAAATCGCTCATGATTGTGGGCTCTTGATGTTTTGAAATCTCTCGCGGCTCGGATGCGAAGCCGCGATTAGAGAAAGCGCGTGCCTCTCGAGGAAGTGGTCGATCACACGGCTCCTATTGGCTGCTGCGCGCGATGACGCATCTGTTCCCCTGGCTCGCCATCTGCTGCAGCATTTGCAAGGCCGGCGTTTTTTGTCTGTCCCGTTTATCATCTTCCCGCTCAGTTCTCACCTGTACTATTCAATCTTTCATTGTCTTTACTAGAGAATCTTTCACCGTGTTCACGAAAGCCCAATTGTTGCGCTGTTGGTCACGATGGGCAAAACAAAGTTCGAGACTTTGCACGCGTTTGGTTCAAGAAAGTGTCAGATGAAGCTCATATGCATGGTGCGGCCTGTTCACATGGCAACTCACGGTGACAATCGCATCGATGGTTTCGGGGGAGCAGCTTCTGCTTCGTCTCTGCAAGACGACTGTGTTGACGCTTATCGCGATGTTGAGATGGCTACACCATCACTGCAAGACCCTGTCGTCACAACAAAGGTTGGTGTTGGTGTTTTGTGCTCAAGTGCGCCTGATGCGTCGCGCTAGCTAACCGCACTCATTACGGGCCTGAAAAGTGCAACTGCACTATCGACTGTGCATTTGCAGACACGTTTTTGGACGTGCGAGGAAGATAGCAAACGTGCTGTTTTGCAACAAAAGCTCGGCGCTCTGCTGGCAACCAAGAGGAAGTTTCAGATAATGCCTGAACCTGAAGATGCCACCGCTACGACTGAAGGCGAGAAATATACAAGAAGACAAGAAGACCTCAATCATATCCTACAGTGGTGTGATGACTGTTAATGACCCTAAACCCTACTAAATGCAATCTAATTTCATTCACTCGTCGTCTAAACCCTCCTCGCTTTTCCTATAACATAGCTAACGTCCCTGTCGAATCAGTAACCACTTACACATACCCTGCAATCACTCTATCCTACAATTTGTCATGGAACACTCACAATAATAAAATCGTACCAACATCTAACAGAACCCTGGGCTTCTTAAAACGCCACTTACGCAGCGCTCCATGTCATGTAAAACTACTTGCTTATACATCATTAGTTAGATCTTAGTTAGAATATGCATCTCCCATTTGGAACCCGCCTGAAGTTGGTCTTACCAATTCCCTCGAATCCATTGAAAATCATGCAGCTAGATTTATTCATGCTTCGTACTTATACGACATCAGTGTTTCATCCCTCAAAGCCATGTGTAACTCATCCCCTTTATCATGTCGCCGACACATCGCATCCCTCTCATTATTTCACAAGTTTTTTCACTCTCCACTTAACCGCCCTCTTTACATTATTCCTGCAGCTCACATATCTCGTCGTACCGGCCATGCGCTTCAAGTTTTTCGCCCACGTGCCCGTACTAAAACATTTTCTGCTTCTTTTTTTCCCAGAGCAGCAAAAGACTGGAATGGCCTTTCCCACGATGTGGCCACAATCACCTCTATATCAAGCTTCATGCATAATATTTCAAATGTAACTTCACATTTATCATTGTGATAAAAATATCGATTGTATGTTACCCACCCCTTATGTAATACCCTCTTGGGGGTCTTTAAGGAAATAAAAATAAATGAATGAATGAATGAATATTTCCTTGTGCAAGGGGATGCCCTTAGTGGCCTGCTGTCCAAGACCCTGTGCCCGCGCATCCTCGAGATTGGGGTGAAGTTCCGAGGAGGCACCCAGCTTGGACTTGCCACGAAACATCAGCTCTTATGTGAACACTGTGGAATAGTTTCAAGCTCGTGGCATTCTGCTCTCCAGAACAAGTCAAAAGCCTTCAAAGTGAATACAAGGGCTATTATGGTCGAGAAGCAAACAGGACTTTTGGACTGCTATGAATGTGTCAAAACTCCCTCTAGGACTTTTGGACTGCTATGAATGTGTCCCATTGTGGCCTGCAGCATAGAACTTTCCAGAGGCTCCTGAAGCAATCCAGGGAATCACGGGAACAGACTCTGGAAAAATTTTACCCAGAATCGGCTTCTGCTGTGAGAAAGGTGTACAAGGAGATGGACCCATTCTTCTGCAGGGACATCACAGTGAACTATGATAGGACCTGGCACAAGCGTGGACATACATTCCACATTGGAGTTGGTGCAGTCATCAAGTGCCACTCAGGCTTCATTTTAGATGCCGTAGCGTTGTCTAATCAGTTCCTCGGCTGTCTAGTAAGGGCCGAATCCCAAAGACACTGGCTACGCAAGCTGGTTGGAGCAGCACGTGTGCCATAAAAACACTGTTGTGAGGTCTGGGAGGATGGCGGTTAAGGCAGCGGTAGCTCTGTTTTTACGTTCTTTGTCAAAAAACAACCTCCATTACACAACCATAGTATCCGTTGCAGATGATGCCACATTTTCTGCTCTTCAACAAGAGAATGTTTATAGGCTAGTCTCTATCATCAAAGAATTCCTTAACACTGTTCGGAAGAGGATGGGCACAGCTCTGCGCAATCTCGTGCAGAAAAGTGAACAAGCTCTAGGAGGGAAGGGAAGGTTGACCAAAGCACTTATTGATAAGCTGACGAATTATTATGGCTGGGCACTGCGGAACAATTTCAGTGATGTGACTGCAATGCCTCGTGCAATGATGGCATCATTTTACTACGTCCTCTCTGCAGATACGAACCCTCACCATGACTTGTGCCTGGAAGGTGAGGGCTCATGATGCCGTCATAATGCCAGCAAGGTGAATGGTGTGCCCTCTCCAAAGAATAAGTACAATATTCCTGACTACCTTGCAAAAGCAGTGCTGCCTGTCTATCAGCGCTTTTCACAGGCTTCGCGTCTGTAACACTGCCTGGAAGCGAAGACACAAAATGCGTCGGAATCATTACACTTTGTTTTATGGTTTTTGACGCCCAAGGAATAGCATATATTGTTGATAGCTATGGAGACAGCACTGCTTGAGGCAGTGTTGAGATACAACGCCGGTTGCTACAGGGCCACCCAAGAGTTGTCGTCATCGATAGGGCTTACACCTGGTCACCTTGCCAACCAACAGGCTGCACAGAGAGACTCTCTCCATCTGAAAAATGCTCAAAAACGAATGCAACACAAGCAGGAAAAGCAGCAAAAAAAGAGAGCTCCAAAGGACACATCTAGCTACTGTGCAGGGTCATTTTAGATCAAAATATGGGTTCAAAACTTTGGAAATCTGTTTTCTCAGAATGAATTTTTTGGCCAGTGAGGCTGTTTTGTCTGGTGACGTCACTGCAACTGTTCATCTGATTTATATCAGATTTGTCTTATTATGTACCCTATTAATATGCCAACATACTGAAAAAGCTACCTTTGTGATTTATTGTGTCAGTAACCTGTGATAACTAAAATTTTATTGACAAAAGCCAGACCGCAGACACTGAATTCAGTGCTCTGCTAAAAATTTTCAACAAGGAAATTTTGAAAAAGAGCTCTGTCTCAGTGAAGAGCATGCATCGAGGAATGGTCGTAGTGAATTTCACAGTGCTAGCACATTTATCAAATTCACCAGAGCTTGACTAAAAAACCCATTTGGACTACCCTGATAAATGGTTTCAACTTGGGAACCAGTGAACATAAATGCATGAAATTGTTGTGGTTATTCAAACAGCTTTATTATTAGCCTACCCGAAAATTTCATTAGGATATATTAGTAACAGAAAAGTCTCCTAGCTCCGAAACTTGTAATTCCGCAAATATTTCACGGTCATCGAAGGCGCTTCATCTCTAGTACAGACGTTTTTTCTGGCATTCGACAGAGGAGCATCTTAGGCCCTCTGTTATTTCTCATATTCATTAATGACCTGCCATCCGAGATAACATTCAAAATCAAGCTTTTTGCAGACGACTGAGTGCTGTATAGAAAACTTGATACGGTCGGCGACTACAGTGCGCTTTAACATGACCTCAGCAGTATAACGCATGGGTGTGATCGATGGCTTATGAGCTTGACCACTAACAAATGCGAAACCAAGACTTTTGGGCAAAAGCTCTCGACTTCCACGTTTACATGTTTCCTTAAGAATAACTCTCTCTTAACTACAATTCGCTAAAAATATTATGGTATTCATTTCACACCTAACCTATTGTTGTTCATGCACATAGATAAAAGAACTTCAGAAGCATCGCAAACTTTATGCTACCTAAAGCATAATCTTACCAGCACACCTGCGGCTACTCACAAGCTCGCCTATAAAACTTTCATGCGCCCTCAGCTCAGATATGCATCAGCCATCTGGTCTCCCCACCAGGATTACCTCATCAAATTTATAGAAGCTCTCCAGAATCGTGAAGCTCACTTCATGCTCACGAATACAATATACAATGTGGTATAACGAAAAATAAGCATTCACTTACACTTCCACATCTTTAGACATGTAGGGATATTGCTTTAATCTGCTTGCTACGCAAGATAGTACACTCAAACTTTGCTATTATGTAATGGGATATAACAAATTAATGAATATAACGAAGTAAATGAAATTCTCTTTGAAAGATTCATTGAGAACCATACATTTTAAACCTAGTTGTAACAAAATAAAATTGACCGGTAAATGGATATAACGAATAAATTAGTCTATCAAATAGTCTATAAAAAACGATTGAAATTTGTTAAGTATATTGTTTTCTGCGGAGTTTAACACTCGTTTGGCACACGAATGGTTGAGAGAGCCGTTCTCCTCACACAGCCAGCGAAGAGGACTGAGGAAGCGCTCAGCGGGTCGCATGACTGAGAAGAAGCGCCGCAGTGCAAAGCAATTTCCTTCTCCACACTTTAATGACGACAGCAACGACTGGTTCTCTATGGCGTCTCTGCTGCTACCTTCTGCACCGAGAAAGAAGGACTCTCCGCGAGAGCTTTCTTTTTTTTCTTTTTTTTTTTCTCTCTCTCTTCGCGAGCGGCCTTGAAAGGAGAAGGGTCTCTATGTGAAGAGACGCAAAAGGGAGGAGCGTGGCCCAGGGGCGTCGTATATGGGCATTTGAAAGAGAGCGAACGATCCACAACAGTCTTGAGCACAGCTTTGAGAGTTGCTGCCGTGGGATAGGGCTTGGTGCTGAGAGCATTTTCGGAGCGCGGTATGTTTGAAATAACCGTTGTAAGGGCTTGCGCGTTCGAATTACAGAGCGTTTTCGCCCATTGGAATATACATAGCTTTGACGGGACCTTAGCGTGAGTTCAAATTAACCAGAAGTTCGAATTAAGTGTGTTCAAGTTAATGAGGTTCGACTGCGTTTATTTTCCGTCGCACGCGTGGTCAGGTAGAGATACATCGGGCCGCGAGATGGTCTCCTTCTTTGTATGCTTATAGGTGTGCGCCCATCTCAGCATACATTGCCACAAACTGTTATAATCGATATAACAAAATAATGTATATAACAAAATAATTGTGGCTCCCTCCAACTTCGTCATAACGAGGTTTGAGTGTATACAGTAATCGTAAAACGACACTGACTCTTACAAAACCACAAGGCTCTTCAAGCAGTCTCAATAATATCCAACGCCTCTCAGGCCGAAGGCACGCATATGACGACTCTGCACTTCCTCGGGGCATAAAAATGTGGAACGGGCCCTTTGACACCATTGTGAACATATGTGAGCCCACAAATTTTAGAAATAAGCTCACTCTATTTTTTTCTCTTAGGTTTCCTGCATACTATTGCTTTATCAAAGAAACTCATTGTCTTACTGGTGTAGTTCAAGTACAGTGAAACTTCGATTATACGTCCCCTGGTTTCACGACAACTTGCATTTTACGACAAATCGGTTTCATCCCGGCCAAATCCCCTTGAAAATAATGTATTAAAAACTTGGTTATACGGTGCAGTTTTACACAGACCCCGCATTTTATGACAACTTTCAGATTCCACCTGAAAGAAAAAACCACCTTTACTCGAATGAAACGTCGGGACCTTAGCGTGAGTTCAGATTAACCAGAAGTTCGAATGAAATATTCACAAGTGCAAAATATGAACTTGCATTCCCTTAAATTGACAATCGGAACAGCAGAGAGTGTGACAGGATGTCTACATAGAATGGAGAATTTATTCTGCTGGAAGTTCATGCGCTTCTACATATGCCTCGATCACGTGTGAATGTATTGGGGGTCGTTTAGCCAAGCTCTACCTACAGGGAAGAGCTTCAGCCGGCCAAAAATTCTATGTTTTCACGCTTTTGATCCGTGAAAACTTTCTTGTCAACATACAGCTGATCTGCCTTTATCGCACTCGCAGGCACAGGCTTGTGCACGCATAAGGGCGCAACGCAGCCGCTTTCATTGTGAAAAATTATTTTCACTTGACGTCAACGCTGGTAATATGAGCGTGACATCACTAGTTGCACTTAATAAGGCAGCAATCAACAACCCGCACAGCTCAGTCGCGCACGAAGGCATTCTATGCAAACTCATGCTCCTTTGCCATTATGTGATGGCATTGACACCTTGTCTGACTCTTGTAATGGTAGGCTATGGGCAATATGGCTTTATTTGCTCGTGCAGGCGATATTCGAACTTTATTGATTCAGTCGAATCTTGATAATTCAAACTCGAAGCCTGAAAATTTGTTTGAAAAGTTTGAAATAGTGAAAGCTAAATTAACGAAGTGCTCACCATGCAGTGTCGCATGTGCATTGAGCTAACACACAAGGGGGAAGTTTCAGAAGACTTACATTTATTCACAAATCACAGGACATTCATCAATAATGGAAGTAATCGGTGATGCGCGTCTGCACCCTTTAGCCTTGCAGCGAGTCAATTTAGCACGCAGCTTGCAAAGCATTTCTACTTTGGCTTCAGGATTCTCCTGGCAAAAGAAGTTACGCCCGGTAATGTCCAGGGCTGACACTCTCTAAAGACAATGACAACAATAACTGCGTCTTTGCTACTCAGCCACAGCGTGGACAGCACGTGACAAAAAAGGAGGAGCGTCTCACGCTCCACGTCAGCTTTTTTATTTGCTCTCTTTGCTCGCGTCGTTCAAGGGTTTACGTGGCAGGGGCGGGAAAGGTGGAAGTGTGGCACTGGCGCGTGAGAGAGAGCCAACACTCCTCGACAGCTTTCTTTTTTTCTCTCTTTCTTCGCGTGTGTGATTGAAAGGAGAAGGGTCTTATGTGTCAGGGACGGAATAGGGAGAATCGTGGTGAAGGTGCATCGCAGATCGGCATTTGAGAGAAAGCAAACATTCCACTGCAGCCTTAAAAGCGGAGGCAGAGAAGGCAAGTCCTTGCCGTTACAGCAGCAACCCCAGTGTTCGTTCTCGGGACTAATACCATCAATGCCAGGTGTCTTAGGTCACTGTTCTGTCTCAGATATTGAAATGTCATCAGTTGCAGAGCTGGCTGTCCAGTTTAGAAACTGCCTCATCTATTGCTCCCCAGCAGGTGATTATGCTGGCTAGTTTTCTGAAGGCATCCCGGCTGCGGTGGCTGGATTTCCGATGGAGGCGGAAATGTTGTAGGCCCGTGTGCTCAGATTTGCATTCACGTTAAAGAACCCCAGGGGGTTGAAATTTCTGAAGCCCTCCACTACGGCGTCTCTCATAATCATATGGTGGTTTTGGGACGTCAAACCCCACATATCAATCAGTTTTGTGAAGGCACTGATTGACACAAAGGATGCTGCTGTGTTTGTGTTTCTTGTTTCAAGCTCTCACAAAAACTACTTTCATCTCACTAGCAATAAGACAAAGGATCAAATATAAGTTTCGGACTTGTTTTTACCTTTCCAAACGTGCTCACAAATGCAGATTTTTCTTAATGAAAGTGCGCACCGGTTTTTATACCGCGTCTGAGTCTAGCGATGATTCTTCTGAATTGCTGTTCAACTGCAAAATCAGAATCTGATTCACACACGAGAAGTCTATAAAATGGTAGGAAGGGGAAGATGGTAGCTTGTGATGAAAAATTTGCAAACAGAAGTTGTGTCCAGCCGACTTGTCTTTCTCAAGGCAGAACAGAACAGTTCTGTTCTAGCCTTGAGGAAGACTAATTTGCTTGTGGAAACACCAGCTCAGCGCTACTCCTGTTTGCACATTTTTTTCATCTTATACGAGAAGTTATTTACGTGTCAAGGCTCAAATGTTGACAAGTCAGCGAAGAGTGAACAACATCTCAAAACTGTGCACAGTGAGATAATGCTGACTGGATGAAAAGAGGCTTTTCACTCTCTCTCTTCCCCCCCCTCATGTTTCTAGGCAAAGCCACTTCGTGCACATTGGTTGCCTGTCAACTATGTGGACGGTTATTTTAGAGAAGAAATTTTTAATAGTCGTATAGGTTTTCATTCAGGGTCATTGAAGATTTACTTTGCTATTCCTCATGAATAAACTATGTGTATCTCACAAAACAAATGATAATATTTTCACTTCATGGTCACTTCAAAAGATATGTGATATTTTTTTAAAAATAGATTCGTCTAAAGAATATTTAGCAATAAAAAAATTATGGTACGCATTTTGCAAGAAAGAAAAAAGACCCTTAAAAGGTCTTGTACTGTCAGCATGCTTGTTATTTAGATCGGCTTGTCTTTTTACGAAGTTGTTTCGATGTCTTACTTCTTCCCAAGCAATATTCTGGGGCAATGCTATTAGAGTACTTAGGTGCAATTTCAAAAAAGTTTGTACTGCTTCTCGAACATGAAAAGCGCTGCTAGTCAGTATACTATTGTTCCCAGGAACCAAGTGATGTAGCACTGTATACAGCTTATTGTTCCATCTTGTGGCTAATATTTCGAAAGAAGCAAATGGGAACTTATATTTTGAGTTTGCTCTTGGACCATAACAAGTTGAACAGCATTGCTGAGACTATCTTTTTCACCATAAACTCCATGCCAGCTGGTTTGTGCATTGCTAGAAATAAGTGTTGGAAATGAGCTTACATCCTTGGACACTTTTCTTTCCATACTATTAAATGTATATGTGAACCGTATAAAAAAACCAGCTACTAATCTACTTATCACAACATTCGTTTCAATACGATGTCATGGCAATAATGGAAACATGGCTTAAGGAAGATGAGTAAGTAAATATACCTGGATATGCAATGCTTTCACAGCCAAGACCGCACGTGGCATAAGGTGGTGGAGTAGCCTTGTTTATCAGGAATTAACTTAGTTTCCAGCGTTTAAATGACATTTCATGCTCTCAAAAAATGGCTGAAACGCTATTTGCAACAGTTGGATGTTGTGTCGTAGCTGGTGAAGTTCATCGCCCCCCAGGTTTGAACGTAGATGACTTCATATGTGTCATGGAAACTACACTAATTCACTGTGTAACCTTGCATGCACAAATAATAAGCTGTGGTGATTCCAATATAGGTCTACTTAAAGACCAACGTCATGACTACTTGTTACTTTTACAGTCTTTTAATCTTAAAAATGTTATATCCAAAGAAACACGTTTGTCGGAGCATTCTCCCACATTTATTGATCACATGCTGTGCAGTCTAGATGCTGACATAGAAAGCTGGTGTTTATGGGTATGCAATTGCTGATCACCACCCAACTTTTCTTTTCGTACTGCAAGCGTACTTACATTCTACTCGTGTTGCCCAGAAATTAGTCCCAAGATATCACACGCGTAAATTATTCAAAACTATGCACCCTCCTGCAACACACTTTGTTCGAAACACTGTACAACGATGATGTGCAAGTTGAATGTAATATTATCATTTGCAGTATCACGAATGCAATAAGGCAGTCATCTTATATGTGCGCACGACGGAAATATGACCACGCCTTGTGTCCTTAGACGAAAGATCCTATTTTAGCTTTACTAAAGAAAAAATATTACCATTATAATAAACTAAAATCAAACAAAACAATTGAATACTACAAGGCTCAGTTTAAATACTTCAGAAATCAGTCAGCTGGGCTACTGGATAAATCCAAGAAGGCATATTATACAGGCCTCATGAAACGCTGCGATACAAAGCAAACATCGGAAACAATCAGGGAAGTGACAGGGCTTGAAAACAAACAGAAAATTCTTCCTGACAATCTAACAACTAGCCTTACAAATGATTTCAATGATTACTTTGCCACAGTTGGCAAAAAAGTTACGAAACAATTTAGTGCTGCACGACCCACCACCTGCGTTGAAAAAAATGAAAACAATTTTAGTTTTCAGGCCATAACAGAGGAGAAGGTGATGTCTGCTATGTAAAACCTACAGGTGAACAAAGCCGAAGGAATGTATGATATACAAGCTAGGGTACTGAAAGACAATTCAGATTTTTTGAGTGCTCCCCTTTGTCACTTCCTTAACCATTCAATAAATGCCAATTCCTATCCAGATGCTCTAAAAATGGTCAAAGTTGTACCAATATACAAAGCTGGAAACCATAATATGCCCGGAAGCTACAGATCAATATCCGTGTTAAGCGTTGTAAACATCTTTGAAAAGTTAATCGCGCAACAGCTGAAAGACTTCCTTTGCAAGAATAACATAATTTGCCCGCAACATCACGGTTTTGTTGCAGGAAAATTCACATCAACTGCTGGGCTTACTTTATCTCAAATCATCAACTCCGCACTCAAACAAAATATTGTTATTGGAATTTTTATCGACATAAAAAAGGCGTTCCATACTATTTGCCATTCGGCACTTTTGGAAAAACTAAATTGTTATTGTAATATTGATGATGCTCATGTCTTTTTTTCCAGTTAGCTTACATCACGAAAGCAAAAAGTACTAATTCACTGTTATCTATCCGAACCAAGGACTGACACCTGTGGTGTGCCACAAGGATCCGCATTGGGTCCCATTTTATTTGCCTTGTATGTCAATGACTTCCCGCGACTACTACAGTCGTCTGAAGCATTAATGTATACTGATGATACTGCAATTTTATTCATAGGTAATTCACTTGAAGCCTTACGACATGTTTTGTCCAATGAGCTACTTTTTATTTCAATGTGGTTCCATGAGAACCAATTGCTACTAAATACAGATCAAAGAAAATATATTAATTTTCAGTCAAGAATGAAAAGTCTCAATCACCTTTTGATTGACGTATCACTAAACAATCAATCAATTGAATGTGTTCCAACTATTAAATATTTAGGTATTTATACTAACACTGTTTGCAAAAAGTTGTCTTTCAATTGCTACACTCTGATACAAGCACGTCAATACTTTGACTTGAGTATGATGCGGACATTATATTTCATCCTATTTCATTGCCACCTCAGCTATTGTTGTGAATCGTGGGGCCAAACGTATATGCCATACCTTACTCCCCTAATCCGATTACAAAGAGATTTCGTATACTGCTATTTACAAACGTACGCAGGTACAAGATTTCCTGCTTAGTAAATAAAATAATAAACACAAACACACCTCTTCCCCGCACCATTTATAGGTTTCCGTTGCTAAATACGCGACACCCTAGCATAGGTAATGTTAACCTTCCTTTATGTTCAAATGTATATGGTGAAAGACTGATGCAATTTTCTGGTGCTAAGCTTTGGAACAATTTGCCTCTGTAAATAAAATGCACTAGAAGTTTTTACATTGCCTGCAAATGATACTCTATTGCTAATCAGACATTTTCTTGAGATTTTAGGCATTCTTATAATTATTCTCATGTGTGTTTGCTGTATTAAGTGATCGTTGTTGTTTTTTTTTGTTTGTTTTTTGTATATCACTATATCACTCAATTATGATGCTTTCACAATTGTTTAATTTTTTTCTGGAAGACTGCTATTATTCTATTTTTTATTAAAATCCTTCTGTGTTGGACCCTTCACTAGCCGCTTAGGCTATGGGTCCAAACATTTCTGTATGCATTTTTTATATTATATTGCTATAAAATTCCTCCTTTTGATTGCTTTGACTGATTGAACACTCAGAAGTTTTTCAGTTGTTTACTGATTGAACACTCAGAGTTTATTTCAGTTGTTAGTGGGGGGGGGGGGGGGTGCCTTTAGTCAATAACAATTGCACACTGTCAGTTTTCCCAAGCCTTGAGGTCATTCATGGAAAGTGCAAATACTTGTTGCTGAAGTAACTTGCAAAAGCAGTGTATAAGAATGCTGAAAATATGTGCAGTGCTTACAAAAATAACACTTGAAACAACATGGCAAAAAGTTGTGCAGCAGTGTGAAAGCTTAGCCAAAGAAATGAAAGTCAGCCCATGATATTGCATAAAAAATTAAAGCCAACAGGCCTTGGAATCGACAGTGCCACCTGTCTTTTTGCAACATGGAACTTTTACTTAAATTTATCTCTTTCTTTTTTCTTTATTAAGGCACGCATAAATGATGACCGGCCACTGACTGTACCAGAGGTGGTGGCTGCCTTGAAACAGGTTGAAAACCAGTTCGAGCACTTTGACTGCCGCCAGCCAGGTTGCAGCCATCATGCTGCCACTGCCTCCGAATACCTGCAGCATCTGAACACCTGTGGGCCCTATGTGGGACAGATCTCAGAAGACCAGGTAGTGCAGTGATTGGAGTTTCCAGTGGGATGGTTTACATGACGTTTTGTTTTCACAGGTGATCGACAAAAAAACGGTCGGAAAGAAGGGGAGAAAAGTCATGCAAGGGGTATGTATGACTTACACCAACGCACTCGCATCTCATTAGAATGAAAATAAAAATGTGTAATTAATTATTCATTATATCTCTTATTGCAAAGTCTGGCACTACATTGCACAGTTTTAATCATGTAAAAAAAGACATTATTGAGGCCCACATAATTGCTGTTGGGCCATGCATACAATTAAATTTCGTGAAAGCAGCAACAGCAGAAAAAGGGGGATGGTGGCTTTGACATTGGTGTCATTTGCCTTGGCAGCTATCATGATAGCTTTTGTGCTGTTGTGTTCTGTTATATTGCAATTGTATTTTGCTGTCATTTTGCATATGACTCATTCACATTGCCATGAAACCAGTGGAACAGTGGTGTTCATGAAAGGAGACCAAAGTATAAAAATCTCCATGATTACGGGCAGCACACTACCCCATTCGCTGACTTGGCTTCTGATCACGCCCGCAATGTCAAACCAATCAGCTTTTCTTGGCTCGCTCACTGAAATATTGTTCTCTCATCAACACATTCGGCCGTGTTGAGATTTCTTGTCTCTGCGTGCAAGCACTGGCATACAGCCACACTTACTCCTCATCATTATGCAGCTAGGCATCCCACTGTGCAGTTAAGCTTCATCTCATATTTTGAAGACCATGTTTTGACAAGACCTAGCTGCTTCAATTTCTGAGGTCACGCTCTGTTCACAACTAGCTTCATCGACCTGTGCAGCATATCTTTGTGAGATGGGTATAGCACTAGTGAAACGAAATCATGAGCACAACACAAGGGTATGGAGCTGGAAGTTGGTATGTGGGAGTTTTGAACAGCTTCACCATATGCCTATCAAGAAAACAATACAGTCAGTTACAATGGTTCACGTCTGGGCTAGTCGGCAATTTTGCATGCCGAGTGGTTGTGGCAAAACCTAAACACTGCAACAAAGGAAAGAAACACTAAGACACTGCTGTCTAACAACTGGCATTCTATTTAAACTTACAGCAAAATATGCCGTAGATACTCGCATAATGAATGCACTTTTTTACCCCGAAGAATTGAAGCAAAACAGGGGGTCCGCTTATTATGTGGGGCATTTTGTGAAAACTTTTTTGGGATGAGCAAAAAAATGCAAAAATGGCGAAAAGATGTTAAGGCGTGTAGTCTTTCACAATGGACATATGTGTACACTGTTTGGAAGCAGCTTCTTTGTTGCACTTGACTCATCTTTAGTAGTTGAGGCGCTATCTTCTGCAAACTTTCCCCGCACTGCCCGCCCACTCCATTAATGCGTTTCACGTCTTTTTTTCTTCTCGCAATCGTTTAACCGCAATAAAGGTATCTGCTGGGGTCTCGAGGCACAGCTTGAAGCGTGCGCTGCAACGCACTTGGCCACCTCCATGGCAAACTCGCACGACAACCGCAACGACGACATTGCACCATGCAACCACCAAAGCATCAAAACAAACCATTGATTACAATAAGACAGTAAGTTGGGCCAGTTGGTTGGGATCCATCGTTAACTTCTTTACGGTGCAACACCTGAAACACAGGATAGGAAAGGAGCAAAAGGAGAAAAAAAAGATGGCACTGTCCGCATCAATGTCAGTGCTGTCTTTTCTTTCTCCTTTTGCTCCTTCCCTGTCCTGTGTTTCTGGTGTTGCACTGTAAACAAGTTCGTTGATAACAAGATTAACGCAAAATACAGCCGCCGCATCGTTGTCTGCAGGAGTTACTGTAGAAAAAGTAGCCTATTTCTTGCATTCTTTCAAGCATGCGCAGATAAGCATTAAGAGCGAATTGCAACAGAAGTGAGAATCGAGGGTGCTTCTATATTGGGGAAATCGTCACGCTCTTATCCGGGCCACAAGTGATTTTTTTCTTATTTTCCAAAAACTTGCGACAAATGGCCTTTCACAAAAGCAAATCTTCGCTCGAAAATCATGTACGTGTGGTTGGGCCTTTAAGTTTCGTAACCTTTACTCCGTGTGTGCTAGCGCATCGTTTGTGAACCTCACTGTGGTGCACGGATGAATAAAGAAGAGAGGGAATGTGCCACGCGCAGATAGAGAGAAAAACTACACGGCGCGTGGCAGTGGGCAAAAGGGCAGGGGGTGGACTGAGTGTACGTGCGCGAAGGGTTTAGCATAGTAATAATAATAATAATCTTTTAAATACGAAAAAGATCTAAAGAGCAAGGAGGCACCAGGTGTCGGTTTGTGGGACTACAGGGGATGAATATACGGGGTTTGTTTATTATGCGGGATAATAAAAATTCAAAATTTCAGGACTGAAAGTGGGGGTGCATTTATTATACGAGTGGGTTGATTACGCGAGTACATAGGGTATAGGTACGGCTATCTACAGCTAAAAATTGATGGTCAAACATTACAAAGTTCAAACAAAGTTCACTATTTGAGGGTGAAAGACTTACATGTACATCATTTTCTGTTTGTGTGAAACACATTTATTTCTTTGTCGGTCTTTTTTATGCTTTGGCATGCACTGTGGAAGTGTGTTAAATTTTTCTTGAGTCAGTCTGCCTGTTTATTTTAGTTGTTTTTTTAATGCTTTCCTGTAGCGGTGCACCAGCTCATTTTTTGTTTGGTACTTCGACCGATTCTCACTTGTGCTCGCAATACTGACTGACACAGGCGGTGTGGTTGCATTACTACCCCTTTAGGGGACTTTCGAAACCAGATCTCATTGGTGATGAGATCAGCTAACGTTTTTTTGCCTTAAGTGAGTCTAGCAGTGATTTCCCCACTCAACTACTGAATGTAAATTTGATTCAGTAAATGTTAGCTCATCATAGAAGGAATTACTTATTAGTCAAGCCTTAGATGTTGAATAAGCGATATCTCGAAATCGTTCACAGTAATCGTTCACGGTGAGAATGCTGACTGGATCAAAGCAGGATTTTTTTTTCTTGCATTTCTATTTAACGCCACTCCATGCTCTTAATTTTCACGGCTGCAAACTAAACATGCATTTATTTCAACGCATATTTTTTTATAACGATTGTACAGTCAACTTCCGTTAATATAAAGTTCACGGGAATCACAAAAATTTCAAATGAACCAACTTCCAAGCCAAATGCACAAAAAACTGCACTTTTATTACTTCAACTCTGACAGTTTTTTAAGAAAATAGTCTATTATCTTCTTTTGCTGAACCTGGCTGCGGCTAGCAAGTTTTACGAGCACTACACGTTTTGAAATACTTCTTCAACATTGTCTTCTTTAACAAAAAATTAAAACCACAGTGCAAGAGCAAGACCTGTAGCAACATCCGTGGTCCTCGGTAGTGGTTCATTTCTATGTTGACGTCATCTTTGACCAGCTGAACCATCTGCACAATTTTTTGTTGGTTAGTGGACCGCATGTATTGACGTTTCTGTCCACGGCAACAAATTTTTCAAAACTGACGTTTTGAATGGCCTCAAAACTACCGTCGTTGAGTTCACCCGTTTGCACTTGATGAAATTCGACAGCGAGTTGGGTTTAACACCATACTTTTCGTGCTATCTCTTGCTTGGCGGTGCCTCCCTTGTTAACTTCTTTCCAGATTATCGACTTTTGTGGCCAGGTCAAGCGTTCGGGAGGGGCCGCAAGTTGCCATTATCAAACGTCGCTACCACAGCACTCACGATCAGCTGTGGAAACATGTGCAGAATCAATCCACGGTCTATTGGTCGGCTAGTTGGTTGATCATGCCGTGTTTGAACAGCAAAGCTGGACGCAGACGAAGCGGAACATGCTCACACACATACAAAGGTGTGTGTGTGTGTTAGCATTCTTTCCTGCCAGCGTCCAGTTGCACTGTTCACTCTTTAACCATACTTTAAGCACTCGACACATCAAAACGAAAGGCCTAGTTAGCCAAATGGATCAATTCGCTTGCACCACGTAAACCAGTTCACGAGGTGCTGCACCTTGCCGTTTGTTTCAGCGGTACAGCATTGATGACCTCTGAACTCTGCCATTTGTTTGAAAAGGTGCAGAGAAAATGCAGCGGTGGTTCACGATTTTTATGCACCTCTTACGCTGATGGTGCTTCGCTGAGATGGTTGTGCCTCATAAAATGTCCGCATGTGCGGTCTGTCCTCGGTCAGTGTTAGTTGAACAGTGTAAATTAAGTGAACAGAAATAAAACCTGCAGCTTGTCTGCACATCGGTATTCATTTCAGCTGTCGAACTATGCCTGCACCACTGAACTCTCACTTCACAATTTCTGAACTTCTAGTGCGCTGTTGCGAACCGATTCGGATTAGGGCAGGTGAACCGAACGCACCTAAGAATGCACCCACCGCAGGCATTCAATCAAATCAGTGCCACCCCCCTTCATTGTAAAGAGCTGGCGAACGGCACACTAGCCAGTATATTTTAGGCACTATAGTGAAAAGTCACGGCTGAACTTCTCTGCTCCAGACGATGAGGCAGCTTCTTTCTGCAGGCAGGCAAGCGCAAGGATGCCAAGGACAGCAGTGTTCCCAGGAAAGTCAAGCGGGTGCCTTGTTTCAAGATCAACCTGGACTTTCCTGACGGGGTACGTATGCAGCATTGTGATACGCAAGGTGAATGCTTTATTTCATGTGCGTGGCTTGAGCAAATAGAGAATTTTAGGTCAGAAAGGAAAAGTGATTTTGCTCGAATAATTTAGAAGCAAATTGTAATATTGTAAATATTACATATTGTAAAGAAAAATGGGCATATTTGTCGTGACCAAACTAACCTGTGCAATATTTTTGAAAAATTGAAAGAAGGCCTGTACAAATGTCATATTTTGCATCAAAGAAAGTGGAAACAACTGAGAACAGTATCAGGATTGGACATTTTGTAGAATGCAAGTGATAGCCTGTAAAATATTTTGCATTTTAAGATTTGCTATACTTAGAGTATCCAAGTCTGTGTAAGAAGCTTTCAAACTGAAAAAAGAAAATTAATCAATGTGAGGGTAATATTTACATTTAACCTTAAAGTGGAGCTCTGGTGCAGCGTGGATTTTTCTTGGATATGTGATTTCATGGCTAGCATTACTTCACTGCAGTGAAACCATTTTTACAGAAAGATACATGAAAACTAATATATACACTTTGATAGGTGCTTTCATGGTTTAGCATCCCTCTACTGCAGTCAAACCATCTTTACAAGGTGTTACATGTGGATTAGTAGGCACCTTTTTGTTCGTCTCGAACAATTTGAAGTTTCCAATGATTTCCATTCGACTTCGAGCGAATTCGAAATTGTGCTGTTCTTTCGAAGATTCAAAGCATTCGAACCTTCGCACCAGCCTAGTAAGGAGGCTTTAAGCACATTTTAATAGCAAAGAATATACGGGCTGCACTGTTTATGATTTGATTTATATATGGGGTTTAACGGCTGAAAACCACCATATGTTTATGAGAGGTGGAGGATTCTGTAAATTTCGACCACCTGGGGTTCTTTAACGTGCACCCAAATCTGAGCACACAGCTCTAAAGCATATTCGCCTTCATCGAAAATGCACCCACCGCAGCCAGAATCGATCCCGCGCCCTGCAGGCCAGCAGTTGAGTACCTTAGCCACTAGACCACCGCGGGAGGGTACGTGCCACATTGTCAATAATATTGTCAGTGACTTCAACACGCAGTCAAATCTCGTTATAGGGAACCTCAGAATCATGGTTTTTTAAGTTTAATGACATTTTTGAAAATTTCTCTCCAAATGTTTGTTGGCTTAATGTAGAAATATTTCACTACTATGAATATCAGATTGCGGAATGTTTCAGAACAATGATTCATATTTTAATTCCCTTAAATATGTTTTATCCCCCTTTTATCCCCTTTAAAAACCTTAAAATAATGAATAGCAATTTTAAAAAGTTACTCACGGTTGTGAAGATACTGCCCAGCTTCTTGGCAGTCAATATAATCATCATCAGAATGCCCAAATGTTTCTGTATCTGCCCATCCTTTTTAAATGTGCGATCACTCTCTTGCCATCTTCATCGCCTGGTGCTTGTTTTCCACGGCAGGCTTTGCCCTATTGCATCGTTTTCATCGGGCAGCTTTACCTGTGCGCTTTTTACACTTCTGTTTTCTAGCCTTTTGATTGGTGGTTGAACATTCAAGCTTAACTCTAAAAGCAGCACGAAAGAAATGCTACAACAGTGAAACACGCGAGGCGAGTGCCCTGTGGGTGGGATGAAGTCGCCAGTGATTACCCATGCATGCTTCACTAATGCTAGGAACACTACGTGCAGTGCGATGTCGAAGCATGATTGTGAGCTTAGCTCTTGACCAATAATATCCATATCATTTGTTGTGACAAGGAAATGGCGACGAGAGCAGTGACAATGTTTTAACAGTGCACGCGAACCAACTTGAAGAATTGGTATTTAACACGAATGCTTCACAGTGCGCAAGAAGGATGCACATTCTTAAGTTAGCAGTCGAGCTGGCCATATCAGAAACGATCATGCTTTTCCTCAAATAAACATGCACTGGTTCCGTAATATTTGGTGTTTGATTTTTCACTTTTACTAGAGCATAACAAGGTCGCATTGTATACACAGCATAGGAAGGCGACCCACGTTTTTGCGCTTACAAATTGTGCTCAAACTTTTAATACTTTCACTAAGGCGACTTTTCAAAAGAACGAATGATCTTTAGCAGTTGTGAGGGCATGGTTGTGTAATTACAGCGACTCAAATACTCATTGCCGAGATTGATGAAGACAATTGGTAGATATGGGAGGTTTAAAGGGCCACTCACCAGGCCCCATACCGAATTTCAGTTAGACGGTGGAAGTTGTTGGGTGTTCGATGAGGAACGTTTTGCCACAAAAATTTCTCGAATCGGTTCATTGCGAGCGAAGAAAACAGGTTTTTTAAAGCGGCGCGAAACAAGGGCGAGAGAAGGCGAGTTCGAAACCTTTGCCGCTTCTCCGCGTAGCCTTCGCTAGCCAAACCTCTTTCCCACCCTCTCCGGCATCCGACCAAAAGGTGACGTTCGCATGACGTGCCCAAACAAGCCCAGCCCCGTGCACGCGAGTGGCGTTGCTTTGTTGACCAGCGTTATTTTGTGGTTTTCTGCCTGCTTTTGGGGATTGTTTGGAAACACTGGCTTAGACGCGGTAGAGTAGATGAGCACAATGAGTGCGCAAACGCGTAGGAGCGTTCCACGGCGGTCGTTTGCTCAGTGCGCTGACCGTGGGAACCCGAATGCATGTGAAACGCTGGCACATTAGCCCCGCATCTCGTAGCATTTCATGGGAAAAAAAATGTAAGAAAAACGTGCACAATTTTTTATTGCGTCTCATTATTTATTTCAAGTTTTACTCACCTCTTAAAGCAACAAATACATAAAATACGCATGTTGTGTAAAATAATTTTTGCCATGTCACGTGATATACTGTTGACGTCAGAACAGAGTCGTCTACATAGAGGACCAACGTGACCGCAGGGCTGTGTAGAGGGAAGGGGGATGGAAGGGGGAAGAGGGAAGGGGGAGCAGCTTTCATCTTGAAATTTGACCCATTTCCGCGGCGCGTAGCGTTGCAAATTTTGGCAGACGTGATCATGAATGCCTCGTCTACGCATTGCGCTTGTCAGCTCAATATTGTCGAACCTGGTGAGTGGCCCTTTACCGTCCCAAAACCACCATATGATTATGAGAGACGCCGTAATGGAGGGCTCCGGAAATTTTCACCTACTGTGGTTCTTTAACGTGCACCCAAATCTGAGCACACAGGCCTAGAGCATTCCCGCCTCCGTAGGAAATGCAGCCGCTGCAGCCAGGATTCGATCCCACGACCTGCGGGTCGTGGGATCAAAGACAATCTCTTGTATCATAAACATCTTTTCACCCTCGTGCAATTGATTAAGACAATTGCACGAGGGTGAAAAGATGTTTGTGATGCAGGAGATGACGTAGGAGTTAGCAATAATGAAGCAATGCGAAAAGACTACAATGATCCGAGTCAGATTACTGTTATAGAGTCAGTTAAAGCAGTTCTCCACTACACAAAATAACGCCGGCAAGGTCTCACTATATGCGGGTCAAGGCTGCTTTATCGACGAGTCGCTGCGTGGAGTCTCACGCCTACAGCAGGGACAGGCAAGGCGTGGTTGGAATCCAGCAGACTCGGTGTCGTGGAGAGAACTCGTCTCGGGGCCAGTGGTAGGCACAGGTCTTGAATCCGCCCGAGTCCCAACACAAGGGACCGGCGCTGGCTACCAGAACACCAGTCGAGGTGGACAACCCACGGATGGATTGGAGGCAGTGGTCTGCTTCGAGACCAGGACCGAATGAGCGCCTCGACCTGCAACTGCCTTCCCGTCATGTTGTCCAACTACCGTCTTCTTTCTTCACTTCTCTCTCTGCCGGTCCGGCATGACTTCCGATCACGATTTCGTCTCCCAGCCTGTCTTGTCGTCGTCTTCGTTGACGCACCATAGAACAAAAAACCATGACCACCGCGCACCACACGATTGTACCACACACACCATGACAGCATTTCCTTGAAATTTGTTGTATGGAGATTTCACTGAGTGATGGACTGGATGTGGTAGGCCATGACAGATTTCTCTAAACTAACTATCAAGGTAGAGTCGCCTGCTGAGCTCTGGGGTATTACAGAGTCGTCAACTGGTCTTTATTCAAGATGTTTGCAGATAATTGTGTGGTATGCTTGGTGGTGGATGATGAAAAAAAAAAAACGCCCAAATCTTGCCAGGAGGGAAACTTGAGTAAATGCTTCGCGGAGTAGTGGAAGTGTCGTGTGAGTTTTGCGTAATTGGATATGGTTTGAGAATGCTTAATTGTTGTTTCGTTTTTATTATTCTTTATTTAATGAAGGAGAATCGTTGCCTTCAATGAGTGGTCGGACGCAGATGTTGGGTTGTGCCTCACTACTGGTTGACGGTACTGTTGCTTCCATCGCATCTACTCTAGTCAATCAAAACGCCAAGTCAAGCGAAAGCCATGTAAAGACGTCCTTGCCTGAATAATGAATGCGCAATCCAGTGCCTACATATACAGGCTGGCCAGTGAATGGTTGTGTAGCACGAGCAGTCAGTCTTTTTCTAGCAGACGCTGCTTGCATCAGCCTTGCGAGGCGAAGGAGGGAGAGGGGAGCGCCAGTTGGCATGAGACGCGAGGATGGGCAATGGCGATCTAGACGGCACCGTCGACGCCGTATTCATGATATCGTGCAACTAAGCAATGCTCCACATTTAAAATTAAGCATATCAACCAAATAAAACTTTATAACATTCCACTTAAGGTCTTTGTTCACAATGTTGTTTCTTTTAAGCTTTCATTTGGTCGGTGTACTTTCTTTCCTTCATCATTTTTCATTCTGACCAGACGGGTTTTCATCAAAGTCTCAATTTCAGAGTGATGATTCACAAAATGTGCAAGCCGATGTGAGTGCGTCAGCAGACTGTTGTGGTTTTTGTCATTAAATATAAATCAGTGGAAAAACATCTGCAAATATTGCCCATTTTTTACAAGAGTTCGTGTTCCTGTGCCAAGCTGCTCCAAAAGCATAAAAGTTGCAAGAAATTCACTAAATATTTTGAACCAGCCTTGAAATAAAGAATTTCAATGCCCACATCATCTTTGTTGAGGAAAAAGACTAAGTTAACCACATGATTTTCCAAGCAGCACCAGGGACACTAAGAAACACCGCCAACCATGTTTTTATGGCCCCTTCTAATGAAGCCTCCTGTGGTGCAACCATAATTTCCTCCGGGCTGTTGCAAATATGCGGGACCCTCCAAGAATATGCTGCCAGGCTCTGTGCTTTGGGATGTGTGTCCTGGCGCTATTGTCGGCCAACAAAAACGAGTGACATGCGTTGCGTTCAGTTTCTTTGTTGTGAATAGCATATTGCTCTGGACGCAAATGTTATCGTGTGGTCACCTATGCACACATTTGCCATGGGAGTGTTAGAACTAGTGCTCTCCATACTGTGCAGAGGTGAAGCGAGTAGCTTGTTGCCTCAATTAGATTTCTGCACCTGATGCGTCTCCATGGTGTTCCAGCGATTTTTCAGAAGAAAGTGGCAGCAAAACCACATGAAGAGCGTTTTCTAATGGATCATAATAAAAGCGTGCAGTGTGCTTACAACACCGCTATCATAGGTCTGCACTTGACGAGTCACTGCATCATGGTTTCTTTGCCTGTACGCTGTACTCTTGAAAGTAATGCGGCACAGGTGACAGTGAATGGTTGTGCAGCACACTTTTGTTATCACCTGGTTAAAGCGTTCAGCTCAATTGATGCTACGCCAACTGCACGGCTGAGCAGATAGTTCAAGGCGTCTGTTGTGATGTTCTCCGACAGAGTAATACTGACCTAAGCAAAGCTCCAGGAATAAGCAGGTCTTCGAAAATACTAAGCCGTAATCTGCCAAGTCATACTATCACTGATATTACGCCTAGTGCTATGTAACTGTAATTTATGCAAAAAAAATTTTTCCTGTGTTCTTTTGTTTTCTTTTTTTAATGTTTATGGAGCAAACCTAATTTGCCAAACCTTTTATTTATTTATTTTTTCAACTACTTCATATGGCGTTTGTTACCTGGATTGCATTTGTCACATGGTATGCATAGTAGTATAGCTCATACCTGGCCATAATTTGTTCAAACTTTTCTTTTACTGTTTCATAACGTGTTTTCGAAGCTGATTGAAGTATGTCGTTGTATCCCCAAGTTCCTACAAATTTGTTTTTTCAAGCTCTTAAGTTAGCATGGTAAATGCTGCTAGCTACTCCGAATCGAGGTTATTCTGCTCCAAGATTGAAATTTTCCTGCTCCAAAAACTGCTCCCAGTTTAATTTCAGCCCTCTCACCACCTGATAAATAAAAGTGTTCATGCCACTTTCATAAAGAAATGCACTAATTATTTGTATAGTTAAATAATTTTTACTCTACTCTGAGCATTGTAAAGGAAGCAAAAAAATTCACAGCATATTCATGAGGTGAATTATGAGGAGTGTGGCGAAGCTCTCCGCAGGGAGACATACGGCTGAAGGAACGTGCAGACATAAGTACGGACGGATGCACGAACGCATAGACGGATGGATGCATTAACAAACAGATGCACAGACGGATGCACAAACAGACAGTGCACAGATGGATGCGCAGACAGACGCACGGACACACGGACGGATACTCCAAATACCCCCCATCTCTCATCATATATTCATCATATTGCCACATTCCTTTTCTCAAGTTTTGTTATCACCCCGTTACACTACGTTCAGCACAAACCGCACCTACGATATTCGAGAAGCTTCGAGGCTTTAGTAGATCGTTTTGTTAAGATTACGCTCACTTCAGCAACGTCGCAAAGTATTGGGGAACATACGTCGCCGCTAGCAATAACGCTAGAATATTCGATGACAAGGGTGTAAATGCCGACACTCTTTGCCGCTTGGCAGTTGATCGACGGCTGATGCTCCGTTCGCCGATATCAGTGCAAGACTGTTACTGGAATCCAACTTTTCGTTCACCGGGCACAGGTTCACTCAAATATACAGTTTGATCTCAACCCAGAGTCTCCTGTCTTCGGCCACGTCACTACCCCGTTACATCTGGTGAAGGTGCTGCTTCGTTCAGGTACCGGACACCCCCGTCAAGCCGTGAACCCAGCCCACGTCGCGAAGAAAACACCAATGCCAGCCACAAGCACCGAACAAATTGTAAGCAGTAGGGTTTACCACCAGAGTGCGGACCTCTACAAGACAAAGCTCGGAGGACCAAGACCATGACACAACCACGGCAACGATGACAACTGCTGTGTCACAGCCCGCGACCGTGATGCAGCAGCCATGGGAACCACCTCTATTCCGTGGGTCATCGTTTGAATATCCGGAGACCTGGCCGGAGACCTATGATTGTGTAGCCGCTCTGGACCACTGGAACACAAAAGAGAAGCTACGCTGCGTCTACTTTCATTTGGAGGACGTGGCTAGGACCTGGTTCGAGAATCGGGAGTGTGCCCTTCAAACATGGCATCTCTTCTGCAGCACATTCCTGGATACGTTCAGGAGCATCACCTGCTAGGAAAGAGCCGTGACGCTACTGGAAACGAGGGTGCAACTCCCGAATGAAAATGTAACAATTTTTCGTGGAAGAAATGACAGTACTTTTCCACCATTCTGACCACGACATGCTTGAAGTGAAAAAATGTTTGTTTTCTCATGCGATGGGTCAAGCAAGAACTTTTCGCTGGACTAATTCGAAACCCCCCCGAAGATCGTCGAGGAATTCCTGTTGGAAGCAAGATCAATCGAGAAGATGTTAGAAATGCAAACTCGCCAGTACAACCGGCGAACGATGGAAGATAACCCAGCTCTTCATGCTCTCGGCTCTGACGACCTTTAGAAAACGATACAAGCGATCGTACGGGGAAGAGCTGCATAAATTCTTGCTGGCCTCGCAGCATCGCATCGACCCGATCGCTGACGTTGTACGCCAGGAAGTCCAGCAATTTTTCCAAACAATTGAACTAGTGCAGCCTGAGCTACAAGCCATGAGCTCTGCTGCTGTAGCTCGTCGTCACACTCCTTCTCCACGCCCATGCCAGAACGCCGCCCCATCGCACTTTCCTCACCAGATGCCACCGCCGCCACCGCGGCCACCATCACCACTGATGTCCTACCGTTCGCCAGTGGGCCAGCGCAGCGCACTGAGGACAACCGACGTTTGACGAGAACTTGACAGCCACTCGCTCTACTACCACTGCGGCGGGGCCAGGCACACCTACCACCGTTGCCAATACCGACAGATGGGTCTACGGGGCTTCGACATCAACGTGCCCTGCCCACAAGAGGTGAAGGACCACATAACATCGCTGGCTACCTCGCGGGAGCACAGTCGACACCTTGACGACCTTATTGTTCGTCGTTGCGAGGCCATTACGTCTCACCATGTGGCGGGCTGTGCACCGGCTTTGTTCGGGGCTGATCTTCAAGTCCTTACTCTGAAAACTAAAGGCAGCAACCGATGGAAGTGGGGTTTCTGTACGACGAACTACCAAAGATCCTCCGCCGCTGCCGCCACAAAATCTAAAGCACCTGCTGCAAGACAAAAAGGGTCTTGACGTCGAACTTTCGCAGCATGCTAAAGACGTCACGATGTAACGTGGAAGCAGCGGAGCAAATAGACTTAGTCATGACCCGACGTCATGACCCAACCGTTACACACGAGGTAAAACTAGCGACTATTCGGTCGTCGGTGGGTCTTTCATGATGAAGTTGAAAGAAGTGAGGACTACATGGTTAGGCCCCAAAATCCGAACTGCTAAAGGTCACTTAATAATGCCGACTGGTGTCTGTACAGCAAGAATCACCGTCAATAACCAGACTTATCCTGCGAGCTTTGTAAATTTTATAAAATTGCTCCAGGAATGTGATACTTGGAATGAACTTTCTAAGTCAACATAGCACTATCATCTACCTGAGGTCTGAGTCAATCACGCTAATCTCAGAAAACACGCTGCTGACCCTTACAACGCCAAGGAATTATGCATTGCATGTGCTAGAAGAGTAGGTCACAATGCCACCTTTCTCCAGCATCGTCGTTTTCATTGGCACCGAAAAAGTCGAAAACTTTGAAGGTGCCGTTATGGGCGATTAGCACCTTCTTCTGAACCATCAGATTTGCGTCGCAGGAGGCATAGCTGAGCTGCGTGATAACAAAGCAAAGGTGGTGCTGACAAACCTCAGTCACGAATATAGGCACCTCAACTGTGGTGCAGCGGTTGCCCACATCGACAAATTCGTGGAGGCCAGCAATTCAGTTGCCCTCTTCGATGCTGCTGATCGGGCTTCGACGAATCGAGGTGCCAAACCAGATTTCGATGTCAACCCGAGCCTTTCGAAGTGCAAGCAAGACCAGCTCAAGTCTCTGCTCTTGCAATTTAAGGACTGCTTCTAGTCATTATCGCGAATGCTAAAACCCGAGTCACGAAACATCGCATCATAACAGAAGAAACTGCCCGACCAGTTCGACAAAGCTCGTACCGAGTCTCAACACGTGAATGCGACGCCGTGAAGAAACAAGTCGGCAAAATACTATGCGTCTTCATCATTCAGCCATCAAAGAGATCGTCGGCTACATCCATGGTATTAGTGAAGAAGAAGAACGGTGTCGTGTTGCACCCTAGCGAAAGGGCATGCGCGTCCGGGCCGGCCGCAGGAGCTGAGAAAGGGACTGAGCCGCTTCCGATGGGCGCGAGATAACGTCCCACTTTATTCCATGCAACCAGCATACATATATAGCAGACACTCATGTGACCAATGACGTCACGTACAAACGACACTTTACAATTGCGGGCGACAGCGCCAGATAACGCGGACACTTGACGCGCCTGGGCGCTATCACCACATCTCCCCTTCTTTAACAATACGCTGACAGTTGCAACAAACTTCGCAGCACTGCCAGCGAAAGAACACTTTGCAGAAAACAAAAAATGCGCAAGAACAATACAGTCAATTACTGAACCCGTAGCGGTCCGGCCGTCGAACAAGACGACCAGATCGCGTTTGGTATTCAGGAAGGTCAGTTCCCGGCAAGGAAGGGCTAGATAGATCGTCAGGCGCCATGCTGTCTGTAACGCGATTAAAATTCTGTTCAGTTTCTACCCGACTATCATCTGCCTGAGGAAAATCATCGCTATCTGCCTCATCCTCACCTTCTTTTGGCTGTGAAACAAAGCGCACCAAGGATTTCCTGTTTCTTTCTAGAACTACACCAGTGGAAGTTCTAACCACATACGACCTCGGCCGCTCAGCAAGTCGCAAGACTCGCGCTTTTGCTTTGCAGTCCGTCACCCAGACTTCCGCGCCCGGTTCGAGTGCTCGCAACGAAGTAGCCCTATGACGAAGGTTGAAGTTCCTACGCTGCTGCTGTCGGGCGGTCGTATCATGGCTTCTGAACACTCTCAGGTTCACCGTCTGAGGTAGAAGGCTTGTGGGATGGACAGGCACCGTTGTGCGTAGCCGCCTGCCCATTAGAAGTTCTGCAGGGCTTTTCCCAAGTGGCCCCGGAGTGTCCCTGTACGCTAGGAGAGAAAGATATGGGTCCTTTGCTTTTGTAATGAGACCTTTGATTGTCTGGGCCATCCTCTCTACTTCACCATGTGCCTGGGGGTACCTTGGGCTAGACGTCACAGCGCGAAACCCGTAGTTGCGAGCGAACAACTTGTATTCCTGCGACACAAATTGCGCTCCGTTATCAGACATAACTTCTGGTATGCCATGTCTTGCAAAGAAACTTTTAAGGTGCGTAATGACAGTGGCACTCGTTGTAGATGATAACAAAGCAATCTCTGGGTACCTAGAAAAATAATCTACGACTACCAAATACCATTTTCCTTGAACATGGCAGAGATCAGCTCCTAGTTTTTGCCAAGGACGCTGTGGAGTGGTTGTTGGGATCATTGGTTCTGGCTTTTGGTGTCTGTGCTCGGCGCATACGCGGCAATCGGTAACCAAAGCTTTCAGCTGATAACTCAACCCTGGCCACCATACCGACTCTTTGGCTCGAGCTCTGCATTTTTCGATTCCCAGGTGACTCTCGTGCAAGCGTATCAAGACCTCTGCGCGCAATTTTCGAGGAATGACCAACCTCATACCTTTAAGTAGCACGCCTTCAGCAACTGTAAGCGTGGCTCTTTCCTGCCAATATGGACGCAAGACCATCGGAAGAGATGAAAATTTTGGCCACCCTTTCCGGTTGAATTTTACGAGTGCTTGACAAACTTCGTCCGCGGCTTGTTCTGCTTTCACTCTCTCGAAGAGGCTGGCCTCGACCGCGTTTGACAAGCATCCTGAAACGTGCTTGCTGACGTCACTAATAGACAGTGCATTATCAGTTTCTTTTCCCCGAATCGGGGCCCTCGAAAACACATCTGCAGTAACTAAGCTCTTGCCCGGGACATGCACAACTTCATAGCTGAACCGCATGAGCCTCATGCGAAAACGCTGAATGCGAGGTGGTAAAACATCTAAAGGAGATTTTCCCAGCAAGGTTACAAGAGGTTTGTGGTCGGTTTCACACACAATTTCAAGACCTTTGATGTACCCTTCGAATCGTTCTGCCGCCCACGTCATTGCTAGTGCTTCTTTTTCAATCTGGGAATATCTGGTTTCGGCAGGCGTCAACGATCGTGATGCAAAGGCAACGGGTCGTTTTTCGTTGTTTGGTTGAACTTGCATCAGTACCGCCCCCAAACCGAATGACGACGCATCGGCGGAAAGAATCGTAGGGTACTTTGCATCATAGTTAGCCATGACGCGCGCCGAACCGATAACGTCTTTAACGTATGACAGCGCTTGCTCTTGGGCTGGTCCCCACGTCCATTCAGAACTCTTCAAAAGCAAGTGACGTAACGGCGCCGTTTTTGAAGCCAAATCTGGTATGAATCTTGCCAGATGATTAGTCATACCGAGCAGCCGTCGAACGTCAGACACGTTATTTGGCGTCGGCAGTTCTTTGATGGCCCGGACCTTTTCAGGGTCCGGCCTGATTCCATCTCGACTTAGAACACAACCAAGAAACTTTATCTCGGTTACTCTAAAACAACACTTTTCTTTGTTTAGCGTAACACCAGCACTCATGAGACGGTCTAAAGTAAGACGCAGACGCTCATCATGTTGAGCTTTGTTGTAGCCATAAATGAGCACATCATCCATCATGTTTACCACGCCTGGGATTCCTTCCAGAGTCTGCGACATTTTCTTTTGAAAAAACTCAGGTGCTGACGTTATTCCAAACGGTAGCCTCTGAAAACAGTATCGCCCAAATGGCGTAATGAAGGTAGTCAACAATTGGCTTTCCGGCGACAACTTGATCTGATAAAATTCAGAATTAGCGTCCAGCTTCGAAAAAACCGATGCCCCACTTAACAGACCAAGGCTATCTTCAACCGTTGGCATAACATAGCGCTCGCGAAGTACACTTTTAATTAGTTGCGTCAAGTCAACGCAAATACGAACGTCTCCAGAAGGTTTGAGTACTGGTACAATACCTGCGCACCATTCTGTTGGTTCGTCTACTTTGCGGATTACGTCATCTCGCTCCATACGCTCGAGCTCCTGCTTCACTCGGTCCCGCAGGGGTAAGGCAATACGACGCGCAACCGGAATAGCAAAGGGTACCGAGTTCGGCTTCAGTCTGATATTGTATTCCTCTTTCATAGCTCCCAGACTACCGAAAAGCTGAGGGTAGGAAGCTTCGATGGCTGTTGCGCTACTGACCGAGTCAGCGAACTTGATCAGCTCAAGGGCTTCGAGGGCTGGGAGACCCAAAAGTATCGAGCGTAAAGGCGAGACTACGTACACAGTTTGTCGGACAATGCGTTGTCTCCACTGTATAGTGGCAAGAAATTTTCCGAGAACATGCAGTGGCTCATTCGCAGGGCCTGTTAAGGTTATGTCGCACTTGTCTAATTTGGTAGGCAATCCCGGAAATGTTGAGGGTACAACGGACACTTCTGCACCCGAGTCAAGTTTAGCGAACACCGGAGTGCCGTTAATGATAACTTGAGCATACCGAGAATTGGAGTGCTCCCCATTTACCGCGCCTACGAAATATGCCCCTTTTTCCATATGGAGAGAAGAAATCGGTACCTTCTTTCGCTCGCCTGCAGCCTTTTTCCGACACACCACTGCAAAATGTCCGGAATAACCGCAGTAGTTGCATTTCGCAGCTCGTGCCGGGCAGGAGGTCCTCGGGTGCTCTCCTTGACCGCAGTTGGGGCACGAACTGGATGTGAGAGGTCAGTAGGACTGTGGTCTGGTGCGTTGACCTTGTGTGACCGGTGCACTGGTCCTTGACGAGGTGCCGGAACGCTGTCCTGAAGAATTCTTTCGGGGCTGCCGTTGTTTGTTGACCGCGTCCAGGTTGCTGGCTGGCGCTGCCGAAGGTTCGTCGCTGGTTTCTCGCAGCTGTTGCTGCTGTCGTTGGACGGTCTCCTTCAAGCGAGCTTTTGCCAAAGCGCTGGCGAGTGTAAGATTTGCATCCATTTGCAGAGACTCCGAGAGCTTGGCATCACTGAGGCCGACTACAAACCGGTCGCGGATCATGCGTTCCTTTTCCTTGTAGTCGCACCGGTCCGCCAGTGTGTGCAACGCGGTGATGAATTGGTCGACTGACTCGCCTGGTTGTTGTATGCGTCGGTGAAAACATGCGCTCTCGTAAACGAGGTTCCGTGCGGCCACAAAGTGATCGTCGAACTTTTTTCTGACGGTTTCATACTGCTTCTGCTGTTGTTCAGATAGTGTGAAGGTCAAAAAGATCTCCCTCGCTTGCCTGCCCATTGTGTAGAGTAGAGTCCGGACTTGCGCTTCTTCACTTCGCTCATTTAAGCCAGAGGCAAAGCGGTAGTCGTCGAATAGTTGGATCCAGGAAGGCCATTCGGACGTTCGGTCGAAGTCAAACGCTGGCGGAGCTGGAACCGCGAACATGCCGTGAACTGGCTTGACTTCTTTGTCTTCTGACATGGCGCCGCTTGACAAAGAAAGGTGCAACGCCCCTCGAATATCAGAAGGATCCCACTTCTGACACCATGTCGTGTTGCGCCCTAGCGAAAGGGCGTGCGCGTCCGGGCCGGCCGCAGGAGCTGAGAAAGGGACTGAGCCGCTTCCGATGGGCGCGAGATAACATCCCACTTTATTCCATGCAACCAGCATACATATATAGCAGACACTCATGTGACCAATGACGTCACGTACAAACGACACTTTACAATTGCGGGCGACAGCGCCAGATAACGTGGACACTTGACGCGCCTGGGCGCTATCACCACAAACGAGACCCTACATTTTTTGCATCAATTACCGCGGCCTGAACAAAATAACAAAAAAAAAATTACTTGTACTCTGTACCACGTATAAACGACGCACTGGACTGTCTTCACAATGCGAAGTACTTTTTCTTCGATGGACCTCAAAACGGGCTATTGGCAAATCGAGGTTGACAAGAGGGATCGAGAGAAGACGGCCTTTTCGAGTTTAAGGTCATACCAATTGGACTTCGCTCGGCGCCTGTGAGGTTTTCAGCATGTTATGGACACCGTGTTTTCTTCCAGCTTTGACGAGTACCTCCAACGCCTTGAAGGGGTACTTCAAGCTATCGACACCTCGAGACTAACCCTGAAGCTAGAAAAGTGCCTCTTCACGTGCGAGGAGCAGTTGTTCCTGGACACGTGATAAGCAAGTCCATAGTCTGTCCCGACCCACGGAAAACATGCACTATCGCTGATTTTCTACAGCTCACTGACAAGAAGGCTGTACGTCAATTCTTCGGATTACAGGCATTTTGTCAAACATTTTACATCGCTGTTACATGTGTAGATTAACTCATGACCAGGCGGTAGTGACTACTGTGAACAGTAGGCCATCAGGCCCGCGAAGAACACAAGAACATGTTGAGCCATTAGCCCAGAACAAACTGTGGTTTATTGTTTCCAAAATGACCACCCCGCCGCTGTGCCAGGCTTGCACAGCTCAATACAACTATCAGCGCCGCGTGGGGGCGCTGCATTTGAACCAACATTGTAACACTTCTCCCCTCTTAGGAGGAAGACTACGGGGAGTACCTATTCACTGCTTTCCTAGTTCTTGTGCCACGTCGCAACTTCGGCGTGCTAGGCGTAGGCACGACAGAGTCACTGTTCACATGCACACTACTGTTGAGCTCAGTCCCGTCGCTCTCCGTGGCACAGCTACTCCCAGTGAAGCTAGTTCCATGTAGCTGTTCCTGATGAGGCACTTCTGGAACAGCTGGCGCATGATGAAGCGGCGGCTCCGACTGTGGTGGAGCTGCAGCGATAGCAGTTTCAGGAGAGGCCAATGTTTCTGTCTGTTGGCGCAAGTGGTTGCTGTGTCAGTTTCCCAAGGTGCCATCTTCAAAACAGACACTGGCTGATGATGGACGTCCACAACACTGGCAGGCACCCAAGGTGTGCCCCTTTGAAAGGTTCGCGCGTACACATCATCACCTGGCTGCAGTGATGGAGCCTGCCGGGACCCTCTGTCAGCATACAACTTCTGCTTGAGTTGTTTTAAAAATACAGATGCGTGCAGGCTTGACCTGAAGACATCCAACGGAGTCTTGACCATTCTTCCTGTCAAGAGTTCACACGGTGGCCGACCTGTCACTTCATGTGGTGTGGTCTTATAGTGGAACAGAAACCTGGAGATCTGCGTTTGGAAGTTCCCAGAACCAGACTTGTTGAGTTTGCTCTTCACAGTTTGTACAACTCTTTCAGCTGCACCATTTGAGGCAGGGTGATACAGCAGTACAAGCATGCGGCGTATTCCATTTCGAGTTAAGAACTCAAGGTACTGGGCACTGGTGAAGGCAGGACCGTTGTCTGAAACTATGACATTAGGCAGGCCATGCTGAGCGAATGCAATTCTCAATGCAGAAATGGTAGCTTCTGCAGCTGTGGAAGACACAGGAAAGACTTCTATACACTTCGAGAATGCATCTACAATAACCAAGAATGTGTGACCTAGAAATAGTCCCCAAAATCAATGTGAACTCTTGACCAGGGTCGCTGTGGAAAAGGCCACGGCGTCTGCTGAACCGACTGTGCAGCTGGATGTTGAGTCTGGCACGTAGCACAGCTTTTCACGCTGTTGGCAATATCATTGTCAATGCCTGGCCACCAAACATGGCTCCTGGAAATCATCTTGCTCTTCTCGATACCTCGGTGGCTGGCATGAAGAACACCAAGAACTTGGGCCTGCGATGACTTAGGGATCACTACTCTTGATCCCCAGAGTAGGCAACCTTCATGAAGACTGAGTTCTGAGCTTCTGGTATCGAAAGGGTTTCACTCTGGTCCTACTGGCAGGCTTTCTCCTTTCAGAACAGCAAGAACAACATGGCTCAGAAGTGGGTCATTTCGTGTGGCTTGGGCCACAACACCTGGTGAAAGGAGTCTCAGATATGCCTCCTCTAGCAAGAAGATTTCAGCAGGTCGTGGTAATGCAGTAGTGTCAGTTGGGAGAGGCAGTCTACTAAGAGCTTCATCGTGGCCGAGCTCTTTGCCAGGCTTGCATACAAGTTCGTACTTGTAAGCAGACAGCTTCAGAGCCCACCTGACCACTCAAGGCGAAGCTTGCACGGGAACGGGCTTGTTGGCACCCAGCAGTACAAGAAGTGGCTTGTGGTCAGTGTGTGCTTCCTATGAGATGCCCCACAAGTACTTGTGAAACCGATCCGCACCAAACACTGAAGCCAGTGCCTTCTTGTCGAGTTGACTGTAGTTTTGTTCTGCTTTTGACAAGCTCCTCGAGGCAAAAGGAATGGGATGTTTCCCGCCATCAGCATCTTTGTGCGCCAGAACTGCACCTATACCACAAGGTGATACGTCACAGCTGAGGCAAACAGGCCTGGCAGGGTTGAAATGCACGAGAACTGGAGCTGATGTCACCAAGTGCTTGCAGGCATTGAATGCATTTTGTTGTTCATGTCTCCACTCCCACTTCTTCCCTTCACAAAGAAGTAAGTGCAGTGGACGAAGGAGTGATGAAAGATTGTGTAAGAAGCGACTGTAGAAGTTTACAAGTCCCAAGAAACTCTGAAGTTCCCTGACATCCTGAGGCACAGGAGCATGCAGAATGGCTGCTACCTTGTCAACATTCGGGAAAAGGCCTTCCTTGCTGATGATGTGCCAGAGATACTCAACTTTCGGCACAAAGAAATGGCAATTTTCAAGTTTCAGCTTGAGGCCTGATTCCTGAAGCTTGCTAAGTAGAGCAGGAAGGTTGCGAAAATTCTCAGTATCATTTGTGCCAGTCACAAGAATGTCGTCAAAATAGACTGCTTCATGGGGCAGTCCCCTGAACAAGTTCTCCATCTCGCGCTGAAATATGGCAGGAGCAGATGAGACGCCAAAAAGCAACCTGGTGTACTGAAATAACCCCATATGCACCGAAATTGTGACGTACTCCCTAGAGGCCTCGTCAAGGACAACTTGCTGGTACGCATCTTGCAAATCCAATTTTATGTATTTCTCACCTCCAGCAAGCACAGTCCACAGGTCCTCGATCCTTGGAATGGGGTACTGCTCCACTGATGCCACTGGGTTTATGGTGACACCAAAGTCTCCACAGATTCTGATGCGTCCATCCCTTTTAGTCACAGGAAAAATAGGTGGAGCCCACTTTGCTGTCTTGACTGGAACAAGAATGGAATCTCTTCTTAGTCTATGGATTTCTTGAGTTACTCCATCTGTCAAGCCGTACGGCAGTGGACGTGGCTTGATGGACCGAGGCGGAGCATCTGAAGGAACATGTAGAGAAGCTTTAGCACCCTTGAATGTACCTAGGCCTTCTTCAAACACTTCGGCGTAGTCTTGGACTAGGTGTTTGATGTCGGAAAGTGCGGGGATGTTCACTTCAACGTCGGAGACGCCAATGCCCAGCTGACGCATCCAGTTGCGTCCAAGAAGAGCGGGCAATCCGTTTCCAGTCAGAAAAATAGGTAGGTCGGCCTCCCTGCCATGAAACTTAACACTGACGTCAGCTTTGCCCTGAACCTTTTTTAGTTCCCCGAAATAGCTTCGCAGAAGCACTTGTGACGGCTGCACAGGAACCGAAGGCAAAAGCTTAAGAGGACGCGACTTGGCCATGACAGAGACACTTGCCCCCGTGTCCACTTCCATGCGGAGCAGCTTGCCGCAAACGTCAACAGTGACCGTGAAAGGCGATGGCGGCGTGGCTTAGTCGACCGACCACATGTCAAAAACTTCGTAAGATGAAGTGGTAGCGACGTCCTGCTTGCGTATCGTATTAACACGATGACGGTTACTTGACGATGGTGAACTGCAAGCCGAGAATGAACGTGCCTTGGTCGGGCTGTTGCTTTGGGCTTGGCTGTCCCTTCGTCGCGAATTGCACATCTTCGCCAAATGACCTCGTTTCTGGCAGTAATTGCAGAATATCTCCACATGCTTGCATTTCGATGCAAGATGTCCGTCCCCACAGCAGTAGCAGGTGATGCCCCCAGAACCTGACGAGACACGGTGAGTCGAGAAAGCGCTGCTTGTGTTCACTTGCGCTATCTCACCTGCGTCCCTTTTTGCTGCTTCCATTGCTAGGGCGGTCTGCACAGCGTCGTTGAAGGTGAGGTCCGGTTTTTTCAGAAGGCTTGTGTGGACATCCACGTTGTTTATGCCACACACGACGCTGTTGCGGAGCAACAGCGTCGTTCAACCCCGAGTTCAGCCCCGAAGCTGCAGTACTCGGACAGGCTTTTTAGTGCTGCGATAAAATTGCTGACTGATTCCCCTTCCGCGCGAACACACGAGTTGAAATGAAAACGCTGCACAATGGCAGAGGGCCTTGGACAATAATGGCTTCCAAGTACTTGAAGAATCTCGTCCAGATTCTTGTCACTGGGCTTGGCGGGCTTGACCAAATCGCGGAGCAAAGCATACGTTTTCTGCCTGCAGCAGCTGATGAACACGGAAGTACGCTTGTCTGGGGCGACATCAGTCACCAGGAAAAATGCTTTGAGCCAGTCCACGTAACAGGACCAGTCGTCTCCTCCCCCCTCGAATGGCTCGAGGTTGCCGAAACTTGACACGGTGAACAGATGGCAAAGAGATGCGGGAACGAAGACTTACATGAAACTTCCTTTCACCCTCCTCGCCAGTTGTTACATGTGTAGATTCACTGATGGCCAGGCGGTAGTGACTACCGTGAACAGTAGGCCATCAGGCCCGCGAAGAACACAAGAACATGTTGAGCCCTTAGCCCAGAACGAGCTGTGGTTTATTGTTTCCAAAGCGGCCATCCCGCCGCTGTGCCAGGCTTGCACAGCTCAACACAACTATCAGCGCCGCGTGGGGCCGCTGCATTTGAACCAACATTGTAACAATCGCCGAGCCACTAACTCACCTCACGAAAAGCAACGTCAAATTCAGGTGAGAAGCGGCACAAGAGGAAGCATTTCAGGCACTTAAACGAGGCCTCCAAACACCACCAATACTTGCGCATTACAACGAATACTACGAAACAGAAGTACACAGCGACGCAAGCAGCACAGAACTCGGTGCCGTTCTTTTGCAAAGGACTGGCGGTATCGAAAAGGTCATCAGTTATGCTTGCCAGTCGCTATCCAAGGCCGAGGCTACAACAGAAAAGCTACAACTGAAAAGGAGTGCCTTGCCATCATCTGGGCAGCGTCAAAGTTTCGTCCCTACCTCTAAGGGCAAGCCTTTCAAAGTTGTTAGCGACCACCACGCCTTGTGTTGCCTAGCTAACTCGAAAGACCCTTCAAGTCTCCTCGCATGATGGAGCCTCAGACTTAAAGAATTTGATGTGACCATCGTTTACAAGTCTGGAAGAACACACTCGCCGGCTGCTTGTCTCGTGCCCCATCAAACTATCGCTGCCTGGTGGCCTGGTTGAGGACAGCTTCTTAGGAACAAAAACTGCTGACGACTTTGCTGAGCAACAGTGAGCTGACCCACAACTCAGAAGCCTTGTGGAACTACCTCGAGGGTAGCAGCACGACTATTTCTAATGTTTTTAAGAGAGGACTGGAGTCGGTCTTCTTGCAAAACGGAGTTCTCCTAAAGAAGAACTCTCATCCCTTTGAGCCGATCACCTTCTCATGGTTCTTTCAGCTGTGAGACCAGAAGTACTCGGGGCCCTACACCACGACCTAACAGCTGGACACCTCGGTGTTTCCCGTACACTCGCTAGAATGCAATAAAAATGCTACGGGCCACGACTTTTCGCCAACATCACTCGCTATGTTAGGACCTGCCGGGACTGCCAACGATGAAACACACCGCCGACCAGGCCAGCCGGACTTATCCAGCCTATCGAGCCATCCCGAACCGGCCATTCCAGCAAATTGGCATGGGCTTACTGGGGCCGTTCCCCATGTCGAATTTCGGGAACAAATGGATCATGATAGCCAGTGACTACCTCACGCGCTACACCGAGACAAGGGCCCTGCCCAAAGGCAGTGCCGCCGAGATAGCAAAGTTCTTTGTTGAGAACATCATCCTGCAACACGGAGCTCCACAGATCCTCATTACTGACAGAGGTACGGTCTTTACGGCGAACCTAACTCAGGTCATCCTGACGTACAGCCAGACAAGTCACCGCCGGACTACTGCCTACCACCTACAAACCAATGGCCTCACTGAGCGTCTAAATTAGACCATCGCCGATATGCTAGCTATGTACGTCGACATCACCACTTACCTTCAGCGCGCAGAAGAAGCTCGTCAACTCGCCCGGCTGAGCATCAAGAATAAGCAGGCGACTGACAGCCGCCATTACAATCTAAGCTTCATAGAGTACCAGCCTGTGGACCGTGTCTGAGTATGGACGCCTATATGCCGACGGGGGCTCAGTGAAAAACTTCTGGGACAGTACTTCGAACCGTACAGAGTAGTTTGATGTCTCGGCTCACTCGACTTTGAGGTTGTTTCTGACTGCATTACGAACTCTCAACGGCGCCGTGCTCGACCTGAAGTCGTCCATGTCGTGTGCGTCAAGCCATTTCATGCGTGAACCTGAGGACTGCGTTTTGTTGTTGTTGCTGTACTCATTGTTAATTGTTTTTATTATTATACCTTCGTCTTTTGTTAAAGCATCAGGACGGTGCCTTTTTCAGAGGGGGGCAATGCCACATTCCTTTGCTCAAGTTTTGTTACCGCCCCGTTAGGCTACGTTCAGCGCAAACCGCGCCTATGGTGTTCGAGAAGCTTGAGGCTTTAGTAGATTGTTTTGTTAAGATTACGCCCGCTTCGGGAACGTCACTGATTATTCAGGAACCTACCTCACCGCTAAAGATAATGCTAGAATATTTGATAGGAAGGGTATTAATGCTGACACGCTTCGCTGCTTGTCAGTTGATTGACGGCCGATTCTCCGTTCACTGCTATCAGTGCAAGACTGCTGCTGGAATTTGACTTTCCATTCACCGGGCACAGGTTTGCCCAAATAAGCAGTTGGATCTCAATCTACAGTCTCCTGTCTTCAAGCATGTCACGACCCCGTGGCAATATACTAGTACCGCCATCCAGCGGACATTCTAGGGACTAAACGAGAGGTAGCTACAACGACGACACAGGACATACGACCCGTGGGATAATAAGCTTTTTCTCTAAAAATTTAGCCAATGCCCGTATGCTTGGTTCTTACTCAGCCTCATCTTCCTCTTTTCCTACCCAAACATGCACTCGGTCCGAGCACCACTTTATCTTCATTGCAACATAGGGAAGAAATTTCACAGTATTTTTTGACTTGCAATCAAGAAAGCATGCTTACGATATTGTAGACAAGGCAGCACTAGTTCTTGCAGAGCAACTTCGATCTATTATTGGGCTACTCAAGAACTTGGCTGTGCATTTTAGTCATGTATGCCCAGTCCCTGAATATGGATGCGTTTGTTGGGATTCACACACATCCAAGCTTGCAAGTAAACTAGCAAAAATCGGATGTAAGGGAGTTAGATTCATTTGCAGTAGCGATGATCAGTAGTTTAGCATGTCATCAAGTAAGCATTAACCTAAGTTGAAGGAATGTAGAAAGCATATCAAATGGACATTTTTTTCTCTACATCTGTTGTTCTAAAACAGGCTTAGACACTTTGTAAAGGCACCATACTGCATATGGACCACTGCTTGAAGATCGGGGAAATGTCTTGTGGAAGTTATTTTTTTTTTTCAAGAACCATTCGAGGTTAAAACATCTTGTTGTCAACCTTTGCATGAAGCAATGCCCAAGCTTCCATATACCCGGTTAAGTATGCAGGGGTGGCAGTGCTGTGCAAATTGTGTTATTCTGTGCAAATCTCACCTGCTGCGCCAGGCTGTACGTAAGCGAAAATTTTTGCGATAATTGTCAATTGGAAGTGAAATTGGCAAATCTAGCCGATTATTTTTGCCGGCCGAGCAACACTGAGTGTTGGCTACAGTACACAAAGGACGCGACCGCATCAATATCCGGTGTAGTTTTATTATGTTATTCGAATTATTCACAGGGCTTGCTAGTGCTCGTCTCATCGCTGTTATCGCCGTGGTCCCCCGCAAAAACAATGGCACCAACATGAGTAACTGTAAGTTCTGTAGCAACGAGCAGCAAGAGGCTCTAGAGTACCCAGTTCAGCAAGAGGCTCTAGAGTACAATATGCAAATACGCATTGTAAAAATACGTGGTCATGAATCGTTACGGTAAATCCTCGCATATAATAAATGTGCCGGAGAAGTTATTAGTGCAAATGACCAAAACGACCTCGGCGACACTTTCATCCGCAGAACGCTTGTGATAATGCTTCAACAACATGCTATGGACAATGCGGTTACGTACTTGTGAGGTCCACAGCTCAATTCGTACCTCAAACCGACGCTGCGAAATGCGTATGACTGGGCAGATTTCTTGCGAGATGTTTTTCTGTGAGTTCACACAGACGTGAAAATCTAGTGAAGCGCACCGAAGCCAGAACAGGGCACTTGTGTCAAGTGTGTCATCGCAGCCACATATTGACCCCATAATCATAAAGAAGCATAGTCTAAGTCATCCTTTCGTTCGCTGCTACTTTAATGAACCGTACCCACGCAGGAAAAAACAAATGCTCAATCGTTGGCTCCATGACTGAGTGACATTTTTAGTTCACGTCAATATGACGATATTGTTTTGACGTGTCGAAGACTTTTGCAGTTATATCAACAATGGCAACTGCGAAAAATGCTCGCATATGACAATGCTGTCCAAAACATGTACGTGCTTTGAGGTATATGTGCTCAATACGCTTCCATGGCTTATTAAAAAAGCGTAATTTCATGGCTTATTAAAACACTTGAGAGAGCTAATCGCTTTTTATCGGTAAGCCGCTCCGAAACATAACCGGTGAAGCGGTGTCAAAGGCCAGTTATCGCGTTTCACAGCTGCGGCTGATCAGTGACGGTTTTTCTCAACTGAAAACTGAAAAAAAAAAAAAGAAAGACCTGGTGCATCTCTCTTGTGCCTTTCCCTGCAAATACCGGGAAAGTTTTTGCACGGCCACAAACATCGCATGCACAAGCGAAAACACAGCAGCAACTGCGGTAGGCGCTGCGGCTTTTGTCTACCAAACGAAACTAAACGCCTCACAACAGCGCCAGAGCATTTTCGTGACGTGTTTCCAGTGGAATTTGCTATACACTACTCTAGTACATAGAACAGAATATACACAGTTCAGACCGTAAACTAAAAGTTTGTCTGATAGTCTTGAAGCCAAGCCAAGGGTTGGCCGCTGTGAATGTTGCTCTGCCGAGGTTGGCCGCTACAGTACAGGAGATAGTGACTGTGTCCCAGAAAGCAGCTGCAGCACTAGAGACTGCACTATGCCAGGGGACGGCAGTTGCGACTCGCCAGGTTGCAGTATGCTAGGAGACTGTGGTGGGGGCTTGGCAAGTTGCAGAGCACTAGGAGGCCATGGCTGCAGCACGGGAGGTTATAGCACACCAGGATACTGTGGCCAATGTTACTAGAATAAACTCAGTTTGAAAGCTCCGCCGGAGAGATGGGCTGCGTGGCAGTCACGAGAACTAGTGGCGCTGCAGTACGATTTTGCTCCAGTGGCCCGGGACGCGCATGTTGTGATCGGCGGCAGCGACGTGCAAGCGACTGCCATGAATGGTGCGCTGTCCGCCCATGTTACTTCTCGAACAGTTTTCGGCACCGTGTAGTTTTTTGTACAAAAACGCGTCCATCATGCATGAGGGCGTAGCGAGGAGGAGCAGATATATCTACGTTAAGGTACGTGGACTAGCTTTGCGCTAGGCTCCTACGGCGGTGATCACAATGACAACTCCACTTCACCCAAGTTGTTCGTTTGTTTGTTTGTTTATTTATTAACTTATTTTCTGTGTAAACACGGTTACACAGTGGCGTGGGCCAACATATGAGGTTCTCAGCTGCATTAAGCAGCTTGAGAACATCTTATATGCACATGTTGCCTCCGATTTTTTTCTCCCAGCGGTGACGGGCTAGCAGACGAACCATCGTAAGCAAACCTGCTGTCTAGCCTTGCACGTTACTCAAGAAAATTCGTATTGTAGGGCAAATAAAAATTACAATTTCAATAATATTATTTTCATTAATATTATTATTACATGCGATAGCAATGACCTATATGAGAAAGGTGACGCCGTTGAGTATTATGTATAGTGTGTGACAACAGTTACAAACACAACAATGACCATGGCCGGGCTAGAGAGCAGCGCGCGCTGTCATACGGCCTTCGCAAGAGGCCTAGTTCCTGCCTGCGGCCGCTGCTACAAGCTGGCGCTGCGGGCCAACCATGCAGACGTGCTCGTCTCCCTCTCCGCGCGCGGGCGAGCTATGCGCGGCCTCTGCTTTTCTTTTCTTCATTTTTCACTACAATCCCCGCTACTGGCGCATGCAGAAGGGGGTTTAAAGGGGGCCGGCTAGAAAGAACTGAACGAAGACTCCGTGCCCATTAACGAATCAGGGTTTCTGATCTTCGGCTGATTATTTGTGTCGAACGCGACGCACCAGCCATACGCGACTTCGATGTATTTTCTCCAAGCGACGATGAGCCATTTTGCGATTTCTCTAAAGAAATTAATAAAATAATTACAAAATTTGACAGAACGTGAAATCGTCCTAAGTTTTTAGTGTATCCTGAATAAATTACAAGCTTCGGCATTTTCCTGTTATGTGGTTTAATTTTTCTGTACTTTTTTGGTCTTTCACTCTGCCCTTGCTGCCCCCTCCCCCATTTTTGAAATGAAATCCAAGTACTCCGCTGTCATAGGCGCCCGCCATCGGGTGCAACAAAGAAAATTGCTGCAAAATTTTTCTCTGATCGCAGCGCGATTGATTCACCTTGGCTAGTTCCAATGTTTCGGTTTCATATGCAGGTTGAAGTACTTAGCGGCGTACTCTAATTGTCATAGGTTGTCATCTATCTATCAAATGTCATCAAAGGCACCAAGCAAACTGGAAACGAGTTTATTTGGAGAGAACCAATGAGACCTTACTGCATTATGCACAACAGCACAGCAGCTTGTTAGAATTTAGCAAGTTAACATTCGGTAATTACCCCTAAAATGTTTGAAATACATTAAAGTAAACAGTAAAAAGCACAACTACACCGCCGAGCTTGTCTTTAAGGCCAAACACAGCGTCGGTCTTCCTGTCATAGATGCACTTGGGTCTGATGCTTGCTTCATCGATTATCAAGGAAATGAAACGCCATGTGACGCACTCTCGAATTGACTCTTCAGGGTAACTGTCATGTTTTTTCCCATACCTTTCGATCTGATGTAGAAGGAAAACGGCCTTTTTTTACCTAGCTCAGCATCTGCCACAATTTCCTCAAGTGCAGCCAAGTGCCTGTTTGCACGGTACGCCTCGCTTGCTTATTGTCCAGCTCTTAGAAGAGACAGAGACTTCTGACTTTGAGAACGGTGATAGGCGACTGATACAGCACATAAACATTATAAATATAAGTATAGGTGAAGAGACAGTCATTTATCTGACAACTTGATTTGAGAGCATCATCAAAGCACCCATTCAAAAATAGTTGTAGCCTGGGAGAGTGACCAAACGATCAAAACAATTTGAGCCTATGTTACTATAGTAGAACTTTTAAACGGGCCCTTAAACACTTTTTCAAGCAATCATAGAATGAAGGAGCCAACTTGCAATGAGCAACACAACCAGCTGTTCACAAATGCGATGTGAGAACGTCGACTGAAAGTGCATGATGGATGGTTAAGTATGATAACAGTACAACAGGGAAGCCGGTGCAAGGAACAGCGCAGCGAACCGCCGCCGTAGCAGACGGTGCGCCGAGAGTAGTGAAATGTCAGACTGCAGCGCCCCTAGTTCTCGTGACCACCGCACAGCCCATCCTCCTCTGCTGGCGGAGATACGGAGCTTTGAAACTGAATTTATTTTAGTAACATTGATCATGGCTGTGGCACAACAGGTTGTATTGCCCGGCCGGCTATGATACCGAGGTTGGGGACTGTGGCACAGGTAGCTGCGACTGGCGGCAAACACCCCTTTCCGGAACCCTGGACAGCTTGGTGGCATTCCAAGTGTGGCCGTTTTCAAGCCTGTAGGACGCAGATTCGTTTCTTTCCAACACTTCAGTTGGTGAGGAGAAGGTTCAGTTGCCCTTAAAGGACCACTCACCAGGCCCCATACCAAATTTTAGTTAGACAGTGGAAGTTGTTGGGTGTCCAATGAGAAACATTTTGCCACAAATATTTTTCAAGTCGGTTCATCACAAACGGAGAAAACAGGTTTTTTGATGCGACGTGAAATGAGTTTGGGAAGAGACGAGCTCGAAACTCTTGCCGCTCCTCCGCGTAGCCTTCGCAAGCCAAATCTCTTCCCCACCCTCTCCGGCATTCGACGAAGAGGTTTCAGTTTCAGTTTCAGTTTTATTGAGCATTTTCTTCACAGAGTTGCGAAAAAGGTGACGAAAAAGGTGACGTGTGCATGACATGCCCAAACAAGCCTGACCCCGGAGCACGCGAGCGGCATTGCTTTGTTGACCAGCGTTATTTTGTGGTCTTCTGCCTGGCTTAGACGCTGGCTTAGACGCGGTAGAATTGATGAGCGCAATGAGTGTGCAAACGCGTAGGAGCGTTCCACGGCCGTCGTTTGCTCCATGCGCTGACCGCGGGGACACAAATGCATGCGAAACGCTGACACATTAGCCCCGCATCTCGTTGCAATTCGGGGGAGAAAAATGGAAAAAAGACGCTCACATTCTCTTATTGCAATTCATTATTTATCTAGAGTTTTAATGATCCTTTTAAGCAATAAATTATATATACTATGCATGCCGTGTTAAATAATTTTTGCCATATCACGTGCCACTGTCTGCAATGTAAGAGCAGAGTCGTCTACCAAGACAACCAATGTCACTGCGTTGCCGTTTACCTAGGGCCATTCATATGTGCACGTCATGCCCTCATTCTCTAGGCATGCGCCGGCAAACGGGAAGGGGAGCAGCGTTCATCATGAAATTTGACCCATTTCCGTGGCGTGTAGCGTTGCAAACGTTGGCAGACGTGATCATGAACGCCTCGTCTACGCATTGGGCTTGTCAGCTCAAAATTTTCAAACGTGGTGAGTGGCCCTTTAAAGCGAACGAATGGTTTCTTGACACAAATAGTGTCTCCTACAGCTATCTCAGGCTCTTTGGCAACTCTCCTCGTATCCGTGTATGGCTTGCTGCTCTGTTGTTCACGGTGGACGCTACGACGAAGTCGCGCCAACTCTTTAGCCGGTTCTTCAGCAGAGGCTGATGGTGAAAGGCCGACAACATCCAGCCTGGTTCAGGGCCATCTACCATGCAGCAGAATGGCAGGGACAACCCTAGTGGTTGCCTGTGGAGTAGCCTTGTAGATTGCAAAGTAGGCGATGACTGCTTGTCAAAGGGGTCGTCCTTGGAGAAGTGAAACTTGAACAGAGTTTTTGAATGTTCGGTTGAGCTGTTCTATTTGTCCATTTGCCTGGGGGTAGTACACTGATGAATGCAGCAGTCTGACAAAAGGTAATGAATTCACATGAAGTGAACTGAGGATTTTTCAGGGTATCCTTCGATTTTCTCAGGGTATCGTTCACGGACAAAAACACTTGTTAACAGCCTTTTACTGTGATGCTGGATACCTCACGACAAAAATATACCTCTGGCCACTTGGAGTGGTAATCCGCAAGCATTATGGCAAATCTGCTGTTGTGAGGTGCGCGCTCCAAGGGGCCAACAATATTTAAGGCAAGCTTTTGCCCTGGTCTTTCAGGCCATTCAACAGGTTGCAATGATGCTGGTGAAGTCCTGGCAGATTTATCGGCCTCCAGGCAGATGACAGTTTTTCACTGCTGTTTTCACTTTATCATTCGCGGCCACCAGAACCACTCATGAAGTCTTGCTTTAGTGCATGTGATGTGATACCAGGATGCATCTCGTCTGCGGTGCAAATGATTTGCGCAGTGAGTGAGGATGAAGTTACGAGGCGATCTGCACGCAGTAGCAGATCATCAGGAATAGAAATTTCCTGTCTAATAAAGTAGAATGACTTCATGTCTTCTTGCAAGGACTTGTGTGGCGGCCAGGAACTCAGCACAAAAGACTTGACGGTTTCTAGACAACCATCGTTGATTGCAACCTGCCTGAACTTTTCTTTTGCCCCACAGGCTGGCTCAGCAAGCGACTCAATTTCTTCCTCCTTTCCGAGCTCTGCTTCGAAGGTAGGTGCTGGCAGGCGAGAAAGTGCATCTCCAACAGTGTTCGGGGACCCCTTATGGTATTCAACAGTGAAATTCTTATATAAGAGGAAAGTCTTGCAGACCAGCGTGCAATTCGAAGTGGGCGTTTTCTAGGTCTCTGTGATGACAGCAAAAAGACCAGTGCCTGATCATTTGTTTGAATTTTCAAATGGTGACCCCTAAGGTACACGTGCCATCGCTCACAAGCCCAAATACATGCCAAGGCTCCTTGTTCTCCAACTGAATACTTTATCTCTACTGGGAACAGTGTACGCTATGCAAAAGGGACTGTGCAGAGCTCTTGGCCATCTTGTTGCTAGAGACCTACTTCCAGCCCACAGTCAGAAGCGACTGTTGACACAATGACTGGAAGTTTTGGATCGAACATTCGGAGGACTGTACTCGGAGAAAGCAAAATCGTGTTCATGGTGACAAAACAGCAGCCTTAGGTCACAGTGCAGTTTCACTCTGTGACATCCGAGCATGACTTGCTTCAATTTTATTGTATTAGAATGATGAATCAATTATGCAACATTTATTTTTACTCTTGTGTTTGGGAGTTTCACGAATATAATACCCATGCACAGAATTGCGCCCAATTTACGCTGTCTGTCAAAGGAGGTAAGAAACTTCCAGTGCATTTTTTCTTGCTCTCAAAGTGCGCGGTGTGTACCAAACTGAGACACATATAAATGTCAGGGAATTTCTAAAAAACTTGGTCAGGTCATTGAAACTGATGGCAATCTGTGCGACCGTCACAAAAATAAGCCTTGCCACTGATCGAAGTTTAAGAAGTCGCTCCTTCGGCACAACTACACTGAACTGCTAGAAGAAGCGCCCCTTTCTGGTGAAACAGCAGAAAGAGGCGCATGAAACAGCAGAAGCTTGCCAGGCTATATCATGCCCTTTAATAATATAAATGTCATTATTATTATTGGCAGTGAAATGGCAAACGTCCTCAGCTATGTACTCATTGCTGGTAGCTCGCATTTCAAGGGTAGCATTGGGTAACTTCAGAAAAATTTCTCATTTCAGTCTCTTAAGATTGCGTTTATAAATTTGTGATTATTTTTTAGTGTCGCATTCATAGAAGAGTACATATATGATGGTAGGACGCCGGCATCGCTGATTCATCTATCGAATGAAGGAAACTATAGAAAGCTATGACATATTTAAATGTCAGCACTTTATACGCTACCTCCAGCTTTCATTGCAGGCATTTGAGGACCTTCATTGCTGTCCAAGCGTCCTAGCCCAGAAAGATACAACGCTAACTGGCATGTGCTTTTCATGAAAAGAAAGTAATAAATTTTTGAGGTACGGCTTTTTTCTTACGACGTCGTCATTGTCAAGGTAAAGTGCATAGAATGTGAGGCTAATAGTTTGCTGAAAGGTACATTTTAGAAATGTGTAAATTAGACGGAGCTGCAGTTCAATTGTATTAAGCATGTGTTTTAGTTTTATTACCTCATCAAGTTCGGCAGGCAGCCTTGGTCGTGCTTGGTTAATAAACACCGACGAGTGCTGCTCGGCAGTGAGTAGCTGTTACTCCGCCTTGCGTGTGGGGTCATCGGCGTTAAAGAGAGGGGCCTCGGCCCTCCCTCTCGTCCACGGTCTTCGGGGCAGATCGTGACCCTGGCGACGAGTTCAATCAATGTGCGGGAAAACTGGGCACCTTGCATGAGTATGCCGAATGGGGAAGCAGAACAGCAGACCACAGCACCAGCCTAGATCAAGCCCAGGTTTCACATCAGCCCACGGTCAGGGTAGGCGTCGCAAGTGGCAGCATGCTCCGGCTCCTCCGCGGCCAGGTTCAAGGTCGTGACAGAGGACCCGTCTATTTTCGACAGGTGGCACACAGGCCTTGTCCCGTCGTCTGTGCCACCATATGTACTAACCGTCGAAGTTTGCGGGTGCCCCATTTCTATGGAACTGGACACAAGGGCCTGTGCGTCGGTCATGGCTGGCAAACTTTTCAAAAGAATATTTTCCGGAGTGGCTGTCTAGGCTGCAGGCGTCATGCTGTGGAGTTACTCGGGCTTCCCAAGTGCAAGGCCAGGCCCAGGTCAGCGCTCGTTTCGGCAACAGGGAAGCAGCCCTTGCTCTGTATTTGACCATAGGGTTGTCACCGATTCTGCTCGGCAGGAATTGGATGTGCACACTGAATGTTCAGCTGCCAGAAAGTCACACCCAGGAAGCAGTCCTACATAGCCCTGGCATAGTTCTGGCCCGACTTTAGGATGCTGGTCTTAAGCTCAAGAGGGAAAAGTGCATGTTCATGGTTCCCAGCGTAGAATACTTGGGACACGTCATCTCCCACGCTGGCCTGACTCCAGCCCCCCTCAAAGTTGAAGCTGTTCTTAAGGCGCCGAAGCCCCGAAACAAAAAAGAGCTGCAAAGCTACCTTGGCCATGTAAAGAAGAAGATGTGCCTACAGCGAGCAGCATCCCCAACACCTGGCTCGCTCGGCTCGTACTTTGGTTCGCTGCCATGTTGGTCTCTGAGCGGTTTTTCTCGTTGCCTTGCTATTGCAAACGATAAAGTCCTAATGACTAATAAACCTCTTCACATTTCGTGGAGGGTACTGTTTATCCCTTACGCTACACCCTGGAAATTCACACTTCCACCTGTCTTGACTGACAACACTAACCCATCGACTCCTTCGCCACAGTTCGTCAACTGCCCTGGTCATCCTAGGCTACTGGACCTAAAGGTCTTCAGCGGTGCGAATAGGATCGACGTAGAAGACTGGTTTGACTATACGAACTGGTGAGCATTAATAATAGGTGGTATGAAGCCGACAAGCTGGGCCATGTCATATTTTATCTCACTGGCGTCGCCGAATTGGGGTTTAACAACCACAAACACAACATTTCTGCATGGAGCGTCTTTAAGGCGTCTTGTTCTGAAATGTTTGGTCGGCCGGCTGTCCGCAAGCAGCGGGCAGAACAGCGCTTGTGCGTACACTCTCAGCACACTGGCGAAAACTTCACTAGCTATATTGAGGACGTTGTCGTTGACCTTTGTCGACGTGTGAATGACACCATGCCTGTATCTGAAAAAATCAAACACATTATGAAGGGCATTGACGACGGCACATTCCAAATGCTCTCTACTAGGAATTCGAGCACAGTTTCGGAAGTCGTCAGCTTGTGTCAAAGCTATGACGAGTTGAAAAAGCAATGCACTCTGACTTTGCAGCCTCAGCGTGGTGGCGAGTCGTTGTCAAGTTTCGACTCCATGCCCGACCATTCAGCGTTGCTTCATGAAGTCCGAGCCTTTGTCAGTGAGGAATTCGCCCGCCAACTTTCCCTGGTGCCATTTACTGACGAGACTACCAGCCGTCTACCTGCCCCACTCCGTATTCCTAGTTTGGAAGAGGTTGCTGAAGCTGTTTCTCTTGCACACCACAAGCCACCTCCATTCAGCCCTGTTCACTGCCCGCATGCTGCGCAGCCACTGGGTGCTCCTGTCGCCTATTTTATAGCCGTGCAGCCTGTGGCCGCGCCCCTAACGTATGCAGCGCTGCCTGTGGCTGCTCCTGTCGCCTATCCACAAGAAATGCAGCCTGTAGCCGCGCCCCTCACATATGCGGACGCTGTGCATAGGCTTCTGCAACCGCCTTACCCCACGTATTCACAGCCCGTGCACCCAGCTGCTTATACTGCACCTTGGGCGGTATCACCAGTCGCCAATATTTGGAGGACGCCCGATAACCAGCCGATTCGCTACGCCTACTTCACTCCTAGACACGTCGTTTCCTACTGCCGCCGTCGACCTCAGATGTTTGACGACTATACCCGGTTGTCGCAACCAGGAGCCAACCTGTCTATGCGCCTACTGACCACCTTGACTCCCAGCCACAGCGCGCACCCTTTCCTCGTCGGCGATCGCCCTCTATCATGCGTCGCCGGCCTGGACCTTCCAACCAGAAAAACAAACCATCGCAGTTCAAGAGGCAAGAACTGCGCCTTTTTCGAACTGTCCAAGACCTCACTCCGCCCCTGATAACGTGGTCGCAGTAACTTTTGAAGGTCATCGTACGTTTGCACTTGTGGACACCGGCGCCCTTGTTTTTGTTATAGCCGCTGATCTCTGCCGTTTATTACGCAAAGTTGAGACGCCGCTCTCGGGACTTGCTCCACACTGCAAGCACACAGCAAGTGACGCCTCTCGCAGCCTGCTCTACAAGAGTGTCCATCGAAGGTATTCTTTACATCCTGGATTTTATTGTCTTTGCTGCCTGCTTACATGATATCTTCCTCGGATGGGGCTTCCTATCCCACCATAATGCCGTCATCAACTGCACACGTGCTGAGGTTGAATTTTCGCCCTTGCGTGATGTCCCATTACTTGATGCTCTTTATCAGCCGCTGAAGTTGCTCATTCGTGAAGATACCGACGTTCCACCTGGAAATTTCGCACTTGTTCCGCACTTTTTCCGGTTTCATGCAATACCTAGACTGATCGTACAGTCTTTTTTATGCTTTTCGATGTTTTTACAAATCGTCGAGCTCTTCCGCTACCTTTTGCGACGATTGACATTGCCACCGGAACCAACAACATGTTCATTCTTAATCCGCTTTTCGCATCTGTCACTATGCTTGCGGGGGAATGCCCCGGCCGCGTGCAAGATCTCGACCCTTCGTTTTTGGTTAACATTTTGGATTACTACAGTGACCACCCAAAAGCTCTGTCAGCACCTGGGGAGTCGTCGAAGAATACATTTCTGAGTGCCATCGTTGACACCCTCACTCCCGCTGAGCATGCCAACCTACTTGGCCTTCTGCATGAATTCCGGAATTCTTTCGGTGTGTCGCAACGTCAACTGGGCCGCACGTTGCAAGTCAAACAGCATGTTGACACCGGTCTACACCAGCCACTGCGTCAAAGACCTTACCGTGTTTTCGCTGAAGAGCGCCACGTCATTAACTATCAAGTCAAAAATATACTTCGTAGAAACGTCATTCGACCATCTTACAGTCCCTGGGTGTCTCCTGTCACCCTGGTGCATAAGAAAGACGGATCTATCCAGTTTTGCCTGGACTATCGTCATTTGAATGAGATAACCCGCTAAACGATCTATTCTTTGCCACGCATTGATGACGCCATTGACACCTTTCACAGAGCGGAATTCTTCTCGGCGTTAGATACTGGCAAGTGACAGTGGCTCAAGCCGATCGCCAAAAAACTGCATTTATTACGACTGACGGACTATACGAGTTTAACATCATGTCCTTTGAGCTTTGTAACGCGCCTGCCACATTTGAACGACTTATAGATAATACGCTATGTGGTGTCAAGGGGAATATTTGCTTCTGTTACCTCGACGATGTCGTGGTTTTCTCTCATGGCTTTCCTATGCACCTCCTTCACCTCAAGCAGGTTTTAACTTATGTGACTAATGCTAGCCTCCAGCTTAACCTGAAAAAATGCCGCTTCGCCGCACGGGAGCTCATCATTCTAGGCCACATCGTGCCCAAGCACGCCGATTACCTGATCCATGAAAACTTCGAGCAGTCGCAGAATTTCCCAAGCTGACAACTATAAAGGCACTTCGTAGTTTTGTAGGCTTGTGCTCCTATTTCCGGCTCTTTGTTCGCAATTTTGCATCTATCATGTCGCCAATAACCCAGCATCTTCACGGTGATGTGAAGCTCTCCTCCTGATGCCCTGCGTGTGACGTTGCCTTCACTACTTTGCGCCGTCTGCTCACCTCACCACCTGTTCTTTGCCACTTTGACCCTACAACTCCTATCGAAGTGCACACTGACGCCAGCGGCATCGCACTTGGTGCTGTCCTCGCTCAACGAAAGCCTAGCTATTCAGAATACGTTGTAGCCTATGCTAGCGGCACTCTGGTAAAAGCAGAAGCTATTGATAACGTGACAGAAAAAGAGTATTTGGCTCTAGTGTGGGTGCTTGGAAAGTTCTGACTGTATAAAGCCGCCCGTTCACCAATCACCACGCATTTTGCGGGCGCTCCACATTGAAAGACCCCTCTGGCTGCTTTGCCCGATGGGCACTCCGCATCCAGGAGCATGACGTTCGCGTTGTGTACCTCTGTGGACGCAACCACTCGGATACTGACGCCCTGTCCTGCTCACTTTTACCACCAGATCCGACATACGGAAATACTTGCGGCTAGCCTTTGTCATCTCTCAATTTCGGCTTGATAGCCACCTAACAACGTCGTGACCCGCGGATCACAACTCTTCTTGAATATGTATCAGGCATGCCCAACCTTCCGGTATCTCGATCCCTTTGATGTCAAGCTTCCCGTTTCACCATCCGCGATCAACTACTTCATCACCGCACCTACGCTTCCGATGGCTCCCAGTGGCTACTGGTTATTTTACGCACTTTATGATGTCGTACAATGTTTATATATTGTCATATATTGTCAATGTTTATATATTGTCATCATATTGTAAACCACGCACTTAACACAAAAAATTAATAAATTGATGCACAGACAAAGTGTACTTGTTAATTAAACAGAATTAACACGTACATTAACCAGTCAAATATGGTCACGCGCAGTTTAGTTGGAATCGCTTATCGAAAGTTTCAATTGAGAATCATCGTCATGGCCGCTGTCAATGCCTTCCCAAAGCGTATCGTCCTCGGTTCTGTCGAGCCCGTTCGAATGCCTCATTTTCTTGAAGCTCTTTTCGACAATGCTGGGAAAAGCTAGGTCCCATGACACAGCGATACTGAAAGACCCAAGCATTCGCATATAATTGAAAAGGCCTTCTTCAATGGCAGAAAAGTTGTATTAGCTAGTGCACATTCTGCTTTCTTTTGCACCAATCAGGCCGATAGTCGCGCCTTGAAGTTCACGTTGAAGTGCCTGGCGACGGCACAGTTCCAGTTTTCTTTGGCAAACTTCACAACAGTGAGCTTGAATTTTGCCTAATATTTATAATTACAGTAGGACATCGCAAGAGAACAGTAAAAACGCGATGGATGGATGGGGAAACCCAAACTTCGGAAATCAACCAGGTGTGCATTGCAGCACGAACGCAGAGAACGAGGGGAACAGTTGGCGCGACAGGCGCTCATACGCCTCTGACGTAGAAAGTTGTTCGTCCCGTGACCCGAGCGTACGTTTTCATGTTAGAGATAGGGGAAGGGAGGCAAACGCTTAAGCAGATTTGGCGAGTACGGTGTTCTAGTATAGTGCCTAGAAATATATTCCAGGCACTATAGTTCTAGTTGGGGTTGCTTCTGGCTTTCAAGTAAAAATCGCGAAACGACGAGCAGGAAGTCACCAAATGTTGCCATTTTTCTTGAAATATCACTCATAAAGTCGCCACTCTAGATGTGTTAGCCATGCCTAGTAAAAAAATATGCAAATTATGTGTCGCCCCGTACAATACAGTCCAAAGGTCCAACGTCTCTCCGTGCATGCACGGGTGAGCTGGCTCGAGCGGGTCAGGGAGTGTAAAATACTCCAGTAAATTTTTTTTTTCTGTATAACGGCCAAAATATTAGGGGCATGCAAATTATGCCAATAAATACGGTATAACAAATTTTAAAAAGAAACATATTTTACAGGCTATCACTTTCATTCTACCGAAAGTCGAATCCTGCTACTATTCAAAGTTGTTTCCACTTTTTTTTATGCAATAAATGGCATTTGTACAGGCCTTGCTTGAATTTTTCAAAAGTATTGTGCAGGTTAGTTTGGTCATGACAAATACGCCCATTTTTTTTTTACAATATGCGATGTATATACTATTTGTATTGGATTCAAGATTGTTCGAACCTAAGATTGACTATTGGCAGAAGCCCAGTGTTTTCGAGGGCCTTTGATGGTTGGACACGTGCATGTGGTTCAGGGAAGCAGCTTGGTCAGCCACTGTAGTAGCAAGAGGTGCACCTGCTGATGGTTCAGGCATGCCGGCATCACCAACAGCATAACAGTAACAGGCAGCCGCCACTTGAGATGCCTCATGAGCAAGCGGTAACCCAGCTCTGTGGCTGGGTCTTTGGAGAAAGAAGACAAATGGTACATCCAAACATGTTCTCAGAAGTCTTCAATGCAGCAGTAGAGCCAGGGCGACCTCGCTGGTCACGTGTGATACACACCGGTAGATGCCAAGGTACTCGATGACCGCTGGGCAGAGGGGTCGATCTTCCAGCAAAGCTTTACTTACCAAGTTTATGAAGAACCGGTTGAAGCATTCTACGAGTCTATTTGCTTGGAATAGTACTACGAAGACAGCAAGGGGGAAACAGCACGATCCTTCAGGAACTTGTTGAATTCTTGGGAGCAAAACTGAGGGCCCTTGTCACACAGATTTTGTTATAGTAGCCATCTCGAGAAAAGACTGAAAGCAGAAAACTTGTCACTACGTGCGTCAACATCTTCCTGCAAAATTGTGCGTTGTGTCGGGCATTTTGTGACCTCCGATCTGTTTCAGTTTCGATGGGATGTGTCGCATACCACCACGCAACGGTGATATTGCAAACGATTGCGACGCGCTAATGCGCACTCTCTGAAGAAACAGTTTCTTCTCTGTGCTCGGCCTAGCGTGATGCTCATTCCAGTGCTCCAGCGCTTAAGGGCCCATTGTCTCCCTCAAACGGTCCCCCGACGGCAACACAACACTTACCCTTTCCGGCATTGGACCAAGAGGTCACGTGTGCATGACATGCTTGAACAAAACCAATCGTCGAGCATGGCGTGGCATTGTTTTGCTGACCTGCGCTTCTCCTTTTGGCAATCGATGTCAAATGCGCACACGCCGATCATCACGCTTGCAGCCTAATCCTGAGCACGTGAACTGCAATATTTCAGTGGCTCAAGAGTGGTAGTTTCATGATCCAGTGCCAGCATTAACGTTTAATTAGACGGGATAGAACAGATGAGCATAATGAGTGCACAAACGCGTAGGAGCAATACTTTCATTTCCACGGCTGGCGTCTGCTCGATGTGCTAACTGCAGGGACATGAACACATGCCAAACACAGGCACATTAGCCCCGCATTTCGTTGCAATTCATGACGAAAAATTGGAAGCGACGCGCACATTCTCTTATTGCGTCTCATTATTTATCTCATGCTTTATTAATCTATTCAAACGACAAATTACATAAATTACGAATGTCATGTTAAGTAATTTTTGCCTTGTCATGTGCCACTGTTGGCAACATCGAAGCACAGTCGTCTACGTAAAGGATTGGCATCTCAGCACTGCCGTGTACATACGGCAATTTCTACATGCACGTCATGCCTTCATTCTCTGGGCATGCGCCCGCGAAAGAGAGAGCAAGCAGAGTTCATATTGAAATTGGGCCCATTTCCGCACTGCGTAACGTTGCGAATTTCGGCAGACCTGATCGTGAATGCCTCATGTACGCAGTGCGCTTTTCAGCTTAAAATTGTCAAACCTGGTGATTTGCCCTTTAAAGAAATCATGTTAGAGCACACAATCGGAAATAAATCCATCTGCACAAAAGTTAGAAACCACCACTTGTTTTTACTCATTTTTCAGGCAAGGCTGTTTAATTGGGTCTGGTGCTCCCGGCAGGCTTGTTCTTGGCCTCGTTAGAGTATGTTTAAAGACATATTTGTCACTTAGAAGGCTTAGTGCCTAGTTAGTTTTAATTTGTTCATTCAGATAGATGACAATATTGAACCCTAGGGTTACTTGCCCACTAATCGAAATGTGTTTGTTAGACATTTTATGTCATGGGACAGGCTTGTGCTCTGCTGTGGGTCTAATCTGGCTGACGATGATATGTCAATAAACATTATATAATAACTATGATTGCTCTGTTGCAGACAGCACTTGTGTGCTCAGGCTGCCACAAGTCATTCGCCTGCAAGGAGGCAGTCACCGAACATGTGCTGATGGCACACTACAACCTTGTGAGTGTATGAATCTATGTATTTATGAAAAGAAAGTATCGAACATTTAGGTGGTTTGTTCTGACTTCCAAGAAGCAGACACTTTCATGTGCACTCTGTTAATAATGTTTTCTCTTATCCAGTTTTCGTCATTCTTCCTTGCCACAGAGCATGACGTTTTCTAACATGAGGTTCAGTCACAGTTGCAAACTATATTTTTGTTGAAGATGAAAACATTTATGCGTGGAACAGTTGGTGCAGAACCCCATGTGTGTAAAACCAGTTGAAAGTCTTATAGCTACCAAAAATTCATCAGATTGAGTTGGATCTGAGCTTTAAAGGGAAACGTGGGGATAGTTACAGTTTTGCCGCAAGCCAAGTCAAAGCAGTGAATCCAATAGCAAAAAACTAGAATGTCACATTAAGAACAACAAGTAGCTTGATCGATACTGAAGAACAAAGAGGGACGCTTGAAAAGAATGCACTGCGGGTTTGAGGAATACACTGCAATTGCCACGCAATATGTCGCATAATGCAGAACTGGATGCTCTTAGACATTTTTTTTTTGTTTTAAAGGGACAATAAAGTCAAATAACGATTTATGTCAGAGTGAAAGCTCAATGTATGACACTTAAAACAATATTATTATAAAGAGCAGTATCCTACTTACATAGAAATTAAAGTGAATGCAGAAGAATACATGCGCTGTTGTAGGACATTCTCAAAATGATGCCGGTGGCGTCTGACGAACCACGTAGTGTTAACCACTAGTAATCGGTCTAGCTGCACTAAATTAAGAACCTTTCATGCTTCAAGAGATGCAACAAAATGCAACTTGTTCTTTTCTGTTTGATTTATGAAAAAAAAAAAAGAATTGCCGAACCTTACTATGAGGAATGGCGCGAGGGGTTCAAAAATTAAATTTTGCTGTGGTTACACTGGACAGGTCGTGCCATCTATCGTGGTGCAATTGAACCAAAACACGCCTGCCATCTCTGAGCCAATGGCGAGAAATTCATCAATGGTCATTGTTGCTGCTGTGGCTCCCGGTGCTTTCATTCTGTCTACTAGCATCGACGACCACGCAGTAAAGCCCGGCAACGTTGTGCTCGGCAACAGTAACATTAGGTGGTCTACTTCTTGAGGCGGGTAATTTGAAGTGCGCTAACTCGATGCGAGTCACTAAAATGTGATTTTATTTCAAAATAAGCTCTTGCTTGGTACTGAAATTACACTACGAGGTTTCTGGGTGGCTATTTCAACAATCAGCATCAACTGAATAGTTGCCTTTAGTGTCCCTTTAAAGAAAGGCATGTGGAATGACCCTTCAGCACCTCCTGTCACATGGTGGTGCTTGGCACAAGGTGGGCACAGTGTTCTTTTTTTGTCATTCATTCCATATCAGGAATGGGCAGAAAGGGACCACTTTTTTTTTTTTTTATGTTGGTCTCAACAGTAGTTTTTTAAATTGGAAGAAAACGTTGGAGCATTGTGTGATAGAAAACACGCTCAAGCTCCTTCACGATTTGTATACCACTTGTGGTAAATGATATACACTCAAACTTTGATATAACATAGCCGGATACATAACGAAATGTAGGTTATAATGAAATAAACGAAGAATAGTCTTGCAACAGATATAAAATATACCTTTATATATATTTTTTGGATATAACAAGCTTATAGTGTCATCTGCTGGCAGATTTGGAGTGGCCGACGAACTCTGTGCTGAAGCACTTCACTTTGGAGGAGGACAATAGAAAGGAATCTACCAACAGAAACACACGCTCCTGTTAGATCAAATCGGATGGTCAGAATGTGCACGTCTTCCTTCTTGCATGAGATTGGCACGCTTGGCACAGTGAGCGCTGTATAGTTTGATGTGAGGCGCGACCAATGCGACCAGGGTCCGTTGACGCTCCCACAGTTGTCGCCGTTCCAGGGCACGATCGAGTTCGCCATTTTTCACGGAGTAGAAAAGGCTACTTTGTGGTGTGGATCTTGCAATGAAGCAGCTCTGGATCTGCCCATATAACCTGTGGGGAGCACTCTCAGTCTGCCTGTGGAGCACACTTGCTCCTCATGGAGCAGAAAAATTGATGTCGGAAGTGGTTCCGAGTCTGCCAATGGATGACACCATTATTTTCGAGTGAAATGCAACTTTGTTATAAGAAAGTGCGAGTGTATTTTACTGTAATAGCTCAGCTCGTCATTAATACGGCAGCAAGCTAGGGCTACCAAGTGGGAACCTGATGGCCCAGTGCCATTTTGTGTCATAGATCAGATGATGTCAACGAGAGCTTGTTTTCTCTAACGCAGGCACGGGTGAATGACGAGCGGCCTCTGAGCTTGGAGGAGATGAGATCAGCCCTGCGACAAGCCAGCCTCAAAATAACACGGTTTTCGTGCCCCGAGCGTGGATGCAAGGCCAGCTTTGCCTCGTACATGTCCTACTACACACACCTCAGCCACTGCGGGCCATTTGTGAAGTTCTTCCTCGATGGCAGGGACGAGCCAGATCAGGTCAGATATCATTGTTACCATAACAAAGCACAATTTCACATGATGCAGAAATTTTACATGACGATATTAAGAAACTCGTTGTCGTCCAACCCCTGCTGGCCTTTGATTAAGAGGTAGGACTACAGAGCCTGTGCATCTATTAACCCAATAGTGTCAAAGAGCTTGTGTTACAGAAAACCCGCCGCCGGCGTCGGCCTCATTGGTTGTGAGCGAAAAATTATCTGTGTGTCTGTGATTGAAAAATCAAGTTACCGAGATAGCCGCGGAAGGCCACGCGTGCACGCGCGATCACCCTGAAAAAGTCGCGCATTTGAAGAAAAAAAAAAAAAGTTCTCAAGGTTATAAAGCAAGGCAGTTTCTTTGCCCTGCCACCCCCCCTGCTTAGCTTCCAGCGCTTTCGTCGGGACAAGAGAAGAGATAATGCAATTGCAGCACGTGACAAACCTTTGTAACAACACTCGTACTGGATGGATTCTTAAAATTTTTGCAGCATTGAATTTGTGAGGCGATAAGCTCTTCTAGTGAATATAATTCTATGGTTACTTGAAAAAGTGTTTTTAACGCATTTCATTCGACAAGTGTCACGACGAAAACGAGCCCATTCGGCGATAATAGTGTGCGCTGATGCAATCTACTGTGTGCGTGTTTGTGTGTGGGCATGTGTATATAACAAAACATATAAATAAGTATGCACTTAGCGGTTGAAGGGTGCACTAGGGGCCAGATTTCGCTATCGCGTTTAAAGATCCTCCAATTTCGCTATCGCGTTTAAAGCTTAAAGATCCTCCAATTTTTCAAGAACTTCACTCTCGATAAGGGGAAGCTGTCCTTGTTTTGGCCGGTGGAATTCGCTTTTTTTGTAATCTGAAGCTCTGTTTCTTTTCTCCAGTAACGAACACGCATGGATCAGTGCTGTAGTTTCGATTCCCATGCTACAGCGTATGGTTGAACCGCTCTATGTTTAAAACATAGCTAGCGAACAGCCCATCATGTCATGTGCTACAGGTGGCCTACAAAGTTCACCGTGAGAAACGCAACAAAAACAAAGTGTCGGATAGCTGCGCATGCATGTGGCAGGTTCCTGTGACATACATGTGCACGTGACAGGAACCTGCCACCTGGTGTGTGTGATTACGCCTATGGCTGTGCTTTGCTTTTTGCTTTGTTCTTGCACTGCTGTGCTTGCGGGGCACTATAAGCAAAGGAGTTTTTTTTTTGCATTCGACAGATGGGGCTCGCCTGCAAAAAACTCAACAAATTGCGATTTATGCATCTGCGCTGCTCGCAACTGTCAACATGATTGCTAAACTCTAAAAGAGTTCACTGCAGCTTACTCAGTGTTTTTACATAGAAACCATCGTGAGTTGTGAAATTAAACAGGACATACAAGAAGGAACAGACGTGTACAGACATACAGTGCACTTGTACTCTGTTTCTTCTCGTGCATCCTGTTTAGTTGTGCAGCTCACAATGGTTTCTATATTTAACTATGTTATTGCTTTTCTTGCATAGTTTTTTTTTTTTTGCAATATAATGGCGTGACCTAATGTTGCTTTGGTAATCAATAGCACTGACTATTAAATTGAAATAAAATTAATAGATACATAGGTAAATTAAAAAATATTGTGAGCGCTGACTGTGAAGTTTATCATCTTCCCTTGCACATACAAATCATCATGATCATCATCTTTCTGGTATCAATTATAGTACCAGAACCATGTGTATCGAATGCTTTATGAATGAGGTGTCAAATAATTACATGAGCTTTATTTAAAGGTTATTCTGGCTCCCACAGCGAGAGCACACTGATTCAAACTTCTGATCTTGAAGTATAATCAAAGACGTGCGTTATTACTGTTTCAGTAACGGTAACTCGTTACCTTTTTTTGTATGCAACGTAGGGCAGTAACGCAATTCTTTATTGTTAGCGTATCCAGTAACCTGTGTGGTTAGTTTTTCGGTAATGTATACAACACTGCTTGTTTCTAAAGTATATGGTCACGACGTCAAAGCGCCCCGCCGCAGTGGTCTAGTGGCTAAGGTACTCGGCTGCTGACCCGCAGGGCGTGGGTTCGAATCCCGGCTGCGGCGGCTGCATTTCCGATGGAGGCGGAAATGTTGTAGGCCCGTGTGCTCAGATTTGGGTGCACGTTAAAGAACCCCAGGTGGTCTAAATTTCCGGAGCCCTCCACTACGGCGTCTCTCATAATCATATAGTGGTTTTGGGACGTTAAACCCCACATATCAATCAATCAATCAACGACGTCAGAGCAGAGGTCTTGCCGCAGAGATTGAGACAGCAGAAGCAGGTAGGTCTCTTTAATCGAATGCGCAAGCGAGTTATTCTTTTTCATTTATTTCACAGTCCTTCATGGCACATGCACGAATGCCATTGTCTTTCTCGATCAAGCACGTGAGAATATAACACTGCCCCATCCCCTCCACAAGTTTTCTTATCACCCCGTTACACTGTATGTAATTCTCAGCCCAAACCGCACATGCACTGTTCGAGAAGCTTCGGGACTGCAGTAGATCGTTTTGTTAAGATTATGCCCACTTCATGAGCAATACAGATTATTCTGGAATCTACGTCGCCACTAGTGATAACGCTAGAATATTCTATGTCAAGAGTATAAATGTCGACACGCGTCGCCGCTTGTCAGTTGATCGGTGGACGTCGATTTCAAGTGGGGAATAGCACAAATTGAATAATTTTAGAAACTGAAACAATGCCTGCAGACCCCTCAGAAACTTGCGCATTTCGATGAATACGCCGATACGGAGATTCACACCGATGCAAGCAGCGTAGGCCTCTCGCCGTTCTGCTGCAGAAGACTAATGGAGAAGAAAGGGTTATCAGTTATGCTAGCTAGTCACTATCAAAGGCAGTATGCAACTATTCCACAACAGAAAAAGAGTGCCTTGCCATCATCTGGGCTACATCCAAGTTTCGCCCCTACCTCTGCAGCAGGCCTTTTAAAGTTGTGAGCGACCACCATGCCCTCTGTTGGCTAGCTAACGGGAAGGACCCTTCAGGTCGCCTTGCACAGTGTAGTCTGCGACTTCAGGAATTCTACGTTGCTGTCGTTGACAAGTTCGGACGAAAGCACTCTTGATGCCGACTGCCTGTCTCATGCCCCCGTTGACCCACCACCGCAGATTGACGACGACACCGACTACTTCTTAGGAACCTTAAGCGTCGATGACTTTGCCAAACGACAAAGAGCCGACCCTGAAATCAAGAGCCTTGTGGAATACATCGAGGGAAAAGCTGCCGATGTTCCAAAGGTATTCAAGCAAGGGCTGTCATTGTTTTTCTTGCAGAACAGCATCCTCGTCAAGAAAAACTTCTCACCTCATCAGGCCAACTACTTCATAATAGTACCTTGGGCGTTACGTCCTAAAGTTCTGGATGCTCTGCATGATGACCTGACGGTTAGACACCTTGGGTTTTCCCGTACGCTGGCGAGGATACTATAAAAGTACTACTGGCCCCGCCTTAATGCAGACGTAACCCTCTACGTAAGAACTTGCCGAGACTGCCAGCGGTGCAAGACACCGCGGACAAAGCCAGCAGACTTCCTCCAGCCGATCGAACCACCTCGCCTATCATTCCAACAAATCAGGATGTACCCACTGGGGCGGTTTCTGATGTCCAGTAGACATCTATTGGGGTACGACGCAGCTTGGCGTCACCGGTGCACAAGCAAGGCGGTGGTTGGCAAAACACTCCCGCCGCTGGCTGAGTGGAGTGCAGTCGCTCGGTGCTTGGAGCAAGTTTTTTTTTTTTCTTTTTGAAAGCTTAATCTTGATCTCACAGGGGCAACATTAGCTGTGGTATCTGTCAGAGAAAATCTAGGTGTGTGGTAAAGTACATGACGAAATATTAGCCACGCTGGCTGGCTGTTTATCTCGGAGAAGGGAACACACGTGGTGGCCTGTGCGAGGAACAGGGGCATCGTCTTCGAAAATGTGCAGTCTTGATTGTGGTGTAGGGTGCGTCGACAGGCATTGAAAATATTGGTTCACCTTTATGGACGGTGAAACTGGAAATATTGTGCGTGGTGTGTGCAGTGGGAATAACGTGATGCATCTTGTTTGCAAAAACACTGGTATTCGTTGTGGGCTGGTTGCAGTAACCGCTTGTCGATGGAACTTCACGAACTGACATTTTAGTCAAAGTACGAATGCATTTGACGCTATCATCTGTGAGTGTGTACATCTCAGCGTATGCACAGTGTGGAGAAAAATAAAAGTGCACGATCTCCGGGTGATATATACGACTACGCATGAGCTATAAGCATGTTGTAGCATTGCTGAATCTGCATATAGGCTTCACCACAGCTATAACTCGTATTATCGGATACCTGATACGTGTTAATGGAAACAGCGAAGATCTTTGTTGTTTAACTGCTTTGTACTATTACGGCACGATCCTTATAAAGTGACAATGCGCATTAGAAGTTTGTGTATCAAGCCTACAGGAGCAATATAGGTACAAAAACACGTTATTGGTACCAAACTTAGCAAGGAAACTGTGCCAGATAATAATTAAGTGGTCGGGTTTTACATCACATGAATTTTCACTTGGTTATTGAGAAACACAGGGGCAGCATTTTACTTTAACTTTCACGAGAATATGTTAACCTCAGCCTAATGCACGGCAAGGAGTGTGGAGCTTGGGCTAGTTGGTATGGCATGACGATAGTTATAGTGCCAGAACAAAACGACTACACGGAGACAAGAATGACGGAGAAGAAGGGTGTCCTTTGTGTCCTTTTTGTCTCCGTGTTGTCATTTTGCTCTCGCGCTGTAACTATCGGCACTGCAAGAAGTGCTTATTTTTTTTTTTTCATTGATCTTCGATCAGACTTTTGCGCAATGATTGAGAATCTTACCCATGACATCACGCACGGCAGCTCAATACCATGCTGCCGCCAATGCTATTCCTCATTTAGAACTGCATTGCACATGCCACAACGGTAATTGAATAAGTGTACATCCATGCCATGCAAATATTTCTCAAAGTGCCAGTCACCGTATACATACAAAATGTTCGCTTTCGAAAAAGATTAGATTTTTTTATGGCCGCCATCTACGTGAGTAAAGCCCACTGAGTACTAGTTGCATCTCTCAGTTCTCTAAATAAAGTTTCTCCATCCATTCATATATGGCGAGCGAATTTCCATACTATGAGCAGTGACCCTTCCGCAACCCCCTTCTTTCAAAAGCTGTGACTTTAGAACATAGCAATGTAGAAATTTCTGTCAAAGAAATGCAGACACACAGCTGTCTATGTAGAAAAATGCCACCTGCGGAACTTTCTTGCCAACCAGCACGTGCTGCGAGAGAGGGTGTGGTGGGCGGGGTGCCCACAGTGACGTCACACTGTTTACAAACAGGGAGAGGTCTATTACGGAATCAAACGGATCATCGTAGCTACCGACCACCTCACCCGCTATGCTTAAACAAAGGCCCTCCCCAAAAGTAGTGCCGAAAAGGTAGCCAAGTTCTTCGTTGAGAACATCGCCCTTTGTCATGGCGCTCCAGAGGTTGTCATCACCGATAGAGGTACGGCCTTTACTGCTGATTGGACTCAAGTGATTTTGAGACATAGCCAGACAAGCCACCGCCGCACCACCGCCTACCACCCACAGACAAATGGTCTCGCCGAGCAGCTTAACAAGACAATCGCCGACATGCTGGCCGTGTACGTCAACAGTCAAACACAGGATGTGAGATGCCATCCTTTTGTACGTGACCTTTGCATACAACACGGTGGTGCAGGAAATGACGCAGATGCTGCCATACAAGTTTGTCTACAGAAGGAACCCGGCAACGACTCTTGACGCAATGCTCCGCAACGTCACTGACGAAGAAAACCTTGACGTCGCCCTCTATCTTCAGTGCGCAGCTCGTCAACTCGCTCGCCTGCGCATCACAAATCAGCAGGCGTTCACCGCCGCCATTACAATCTTCGATGACGCTTCGTGGAATACCAGCCCGGTGAATGTGTTTGGGTATGGACGCCGATACGGCAATGTGGACTCAGTAGGAAAAAATTATGCGACAATACTGTGGACCGTACAGGGTAGTATGATGTCTTGGCCCACTAGACTACGAGATTGTCCCCGACGGCATCACAAACTTTTAATGGTGCTGATTGCGACCTGAAGTCGTTCATGTCGCGACCCTCAAGCCGTTTCAAGCACATTAACAAACCTAAAAAGTGTTTTTTGTTGTTGTTGTGGTTATTGTTGTTTTTATATTATAATTTATTGTTTGTAGTTTCTTGCCTTAATATTTTACTTTCATCTTCTGTTAAAGCATCGGGACGATGCCTTTTTCAGAGAGGGCAATGCCACGTCCCTTTCACAAGTTTTGTTATCACCTGGCTAGACTGTACGTAATTCTCAGTGCAAACCACACATGCACTGTTCGAGAAGCTTTAAGACTGCAGTAGATTGTTTTGTTAAGATTACACCCATTTCCTGAGCAATAGAGAATATTCTGGAGCCTATGGCACTGCTAGCGATAATGCTATAATATTCTATGGTAAGAGTATAAATGCTGACACACTTCGCCGCTTGTCAGTTGGTTGACGGCTGATGCTCCGTTCCCTGCTATTAGTCAAAGCCCGCTACTGTAACCCAACTTTCTGTTTACCGTGCTCAGGTTCGCCCAAATAAATAGTTTGATCTGACTGTCCAGTCTCCTGCCTTCAGCTGTCTTACGACCCGGTGATAATATAAATGTGCCGAGAAATCTACCAGCCCAGGCAGAAGTGGTAGAAGTGTCGAATTCCCTTGGTGCGATGTTATTGCCTCACTCAGTCTCACTTCTTTTTGAAAGGGGTGAACCAAACATAAACCAAACATAAGGTGAAAAAAAAAGGGGAAATAGTAAAGCTATAAGTGTTATAGTGCATGGACACTTGGCATACATGAAAACGAAGCTTGATTGTAAAAACTGTTCACATGTCTGCTGCTGAAACCATGGTTCTGAGCTCTTTGATTTTGACTCATATGAGTTAATGAGTAACTGTAAACTGCTAAAACTTACATTCAGTGGCTGATGATGTACTTCAGGTGAATATTCAAGTTGTGGCTTGCTCAAGATTATACATTCAGAACAGCGAAACGGGGCTCTAGTACCAAAGTTTCTGCTCGAGGTTGAATGAATTTAGCATGTTCAGTAATTATGAAGCCTTCCAGTGAATAACGTCTCTCAGTGCACCTGCAGCTTCACTGCAAATAATCACAATATCATTAAGTCCACAAAAGTTGGCATCGAGTCTCCCTTGTTGATCTTTTCAAGAATGGTTTTCAGATGTGAGACTTTATAGGGCTTAGGTGACATGTACTGCCCAACACTTGCTCGATCAAAACGATTTCACCGAAAACCGGTGACCACCACATAGCCGCGGAGCGATTTTTGCGGAGAACAGCGCATGCTCACTCATTTGTTGCCTATGCAAGGCTACCCGTGCTAGTGCATGCAACGCCCCAAGCGGCATCGGCGGGCTTTAGGGGCCGGTTTTGGCGGTCACTTTTCACACCTCCTCATTTTCCTAGTTCATGGTTTCCTTCACGCAACTGCTGGGTGCACTCACGGAACAATGCCTTTTCCGATGCCTATGCTTATCATTCTGTTCGCGCTTGGCCAGTGTGGTAAGTAATCAAAGCGGCTGCTTGTCCACATTATCAACAAAATCAGTGGGCCACGGGTGATAGATGATAAAAATAGCATGGAATAAGGCAAAAGTCACTGCTCCATGATACCCTGCCTTCATCTCGGCATTGTAATGTGAACTTAGGTAGTGAAAAAGCTGCTGGTGTTAACGTGTTAATGCAACTGTTAGGAGCGTTCATGAAAGTTGTTTTGGCCACTGTTTTAGCAGGCTTTTCACCATGGGGTCGCTATGCATGGGTGAGAATTGCGTCGTGACGCTGCTGGGAAAGAATAGAAAGCAGCTGGCACTTTTTGAACTTTAGGAATAAAGGTTCCTTTGTTTTGCTTGCTCAGGTCAGTTATATATTTTTTATTTCACTAGAACAAAATTTTTGCATCAACAAAATCATTTCTGTACCCCATCAGTTTCATTGTAGCAAAGTTCGAGAGTAGAAAGAAATAGGCGAAACCCGGTCGTGAAGTTGGCTACAATGCCAGCACAGTTGTTCTCGCCGTACACTCCACAGCGCAAGCCATAAACAACATGCAATTACAAGCTCCACTTGCACCACAGGTCTCGCACAAGTTAGACGTGTAACAATCCTAATCGCTTTCGTTGCGAAGTCAGTTTAGGTATCCCTATGTATATTTAATCGATATCTTTTTTGCCTGTAAAAACATGTCGCATTCAATTTGTCACCACTGATGGCGATCGCCTCGCCAAAAGGTAATTGAGCACATGTTATGCGAAGTTTTGCTGTCACTAATCAGTGCTTCGGTAGCACAGCAGGCTTCTTATGACACAATAATGCAATGCTACAATGCGATGCATTATCTACATGGCATTCACAAGCACGCTGAACCAGAAAGTGTGTAGTAGTTGCCGCTCCGTTCGATTTCATTGGTTGTCACACACGTTCCTGTCGGCGCTTAGCATTATTTGAACACATGTAAAATCCGAGTTATTTTGCTTCAAGCTACTGTTGCAGCATCCCAGCATGCAGCATGGGAGCCCAACTGTCACAGTTCATCTAAATATGGCTGTTAAAACTCGTTAATGCAGTTTGCCAATGCACCAGTTGCAGGCACTTAATATACCAGGCACTACAACTGCCAGCATGCATTGCGGCAGCTGTGGCGCAGTGAAAATAGCTGGTAAGATTGGTCTATTCTATCTATTATCAAGCCATCAGAATCAACCTGAAAAGATTTGATGAGGAAGATATGTGGAAGGTTTCTGGCTATGAGACAATAAAAAAATCGATGCATGCTCGCCACCGTCCTTATGAGGACTCAATGGATCGCAATGTAGGTGCTTGAGGGCTTTACCTTCATTTGCCTGTATGCCTGCCTTTATCTTTTAAAGCCTATTCCTCCATGCGCGATGGTGTGATTACTGTTCATCGTACTGCTGCATGTCATAAGTTAAAGCAGACTGATCTGTGTGCAGCGTAGTAAGCTATAGTCGAGAGCAGCTGTTGATCTTGCATATTATGTACCACGATTGTTATGTGCACTGCATGAAGCTTGCTTGTTAAGCCGTTAGTGAAGGGGCAGTTTTCTACCCGGGCGGAGCGAGTTGTGTGTGAACTTGCAAACATACATTGTCATATCTCAAATGCGTATGATTGAGAATATCACTTCTGCTTAAAGTGACTATGCAAAAAGAATCGATGCTCACGCGGCACAAATTTCCATTGCTGCAACAGCAGTAGCATTTCTTTACCTTTACACTAGTTGTCCCAGCATTCAATTTTGTTTGGATTCCAACACACTTGATGATGGCATTGTTTCCTGTCAAAACTGGAACTAGCTGGCTGAGCTTTAGCTGCCAGTGAGATGCCAGAAGTTCCAAAATCGAAACGGCCCTCTGTTTTTTGAGAAATAATAATTTTTTGCTCTTGCACTTCAATAGACCTTTTTCAAGCATTCCCCGCCGGTTCGGGGCATTGTGGGAAAAGTGTAGGCCGAGCAAACCGGCTCTTCCGCCACCCGGAGCTCATTGGTGCCGAGGGAGTACGAAACGAAAGGACATGCCACTGTTTCTTGACTAGATAGGTCCGAATGCACTAACATTTATATCTAAGCATGAAATGGGAAATGAGTAAGGCAGTCAGTGTAGGTATCACTTGGTGGGTGTACCCCAAAGGTAGAAGATGAGCAGCATGTGAGTTGTTGCATACCGATACCTGTGGTCAAAGTGTGCTATCATGACGAATGTGAGCTGGAACACTAAATTTAGAGTTATCCAACAATGAACTGCTCATAAAGTGCTACGTATTGCATTTAATACAATCGTGGTTTTATTGGGTTGTTAACACCAGAGTGCAGAAAAGTGTTACAGCTAGAATTTTTTTACTTTTTTATGGAGCAGTCACGCGCTGAAAAAGGATAAATAAACATATTCTAAACCTGTTTAAAGATGAAGGGATAGAACTAGAATTCGTGTGCGAGATACTTTGCTCTGATAATTTGCAGTTTTTGATAAGATGCTTGCTGGCAGTATATTCCGCACTGTCTGAAAGCACTGTTGAATTTCACATCGGCACATTCAAATATTGTTCAATAAAGAACTATGATGTCCTACTTACGCTCGCCATTGAAGAAAAAAACAACCAAAGAATTTGGGCTGCAAGAAGGCGCGGTATCCTGCTATCATAATGCACCGGTTTGTGAACACCTTATTCACTCTGCAAACAAAGATCAAGACTGACAACGTTCACTCGCTAAAAAAAAAAAAAACAAAGAAACTGGATTATTGCAGATATTTCATGCATACATTCTGCACAGTCTGAAAGGAAGTATGGAAGCGATACGAGGTGAGGATTGTGTTTTATGCACCATAAACTTGGTAACATTTCTTCGGTAGAGCGCGAAAGGTCGCAGGGGACTGCAGTTGGCAGAGAAAAGTACTATGAGAGGCATGTTCTTGTTATTGTGCAGGAGTTGCTAACCGAATTCATCTTTCTTGTGTTCACATATGTACATCTGCCAGGGTGGTTGATGTATCAACATGTGCCTCACAAAGTATCAAATTTCATTGAATGGAGCCATCTCATCGCACCTCACATTTTCAGTCTTGCAAATGCAATTTCAACATTAAAATTAAAAGCCTAGTAATCTTGCACAGTCACCCCAACCAGACTACGCGAGAAATTTCAGAAACATATAAAGAACACCATGCCTTGTTTAAGTAAATTAACCTTTGCTATCGTTACAACACATGAGACTTAACTTTAATGATCTTCTGTAAATACGGGCCTTGGTTGTTTGCCTTTTTGTGCCTCTTTGTAACATGTGCGATGCATCCCCATTTTTTGTATATGTTTTTTCACATGTTCAATAACCTTACAGTTGCGAGTGAGCATTTCTGTTGTGCATATTTCTTTCCTGTTTCTACTTCTTTCTTCTTGCGCTGTAAGCTTTACTCCAACCTGCAGTTACAGTGACTAATTGATCGATATGTGGGTTTTACCGTCCCAAAATTACCTTATGATTATGAGAGACGCCGTAGTGGAGGACTCCAGAAATTTCGACCACCTGGGGTTCTTTAACGTGCACCCAAATCTGAGCATACGGGCCTACAACATTTCCGCCTCCATCGGAAATGCAGCCGCCGCAGCAGAGATTCGATCCCGCAACCTGCAGGTCAGCAGCCGAGTACCTTAGCCACTAGACCACCGCGGCGGGGCGGTTACAGTGACTAAGCAGGTTGGTAGGTGCATATGCTGCAAGCGACGTGCAGTGGTCTACTCAATGTATTTTACTATAACCTGACAGTGATTTCATTGGCAGGTTGTGCAGCCTTCCCTTGACCACACACCGGACTCAAGCGAGAAGGGCAGGCGCTCATCTGCTCTCAGGTGAGGTCATGTCAGCTGCTTTGCTGTCCACAGCAGGACTTTCTTTGCTCCGGAAGTTATTCAGTGCCACAATGAAAATGCTGAAGAAGAAAGTTGCTGAGAAAAAAAAAAAACCCTCTGTTTTGACAGAGTTGAAGCATTAAAAACGAAGTGAAACTTCAAAACATCAGGGTCGCAAATCCTTAAGTCGATTCAAGCAAGATGTTTTCTTGCAGGAATGTACTACCAGTAATTGATGAACATTAAACTGCTAAACATAATTAGCAGTAGGCTTGTGCTAGAGGGTATACTAAAACAGGAGAGTGCCCAGAACGAGCTTCGAAAAATTGATCCTAAACAATGTCAATCCGCCCATGGCGCTACGGCCGGTAGTCTGCATTCTGTCGTTGTTTTACCTCGGTAGTGGCTCAAAATTTCGCAGCCGAGAAAGCCTGCGTGGTTGATTCCTGCAAATATTTGTATGTAATCTGCAAAGTATCAAGAGCGAGTATAGCTTGATGGTATTTGAAATTAATCTTAAAGTTTGTGTGAGCGCTAGAGTTCATCGTGCCATTGGTACGCCATTGGCACGCTCGAAGGGTACTTTTTGGGCACCCCCTACTTTCCTCACGTCACTACGCTGCTGTCAATGAAACAAGTTAAGATGATGTCATAGCCATCATTTTTCTTTTTCTGCATTTGTTCCCACAGTCTGTACTTCTCGGCGGCTGGTTGGAAGTTAGTAGCCGTGATGCACACTTTGAAAGTTATTTGTCTGGCGACACTGCAGTTTCGTTTCCTATTCAAAAGTAATTCTTGATGTGGACCATGCGGAAGTGTGTCACGGTTCTGTGTGCTGAAGTAGTCGAAATCTGCACATACTAGGTGGTGACAGTTGCACCCAGCAGCTTCTTACTCTTGGAGCTCTCTCAAACCGAAACTGAAACTGGCCGATAATGAGTGGCCTGTAAATAAATATCTCTCACGTGCTGCAGGAAACGATGTGCCGTGTTGTGACTAACAGGCCCGAGCAAGACATCGCATCAGAAAAATGCGAGGCCAAAGTTTTTGTTTGAGTACCCCTCCAAGAGTTGTGTGCCGCTCTGCCAAAGTAGTGCTGAGGTACAGCGCTAACACAAAGACATATCACAAAGACTATCAACTGACTATTTCCGCATTTGTCAATGCATATATCATATTTACTCGCATCATGCTCGCACTTTTTTTGGCGGGAAACCGACGCAAAGTTTGAGGGTGCGAGAATTACGCGGGAAAAACTTTCCACGAAAATGTACAGAGCGAAAAAGAAAACGAAGTGGCCGCATGTCAGGATTCTCACTCCAGCAACTAACAGCAAGCTTTGAGAAGTACTAATAAAGATTTACCTCAACAATAAAAGCACAGGTTCAAAACAAGGCAAGATTTATTTGAGACACAAATGGTGCAATCAAATAGTCGAGAATCAGAATATCGTAGGCAAAGCTTGTGGCCGTTTCGGGTGTAGCGGTAGCGTACGTCGCTCAACAGGAGTCCGCAAAAGGTAAGCGAAAGACGTCAGTATTGGGCTGATGGCCATTTAACACAATGGTCTGCAGTTGCCTTCTGAAGAAATAAAGTTTACCATCAATCCCAGTCTTAGGTACACGAAAGGCCCAACACGTCTTGGTGGCTTTCACCTGCCGTCATCAGTAGCGAACACAAAACTAGGCTACTGCGAAGGGCATACCAGCAGCTCGGTTGCCGTTATTTAGGGCATGATCAATCACTTTCAACTTGAAAGCAGCCGTGTAGCTTCCACACCACCCCATAACGTAACAAGATTACGGACACAACATACAAATCATGCCGCAACGCGCTTTTGCCACTTTGTCTTGAATTGAATTGGATTGAATTTCTGTGCAATAATAGTACGCTCTATGCTTAGGAGATGGCGCCAGACGGCGCACGCTATCATCATCAGTGGCTTGACTGAGCAGACGACATTATTGTGGCGCTCTTCGGGGGTGCGATAATTACTCGAGGAAAAAAAGAAATTGTATTTTTGTCGGGCGATGTTGGGGGTGCGAGAATTACGCGAGTGCGAGAATTACGTGAGTAAACACGGTACACTTTCAAGACAGCGTTACCTCGCACGCACCATGTAATCAACATAAAACAGAAACACAAAAGTATAAGAGTTGAAAAAGGAACGGTGTATTACTTACGCGATGAAATGAAATTCAATTCAGATGGGCACAAAAATTAGCCCTTTTTCTGATATGATAGGCTTCCAAAGCCAGTCATGCATGCTCTTGCCAAGGATCGACATCCCTTTAAATCGTGCCTCCTAATTGTGGCAAGCATTAATATGAGCCACAAGACGAGCTTTTTTATCTGTATTGTTTTGTGAGTGTTCCTTGGACTGCTCATTGACGCATCTTTCAGTTAGACCTACATAGTTCCTACCACAGGAGACCGGGATGGCATAAATCACGTCGACGGCACATAAGTCACACTGCGTCTGCATATACTGCAGGTGTGGGAGCATAGCTTGAAAAGCTTGTTTGGGGCAGGCAGCGCCATAGGGACACCATGTCTTCTTGCTACTTTTTTGAGATGATGGGAGATCTGATGCATAACAGGACCAACACACACATAACTTTCTCCTCTACAGTGTCTATCCTCTTGGTGGATTTCTTTTTCTGAATTAGTGTTTCCGCCACTGCAGTCAAGGATTATGAACCAACTAGGCCCAAAAGAAGTTTTACTGTAGTGCTGAGGTGGAATGCTCACTTCCTAATCAATAGGCCTGGGTTCAAATCGTACTTATCGATGTTGAGTTTTATTTTTGAGGGTAACTTCTTATAGCTGTATTGTTTTCTTTGTTTCATAAAAGTAGCTTCAGTTGGCACTTATTGAAACAAAAAGGACTTTGAAATGTGAAGTAAAAGTAGAAGAAACCTGACACTGAGCATAATTATTTGCAATGCCGCTGCGCATCATTAAACGAAAACTTAAAATGTGGCCTCCAAAGTTTCTCGCATTCGCAAATATCTCAAAGGGGTATTTTACCTTTTACTAATAAGAACTAACTGGCAACCTTTTTAGTTTGATGCCACACAGTGGTACTATAAATAATTATGCTCATTATTCAATGTGAGAAGCAAAAAAGCTACTTCCTTAGCCTTTCCTACTCTTTAAACTTCTGTGGAAGCCCAACTGATGTGGTGGAGAAGGGCGGGCTCCCTTCGAGTTGAGAGTTCCAGATCTGCGTCATAGATGTAATTATAGCTACGTAGTATATTTTTACGTAACAATATGTAAGAACATCTGAAATGTTGGATGCTAAAAATTTTTGGCGCCTAAACTTTCGGACTTCCTGCCCAAATTTAAGTCAAAAGCTGCCTTAATTGAGCGCCACTTCTGCTACATTTATAATCTTCATGTTGGAACCAGCACTTTTTTTTTTTAGTTAATACATTAGCGACTGTAACGGAGCTTGAAAGGAAGCTTTGCTGCAATATAAGAATGCATTAAGGGGAAATATTTGAAAAGTTGAACGGGTTACTATTGATCGAACGGACGTTCACAGTGTTTTGGGGAAATTTGACCTTGGTGGATCCTGAAAAACAGCTTTACCACAGTATAATTGTGATGAGGTGAAGCATATATAAAGTTTGAAGGGGCCACTTTCAAATGTATGTTTCCTGTATTTGTCTTTAGGAAGTTCGAAGAGTTCAAAATAGTAAAATTTCAGTGCTAATAAAATTTCATTCAAAATATATTCAAAATTTTGAACCTCCGCTCACCCCTACGAAATCGCCTAGCAGGATAAGAGTGTATGACTACCACAATCCACAGGTCTTGACAAGAACAAAATGGAAGACCTGTCAAAATTATTATGAAACCTTTCCCACCACTAATATGTGGCACATACCTACAATTATGGCATTTTCTTTGTTCATTTTTTTGCAGCATTTTTATTTCATTTGTAGTTTGCCACTAATACTGTATGATTTTATTGCAAAACTGTGTTCATTTAAAAGCTCTGTTGTTTCAGTTAGTAGAGATTTTATTTCCCGATTTTCGTTTCTTGTATGTTAAAGCACATTTTTTGTTTTATTTTGAATATTTTGTAACCCGCTCTCCTCTGTAATGCTTTGGCGAGTGGGGTTACAAACATAAATAAATAAATTCCATGGCTTTATATGTGAACCTTAAGCACCGGTGAATCTACCCTGGAGAAACCTCGTTTATAGAACTTTCAGGAGACCATGCAAACTGTAGTGTAATTCGGGCATCGTATAATCGAAAAACTAAGATTATAGGCAGTGAAACTCAGCCTTGCCCAAAAATACAGGTACAGGTGGCCTGAATAAGCCTACGGCACGATCTTGTGGCTCTGCGAGAAATTCAGATTAAATTATTCTTTCCAGTGGCAGCTAATGGCAGTGTTTTTTAACTGAAGGTGTGAGCGCAAATTTATTCTCAACCTTCAAAAAAATTGAATTCAACGCACATCTTTCTACCGATAAATAGAGTCCAAAAATTGCCTGTACATGATAATGAAATCAAAGCCAGGTTGCCAACAGCCGCCCATCAGAAGAGTCAGACATAGTGTAATTGCTATCACATAATGGCAACGGACCACGAGTTTGCGTAAAATGCCTTCATGCACGACTGAGCTGTGGGAATTGTAATTTGTTGCTTTTTGAAGTGCAACTAGTGGTGTCCCACTCGTATTATGAACGCTGACTTCAAGTGAAAATAATTTTGCATGATGAAAGTAGCTGCTTTGCGCCCTTATGCGTGTGCAATCCTTTCACTGCAAGTGCAACAAAAGCAACAGATCAGCTGTATGTTGACTACGAAAAGTTTTTACGTACTGAAAACGTGAAAATAGGACATTTTAGGCTCTCTGAAGCTACTCTGTGTGGACAAAGCTTGGACTAGTTGACGACACCACATACGTACGCATGCGATCGGGGCGTATGTAGAAGTGCATGAACTTCCAGAATACATTTTTCTTTCTAAGAAAGCATGCTGTCTCACACTCTGCTTCTTCAATTGTCCACCAAGGAGAATTAACATTTTGCACTCGTAAATATGAAGTGCATAGTAGATGGCAGCACTATTAGGAATTTCTCTACAAGAGTTGGCAGAGTGGAGGGATGTCAAGGCACCTCCCTATGTTATTCAGGACTCTGATCAATGAATGTCAAAGCGGTGTATGAACAACATGTGTGAGTAAACATGAGTATAAGTGTGAATATAGGTAAGGTTAGTAGATAAGGTAATAGGTCAGCAAAAGTAAGGGGAATTCACTCAGACTAACTCAAGAAATATACTTTATGCATTGAACTCAACTGGACTCGTCAATATTTTTCCGAGCCGCACTCACACTCAAGAAAATATTCTTCAAGTAGACTCGCCAGACTCAAATTCACCAAAATATTTTTCGTCTCGATTCACGAGATTCATGGTCCGTTACGAGTCTGAGTGAGTCTGAATGAGTCGAATCACAAATTAGTTCTCCAACCCATGTCCGTTCAGTGAGGTCAGTTTATTACCTGAAAGACCTCCTTTCTTGGAGGAGCAATAAGCAATACAATAGGGGTGGGGTTTTATTTCGGTTAACAATACTCGGTGAACATAGTTTTCAGTGTTGAATGTGATCGACAATCGGCCTTGAAAGAGGCAAGGGTGACAATGTCCCGGGGAAGGCCGTTCTAGCCTGTGGCTGCTCGACAAACGAAAAAAAAATTTAACTCCCGTGTTAACAAGCGCTCCTCGACTCGACTTTCACTCTTCACTTGACAGAATTGAGCACTGTGCCGCCGCTTGCCTGAAAATGGCGCTGCGCTACTTAAGAATCGCAGCAGATTATCGCTAATATGCAGTGGCTTGTCGTGACTAGAGACGGCGCTCCCATCGGCTTTCTCAAGTGAAGGTGGAGCGTTGAGTGAAGGGATGTTATAGAATACGGGAGTAAGAGTTGAATGCGTAGTTCAACCACTTAGTCGAACTTTTCATTTTATGATGTTACTTAAAAATTTTAAATTGGGAATTACTACAATGTAATCGATAAGATATAAAGTGGCTAGTGTCAGTGAAGCTTTCACATATGGCTGCATTTTGTGTAATGGGTGGTATGCTTTAAACGGCTAGCAGTTATGCGCTGGAAATGTTTTCAAAATTCCTATGCACCTTCTATGTGCTCCTAATTCTTTCGTTACCACGCAGGAATGGTTGTTTTTCACATTTCTCGGGAAGACTGCTTTTGCCAGTTTGAAAAGTACTCTAGCAACGCATAGCAGCATACCAAATTTTATGCAATAAAATTATTTTTCCAAAAACATGTTGTAGAGAAACAAAAATATTTTAGAATTAATAAAATGTGAAAAGTGTAGAATTTTTGGTTGTCAGCTGGTAAACAGTGCATTAAAAAACAGTATATATGCAAAGATATTCAAAACAAAGAAAATTGAGAATATACATTTTGTAGGTAAATGACCAAGGAAAAGTATAAAAATAATGAATGTTGTACGAAATGTTTCTCTTCACATAGACAAAGAAAATCTGAACTGAGATGTTGCTTCATCGCTTGTGCCATGCGGTGGAGCATTGCATGATTTCTCATGAGACACAAGTGTACTCATACACTTTTATCAGTAAATTCTTGTTGCGTTGCGATAAGTGTCTCCAGGTGTTTTAATATAGATAGATACCTGTGATGTGAATAATCCTTTTATAAATGAGATATTGAATGAATTTCGCTAGTTCATCTAGACCTCATGAGCCACCTCACTTTGCAAAGACTGGTGTTCTAATATATGAATCCAAGCATATTTCTCTGCATTTTTGCACGTATCATAATAAAGAAAGGACAATATCATTTGCAGTTCTCAAACGTTTCGCTCTGCTCCGTAGTCAGGGCTAAGATGTGCTCCGGGGACCTTCTTGTCGTGTAGAAATGCTCTGCAGCTAGCTACAGCACACCTCACCCCAGTGAAGTGTGAACCACGCACGTAACCAGAGTAGCGCTAAGATTGTGCGCAGAGGTCAGAAGCTACACACACTTGTGGCGGAGGAGACAACTTGAAGATATAAACAAAACAAACTCATGAACTGCTGCTGATGTCTCAAGCTGACGCAAAACATCGATATCATAAAACTTAAAGCTGACGTGCTGTCATGCTCGAACTCTAAGCTTATCCTCACTTAATTCAGACGGATTTGCAAGGCAGTTTTGAGCAGCGCATGTGTTTTGCAGCGCTGGTGCGCACCCATGTGCGCGTACCAGCACGCCATGCATGCGTGACGACGTCATAGGAGCGAGTAGTGACACTAGATGCGACCCTGTGTCTGATATAACGATGCTATTTGCACATCTCTTTAGTGTTCCTCTAAAGCCACTGGATTTCAAACCTTATGGTAAAAAAGCTATGAGGGTAAGCTTTGTTTGTCTAATTGTTTTCTGTCTTGACATGCCATAGTTATCACATTCTGGGGTGTGTTAAAATTGGGTGGGTATGGTAGCCACCACTTGAGTGCTGAATGCAACGCAGAGCACTGGCCTCCTTCCGAGTCTTGGAGGACACAGTGAACAACTTGGCAACCGTTGTCTCGGAGGACTCTGACTTTGCACCATCCGAAGTGGAAGAAGAGCAGGACTACGACAGCTGGGATGATCATATGGTGAGGCCCTTATTTGTGGCTTTTTGCCCAGTAGTATCATGTTGAAAGGAATTATAGGCAAATGGGACAAGCAGTAACGTAGTGCCCTGGTAGTGATGTTAAGCAGAGAGCATTGCAGTGAGTGTTTGGGTGTTGGAATGTATGTATGTTGATGATGAGCAGTCAATAGCTTGTGTTTAGTTGCACAGGAGCGTAGTGGTTGCTTTGGAAAGAAAGTACAGTCGACTCCTCTTAAACGAAACTCGAAGGGGATCCATAAAACTCTTCCATTTATCAGAAGTTTTGTTTAAGCGAAGTACACTTATTTTGGTGAATCAAAACCTTTATTCAAATTGCACAAACCTCACGGTACTCATGAGGATGAGTGGGAGAAAAAAATAATAAGAGTGAAAGGTGGTTTGTTTGGCAAGCTTGAGTTGTTTTTTCACAAGGTATGCACCCATGCCCAATAAACTAGCAAGAAATTCTGGACAAGCCTTGTGCTCAAAATAGCGCTGCAAAAGTTCAACAGCCTCTTTAGCTGATTGGTCTGGTGGCACCACTACACTGGCAATATTGTCCCCGCATTCATTGTTGGAAGGTTAATCCTCATCTTGCACTTCGGCAACCATTGCCTTGACAGTCTCCTCACGGCAGGTACGAACATTTGAACAATTGATTCGTAGTCCTGCAGCATGAATGGGGCAGATGGCACGACCTCACTGAATACTGGAATACTGCCTCAATGTCGGCATTAGCAGGGCTTTCTTTTTCATCAGGTACGGCTTCTTGCACTTGAAAGCCAGCATTATGAAAGCATCTGTATATTGTTGTTGCCTTCACTTGCTCCCAGGCACGGGCCAAAATGTGGATGGCTGCCAATAAATCTATGCTGTAGCATTTCGCACTGGCCACACAAAGCAGCAATCGATGGGGCAATTCTGCAATAATGAACTTTAATGTTCTGAATAACCTCTTGATCCATCAGCTGAATCACTGCCGTTGTGCATTGGCTGGCAAGAACTCCAGAGTGATGGCTTGGAGTCGACCGGACCGTGCGTTGGGCAATTATTCACGATGAAGACAACATTCCTGCCTTGCCTCGTAAATCTTGCATCTTCCTCCCGTAGCCAGTTTTTGAAAATGGCTATGGTCATCCACGCTCTTCCATTCGCATGGTACGCAACGGGAAGATGTCGAACGCTTTTGAAACAACATTGGTGCCTTAATTTTTCTATTACCAGCAGCTTCAATTTTTCATCTCCTGCCTTGTTGGCACCCACCAGCACGACATTTTCCTCCACTACAGGCTTCGCCTTTGAAAGTGAGAGTCGTTGATGGAAGCGCCTTATAAAAAAGACTCATCTCGTCAACGTGAAAACGTCTTGGGGCTCAAAGCTCATCAAAATTTTCTTAGGCCGCCCCTTTTGCCAGTTGGTGCAAATGTTTCTGTTGACTGCAGCACTCTAACCTGAGACTGCTTTCAAGACTAGGCCATGGTGTGTTTTGAAGCGGCTGAGCCATCCGTCACGTAGGACGAAGTTCTCAACACGTTTCCATGGCGATCTCTCAAGCTTTCTGTTTGAGAATTGGACCTCTTATTGGCAAATTACAACTCCGTGCACGCTTAAACCACAGGAAAAGAACCTTTTCCAGTTGTTCATAAGGCGTCGTCTGCATCTGTTTAGATGCAAAGGTCTCGTTCTTTACAGCGCCTTCAATCTTTTCTCTGCCTTTGCAGATTTGCAACAGCGTCGATTTCGGGATATTGTATTTTTTCGCCGCTTATGTTTTGGGCAGGTCGCTCCTGAAGAATTTTCAGCTTGTTTTTTCAAGCAAGAATGCATGGTGCGGCCGCTTCCTTTCCATCAGGCTGAAATAACACCGTGATCTACCGCACTTAGCCGCACAAATAGGCCTAACACACAACTGACTCGCCGACTTGGCTCCCACAGCCGCCACTATAGTGTAGTACTAGAATATAGGGTATTGTGTTCAGGGAGGAGCTGTGGCTGACGCAGTTGGTATCGACAGCCGCGAGATGACGTCACCTTAGCATGGGTTGTCACCTCACGCTTTGCCTTTTATGCACTTCTGTGCTTTGATATTAGTAATAGCAAAGGTTTAACGTCCCAAAACCACCATACAAATATGAGAGACGCTGTAGAGGAGTTCTCCAGAAATTCGACCACCTGAGGTGCTTTGACGTGCACCTAAGTCTAGGTACACGAACCTCAGTATTTGCGCCTCCGCTAAAAATGCAGCCGCCCTGGCTGGGATTAGATTCTGTGATATGCGCTTGCATACATAATTGCTGACATCTGCGAAAAGCTTTTTAATGGGTTTGTTTGTACTGCATACAAAACAAAACAAAATGTCAAAGCTGCAACACACGGTCCAAACGCAGGTATTAACAAACGACGGCGAAGCAGTCATCCCTGGGGAAACTGCCTACAGTTTTTAAAGCTAGGTTGGTGAACGAATAAAAAAATTAGGTAGATTGAGGTATCGAAGGAGCATCTATAAACCTGAAAGTTTCTTGTTATATTATTGCTATATCGAGTCGTAGTCTTCACACTGCGACAGCTTCGACTTTCTTCGTTACGAGTGCGGCACCGTTCTTGTCAATAGTTGCATCATGTGGTTAAGGTGACTAAACTGCTATTTGATTGAGAGGCATGCCGTAGCTGAAGACTTGGGAATAATTTTGACAATCTTGGGTCCTTAAACGATTACGCGCCCGGCGAAATACTGCTCCTGAGGCCGGGATATTGCACTGTGCAGTCAAAAGGAAACATCACTTGGCACCACTGTCAGACTGTAAATAGAAACCCTTATTTACGAGCACGCCTACTGCAGTGAGCAGTAACACCGATTAAATTCGTTGCCATCCCATGGAATTATCAGTTCACGATCACTTCATCACGGTGACACCTTTATAAACACAGACTGATTTTCGCGTGCAGCTTTTTTTTTTTCGTTTTGCCTCTCGAGACTGGTTGATACCCTTCACGAAAAAATGAAGTCGTGACAGTACGTAAATTACCGCTCTCTTTGACATGAGATACGGTGCGATCGAGCTCATATAAAATCAATCTAAACAACGCTTGTGTAAGCGTTCCAGGAGCGAAGCTGCAGTCCTTGTAGTGTTCGCCACTTCGCATTCGTAGTCAGCAGGAAGGTCCATCGATGAACCTGAATCAGTGGCCTCACCGTCAACACAGGGTGCTGCAGTTTTCTTGGAGATGGTAGATTCAACCACCGAGTTCTCCCGCTTTCTCGGAGCTCTTGGATGCGGAGCTTTCTTCGATAAGTACGTTGGAGCAATAGGCAGTAACATCGGCAAGACATCCGGCGTTAGCTCTGGTCTCCTACGTGGTATGCGAACTTCTTCGCCGTTTATAACGTGCACGTAGTCTTCAAGAACACATGAAGACTCGAAGTGTAGCTCTCATACAGAGCAGCTTTCGTTCAAGGTCCCATTTTTTCAATTTAAATTCTGTTCCCAAACTTTCTTCCATGCTTCGTCTTTGGGTGCGAAAAGCAATGGCTTCTCATCTTTTTTCCAAAGGTACACCCTGTTTCGCACCTAAGTACAAAGCAGTGTCGTTACCACCGATGACTCGGCATCGCCTCACTGTCGCGTAGCCAGCAAAAACATTGCCAGAAAAACTTTCGTTAAGCGGGCGCAAACACAAGCAACAGGTCACGGAACAGCACCCGAGAAGGCAGAGCGGCGCAGAGCTGACAATCTTGCCAGCCCATGCTGCTGCAGCGCCGCCTTGAGAACCCGTTTTTTTGTCCACGTGCGCTGCTTCACGCGATGCATGGCGAGAGAGGGTGCCTGAACACACTATACACTATACATTATAAGTACACTATACCGCCACAAGCGAGAATGGCTACTGGATTGGCTTGTCTCGTGTTGCTGTCATGGTTGTGAGACTACATTTGGCCTGAGCGAGTCTATGCTGTGTTTAGAGTTTGTGCCGTTTATCCGGAGGTGACCAATCAGCTCTGTTTCTATTAACCGATGAATTTTACTGTGCAACACATAGAAATCCAGTCATATGAGCCCTTTAGTTCCGTTAATGAGGCATTTTCGTTCAAACGAGCTTCGTTTATTGGGTGACCACTGTAGCTGCATCGGTCATTGAAGAGCTGTCTTGATGTGTGATGACATTTTTCAAAAGAAAGTCATCAGTTGCACATATAGTTGAGAAAGCACTTGTGATCAGTAATGCGACAGAAGGGGCTAGTTGGTTCTTGTGGGCTTGGCGATTCGCTTACAGTAGAGAGGTGCTACAAAGGATACACCGCGGAGGATATTCAACACAGTTCTGCCTCACGACTATTTATTCTCTGAGATTGTGTTCGATGTATTTTGTAGCATCTCCATACCGTAAGCGCATCACCAAGCCCACATGTGATCGTATTCATTATGACAGATAGAAGTGGGGGGGAGTACGTAACAGGACTGGAGGAGATAAAAACAGATGAGACATTATGGACATCCTCCAGTCCATGTTACGCCCCATTTCTATCTTTCATATCGAACTGCTCCCAACTAGCCCAAATGGCTGTTTTGCTACAATACATGGGATCGTGTATTGGTCTGGATAATTGGTTCCTGCTGCTTTTCACTTATTATTGCGATAGCAATATATATGGACAGTCTTGGGTGCTTTTTTGCCGTCGCCACAGTCATTCATCGCATATGTATACGTATCTGTTACTATATATGTATACGTATCTAAAAAAGTAAAAAAAAAATGCGCCCGCGCTTGGCGCACAGCTTGGTACGATGTGCTGGCACCTGCTTATCCCTACGCGTACTTTGCCCTGCGAATAGGGGGAGGTTGTTTAACACAAATGCACTCAAATGATAAGCCCACGCACACAAGCATTTGTGTGCGTCAACTTATCCTTCGGGGGGGAGAATCGTGTGCCTTCGGCTTTCGCTGGAACGATTGCATTAGTTGCTGGGCCCACAAAGGTAACTTCGCTTGCTGCACACGCCCCGTTTGTGAATAGAGCGCACTTTTCATACACAGCAAGGTATAATAACTGGGACACTTGTTAGTTACAGGGTTTGTAGTGGTCCTTGAAGGCTTTGAAAACCCTTGAATTTCAAAATAGCATTTTCAAGGCCTTGAAAACCCGTAAATTTGTCTGAGGTCCTTAAAAGTCCTTGAATTTCGTCAATCAAAGTTTCTTCAGGCATAAATTAGTGGAACTTTTTGCATGCCTGGCAACTATGTGCTCTCAAGCTAAAAAAACCATTCAATTCAATTCGTTTCTCTAGCCATGTTGCAATGTTGTAGTACAGTGAAGAGTACTTTTTTAGTATACTGTAGTTGTGATAGCACTTGCGTTGTTACCGCAGCAACGGAGCTAATCCTAGCTTTTTTGTGAAGACTGTGCAAGTGTGCATAGAAATTCCCAGTCACGTCACTTATGGTGGAACTATTCTGGGCAAGTGCGAATTCCAGGCACCTTGGTTATGCATTGCAGCTTATAGGGAGTAGATTGCACCAGGTGCGTCAAACTCGCATTAGGCAAAGTCTTCTTATGTAGGAAGAGCTTCGACATGTTATTGTATGGAGAGTCTGCCCCTAAATATCACATGAAGAGTTCGAAACACATTGAGAACACAGTGACTACAGTCCATAATAATGTGAGTGCGTTTATGGTGCCAACTATACGAATAAAATGAATCGCAACTTTTTATGCTGTTAAAAGTGGTGTTGTCATTTTCTCCAATTTCAAGTGTTATTTTAGGTCCTTAAAAAGTATTTGTTAGGTCCTTAAGAGTCCTTGAAAACCTTGGAATTTTGTTTTACTCAGAGGCTATGAACCCTGTAGTCAGCACTGCTCTGTATTTGAGACTACGGTTCATGCGCAGTTTTTGTTGAAACAGCACGGTGAGTGTCGAGCAGTAAACATTGTTAATTCGCTCTCGTCCGTTGTATGTTGTTTTGTGCGTCAATTATGTGTGAGTAGTGCGCTGCACATTTTGATCTGCTTGCCATTCTCAGCATTGCATTCGAAGTTGTTGCTATTGCATACATTGCTTCGCCCTTGCGGCGAAACTGTGATGTTTTTCCTGCAGCCAATACAGACAAATGGCCAAGCAGATAAACACCTACATGTTAGAATGGCTCTGCTAGTATGTCAAATGACTAAAAATGTCCGGCAGAATGTGTAACGATTATTTAGATTATAGGATGATAAAGTTGACACTCTTGCAATATTGTCTACATTTCATCCTATAATTTAAATAATCTGCTGGTGATATTTTGCGTATTACTGTTAAGGCTTTCTCTGAAAGACCAATGCTAAAAGCAGATGCCATTCTTTTGGCCATTCTTGGCCGACTACTGCATGTTCGAACATCTGAATGTCGGCATCTATGTCATCCGTGTCCACGTTGAAGGGCGAGTGAGCTTATGAGGACTGATAAGAAGAGTGCTCAGTACTGACATGCTCTCTTTAGCATCAATGGCTGCACTGTTCACAGTACTATGCGCACAAAGCTCTTCAAGGCACAACTTTTCATCTATGATCTCATGCTCCACCTCAATGTTATGACTTTCATAGGCTTGTGCGAATAGTCGAATGCTTCGAATATTCGAACAAATAGTTGAGTATTTGAATTCGCTTTGATTTGCATTTAATTATCGAATATTTTCAAAGTATTCACAATGAACGATTAGGTGTATATTAATCCGCATAAGATCACTTGTAAAGGTGGTTTCACTGCAATTTAGGAGTGCTAAATCGTGAAAACATTTGTTTAGAGGAAAATTGCTTTGCCGTGAAGCCCTCCTTCAAAATTAAAGGGGCCCTGCAACATTCAGTAAGCATGGTCAGCAAACGCTGCTGATCTGTAGTCGAGGCTACCGAGAACACGTGAGGCAAATATTATAGCGCAGCACGCGGCCTGTAATTCACAATAAATTTTCAAAGCTAAAAATTACTTTCTTCCCTCTGCAAATAAGACTACATGCTCAAAAATCACTTGTCACAGCCAGGAAGGAATATACGGCTCTGGTCACAGTCATTGGTTGATTTGAGCACAACGCGCTCATCGTCACCGGCGCCGCCACGGGAGGTCGCCGCTTGTCTTTGAGTACATGCGCAATTGCACTGAAGAGTCGCGTATTCAAAGAAAAAAAAAAGGTAACGAGCTGCGTGTGAGGTATTTTCTTTTACCGTGCCATTCCTCCTTTCTTAGTTTCCAGCTATTTCGTCGGGATGAGAAGAGAGAATGCAATTGCAGCGTGCGACAAATTTTCGGAACTCCGCTCATACTGGACTGATTCCAGAAACTTTGCGGCAGTAAATTTGTGAGGCAACAAGCACGTTTACTGACTCCATGGCTACTTGAAAAAGTGTTGCAGGGCCCTTTTAGAGAAACATGTTACGTTCAAATCAATTCTTCATTTTATAATCTTGTTATGATGGCTTATATCCTCCAAGTATAATAAATTATAAAACTTTAAGTATCTTACTGGTTAACACTCGCATCCTACCGAAACTACTACTCAAAATTGTTTTGACTTCTTTTTAATGAAAAAAAATGGCATTTGCATACAGTCTCTATTTTGATTCAAAATAAATATTGTGCAAGTTAGTTGGGTCATGATAAATATTTCCTTTTTTTTATGTCATACATTCCATTCAAATTCGATTGAATGGCTGACCAAACAACTGGAAAGGCATTTGCGCCACTTCGAGAAGTTTTACCAGTACGAAAAAAAGTGTTTTCGCTATCATAGCAGGTATCCGCTCAACTGTATACTCGTGACACGGTCGGCTACGCAACATTGACATGGCCGTCACTCTTGAGTTGAAACGTGTCAACTTCATTAAAGCGTGATGCAATGAGCAGCTGCATGAAAAGGAGCACAACAAACCCACGACCATGGATATTTTCCTGCAGAAACCGCACAGCGAGTAGATTCTTGAAGGCATTTTTGTGAGGGGGGGGGGGGGGGGGGGGGCAAAATGTTCCTGCTTGTCGTAGGTCTCAACCAGGTTCCGTCCGTCGATCGTTAAGGACTCGCTGTGGTGGTGACATGTATGCGTACATTGTTCTGTTCAGTATTTCTTTTTTGTGACCCATACTTAAGCGATACTTAGAGAACTAAAGAAACTTTGAGTGTTTCTATCTATTCATTGTTTCTATAATTTATTTTTATTTTATCTATTCATCTAATATTATTTCAACCTATTTCTACAGTTGAATCTCGATAATTCGAGCTCGAAGGGGCCCGAAAATGAGTTCGAATTAAAAGAAGTTATAAATAATGAAAGCTAAATGAACGGAGGGCTCTCCATGCAGTGGCGGATGTACATTGAGCTAACACACAAGAGGGAAATTTAAGAAGACTTACATTTATTCACAAATTACAGGACATCTATTATTAATTGAAGTAATCGGTGATGCGGGTCTGCACACGTTTGCCTTGCGGTGAGTCAACAAATTTCGCACGCAGCTTGCAAAGGATTTCTACTTTGACTTCAGCATTCTTCTGGCAAGAAAAGTTGCGCGTGGAAATGTCTAGCGCCGACACTTTCTAAAGACGACGACAACAACGACCGCTGCGTAGCAGAGAGCGGGCTCCTGCTCTCCGCTATGCAGTCGCAGCATGGCCAACACGCGATGAGAAAGGAGGAGCGTCTCTTCGCAGAGAGATGCAGATCCTTATTTGAGAGAAAATCAACGCTCCGCAGCAGTCTTTTTTTTCTAGCTTTCTTCGTGCATGTCGTTGAAAGAAGAAAGATTACGTGGCAGAGAAGGAAAAGGGGGAAGCGTAGCACCGGCGTGTGAGATAAACCGTCCCCCCCCCCCCCCCCCCGCCCCCCCTTGAGGCCCAGAGCCATGCTCCCGCAAGGAGCAAGGGCTGCAGAAGATAGTGCCTTTTTCTTTTTCTTCAACCACACATTCATTTGCCCAGCGACGGCTTTCTTTTTTCTTTTCTCTCTCTCTCTATTTCCGCACGGGGTTGGAAGGAGGAGGGTCTTTACATGGCAGGGACAGAAAAGGGAGAAGCGTGACACGGGCTCGTCACAGATCACGTGCTCCTGACCAGGCTGCAGAAATTAGGGGCCTTTCTCCTCTTCTAACCACTACCACCACCACCAGATCGGCATTTGAGAGAGAGCAGACATTTCACTGCAGCCTTTTCGTTCCTTTTAATTTCCTTCATGGGCAGCGTTGAGGTGTCGCAGGTGGCGCTGCGGGATTGGGCGGGGTGCTAAGAGCATTTTCGAAGCTTGGTATGTTTGAATCAACAGTGTGAAGTGCTTGGGCGTTCGAATTACCGGGCGTGTTCGCCCATTGGAATACACATAGCTTTGACGGGACCTCATTGTGAGTTCGAATTAACCAGAAGATTGAATTAAGCATGCTCGAATTAATGAGATTCGACTGTATTTATTTACCTACTTGGTCAGCTACGTCTTGGCGCTCTCGTATTGCCACATTACTTTATTATAGACCAGAATCAGCATAGGGAGTACAAGGGTAAGAAAATATGTGTCGGGTCCTGACATAATTTTAAAATCATGTCGTGTATATCATAAAATTTTTTTTCAGTCATGCGTGTCACATTCTCGTATACCACGGGCTGCAGTATGCGGATATGGGCCTCAAAGTTAGCATCTACCTTAGAGCAGCGATAACAAAGCTTCATAATTTAAACTCGATAAACACGACAACCTTCGAAAAACCAAGCATCGGCAGTCTTGACCTGATGACTGCAAAAAATAACAATGAAGATCCTAGCAGGAATTGAACCCAAGAATTTCGTGTGGAAGTCACATATTTCACCACCTAACTCGCAAGGTCTTGAATATTTTTTGGAAAAGGTATTGTGCAGACATGGAGTCGGTGCAAAATAATCATGATTACAGTGCAAGCTATCTAAATTTACAAGAAGAAGATAAACATTGCATATGTGCTCTTAATATACAGACAGATGTCATGTTCGGTTAACATCAATGTGGCTTCAGTGTTAGCTCTGCTTTTATAACAGTCTCTTAAACATTATACTGTGTAAAGGCGTGCAAGAGAAAATGTACCATATACCGAATGTAGAACGTTTATTGCAGTATATATCATCGTCTCTCAACGAGTCCTCAGACTCTGAGTCCGAGATGGCGTCTTGCAGAGCATCATCCCTCCCACAAACAGTCATCCTCGGCGCCATTCAAGCTGTTGGATATGCCGGTTACTTTAAAGCTTCGGGATACAATGTCCGTTGACACCGAGCTCCACGCCGACAGTACCCATCCGAAAACAATAGCAAGCAGTGCCCTCTTCAGCCGTCCGGTCGGCGTCTGCTCGTGGCCGCTGCTTGCCATCTATTCAGTGTAGAGCCTTCGAAATTCACTCTTGAAAGGTTGATTAACGCTGACGTCTAAAGGGTGCAGTATTCCAGCGAGGCCGCCCGAAATCACGGGCATGTCTGTGCCAACACGACGCAGCTGCTCCTTCACTTTATCTGTCAGGTGACCGCGGAAGCTGTCTAGCACTGGGGCTCTTCGATTTTCCACTTCTGGCTACTCGCGGGCTGCCAGAGCCAGCTAGAATGTGCTCGTTTTTCTCGACCTGGTCTGTCCCCCCCCCCCGCGGCGCACTTCAGGTTGGCCTTCGTTTTTCTCGCCGAAAAGGTACGATGCGTGCTTGGCGATGTCTTTGTGAGGACTCGATCGATTGCAATACGGGCGCTTGAGGACTGCGCCTTCGCTTGTCATTACGCGTGGCGTAATCTTCTAAAGGCTGTTCCGCCTTGCAAGATGAGGCGATTACGAGCGGCGACGAGTGCTTGAAGCTACTGTTCACTGCTTTTGTTATGTTTACCGAGAAGCTTCTTCTTGTGGACAACGCGGCAAACTGTTGTCTGCTGACTGCATCGGGCACATTCCTCAAAAGTTGTGTACTTCACAGTCGTACGCACGCATGGAGACAACTTTAGAGTTAATTTTTTTTATATATATAGTAGTCGTTTGTGGAGCCATGCCTGCTTTCTGTGCACTTAGCGAACACGATTGTGATCGAACTAGCTCGCTCCGTCGTATGTTTGCTTACGTGAACCTCTTAGAACCCCTGTCCTGACTACTCGATTGATCTTCGGTGGTGACTGAAGGCCCTAGATCGCGGCTGTTGGTGATGCTCGTTGGTCACGAATGGCGTGCAACCCACTTCGATCTATAGGCCAGCTATGTTATATGATATTATACGATACGACGTGAGGTGAAAAAATGAAGAATGGATTCAGAAATGAATACATGCTTTCGTTGCCAATTTCATTGTTGGATTTGTTTTTGTTTTACCTCTTCGTAATAATGCTGCACAGCATGTACTATGACCTAGTAGGTCAAATCAAAACTGATGTTCATGACATTTGTGAAGTGCCACTTAGGACTGGAAAACAAGCCAAGGCAAGTTCTAAAATGGGTTGAAAACGTGTCATGCAAATGCTTATTTTATATACAACACGCACTTGTGGTACCAATACCTATGCATGTCTAAACCTTAGGCAAAAACGTAAGTTGGTCAACGCGTGTTTGCGACATATAATACGTGATAGCGGATCCTCAAGCTCTTTTGGAGACACAATCACATTCGTGGGATTTCGCGTCGTCTTGTGCAGTGACTGTTAGATGTACTAAAAAACCTGAGCTTGTTAAGTCCTCAGCGTTGCAGCAGCTCACCCTGCATAATTCTTGAGGCGGTGTGCGCCAGCTGGCTGTTTCGTTGGCGGACGCGGTGAGTGATCTTGCGAGGGTATGAAGTCGTACCCAAAATGCGTACGCTCGAGGATATTATTTCATCTTTTTCGCGAGCTTAGCTACATATTTCCAAGCGGACAGTGCAGAAAAAACCAACACGCATGTGGCACATAGTTTTGTTTGCTGCTACAACGGTAGAGTTTGCTTACGTTTACGCTGGCTGACCCAGCGTTCGATTTTGCAATATTCGGGCAGCTTCGGGTTGTCTCCGGTTCTCCACACACGTGACCACAACGTTTCCACGTGTGTTCAGATAAGAGTTACATGCAAGAAGAAGCCGCTAGTCGACGCCTACAGCATCAATAATATTCCACTGGTTTCGGAAGACCAATACAAATACTTGGAATTATACATCAATTCCACACTAAGTTGGTGCAGTCATGTGCAATACATAGTTTCCAAGGCTTTGAAAAACATTGCATGGTGAAAAATCGCATGATGCATGGCACTCCTATAACTAAGCTTGTAGTCTACATGACTGTGATGTGTGGTGTGCATATAAAGTGTGTGCATTTAAGTTGCCAACATAAAAAGGTGTGCGCAAGCGGTGGCTGATATGAAGATGACGTGAAAGAAAGGTCGAGCGCGAGACCACGCCACACAAGGTATCGACGGGCAAGTGGCCCAATAGGAATTCACCATGAAGATTCCAGGGACCAATGACTTGTCATCACGGCAACCCAAAGCCCGAATGGGAGGCCAACGAGTCTACCCGAGGAGTGCCACGCAGGTTGGTAAAGTGGTGTTTGTCCGAGCAGAAGCAGGGTGAAGGCAGTTTGCCAGCATCACGGTCGTGGTCTGCCCCGAGTGCCTGGCAGAGGTCAAGAGTTTGAGTGTCTTGCTTCGCTTAACCTCCAGCTTCGACAATCCACGGAGACAGCGGGAAGCTATCTCAGCCACAAGGTCCACTGTCAGGCCTCAGACTGAGTTCTTGGCTGTAGCCCCTGGTCCGGGTGTCTAAGGAGAATACGGCATAACTTCGTTGACCCTGTCTTTGTAACCTACCCGCTCTGTTGCACCTTCATCTGAGCGTCGTCAACCTGCTCTTTGCCGAATTCCTGCGATGATGGCCTCCCCGTGCACGTATCTGCAACACCTCAGTATACTAGCACTCACCAGTGAGACTTGGTTACGGTTCATTTATTCATTTATTTATGCCATACCCACAGCGCCACATGGCATTGCAGTGGGGGGGGGGGGGGGGGGGGGGGAACAAGGAAAAAAAATTTAAAGCATACAAATGGCAGCAATCTTTAGGTTCATCAAGTAAACATACATTAATACGGAGACAAGAAGGTGAATAGCATACACTATGGTGCAGGACCGTGAATATATGTGCGAACGAAGAATAAAAAACAACATTAAAGTACACAGGCATACATATAAATGATTTATCAATGAAGTATACTATAGATATAAAAAAATATAAACACATAACGATATGATCACTAATGCACAATACAAGAAATTACAAGTACAAGCATGCAGCAGGCATCACTAGAAGTAGTATGAGGAAACAGCAACTCAAACACAAAAAAATTATTTTAGCAGGGCGTAAAATATGTCATTAGACGATATATTTGCAACAGACCTGTCTAATTGATTTCAGTCCCGTATTGTTCTAGGAAAAAAAGACTTACTGAAGGAGTGTGTTTTTTCCAGGAAAATTCCAAAACCTAATTCTCGTCGTCAACTCTACGGGAATAGGAGTTATTAGGTGATCAACCCTATGGGAATATGAGTTAGGTGATTTTATGTAAAGATGCCTATCAATGCCAACTTTTGAATGATACATGTGAAAAAACTGCAAGCGAAGTCTTCATGTTCAACAATCTAGTGTATCCCATTGCAATAACTCTTTGACGCGGGTAGGACTGAAGTTTCTGTTGTAACGTCCACAAACAAATTGAGTGGCCATGTTCTACACCCTTTCATGTTTCTGTGTCACATAGCGTAGAGAAGTCCCAAACGCACATGCATAGTCAAGAACGGAACGCACATATGTTTTATAATTTTGGTTTGTCTTTAAGAAGGGACTGTAAAGGTTCAGTGTAATCATTTTTTGCTTTAAAGGCGCATGATTTAACCTCAAGTGTTACATTCTTAAGTGGTGTCTTATTAATATAGGTCGGAGTAATGCAAAAAGTACGGTAACATCTCGACTGTTTTCGCATAAGTTAGCACAGTTCTTTTGTGAACCACGGCTTACTTCTCGCTTTCCTAGCCGTTTAGTGTCACCATGGAATGAACGCATCTCGCAAGTCGACCATTTTCTTTTTCAAATGAATCCACAATTCATTGACGTTCATTTGTTCAACAACGGTCTCAAACGCGACAAATGTTTCTATTTAAAGACTCGTTTATTTTTTCAACATTAGCTTTAGAATAACTGTATACGCGCCTTTGGTCGCACACTGATGATTTAAGGTAATGTACATTCATTTCACATATCACAGCATCATGATCGCTAATTCCAGGCACGATGTAAGTAGCTGTTGTGAAACTAGGTTGGTTTGTAAAAAATAAATGAAGGATATTATTTCTATGTGTTGGCTGCAGTACCATTTGGTGTAGTGCATGCAGATTGGCAATATTAATCATCTCTTGAGCAGATGCCCCAGAAGGCGATATCGTGGGTGAGTGCTGATGCCAATATATGTTTGGCAAATTAAAATCTCCTCGATAATCATGAACTCCGAATGCACGACATCAATGGCACTTGCAAGCTCTGGCATCACATCTGTGGGAGATTCAGGTGCACGATAACAACTACGCATAGTTAATAGTTTCTTATTTGCCAGCTCGAGTTGACCCCAGGCAGCTTCACATGTCCCGACAACAACGTCAACTTTGAAGGACACTATGTTGCTTTTAACTAAAATAAATACACCACCATCATGACCATTTCTATCTTTACGGTAGCACGTGTAGTCTGCCGGACACACCTCGTCGTCACTTATTTCCTCATTCAACCAAGATTCAGTTCTGAGTACCACAGAAGGCCCGGACATCTGTAGAAATGAGAAAAATTCATCCAGTTTATTTTTAATGCTTCTGCAGTTAATTACCAAGAAATAAAGGTTCACCCTTCCAGATTGACAAGGTCATTGCAGCGCTAGAACTTGGTGTTTCTCTGTGTCATAATCGTATTTTTTACCATTAAGTATCAGTGTGTTATATTTCAGCACGACCTTTTCACTTTCGCTTTTATGTGTTTCTGCATATTCCCACAGTATTTTTCTTTTCTGATGCACCTGATGAGAAAAATCTTCAGAGACAGTAATAGTGGAGCCTTTTAATTTACTACCGTTATGAAGAACGTCTTGCTTTTCCTTAAAATGAAGAAACTTGGCTATTAACGGTCTATTTCTGCCAATTTGAAATTCACCGAGTCAGTGTGCACATTCTATAGTTAAAAGAACGTATGCCCAACTTGGAGCTACATATTTGAGTACGGTAATGTGATTCTCTGATTCTTTGCTTGCTTCGTTAGCTTCGGTATCTGTCACTCTATAAAGGCAAGGTTATGTCATCGACTACGGTTTTCTAGTTTACCAACTTTTCTTGTCAGTGACACTATTTTTTTTCTTTTGGTTTTCTTGCATTTCAGCACAGTCTAATATTGAACCATTAAGTTTGCCAATGTTCGACACTTTTGCTTCTATCATAGTGATACGACCAACCCAGCTCACCTATTGCTAATCTGTTTTCCGCCTGCCCAACTTCAATAGCACTAAGCTTCTTTTTAATAGCACTTTGACCATCCAGAAGTTGTTGCAATTTTGTGCCTACTGCCAGTCCTTGGGTCAAGTTCCACATCCCCACATAAAAATAGAAGTAGAAAGTAGAACTAAAGATGCTGTAGGAAGCGAAAAGTACGCCTAGACCGAACCGTGTCATTTGAGTTGGGCACAACACAATCAAATAACACTTGGCGTGGAACCAGCAAAACAAATACCCCATAGTTTTGATCCAGAACCTCGCCACTGACCTGCAAGAACAACAGGAAACGCGTGATTGACACTGCAGAAACCATGCGGATTCCACGCCCTGCTGACTCGGTGGAAACGCCCGCCTTATGTAGTCCGTTGAACTGAAGCGATTTGTGACGTAAGATCCAGTGTTTGTAGTCGGGCACTGGACATCTGCCAAAATCCGTCGAAGCACATACGTTATTTTTTTTTCGTATGTTGTACCATCAATGCTACGTCAGTCAGTGCTTCTCCTATTATCCAGCTTTCGCTGGGATGTGATTCTCGATGTTGGTCTTCGCATGACATGCCACCGATCTGCAAGAACAACAAGAAATGCGTGAACGACACTGCAGAAGCCATGCTGATTCCACACTCTGGTTGGACTATAGTTGATTTTGCAACTGCTTAGAGCTTTGTACAAAGGTTGTAAGATGTTTTGTTTTCATTAGTGCGTGTTGTGTGTTTCATATTCGTGTGTTATTTCGATAAAGTGAAGAAAACAGAAAACAGCCTCGTCATCTTTCTTATGGACGTTGTGGTCAATAATGCTATGAAATTTGTTTAATTAAAACATTCCAAAGAACTTTATTACAACGACTATAGTTAGACCATTATTAGAATATGCGGACATGGTTTTGGACTCGTATACCAAATGCGATAGTGACTGCATTGAACGCGCTCAAAAAAAAAGCGCTAAGATTTGTCTTCTACGCTTACGGCAGGCATGTTTCCATTACTAGCCACAGACATTTCAGTGAACTTCCAACTCCAGAATCATGCAGGAAATAGCACCGACTGCAAATGCTTTACAATATTGTAAACCATAAGGTTAGAATGAGCTTCACAGGTTATATGCTGTATAACAGTGCAAGGTCAACGAGATGGAAGTACAGTAAGACGATTGCAAGGTCACGAGTTAAAACAAATGCATAGCAATGTTAGTTTTTTTCTTGAACGATAGCAAAATGGAACGAGCTTTTGTGAATAGTGAATTTCAGGTTCGAAGTGAATTCAAAGTGAATAGTAATTTTTATCGAATAATTTCAAATTGAATTCGAATAGTATATATGGCGTGTCAGGAAAAATGGCCGTATTTATTATAACCTAACTAACCTGCACAATATTTTTTTTAACGAAAATGAAGCCTCTATGCAACTGCTTTTTTTTTTTTTAATTCAAAGGAAGTCGACACAACTTTGAGTAGTAGCAGGATTTGACTTTCCGTATAATGCAAGTGATAACCTTTAATATATGTAACATGTCAAAATTTATTATAATCATACATATAAGCCTGCATAACAAGCTTTTAAGCTGTAAAGAATTATGAATCGATTAGAGAGTAATATCTTCATTTAAAGGGGCCCTGCAACACTTTTTGAAGTAATCATAGGATGAATTCACTGAAGAAGCTTATTGTCTCATGAATTCACAGCTGCAAAAATCTTTAGAAACCATGCAGTACGAGCAGAGTTGCAAAGATTTGTTGCACGCTGTAATTTCATTCTCCCTTCTCGTCCCAGTGAAAGCACTGAAAGCTAAGTGAAGAGGGATGGTGTGAAGAAAAAAAATACGTCACGTGGGCTTCGTGAAATTGAGCACTTTTTTTTTTCTTCGAATAAGTGGTTTTTTAGTGGGATCGTGCATGCGCGCGTTAAGTCGTGGCCTCTCATGGCAGTCTGAGTAACGATCTAGCGGGCCATGCTCAAATAAACAAATAGCTAAAAAATGGCTTTGACGACTCATTTTTGATTTTGTGGTGTCATTTGCCAAGAGAAACGAGAAATTTTTAGCTGTGTTTGAGAATTATTTGTCAATTATACCCCTCGTACCACACAGTATTATTTGGCTTGCATGTTTTCGGTAGCCTCGACTACCGATTGGCAGCGTTTTTTGCCCATGCTCTAAAGGAGTTGCAGGGCAACTTTGAACTGGAACTGAAGCTTCAACGACAGAGCAGGTTTTTCTTGAAAAGGTGCCTTCGCGGCTCAGCTTTTCCGCAATGCCGTGACACCAGCTTTACAGGTGGTTACATGCAGACTAATATACATCTATTCGTTCGTAGCGAATACTTTGAAATTTTCAATAATTTAAATTCAAATTGAAGTGAATTTGAATACTCTACTATTCATTCGAATGTTTGAAGCATTCGAATATTTTCACACGCCTACTTCATGCCTTCACAAATGCAGTGCAAGATTATCTGTGATGTTTTATGCAGTCCATTTCATTCTTTTGCGGTATGCATCCATGGGCAGAAGCTATCCTTGAGTTCACATTCTTTGATTTTGTTTCATTTATCTTAACTCTCAAGTTGCGGACTCTTGTTCAATATTACGTATACATTTTTCTGGTGTTCAGTTACTAGCCCTGTACATATTATTGCTCCCCTATCCTTCCTCAGTGTATTATTGCAAATGCTATCGGACCTGTTTTTCATGCTCGGGTCTTCAGTTCCCATTCGGTCACAAGTGTTGAGGTTATATGTGCTTTTAATCTGATGTGTATTTCTTTTTTTTTTCATTTGTTGACTGAAACAATAGATTGTGTAATATTGCAATGTGATGTGAACACTCGTACCATAGCTCCCAAAAGGCAGCTGGCATTATCTGATAGACAAAAAATAAAAAATAAATAAAAGCTTGTTCTTTATCACCTATTAACTGTGGCACATACCCATTTCAGGCACTATTCTTCATCGTGGTCAGCCTCTGCATGAAACACTAAATTCTCACAAAGTTCATTGCAAGTGTTTAGCGGACACCAGGCTTCTCCGAAGGATGACAAAGGATAGCATAATGAATGCCGTCATACTACACAGAAATTATCATTATTTATGGCTTACTGGGTACCCTGCAAGTATGCTTCTAGCATGTACCTAAAGAGTGCTTAAAAAAGGCCCTGAAAAGCTGCTCACAGCTTTCGCTGTGACGTGTGTTGCACGTTCCATGCAGGCCTGGTGATCTTTTTGTTTTGTTTTTCACTGAACTGGCAGAAATTGTACATCATCAGGAACGACACCTTACTGCTGTGCTTCAACTAACATTCACAAGGGCTGTGCACTCATTTATTAGGAGGTCTTTGTTCTTGACAGTTTTATTTGTTTTTTGTCAGTTAATTTTGTAAGCCTGTGTTTTTCATTTATTTCATCAAGTCTTCACTGATGATGTGTGAGGAAGAGGACCGACCAAGTGTGGAGTCCCCTCAAGCCATTCTGCAGCGTGCTTGGCAGGGCAGGTATGAAGCTCCCCAGCAGCCCGCAGCCCACATCGACCCCGTTTTGGTGGCCAGCTGGGCAGAAACCCTGGCAAGCAATGCCTGCATCGAATGCCCCAATCAGGTATGGGGACTTGCTTTCAAAACAGCTTCAAGAAGTAGTAAGCACAAGCAATGTGGTTGTAAAGCATGCTTGATACAATACTACAGTAGATCCTGGATATATTAAACTTGAACAGGATTGTGAAACAGTTCAATATATCATAATATATGTGTAATTAAGCAATAGCACTTTGACTTGGGCGAGTTGTCACCGTATATACTCGCATAATAATCGCTTTTTCTTTTTTTTTTTTCAAAAATCGACTCCAACTTCGAGATGCGATCATTACGTGGGGTAAATTTTTCGTGAAAAAAATATTCTGAGCACCGGAAACACAAAAATGTCACTAATCAGAATTCTTACGGTAGCTATCATGAATATAACCAAAAATAAAAGTTATTTAAGGCTTACCTTTGTAATAAAATGCACGCAATACGCAGGAGCTACATGCATGGCACACTACCCTTTTATTTTTTACCTCTCTGACCCCCTAACGTTCATTCGGACTTTGAAGCATCACTGACGTCAGTGTCGTCGTCGCACGATTCCCTGTCGGAACTGGCAGTGTCTTCACTGTCCCACAGAGGGTCATCTTCCGTTCCATCGAGCGCGTTGAATATACCAGCGACAGTCCATTCCGTTGCATGAAGCGTGTCGTCTAGCCGGAACTGGCGCGGAAGTCCTTTGTGGCTATTCCCAGCCTCCGGGAAACTGTGCACGCCTGCGTCTGTATCATGTCTAATGACACTGCATAACCGTCCTTGCGCGTGTCCTTCACATATTCAAGGACTGCCTTTTCAATGTCAGAGAACTTGCCAGATTTGGGTCCGTGGAAAGCCTATCACGTGCTGTTAGTAGTCATGAGCATGTCGCACTGTTTTTTCCAATATGGGATCCGGATTTCGTCGACACTGAAATGTCTGCCGGCAGCGCGGTTGCCGTGCTCTAGCGCGTAGTCAAGCGCCTTCAGCTTAAACGCGGCAGTAAAGCTTCCATACCGCCCCATGGTGAAACGGCGCTTCAACAGACGATCACAAAGCACACAAAAAAAAACGTGGTCAGGAAAAAAAAACATTGCTGCGGGATTAACACAGGTCGACCAACAGGCGGCCGCTACTGTAATGGAAATGGTAGTGTATAGGTGTTCTGTGGTAACAGTGTGGGATGTCAAAACAAACGTGGCATCTGACGGAGCGAAGCACTTCGTGGAGCGAAGCCACCGCATTTTTTTTCTTTGCGTCAGTTATAAAGATAGTGAGTACGTAACGCGCGTCAAAACAGTTTCTTCCATTTAAATAAGGAATGCTTTCATTTAAATCGGTAAATTTACGGCATTAGCATAGGGATGCCCGCTTTCAGATCACAGAAACAATCATAGGCGCGTTCAGCTAGACTTGGCGCATGACATGTCGATGCGCAAGTTCAGGGTGCGATAATTACGCGGGGGAAAAAAAAAAGTTGAATTTAGACGACAAAATTTAGGGGTGCGATCATTACGCGAGTAAGTACGCTACATACTTAGATAGGCTTCAGCGCGTATGAGACAAAGGCAATGAAGACACACAGAACACAGACGAGCGCTAACCTTTAACTAAAAAAGGATTTCCTCTCGCCAACACCTGAAGATGCTTCTGTAGGTATCCGGTGATGAGGCGTTGCCACATACCTCTTTTGGAGACAATAACTCGACAGGGTGCTCGAGCCTTGTGAGTCTTCAACGTGAAGAATACTTCAAGAGATCCCTTTGGTTGCTTCTTAACTTGTTTTCTGAGGTGCTCGAGGTTTAGTCCTTTCAGTATTTGCAGTACTTTTCTTTTTTGTTTCTGGTGGTTGAAATCAACCTGTTTGAAGTCCTCGTCGATTGTGATGGCAGCCTTTTCATTGAACAAGGGTTTCGAGAGCACCGAGAATCCACCTTCTTTGTCATCAAGAAGAGTCGCCAAATTGCGCTCCTCGATAGCCTTGGCAATTTTCGCGAAAAGGGGCTTTGACGATGGAATAGATCCAACATTGCGCTTTAGGCAGGCCACACCTTCGGACAACGCGGGGTTTCTACTGTGCTCACCACTGCAGTCCGCAATCCTCCGTACACACCCTCTGTGCGCCGCCAGGAAATGCTAGCCATGATACAGAGGATCACCCTCAGAAACAAAAAAGAAAAGTACTGCAAATACTGGAAGGACTAAACCTCGAGCACCTAGAAAAACAAGTGAAGAAGCAACCGAAGAGATCTCTTGAAGTGTTCTTCACGTTGAAGACTCACGAGGCTGGAGCACCCCTTCGAGCTATTGTCTCCGAAAGTAGTACGTGGCAACCCCTTATCGCACGGTACCTACAGAAGCATCTTCATGTGTTGGCGAGCGGAGATTCTTTTTTAGTTGGGAGTCAGCGCTCGTCTGTGTTCTGTGTGTCTTCTTTCTCTTCATCTAATTCATCCTAAAGACTATCTAAGTGTGTAATTAAGGCCTAACTTAAACCATTTCAGGCCTCAGAAATTGTATAATTCGCATGAAAATAGTTCGTAAACTTGTCTTGCTTCCTGCGTGCCATCAATTTCCAGTCTACCTCAATATCAATGAAACTTTTTAAATAAGGGAATTCAGCTCTTGTGGCCAATACAGTGTTGATTAACACAGAACGCCGATGTAAGCTTTGAAGCTTGGCAAAAGGTCGATTAGCGGCGGCAGCGAAGGCGTTGGCATCTTCATAACCGCACAAGTACACTTCCGCGACACCAGCAACGCCAGCCATGGTTTCAGTATTGATGCAGTCAGAAACATCCTTGTCGTCATCCTCACTGATGAAAACATTCGCTGTTTGAGATGATGCCCAGGAACGCTGATAAGTTGCAGAATTCACTGAGGCACTTTTCGCTGTTGTCAACGGTCATGACTCCCCTGAAGTCGTCACCCGGCCCACAAGGAAAGTTTACGACGGTGTTTACTTGACGTTGCTCTAAGTGCCAGTCATAATTTCTATCGCTACGTGTGGGTCAAGGTTTTGTTCAACTCCCAGGTGGGGATTTATCACAAACAGGGCGAAAAGCACGCAATTCCTCAAGGTGCAAAAGGCCACGCCAAGTTCTCACCATCGACACGTTGGCGGTATCGATGTCACTTGTGGCTTTGTAGCTGGCAGCTGCTGCTTTGATGTGAAAAAAACTAGGAAAAACGTAGCCTCTGAGACATGTGTTTTAAAACCAAAAACACTAAAATATGTCTCAAGGTTGCACATCTTGAAGGCCATGCTTTTCAGGCTTGCGTGCTATGGTGTGCTAACAAACGATGAAGGGAATGCCAACATTGCAACAAGATTGCCGAGTCACTTCCCATTTTCATTTTAGTATCCTCAGCAATCGGTTTTCTTGAAGAACTCTGGCAAAAGTTCCTAACGGGCATGAAATCGTATATACATATGAGGTTAAAGTGTGGAGCATAGTTAGTAGGGTAGCAGGAGGACAAGCATGTTGATTGTCTTTCGTAAACATACGAAGTGACTGCTTGAAAAACCAGGGGAACTACCTATGTGCACACTTCGAGCAAGTATCGAGCAGGTTTTCAAAGGTACAAGACAAGAATGAAAAAACTGGAGACCAAATACAGTCGAATCTCATTAATTCGAACATGCTTAATTCGAACTTCTGGTTAATTCGTACTCACGATGAGGTCTCATTAAAGCTGTGTGTATTTCAATGGGCGAAAATGCCCGGTAATTCAAACGCACATGCACTTGCAACGATTAATTCGAACATACTGCGCTCCGAAAGTGCTCTCAGCACCCCGCCCAATCCCGTGGCGGAACCTTCGACACCTCAGCGCTGCGCGAAGGAAAGGGAAAGGAAAGAAAAGGCTGTGGGGGAATGTTCCCGCTCTTTCAAATGCCGATCTAAGACGCGCCTGTGTCACGCTTCTCCCTTTTCCGTCGCTGCCACGTAAAGACCCTTTTCTATCCAACTCCGCGAGCAAAGACACAGAGGAAAAAAAAAAAAACCAAGCTGTAGCAGATTGTGGCTTTCTCTTACGCGCCGTTGCCACGCTTTCTCCTTTCCCATCTCTGCCAGGTTAACCTTCTCCTTTCAACGACGCATGTGACAAGAGCAAAAAAAAAAAAAAATGCCCATCTGCTTCTCTCCACGTGCAGGCACTCTTCTTTTCTCGTTACAAGCTGGCCACGCTGCAGCTTTAGCGCAGAGGGTAATAGCGGAGATGCAGTCACTGTTGTCGTCGTCTTCAGAGTGTGTCGGCGCTGGACATTGCCACGCACAACTTCTCTTGCCAGGAGAATGCTGAAGCCGAAGCAGACATGCTTTGCAAGCTGCCTGCAAAGTTGATTGACTCGCTGCAAGGCAAAAGTGTGCAGACGCGCATCACCGATTACTTCAATTAGTGACAGATGTCCTGTGATTAGCAAATAAATGTAACTCTTCAGAAACTTCCCTCTCGTGTGTTAGCTCAATGCACATGCACCATTGCATAGGGGGCCCTCCGTTTACTTAGCTTTCATCAATTCGAACTTCTTTTAATTCGAACAAATTTTCGGGCCCCTCTGAGTTCGAATTATCGAGATTCGACTGTACAAGGCAAACAACCAACCTTTCTGCTTGGCTGAACTACAGATATCATTAAACAGCTGACCGCGTGGTATGTGAAATGTTGAAAAGCATACCTCTTGAAAATCCTAAAAACTTTACTTTCTCTGTATGGTGTCATCTGGTTTTACCACAGCATCTCTACTTCTTGAAAAGAGGCCATCGTCATTCCTGTTTTGAAACAGGGTAAAAATTCATTCTTTGATATTAGTCACTGGCCCATCACTATAACAAATTGCCTTTGTAAACTTTTCAAAAAGCTGATAAACCGCTGACTTATAGATTTACTTGGAACAAACAATCTACTTGGCTCACACTAATATAAATTTTTTTAGGGTAGATACATCGCTGACCACCTGTTACATATCGATGCACAAATCAGTCATGATTTCCTGCATAAGCAATTGCTTTCTTTCTGTGTTTCTCATTATGAAAAAGGCCTATGCCACCACATGGCACATTGGCATACTGTAAAAGTTCTCACACTTGATATACCCTCTGTGAAAAGGTTTATTGGCTGTTCAAAGACGTTATATTCGTCCGTGGCAAAGCAGCTGAAAGAACCATCCAGAGGTACAGCAGTGAACTGAAGCATGAGCAGAGCGAGCCAGGCATTGGCGATGCTGTTGGATAAAGGCACATCTTTTTCACAATTGCCCCTGCTGAAAAAGGAGCCATTCTGGCAACAGCTTTTAGGCAGAAGCTCATGGTACAATTTGAGGCGTGAAACATGGACGATGTGGAGTCTATGCTTGTGCATGTCACCCGTTAAAAAAACTGGCTCAATTGAAAAGAAAAAAAAAACAAATTTTTTGCAAAACAGTGTAAGGCCCCTCGTACCGAGGGCAAGCTTCAAGGAGAGTCCCGGAGCTTAGTATGGGACAGACAGCCACACAAGAGGCCTTGGTGCATAGCTATGATCTGGAAGGAAGGCGTTGCAGTTTTCTGTCTGGCGTTGCTGCTCTTGTGAGGTGAGCGTATAGGCAAGTTGGCAGAACTCTTCGGTTTGTCGAGCAGCTTCAGAGGCAGGTAAACACTCTGAAGCATCAGTGTGGTAGGTCAGTAAAGTGTCGATGTTACAGGGAGGCCTGCATCCGTAAAAAAGAAAGAAAGGCAAAAATTTTGTTGTTTCTGTCGAGGCATAGTATGCGAATGTTACATAAGGGAGAAGATGACCCAAGTGTGATAACAGTAGCGAAATTTCTAACAAAGCGTTGAAAATATGAGCATAGGCCAATTAAAGTGCATAGTGCTTTCAGGTTAGTAGGCTTCAGATATTCGGATTCGGCACGAGATTTAGCAGGATTGGGGAGAATGCCTTCTTTGGAGACGACGTGGCCTAGTATAGTTTGTTTCTGAGCGGCGAATAGGCACTTTTTCAAGTTAAACTGGAGACCGGCATTTTGGACAAAGGTCAAAACTTGATGCAATCAGCGTAAGTGGGTTGGGAAATCTGGCGAAAAGCTGACAATATCATTTAGATAGCACAGACAAGTGCACCACTTCAGGCCACGTAAGATGCCATTCATTATGCGTTCAAAGCTGGCGGGCACGTTACAGAGACCGAATTGCATTTTAGTGTGTTCGTATAATTCATATGGTTTTACAAACGTTGTTTTGGAGCGGTCCGTCTCAGCCATGGGCACTTGTTAGTAGCCAAGATGCAGATCCAACCAAGGAAGAAAGAAACTTCGCTCCTTGCAAACAGTTGAGTGCGTCGTCAATTCGTGGCAATGGGTACACATCCTTTCGGGTAATTTTGTTATTAAGCCGGCAATAATAAACGCAAAATTGTATTGTGCAATCTTTCTTCGAACAAGGACGACAGGCGATGCCCAGGGACTGTTAAAAGGTTTATTAACACTGTGTATAAGCATGTCATTCACCTAGTCATTGATAAAACGCCTTTCACTTGCTGATACTCGGTGGGGACGCTGTCGAATGGGCGCATGGCTTCCGGTGTCGATAGTATGTGCAGTCGAGTGACTTTCCTTGGCAGTCAAAAGAGAAAGAGAAATTGTCATGCAAGCGAAAAAGCTGGTCTTGTTGTGTCGTTGAAAGGTCACTGGCTATAGTTGGTGTGAAAGATCGTGGTAGTGGCCGAGGAGTTGATGTCTCGACTGTGGCCATATCAGTGGAGTCGTCCATAGTGTCGAATATTGAAGGTGACGCCAGCGGCTCGGCTTTGCAAAGGGTTTCCCGATGGCGGAAAGGCTGAGGCGATGGATTTGAGATGTGCATTACAGAGGTACCCGAATTGAACTCAAAGACGGCAAATTGCTATGGCAGTGATCGTCGGCGAACTAGAAGTGCAGACTGAGTTCGAGCAGACTATAGAGCAGACTATAGTGCACGTGGCTACTACGTGTTTGTTTTGACCATAGAAGAACTTTTTGCTCTCACCTGTGTAGAACTTTATATATGTATATATGCTATTTTTTTTCTTCATTTGTAGAAATCAAGTGGAAAGAAGTAGTCGTCGCCTAGTAACGTTGACAAAAACTCTTTTGTTTATTTTCTATTTCAATAAAAAAAAAGAAGTCTAAACGGTGCAAAAAGTGCTCAGCAGTCGTTTTCTAAGTCGCAATAGATGCACACAATAACAGTAGACTGGGCAGGCATAATGGTGTCGTCAAAAACTGTGATTTTGTGACAGTCTCCTTGTCATCGATGACGTCTGTCAAAAACTAAAACAACTCAAGTTCGGCGCAATCGACGATCGCACGATGTGTGGAGAGTAAATCTCACTCTAATATGATGTCATGAAAACAAGATGGCAACACGATGAGTTCAATCACATAAATACACTCTGGATGACGACACGGGCTGTGCAGGCACGGGATGGCTCGACGTGCTGTGCGTTTGCTCTGCGAAGGGATATTCCAGAAACGGGCATCGTGAATTTTTCGATATGGTGGCAAATGCGGGCATCAATCGCTGAATGGGCAGCGCGGGTGTCAACAAGGGCTAGCGTCTATGTTCCTTCCATAGGGACTTCAGTAACTTTCTTGGGGAAAACTTTGAGGCCTTGTGCATTTCGCCGGAACCACAGTTCTCGCCTCCTGAACTGCGCTACTTAGTTTTGCTGGTGCACAGGGCTCCGCCATTGGTGCATGGGTGAAAGGGAGGGGCAGTGAGGAGAAGGCGAGCTTTGAGAGGAGGGTGGAGTCCCGGAAGTAGGATCAGATCCTTAGTCGCCTGAATAACCGTAACGGGTTTGACGGGGTGCATCTGTGACTCATCGTGGACGCACATTGTTGGAGATGGTCGGTACACGAAAGCGACAATAATGGGCCACATGTCCAACAAGGCCACAATGAAAACAAAGAGGACAGCTGTCTTCCGTGCGCCAAGAGTCGCTGGCTCGTGTGTACTGTACGACTGGTCAGGCTGGTGACAATACTGGTGGACGAATAGGTGGATGACGTGGGCTATAACCTCGCAGCAGAGGCCAAGCGACTGTGGCGTATGTCAGGGGAGCAACAGTTAGAGCGGGATGGAAAGAAGGCAGGACTTCTTCGTTGACCTGGTCTTTGATGTTGTTTTGGAAAGCGGGCACCAACAGAGAATTCGACTGGTCGTGAACAAGCGACATCAGCGAAAGCTGGCAAGCGACCTCTTCACAGACGAAATCCTTAATCTGTAGCATCAGAGATGAGTTGCCAGGATCAACAGCCAATCCCGAAATTGGAGTCTCCTGTGGATGAAAGGGGCAGGTGGCTGCACATTGTTTGTGCAGCTCATCGAAAACTTAGGCAAAGAATGACAAGTTCAGACACTGTGGACAGGTTCTTTCCCAGCAGCATCTGAAAGGAGTCGTCTTTAATCTCTTCAAGATATGCCTGATCTTATCGGCATCGGCCATTGTGACATCAGTGCGGTTACATAGGTCAACAACGTCTTCTCTGTAGCTGATGAATGTTTCATCATTCTGCTGTGCACGACCAAGCAACCGTTGCTTGGCTCGAAGCTTGCAAACAGCAGGGCGCCCGAATACCTTCGTCACGTGCGTTTTCAAAGCAGCCCATGTTGGGAAGTCACGTAGGTGGTTTCAATGCCACATGCTGGCGACGCCACTCAAATAATATGACATATAGTTGAGCTTCACAGTGTCGTTGCAGTTGTTGATCACGCTAACCTGTTAGTATTCAGCTTGCCAGTCTTCAACATTCTCCTTTTCTGTACCGCTGAAGATTGGAAGATGCAATGGGCCAAGACAGACCAATGTAGGCAGCAGGACAGCAGGTTGTTGCTGTGGTTGAATTGGTACTCCATCTGGCATTGTGGAGGCAGGCTTGAGCTTCCGGTTGCGAAGTTCCAAGTTTTCGCTACCCAGCAGCTCCATCACTTGTTACAGGGATTTATTTAGGTACACAGCGAATGAGACGATAGCAGCAACAGCAGGCAAGACGTAGCCAGAGAATGAACGGCTGAGCAAGCCAGGCGATAGCAATGCGCTTCTGCACGTGTCCATCTTCTTCACGTTAGATATATTCAACCCATTATTATGTGCAAACTTGGGGGTGTTTTACAGTCTTATTTAACGTGCTTATGGCCCTGGTTTGTACCGCAGCTGCTATGTCAGTGTTCACACCCTCTCTTTCTGCAGGCCTAAGTCTATTCTCTTATCTGAGCATTTCTCAGCCCCTTTCTAAAATGGATCAGGGTCATCTGCCTTTCTCACACCTGGTACATTTCCTGTGATCAGGTCATAAATAGGATCCTCAAGACACTTAGCTGCAAGCAGACCGGTATAAGAGGGTGTAGATACCTGTATTTTTGCCTCTAGCAGATATCTAATAAAGTTCTGTCCACAAAAGTCATAGGCTTTACCTTCTCCGGTCATGTTCTCCAGTGACACGAAACTTTTCCTTACTAAGACTGTATCGGCACCTGTATCCCGCAGCACTATAGCCTAATGCCTTTGTACCTGTCGTACTACAGTTAAGCCCCTTTATAAGAGGCACGCTCTGGGCACTAATTCTCGTCTCTTATATGAAATGTCTGTTATAAGCAGGGCACCACATTTGCATTTTTTTATCAACCCGTATCTTGGCCTAGGCACACTGGCGTCTCTTATGCCCATTTGTCTCTTATATCAGTGTCTTTTATATACGGGTTCCACTGTACTGCTGGCAATGTGTTCCTTCTGTTCTTCCTCCCTGTATCTCATTGGAAAAGCATTTTTTTCTACAAACTTCGCCCTGCATTTTTCGGCTCTATATCCACGTTTCTTGCATTGGGTGCAAGTCACAGGATTTTCGCTGTACCGTATTTACTCGATTCTACTGCGCCCTCGAATGTAACGCGCACCTGGTTTCCACGACGAAAAAAAAAAAGTAAGACATCGATTGCAACGCGCACCCATTTTTCTCGTTGGCCCGCGCGATCACACCACTCGGGAAAACGACTCCTTTCGGGAGCGTCTTCGGTTTAAATATGAGGTACGGGGGAAGCTTGTGCCTATCTGACGTGCAACGGAGCATTGCTGTCACTCTAGTTTTACCGTGGCCCGATGTCAGCACGCGAACTTGCTTCGCCCCCTTCTTCTCGGCGGTTGTGGTGCCAGGCATGTCGAAGTAAAGAGGCGTCTGATCGGCATTCCCGATTTGCCCAAGCAGGTAGCCGTTGTTGTGCCGCAAGTTTAGGACGAACCTCTGAACACTGTTAAGCTTTTATTCGTACTCCTTCGGCAAGTTTTGGCCCATGCCCGTTCGCTTTCGGAGGGAAAAGCCTAAAGTTAGTTAGCCTAAAGCCTAAAGTTAATTAGCCAGCACCTGCTCGCTTTGAACTGGCTCCGCGTTAGCCCTTTTTCTAAAGCTAACGGCATAGCCCACACTTGGAGCAGCTCTGTCGTCACGGGCCGCTGTGCCGCTCGCTGCTCAAGCACATACTTGGCGAGCAGCTCTTCAATTTGCGGAAACCGACCCTGCTGTGGTCCACTGAAGCCTTTGCATGAATTTTTGCTGTCGACAATCTTCTGCTTTTGTTTCCGCCAGTCCCGAACGCACGTTTCGAAAATTCTGAACGACCACGATGCGGCCCGATTTACGTCCGTTTCGGCACACGCGATGACTTTTTTTTTAAAGCGGCATCGTGGTGCACTCGTCGAGTTTTTCGAGTCGGCCCTTCCATGCCGTCGATGCTAATGAATTACAATATTACGAACTCCTCTGCACACGTACGAAGTGCCGCACATGGGAAAGACATAGGCAGAAATGGCCGACGCGCCATGCCGACGCACGTAGGGGGCGGCCATTTTGGAAATACCGATGGCAATAGAATGACCGTATTTATTTATTTTTTTTTTTTCGAACTCGATTCTAACGCGCATGCGACTTATGAACTCGCTTAACCGGAAAAAAGGTGCGCGTTAGATTCGAGTAGTTACGGTAACTGTTCATTGTATGGCAATTGACAGCAATATGTCAAGGCCAGTTGCACAAGAAATTTCGTTGTAGTCCCCTTGGTTTGCTTATTGGGACCTGACTTTAATATATTCTTTCCGTCCGCTGTCATGGTATTGTCATCATTCCTCTTTCCAACATTCCTTAGCCCTTGAGTCTACAAGAACTGGTCAACCGGCCTTGCCATTTCCTCCTCTGCACTCATCTTTCTATCCTTCGAAAATGCCGCTCTTCTACTGCTGCAATGGTTGAGAAATCGCTTGCCAACCATTTCATCAAGAAATGCCTTTGTAAGTTTTTCCTGTGTCTGACAGCTCAGTTCAGCTATCAAAATAATCAAAGGGAAATTTTGCGGTAGATAACTGGAATCGTTTCTATAATGCTTTTTTGACTAGATCATAATTAAGCAATTCTTGTGCCGGCATGCATCCAAACACACTTAATGCCTCTCCCACGAGACACAGACTCAAGGCATTGGCCCACTCGCTACTTTCCCAGCCTTTCCCAACCGCGATTCATCTCAAATAAGAATATATGTCATCGCTTCACCCGTTGAAGGGTGCCACGAGTTTCCAAGGGCAAATTTGTTCGGGCAAAGGGGTAAGCAAGTTTGTAGATGTCGATGGGGTAGGGTTGCGTAGTACTCGGAGTACTAGCATTGTTGCCTAAAACAGTATTCACTTCTGCTAAACTTAGTTTGAGCTGCAGGATCTCTTTTTCGCACTCATGCTGTTCGAGTGCCTGTGCTTACTCTTCGCGTTCCCTGTCATGTAGTTCATGCGCTCTCTCTCGTTCGTTCTGGTACTTGGCCTCCTGTTTCTTTTATTCATACGCTAGGTTCTGTTCGGGCTCTTTCCGAACATTCTCAAAAAACTTCAGCCTCTATAGAATAAGCTCCTTGATCATTTCCAAGTCTTTGGCCATGGCTGCCAACTTCTCATAATCCATCCGTGCAACTCGGGACACAAGTGATTGGGCCCAAAGATGGTGAAATTCTGGTAAAGGCTCACCAATTAATGTCATAATTTATCTAAGGAGTGCTGGCGCAGAATTAGATTAGGACAGAGTCTGGAAACGGTGGTGGCAAGACAGACACACTTTATCATGCAAAATGAAAAAAAAAACACTCAATATTAACATAGCTCTGCTGTGCAACGCAACCAAAACTAACAATGAGTCACGTTAGAGTCACCTTTAGCCTTATCCAGTATCAAGTCAAGATGGCACCTCAGTACTTGCGTTTAGGTCGATCGACTCCATTCTTTTGCCTTGTCGACGATTTGGTGAGTGCGTCATCAATGTCTTCTGCAAGTCGTCGTCGGTTGTTTTCGCCCAATAAGCCGCTTGTCCTCAATGCAGGTGTCCCATCGTCTTCAACCCAGTACGTTTAAGCCCAACTTGTCAATGGCCCTACTGACGATGAGTCACTCCGCTGACTGTGTTGTAGACCGTTACCGTCCTGGTGCGAAGTAAAATGAGCTGTAGGACTACTGCGAAGTGCCCTAAAAGGGAGCATCAAATCCGGAAAGCCTCCCTTAGGTCTCCTGAGGTTCATGGCCAGTCCCTGGGCCTCTACACCGACAGTCTTCAGAACCGCACGGCGACTGCATTAGACCCGGTAGCAGTGCGGATTTCCCTGATCTTCGCAGCTCGAAGCGCCACAGCACAGTGACAACTCATCATCTGGGATTTTTCATCATGGCTTGGGTCGCATGCCATGAGCCAGTGTCCAATCTCGCACAGGAGCATGGCACGTACGCGCACCATCAAAACCTCATGCACAATCGCCAAATTCCAGTGTTTTCCACATGCCTCGTTCCCTTTTACTCATGACAGCAGCTCATTGATTGCAGTACAGTTAAACCTGCCTATAACAGACTTCCATACAATAAATTCCTGGACGTTACAGGATAACCTCGTTAGAATGAATTTGCTTACAACAGACTTTTGGATACAACATACCCCTTTGCGTCGTTAGGCCGACCACCGTATTTGTTCTATTGATTGAGCTTCCTTTTCTATGGATTCTGGTACAACGAACATTCAGATATAAAGGACTAAAATTTGACGCCAGCAAGGTGGTCAGGACTCCTTTACAGCGAACTTTTCTACCGCAGACATCCCAAATTCAATAACTTGCGACTGACACATCGGCATACTTTCGGGACTGGAACGGCACGCCGCGGATATAGACATCTTGATTTAAGAACAAAGGGTGCCGTTCTGCAGTGGGTTCAAGGTTAGTTATGCCTAATTAAAGCGACAAAAAAAAGAAGAAAACTGGTGCGCAGCATGCTTGGTCTTGTTTGGGGCACTGACGCTCGAAATTGCTAGTCGCTGCATACCGATCGAGCTTGCCCATGGAGTTTTCTGCTGATACGCAATATGCCCATCTGCGTTTTCAAGGCACTAGCGGGCGATGTAATTGTCTCGCTTTCGACGAAGCACATTTCACCTTTATCGCTTTCGCATGTCTGCTAACGCAATGGTCTTGCCTGCAAAGTTGAGAGCGAAGCTAGGCCTAGCTAGCCCGACTTCGAGCAGAAATCTCTTGCCTGTTGTTTCAATGTACGTCATGCTTGATTGCAAGTATATAAAGAGTTGTCCCATGGTGATTTTCGTCCCAAGGTCTGAGTGCTGATAAGCAGCGGGTGCAGCGGGACGCTATTACAGTGGGCCCAAGACACGTGTGTGATGTTCGCGACGAGTTCGGGGTGCTATCGTAATCTGATAACTGCACTTTTGTTTCCAGCTGTCCCGCAAACACAGAATGAGTGCCAGAACGTCTGTCACTAAGTAGCGCGATTTTCTATGGTTGTGCCGTATAGAAACTATAATTATTTGAAATTCGCCTTTTTGTTCTTCTTTTTTTGTGTGGCTTCCACAATAATTTTCGCAACCTCGGCAGGCACAAAAAATTTTTACAGCGCTTCTGCGTAGTTTAAAGTGACGATATATTTTGAAATCAGATATTAAAAAAAGGGGAAGGGGCCCAGAAACTAAGAGTGATTTTCAAAAAAAAAATTTCCATATCCCTGTTGAGAGTAAATTCGTTCATGACTTAAAGGAGTTGACTGTTGGGCGAATTGGTGCTTTGACATAGAAACCATCAATGGGTGCTACTAAACAGAACACCCAGAAAAAAACAGGCGAGGACAAGTGCAAACTACCAACTGGCGTTATTCAAGGAAGATCCACACCTTTATGCATCATCTGTGCAGGGGCACCACCACACGAACCAAGAAAATTCAAACCAGGTGAAAAAAAAATTGGAGTTCAGCATTGTACAGCTCAGTGGAGCTTTCACTAACACTTGTCACCTGCTTTTAATGAAAAAAGCTTATAGCATTTCGCAAGCCATTTTATCTCGGCTTCCACCTAAGATTTTTGCACAGCGAAATCGCGGTTCACAATGAGGGCAAGCCATGCAGCGGTCAACAAAGTGACTTCTCTCCTTATTATTAAGATTTCTTTCGTGTTCCCTGAGTCTGTCATTAAGGCCCATGTCATTAAGGCCCATGTTGACTTTGCCGCAGGACAGAGGAATCTCGTACACGGTGTTGTTGGCACCCGTCACAAAACAGTTTTCATGGTTCTTGAGGCAGCCCCCCCTTTTGTTCCTCACATGTGGTGCACCGGCTCAGCTGAGCAAGTTTCTTTAGGGCTGAGAAAAACCAACAGATGGTAAACTGATTAGCCACTTTTTTTTTCAGGCTGTGTGTGACCTTGTGCATATACGGGACCACAGCTGGCCTCTGCCAGTCCACCAGGGACTTAGCGGGATGTTTTGAGTCACCGTGATTTATCTTCCTAAGAATTGTCTCAGCAACAGACCCGATGAGTAATTCTCTTTAGTTACAGTCGAATCTCGATAATTCGAACTCGACAAGGCCCAAAAGCTTTTTCTAATTAAAAGAAGTTAAAATAATTGAAAGCTAAATAAGCAGAAGGCTCTTCCTGTAGTGGTGCATGTGCATTGAGCTAACACTCGGGGGGGGGGGGGGGGGTGATTTCAGAAGACTTACATTTATTCACAAATCACAGGACATCTGTCATTAATTGAAGTAATCGGTGATGCCCGTCTACGCACTTTTGCCTTGCAGCGAATCAATCAATTTCGCATGTATCTTGCACATCTCCACTTCGGCTTCAGCATTCTCCTGGCAAGAAAAGTTGCACGTGGAATTTTCCAGCCCCGACACTCTCTAAAGACAACAACAACGACTGTGTACCGGAGCCGCAGCAAGGCCAGCACGTGTCGAGAAAGGAGGAGCCTCTCCACGCGGAGAGAAGCAGATCAGCAGAGAAAACCAACACTCCACGGCAGCTTTTATTTTAATCTCTTCGCGCGCGTCGTTAAAAGGAGAAGGGTTACGTGGCAGCGACATGAAAGGGGGGGAAGCGTGGCCGGCGCGTAAAAAACGACCCCCAGCCCCCCCTCCCCGCTCATGGCGCAGAGCCGTGCTGCCGCAAGGCGCAAGGGCTACAGAAGATAGTGCCTTTTTCCTTTCCTTAAACCACACAACCAACCCTGTGGCAGCTTTTTTTTTTTTCCTCTCTCTGCGCGCGGCGTTGGAAGAAGAAGGGCCTTTACGGGGCGGGGACAGAAAAGGGAGAAGTGTGACACAGGCGCGTCGCAGATCGGCATTTGAGAGAGAGCAAACATTCCATCGCAGCCTTTTCTTTCCTTTTCCTTTCCTTCGTGCGCAGCGTTGAGGTGTCGCAGGTGCCACCGTGGGATAGGGTGGGGTGCTGAGAGCATTTTCAGAGCGCGGTATGTTCAAATGAACCGTCACAAGTTCTTGCGCGTTCGAATTACAGGCCGTTTTCACCCATTGAAATACACATAGCTTTGACGGGACCTCATTTTGAGTTCAAATTAACCGGAAGGTCGAAATAACCGTTAGATCAAATTAAGCGGAAGTTTGAATTAAGCATGTTAGAAATAATGAGATTTGACTGTATAATAGACCCATTGAGTGTTTACGTAAAAGTTTGTCGTAAGAATACTGGGATTGTTACATTTCCTACTCCTTTCACAATCCTGACAACAACCATATTGATCACTCGTCAAAACATTGAATTTAACTGGTATTCACTCAGACGATTGTATATTAGCTTTCTGATCACATTACTTAAGGAAGACAAAATGCAGATAGGATTATAGCACTTTTGGTCACCTTTTCTAATCACTGTAATAACTTTGCCTATTTTGAGGCGATTGGAAAAGATGCCATCTTTAAATAATTTGTGAAATGCATGTGAAAATTTAGGTGAGATTTCTTCAGGCACAAGCTTAATGCTTGATGGATATATAAGATCAAGACCTGGACTAGTTGTTTTAAGAGATTTCATGATATTGCATACTTCTTCCAGTGTGGTTGGGAAGAAGTAAAATAAATGAAAACTTCGCGGGAGACTAAGTGGCATTAAATTAGCCTGATGGTTGCCTGTAATATTGAAATAATCACTGGAAGCATTAGCAATACCTTGAGGGTCAGTAATACTAGTAGACTGGTGGTTTACTCATGATAGGCTGTTTTTAGTTGTACTGATGTTTAGGAATTCCTTACTTATCTGCCAATTCCGTCTAGTTTCACTTTCATTTTTACGCATTTTATCTTCATAGTATTTACGCTTGGCATCCTTTAATGCGGAGGTTAGAACATTCGAATACAAGTTAAAATGCAATCGCAAGGTATTATGAACAGCTGGGCTTTGTTTTTTACGAAGATTATCTCTTTTTTTAATAGAGCGCAATAAATAGTCGCTAATTCCTGGACTTCTTGGAGAACTGAACCATCGTGCCATAGTTGTGGTACTTGTGCATGAATATGAATATTCTGATATTTTTGTAAAAAATATTCAAAAGCTTTATTGCTGTATTGTTCTTCGAGCACATTAGCCCAGTTCATTGCACGAATAATTTTAATGAATTTTTCAAAATCAAAGAATGCCCTCACATATTTTTCAGGTTGAGTGCATGTTAAAGCACCTATGCAAAAAAAAATGTAGGGTAATGGTTTGTTGCAACATATTCCGCTATTCCGGCTGTGCTACGATCTGTAGGCAGACTAGAAAGCAGGTGGTCAATTGAAGTATTGGGCCCTCCTATATGACATCTAGTGGGAATGGAAATTAGCGATGAGAGACCACAGCTCAGATAAGTGCGCAAATACTCGGAGCAAGACTGACTATTAGGATCGATAATGTTGATACAGTCGAATCTCATTAATTCAAACACTCGGTTAATTGCGATTGCATTTTAATTTGAACTTCTGGTTAACTCGAACTCACGATGAAGTTCCGTTAAAGCTACATGTATTACAATAGGCGAAAACGCCCAGTAATTCAAATGCACAAGCACTAGCGACGGGTAATTCGAACATACCGCACTTTGAAAATGCTCTCAACACCCCGCCCAATCATGCGACGGCACTTGCGACACCTCACCGCTGCCCGCAAAGGTAATGAAAAGGAAAGAAAAGGCTGCGGTGGAATGTTTGATCTCTCTCAAATGCCGATCTGCGACGCGCCCGTGACACACTGCTCTCTTTTCCGTCTCTGCTACGTAAAAACCCTTCTCCTTCCAATGCCGCGTGCGAAGAGAAAGATGGAAAAAAAAAAGAAAGCTGTTGCTGCGTTGAATGAATGTGTAGTTGAAGGAAAGAGAAAAGGCACTATCTTCTGCAGCCCTTGCCTCTTGCGGGAGCACGGCTCTGCGCCTTGAGGGGGGTCTCTCACGCGCCAGCGCCACGCTTCCCTCTTTTCAGTCCCTGCCACATAACCCTTCTCCTTTCAAGGTCGTGTACAAAGAGAGCAAAAGAAAAAAAAGCTGCCGTAGAGTGTTGGTTTTCTCTCACATGCCGATCTGCTTCTCTCTGCGTAGAGACTCTTCTCCTTTCTCCTCACATGATGGTCATGCTGCGGCTGCGTAGCAGATGATGGTCATGCTGCGGCTGCGTAGCAGAGGGGCTTTGCTGTGCAGTCATTGTTGTCATCGTCTTTAGAAAGTGTCGGCGCTGGACATTTCCGTGCGCAACTTCTCTTGCCAGGTGAATGCTGAAACTGAAGTAGAATTGCTTTGCAAGCTGCGTGCGAAACTGATTGACTCGCTGCAAGGCAAACATATGCAGATGTGCATCACCGATTACTTCAATTAATAACGTATGTCCTGTGATTTGTGAATAGATGTAAGTCTTCTGAAACTTCCCCCTTGTGTGTTAGCTCAATGCACATGCGCCACTGTGCGGAGAGTCCTCTCTTTATTAAGCTTTCATTACTTGGAACTTCTTTTAATTCCAACAAATTTTTGGGCCCCTTCGAGTTCAAATTAACGAGATGTGACTGTATTAATATCACCACATTTAATAATATCCTTGTTTTCATCAACAAGTATGTAGGAACTGCTCAAGTTCTCTACAAAACTCGATTTGAGAGGATGAGGGGGAATGGTAAATGCACGCAATAAAGATGTTACATTTGGAAGGCAGCTGTAGGTATATACTCTTGACTTCTAATCATACTGACTCACAAAGACAATGATGAAAAAAAATCATGACGATATTTATGTGATAATGCTGATTTCATCAAAATGGCTGAACCACCACTGTGATAACCTTCACGTTGGCAATACTCAGAAGTGTAACCAGAAAGCCCATACAAATTCCCATGTTGGGATGATAACCATGTTTCAGATAGACATACAAAATAAAAAGCGGGATTCATAATGCTAAGAAGAGCGATGAGACCATCATGATGCTCACGAGTACTACGTATTTATAAATGCAGTAAAAATAATGAAGGTTGTTTTTTCTTGAACAGAGCTTTTTTTTCACCGAAAGAAAAAAACCTATTCATCGGTGATGATTCAGGCGCTAATGCAAAGAAAAAAAAAATGGAATGTATTGATTACTTGAAGACTGACAAATCACTCGCTCTAGATATGCGATTAACATGGGTATCAACTGACTTTCTGGCTTTTACAGTACAGTTATCGATCCAAAGGAATTTTCATCCTCAGACTTTTTTAGTTCTAGTGCCTGTTCAAGAAGCCGCTTATTGTCGGATGTGAGGTGATTATTTATGTTGTAATCGGCTTGCTATGTTATCTACCACCGCCTGAGCCAGGCGCGTGACGTGCCAACAACTGAGCGTCATGTCTTTCCCCGCTCTTTCTTCCTTCCCAACTCCCTCTCCCTTCCTATGCTTTAAATACTGTGTTCACGACGAATAAAGGGTTTTTTTTTCAGTCCCCAGCCCTTGTCTCGCCTGTCGTTCACGCACTGTGTGTGCGCCGGCTATGCAACAGTGGCGACAAGGGTGGGACTGAAACCCATGACGAAAAAGAACACGGCAAGAAAAACCACGGTACAGCATTTCAAGAACCTGCCGCAGTGACGACGGCAGCCATGGCCTATCACCAACTTCCCGAGTATGATGGCAAGAGGGACAACTGGAAAGCGTACGTCATCAAGGCAGAGGCTTATTTCAAGGCAACGGGGGTTACCGACACAGCGAAAAAAAGGGCGTTGCTTGTAGCAGCGTTAAACACGAGGACTGTGCAGATTCTGACGGGACGAGTTGCTCCGAAGAAACCCAATAGCCTAACCTACGAAGAAGTCGTTGCAGCGCTGGATGAATATTTCGACCCGAAGCGCCACGAGATAACCGAAAGCTTCCGGTTCTTCAGTCGATGTCAGCACGACGGTGAGCCTTTGCAACATTTCCTTGTCGACCTCCGACGCATTGTAGACAACTGCAATTTTGGCAGCATGCTGGATTGAATGCTCCGCGACCGTATAGTCTGTGGCGTCAGATCAAAAGCCTTGCAAAAACAGCTACTGGCAAAGCCAAACTTAACCTTGGAAGAGGCCGAAGCGATAGCACTATCAGCCGAAACGGCAGATGATGACGCAAATAAGATATCGGGTGATGCAACTACCGTACTGAAGGTTGGCGTGCAAAGCGTGTTGACGTACGAGCCTCCGCTAAAATGCGGACGCTGCGGAAGTAAGGAGCATAACAGCCACGCTTGCGGCTGGGCCAAGAGTAGGTGCTATCGCTGTGGTAGGCCGGGCCATCTTGCGAAAATGTGTTCGAGCGACGCGCCGAGAAAATGTGAAACCGGGCAGACGCACGGCATGCGGGGACGAGCACTGGCGGTGGCGGAAGACCATGAGGAGAGGAACATAGACGAAGCCATGCACCTCTGGACTTTGACTTCATCCCGCAAGTGGCAGTTAGAACCTCCAATCCACAGGACATTCACGTGGTGCGGCGTTGACATGCCAAAGCTGATAGACACGGGGTCACCCGTCTGCGTTGTGCCATGCGAAATTTATGCAAAGAACCGGGAGAGATGGCCGACATTGAAACCTTCATCTGTCAAGCTTTCATGTTACCTTGGCAAGCTCCCCGTTCTGGGACAATTGGACATGAAGGTAGCCTACAAGGGTGCCGTAGTAGACTGCTCCTTGGTAGTATTTAATTGTCCTGGTCCTAGTCTATGCGGAAGGGACCTAATTTTTCAGTTGAGCAATGCAGGGTCACCTGTCCTTAACTTGACTGCGGAAGCCGGATCGCCAACCAGTCTCCCAGCCATGGACGACATCGTCAACGAGTTTCAAGACATTTTCAGCGCGGAACTCGGCTGCACCAGCGGTCCCCCTGTGTACCTTCAACTCAAGGAAGGAGCTACATTCAAGTTCTGTAAGGCACGATCCATCCCTTTCGCTCTCCGTGATAAGGTTTCTCAAGAACTTGACAGACTCGTAGCAATTGGGGTGTTATCACCGGTAGCCCATGCGGAGTGGGCTACGCCCATTGTGCCCGTCTTAAAAAAAGATGGAACAGTTCGAATTTGCATCGATTTCAAGATCACGTTAAATCCTGTATGCGAACTGGAGCAGTACCCATTGCCGGTGATTGACGATATGTTTGCATGCCTAGACAACGGAGAGTACTTCAGCACTCTCGACTTACATGACGTGTATAATCAAGTACCGCTTGACGAAGAATCGCAGTAGCTATGCGTAATTAACACACATCGAGGGCCATTTTGCTTCAGGAGGCTGCCTTTTGGCATAGCGTCTGCCCCAGTCATCTTCAAGCGAAAAATCGAAACAGTCCTGCAGGGGCTACCAGGCGTGCAAGCTTATCTCGATGATGTGTTGGTTGCGGAGCGACAGGAAAGCAGCGAGACCCTGCGAACGGTACTGCAGCGTTTCCGTCAGCACGGTGTAAAACTCCGGCTAGACAAATGCAAATTTAGTCAGCCTTCAGTCACGTACTTAGGGCACCAAATCGACAAAAACGGCCTACACCCCACTGAGAAACATGTGGAAGCAATCGCCCAGGCTCCTAGCCCGAAAAATGTGCAGGAACTACGCTAATTTCTGGGCATGCTGTCGTATTACTCCAAGTTCTTGCCGAATATGTCATCTTTGCTTGCACCTTTGTACCAGTTGCTTGGCAAAGATGAGCGTTGGGTCTAGGGAGAAGCTCAACAAACAGCCTTTTCCAATGCAAAGCAGTGCCTACTTGCGGCAGGGGTGCTCGTTCACTACGACCCCGAAAAGCCATTAAAGCTGGAGTGCGACGCTTCGCCGCATGGCATTGGTGCCGTGTTGTCTCATACGGATGGAAAAGAGAACTGGCCCATAGGCTTCCGTTCGCGAACGCTGACCACTGCTGTGCGGAATTACTCCCAGCTAGAACGTGAGGACTTGGCCCTTGTTTTTGGAGTGTCGAAATTTCGCGACTATCTCCTCAACAGAGCAGACGCCAGCATTGGCCGCAGCACAAATACAGTGCTGGTCTCTCTACCTTGGTGGATTTCGCTACAAGCTTCAGTATTCGCCCGGTAAGCTGCTACTAAACGCCGACACCCTCAGCCGGCTACCGCTGCAGACTCCAGTTTCACCCTCAAGAAGCGAACCCCCAAAGTATGTTTCCGCTCTAGTAAGTTTCGATGATGGTACTGTGTCTGTCGAAGAACTCCAAGCTCTAACTGCGCGGGACCTCTTACTAGCGAGGGTCGTGGAGTACACCAAGCAAGGCTGGCCGAAACATGTAAAGGACAGAGAGTTGGTGCCATTCTTGGACCGCCGGTTAGAGCTATCCGTAGCTCATGGGTTGTTATACTGGGGTCATCGAGTTGTTGTTTCCACAAAAGCACGAGAACGGGCGCTATATATGCTGCATGAGACGCATCAAGGGTCATCAGCAATGAAGACTGTCGCCAGATCGGTATTCTGGTGGCCGGGACTAGGCCGAGAGATAGAACACCTCTCAGCATCGTGCCACAACTGCGTGCAAAACCTTCCTTTGCCAGCCTCTGCTCAACCAGTGAGTTGGCCAGCAGTTAAGGAAAAATGGTCCAGGCTGCACGCCAATTTCGCCAGGCCGATCGCAGGCAGCATGATACTGGTAGTCGTGGACGCTGCAACTAAGTGGATTGAAGCCGTGCCGTGAGGCAGGCAAGCATGTCGTCTACTATTGCCAGCTTTCGCAGCATTTTTGCCAGATTTGGTGTTCCACGCACAATAGTTACGGACAATGGCACGCAGTTCACTAGTGAAGAATTTGCCACTTTTGTGAAGAACAATAACATCACACACCTAGTACGACTGTGTATCATCCCCAGTCTAACGGGCTCGCTGAACGAGCTGTTCGGACGATCAAGGAAGCTTCAAAGAAGATAAACGAAGGCACATTAGAAGAGAAATTGGTGAAAATTCTTTTCAACTACAGGAGAACGCCGTGCCACGAGGGAAAATCCCCTTCTGAACTTCTATTCGGCTACTTGATTCGCTCTCGCTTGGACTCATGTTTCCCACCTTTCCCAGGGTCAACCCGGGAGACAGAAGAGTGGACACTGCCACCCGACACAGCCGTGTACTCCCGTAACTACGGCCAGGGGGAGAAATGGACACCAGGAAAAGTTCAGTTCACTACAGCGTCACGCATGGTCACCATACAAACGCCCGCTGGGGTGGTTCGACGTCACATAGACCAAGTGCGTTCCAGGCAAAGCCCGGCATCTGGCCGGAGCGGCGCTCAGCGAGACCACGACGAGGGGAGCCCTCCGGCTGCAGCGGCGCCCACACCGACCGGCAACGAAGGCAAGTTGAACGAGCAGCCTGCAGACCAGGTGGCACCTGCGCAACCGCCGCCGCCTATCCAGAATGCGCAGAAATCCCCACAAGTTTTGCGACGCTCTACCCGGGAAAGAAAACCTGTATAGCGTTTTCAATTTTAAGGGAGGAGAAATGTTGTAATCGGCTTGCTATGTTATCTACCACCGCCTGAGCCAGGCGCGTGACGTGCCAACAACTGAGCGTCATGTCTTTGCCCGGTCTTTCTTCCTTCCCAACTCCCTCTCCCTTCCTATGCTTTGAATACTGTGTTCACGACGAATAAAGGTTTTTTTTTCAGTCCCCAGCGCTGGTCTCGCCTGTCGTTCACGCACTGTGTGTGCGCTGGCTATGCAACAGTTTATGAAAATGGAAGTTGATAGTTTCTGTGAGAACCCCAATGAAGTAGCTTTGAGCCTCGCCTGCTTTGGAACCAAAGTCAGCTTTTTTTGTTCTTGAACAGAACTGCACTATAATGTTATTTCTTTGTTTGGCAGGCACATGGTGAATGATGTCATTGTTCTCAGCAGAGACAGGGCACCCAATCTTGTCACATAAAGTCTGCACTTTCACCTTCAGTGTTCGGGATTCTTTTGATTTCTTCATTATTTCAGCACGAATACTGCTCAAGGTCCGCCACTCTTTGGACAAGGCTTTTGTTACTCTCAAACAGAGAATTGTTTTCATCTGTCAAGGACTCTCATTCTTGGAAAAGGATCTTATTTTTTTATTTTACAGTCTCATATAATTCATTAAACATACTGAAACTTTGACGCATTTCTGCTTCTTCAAAGCGGAGGAAGTCTACTTCTTTTGACAACTTGGAATTCGTTGGCATCTTTGCAGAACTATGCAGGTCAAGACACTCAGTGCAAGAAATGGCAGCAGTGGTGACAGCAGAAACTTTTGACACAATATGGAAAATTCGAGGCACTGACCTGTACAGATATAGAGAAGATAATTAGGAGCAGTCCTTAAGCCGCAACCACTGCTGCCGAAGTGATGACTATCGTTCCAGCGCAGGCGCTTATAAAGGCAAGGATCCGTGCATAGGCGGCGCTGCACGCAATACAGTGATGGCGATGCTTGGGTAGCCCACTTTACACGTGTGCTTCTTGATAGTAGTGTCGTTCACACAGGGAGACGCCGGGAAGCAGATGCACATGGGATTTGTACATACATAGAGAGGATAGGAGCAGTCAGCCGCAATACTGCTGCAAAGGTGAGTTAGTATACTTGCCGAAATATAGCTCTAGTGCTTCGCAATGCACAAGTTCCGTGCCGAAAATGCAATCAGTAAATTTAAGTGTGAATGGAATAGGGGCATTACTAAACAAACCTGCCAATAATAAGGCTATTGGACGAGATGAAATTTCACATCGAGTCTTGAACCAGTGTGCTGTGTCACTTTGTCTTCACCTGCACGTAATCTACACAAAGTCTTCGCCCTTCGGTGCTCTCCCAGATGACTGGAAAATCGTACATACAGTTCCTATTCCTAAAGGTGGATCTAAGAAAGACGTAACCAGCTATAAACCTATTTAACATACGTCAAAACCCTGGAAATTATTAAAGCATATTCTGTATAAAGACATAACGGCACATTTATCAACAAACAGCTTGCTGTCGTCTCAACAACATGGGTTTCATAAGGTCTTATCTTGTACAACACAATAATTGCATTTTATCATGACTTAGTAACTGATATAGACAAGGGCAGTCAAACTAATTGCCTTTTTTTTAATTTTCAAAAAGCATTTGACACTGTATTGCACTCTTTTCTTTCAAGTAAGCTTGCAGCACTAAACATTGACCGCGAAGTTATAGTGTGGATAAAAAATTACCTTTCAGACCGGCAACAGTGTGTAGGAATAAATGGCGTAAAATCGAGTTTCATAAACACCTTCAGGGGTGCCACAGGGCTCAGTCCTAGAGCCGCTTTTATATTTATTGTATATAAAAGATATTTGCTCAGGAATAAAGTTTAATATATGGTTGTTAGCAGATGACTGGGTCTTGTACAGGAAAATTAGAAATGAGGGTGATGTCGCTTTGCAGCAAAGTGACTTATCGCGCATTCAAAAATGGTGTTAAAGGTGGATACTGATATTAAATGCTGGTAAGTGCTTTCAAGTTACTTTCAGGTGTAAAAAAACCAAGTTAGCTTCAGAGTATGTAATCTGCAATAGTATAGTAACACAAAAGTCACATTATAAATATTTAGGTTTAACTTTTTCTGCCGACTGTTCTGGGGTCTCTGCGAGGCGAACGAGCGCATCGCCACGCCACGCTCTTGGAGTGAACGGACACAGCAGACGTGGTCGGTATAAAGCACACAACATACATTTATTAACTAATTTAGACGATGATATCGTCCGCCGAATGTTACATCAATTTTAATTAACACGCTACATAACAAACAACATAACGCAGTGACACACTAAACACACAATAACATGATAAACACACACTAACACACCCAAAACACTAACACATACCGAAGGCGGCGTCGCCAACGCCTGACTTTCCATGTGGGACCCCGGCGTGAAGCCCGCGGTGCCGAGCACCGGGGACCCACGCTACAGACAACCGTTCGCGGCAGCCGCCACGCGCAAAAGAGGCTCGCTCAACTCTCGCCCACCACCAAGGCCTGCCTTCCACCAGGGGCCACCGCCGGCACTACCACTCTACCACCAGTGGTACTCAAAGCGAACACAACGCCATCTATCGCCCGGCGGTGGTCACCACCGAAATAAAGCCTTGGGGCGAGACACATGCGCCACGCGGCGCAGACAATTTTACAGGGGGGGTGTCAGCACCCCCACATTCCTCCAACCTTAAATCAAACCATATCCCGAAATCAAAAATTAGCTACACAAGCTTTAACAAAAAAATGATATCGCACGACCATGATGTCCTTGCACCACGACACCGCCGCTGGTCAACACTGTTGCACTGTCCGGCTAGACTTCACCTCAGTACTGGCCCCGCAACAGCAACGTTGACGTCGGCGCGACGATCCGTCACTAGCGCCGACACGTCTTCCAGTTGCGACCAGCACTCGCGAGGGCGCCGGACTCCAGGCAGTTGCGCAGGTCCCAGGCATCTCCATCGCCCGACCTCACGACCGCATTCCTGGCCAGCGACGCTGACGATGTGCAGGACAGCCGGCCGTGGATGATATCCCTCACGCTGAATACATCGATAACAACAACAAAAAAAAAATTGAAAGAAAACAATCGAGCAGGTCCTCGGGAAGGGAGTTTCGAGCTTTTCGTCCACGTGGTACGTTGGTCAGTACTGCTAGCTAATACATCGGTGGCGGCCGAGACGCCCATCAAAATAAAACAAAAATCACTTTTCCTAACCCTTGCATCGCAAGATAAAAAAAAAGTGAGGGAAGCAGAGCGCAACACCTCAACGCCACAATCCACCTAGTTGTGCCACGTGCGACAGGCGGCTGCGCAGAGCCTTAGGCCTAATGAGTCACTCGGCAACAACCGGCATCCACCCAGCACCCAGCCTAGGCACAGTAGAGGCAGCCGCGAGGAGACGTCCACTCTGTGAGGTGGCCCTATCGCTCGCCGCACACAGCAGCTTACCGAGCGATTGGCGTCCACCGCCCCGGGCGGTATCACGACGCCTCGGCGTCGAACCGCAATACCAGACAGCAACGACGCCCGGCTCCCTGAGCCCAAAGATATAGAAAAAGCTATTTACAGAAAATTGGACCACCCACGAGGCTTCCGTACTCACTCGCTTCGGGCCTGGCCTACAAAACACGTGCTCTAGGCCTTGCTCACCCCAGGATGCGGACCGCATGGCTCTCGTCTTAATTCAACAACGTTTTTGAAAACTAACAACAACAACAAAATAGCAACACTTGCGAGCAAAAAAATAAATAGAAAGTCAACCTGCCGACAAATTCAAACACGTTACAAAACCAATCCCCTCGTTTCTCAACAAAGCACACCGCCGATGCTAGCAAAGAAGTCCCCCTTAGGCCTACTCTACTCCGGCTCTAACAAAATCCCTGTATTGAACCGCAAAAACTGTCGTCCGATACTTCAAGAGCTCCACTCCACGTTGGGCAGCCAGTGTGAGGTCTCGGCGAGGCGAACGAGCGCCAGTGCCACGCCACGCTCTTGGACAACGTTTTTGAAAACTAACAACAACAAAAAAATAACAACACTTACGAGCAAAAAAATAAATAGAAAGTCAACGTGCCGACAAATTCAAACACGTTACAAAACCAATCTCCTCGCTTCTCAACAAAGCACACCGCCGATGCCAGCAAAGAAGTCCCCCTTAGGCCTACTCTACTCCGGCTCTAACAAAATCCCTGTATTGAACCGCAAAAACTGTCGTCCGATACTTCAAGAGCTCCACGTTGGGCAGCCAGTGTGAGGTCTCTGCGAGGCGAACGAGCGCCAGTGCCACGCCACGCTCTTGGAGTGAACGGACACAGCAGACGCGGTCGGTACAAAGCACACAACATACATACATTTATTAACTAATTTAGACAAAGATATCGTCCGCCGAATATCACATCAATTTTAATTAACACTCTACCATACAAACAACATAACGCAGTGACACACTAAACACACAATAACATGATAAACACACACTAACACACCCAAAACACTAACACATACCGAAGGCGGCGTCGCCAACGCCTGACTTTCCACGTGGGACCCCGGCGCGAAGCCCGCGGTGCCGAGCACCTGGGACCCACGCTACAGACAACCGTTCGCGGCAGCCGCCACGCGCAGAAGAGGCTCGCTCAACTCTCGCCCACCACCAAGGCCTGCCTTTTGCCAGGGGCCACCGCCGGCGCTACCACTCTACCAACAGTGGTACTCAAAGCGAACACAACGCCATCTATCGCCCAGCGGTGGTTACCACTGAAATAAAGCCTTGGGGCGAGACATGTGCGCCACGCGATGCAGACAACTTTACAGGGGGGGGGTGTCAGCACCCCCACACTGTTCATGGAAAGCACTCGTTGATTCAGTTGATGCGAAGGCCGCCAAGTCACCAAATTTTATACAGCGAATCCCGAGACATGCGCCGGCATGCTTAAAATCAACGGCTTATTTAACATACATTCGCCCTATGCTTTATTACGCTTTTGCCGTGTTGGACTCGTGGCAAAGTACTTTAAGTTACAAACTTGAAAAAATATAACATAGAGCTGCAAGGTTTGTCCCAAGTTGATACTCAAAAAATGACAGTTGCATCAATATGAAAAATGAGCTTGGATAGGAACTACTCTCATCTCGCTGAAAGAAACTGCGTTCAAAGCTCCTGTACCAGATATTTCATGGTAAAACCAGCATTCGAAAAGAAAAGTACTTTCACAGTCCTCATTATATCTTTTCGGGAAATTATGATTGTTTCAAGATTTTAGAGTGCTGTACCAGACCTGATTTCTATGCTAATTCATCTTTTGTTTGTTACATAAGTGAATGGAATCACTTATCAAATGAACAAGTGTGCTGTATTAATAAAGATGTGTTTTTCTCAACCCCCCTGCTGCAGCACCCTCGGGCTAAGCGGGGTAATCATTGAATAAAAAACAAAACTTGCGAAGGTCTTTGATCATTTGATCATGCAAGGTCTTTGATCGGAGAGGAGGGGAGAGAGGTTCACCCATGCGCCCTTATCTCACGGCGGGCAGGATCATACGTCTTGGCTGACCTTGGGCTTTCACTCGCAATTCTGTTGTAGTTACTGTGCTCACAAAGGTCACTGCCATCATTGTACAGTCTCATGCGAAAAGGGCGCGCCTTTCAGACACAGCGAAGTAATAACTGAGACGCTTGTTCGCGTTCATATGTACCTGTCAGTATATTTCATGCATCATTTGTGTGTGAGAAATGCGGGGCGCGTTTCTATCTGCTTGCCATTCTGCACATGACCATCCAATCCGTTGCTATCACGTTCGTTGCTTCGCCTTTGCGGCAAAGCTGTGACTTTTTTTTTTTTAAGTTACACATGTGTCGTTACGCACGAGCACTGTTTTTGCACTCCGGATAGAAGCAGTCATAGTACCTTCAATAAATTCAGAGCGCTGTTTCCTGTCCTTTTTTGTCTCTTTGTACCATCGTCTCCCTGTTACTACGATACAACCACTATGAACCAACTCTTTCAAATTAAGCTCCTATTTGATGAAAATTATGTTGTATTATAATTTGTGCAGAAAAACATATTGGCAGAGATAATAGAGACAATCTTAATGAACTTTAATCAACTTTCATAGAAGGCAGTAGCACACTCTGCATAGAGTGTACATGTGTAGTGTGTGTGCAGGGTTGCCCCAAGGTGTTTAGTTCAGTGCCAGGCCTGCAGTACCACTTCCGGCGGTGCCGCCTGATACAGCTGTACCGGTGCCTCAACTGCTGTGAGGCCACATTTGCTCGCCCAAAGACTCTGCTGGACCACTTGCGCATTTGCTACACGGTGCGTATCTCCTACCCCTTGGTTGCCACAATTGTATATTGCCTACTAATTGCAAACAGTTCATATTTTGCCAATTACCTCTCCTCATTATTCACTATAGAATCTTAGTGATTCTCGCGGTTTCGCAACAACCCACATTTTACGACAAATCGGTTCAGTTCCAGCAAAACTCACATAGAAATAATGTGTTAAAAACTGAGATTGTATGGCTGACTTTTAGGTCAACCACACTTTGTGCCATGCCTCTCTGGTACTGTCCATGATAAACAGTACACCTAGATATAACTAATCCGGATATGTTAGTTAAAACGAAGTAAAGAAAAATTGTCTTGCAATTGATATAATGTTGGGAATGAACCTTTATAAATAATTTGATGATATAGTGAGCTTATTTTTGTGCAAGATAAAATTTTGTTATAATGAGGTTTAAGCATACTGTATTTTCTGGAATCGCATCCTGTTTTCACGTGTTTAAAATACAAACTGCTCTGAATGTGATGATGCTGGGTCAACAAGACTGACGCGACATCATATTAATTATTAGAAAAAGAGAGACATTTGCCTTCATAGAATTTGTTCTCTTGGCAGTTGATTTCTCACAGTGATTCAGTTTCCATGGCCTTGGGAACGCCATGATTACATCCTTATTCAAAGGCAAGCTCATAGGTCATCGTGTCTGGATTGTTTTCCATTTTCGGCGTGCGAAAGCTTTTCCTGGTCGACATGCACTTCAAAGTCTCTTCCGTTGGGTTCACCTACTCCCAGTCACAACACACAATGACGTAGCTGTCTTGAGTGTGCAAAATAAATTTCCTTTGCTTTCGTAATAGAAGTGGCACGTCACAAATTCTACTTCATTGGGAATGTAGATGTGTCACACAAAATTCATAGTTGTGCCAAATACGAAATGTATCTTATCTTGAGATGGGGATTACACTGACGAAATGCCGTTTTCAGCATGGTTTTAGTTTTGTTTTTCTACTTCTGCAGGCATAGTACTTGTTTTTATTGAAAAGAAAACGTGCATTAGATTCATTTTTTTTTTCCGGCCTGAGAATAAAGATTCACTCACACTTTCTCCACCGAAATGCTTAGGTCTCGTATTTTAAAATAATTTTATATAATTTTCTTGGAGCAGTGCAGGTTTGTGCTGCAGACTCATCCACGAGATTTGTGCACGTTTTTCAGGCAAGACTGGATCTCTTTCCTTATTATACGACAGTTAGAGCCGTATCATTGCAGTTCCACTGTGCTAGAATGCATAATACATTTGGGTTGGCCCCTCATAGGAGCGCCCTGAAGGAGATCAGCCTGAAAAAGTCTCAGAAGTTTCATGCGGCCATCGGCGCTCAATTGTGTCTGCTGCCTCGACATCCCTGCGGCTGCCAGCACAGTTGCCAAGCATACTGGGATCCGTTTTTCACCACATGGCTCAACATATGCGACACATGTGAGTAATGCCGAGCTGCACCACTTCATTATTTTTTTGCACTGAAAGCTGCCATCAGAACACAGCCTTAGCCGATTATGGCAGCTTTGTTGTGCACAGCCACTAGTGTTTCAAATAGTTGCCTCAGGAAATGTTAGAGAAAAAAAAACTAAGCATCAAATGGGATTTGAATCGGGCCCTCCTAGTGGCAGAGAAGTATTTCATCGTGGAGCCTCGTCGGGGACTAAAAGTTCTTGGCAAAAAATCTTATATGGGCGCCATGTCGGGCAAGAAATCACATTAACAGATCTAATATAGTGCATCAGAAGATTAAAATGACAACCAGGCATCACACAATGCACAAAGTGCATAATGATTAGGTTGTTTAAAAAGGACGGCGTTGTCGGTGCGCTTACATGAACTGGAACAGCACTAGACCGCTAAGCCATACGTACTGCCAAGCAGGCAGGTCGCGATTTAAATTTATTGCGATGTTTATTGTGGTAGGTTTGTCGCGATGACGTTCCGCCTTCATTGGTAGCCGTCGTCACGCTTTCGTGAATTTCCATGCAGACATCACTGCACCTCCGCCGAAGTCAGTAATTAATCAGTGCATGATCTACTGAGGCCCTTATCGCAAATGCGCAAAATCATAAGTTCTTGTCAACCACTTCGGCGTTCCCCATGCAAGGATGTTGCTTCATTGCATTGTGCACATTGTTTAGCCTCACCAAAACTAAATTTTTGTTTGAAGTTGAACACTCAGCTTTGTCTTTTGTCTATCGTCTTTTCTCATGTCCGAGGACAGTAATTCTTATGTGCTTTCAGAATGTGCTGCTTGTGTCTCCATACTCACCTAACATAAGTAGTTTAGTTTCAGTGACCCTGGAGGTTTCTTGTACAGACTTAGAGAATGGGAAGGGTTTGTGCATCATAACACCAACCATGGAATAGGAGATGCCTGATTCATGCATCTAGTTATTCTGATGCTGTTTTCTTGATTCCATTTGCACACAAAATTGATTGTTGGTATTTGTGCATGCTTAGGCCAGCTCTTTCTTACCACCTCTTGTGAATTCTTACAGGCAGAGACAGAGCCAGTGCTGGAAGGAGACTCTGTATTCTGACTGGATGCCCAGTGGGCTGCAACTTTTGGACCAACAGTAAGCACACCTAGGCTTGTTTCTTTACTTTAGGCTTCGATAGCAAGCAGAACAAAAGTGCTGAGAGATCCTTTTTGTACTCCTCATCAGCCACAAATGATTGGATTGAAATAGGAGCATATTAGTGGCTGCGCATTTCTAATAGATCATATGACTGACGTGCATCATAATTCTTATTCATGCTGAAGACTTGATATTTTACATCGCTTCTTGTGAAATGTTGTCGGGTGCCATCATGTATGAGCCATCTGTTGTGGCACTACAATCGCGCTCAGTATGAGCTACACCATGCAAGCGTGTGGCCAAAGTTGTACAGTAGCATCGATCGTGGCACATTTTTCAATTATTGAAAGAGGGTTTGGCTGTTCCTGCTAATGCACATCGCCCCCATTCGCTTTCACACTAGCCCTTGTTTGGTCCTGTGGTGATATCAGCTTCGAAAATTATAACTGCCATTGTGGTTATGACAAGTCGAGCTTCACAAAAAAAGTGATACCTAGCCTTGCTCTTTTTTTTTTTCCCACTTAATTTTAAGGCCGTGAATCGTGTCATTTAAGCTTATAGTAAAGAAGGCCGTATAAGCAATGCTCCCCATAAACGGCACCCTTGCGCAACAACTGCTACTCAGGACGCTGATATCCTCAACGCCGCAAAGGCAAGCCTATTCAGTATGTGGCGACACACTGCGCGCAAACCGGCACAGCCAGAGTGACTCGGCCGCATGCTGGAACGTACGTTCGATAACGGACAGTGCCACCGCTCTTTCACCGGGAGCTGACATTACCACAGGTGGCTATATAACTCAAGCTACCAAGCTTGGTTTCAATGATTCTTTCTCTAACCGTTCGAGTACAGCATCGACACGCTTGTCCTGCTATTGCTACCCCGTTAATAAACATTGTTACGTTTTATGTTGGGATCTGTCCTTCACACGGCCACCACATCCCACATCTGGTGACCTGGAAATCAAACTAATCGCACCACCATGGCTGAGCAAGAAGCCCTCACCGCTGTTTGCCAACAAGTACAACTACTTCAAGAGCTACTTCAGGCCCAACAACAGTCGCGTTCTGTCCATGCCCACCAAAGCTCTGTTCTAACGAGCGCCATCACTCTTACGGCTATGGCGCCCTGCATCCTCATACCACCGGAGTTTCCCGAATTCTGGATGGAAGCTGCTTTCTGGCTGCGCAACATCACCTCGCAGCAGGAAAGGTACGCCATTACGATAGACATGCTTCCACCTGCTCTGCAATGCGTTGTGCCTCCTCCGGAACCACAGGCATATGACGAACTTCGAGGTTTCGTGCTAGCCCTACTTCAACGGGCAGTGCCACATTACTCACTACCTGCCATGTGAAGCGTTATTATCAAACCTCGGGCCGTCACTACCCCTGCGCCAATTCCGGTAGCTGATTCTACCACGTATGCCTTGCCGACCATCGTGTGGTATATTCTCCCCACCTCGGCGGCCGCTACTCCTACGACCATTGCTGCTTCCACCACCGCTGCCCCAGAATCGCTGAACTCCCACGCTATTCCCTTCATGCCTACCACAACCTCGACTAATCTACCTGTTTCTATTCCTGCTGAGGCCAGACCAACTACGGAAGTCTTCGTCGGTACAATTTCGGTATTTCTTGGAAGCACTTTTGTAACTACTGAAAATGCTCAGCCTGCTGGGCTGACTGCTACGGCCTTGCCTAGCGCTGCTTCCACCGAGACTCCATGTCCTGGTGCTACCCTGATCCACATGCTGGACCTTTCACTCTCCCAGTTACTTCACTGAAAGTGTCTACTACTAGTCTTCCGAACCAGGAGCAGTCAAACGCAGCCACGGCTTCTGCGAGCGCCCCTTCAAGCGTTCCCGTTGAGCCTCGTGCACAGACTTCGACTCCCTCTACAACCGAAGCCACTTCTACTACTTCACTTCTGGTGACCACGGATTCCCCTTCGTTGCAGTTCACTGAGACCACCATTACTCAGACTGTGGTAACCACTTCTGCCCGGACTTCTACAGTGGTTCCTGCATTATTGGGCCGTATCAGCAACACCCTGAGTAAGCGCCAGAACAAGAATCCTTTATTCCAGATAATGCTGCTGTATTTATACTGTAATTCTTTGCACACGCATGCGCATACGTTGGTGCCGAGTCCGCACTTTAGACGCCGTGATATGGCACTTCCTTTCCCTTAGATGAAGCCCAGTCTGTCTGGCTGCCTTCTTATGCGGGTAGAATGCCTGGGAAGTTTAGACCCGTCTGTGCCCTCGATCCTGGTTTACGCCAATCGGCGCCCGCGATGTGCCCAGCGATAGGTCAGTTGACTTGATGTCACCTGCCAGAGGTTGGTCTGGTGAAGGTGGATCACATGGTGAGGTTCGTTGCTCAGAAGATCGGGTTGCACAGAGCTCCTGCTTTGCCACCACTGTGGGGTGCCGCCCCGCCACGGTGGTCTAGTGGCGAAGGTACTCGGCTGCTGACCCGCAGGTCGGGGGTTCGATTCCCGGCTACATTTCCGATGGAGGCGGAAATGTTGGAGGCCCGTGTGCTCAGATTTGGGTGCACGTTAAAGAACTCCAGGTGGTCGAAATTTCCGGAGCCCTCCACTACGGCGTCTCTCATAATCAAATGGTGGTTTTGGGACGTTAAACCCCACAAATCAACTGTGGGGTGCCGCGGCCGCAGTTGGTTCACGTGACGGCACTGCATTCCTCCGGTGGTGTCCACCATGACCAAGCCCTTGCTTCTTGATGCCGTCACTGTGCTGGGTAACCATCTTTGGCTGGCTTGATTGTTCTGGCGTGCCCACACAGGCGCCCCCTGAGGAAAACACAGCTTTTGCACTGGGTCCCGGTCCACCGTGGGGTCTTGGTCCACCTTCTCTAGAAAAGGTGCGCTTAGATGGGTCCTTGGCTGAAAACCTAGCATCATCTTTGCGGGCGACTAGCCGCCTTGAGTCGGTGTTGTCCTGTAACGCAGTAAACACTTGTTAATTCTACTGAGTAAACTCCCCATTTTGTTTTTATCGATCCCTTCTGTAATGGTGCGTGCAGCGTGCTCTGCCAATCCGTTTTATTGAGGGTAGTATGGGGCGAAGTTGACATGGCGCACCAGATTATCTTCAAAAAATTTTTTAGTCACTGAACTGTTAAAATTGCGGCCCATTGTCGGAGACGACTGTCTGAGGCAGGCCAAAACAGGCGAACGTACCCCGCAGTGCTTCAACTGTGGTTTCGGCACTAGCCGTTCTGAGGAGTACTGCTTCTAACCATTTAGTTTCCGCATCGACTACGACCAAAATCATGTGCCCTTCCACCGGCCCCGCGTTGTTGATGTGCGGGCGAGACCGTTTGTTGGTTTTCGGCCAGCTGATAGGGGCCTTCCTTGCTGGCATGGACCAATTCTGAACACATGGCTGGCAGTTGTGCACCAACTCTTCTATGTTGTGGTCTAATCCGGGGTACCAAAACAATGAGCGCACCAGAAGGTTCATAGCCGTCATGCCGGGATGGGTATCGTAGAGTAGTTGCAGCATATTTGACCGCACTGCTTCAGCCAGAACCACCCTATGACCCCAGTAGATTAGTCCCTTACTCACAGTAAGTTCGTGTCTCCGGGTGAAGTACGGCAGGAAGCCCTGTTGCTCCTGCCCGAGTTGTTTAGGCCAGCCGTGCAGAATCCATGTCTTCACCTGTCTCAGGAGATCATCATCGTTCGTGCTGTCTGCCAACTGCTATGTGCAAAGAGATAAATATGTCAATGCTTGCGCATGCAGCACGTATTCTACGAGATCATCTTCATCATGGTGCTCTGGTTCCGGCAAAGGCAAACGGCTCAAGGTGCCAGCATTCGCATTCAATGGCCCCTTTCGGTACTCAGTGTCGTACTGATAAGCGGATAATAACAGTGCCCATCTCTGGGTACTGGCCGCTGCCATTTGCGGAATAGGTTTTTCGCGATGGAACAGCCCTGTCAGTGGCTTATGATCAGTCACCAAACAAAATTTGTTCCCAAAAGGGTAGTCTCGGAACCTTGTCACCCCAAAAACCAGCGCAAGCACTTCTTTTTCCAATTGCGAGTAGTTGCGCCCCGCTGGTGTTAATGTTCTCGAGGGAAAACATATTGGATAGTCTGTGCCATTAATCCGGTGCGACAACACTGCGCCCAAGCCGACCGATGACGCGTCGCAGTCCAGTCTCATAGGCTTTTGTGGGTCATAGTGGGCAAGAAATTTAGCCTTACTTAAGGCAATTTTTACAGCCTCGCATGCTCTGTCATGTGCTGGCCCCCAGTTTCACTGCACTCCTTTTTTCAGTAGACCATATAAAGGAGCTAGCGTCGTTGATAAATTGGGCAAAAACTTTGCATAGTATGTCACCAAGCCCAGGAAAGACTTCAGCTGGCTTACCGATGCTGGCTTCGGCGCTGCTAGTACCGCCTCTAGGTTGTCTTGCAGGGGGTGAAGGCCATCCTCGTCGATGCGATGCCCTAGGAACGACACCTGCGCTTCTCTGAATCGGCACTTAGCTTTGTTCAGCTTCAGGTTGTTTTCCCGCAGCCGCTGAAATACCTGCCGAAGCACGGAAGTGTCGTTTCTCTTTTCTGCGACGATGATGTCGTCGAGGTACACTTGTACGTTCGGCACCCCTTGCATAAGGATTCCATGCGTCGCTGAAAGAATGCGGGGGCTGAAGCAATACCAAATGCTAGTCGATTGTAAGAGTTCAGGCCTCGGTGTGTGTTTAGCACTGTTATCTTCCTGGCTTCTTTGTCCAGTGGCAGCTGATTTTAGGCGTTGCGCAAGTCCAGCGTTGTGAAGACTTCCCCTCCGGAAAGAGCCGCAAAAATGTCTTCAACTTTGAGCAAGGGGTATTGTTCCTAGTGTGATGCAGGGTTAACGGTCAACTTGAACTCGCCGCACAACCGTATGTCGCCGTTCTTCTTTGCGACTGGGACCACCGGAGTTGACCATTCCAAAACACTTACCGGCAAAAGCACCTCGTCTTGTACGAGATGGTCGATCTCGGCAGAGACGTTTGCATGCATAGCATACGGCACGGTACGCTCTTTGCAGAAATGTGGGCGAGCTCCCGCTTTGAGGTGCAGTTTCACAGGTGGCCCCTCGCAACAACCCAGCTTGTCTTCAAATATATCCGCAAATTCTTCGAGCAAGGGATTCACTTTGGCGTTTTCACGCACCGCATTTACGTTTGACGAATTGCCGTCGTCCCAAAGCGACACCCCTATCCTGCGGAATGCTTCTATAGCGTTACGGCCGCAGAGCAGGGGTCACTCACAGCCCACAACGATTACTGTGCTCGCTACCACCGTTCAACCCTACTGTACATTCATAGTTATCCGACCGACAACAGGTAACGGTCCTAAGAAGCATGGTAACTGGAGCGATGTTTTCTCCAGAGCCGGCCACCACTTGCGATGTTTCTCGAATATGCTCATGGGGATGACGCTGACCGGAGAACCTGTGTCTATGATCATCCGCAGGGTCCGAACCTGCCATGTCAAATTTTCCTCGCGTGGTTTTATGGTAGCACCGGTGCCCGAGCTGTGAACAACGAGAGCAAGCAGCATTTCTTCTTTGCCCTCACCTTCTGCTGGCTCTACTGCATATGCGCCCGTCACCCGGGAACGCCCCTGGCTGCACATCTTTACTAGGTGTCCTTTTATGCCACAATGATAGTATCTTGCATTACGGTGGCGGCATGTGCGCATAGCGTTGGGGCCACCACATCGATCGCACGCCTGCCTGCCTGCTTCATTATTGCCCCTCTGTATCCAGTGCCGCCGCCCTCGCTGTGACCTCAGAACATTGGTGCTGCTCGCAGTCGTTTCCGGGAGCCCTTCGCGCATGTCTCGCACGTCGTTCAGTGCTTTTTTCGATGCTATGGCGAATTTGTCCACCTCCTCGACACTTAGCTTTTTGTGCGTGAGGAGGCAACGATGAGCATCGTCATCCCAAATGCCACATACGATGCGGTCTCGCAGCATTCGATCGAGGGAGTCGCCAAAGTTGCAATTATTCGCCAATCTTCGGAGGTCTGAGATGTATTCCCCAACGCTCTCACCTTCCAGTTGTTTGCGCATGAAGAATGAAAAACTTGCTGCTGTTTCATTAACTTGGGGGTTGTACTGTTCCTCAAGGTATTCAACGATTTGCTCATAGGTTTGGCTGATGACCGACACGGTTTAAAGGCGATCTTGCAAGTGGCGGACGACATTATCACTCAACGAAGACACCTAAAGAGCGCAGTGCTTTACACTGTCGCGATTTCATTTCCCATCTGGTACATGCTCCAGCTGCTCACCGTTTCGTCGAACCCCGGGGGGGGGCGTGATGCCATCGTCCGTCCGATGCGCGCCGCAGCCAATCGCGCTAGCGGGCGGTGTTTCAGCTGAATCCCATCTTCGTCGCCACTGCACTATCGGGCCGTATCAGTAACACCCTGAGTAAGTGCCAGAACGAGAATCCTTTATTCCAGATAATGCTGCTGTATTTATACTGTAAGTCTTTGCGCACGCTTGCGCATACGTTGGTGCCGAGTCCGCACTTTAGACGCCGGGATATGGCAGTTCCGATTGCTCCTCTCGAAAAGAGGATCCCACTGGTCATAATTACGGCAGCAGATGCGCTTGCCCTGGTGCCGCTCTCCGCGGTCAATGTTCTAACCACGTTGCTTTGCACGACCATGGCTCCTACTGCGTCACAGCTTGCACAGTTTCCATTCTCAGGTGTTTACTAGGTCCGTCCTTGGCGCCACTTGCAACCTCGACCTCCAGAAGAAAGTCCAGCACCCTCTGGCCACTCCTTTGACAGCCGCCACGTCGCAGCCCGGTACTTTTGCGACGTGCTCTGGGCATCTGGTACACCTCCCAGACTTCTACAAGCCTTGAGGGTTCTCCACTCCGCAGGGGGGTGATGTGGTGACACACTGCGCATAAACCGGCGCAGCCAGCGTGACTCGGTTGCATACTGAATTACAGGTCCGATAACGGACGGTGCGTTCTTTCACCGGAGGCTAATGTCACCACAGGTGGCTATATAACTAAAGCTACCAAGCTTGGTTTCAGTGATTGTTTCTCTAATCATTTGAGCACAGCATCGGCACGCCTGCCCTGCTGTTGCTACCACGTTAATAAACATTGTTACATTTTATGTTGGGATCTGTCCTTCACTCCGACTCCGCATCCCATAAGTACTGCCAGAGAGATCAGTGCCGCCGCTGGAGTGTCTGCAAGTGCGTCAGCGATAAAACAACAGCTAGTGAAAGGTAAGCTGAAGAGTCATGTAGCGGCTATGGTGACCCCCGCTACTAACTGCAGCGGACGATCACCGCGGGTTCACGCTTAGCGAGCCACAGGGCCGCTACTCCGTTTACTCGCGTGTAGCGCACCGCTCCGCACGCGCTCAACTAATAAGGCGTTAAGTGCGGCGTGGCAAATAGACAGTATTCTAATGCAAAAGTACAAAACACTTTATTGCCTCTGGCGGCATCCCAAAGAACAGTGCAACGTCCGCTCCCGCGACGCGGGTAGCAAAGGCACCCGCACGCGGACGTTCACAATAAGGAGAAAACCGCGAGCACGTCGCTGCTGGCAATGGCGAGCTTTGACACGCCGGTCGGGAAAAGGTCCCTCGCGGCTATGCTGCGCACTCTCACGATGGCCAATGGGCCTAGTCGCGAGTGTTAGGGGAAACCTCGTACGCGTAGGCCTACGGCAAGTGCGGCTCGTTGTGGTACGACCACTTCAAGCACTAGACACCGCTCTGGGCTTAGCGACACTACCGAAGCCAGCACTCAAGTAAACACGCCTGCCGGGGTGCCCAAGGCCACCCTAGGCAGGCTACAGTCCGCGAGTCCCAAAGGGGACGCGGACAAAGGAAGACAGGTGCTTACCTGGCGCCGACCACGGAGAAAAGAGCGCTCCCTCGACGCGCACGTACCGCGTGCTGTGCCCGCACGTGGCGCCATCTATCACCATGTGGTGTTAACAGAGCAGAAAAGCAAGAGTGTGTGGCCGTGTGGCGGAATTCCCGCGAAATGGTCGCGAGCGCGCCTCAGATCCCCACATCCTCCTCTCCTTATTCACCCTATATACCGGTCTGCAAAGGCAGCCAGTCGTCGCCCATGCATGCAAAGGCGTCATGCAATGGGCAACAGCAAACCTCAGCCTCACTCTGCAACTGCTGCTGAAGAAAAAAAATAAAACAACACAAGAATACACTTGAGAAATACAATGGCTCTGTGGAAGAGGGGTAACGAGAGTTCATGATGCTCACGCAAAAGCGCGTCCATGGCTCGGAGGGGCAGCGTCACGTAATGTTTGACCTGGGTGACTGGGTGGGTGCGAGAGTGCAAGGGGAGGGTTCTGGTTGAGGCCCTTATGCGAGGAACGGGCTCACCTTCGTCTCGTCGATGTTGACGACAGCCCTGCGAGTCCGACGAACGCCGCCTCGGTGGAGGTTCAGATGGACCTCGCTGCGACAGCCGGCCCTTCTGCTGGAATAATGGTCGCCAAATCCACTGGCTGCGAGGCGTCCTGCGGCGTCAGTCGAGTCGTGCACAGCGTCTGCGACAGCTGGCCTCGTGCAGGAGCCGTCATAGAAAGGCCAGCAGAGCTTATCAGCGACGGTCGAGAGCAGGGCGCAACCGGGCTGCCTAACGACCGCAGGTCTCCGAACACCTCCAGAGTGCAAAGTGGTGTAGGGCTCGGTGACTTCTTAAGTTGTTGCCACACGCACGCACACAGGTACACACACCTCCGATGGTCGGGTCTTTCCAAACGCGCACCGCAAAAGAAGCGCAGAGTGTCCTTTGTCCCTCTCCCCACGCTAAAGCACCAATTCACATTCCCCGCCTCCACTGAGAAGAAAAAAAAAGAAAACACGAAAAAAACATCAAGTAAACAACAAAACTCAAATGACAATCAGCAGTAGTAACTGGGCGGAACATACTTCTTTGCAAGCACTGGCTGTAAAGAAGTTAGCTAACTGAGACTAGACAGTAAAGAGGAAGGCCCTCGGTTTCGGAAATAAGCCCGCCGTCCGGCGCGAAATCACTAAGGTGACCGCTTCCTCAGATTATACCGTTGCGTGGTTCGAATGCGGTCCGCCGCGCCGGGTGTGCGCCGTTGCTTGCGCGAAGAGCCACTGGACGCTGGCGGAGGCTCGTCAGACCTTGACGCAAAGGCTTTCAGGTCTGCGATGTGGGCACGGCTGAGTTTTCCTGAAAGCGGGTCTTTCAGCAAGTACGCGAGTGGAGTCCAAGCTTTGTCCACTCGGTATGGACCAAGCCACTTCGGAGCGAGCGAAGTTGAGAAACCCTTGCTCGCGTTGCTAAGAGCGTGGTTGCGCTTTAGGACGAGGTCGCCTACCTTAAATGAAAGGTGGCGATGTTTTCGGTCGTACTGGGCCTTTCGCTCGGCCCTGGCCGATGCCAAACTCTGCCTCGCTCTACTGAGAGCTCGACAAAGCCTGTCCTGAAGTGTGGAAGCGTAAGCAGAACAGTCTGCCGGTTCTTCCTCGTCTCTGAGCTGACATTGCATGACACTGGTCACCGGATTTGCCAACTCCCTTCCGAAATTAAGGAAGGCGGGAGAGAAACCAGTAGAGCGACTCTCGGAGGTTCGGATTGCAAATGCGAGTTCACTCAATGGTCTGGCCAGTCCCTTTGACTTTCAGCAAAGGCCGCCAACATCGGTTTGAGTGTACGATTGGTTCGCTCCGTCAAATTGGACTGGGGATGGTAGGGCGAAGTGGTGCAGTGATCTATTCCTAGGGAACGGCACGTATCACCAAACACCCGAGCGGTGAAATACGACGCATTGTCTGTGATCAATCTTTTCGGAAAGCCGAACCGACAAAACACTTCCTGTAGCCTCTCTAGCACCGCTCGCGCTGTCACTTTCCGCAACGGAAACAGCTCCACCCATTTGGGAAAATGATCAACAACTATCATCAGATGTATGAACCCCCGCTTACTCCTGGGGAACGGCCCCATTAGATTGCAGGTGGCTACTTGCCACGGACGCTCATTGACAATCGGTTTCATCAAGCCGGGCGACTTGCCACCCCTTGATTTCACCATTTGACAGACGTGGCAGGAACGGCAATATCGAAAAATGTCACGCTTCACGCCAAGCCAAGTCACAACCTTGCTCAGTTTCGCAAAAACTTTAGAGCCACTTAGGTGACCGGCAATGGGCTCTTCATGAGAGGCTCGCAACAGTGCCGCTCTCAGACTTTTGGGCATAACCACCTTAACGGGTCGATGGACTCGTCGTCAGTGGCTATGTAGTTCAGCAGGAGCCCGTCATAGTCCAGCAAAATGAATCCACCAAGGACTCAGCGACACACGCTGTTTCAGCCCCCTAATCGCGCGCGCCGCATAACAAGCAGCGTAACGGCGCTCCGCGCCTCTCAAGACGGTTTAATGGCGCCCGCCGCAAAGCGAGCAGCGTATACAGCGCTCCGTCCCTTCGAGACTCGAAACGGATCACTCTGCTGAGCCCTTGGTAGCTCTTCACTGCCGAAAGCAACTCCCATTCTCCCGAATGGGGGAGTCTGGTATCGCCCCCACTCAGGACCGCAGCAACCGCCGCGTGCGCGGCGTCACGGGTTCGCTCTCGGCACGGTGGCCTTCGGAAAGTTCCCCTGCTCGGCCGTTACGCAGTGCGCCGCTTTTTCGCCCCCGACGCTTGCATGCGCTAAGGCACCGCGAGCGGCCGTCGCACCGAAATCCAGGTTCTCGGCAGACAACAGGGGCATGAGATAGCGCGTCGGCTACCACATAGGAGTGTATTCACCACAAAAAGGGGTGACGACACAGGCGAGCGCCGAAGGGCGCCCGTCGATAGAGGTGGTGGCCTCTTTGTGCAACGCGGCATGCCACGGAGCAGACATGTTGCGACGAGCCCGTATTGCGCAGGCGAACTGGCTCGCCAAGACTAACCAAAGGCTTAATGAGCCTTTGATACCGCATTGGGCGCCAGTATGGTGACCCCCCGGTCGGGAAAAAAGGTCCCTCGCGGCTATGCTGCGCACTCTCACGATGGCCAATAGGCCTGGTTGCGAGTGTTAGGGCAAACCTCGTACGCGTAGGCCTACGGCAAGTGCGGCCCGTTGTGGTACGACCACTTCAAGCACTAGGCACCGCTCTGGGCTTAGCGACGCTACCGAAGCCAGCACTCAGGTAAACACGCCTGCCGGGGTGCCCCAGGCCACCCCAGGCAGGCTACAGTCCGCGAGTCCCAAAGGGGACGCGGCCGAAGGAAAACACGTGCTTACCCGGCGCCGACCACAAAGAAAAGAGCGCTCCCTCGACACGCGCGTACCGCGTGTCGTGCCTGCACGTGGCGCCATCTATCGCCACGTGGTGTTAACAGAGCAGAAAAGCAAAAGGGTGTGGCCGTGTGGCAGAATGCCCGCGAAATGGTCGCGGGCGCGCCTCAGATCCCCACATGGCCAGAAGTTGCACTTCTCTTTGTCATTCAAGACGTGTCTTAACTTTGCATGAGAACACGTCTCCTTCACCACAGACTGGAAAACAGCACTGTTTTCTGACGAGTCTTTTACCAACATGCTGGGACCAACAACAACGTAAGTGGCACCCTGTCCATGCCCGCTTCGACCTCCTCTTCATGCAGACGCACAGCTGTTAATGTTTAGGCCATTATGTCCCGTGATGGGCTTGGCATTTTGCACCACATTGAGAGACTTCCGACAGCAGCGAAAATTTGCGACATCCTTGATTACGTCATGATACCATACCTGTTGAACGGGTTTTTTCTTATTGGGAACTTTCTGTTCCAGCTAGACCTGTTTCCTTTCAACACTGCTAAGGTTGTTGAAGAGATCTTCAAAATGCAAGGGGTGTGGTGCCTCAGGTGGATCCCCAAAGGGCAGACCTCAACATCATTGAGGCTGTATGGGGCAGAACGATGGTCAAGCTGTGCAAAAAAGCATTACACAGTTCATCTGTCGATGAGCTATTGAGCACTGTCGTAGAATGGATGAGCCTCCTAAAGGAACGCAGTTGCATTGACGATCTGTACGCGTCACTACCGTCAAGAATGCAGAATGTGATTGCCGTGTAAAGGGCCGTCACCTGCGACTAAGGTGTGGCGACTGCGTCATCTGCTTTCCTGCCCCGTCATTCAAGTTCTTGTCTCCTAAGGGGCGCTTAAACACTTTTTTAAGTAACCATGAAATGGACTAGTTAAGAGAGCCTATTGTCTCACGAAGTCAACACCGCAAGAATTTCAAGAATCTATCTAGTACGAGCAGAGCTGCTAAGATTTTTTACGCGCTGTAATCGCATTTTTTTTTTTCTTGTCTTGACAAAAACTTTGAAATCCAAGTGGGGGATTGGTGGGGGGATGGCATGGGCAAAAGAAATAGGTCACGCGTGCCTCGTAACTTTGAGCACTTATTCTTTTTTTTTTCTTCAAATACACAGCTTTTTCAGCTTTATAGCACCCATGCGTGAACAAGTCACTGCCTTCCATGGCGATTTTTGTAACGAGTTAGCGCACCATGTTCAAAGCCAATGGATGATAGAAGGCCTTGTACGAGTGATTTTGAGCTTTCTCCTTCATTTGCTGAGAGAAAGGGAAGCAATTTTCAGCTGACTTGGATGATTTCTTGTGCACTTTAGGCCGTGTGCTGTGCTATAAGTTTTCACTCGCGTGATCTCGAAAGCCTCAACTACAGATCGGCAGCAATTCCTGATCATACTGAAAAAGTGTTGTAGGATCCCTTTAAAATTACCGGTGCCGACGCGCCATCGATTCAGCAAATGTTTGTCAGCTTTGGGTTCGCAGCCAAGCTCCATCGACAAACTTACCGGCCAGAATAGGAAAAATTTCCATGTAGTTGATTTTGATGTTATGCATATTAGTGTAATTACATTTTGTTTTATTCTTGCCTTCTTTTATATATTTTAAATGAAGTCAGTGTGTGTTATCTGTATTTTTATTCATGTAACTATTTTGGATATGGCTTGTTCACTGTGTTATTTGGTTTGTATTCCAGTAAAGAAAGGAAGAAAAAAAAAGGGAAAATGCGACATTACTTGCGGTATTTTACTGTTTCTAATTTCCTTGACTGTGAGAAAGTGTCTTTTTTCGTGGGCATTTTAAGCTACACATAATTGTTATTACACAAAAATAAAAAAATGAAAAAGCAGTGCAGCTTTTGTTTTCCCTTAAATATCAGTAGCCATTTTTTATTTTAGCGGTATTTTGCTCTTTGTTGATGACCACACAATTATTTGGAAAGCCAGGTAAGTTTATTATTCGAGGACACTGCACGGGATCTCGCATTGATGTATTTATGAGAAGCGGTTCCTGCCTCCGTCTTTGGTGAATTGGCTGAAGAGTGGTATATGCTCATAACTAGTGTTATTAAAATGTATTATCTGTGTAGTTGTTGTAAACTGCCACGTTCATTGAAATACTGCTAGAAATCACCGAAACGGTATCAACAGCTACGCTTAGGCATTGGTTACACAGCTCTGCAAAAAATGTTTTCTGTAAGTAGTACTGCACGGCCCGCGCCGTTGCCGGCTCTCCCTTTTCTCTAGAAGCATAACACTATGGGAAAGTACCCAATTCAAGTAATACAGCACTTGCATGCTAATTCTTGAGCAAAGTTATTTGATAAAATTTGCACGAGGTCTAGTTGGAGGTGAGGTCGCTGTATTGTGCTAGAATTTTTCTTCAGTAAAGATGAAATCAGCGAGCAAAAAGGAAGGGAAAAGATAGTGCTCTATAGAGAAAAGCGAGGGTGGAAGCAAGCATGTGGGAATGATGTATATTCGCAGGATTGGCTACACTTTCTCCTGATAACTCGAAAACATGCCACCATCATTGCTCCTCTGCAACCCGGCAGTGCACTCGGCCTTGCGCTCGTGTGCTGTAGGTCATACTTTCCGCAGGAGTACTCCCTTGGGGTGGAGGAAGAAAACGTTATTGTTAGTCTTGTTCTGGGAAAGACGTCAACTTCTGGCTGTCTTATTGTTACGTCTACGAGGGGTTTATTCGAAGCAGACGTAACGGTCGACTCGACGGTGTACCGCAGTGAACGCGCAGCAGCGAGCTCTTGCCACCAACCGAACGTCCTCTTCTTCTCCTACCACCATGTTCCCCGCTACACAGGTGCACATACCTAAATTACACATGTGGTAACATTTCCCTCCGTGCAAACGAAGCCCACTGGGCGAGTCAAACAGTCTCTCGAGGAATAAAGCGCTTCAAACGTGCAACATGGACAAGTTCAGTTTTTGCAGACCGTCGGCCGTTTGAATGGAGACGCGCTATGCGGTAAACTAAATCACTGATACGGTCTACAACAAAATAAGGTCCCGCATAGTGCGCTAGCAGTTTCTCGCTCAAACCGCGTTTTCTCGTTGGTGTCCACAGCAACACTAGGTCGCCGCGATTGTACGTCACGTGTCAAAGTCGGCGGTCAAAATGTGCGTTCGAACGGTCTTGCGAAGCAAGAGTGCGCAAATAAGCAAGGCGTCTAGCTTCTACTGCCCGATAGATGATCTCGGATACGCAGGGATCATGGTGGTCCAAACACGGGAAGATGGTATTCAGGGTATGACGAGGTGGTCGAGCATATAAAAGAAAGAAAGGACTGTAGCGGGTAGTTTCATGCTGAGCGGTGTTGAATGCATATGTGATAAAGGGTAGAATACTGTCCCAGTCCTTGTGATCAGATGCAACATACGTAGACAGCATGTTCGAGAGAGTTCTGTTCGTTCGTTCAGTTAGACCGTTCGTTTGGGGATGGTATGGTGTAGAGTGCCGAAACCTTGAAGCACAGAAATGAAGCATCTCTTTCATCACGTCTGCTGTGAATTGTCGGCCACGGTTGCTGATTACAATTTTGGGAGGTCCACGTCGAAGAATCACAAAACGTAGCATGAAGAAAGACACATCGGCTGCAGTTGCCGATGGTATGGCAGCTGTCTCGCAGTACCGTGTTAAATGGTCGGTGCAAACGACTATCCAGCGATTTCCATCAGAAGACCGGGGAAAGGGTCCAAGGAGGTCAATCCCAACTTGCTCGAATGGAGTTCTAGGGGGCGGCATTGGATGTAATCTCCTAAAGGAGCACTTGTTGGGCGCTTATGACGTTGACACTCGTTACAGCTAGACACGTATTGTTCCGTCGTCTGGCGCATTTTGGGCCAGTAGAATCTTTCTTGAAGACGGCAAAGAGTTTTTGCTGTGCCTAGATGACCGGATGTTGGGTCATCATGCATAGCCTGCAAGACATAAACGCGAAGACCCTTTGGAACCACCAGAAGATATCGTGAGCCGGTGTTGATGTAGTTCTTTTTGTAAACTAGCCCGTCTCGGATGCAGAAGCGCGTAGGCGATGATTTTGGTTTGGTAGCAAGAAGCTGTTGTATGGTGCATGCTGTCCCTTTGTTGCCCGTCTTTAAAGGTCTTGTTATCGGGAAATGGTTGGTCGAGTGATGCAATGTAGGTATCGAAGGTGTCCGCGTCACATTTCATCGTTGGAAGCGGTAGTCGCGAAAGACAATCTGCGTCAGCGTGACGTCGGCCGCTTTTATAGGAAACCGTGAAGTCATATTCTTGTAGACGAAGTGCCCAGCGCGCCAGCCGACCAGATGGGTCACGCAGATTGACCAACCAGCAGAGAGAATGATGATCTGTCACGACGGTAAAGGGGCGTCCGTACAAGTAGGATCGGAAGCGCTGCACTGCGAAGACTACTGCAAAGCATTCTTGCTCTGTGACAGTGTAGTTACGCTCGGACTTGCTGAGCGAGCGACTTGCATATGCTACGACGTGTTCTTGATTATCCAAGCGTTGAACCAGGACAGCACCTACACCAATACCACTGGCGTCTGTGTGAATCTCAGTGGGAGCGAGAGGATTGAAGTGTCGAAGAATCGGATGGGACGTCAAAAGAAACTTTAACCCCGAAAAAGCCGACTTGCATTCCGGGGTCCAGTCAAACTGCGCACCTTTCTAAAGCAGACACGTGAGCGGGTATGCGATATTGGTAAAGCCAGGAATGAATCGGCGAAAGTATGAACAAAGCCCCAAAAAGCTGCGCAGTTCTTTCACCGAGTTTGGCTGCTTAAATGCCTCCACTGCGGACGTCTTGGCGGGATTCGGTCGTATGCCTTCTTTGTTTACTAAGTGTCCAAGGACGAGTGTTTGGCGCTCTCCAAAACAACATTTCTTTGAGTTGAGCACCAAGCGTGCTTTGCTTAGGCAGTCCAGTACGAGGCCAAGGCGTGTGTTGTGCTCACAAAAGGTGCGCCCAAAAATCACAACGTCGTCCAAGTAACACATACACACTTCCCACTTCAATCCACGCAGAATGTTGTCCATAAATCACTCAAAGGTCGCGGGCGCGTTGCAGAGTCCGTAACTGCATCACATTGAATTCGAGTAGTCCATCTGTTGTAACAAATGCCGTTTTCTCCTTGTCTTCCTCGTGCATTGGAATCTGCCAGTAGCCTGGCCTCAGATCCACAGACGAAAAGTAAGAGGCCGATGATAGACAGTCGATAGCATCATCAATCCGCGGGAGTGGGTATACGTCTTTTTTAGTGATGGCGTTGAGACGGCGGTAGTCAACACAAAATCGCCATGTCCCATCCTTCTTCTTCACTAGAATTACTGGAGCGGCCCACGGACTACATGATTCTTGAATTACATTTTGCTTGAGCATCTCGCAAACCTGTTCATTGATCACTGCGCGTTCCGAAGGCGATACACGATATGGTTTCTGTCAGAGAGGTCCGTGAGATGTCGTGTCGATTCAATGCTTTATACGATAAGCAGGGAATGACGGTGAATCATGCTAAGCAAAATCGAAAATACCGGCATGTTTGCGCAGAATGCTCGTCAGTTCATTATGTTCCTTGGTGCTGAGTGACTTATCAATCATAGCCATAATGGTGGTGTCCCTGGCGTGCAGATTATCGCAATGGGTCTTATCCGAGGAATCATTGCTTTCTGCGAGGGTGGCAAGCGAGAATACTTGGTGTTCATGAATCTCTGCAAGTTTCAGACCCTTCAGCAGCACTGTAGGTTCACTAGAGCAGTTAATCATCCATAAACTAGTATGCCCTTGCGCAATCGATAGTGTACAGTAGGGTATTAAAACTGTCTTCTTTATGCAACTGAGATGCACGGGCTCCACAGTTGCGTCAAATGTTTTCTCGCTTGCAGGTGAACAGACAACAGAGACACATTTTGCAGACAACGGTGGCACAGTTTTGTCCACAGACACGCAAAGAACACTTTCTTGAGAGGGCGAGTTTTCCATGAACGAAACTGGGATATCAGAATCTACTGTAATTTGTTCTGTGCGGCAATCGACAGTAGCACCACATAGCTTCAAGAAATCGAGTCCCAGAATAACGTCATGCGTAGTATGAGGGAGAACAGCAAACTCTGCGACAAAGTTCTGGCACGCCAAACTAACAGTCACAGTGCAGACACCAACAGGTTGTAACACCTCTCCGCTCACTCCACGAAACGTATCAGGACGGTCCCAACGAAACATAACCTTTCGTCCAAGAAGGCGGGTGAAAACTAAACTCATCACTGACACGGTTGCACCTGTGTCCACCAACGCCATCGTTGGTACACCATCGATAAGCACTCGAACCTTATTTCTAAGCATGGAAGCTAGCGGAGGTATATCTGTTGAAATCGAAGACTGTCCGGCGACCTCATCTCCAACGGCCGCGCCGGCTAGTTTTTCGTAGGAGGCGAGGAGTGGTGGCGCCGAGGAGACGGTGATCGGTTGGCGCGAGGGGCAGGTGGTGGTGTCACACTGCGGTCAGAGGCCGGAGATTGGTTTTGTAGTGGTCCTGGGATCTCGTAAGACGCGCTTTCCGGAAATGTCGGTGCTCGGGTAACGCCAGAACGGTTAAATCTCGGTGATCGGTCATATCTTGGCGGCTGCCGGTAGTTGCAATACCTGGCAATGTGTCCTTCGAAGCCACAGTTGTAGCAGACTGGTAGAGGACGCTCGCTGAACCAATGCTGAGACCGCTCAGCTGTGAAGGGTCGGTGACGAGCTTGCTGAGCGGGGGCTGCCCACCTCTGTGTGGCGGGGCCGTGCCGAAGGCGTTGGCCATATCGCTGGTCGGCCGCGAATGAGTCACGATGTGGCCGCCGATTTCCAGTTTCGCTGATGTCTGCCACACATACCGATGGTGGCAAAGGAGCTGATGGTGCCGCCGTGTAGTAGGATGGATTGGTAGGTGGATGAGGAATGGTTTCGTCAACCCTACCACCTTGTCGCCACAGCTCTTCACGCACAATTGCCCGAATAGTAGCGGCAAGGTCGGTGGGCGGGCTCACGTCGACGCTGGCAACCGTTGTCACATTTGCCAGCCTACCAAATTTCAGGGCGATGCGACGAGTCTTCAATTTTTCAAACGTGCGGCAGTGATGTTGGACGTCGGAGGCAGAGGTGAGGTCATCCCTGCCTATCAGAAAATTGTAAACGTCTTCCGCTATGCCTTTCAATAGGTGTCCTACCCTGTCTTCTTCAGACATCTGCGGGTTTATAATCTTGCAAAGCTTAAGAACGTCCTCTATATAAGCAGTGCAGGTTTCTCCAGGAGTCTGGGCTCTTCCAGCAAGAGTCCGTTCCGCGCTTTTCCTTTTTGAGTTGGAGTCACCAAAACACTTCTTGAGTTCTTGAGCAAAAAGAGCCCTTGTTGTCAAGGACTCTTCATGGTTTTCATACCACATCAGGGCAGTGTCCGTGAGAAACAGCGCGACGTTTTCCAGCTGATCGATAGAGTTCCAGTGGTTGTACCGGCTCACCCTTTTGTAGTGCGTTAGCCACGCGTCCACATCTTCTTCTGCCATTCCCGCGAACGGGCGGGGTTCCATGTAGTGATGCCTAGGTGTAGCCAGTGTAGATTGGCGCGAAGTGGAGGCGGTTGATTCCTGACCTTCGCTCTGGGCCATGACGACTGTTGTCGGCGGCAGACCGGCGAGACGACGGCTCCGGCGAACTCCGAACAGCTGTGGCTCCGTGGTACGTCGACGTGTCGTACCCCGCACCTCTACCGCTCTGTTACGTCTATGAGGGGTTTATTCGAAGCAGACGTAACGGTCGACTTGACGGTATACCGCAGTGAACGCGCAGCAGCGAGCTCTTGCCACCAACTGAACGTCCTCTTCTTCTCCTACCACCTTGTTCCCCGCTACACAGGTGCACATACCTAAATTACACATGTGGATAACATTATTTCATAATAGAATGGCAGCACAATCACATGGATGGAAAGAAAGGGCACATGAGACACAGCGCTGTGTTTTATGTACCTTCTTTTCCTGTCCTTGTGTGGTTGTGCTGCCGTTTCATTATGAAGTATGAATGACTTGCCCAAGTTTTTCTCTTGTCTTATTTCGCCTGTGACAGGGGTGGAGGTACAGTAAAACGTCATTATTTTGAACTCTGTTATTTTGAAATCCCATATAATCCGAAGAATTTTTACGGTTCCATATTTTGGGATGTAAGTTTGTGTGGACAATATGAAGCAGCGACAGGCACCGATCTGGTCAACTTAAAAACTTTTGGTGCCCTGTGCCAGCTCCATAGTCCGATTTTGCCGGAAATGCACGGAAACGACGGCCTTTAATAGCCACAAGGCAATGCAACATAGCTCTACTAATGAATGGCAGCTGAAGCATCCCAGCTTCTTTACTTCCAGCGTAAAATAGAAATAAAAATAAACAGTCTCGTGGTCAACCGAAACGTTCGCCTGCAAAAAACGAAATGTGCTTCAGTGTACTGCAGCACAGTGCGAGCAGCATATTAACGCGATAACGTTAAAGAGCTCGTGTGGCAGAAAACCCGCTGCTGGCGTCGGCCCTGTTGGTTGTGAGCAAAAAATCGTCTGTGCATCCGTGAGCGAATAATCAAGTTTTGCATGTTTCTTGCAGCATCAGAAGGTCATCAGTTCACCTATTCTTTTTGGGATTGTAAAGAAATTAAAAGTCCCTCCTTAAACAACAATGTGGAACCACTGGTATCCACACACACTAACTAGGTGATGTTAACTAGACCTAACTAGACCTGCATGAACGTTTTGCCTATCTAAGAACACAGAACTCCAGGGTACTTGCAAGTGCATGCAATTGGGACACCCATCGACGTCTTTGCCAAACTCAATCCACGCTAACTTGAACTTTACAGCTGACGTCACATTAAGCAGTCTTTTTATAGGACGCAGATCGTAAATGGCAAAAATGCCGATGAGTGCCTGTTGCACGTGCTCGCAGTTGCCTTAAAGTTTCTCCTTCCTCGATAGGCAAAACGTCTATGCACGTCCACTCGGGCGTATTTTATAGTTAGTGCGTGTACCGCATTGTCGTGGTAAAGGGAGCTTTTCAACACCCGTCTATTAGAGGACAGTTTGGCGGATTTTGTGATGGAGGTGAACCTCCAATTGGTGGTTGCTCCAGCTATTTGCACTTTGCACTGCAGGCGGAGTTCTTGCCAGCAACACCTACTTCGAAAATAAATTCGATTTTCGCCAGCCAAAGCACATCGTGAGATTAGTCATACTGGCCATACCTAAATTCCTAATTATACCAGAAGGAATGTGGGAATGGTCACATCATGACGTGCTGAGACAGCAAGGAGCAGGCAACATGCTGCCCCTGTGTCATTATTGTGTTGCAGTGAAAATGTCTTGTTTTCCGCAGGTGGCAATTTCGGTTGATCACATCACCATCTTTTTCTTTTTTTTTTGGTGGCAGTAGCAAGGTTCATCGTTCCTCCGTGTTTATGACAACATTAAGACCAGGCATTGCTGGAAAACATAACCCTTGGAGCCGCAAACTAGCCGGCACAGCAAACGATGAGCACTGATATTACATTGAACAGTGCCAAGTTCCTTGCATCCCACTTTTTGAATCTTCTGTTACTTCAAAAGCCCACTAATTGGAAGATTTTTCGCGGCCCCAGTGACTTCGAATTGACGGGGTTTTACTGTACTATTGTGGGCAATAGGAGTTCAAACACGCGAGCGCGTAGAAAATAGCCTCGAACCCTACATTAGTCGATTCTCAGCGGCAGCTGTCGGAAACAAAGGGGAAAGGGCGCCGCACTTCGGATAGCTGCTGACACTCCCGTCTCGATATCGTAGGAGCAAAACGGCTTAAAAAGAAATTCGTAGTTTTCATATCATACACCCGGGCATTCCGTAGCACGCCCTCTCCAGAGAGGTTTTCGCTGCGGTGACTACACTCAACAAAGCACTTGCCTCACGGCCCTTGGACGCAAGGGTATGAACGAGTGAGGCACTTGTGCTAATGCCATACATGTCCACCATAGTTTTTTATTATCACCAACTTTTGTCATCTATTCACACCACACACACCTTTCACGGCATGGTCATGATTTTATTACTTGTATGTTTTTACCTGCCTTACCGCGAGGAATTTTATGGCCTTTATACAGCCGCTTATCACAATCATTGTCCATATCTTTAGTAAGGTGAACTGGCACTCTTTGGCCGTGAAATGGCCCTTGCGCCACAAAACATCAAACATCATCATCATCATGTTAAAGAACCCCGGGTGGTCGAAATTTCCGGAGCCCTTCACTACGACGTCTCTCATAATCATATGGTGGTTTTGGGACATTAAACACCACATATCAATCGATCAATCACCAATCGATCGCATGAGGCAAAGAGCCAGGCCTCATTCTTTAAATAATGATGGTTTCCTGCGCTGCTGCAGTGCAAGTAGTAATACAAAAAAGCGTGTGCTTTGCTACTGGCTTTTAAATCATGTGGTACAGATCATGGACTGCCCTTGGCTGTTGCACACCTGTATATGCTGTGAAGCCTATCAGTGTTTCGCCAAGCAGCACAGCTATATAACGCTTTTCTCGTGTGTTTATATTTGTTGTGGATTGAAAAAGCCGTAGCTCGTGCGATAGCCAGTTGTGGCGTTGCGCTCTGTAGGAATGGACTACGAGCAGCTGGTCTGATTTGCGGCAATTCTTGAAAAATTCATCATAAATCTTTTACAGCCATCAGCCCGAAAGTTCGTGATGCGGCAATAGATGCCATCTGCGCCAATCTTGCGGGGTGAAGGGGGCGGACAGTGAGGGAAGTTAGCGGGGATGACATTGCGGCTATGTACAATGGGGCGTGGCGCAAATGCGGCCACAATAGCCACAGAACATCGATGTTTCGTGCAGCGTCTTATCGATGTGCAGTTCGTAAGGGTCACTGCCATCGCACATTTCAATCTTAGCTCGGTAATGTACCCTAGTTAGATTAATGATCTTTTAAGATTGCCAACTTTTTCAAAAATCCCCCTCCAAATGTCCATTGGTCTAATGTAAAAATATTTCACTACTACGAATTTTAGAATGCCGAATGTTTCGGAATAACATATCAAATTTTATCCATCCTATATCTCCACAACACTTCACTATTCACTTTTAAAAATCGCTAATCATTAAAATAGTTATATAAAAAGTTACTGTGGCTGTAAAAATGATGCCCAGATTCGTAGCTGCCACTATCATCATCATCATCAGAACGCCTATGTTTTTCTCTATGTGCACGCCCTGTTCAAATGGACGATAGCCGTATTGCCATCGCCTTGTTTTTCGAGTCAGGCTTTGCCTTGTTGTCTTTGTTTTCGTCAGGCAGCTTTACCTGTGCACTTGTTACATGGCTATTTTCTAGCCTTTTGATTGGTGGTAGAATCATCAACATGACCTCTGGATCAAACACTACGGCAATGACTAAGCATGCACATGAACTTAGCTAAAGACCGATAAGATTAATACCGTTTGTCATAAGGAAACGGTGAACAGAACAACGCTGAAACAGTGTGGGTGAGCCAACGGGAAAAATCGGTATTTAACAGCGATGCTTTGCAATGTGAACAAGAATGTGCACGCTTAAGAGTTTGTCTTTCAGCAGTCGAGCTGCTAACGTCAAGATAGATCACACTCTTCCTCAAATAAACGAGCACTGGTTCCATAATATTTTGTTTGTTGTTTCACAGTTATTAGGGCCGATTGTATACAAGGCACACATAAGTGATTCATGTTGTCATGTTTACAACTATTCTGCAAATTTTTTCAACTTTCACTACAACTTTTCAAATTAACGAATGATTTTTAGTGGCTTCTTTAGATTCTTGTATCGAGATGGCACTCTATCAAGCTTAGAGAATTCAGAAATGCTTTGAACATATGAAAGAATACAGAATTATTAAGCTGAACACCAATATTTACAGGCGTTGTTTTTCATAGCTTGAGATTGAAGAGCGAAATGACTTTAACATTTTATTTGTGTTATTATATTGTGTGGACGCTTGAGGGTGTTGCACTTTGACGAGTCGTATGGTGGCGATTTTCCTAAGCCATAGGCATGGAATTGAGTAAGCTAGGCACAAAACAGGCTAATTTGATTCTCTGGGCTCAAGCGCCTAAAATTTGTTCTAATCCACAGCATTCAGAGGCTGTTTAGTATCTATTCGATCGATTGAATGGGGCATCTGCCCATTCTATTGTAATGACCATCACAATGAGCTTTTATAAAACAAAAATTATCGCTTCTTGCATTCATGGCTTCTTGCATTAGAAGGCATTGTTAATCGTTGGTGGTCATAGAGGCAGAGAATGACGTCAAAAAAGTTTGCTGTGCAAAAGCTAGTTAGTCTTTGTGCAGCTTTTTATTTTCCCCTCTCTCTGTCATTCTATCAGTGAAGGAACGCCTGGGAAGTAAGCGAACTTGCTCGCAGCATAGAAAATCTGCATGCAGGACTCGCCATGGTCTATGATATTTTCGTTGGGAATAAAATGCAACAGTGCATGTGCGCGTGCATCTCTCATGTGCTTTAGAATGCCTGCTTCATGTTCTCTTTTGCTTCGTTTGGGCCATATTTTTACCATGACTATGTCGAAACTGTTCTACATCAAAGTAGGAGTTTTTAGAAAATGTTCACTGTATTTGGGCACAGTTTCAATGGGTAGTGATATAGGAAAATTATAACGGAACCAAAATATGGTCATTCCAATTGATACATCATTGTAGTTATATGGTTATAGGGGGTTCAACTGTAATCAAATTTTAGTATGAATCAAATTTTGTGGCAAACACGAATATAAAAATATTTTAAAGGTCAAATAATTGCCTCTACATACTCATTATGCATAATTACATTAATTTAGTTGAAATTTACTCCTAGTTACTTGTAATTAGTTCTACTCCTGAAGTTTGGCAGAAGCCCATCTGGGCCTAGTTATTCAGCATACTTTTATTGGTCTCAATTTGATAAAGATTTGATTTTGATTTTGATTTGAAATCTTGAAATGATGAAGCTACTTGTCATCATGAATGACAGGGAAAGCAAACACAGACACAGGAAAGGAGGCTTCCTTCCTATGTGTCTTTTAGCATGACACCATTTGATTTGGAAGTGCTGTAAATGGTGAAACTGCGATCTATGTGCCCCAGCCACGCGGAGGCCTGCCTGCCTCGTTTCAGGGAGAGTCCTGCCCTGCAGCAGAGCTCCTGTGCAGAGGGGCATGCCCCCTCCGTGCCAGCCAAGTGGCAGCGGCTGCCCTTGTTCGGGTGCCTGTCGCCCCAGTCAGGGGACTCTCACGTTACCTTCTACCCTGGTGGTGCCATCTGGGCTGCCGCCTGGTGTCCCTTACCACCAGACCACAAGGTCAGTAGCATGCTTCACCGGATCTTTCATAAATTACATTATAGTAATTGAGAGGATACCTATGAAATGAGAACATGACAGTGCTTCCTTCGTCCATGTTTTAAAATGGGGTCTGTATTTGCATGACTTTTGGTACAATCAAACAGTAATCGACAGCAATCATACAACTGTCACATTGATTTGTTTGATGTCCTTTAACAGTTGCCCGTAATCGTCATCCTCTTCTTGTCCCAGTAGTGGCACACTAGCCCTGTGGCCGGAGTATAAGGTCAAGATGGCATCCGCCATTAAATATGACATGTGTACTTGGTCAATGCACATACTTCCCAACGTGATGAAGAACAATCAGCTAGTAGGCACATTGTAGTTAGTGCTTTACCACCAATGTTCTTGGTGATTCTCACTGCCTCTCTCCACAGCTTGTCGGGCATTGCAACTCAGGAGGTGAGAGGCAGTGGCGTATACTCGCTAAGGCAGGGCTTCCCCTTCGGCTTTTTCCTTACCCCGTTGTTGGAGGGAACCATCAGAGACGGGGAGCATCACAAGAGCACAGAAAGTCACTCCCTCAGCAGTGCATTCTTGGAGGGGTCACTTGTGCTCACGACAAAATATTTCAGGTGCAGTTGAGCACAAAAAAAAAAAAAGAGAAGACGAGATAGGAAGCCAGACTTTAAAATATAGTTTATTTTTCGCACATCACTCAAGCATACCTATTAAGTCAATGCTCATTATGACGAACTTGCGTAACTTTCGGAAACAATGGGACATTATTCAACCTAAGCTTGGCCTGTTTATGAAATCAACAATTCCAACTTCGCTTTAGCAAACCGGGATACAATGTACTGTTGTTTACAGTGGACAAAATCAGTGACATTTTTAGAGGCGAAGCTTCTAAAGCCGTAGGTTTGTCCTTCTTAGCTCGTATGTGACCGCCTAGTTCGTTTACTCACTCAGCAGGTGCGGACGGACGAACAGATAGACGGTTCACGGTTTACCAATAAAGCTCTCTGAAGCTCGCCCCACCTATCATCATTCACTCTGTGAATATTCTGCGATTTTTTTTGTTGGAATGGGCTGCATAAAGTAAGCTTTATCTGCGTATGTGGGCTGACAATAAACTTGGTCAAGCCGCTTTCTGCACCCTAAGGCAGCAATAATTTTAAATTGTGCATTACCAATGGAGGCGGAAATGTTGTAGGCCCGTCTGCTCAGATTTTGGTGCATGTTAAAGAATCCCAGGTGGTCAAAATTTCCAAAGCCCTACGCTACGTCTTTCATAATCATATGGTGGTTTCAGGACAATAAATCCCACATATCAACCAAATCATCAATCATAAATTTTAAATTGTAGCTGGAAACATTTGTGGCTTCCGGCCGAGCCAAGCCTCTAGCCAACCTAGTCTGAGGCGCATTGGTCGTGCCTATGGTTCAAGTGCATTCGCCAACATTTTATCACAATTTTCTTCTCTAGTTCAATGTATATTGTGAGGACTCGGCAACGTAGACAAGGCGGCGATAAGGCGAAAAACGACTTTAATAATTAGGAGCTACGACATCAATGCAGTCATGGAGCATGCGCTCGCGTAGGAACAACTACGAAACGGTGTCAAGAGTTGATCAACATGTAGCACAGGGCTGCCAGATTACTTGCTGTCTCACACCCAACCCCCCCCCCCCCCCCTTTTTTTTTGTAAAATGCACGATTGGCTTTTTACATCACATCCCACCCCCGTTTTTTTTTTTTTTTTTTTGTCTCATAGTCTTGCAGTCACCAAAACATCTAAATGGTCTGCGAATCCTGGAACAATGTGGTTTTCATTCTTGAGGCTCTTCATCTTGGTCTAAAGCTTGGCCTATTGACGTGCCTTGATGTTGTCCCGACGTTTCTGGTGACACTCTATCTGAGGTTACTTGATGTTCTCAGTGTTTGAATCCCACTTCTTGCGCCTCTTCTGCTGCCGCTTCTCGCACAACTTCAGCGATGCCTTTCTCAAAGTATAGTCACCTCTGACCTTGATCTATTCTTCTTTGTACTGAGAGCAGTGGCATTTTCGCGTCTCCGGAGCACCTTTTGCATGGCGCATTTCACATTCCTTAAGGTGCTTCACCTTTTCTGCCTTCATTTCCGGTTGATGAACAACCTCCTTTTCGATGTAAGGCTGCGCATTTGTACTAGATGATGGGTCGGTCAATTCAAGCTTACTGCAGATGATGTAGCTGTCACGGTAGAAGGCAGCTGCACCCTGTGGTGCCTTTTGTTGTTTCTGGGTTGCTTGTAGCAGCTAGGCTTTCTTGACTGAGCTTGTGTTGCTTATTCTGGGTTGGCTTAGCAGCTGACTTGGTGGCTTGTTTGTTGTTCTTGCGCTTACATTCTGCAGGTCTTTTACCTCGAAGAGTCTCAATCTTATGCCTGAGGCGCTGTCAAAGCTTATCCAGGGAACTGACAAGTTGCCATGGCGCATATACTTGTATTGGCGTCCCGTTGTTTCTTTGTTTTCAATTCTTTGGCGTGCACCAGCCTGCTTGCTACCTGCTACAGTCCTTGTTCTAGCTGTGCAGGCTTGGTGACTGAGCCCTGAGCATGAAACACTTGGCATTGACGCTCTATAAAATTGCGATCCTTTTGCCACGTCTACATGGTTGATTGGCGTATGGCGTTGCATCCGGCACAAGCTCAATGGCGTGTTCTGTCCCTTTGCATAGGCCCAAGTCATTGTCATCAGTAGCGAAGAGGTCAATATGCTGACGCAAGACGTGTTGAACTGCCATATCTTCTTTTTGCAGCTGTGGACCTATTTGAGCGTCACGTAGCTTGTCCAACCTAGCATCATTTGTGCAAAGTGTTGCTGTCTTTGGTTGAAGTGGCTGCTTTCTAGGCAAAACTTCATTGTGTTTGAGAGATAACCACATGGGCTGGTTTTTGTCCGGCAACTGCAAAAACTGCAAGCAGCCTGTGGGAGACACAGCTTGCTTAAAATGAGACACAGGGCTGCTTGACAGCACAATGGCATTGAACATCCGTGGTAGCACCTTTTCCAGGCGTCGCATGACAATACCCGTCCTACGGTGGTGGATTTCTGTTGGATGAGGCGGTCGGACAAGGAGCTCAGTGCAGGCGGCCTCAAACCAGTCTTTTTTGAGGATTAAAGGCAAGGGGTTTCTAGCCAGGACTAGAACTTCAAGTACTGCTGAAATAGGCCCCCACAGCGATACGAGTACATAATGTACCAGCTGGCATGACGATACCGCCACCTACAACAGATATGGGAGTTTTGATCCATGGTAGGAGGTTAGCAAATTCAATGATGTCTAGCGATAGTATGGTGCGCTTTGAAAAACTGTCCGGAAATGCGTCTACAGTGCCTATAAGTGGAAAGTCTGCTTGAATCACAGCGCACACCACAAGAGATCCTTCAAATGGTTCTGAAGGTTGAAGGCACGCCAGGAAGAGAAAACTTGTTTGCTGGCTAAGTAGCGGGGCACTGGTTCTCGAGCAGGGGCACTTCGATGCAAGTTGACCTGGTTGGCGACACTTGTAACATATGGCTTTGCTTATCTTCCCTGGGGGCATAGGCAGGTGCGCCATTTTGGGAAATAATTGCAAGATAATGAGTGTCTTGTTGATCTAAGGGTAGCGAAGAAATTCTACATGAAACTGGTGACTGAGCCAGATTGATTGGTGAAGAAGATCTGTCACCCGTAATACTATTCTGCTGCACAGGCACGGGAGGCGCTTGTGACATTGATGTTTCGGCTGTGATGGGAGGCTGGCTCGGAAAAGCAAGGGCATGCTCTATAGTTTGGTCAAGTTGGGTGGCGAAGGCAAGAAATGCACTCACAGTTGGTGGTTGTTGTGCAGCGATAGTTGTTGCCAAGTGTGCGTCGCACACACCCTGTAAGGCATAATTATAATATGCACTGAAGATCTGTTAATTGAATCGGACATCTTGAAATTTCGCCGTTTCGCCAAAGAGTAGTCAACAAGGCTCTCACTGGGTGACTGTACGCGTCTAGTGACTATATGCTGCCACTGCAAAAGCATAATTTTCTCCAAACTGGTTCTCAAACGCAGCTTTGAAATTCTCCCACATGTCCAACTGGTTTCCTGCCACGGTTGTCCAATCTGCAGCAGTGCCACGTAGCTTACCAGGCGCTATGGCTAGGAGAGTAGATGGTGTCCATGACGCTAAGCCTTGAGTACGCTCGCCCTAATCCGTGCACGGTTCCGCAGTGTCGGCATCACTATCGGCTGTAATTAAACTATCGCAATAGATGTCCCACCCGCTCTTCCAGGTCGGAGTTGACGACGTGCTACCACAAACCATCGCCGCAGTTGGGAAGCTTCAGGCTCGGCATTGGGCCCGACGTCGATGTAGTCGGCCTTGCGAAAACAGTTTCGCATGCATGTAGTCGTCACCACCGCCCACGAAATATTCACCATCTCCACAGCTGAATACCGGGACGCCCGAAGCGGCAAGTTGGCTCCCAGGTGGTCAACAGCTATGAGCAAGCGCTCCGCAACGCGGCACCTAACACGCGGATTACGCTGAAGCCAAGCGGTCGCACTTTCGACGTTCTGTTGAGTGGCAGGAAAAAGCATGCTAGTCCTCCCTTCGGCCGTCATGACCACACACGCACACCAAGAGCGAGCAAGTCGCGCACACGCGACACGCGTGCCAGATCGTGTGGAACAGCTCTGGGCCCAATTCCAGTCAGAAAACGAAACAAATTCGAGCCAGCGTGGTGGGCATCGCAGAGCGGTGTAGACGGGCGAAGGGGTTGTTATCTAGAGAGGAGAGCAGACTTGCGAGAGAAGGGCAAGAAGTTGTGATAAAGAAAGGAGAGGATGCGGCGGGAGGGCGACCTTGGAAACCAAAACACACGGGAAGGAGGCAGGTTGTAGCTTACTTGGAAAGGGTGCATGGCCGCCTGAATTGGTGCGCGCAGCGGTGTTCGAAAAATCGGCGGCTGTGGTCAAAAAATCGTTTTGTGGCGCCGACGGGATTGCGTGGCCTCACGGATATTTCCCGATTCGTTCCGCGCAAATTAACAGCCATTTTCGCGCTTCCGCTCGTGCGCGGAAGGCATGCTGAACCGAGAGCGAAGTCAGTGAGAACAAGCCCTACACATGAAACAAATCGCAAATTATCAGAGTCTGCGGGGTAGCATATGCGCGTGCACTAGACGCAGACCATCGAATAAAGTCGGTGGGCGAAGATGTTGGCAAATGGTCTAGTCAATCCAGGCCGGCAACGCCAACGACAGAACCAGCGATCAAAAACAGGGTAGACGGCCGACCAGTCTTCGATCAAAAACAGGGTAGAGGGCCGACCAGTCTTCGACAAAGTACGGAAGAGTGTGTAACAAAAGCGGTCGGGGAGAGCGGCAACTAGAGGGGCGCGGAGGCAAGGTCGGCGTTTAGCAATAAGAAAGTACGGGCACTTCGCCGATGCCTGATCGGTGGTCGAAATTGGTTTCCCGGGAAGTTGGCAGACTGCTGACTCGGTTCGTTGTAACCGATCAGCGGCGCTCGGAGACGTTCGTTGTAAGTGCGATTTTGTGCCATTGAACCAATGTATATTTTCACGGTCACACGGATATTGTTCATTTTAAGCGAAAGTTCGTTTCAAGGGGGGTCATTATATGTGGGCTCGACTGTATACATTAACAACAACAAAAGACCGAGGACCAACTCTTGAGGCACTCCTGAGGTAAAATGGCACATCTATGAATTGTAGCCATTAGTGGTAACGTACTATAAGCGATTAGCAAGAAAGCATCCGACCTATTCTAACAGGTTAATGTCAAGATTTAAGTTCCGTAACTTGTGGATGAGAAGTTTATGATACACTTTATCCAATCCTTTTACAAAATCCAAAACAAATGCAGTCAGAGGATGATGAAGGATCAAAAACTACATCAGTGAAAGGTACGAGTTAAGTCTGACTTGATTATGATTTCCTAAAACCGAGTTGTGAAGGCGAAAAGAAGGTGTTATATTCAAGAAATTTGAGGATGCTTCTGATTACGAAGTATTGTATAGTAGTTTTGAAGTACGTGCTGGTAAGAGAAATGGGACGATAGTTGGTTGTTAAGCTTTTCTAAGCTTATTTGAGAAGTGGAACTACCTCCCCTACCTTCCACTGATAAGGTAAAGTACCTTTGTGGACTGATAGGCTCGACAGAACTGTAGCCTGTAGTAAAATATGCACTTGCAAGATACAATGCAGCTCGTTTGTTATAAAAAATTCAGTTGTAAAACTGTATTGTGATCTATTTCCACAATGTGCCTAATAAATACAAGTATTTTTAGACATTCATTGTGCACACATTTGAAATGAATGCGTGAAAAATCAAACACGACAGCTGCCACAAAATGTGTGCAACCTATATACATATTCTAATACCAATATAAAAAATCATGGCACGCACAAATTTACGAGTTATATCTATAAACAGATGCCAATGCCAAGTTCATAACACAAGGCAGGTACATATGTTCAAGGACAGTATTCAGTAATAAATGCACCTTGTATACATTCAAACAAAAGATAAAAAATAAGGTATTCATGAGTACTCTCATTTCTTGTCCCTAACAAGCCTCAGCAACAATTTTCTCTTTATGAGATAGAGCCCATCACCGACCAAACATTACCACTGCAGTAACTTCTTTCAGTTATTTCAAGCATAAAACCATAGGAGTGCTCAATTTGGGCGTGTCTTATTGGTGTCATAAGTCACATCAGCTGCCGAAATCGCACAGACCCCTTGCGTAGGCAGTGCTGGGTTGAAGGGGGGGGGGGTTGCTTGTGTACACGTACACAAAGAGATGCACCAGCATGCATAAGGAATGGTAAAGCCTCAACTTGAAAGAAGTTTCTGGCTACACTGCTGGAACAGCCAACAAATAAAAAGAAACCACTAAATAAATATGAACCATTTTGAGCTAAATGCTTAAGGCAGCAAAAATATGATGAAAGCTTCATGAACATTACCTGTGTTTGCAAAAGCCTAGGCTACGTTACAGAAATTTATTATAAACGCTTTCAAGAATTTAGGAGAACAATTGGACACCATGTGAATGAGAATGCACATTTGTCAAGAAACTGGATAATGTTTTTTTTTTTTTTTTTCAAAAGAAGACACTCAGTTAAGATCCTTTCTTTTTTTTTTTTTTTTTCAAAAGAAGACACTCAGCTATGATCTCCCACGTGTTGTCACCTGTCAAGTGATTATCCCAGCGGACAGCGGCATTCCTGGTCACTGGTTTTTTTCACAAGTTTTGCGCTGGTGTCCTATTTTTGTGAAGCATCTGGCAGAGTTTTGATACTGATTTGACTTTGGTAGAAGTATCATTTTCCAGTAGTTCCGTCCGTCGTTCAGCGGCATTCATGTCTTCGATGTCAATTGTTGATGCAACCTTTCGCTCCATTTCCTGGGAGCAGCGAGGCCTCTTCATGCGACTTTCTTGTAGGAGACATTCGTTCCAATACTGCAGATTGAGTTTTCTGTAAACACGGCTGGCTTTCTTATGCACAGCAACTTCAAGTCGTTTCGCGAGCTTCAAGGCATCGGCAGCAGTATTCCATTTATTCAATTTCGCATGGAGATACCTCACAATGTCATTCTTTTTTTCGATACCTTCGCTGGAATACCAAGAAAAAACACTAGGAATTTTGCACATCGTGCAGCGCAAGTCGTCTTCGTGCGGAAATGACCTCCTGAGGAGCATCGTGCGGTCAGAGACCAGTCAGCGCTTGCTCTCTCGTGTCGCAGAAGTCCAAGTGTGCATGCCTGCAATGACGCACCTTGGCGTGACAGTGTGAAGCCCAGTCACTCTGACGAAACACTGGCCGTTGCTTCTGGTGTGTGACGCTTCACGCTACAACGTCGATGCAGTGATTTTCCAGATTGACGATCAAGGCAGAGAAACAGCGATATCCTAGTGTTGGAACAGAACGAAAACGAAAAAAAAGATATTTTTGACCGGAACGAAAACGTAACCGGAACGTCACTAATTATTTCATTTCGGAGCAAAAATGAAATATTTTTGATTGTTTTTCGTTTCACGGGAAAACTTGGCGATCCGGAACAACTGAGGTCATGCAACATAAGCAATATTCTGCATAACTGAGGGGAATCAGTGCGTATCTATAGGGCAGGCATCCCTAAGTAAAGGTGTGTTTAAATATTGTGGAAACCAAAAAGAAAAGTGGCAATCATAGACGCTGGTATTAATTCAAGCGGGCTTTCGTATGCTTTTCACACAGGCTGCCCTGCAGTTTGCTTGATCAGAACAGTGGTCACGCATATAAGAGAATACCTTCGATGACGGGCTGTTTCTGAAATCATGCTCGCACTATTCACACACGAAAACAACATTGAGTCTGTTCAGAATATTTCTAATTCACTCTTCAGAGAATCAAATACATTAACTTCGAAAAGCACTGGTTTGCGTTATTTGGTTACGAATTCACGGTAAAGCAACTTGCGCTTCTCTTAAAAACGTCGTAATTTATTTTAGATCAGTCCAGGGTTCTTAAAGGGGAAATCTTATGTTTTTATAGTTAATTTAACTTTAATGTTTTGCAGAAAAATTAAAACCGTTACGAACCATTAGGGAACTTTTTTTTTCGCTCTGGAACGGAAACGTAACAGAACTTTTTGCTGTGGAACGAAGCTAAAAGCAAACCGAAAAACCCTGCGATAGCATTCGCTTCCTGCACGCAAACCTTTATGGAACTAAATTTTTCTCAGGTTTATCAGGAAGGACTGGTCATTGTCTATGGAGCCACGCATTTTCATCAGTACATCGCGGGCAAACATGTGACTGTTCTGTCTGATCACAGGCCACTCCCAAGTATCCTAGAACCCCAGAAGCAGATTCCACAGCCATTTTCGCCTCGTATGATCCGATAGTACATTAAGATGTCAGCATAAGACTACGACGTCATGTACTGTCTTGGAAACAAGCACGGAAACACCGACGCACTGAGCCGCTTACCCCATAGCGAAACCATTGAGGATACACCTCAAGTTGGCTGCGTGCTCATGTTCGAAGCGCTATCAAGGCCTCCCACTAACAGCCGACGAAGTCACAATGGCCACGCAAGATGACCCAACATTGTTCAAGCTGTACAATGCCCTGATAGAGGGCGGAATTGAAAACTTCGAGAACGAGAACTTTAACGATTTTAACACGAGAGCAAAGGAGTTCAACTGTCATCGTGGTTGTATCAAATTGGGATCACCAGTTGTCATTGCCCACTTCGACACCGAGCAATGGCTCTCATTCATGCCGGACACCGAGGCGTGATCACAATGAAGTGCGCACGCAGCTACATGTGGTGGCCGGGAATCGGCAAGGGCACTGAGATAGCTGCAGAGTGCACAACTCGCCACTTAAATCAACGCACTCCGACACGAGCTCCAGCACCGGACTGGGGCAGACAGAGCACACCTTCGCACACATTCCTGGTAATTGCGGATGCTTACAGTAAATGGGTTGAAATTCACCATGTGAACAAAACAACATCGACTGCTGCCATCGATTTCCTGCGCTTGTTGTTCGAAACTTTCGGATTATCCCACAAGGTGGTTTCAAACAATGGAATCGCATTCGTGTCAGTCAAAATACAGAAATCCTACGAGTGACAACTGCATCACAGTGGTGAAATCTGCTCCGAAGCACCCAGCCACAAACTGGCAGGCCAAACGCTATGTGGTAGAGCTAAAACGTGCTCTTGCAAGTATGGTGTCATTACAGCGGCGCATTGCACGCTTTTTTTCACAGCATGCCCGTTTTACAGAATGCCCGAATAGACGGCGCCCATTATAAAAAAATGTTTCGCCAGAAGATTTTGGCTTGTTGAAGCTAAAGCCCCTTCATCGCGTCTTCTACCGGAAAATGCATGAAGGGGCTTTAGACCATGAATTGCCGCTTGGGATGCGCCCTGCGCTCCACCTGACCTCTCTTCCCCCCCCCCATGATACTTTAACATCCCCACCTTTCAGCATTATATCTCTCTCTTTTAACTTACTTCCCTTAATATTTTTAATTTATATCGTCAAATTGGAGAGTCACATAATAAAAAGAGGAAGTGGATTTATTTATTTATATACTTGTTATTTATTTTAGACAAAAACTGCCCGTCTAGTGCTGGACTTTGGGCAGGGGCGTGTGGCGCAGTGGAAGCAACAGTGTGTAGGAGGTACAGCAGTATAGATAGCTTTGAACGAAAGCGCGATGATCCAAAAATGCAAAAAAAAAAGTAACATGAAATACGGTCCGCAATCCCAAGAGCAAAACAAAAATTATAAAAACAGTGCCCACTAGGTTAGGTTGTTTGGGTAAAAGGTAAAAAGAACTCAAATACCAACTGCAGCAAAAATAAAGTCTGCAATATTAAGAAGCGAAACATTGCAGAATTGAAGCATTGAATAATCGTGCAGAAGCAAGTCATTGAACTTCAAGCAATCAGTCTGATCAAGATGGGTATTAAGGTGAAGCTCAGTGAAATATATATGAAGATGTAGTTATGAGCCATGTGAAACAGCTAACTCATGAAGAAACTAGTTGAGATCGACACTTTCAGGAATCTCTGGTGACAAATTGTTCCACTCTCTGCTTTTGTGGAAAAAAAAAGGGTACCTGTATATAGGGGCTTAGTCAATCTTTTCAAGATTGGAGGCACGCGTTTTGTGTTACAAGATTGGTTCGATATAATTAGTTTTTTGTGTTGCCAGCTTATTGTTATATATGAGATAGAACAGCTTCGTTATTTCGCGATAACGTCTCCATTCCAGGGTTTCTAGTTTACCGCTTTCCAGAAGAACATACTGAGATGTCTTACTTGTAGGCATTGAATATGAATTTTACAACTTTTAGCTCTATTGATTCAAGTTTATCTGTGTTGGCTTGCGTTTGTGGGTCACAGACAGCCGATGAATATTCTAGTATTGGTATTACGTACGTTTCACATGAGGTCATTTAGGTTCACTGCACGCCTTAGCGAGAGCCCGTCTTAGGTAGCCTAGTATTTTCAAACCCTTTTGTCAGTTTAAGGCACATATTTGTTCTATCTTAAATCAGATGTGATGACAAGACCAAGGTGGGTATACTGCGAGACAAAGGACAAGAATTGATGGCCTAGGTTGTATTAGAATTTTAATGGATCTTTTTTGCAGGTTATGGTTATGGCCAAAGTTTTTCTCGTGTTAAAGGTCATCTGCATTTTGTGCACCAATCTTGAATCTTAGATAAAGAGTTATTTAAAAGAACCTGGTCGCTGGAAGCGTTCACTACTTTAAAGCACGCAGGCATCTGCGAAAAGCCTTAGATTTGCTGGAATATCACGGGTGGCATTATTGATACAAACTCGAAAGAAAAGAGGCCCGAGGACGGATCCCGGAGGTATGCCAGATTTAAGCGGCGCGGACGACGAGTTGATACCACCGTCCATAATATCGCACCCGGTGAATATTACTCGCAATTTCAAAGCCTGACCAGGGATGCTTTAGTTAATTAGCACTGATTAAATAATTTATAGATAACTTTTAATATCATGTAGTCTGTAAAACTCGAGAATGTGCTGTAAATTGAGGGGCCTGTGTTGTACATACACTGTATGTTCGTAAACACGCACTTCGTCTTTTTTAACAATACCCTATTGATGGGCTATACTATCGATCTTTATCTCAATGAACCCTAAATATTGTTTTGTGGGGTCATAAATGTGCCTTCCATAAGAATCCTCTCTTTTCACGCATACCTTATTTTAATTTTTACGTGGCACCGTAGAGTACACCATCTCAACGCTAGATGGAGCTACGAGGGCTTGATGGCTGTTGCTCCCTGAACAAAACTGGCCAGGGAACTTTTTTTACCATGCGATTCAAACACGCTCTATATCTTCATGAACTAGACATATGCCAGTACCTAAATCCCAGAAAGATTAGATATCTTCAAGCACGTCTCCACGGCAGCAGTTGAAATAAGGTAAAACGGCCGATTTTTTTGAGAGGGCCCATAGGCGCTGTGCATTATCTTTTAATAAGCTGGGGAACTCGCACTATTGTAACTATGATACTGTAACTCCAGCAGAAGAAAGGTTCATACAGTTGCTACTTGAATCTATGAAAACAATGAGAAAATCAGAAAAGAAGAGTTATTATCGTTTTGCTCTCCAGTTCCATAGAGTGACGCGGAGCCCCGGGAATCTTGGGGACGCCTCTCCTGAATTTTTTACGGGTGCCTCCAAGCCTCAGACTTCTGTGCCATATGCAGCCGTCGGCCTATTCTTTTCAGATGTCGGCATTCTGCGCATGAATACAAGCATCTTCACAGCAGAAGCATATGGGATACTTGCGGCCATAATACATATCAAACAACTAAAACTACACTGATTCTCTGAGAGTAGTAAAAGCCTTAAAAACAATGACAAACCACAAGAACACTGTCCATATCTCTGTACACTCACAATTATGCATGGTATATGCACAAAAACAGCATGTCGTGGTTTGCTGGGTGCCTGGGCGCTGTGAGATCCAAGGAAACGTGTTGGCGGACCAGTTAGCTACATCTGCCCACAAAAGAGCTGCCAATACAGCCATAGCAGTTTCTGCACTTCACTTGAAACCCTATCTTAAAAGATATAAAAGATAACTCTGGAATCATTGGCAGCAACTATGGGGCAGGGAAACACAGAATAAATTTCATCTTGCAAAGCCACATCTAGGGAATAGGCCTCCAGTGTCGAGGTCACGCTGCACAAAAGTCACACTTACTAGATTAATTAAGAATAGGACACACCCACACTACACATTCACACCTTTTGTTCGGTGGCGATCTGCCATTGTGTGAGAGATGTGGAGAACAACTTATGGTTCCCCACATCCTCGTGCAGTGCAATGAGCTAGATGCTCTAAAAAAAAGCAATTTTTACTTCCCTACCGACAGCAGCCATGTTCATTCAGTTACTTCCCTATTGCCAGCAGCCATGTTCACCAACAGTAGCCATGTTCATCATCCAGCCATGTTCATCGGAAGGGATCCGCTTTTTAAAGTCGAATCACTGTTTGCATTTTTAAACGATATATGTAGCTTTCACACCATATATTGAGCTAATTTATAGCACGACCTCACTACTGAGGCTGTGGCTGCAGTGGCTACATATTTAGCATAGTTTTATTATCACGACATTCCGCCTTTAAGTTTCACTGTATATATTTCACGTCACTGTCATGGTTTCAATATTTCTATGGTTTTAGTGGCGTTAGCGCGAGGAATTTCGAGGCTCCTATGCAGCCACATATCATATCATTGTTAACATCTCTTGTCTACTGAAATGGCGCTCTTTGGCCATGGATTGGCTCTTACACCCTTAACCACCACACATCATCATTCGTTATAATGAGATTTGTGTATGGTTAGGCATGGTGACCCAAGTTTTAAAAGTAAGCCATTCTCGTGCTCCCCCAGCAGCTGAGTTTCACTGTCAAACTATTATTGAGAGGTGCCTTGGTGCTGCTCAGCCCAGAACTCTGAAACCAACTTTGAACCATTCAATGAGCGGTGGCAGCTGCGTGGGAGCAACAGCTCCTAACAGCCAATAGGCGACTTCTAGGGTTCTGTCAGGCATCTGCCTTTTGCCCTTGTATCCGAGACCATTTGTGTCGAAAATAAAGAGCTGAAAGTTGAAAGCTGACATTCCCGTCCTCACAAATAAAGAACTTGTTCGAAGCCAGTCAACAGAAGTAGCTGAAAAAACCCGGAGAAATGCTTTATTATCAGATTTAGCTTTGCTGATGCGCCACATAGTGTCCCTGCATTTACTGTAACAGCACTCACTGCTGAGTGAAGTCAAAAAGATCGTCACACGGCGACCCCCCCCTCCCCTCCAACAATGATAATTTATGCTTGTGAGCATTTAAGCTAGTTCAAACAACATTAAAGGGTACCATGTCGCTTTATTCATAGCTGTTTCGGCGATCAAGTAGCAGTTTTTATTCACGGTGATTTTCCACTGCTTTTTGTCGATTTAGTAATCAAAACATACAGCGAGTGCTTTCATACGTGCACAAAGCGTCACTTAGCCATGCTGCCGGAGGCCTACACAATTATTTACGCTTGGCTTTACAACTGGTGTATTGGTCGACTGCTGTTTGGCTGTGCAACTCACTTGCCACCTTTTTGTTTTGCAAAAAAGTGAAACAAGCATGGCCTGTGTGTGGTGCTTCATCTGTGTGAACACATTGCTTATATTGCAGAGTGCCTGAAGCACGTACGGGCATGACTTGCGGAAGAGGGTGCCGGTTCTATTATCAGGAGCTTGTGCGAACATTGAATCTTAGTTTGAAGCAACTAGTGATTTTGGTCAAATAATTTTTAAACCCTATGATCTCATACTATAAAGTAAAATGGGTGCCTTTGTCATCACCCAACTAACCTGCACAATATTGTTACGAGCGATTGTGTTTATTTACAGATGAGGTGAAATAGCATTGGAAAAAAGCAGCGTACTTCTGAGACAGGCCTAGTCTCATTCACCCAACTGTACATTCCTAGCGCTGGCTCCACTACTTTTCTCCTTCTTCCGCGGCCTGGGCGCTCGCGCATCTTCGTTGCATATATTTTTTAATTGAAACAATTAAGACGTGCAAATTCCTTTCTTTTTTTTTTTTGCTTTAAGGGAAGTGGAAACAACTTCAAATATTAGCAGGATTTATTTTTGATATAATGCAAGTCGTAACCCGTAAAATATGTTACGTTTTAAATTTGCTATACTTGGACCATATAATATTATATAACAAGCTTTCAAGCTTCAAAAATGAATGGATGTGGTGATGATGTCTTAATTTAACCTTGAAGGGACTTTGCGGCAGTGTGGATTTTCCCCGAGTATATGTTCTCATGGCTAGCACTACTTCACTGCCGTGAAATTCTTTGCGAAGGGTTACATACAAACTAATCAACCTTGAAATAGGTGTTTTCTTGGCTTAGCACCCCAATACTGCAGCGAAACCACTTTTACAAGGGGTTACGAGCGGATTAATACACATTTACTTGTTCCTTTTGAATACTTCAATATTTTCAATAAATGAGGTTTGTTTTGAAGTGAATCCAAACCTGTATTATTCATGCATACATTTGAGCCATTCGAATGTTCGTACAAGCCTATTGTCAAAACTCAGCCATATGACTGCCTTGCCTACAAACCAGGAGAGTCAAAATAACACCTCCTATTCTTCTCCTTTCCCGTAAGGTTTTATGCCCCACAGACACCATGACCTTTCCACAAAGACATTCTTTCAGGATGTTGATGACTGGCTAATCCACTTTGAACAAGTTGCCAGCGTCATTGAATTGGATCAAGTTCACAAGTTGCAGAGAGTTTACTTTGCATTGAAGGTTTCTTCATCGCACTGTTCACGACTGACATTCAACATGTTAGTGGGAAAGACAACGAGGTTGCCGAGGTACTTTCACGTGTGGCCACCATCAGCTTGAAGCAGATAACAGCAAACGTCCTTGCCAAGGCTCAGACTACGTCCTCACAACAGCTAAAAGAAGTCCCCATTCCACGGTTCGCAACCACAATCTGTTGCGACTAAGCTTGCGCGAATATTCGTATGCTTCGAATATTCGAACGAATAATAGTGTATTCGAATTCGCTTTGATTCGATTACTGAAAATTTCGAAGTTTCTCTCAGCCCTCAGGTCGGTTCGAGTATGTTCACCTCAACATCATAGGACCATTTCCCCCAGCAGGACCTTGCCGCTACTGCCTCACCATCATCGAATGGTACACTTGATGACTCGAGGCATGGCCCCTTGAAGAAATCACCGCGAACGACGTTGCCTCCGCCTTTTTTTTGGCTGGATTTCCCGTTTCAGTGCCCCCCCCCCCCCCCCCCCCACGTAACCACTGACCAAGGGTGACAGTTTGAGTATAGCCTATTCAGGCTCCTGGAATTGGCCATCTGGTTTGAACGCTTGAGGACCACCAGCTACCACTCTTGCGCCAATGGAATGATAAAGCGTTTTTACCAACATTTCAAAGTTGCCATTATGTGCCCCCTATACTCAACCTGGCTCGAGGCTATCCCGGCTGTCATCCTCGGTCTTCGCACAACTTTCAAGCCGGTCATCCACGCTGCACCAGCACCTGTCCAACCACTCCATCTGCGAGACGAATTTCTCAGAACTCTGCTATCTAGCACTACGACATCACACCCCACAGACTTCGTCGACCAGCTCCAATGCATTATCACCGCATTACGCCCGTCACCTGCAACCCACCATAGAAAGCCTATACCTTTTATGTTCAAGGAGCTAGCATTGTGCACTCATGCTTCCCTCCGCGACGACACCGTCTGCCGGCCTTTTCAGCCCCCCTACAGCGCACTCTAACTAGTTGTTCATCACGCGACAAGATCTTCACCTTGCGCCTGAACGGGAACGACGTGGGCATCTAAATTGACCCAATCAAGCCCGCATACCTTGCGGCGAATGAACCAGGCAGTGCCACTCCTTTCGATAGCATCCTTCCACAAGCGCCGACGTCACAGGCCGTTCATTTCACGATAGGCTTTGGCCGTCTAGTACGCCTCCCATATTTCTACAGACCCTGAAGGCTCACTCTACGGGGGTGATATGGCCACCACTGCACACACACCTGTGCAGCCTCCATCTCGTCTCTGATTAGAACAGCGTGACATGGCCTCTTGCTGCAACACGCTTCCGTAACAGCTCTGACGTCTTCAGTGAAGCCGGTAGGCAGGGCCTCGTTTGCAGAGGCATTGTGAGATTACTGCTGTTTCTGAGTCTGCAGTTTCTTTTGAAGTTGTTGCACTTGACGAAGAAGAGCGTTGAGGGTTTCTGAATCGGCCATGGCATTGCGGTTAGTTCGTTTTCCAGGTCACCAGATGTCCGATGCCAGGTCAATGAAAGACAGATCCCAACATAAAACCTAACGATTGTTTATTAACGTGGTAGCATGAGCAGGGCAAGCATGCCGCCGCTGTGCTCGAAGCGTTGGAGAAACAATCATAAAACCAAGCTTGGTAGCTTGGGTTATATAGCCACCAGTGGTGACGTAAGCCTCCGGTGAAACTGCAGCGGCACTTTCTTTTATCAGAAGCATATAGGGAACCGAAGCTCAAGTTTACGGAGTGACGACAACGCTGCACCTGGCCCTGGCAGCGAGCTCCGGAAAATTTGAGGAGAGGCGTGGGAGAAGTCGCAGGTGAGTCAATGTGTTTCGCCGAAACGGATGCGCCTGTGACATGCGCTCAACGCAATCTGCAGTCGGTGCAGGAAACTTAGGTGCCGTACCGTAGCTTGGCACGCTAAAACGAGACTCTCGCTATGCGAAGTTGCCTTTTCGCAATGAAAAAAGTGGCCCCACGAAAGGATCAGCGAGGTCCGAAGTATTGTTGTGTTGGGGGCTGCCACAACAATGCAGACAACACCAAGGAACGCTCTTCACGTCTAAAGCTGTATCAGTTTCCCAGAAAGTCACAGCCGCATTTGCGAAAGAGCAAGCATGACATGAGATCTGGAAAAAAAAAAGTGAGGCGAGCACTTTAACTTGACTCGCTCTGGTTAAACTTCAGCTTCTTACTTTGCAGTGACGTCAGCGGGTCATGCTCCCACGGCACAGAGGGCATGACTCTAAACTTCTCCGACAATTCAATGCCATGTCCATATAGCTTTAGTTTTTATTTATTTTGTTAGCATGCCGCAAATGTTTGCACATCACGGTACACGGCTGATACTGCTAGATACTACATCAAAACAACAATAATGTGGTTTCTATAAACGTCAGCACAGCTCATCGATAGAGTACGCGGCTTCACGTCGGCAGAATGAGACTTACCTCAAGGCATACGTCGTACACGGTATTATCACAGAGGACCTGAGAAATGAATTTCGCAGTTACGTGGGCGTCCTCATCTTCCGTTGTCTGCTCCACATCATAAACTTGACTAACGAGCTTTACTCCTTTCGTTAGATTCGCTTATTGGAAGTACTTGTCCAGCTTAGAGATCTTTATGAAGCCACACTACAGGTTGTACATTGTGAGATGACTCAAACGCAGCGCACGCTCTCTGCATGAGCATGTAACCGAGTGGCAGCACATTGGTGGGTAGGGAAAACACGCGATATAGATCCCTGATTTCTACTTTTATACCAATGATGGCGCTGCCTGTCCAAAGTGGCAGTGCCACCATGCGTTGCTTTGGCTTCCTATTACAGCAAGTGGCCGTGTCACGCGGGGCTAATCAGTAACGAGACGGAGGCTGCGCAGGTCTGTGCGCAGTGGTTGCCACACAAATTATACATTTATTTGTTCGTTTTGAATACTGTAAAATTTTCAATAATTAAAATTCATTTTGAAGTGACTTTAAGTACTGTATTATTCATTCAAATATTCTAATCATTAAAATATTCACACAAGCCTTTTGTCATGATTCGACATGATGGCTCCCTTGACTACAAGCCAGGAGAGTCGAAACAATACCTCCTGTTATTCTCTTCTCCCATGTGTTTTTCATCTGCCAACTCTAGGCCAGTATGAATATTTGAAAGCTTCGAATATTCGCACAGGTCTAAAGTTTGTACATCAACAGCAATGACAAGCGAAGAGGCCAATGCGGACAAAGTTAGTGCAGTGGTTGCGCACATTAAGAGCTATCACCCCTCTCCCCCTGCTAGCTTCATATTGTCTTCATGCTCAATAAAAAGTTTAGGGTTTCATGGCTATCTGAAAAAATCATCAGTGTTCTCCAAGACCAGAAAGTTTGAGAGCCCTTTCGCTAGTTTGTTGGCCCCGATGTTGGTTCTCTTTGAGATCACATTGTGCTTCTTGGGATGCTGTGCACTGTGGCAATAATCAGATTTTTTTTTATATTTTCAACCATGTTAATTATCAGGAGCCTTGCAGAGATCGGCCACGTTCATCCATTCTATGGGAACTATCATGTTAGCAAAGAAGTGAAAAGGAAACCTGTGTGACGGTCTAAATGAGAAATTGTGGTAGAAAACACCGAATCACAAGCGGTAGTTTAAAGCCAGCCTTTTGGGACATCTTACACTGCTCAATGTTCTAAATAAGGGACGTTTCAGCAATTTTTATTCAATTTAGCCAGTGCAAAAACTATGCATTGACATTACAGCATTTTTGTGTTGGGAAATAATATAATATAAAGGATCATTCAATAATCACGGAGTACTATTTAGTCAGATTTGTCTGTGTGAAAGACAGTGCCAAATTGTGAATGGGAATGCACTACTACCCCAACACCAGAAAGTGTATTGCTGTTGCCTTTTACTGATTCTGGTTGTATAATGTGGACAGACAACTGATGTGTCAGAATAGAAAGTAACAATGGAAAAGTGCCACTGAGAAGAATTGCCTTCACTGAAGAAATGTACAAGCTTAAAATATAATTGGACATCATTAAAACAGGTCTGGAGGTGGACATGGGTATTCTGACTTTGCAGCCACCGAGCCATCATGAGTGGGTGGCACTGTCCTGTTGTCCAAACCCAGACCAAGAGCACCTGCTCACTGATGCGGTGGCTGAACCAGGCCTCTTGCAGATCTGGGACCTTGGACCCTTGCAGCTGAACAGGTAGGGCCATCCATCACTGGAGCCACTTTATTGCCGGGAGCGTGCCTGTCAAGTTTGTTCACAATAGCACCTAATCTACTGTGCTGGCGTAACGTCAACTTGTTGTAGTAACACTAGCTTCACTTGCATGCACTTTGCAGTACAGGAGCGACTGGCACTGCACATTCTACTTCACAGTGAGCTAACACACTGTTTTAAATGGCCATTTCTATTCCATTTAACTTATTTCACCTTATAGGTACAACAGAATTTCATAGGGGCTCCATACACATAGTTCCAAATAACGATAGTGTCTTGTCGGTGGGCTGTTAAAGAAGAAGCACTTTATTTGGCAAGCTTGTGCCCTGAAAATTACCATACTTACTCGCATAATTTGTGCCCTTGCATAATTTGTGCACCCCTTATATTTTGCCAGCTTTACTAAAAAATAGTTACGAGTTGAAGACGATACATTGTCCGAGTGCAATGCTGGGCTACGTAGTCCGAATCTAAGGACACAACTGTGGGCTGTCCAATGGGCCGACGACATGGCGAAGAGGCTAGGCGGGGCGAAGACCCTGTCCTGAAGTGGGAGGGGCGCTCTAATACATGCTAGTTCACGCCCCCTATGGACCCAAATAAAGTTTTCCCTCACCATACCACACTCACATATATTATGCTGCCGGATCCACTCGAGTCAGCTTGCCAGCGCGTGCGTGAAGAGGCTTTAGATCTTTGGGTGCGTTGGACAGGCACACTGAGCATGTGCCTCTCTGAGCAGGTGAGCGCAGTCAAACAGGCTGTGAGTGCAAAGTCCTTTCTCCCGATAGCTTCCCCTGAACTAAGGTTTCTAGAATGCCGTACCCAAACACTCAAACCTGTTGACAAGTCACCGGAACTGCTCGAGCCTACCTCTATCTCCCCATCTCTACCTCCGTGAGAATGCACACTCATGTCACAGCACCACCAACTTTCAGCATAGGAGGCGCACGAGGGCCTCTCGTCCTATTGCGTCAACTGTTCCCCTCGTTCCCTTCATCCACGCTACAACACACGCTTGGTTCATTTCAGAAGTTTAGGTTTCCCCATCCGTGCATGGTATTTTTACTGTTTTCTTACAGTGGGTTACAATAATTATAAATACGGAATAATTCATGCACGCTAATATCAAGTTGGCCAAAGAAAACAAGAACCGTGCCACCACCAAGCACTTCGCGGTAAAGTTCTCCTATGTTTTATGATAAAGGAGAAAGCGGGAGAGTTCATGCTTGCTATTACAAGTTTCCTGCCATTGAAGAAGGAATTCTCAGTTATGGTTCACTTTTAGGCCTCTTGGTATCGCCATGTCATGGGAGGTAGTTTCTCCCAGGTGCCCCTCCGCGGTGGTCTAGTGGCTAAGGTACTCGGCTGCTGACCCGCAGGGCGCGGGTTCGAATCCCGGCTGCGGCGGCTGCATTTCCGATGGAGGCGGAAATGTTGTAGGCCCGTGTGCTCAGATTTGGGTGCATGTTAAAGAACCCCAGGTGGTCTAATTTCCGGAGCCCTCCACTACGGCGTCTCTCATAATCATATAGTGGTTTTGGGACGTTAAACCCCACATATCAATCAATCGTATCAATCAGTAGTTTCTCCCAGGTTTGTCAAGAACAGTTTTAAGAAAAAGGAGCATTCAAACGTACTCGACAGAACTGAGGACAATGCACTTTGGGGGTGCAGTGACAGTGGCCACGACAATGATTCCCAATCGGACCTGCTGATCGATGACTTTGACTAGATCTCACGTGACCGGATCTCACTAGTTAATGTATGGGCTGATTCTGTTGAATAGACTAATGCACTTTTTTTGTGCTCCAACTTATTTATCTTCTTTTTTTTTGTGACATACTGCTCGCATTAAAACTATTGCACATAATTTTGTATACATTTGCAAAATCTACACATAGTTTGTGCACCCTCTTTTCGGAGCCTTAAAACCGCTAAAGAAACTATGCAAATTATGCAAGTAAATACTACAGTGAAGTCAATAGGTCTCCTCAATTTGGCCGCTTCTTTTTTTACGTAGTTTACAAAAGTGCCCTGTCAGATTCTCTAGTGTCACTGCAGAATGAACTAGCGGTTTCGGTGCAGCCACGCAGTATAGCTTGTGCCACTTGCACGAGACGAGAAGTCGCGGGGAAGCTAGTGTTGAAGTTCTGATGAACTTGTGTGGCACGTCGTGAAACCGAGTGCAAGAGTGAAGGTGGCACAAGCTGCACTCGCAAAACCGAGGACAAAAGTGCAGCAACTTTCTAACTAGAGCAGAAAGTGTAGGCAAATTGAAAAGAGCTAAAGTAAAAGTGACACGTGCTGTGGACTGATAGGGACGATCACAATCGTTGCACCCTCTGTGAGAGGTGACTGCTTTTATATGTCCCTTATAAAACCTTCCAGCATTATCACTGGTGCTAGCATTAGCTTGGGAATACAGTATGCTACTCTTATTTTTCTTTTAATTTTAACAGAGCTGTCTAAAATTAGAAATTAGAAAAATAGTAGTGAAGCTTCTAAACATTGTGTTAGATCAACAGCTGTGGTTTCAGCATTGTGGTGGAGCAAAAGTCCTTGTTCATGAAACCAGCTCACTTCAGAAATAAAGTAATATGCGTGCACGGCATATTACAATAAATAGAAAGGTTCGAGCATGTGACCTGAGCTATAATGGGAGATCCCGGAGGATGTGCTGTGACTGTGTTGTGAGGTTCCAAGCTGCGAAGACATGGGAAACCAGTGTCGCTAGCACAACGAAAGCAGCTTAGCTCCCCAGTTCTGAAAGGTGTCAGCATGAGAGGCCTGGGAAATGGCCGTCAATCTCAGAGGTACTTTTTGAGTGAGGCTGCCCGGACTCGCCGCACCCTTGGCCAACAGTTCCTGGTGTACTTGCAGCTATCCCAGTTCACGCTAGGGCAGTAGCAAGCCACACTATTCAGCAAAGTGGACCCATCAGCAAAAGAGTCTAGGACAAGCTAAAGCTAGCCTAGTGAGGCTGAAGACTGCGACGAAGACTAAGGTACCGGCAATAAAGACAGATGGCACATTGGGCGGAAGTTATTGATGATCGTAGGAGCTTGATGAAGACGTTGAGGACAGAATCAATGAACTGTCAACACGACAAGGGCACGGAGTCAATGCCACAATGGGAGGAACTGTAAGAACGTTTAGTTACTGAAAGGCCAATTTTGCTAGAGAGAAATTAGGGCTAAGGATTGAACTCAACACAGATAGATATCAGTTCCGGTTTCCTTGTAGAGCTAGTTATTGTGTGCATATTTCTTGTTTGTGTGCATATTTCTGTGTGCTATTGTGTGCATATTTCTTGAGGGTTTGTTCATATTTTGCTATTTTGTATAGTATTAAACTGTGTTTGTTGTGCTGCTGCCGACTTGCATCTCTCTCTCAACTCCACTTACTGCAAGTGCTCCCGAGATAAATCGTGACTCATGGTCACTGCACTTTGCATGACAGTTCACTGGGGCATGTCAAGCCAGGAAACCCGGCGGAAGGGCGCTGTATGGCGAGTGATTGTTGACACTGAGTGCCCTGATGCTTGGCTGTTGGGCGGTTGTTTGCTGGCCTGGTTTAGAGTGACCCATTGTCGCGTCTATGAGCCAGTTGTTGCGGCAGTTTGGAAGGAAGTTGTAGTGAGCCAGAAAGTTTGTCATCGGCAACGTCGGTGATGACAAAGTTCCAGTGAAGGTCACAGCGTAGGTTTTTCAGCTGAATGAGCAGGCCCAGCGAGCCGTTTGACTTGATTGCAGACTGGTTCGCTGCACTGAGCTCAAAAGGAGTAGGAGGACCTGGAAGATGGGCTCATGGGTAGCAGCTGATGTCAGAACCAGTGTTAATGAAGAACTCCTGTTTTGTCATTTGGTCGGTAACAAAGATACAAAGGTGAGTTTTGCTAATTAGCGACCAAGAGGCCAGGCTGCTCATTGACTCATCCGGAAGTTTTTGACACTTTAGGTGGACGTCAATGTAGAGGCCTTGTTAGGCTTTATCTGGATACCTAGGCAGAGGCGGGTCCATGCCTCAGTAGCCCTTAGAAGGGCTGGCTGCTCGAAGGTGCGGAGCAGGCACGAAAAAAAAAAATCAAAGCACGGGAAGAAGCGGAAAAAAAAGCAACCGTCCTGGTTAGAAGCTCAACAATCTGTCATATGCAAAATGCTCACTTTTCTGATTTGAGGGTGAGCCTGATGAGATAGCACACCAGTGATGCAGTCAGTGATGTGGAGCAAGTGGCTGGATGTTGAGCCTAGTGTACTTGGTACTTTCAGTGCAAGGTGAAGGGGTCCATCCTATGTACGTCTGACAGAGAAGCCTAGCTAATGTCTCGGCCGCATACAGTCGTACCGTTCATGATTAGCGTCCCCTTCCCGTAACGCTAGTCATCACAGCAACTCTGGTTTGGGCGAATAAGGCAACAGGCTAGGTCAACAAAACAACACTTTATTGCTACGATAGCATAAATGCGCGAATGTCGCATAGAGGGACTTCACTTCCGCTCTAGGTAGATAGCAAAAGGGTAGATGCTTACCCCTCAGTTGTTGTCGTCCTTGGCTTGAAGGGAATCCCGGGAGTCGTTCTTCCTGCTTGGTTGCCAGTGCCAGATAGAGTGTCCTGCCGTCGGCACGCTCGTTTTCTCCACCGTCCCGGTTTTCTTCTCTCTGAGGAGAGTTTGTTCCTTCGCTGAGGCAGGGGAACCTGTTCCTGGAGCCGGGAAAGAGGAATCACGTGCGCTGAGGGTGGGATGTTCCATCTCTTCGCAAGAGGCTTCCTTGATTCGTTTCTGGAAGGGACAGACATGTCTTTGCAGCTAGCCTGCCGCGGAGCGGTAAAGGGAAAGGGTGGCCTGGTGCACGTGTTTCCCCACAAAGGCCAGTGCATTTGCTGCAAACATGCAAGGTTGGCAGTACTGACAAGTGTACGATTCGTGCCGATAGTGGTACGAACAGATGCTGCAGCTTTGGGAATGACATTAGTCTTGTGACTCACTGCATAGTTATTCGTTGGGCTTATGCATGTGAAGCTGAACAGTCAGCTAGTTCATCTTGCAGTTGAGTAGCTAATTAGCATCAAGGAGATGTCTAATTGGCTATCGCAGTTGCTTGAGGGTAATGACTGATTCCATCACAGTTGGTTGACCAACAGCTGATGGTCACATTTGAAGACGCCTTCTGTGTCTGTAGATTCCTCAGTACTGATGGAAATGATGGCACTTGAGTAAAGTAGAATGGAGGGTGACTTGGTCTTCTAGCACTTTCAAGAGACGTTCAAGGGTTTCTTGGCATCGTGCGGTCATGCTCATTCAGAGGATATCATTATCTACTTTGGTCTGAAGTTGATGACAGCACCATAGTTGCTTAAAGTAGTTTGTACCAAGAATTATGCCTTGTGGGAGAATGAATTGCGCAGTTTAGGTTATACATGAACCATGATTTTTTTATGTGCATGTTTCTGTCGGTATTATCATGTGCCCTCCAGCTTTTCAGATTTGGGTGTCTTTTCTCGCAGTTGTAAGTTTTTTATTTTTGTGGAAAAGGATTCATCCGTGAAGAAATGGACAGCTCTGGCATCAATAAAAGCAGGGACATAACTGTTGATAAGGACGGCGAGATCGCTAGTCCATCGTCTTTTGTTGTGGTTAGCTTGTGATGTCAGGTCTTGGCTTTGTCGGCTTGTTCTACTAGTGCTACGTGGCACTGTGAGGTCTTCAGTGCTCCTGTTTTTTGCTTCCAGAGCCCCATTGGGCTGGCAGTGTCTTATGAGGTTTTATAGCAATGTTGCTAGTGACAACAAAGAGCAACTACTCGTCCACTGATTGCTTTTTTTTGTTTCCCAAATGCGGGCTGTAACAAGAGGCTCCTCGCTGTATTGGGTAGCGTGACACGAGGGTCAATGAACTGGGCTGGAAACATCCAGGCAGTGACAAGACAAAAGGCAGCCAGAGAGGAAGAATGTTTAATTTACAACATATGTACAAAACAATAAGGATGAGCAAGCACTGTGATGCTAGATGCACCGGCCTTTTATAGGCATTATTAGGAGGAGGGGGCACCTCCGCAGTTCAGATGCTTCGAGCGTCTGACGGATGCACCTAGTGTCTCTGATAGACACATCCAGTGTCCTTGAAAGACGCGCCCAGTGTCCGTGCAAGGAACACCTGCAAGGCAGAGAGCTCTACACAAGGGTCCTGATGCACTCTCATAAATAGTCTTGCTCGCGGTCCGAACTGTGGGAACCTTCACTGTGGAGAGTTGCAGCACCCTCGTACAGGGCATGTATTGAGCTAGTGTATGGCCGATGCAAGGGAAGGAGGTAGTGGCCTGGCGATAGTGAGGTCTCCACACAGCAATAGTATTCGGTCATAGATCTATTCTGGATTGGCAAAAGTGATAAGGAATCAGTGAAATAAAGGGAGGGCATAAATTTACACAACATGCAGCTTGACATAAGTGCCTTTTATTTTTCTTTGGCATAGAACAGTCAAAATAAAGTGCCACGTTGATTCAATCTCAATAGCTCGTTAAAAAGCTGTGCGATCTGCAGCCGCATTAATTCTGCCTCAAGGTATGTTACTCTTTAAATATGCAATCCTCAAATAAGTACACCCGCGTCTGTTGCGGGTGGTCTGTGAAAACCATCTTTGTTTTCAGGGATGGCTTTGCAGACCACCAAAGATGGATTCGCAGACCACTGCCACACAGTTGTAAATGCTCACCTCCCTAGAGACATGGTATGCTAACTTTGGAACCGTGTAGTCTTATTTCACAATACTGGCAGGGACGTTTGGTGTGTCGGGCTTCACTGCAGTGGTAGCAAAGCAGGCGGTGGTGCATTCCTCTCCTAGGCATAGCATTGGCAGAGAGGCCAGGCGAGTGGCATGGCACCAGTGGTGACAGGAGTGTCTGGCAACAGCACTGCAGGCATGTTGCATCTTGATGGGGGAAGATTATGACACACTGCAGCAGTGTCGCTCACTGCTTGCAGCTGTCGTGCAACTCGAGGGTTCCCAGCATCTTGTGGATTTCCTCTCAAATAATATCCGTGATCTAGAAAACTTGAGGCTGAGACGACAGGAATATCTTTTGTCCGCTATGGCCCTTATAATCTTGTGCAGAGCATGAGAGCAGACTGACTGAACCTGTGCATCGGTTGGTATTAAGCAGGGATTAAATTGCCAGGTGCGCATTTCCAGGATCTTTTCAATTGTTGTCACCTGAAAAATTGCAGGACACTTTTCATTGGCTTCCTAATTAATATGTCCAGCGAGGAGCTTTGTTCTACTCTTTGCAAAAAGAAATAAGTTTTTCCTCGAGCAAGTCAGAGTTAGCCTGTTGAATAAGTTTGGGCCACCTGTTCTGCAAAGAGTGAAACATTTTGTTTGGGAGCTGTACAGGCATACAAAGCAGTGTTTGCCCCCTCTCCCCTTTTGTTTTCTTTTTTTATATGAAAACCTTGTTCAGAAAATTTCTCATTTTGTCAGGGTTTACTTTTGGTTCTCACTTCTTCTCGCAGCTTTTTTTCCTTGGGGAAATATAGACGATAGACGACATAGGTTGTCTTCACTGCTCAACTCTTTGAGAACAGTCACCCAATTATGTACGGTATTTACTCGCACAATGAGCAAACTTCTTTTCTCGAAAAATCGGAGCAACATTGGGGAGTGCGTTGTTACGCTTGATAAACTTGATGAAATCAATTTTAGAAGGAGCGAAAAATGCGGTAATGCAAAAGAAAAGTTAGACTTCTTAGCCTTTCGCAATTGACATACACGTTCACTATTTGGAAACAGCTTTTTTGTTGCACTTTACTCATCTAGGGTGATTGATGGTGCTATCCTCAACAAACTGTCCCCGGACCATTAAAGCATTTTGCAGCTATCTTTTCTCGCAATCGTTTAACCGCAACAGTGGTATCAGCTGTGATCTTGAGGGGCACTCAAAAGCGTGCGCTACAGCGCTACGACACACTTTGCTAACTTCGCAACAACCTCGCATTACGACAGTGACAATACCATTAACATTGTTGCAAGTAACTAGCATTGCAGCAAGCTGCTCCCGAAGCATCAAAACAAACTGTCAATAACAAGCTTAATGAGAAAATATGGCCACCGCCTCGCTTCTACATGAGAAGTTCCTCTACGCACGGATAACAAGTGAAGCAAGAATCGGGGGTGCTACCATGTTGCAAAAATCGTCGCGATCTTTTCTGGACAAGCGATTTTTTCTGGTTTTACAGAAACCTGCGGATGAGTCTTCACGACAGCAAATCCTGTCGTCGTCGTTCGAAAATTGTGTGCACGTGGTTGGGCCTTTTCGTATTCGCAGGAAGCGACCGCCGGTTGGTGCTGGCAGTTTCGTGGCCTTCGCTCGCTGTGTACTTATCAGCTGTGATGTCTCTACACTCCCATCGTTCATGACCTTGCTGTGGCTCACAGATAAGACAAGGGGTGTGCTGTGCACAGATAGAAATAAAAATAATAAGGCACGCGGTAATGGGTGGAAAGGGGGAGGGAGTGAGCCAAGGTGGCTGAGAGGGGTCGTCAAATAATAAAGAACAGAAGAGACCCAACAGGTGTCAGTTAGCGGAACTGCAGCGGATGAATGTGGGGGGTGCGTTTATTACGGGGGGAAAAAAAATTTGAATCTTGATAACTGAAGTTGGGGGTGCATTTATTATGCGAGTGCGTTCACTACGCAAGTAAATACGGTACTTCGAGCCAGCTTTTTCGGGCCTTTTCATGGTGTCCACAGAAGGTTGGCAACTCTCTGGCTTACCATAGAACTATTGATGTAGGCAACTTATATGTACCCCCCGCCCTTGTCTGCACAAGTACGCCTTAGGTGCGTAGCAACACCATGGACCCGAGCGAACGGGAGGGTTTCGGCTTCTTCCCACGCCTAGCCGTGCATGGTTTTGCCGTGTCAGGGAAAAAGGGGATCCTGGGAGTTGAGCCAACGCCGGGTGCTTGGACCTTTGACGCCCCCTGACAGAGGCAACACACCCCTTTGGCCCCAGCTGCACATAAATGGCACCCCTGGTCTGACCTACCCAGGGGAAATCGGCAGTCGCCTTTTCCTGTCTCTCTCTCTCCACATCTTTGTCTTTCTCTCACTCTTTTTATCTGTCCAGTCATTTTCTTTTTTCTGGTTACTTCTGAATCTGGTGTAGCTATTAAACCTCGGGTAATTATAGCAGTTTATAGCAGCAATGCATGGCTGGCGTCTCCATGTGTTTGTTGATCAACCTTGTAGCGTCCCCTTGTTGGGCTCGGTGGTGGGTGGCCACCATCGCCGCCGAGCTTTATAGTTTATTTATGGCAAATAATTTCCTCCCTCTTCCTGATTTCTCCCTGAAAAGGTGGCGCACCAAAGACACATTCATGTCCAACACACTAAAGCCGACTTTCCCAAAGTACCAGGTTATCCACAGTAAAAACGAAAAGAATAGTCCGAGCCATTTCACCTTTCCTCATGTCCAAAACTCTCACAGAAGCAATAGGCCCAGGTTAAAAAGTGACAAAGATGGGAAGTAGCGATCTTCTTCCGGAGGTTCGTGACAAAGCTCAGTATGAGAAGCTGTCTAAACTTGTAGCATTTGGGGAAACCCCTTTTTCGATGGGCCCACACAGGTAAACGAACACTGTTGGTGACATGATTTCCAACGATGATCTCATTGAACTTCATAAAAGTGAACCCCTCGAAGGTTGGCATGACCAGAACATGGTAAAATACAACGAATCACAATAAGGCGCTACAACAAACAGACCCCTACAAAACACATAATTATTACCTTCGGAACCAGTGTCCTGCCAGAATCATTCGAAACCGGCCTTTGTAAGCTTCGTATAAGACCATACATTCCCGATCCCCGCCGATGTTTCAAGTGCCAACGTTTCAGACATGGATCGCAGAGTTTCAGAGGCAAAGTGTGCATCCAACGAACACATATCCGACAATTGTACCTAAGAAACAACACATTGTTTGAACTGTCAAGGAGATCACCCTGCCTACTCACGATCATTCCCTACATGAAAAAAAAAAGAAACAAATTGTAGAACTCAAGGTCAAATTAAATCTGTCATTCCAAGAGGCACGCAAACATTTTGCGCTACACAAGTCTTATCCCTCTTTCGCCGATGTGCGCACCGGGGCGCAGCGCCTCAGGTTTTGGCACCCGCCACTGTCACACAGAGTGTGGCCACTGTCGTGCCATTATCACCCCCGGCTGGAGCAGCTTGTACTGCTCCGCCACCTGACAACCAGGGTTGGCAGACCCCCGTGTCTGCCGGACCTCGGACCTCTGCAAGTGCAGTTAGGTCCGAAAGTTCTGTGAATCTGCCTGCCAAGCAGGCACCATCCACCAATTCCCAAGAGGTGATAGATACAAGTCCCACTCCTCCGGCGCCTCAGACGTCGAAAAATAGGTGCAACTCTTTGGAGCGCGCCAAAAAAAAAAAACCCTGAATTACGGGGTCCCCAAGAGGCCCTGTAAACTAACCCAACACTTTTGTACACACATCACTACACAACATTAAAATGACACAAATACTACCGTGGAACATCAGAGGACTGCTGAGAAACCTCGACGATATCCAGGAAATTTTACACAAACATACACCTAAAGTGCTGTGAGTACAAGAAACACACCTAAAATCTAAACACACCAACTTTTTATGTCATTACCTTATTTTTCGGATGGATTGAAATGATGCTGTTGTGTCATCCGGCAGTGTTGCCATTTTAGTCAATCAAGGGATAGCATGCACGCACCTACCACTACAAACATCCCTTGAGGCGGTGGCTGTTCGAGCAGTTCTTTTGAATAAGCTCGTCACCATCTGCTCTCTCTACATAACTCCACAACACCGTCTTGAAAGGCATGAATCCCAGTTCATCATAGACGAACTTCCAGAACCCTTTCTTGTCCTAAGGGACTTTAATATGCATGGTAGCCTCTGGGGTGACTCTCGCTGCGATGCGCGAGGTCGCCTGATTGAACAGTTCCTTTTTTTTTTCTGGTATGTGCCTCCTGAATCGAAAAGAGCCAACATATTACAACATCATTAACAATACCTGCTCGTCAATAAACCCTAGCATAACATCTCTATCTCTGTTGCCTCTATAGAAATGGGACGTCATTAATAATCCATAGGGCAGTGACCATTTTCCTATAGTTATCAGCACATCGATAACAAATGCATGTCCTGCACAGGTTTCCAAATGGCTCACCGACAAAGCCGATCGGGAACAGTTTCAAGAAATGACTCTATTAACTTGTTTCGACTTGGGGGCATTAAGCATAGAGGATACTGTGTGCTACTTTACAGCTTTCTGTTGATGCAGCAATGAAATGTATTCCCCAAACAAGTTGACAGTGAGGTGAACGACGAGTCCCATGGTGGAATAATGAGTTCTGTGATGCGCGAAAAAAACAAAATAAGGCATGGAAGTTGCTTAGAGACTCGCCGACTGCCAAGAATTTTGTAAACCTTAAGAACATCAAGTCTCTAGGAAAGAGAACACGCTGACAGGCGAGAAGGAAAAGTTGGCACAAATTTCTGTCGGGAATCGATGCACACACAGATGAGGCGAGAGTCTAGAACATGGTTGGTAAGGTGGCAGGACGACAAGCACATTCACTTCCTCTAGTGCGCACACTAGGGGAGAGCTTGGAAGACCAGGCGAACACTCTCGGACCGCACTTGGAACATGTCTCTATCTCATCACACTATAGTGAAGCATTCCGACGATACAAAACCAGAATAGAAAAAACAGAGATTAGAGCGCAAACCTACAACACACGAGGCATAGAAATAACCTTTTTGTCTGGCTGAACTACTAGCCTCACTTACCTGCTGCAATAAATCTGCCCCAGGCCCAGACCGTGTGGCATATGAAATGTTAAAACACCTGCCCACCGAAACCCAGAAAGCTCTCCTCTCCCTGTATAATGCAATGTGGTTTTCCGGCGAGCTACCCTCAGCCTGGAAGGAAGCTATCATTATCCCAATTCTAAAACAAGGCAAGGACCCGGCCTCAGTTTCCAGCTACAGGCTAATAGCGTTAACCAGCCGTCTTTGCAAGGTCTTTGAGAAAATGATCAACAGTAGCCTGATGCACTTCCTTGAAATTAATGGTTTACTTGACCCATACCAGTGTGGGCTTCGAGAGGCTCGGTCTATCATTGACCAGCTGGTTTGTATCAAGGCACAAATTCGCTACGCTTTTGTTCATAAGCAATTTTTTTCTTTGTGGGTTCCTCAATATGGAAAAGGCTTATGATACAGTGGAATCTCATTAATTCGAACACGCTTAATTCGAACTTCCGGTTAATTCGAACTCGCGATGAGGTCGCGTCAAAGCTATGTGTATTTTAATGGGTGAAAACGCCTGGTAATTCGAAAGAGCAAGCACTTTCGACTGTTAATTCGAACATGCTGCGCTCCGAAAATGTTTTCAGCACCCTGCCCAATTTCGTGGCGGCACCTCCGACACCCCAACGCTGAGCGTGAAGGAAAATGAAAAGAAAGAAAACACTGTGGTGGAATGTTTGCTTTCTTTCAAATGCTGATTTCCGACGTGGCTGTGCATGCTTCTCCTCTTTTCGCCCCTGCCACGCAAAGACTCTTCTCCTGCTAACGCCATGCCCAGAGAAAGAAAGAAAGAAAAAAAAAGCTGTTGCAAAGTGTGGTTCTCTTTTATGCGCCGATGCCACGCTTCCCCCTTTGCCGTACCTGCCACGTAATTGTTCTCCTTTCAAGGACGTGCGCGAAGAGAGCAAAAAAAAAAAAAGAAAAAAAACTGCCGTGGAGTGTTGGTTTATCTCAAATGCCGATCTGCTTCTCTCCGCGTGGAGACGCTCCTTCTTTCTTGTCACGTGCTGACCACGCTGGGGCTTTGGCGCAGAGGGTAGTAGCGGCGATGCAGTCATCCTTGTCGTCTTCTAGTGCCGGCGCTGGACATTGCCACGCTTAACTTCTCTTGCCAAGAGAATGCTAAACCAATGTAGACATGCTTTGCAAGCTGCGTGCGAAATCGATTGACTCGCTGCAAGGCAAACGTGTGCAGACGTGCATCACCGATTACTTCAGTTAATGATGGATGTCCTGTGATTTGGGAATAAATGTAAGTTTTCTGAAACTTCCCTCTCGTGCGTTAGCTCAATTTACATACGCCGCTGCATGGGGAGCCCTCCGTTTACTTAGCTTTCATTAATACGAACTTCTTTTAATTCGAATAAATTTTCGGGCCTCTTTGAGTTCGAATTATCGATTCGACTGTACTACATGGCACTTTGGCATATTGTGAGACCAGTCACATTTAGGTGTGTGGGGTAGAATGCTAACAATCATCAGCAGCTACCTGTCCAACCGGACATTTCGTGTCCATGTTGGCACTGTCTTATCTCGAATATTTCTCCAAGAAACAGGAATGCCACAAGGAGGTGTATTGAGCTGCACACTTTTCATAGTTAAAATGAATTCCCTGCACCTGTCTCTCCCATGTAATATTTTTTACTGCATATATGACGATAATGTACAAATTGGTTTCAAATCGTACATCTCATTATGCCAACGTCAGGTTCAACTAGGGTTGAACAAGGTAACTAAATGGGCAGACGAGAATGGTTTTTATACTCAACGTCTGTAAAGACTGAGCACAAGTTTCTTGGACTAATATTAAACACAAAACTAACCTTCATCTCACACATCAAATATTTAAAAGATAGGTGCTTGAAAACAATGAATATTTTGAAAGTGTTGTCACGCAATACGTGGTGTAGTGACAGGAAATGTCTGATGAATTTATATAAAAGTCTCGAACGCACACGCCTAGATTATGGTGCCATAATCTGTCAGTCTGCGGCATCATCAGCCTTGAAGATTTTCGACCCTGTCCACCATCTAGGGATTCGCCAATCTACGGGTGCTTTTCGAACTAGCTCTGTGGAGAGTCTGTACGTGGATTCGAATGAATGGTCGCTCCACCTACAGAAATGTTACGTCTTTTGCATACTTTCAGAAGGTGAAGGCAGACAAGCAACACCCCTCTCATTTCACAATTAATGATTTGTCCTGTTCTGGCTTGTTCGAGAACCGTCCTTCGTTAAGGCAGCCCTACTCGCTCCGTGCAAGGGGCTTGGCCGAAGAATCAGGTGTGCCTCTTTTCGAACACAGTTTGATGGCTCCTGCTGCATATCTGCCACAGTGGCAGTGGCAGCTTATAGACCGTGATGTCTCTTTTGTGGAAGTGACAAAGCATGCACTACTTGCACACATACATACATACTTCCTAGAACAATGACATAAATACACATGCCCTGAGTTATTTACCGATGCCTTAAAGTCCAACACTTCTGTATCATATGCAGCGGTAGGCCAATCCTTTTCCGAGGCCGGCGTTCTTCATCCTGATGCAAGCATTTTCACAGGAGAAGCTTATGCAATACTGCTCGTCCTAAAACACATCAAACAGATAAAATTACAAAAGGCGGTAATATACACAGATTCTCTAAGTGTGGTTAAAGCCCTGAAAACTTCTAGATAACACAAAAACACTGTGCTGGTGTCACTTTACTCACTTCTGTGCACACTGTACACATCAAAACAGCATGTCGTGTGCTGGTTGTCTGGGCATCGTGAGATACAAGGGAACGTTTTGGCCGACAAGCTGGCTGCTTCCGCCAACGACACCACTCCCAATGCATCAATACCAATCCCTGCACTTGACCTAAAACCTTTTCTAAAACGAAAGCTCAGGGGGTATTGGCAGAGCTCGTGAGATAGACACACAGACAATAAACTCCATGCTATTAAGCCCCAACTAGGTAATTGGCTGCCACTATCAAAATCACGACACGCAGAAGTACCGTATTTTTTCGATTCTACTGCGCCCTCGATTGTAACGCGCACCCGATTTCCACCGCGAAAAAAAAAAAAAAAACTTAAGACATCGATTGCAACGCGCACCCATTTTTCTCGCTGGCCCGCACGATCACACTACTCGAAAAAACGACTCCTTTCGGGAGCGTCTTCCATTTAAATATGAGGTACGAGCGAAGCTTGTGCCCATCTGACGTGTAGCAGAGCATTGCTGTCACTGTAGTTTTACCGTGTACCGATGTCAGTACGCGAACTTGCTTTGCCCCCTTCTTCTCGACGGTTGTGGTGCCAGGCATGTCGAAGTAAAGAGGCGTCTGATCGGCATTCCCGATTTGCCCAAGCAGGTAGCCGTTGTTGCGCCGCAAGTTTAGGACGAACATCTGAAAACTGTGAAGCTTTTCATCGTACTCCTCCGCAAAACTTTTCGCATATGCATGTTCCCCTTCGGAGGGAAAAGTCTCTCCTCTTCATAAAGTTAGTTAGCCAGCACCTGCTTGCTTTATACTGGCTCCGCATTAGACTTTTTTCTAAGACTAATTGCGTAGCCCGCACTTGGAGCAGTTCTGTCGTCACGTGCCGCTCGCTGCTCAAGCACATACTCTCCGAGCAGCTCTTTAATTGCGGAAACCGACCCTGCTGTGGTTCACTGAAGCCTTTGCGTGAAGCTTTGCTGTCGACAATCTTCTGCTTTTGTTTCCGCCAGTCCCTCACGCACGTTTCGGGAACTCCGAACGACCGCGATGCGGCCCGATTTCCGTCCGTTTCTGCACACGCGATGACTTTTCTTTTAAAAGCGGCATTGTGGTACACTCGAGTTTTTTTAGTCGACCCTTCCACGCCGTCGATGCTAATGCACTATTAGATGACGAACTCCTTAGCACACGTACGAAGTGCCGAACATGGGAAACACATAGGCCGAAATGGCCGACGCGCCATGCCGACGCACGTAGGGGGCGGCTACTTTGGATTTGGATGGCAATAGATGGCAACTTTGAATGGCAATAGATTGACCGTAATTTTTTTGTTCGTACTCGATTCTAACGCGCATGTGATTTATGAACTCGCTTAACCGGAAAAAAGGTGCTCGTTAGATTCGAGTAATTACGGTAACACTTACAAGGCTAAAAAGAGGACGAACACACTCTACACACTCATACCTTTTGTCTTCCTGCGATCTACCATTGTGTGAGAGATGTGGAGAACCACTTACAGTTCCCCACATTCTCGTCCAGTGCAATGGGTTAGATGCTCTAAAAAAAGCATTTTTTACTACTTTGCTCATTGGTAGGCATCGGCTTTTTAAACTTCAATCACTTTTCATGTTTTTAAAGACGTCAATAGTTTTCACCTCATATTTCGAAGTGATCCATAGCACGACCTCTGTACCATGGTCGTGGATACCGTGACTACATTTCCGCTTTGGTTTTATCATGACATTTCGCCATCCACTTTCATTGCAGATATTTCATGCCACTGTCGTACTTTTATAGCTTCTATGTTTTTACCCGCGTTAGCATGAGGAAGTTTAAGGCCCCTTTACGGCCACGCATCATATCATTGTTCACATCTCTAGTCTACTGAAATGGCGCTCTTTGGTTATCGATTGGCCCTTGTGCCATAAAATACCACTCATCATTATCCTCATCAACATATATGTGCCCTAAAGGACAAAAAGAGAGCAGATTGTATCAGAGAACAATCTGGTGTTGAGGACATCATAGTCGAAATAAAGAAAAAACGGTCATGGGCAGGGCGCTTAGCACGAAAGTAAGATGACCGCTGGTCATTAAGGATCACAGACTGGATTCCAGGAGAAGGCAAGCGGGTAAGGGAACACAGAAAGTTATGTGGGCAGATGAGATAAGGAATATAACTTAGTAAAACATCTTGCTGGGCAATTTGGTGCATGTCAAAGCATAAAAGTCGAGCACAAAAAAAAGAAAGGATGAGGCACAGGAAAACAAGTAGACTGGTTATAATGCTCAGTACCAACTGATTTAATTACGAAAGAATTGTACGAAAAAAACACACATATCGTACATCACAACCGCTACTGCACACATCACAGAGCTGCTCATATAAAGAATTATAGCATATTATGGCATAGCATGAAATTCAAGCTCCTGCAAACACACTGACGTCTGGCTGATGCATTCTTCACCCTTCAATTTTATGTAAAATGCCACTAACAGTTTGCGTGCAACTGTTTCCTGGCTGTGTCCCAGCGCTTTCAGTTCATCATACAAAGGCACACACTGCACAGTGCGCCTAAAGCTGTGCTCCCTTATTATTTGAGAGCGTCAACACATGCTCCCGGGCCCGCTGGTTAACACTCCTGCCACTTTCGCTGATGTATGATTTGCAACAGCTCAATGGCAATTCATATACTACGGCCACCGCACAGTCAATGTAAGGTCTAGTGTGCTTGATTCCACGTCTTGTTTTCTGTTTAATAATAACACGGTACTTGTTGTGTGTAGATATCTTGATTACTTTTTTGGTGGTTCTTAGTAAGCAGGAAGCTATTGGAGTGAATGGGGTTGATTTTGGTGCCTTCAGCGATGATGTGCGTTAGATTTTGAAATCTTTTACTTTGTTGGGACAGGGTTTATCATTCACACACGATACTCCAGCAGATGGGCAGTTGCAGTTTTTAGATGTTAAGCTTACAATGTCTCACTCTCATGTATGTTGGGCTTATAATACGCGCTCCTGCTAACCGTTACTGCAAGCACATGAAAGCGTGCAATTGCTTTCATGTGCCTAGAATCCGCCCTCCCGAATTCATACGTTCATGCAGCCACTGACAGTTTTTATCAGCAGGTGCAACGATTGCTGTCGTTAGTGTATTCTGACACTATTCTGGTGGCTTCCATGGAGTCGTTGCTACAAAAAGTAAAATGCCAAGGCTGGGAAAAAGAAAGACACACCCGCGTGAGTAACATGAGGCATGAGGTGATGCCTTATATTCACAAAGTAGAACATACCCTCAAGAAAGTTGCAATTAGGCTTAATGTGCTAATTGTCTTTTCAGCACCTCACAAGCTGTCCAAGCTGTGTGCGCATATTTCCGATGAGTTTACACAGAAGACAAAATTTCGAATCAAGCACACTAGACATCACATTGGCTGTGCAATGGAGGTAATATATGAATTGCCATTGAGCTATGCCAAATCTTACATCTGCCAAAGTAGCAGGGGTGTTAACCAGTGTGCCCTGGAGCACCAGTTGATTCCCTCAAACGATAAGGGCGTGCATCTTTCTTTGCAATGTGTGGCTGTGTGCTTTTGTTTGACAAACTAAAGGTTCTGGGACGCGGCAGGGAAACGGTTGCACGCAGACTGTTGGAGGCGTTTTACATAAAATTCAAAGGTGAAGATTGCATCAGCCAGGCGTCAGTGTGTGTTTGCGGAAGTACAGATTTCAATTGCTATGCCGTAATATGCTATAGTTATTGATAGGAGAAGCTCTGTGATGTTTGCAGCCGTTGTTGTGACGTACGGTATGTGTGTGCTTTTTTTCCTACAATTCTTTCGTAATTAAATCAGTTGGTAGTGAGGGTTCTATCCTGTCTACTTGTTTTCCTGTGCCTCATCGATTTTTTGTGCTCGACTTTTATGTTGAGATAAGAAAGTTTATGGATATAAAGTGGTTCTAAATTCTGAACAATGAACTGGCTTGATGCTCTTCATAATGGTTTCTTTTTTTCTTTATTTGTTCCGTCTACAGAGGTCCTTATGGCATATCACCACCACAACTGGGCCTGTGCCTTGCACATGACTTTGGCTTTGTGGCTAACTTGGATTGGTGCCCCTCTGGCTGCCACCAGAAAGGGAGTCGACTAGGCCTACTGGCCCTCGCCTGTGGAGATGGCTGTGCTCGCATTCTCAGGTGGGCTTTCTGAAATGTATCAATTTACAGGGCTGTGCTCTGTTGATTCTTTTTTTGCACTGCTCTGTTGAATGCCATGCTTCATCTAAAAAGAAAGACAGAAAATGAAGGGAGGACATGTATATTTACAACCACAGAGTGTTGCTGTAGTTGATGTTTTGACAAGCAGGCTTATCTTCTCCAAAGCTGTAGCTTTCCTTAGCATAATATGTCCTCTACCCTCTCCTTCAAACCAAACGAAGGAGCTGAGGGGAACTGCAATAACGCCTATGTTACGAGGGTTTATTGAAGTACATAGCAACTGGGAAGATAGCAGCAGCAGCAGGCAAAGCGTAGCCAGGGAGCGAACAGTCCAGCGAGCCAGGCGATGGCAATGCGCTTCCATATGTGTCTATCTTCTTCCTCACAATAACCCCCAGTATTGAAAGGTAGCCATCCTGGCGACCTAGAGAGAGGTGAGAGGGTCATAATGTGGCTTGAGGCGGTTAATGTGGACTGTTTCTCGCCCCCGACGACAAAGGTCAGAAGATGGCATAACGGGTTCAACCACATAATTAACAGGAGAGGTCTGCGCAACCACGCGGTAGGGTCTGTAATACTTCGGAAGAAGCTTAGACGAAAGGCCGGGAGCAGCAACTGGCGGAACCCAAAGCCACGTGAGCGAGTCGACGGTGAAAAGATCAGGATGGATGTCGGAGTCGTGACGCTGTTTTTGGTGACGTTGTTGGTTGTAGGTGAAAGAATGGGCCAGTTCTCGGCATTTCTACCACAGACACAGGCTGGTAGTCGTCAACGTCTGGATGATATGGTAGAATTATATCAATGGTGCTAGTGTGTTCACGACCGTATAGCAAGAATAATGGTGAGAATCGGGTGGTGGCTTGGGAGGCGATGTTGTAGGCGAATGTGACAAACGGAAGAACAAGATCCCTATTGCAGTGGTCTGACGCAAGGTACATCGACAACATGTCACCCAGAGTTCGGTTAAATCGTTCCGTTAATTCATTTGTCTGTAGGGGATATGCGGTAGTGGCATGGTGAATAATTCTGCATTTGGGTAGGAGTGATTGCAACATGTCTGAGAGAAATACACAGCCGCGATCACTGAGCAGTTCCTGAGGGGCGCCATGGCGGAGAACTAAGCTGCATAGAATAAACGACGAAACGTCTTTGGCTGTTGCGGCAGATAATGCAGCGGTTTCGGCGTATCTTGTCAAGTGATCCACGGCGACGACAATCCAGTAGTTTCCAGCGCCAGTGCATGGGAGAGGCCCGTACAAGTCAATGCCGACGCAAACAAATGGGTGGTCGGGGCAGGGAAGCGGCTGGTGAGGTGCTGTGGTAAGGTGCAAGACTGGTTTGCGTCGTTGGCAGGCGAGGCATGAGCGAACGTATTTGCTGACGAAGCTGTACATTCCGCGCTAATAATAGCATAGGTGAAGGCGCATGTACGTCTTGAATACGCCACTGTGGCCACATTGAGGGTCATTGTAGAAAGCGGAGCACAGATCGTGACGAAGATGGTGGGAAACTACAAATAACCATGTGCCGCCATCGTTGTGAGAGTTACGACGGTATAAAAGACCATTGCGGATAGCGTAATGCTACGGCGGCGTAGCGCTCGTGGAGCTGGGGTGGTAAGAGGGCATGACAAAAAGTTTAGAATTGTGGTGACCCATGGGTAATATTGTTGCTCTGAGGCCATGTCCAAGATGTCAAGTGGCGAAATATAGTGATTGTTACTAGATGCGTTGGCGTCTGAAATCAGTGGGAAGCGTGACAGGGCGTCAGCATCAGAGTGTTTTTGGCCAGAACGATATACGACATGAATGTCGTATTCCTGGAGTCGGAGGGCCCACCGAGCGAGGCGACCTGCAGGGTTCTTGAGGTTTGAAAACCAACACAGAATTTGGTGATCTGTTACGGCATCGAAAGGACGACCGTAATGATAGGGGTGACACTTTTGTAGAGCCTATATGATGGCCAGGCACTCTTTTTTGGTTAAGGTGTAATTGGTCTCAGGTTTTGTGAGTGCACAACTGGCATATGCAAACACACGTATTCGGTGTTGGCATAGTAACGTTGTGCGAGCACAGCACCAAGGCCGACACCACTAGCATCAGTGTGAATTTTCGAGCGTGCGCTCGGAGCGAATTGACGCAAAATTCGTGGCAACGTAAGCAGGCGTCGAAGTGTCGTAAACACATCGTCACAAGCTTCTGACCAGGTAGATAGTTCCTTGTCGCCTTGGAGGAGTGCATTGAGAGGTGCGATGACAGTAGAAAAATTTCGAACAAAGCGCTGAAAGTAAGAGCATAGGCCAATGAAGGTGTGCAGTGCTTTCAGGTTAGTAGGCTTCGGGAACTCTGATACGGCACGAAGTTTAGCAGGATCAGGAAGAATGCCTTTTTTGGAGACGACGTGGCCTGGTATAGTTAGTTTTTTAGCGGTGATTAGGCACTCCTTTGAGTTAAGCTGGAGACCGGCATTTCGGACACAGGTCAAAACTTGATGCAACCGTTGTAGATGGGTCGGGAAATGTGGCGCAAAGACGACAATATCATCTAAATAGCAGAAGCAAGCGGGCCAGCTCAAGCCCCGTAAGATGCCGTCCATCATGCCTTCAAAGGTGGCGGGCGTTGTTACAGAGACCAAATGGCATTAAAGTGAATTCGTACAATCCATCTGGTGTTATAAACGCAGTTTTCTTGCGGTCAGTCTCAGCCATGGGCACTTGCCAGTAGCCAGAGCGGAGATCCAAGAAAGAAAAGAACTCCGCTCCTTGCAAGTAGTCGAGTGCGTCATCAATTCCTGGCAACGAGTAAACATCGTTTCGGGTAATCTTGTTAAGCCAGCGATAATCGACGCAAAATCGTATTGTGCCATCTTTCTTCTGAACAAGGACGACAGGTGATGCCCAAGAACTGTTGGAAGGTTGAATGATTCCACGTTTAAGCATGTCATTCACCTGGTCATCGATAAGACGCCTTTCACTCGCCAATACTCGGTAGGAACGCTGTCGAATGGGCGCATGGCTTCCGGTGTCAATAGTATGCGAAACAGTCATTGTGTCGCCGAGTGCCCTTCCTTGGTAGTCAAAAGAAGAAGAGATATCGTCGAGCAAGCAAAGAAGTTGGTCTTGTTTTGTCATCGTAAGGTCGCTGTCTATAGCTGGTGTGAAAAATCGCGGTAGTGGCCAAGGAGTTGATGTCTCGAGGGTGGCCATATCACTGGGGTCGTCCATGGTGTCGAATATCGAAGATGACGACAACGGCTCGGCTTTGCTGAGGGTTTCCCGGGGGCGCAAAGTGATTGGCTCAGGTGATAGATTGGTGATTTGCATCATAGAGGTGCCTGAACGGAACTCGAGAATGGCAAATGGCTATGGCAGTGATCGGCAGCGAACTAGAAGTGTAGACAGTGCGAAAAGCATTGAGCCACCGTCTTCAGAGTCATAAGAGATAGAGACAGGAACAGTAGACTGGACAGGCGCAATGGTGTCGTCACAAACTGTGATTTCGCGACATGTGTCCTTGTCATTGATGACGTCTGTCGAAAATGGGAACAACACGAGTTCAGCGGGAGCGCAATTGATCATCCCACGATGTGTAGAGAGAAAATCCCACCCTAATATGACCTGGTGAGAACAAGATGGCAGCACGATGATTTCGATCACATATAACATCCTGGATGACGGCACGAGCTGTGCAGGCACCAGATGGCTCGAAGCCTCCCAGTCATGCTGATCATCATAAATGTACATGGCAAGCATGTCAGTTGTAGTGTGGTTCAGTCGCTCGGTGAGCCCATTCACTTCAGGGTAGTACGGGATAGCGATAGCGATCTTGTGTTCAGTAGCGCAGGAGTGGAGCAGGTCATCGACGGCCTTCGACAAAAAGCAACGGCCACGATCCATTAGTAACTGTCAAGAGGCACCGCAAAGCAGGATGAGGTCTTGGAGTAGAAAGTCTGCAACATCTGTAGCACAGCTGGTCGGTATTGCTTGTGCAATGGTGTTTCTTGTTGCATAATCTGTTGCGACGACAAACCACCTGTTCTTTCTGGTAGAAATAGGGAAGGGGCTAAGTAGGTCGAGGCTCACATGGAAGAACAGTTTTGTTGGGACCTCAATTGGCTGAAGTAAACCAGCAGGAGGCAAAGTAGGCATTTTCCGCTGCTGACAGAGGTCACAAGAAGTGGCTTAGTGACCCACAGAGCGATCGAGAGCAGGCCAGAACAAGCAGCGCCATACGCGTTCGTAAGTCTGAGTGATGCCCATATGTCTAGTAGTAGGAGCATCGTTAGGCTGTCTAGAATAGGATGTGTGATGACCACTGGCCTCTGAAGGCTGGCACAAAAGCGCGTTCCTGCCACACGATGGCGTTGTCAGCGAGGGCGCAGTGCTTTTCTTGCGTCGCCTGCTAGCCTCTGGGAAGGCAAGGGATTCGACTGCACTTAGTTTTAATGCTTCAGTGTTTTCGATGCTAATGGGCTTATTTATTTAGTGTTGTATATGTCGAGAAATTATGAAAAGCATGTCATGTGGAAAGCAGTTTAGAGGAATTGCTCCCGCAGAGTGGCTGGTTGGAACAAACCTGCGTGCGTCGCTCGCAGATTAGTTATAGTGTTTGGATTGTTATAGTAATTCAAAGAATGGAAGTCAATACACTTTTTCTGAAATGCAGTATAGAAGCATATATGGAAATAGAAGACTGGTGGTTTGATACTAGTTTATTGGAAACAGTACATGAAAACATACATAACAGGCTTCACCTTGTTGGCTTTATTTTGCGTAGCATGCTGGTTTAGCCCTCTAAGCAGAAAATTGACATGCGTAATGCTTTAGTCTGGCTCTTTCTATTGCAGCTCTGCTGCTCACGAGGCATGTCTCCCACCGGGCCGTCAAACACGCCAATGTGTTAAATTAAAGAAACCTCCACTTTTCTATTTGCTTAAACATGTACAAAAACATATGTGCCTTGAGTCAAAATGGCTTGTGCAAACTGTAGAATTCTCGTTCAGTGCCTTATCAGCCCTTGTCAGCCCTTCGACACATCTCTACTTTTCTAAATCATCCTTGCGGGCAAGTGCATAAAACAGGGAGAGTTACAGATCTCTTCGATTTGACTTGCATTGCCTGCACGAGTTCTGAAAAGTGTCACAGCAGTGCCAGCGGTGTTGAGGGTGTGCAGCACAGCTTCAGCAAGTGAAGGTGCAGCCGCGACACTAAAGCAACTAACTAAAATACGGTGGCTACTGCCAAAACAAAGATGCAAGTGCAGGAAAAGTTCGTGGTGTGTATCGCGGTGTTGTTTACCATGAATACATGTGGTGTGTATCAATGGTGTTGTTTACCAAGACACTGCCGCAATGACTGTCTTCATGCCACATGAAAAAAAAAAAAACTGGCACGAGCTTGACTCAACTGTTTTTGCACACACGCCCTGAACCACACACAGTGTCGCCTGCTCCAAGCTTGGGAGGAGGAAGGGGCACACGCAATGCTGCACTTCTTTGCACCTTCTTTTCAGAAAGTGCAGGCCAGCGGAGAGCTCGTGCAGCACTATGCTTGTACAGCGACAAAACGAAGGAGCCAGTGCAGAGCGCACGCGCGGCACCAGCAAATCGAGAAAAACATTGGCAGATCCCACTGCGATGCAGGTTTACGGTTTAATAAATTGTTGCTCGGAGAGAAAGCCTCAGAGCAGAGAAATGACGAAGCTGTTTAAAGTAAGAAAATAACAGTAGAAACTTTAAGCATAATTAAGAAAAAAAGAATGAAGTTGCAATGTACAGACACGAGAAACTAAAGTATGTCATGTAAGCTGTCCAGCTATAATGTTTATGAAAGTCAACAGTCAACGGTGGCGTTGATGGTGGGGGTGGCTTGGTGGGTTGAGGCGGCGGACGCTGACGATGTCTCAGCAGCTGGAGTCACGCACTGACCAGCAGGGCGACGCTTGGCCGAAGACGAGGTAGCCCTTGCCTTAGCAAGAACTGCTCGATCTGTTTAAGTGTTCCTTCTTTGTGGTGTCCTTTCTATTTCAGCGCAATTTTTTACCTGAAAAGAACTGCGGCCGCTTGCCGATGCTGGCTCGTTTCAGTAAGATGATCACCACCCAAAAGCTTCCACCCTCCACGGGTGGTTCGGGACCGGAGTCAAAGCCCGGACACATGGGATGTGACCTTGAACAGTCACGGCCGGTACGAACACCTGGGACGGGACCTTGAACTGTCACGGCCGGAACTCTGGAAGGCCGCGTACCTCCGAGTACACCGTGGGCAGCTGGAGCGTCCTGGCCTTGCCTGACTTCACGCGATCGGGTCCGGAACCCGACACCGCAGTCGCACGACACCCAGGATCTGCACTTCCAGCCAGCTTGATCTCGTTCGGCCCCCAATTGGTCTTCCTCTTCTTCCCTCTCGTGCCTTGGCTGCAGCGCAACCTTTCGCCCAAACTTCCTCTTCCTTTTGGCGGGCCGCAGTTTCATGTATGACATTTCGCGCCAACGTCATCATCATCTTTCCGCCGCTCAATTGAGAAGCACAGCTGCCGTCGCCTCCGAGCACACTGCACATATCACCACGATGCCACCACACTTTACAAACACCACCACGTCACTATACTACACCACAATATGCCCCTTTCTGGGAAAGTTTTTCTGCAAGAAAAACTGCTGCTCAATTTTTGGATGAAGTCACTCAAAACACCCACTCACACAGTTCACTACCTCATCCAAAGGTCCACATTCACTAACCACTATATACACACGAGCAAGAAAAAGTATGAATTCATTTAGCGGACAATGAAAATCCCCAAATTAGCCTGTTTATTAACCACCTTTTTTCACATATGCCCGATTAAGAAAAAAAACTACACATCAAGTCAATGTTACATTGCATGTAACTTCTTCAACTTTTCACATAAAACACCCTTCCGTGGTCCGCAATCAATATCCACTAGAAACCACCAGGAAATCGAACTTGATGCTTAAGTTATAGCGTCCCAAACAAGACGTTTAATGGCCCTAATCAATTGACAAGAGTGAGGAATTTGACGCCGGTGGAAGAATTGTCGACCATAAGCTCGTCTGAACCAAAAGCTGTGTATAACCAGACGCCCAACCTCTAAATCAGAAGCATGCACGCTGGAATGGCTGTATGCCAGTCGGAAGCGTTGCCTCCAGGTGCACCAGTACAACCACGCCTGAATGATTTCATCCTTCCCAGGAACGCCTTGCTTGAGCTCGTAAGCTGACAATCGTTCTGACACCTTTAGAGAAGCGACCTCTTCAACCAAAGATGCCAGAGAGCACCAGTCGGCGTCCTTCCTCGTACAATGGCCTGCTGGACCATTACTGCCTTCGGGTTTACTTTCAATCACTTCAGCTTTTCGTCTTGCTTGTTAATCAAAACTTTCAACCCTTCTGCCTGGGTCATCGTGACTACCCTCATTATCACATAGAGCTGACCTACATTGCAACTCTACTATCTGTTCTTCAACACGTGTTTCTGCATTTTGCTCTAGTCTTCTCATGGAAGCATCATCTACCATTTCTCGAGATTCCAAGCCCTCTCTCTGTATGGGTGAGTTATATTCATCGTTAAAAGCTGTGTACGTAGCGCCTGTTGCTACATCCAATGACCCAAAACAATAGGCAGCAAATAGATCGGAGCTTTCATTACGGCATTTGCCGGCGTTAGCTAGGAGACCTTTTACCGTAATTACTCGAATCTAACGCGCACCTTTTTTCCGGTTAAGCGAGTTTATGAATTGCATGCGCGTTAGAATCGAGTACGAACAAAAAAATTACGGTCAATCTATTGCCATCGGCAAATCCAAAATGGCCGCCCCCTACGTGCGTCGGCATGGCGCGTCGGCCATTTCTGCCTATGTGTTTCCCATGTGCGGCACTTCGTACGTGTGCTGAAGAGTTCGTCATGTAGTAGTGCATTAGCATCGACGGCGTGGAAGGGCCGACTCCAAAAACTCGATAGCACCACGATGCCGCTTTTAAAAGAAAAGTCATGGCGTGTGCAGAAACGGACGGAAATCGGGCCGCATCGCGGTCGTTCGGAGTTCCCGAAACGTGCGTGCGGGACCGGCGGAAACAAAAGCAGAAGATTCTCGACAGCAAAGCTTCACGCAAAGGCTTCAGTGGACCACAGTAGGGTCGGTTTCCGCAAATTAAAGAGCTGCTCGGCAAGTATGTGCTTGAGCAGCGAGCGGCACAGCGGCCCGTGACGACAGAACTGCTCCAAATGCGGGCTATGCAATTAGTCTTGGAAAAAGGTCTAATGCAGAGCCATTTTAAAGCGAGCAGGTGCTGGCTAACTAACTTTATTTAGAGGAAAGGCTTTTCCCTCCGAAGGGGAACATGCATATGCGAAAAGTTTTGCGGAGGAGTACGGTGAAAAGCTTCACAGTTTTCAGAGGTTCGTCCTAAACTTGCGGCGCAACAACGGCTACCTGCTTGGGCAAATCGGGAATGCCCATCAGACGCCTCTTTACTTCGACATGCCTGGCACCACAACCGTCGAGAAGAAGGGGGCGAAGCAAGTTCGTGTGCTGACATCGGTCCACGGTAAAACTACCGTGACGGAAAGCTCTGTTACACGTCAGATGGGCACAAGCTTCGCCCGTACCTCATATTTAAATAGAATACGCTCCCAAAAGGAGTAGTTTTTTCGAGTGGTGTGATCGTGCGGGCCGGCGAGAAAAATGGGTGCGCGTTGCAATTGATGTCTTACGTTTTTTTTTTTTTTTTTTCGCGGTGGAAATCGGGTGCACGTTACAATCGAGGGCGCGGTAGAATCGAGTAAATACGGTACTGCTCCTTCAGCGGAGCTCTTCAGAGACAATCTTATCTCTGCATGAAGTGTGCTTGACTTCTCGCAGGTTTCAACACACCCTTTACTTTGAATGGAACGTTCTTGTTCCATGCACACGAAGCATGCCCGTGCTTCTCTAAGCTCCTCGAGTCTCCTAGTTTCTTGGCTACCCACCTCTCTGTCATACTCTTCCCTAGTTTTATTCTCTAGCGAAAGGTCATGACGAGGTACAGGGTCAGCCTGACATAAATTCAAATCGTTTGTGATGTAACTGCTGTCAGAGCACACCTGAGCCACTGGCTCACTCCTCTGTATCCCCAGCTTCGCCTTTTTTGCCATCGCAAGCTCGAGTCGCCGCTCGAGTACTAGCGTCTCTAATTCGAGCTTTTCTTTCGCCGCCTTTCGCTCTGCAGCCCGCTGCTCACGCTCTGTCTCCATCCGCTCCTCATACCACACTCTGAACTCCGTTCCCTTCAGACCCATCTGTTCAGCCATTTCTATTATCTCCCACGTGCTGGTCATGGTTCGCCACGCTTCCGAAAATCTAGATAAAAAACAAACGACTTTGTCCTGTCGCAGCGGGCGCCAATTTGTGATGCAGGTTTACGGTTTAATAAATTGTTCCTCGGAGAGAAAGCCTCAGAGCTGCGAAATGACGAAGCCGTTTAAAGTAAGAAAATAAAAGTAGAAACTTTAAGCATAATTAAGAAAAAAAGAATGAAGTTGCAATGTACAAACGCGAGAAACTAAAGTATATCATGTAAGCTGTCCAGCTATAATGTTTATGAAAGTCAACAGTCACCGGTGGCGTTGATGGTGGCGGTGGCTTGGTGGGTTGAGGCGGCGGACGCTGACGATGTCTCAGCAGCTGGAGTCACGCACTGACCAGCAGGGCGACGCTTGGCCGAAGACGAGGTAGCCCTTGCCTTAGCAAAAGCTGCGGCCGCTTGCCGATGCTGGCTCGTTTCGGTGAGATGATCACCACCCGGAAGCTTCCACCCTCCACGAGTGGTTCGGGACCGGAGTCGTAGCCCGGACACATGGGATGTGACCTTGAACAGTCACGGCCGGTAGGAACACCTGGGACGTGACCTTGAACTGTCACGGCCGGAACTCTGGAAGGCCGCGTACCTCCGAGTACACCGTGGGCAGCTGGAGCGTCTTGGCCTTGCCTGACTTCACGCGGTCGGGTCCGGAACCCGACACCGCAGTTGCGCGACACCCAGGATCTGCACTCCAGCCAGCTCGATCTCATTCGGCCCCCGACTGGTCTTCCTCTTCTTCCCTCTCGTGCCTTGGCTGCAGCGCAACCTTTCGCGCAAACTTCCTCTTCCTTTTGGCAGGCCGCAGTTTCATGCGTGACGTTTTGCGCCAACGTCATCATCATCTTTCCACCGCTCAATTGAGAAGCACCACTGCCGTCGCCTCCGAGCACGTTGTACATATCACCACGGTGCCACCACACTTCACAAACACCACCACGTCACTATACTACACCACACCCACATACAGTGAAAATCGATGATATGTGAAGCATGAATGAGAAATCAGCACAACGTTACGAGGTGGAGGTTAATGATGCCGTACAAGAATTCCATGTCATGATTATCATGCTTGGATGTGTCATTTACCTTTGTCATCTATTCAAGTCACGTGATACCAAATTTAGTATATGTGGAGCTAGCAAAACGGCCGCGAGCGCGCTTTGCGCGTGGTATGTTGTCATGTTCTTACATGAAACACGTGTCAGGATTATCACGTATGCACCAGTCATATATTTCATTATTCATTGATGGCACGCAGCACCAAATTCGGTATAAGCGGAGCTAGCAAAATGGCTGCCAGCGCATCATGAAAGACTCAATATACTCCAATGTAGCGTTGACGCGCGCGCGCACGCTGAGCACAGTGACGCTACGTTAGGAAACCGCGGGCACTCTAGGCGCGACAGCGTCCGTCAGCGCGGCCCGACTGCGACCGGCGCGAAATGCGACATGCAGCATTTCACGCCAATGCCATATAGTAACATTACTCTATGCCGATGCGTTACCCAGACAACACTGCGTCTCCCTCTTTTCATGACGAAGGGACGCCGGTCGCGCTGAAAGGCACAAGCGTCAAATTAACGCAGCGCCGCGCGCGCCTGTGAGTACATGGCAGGACCGGCGCCTGGCGTGGCAACGCCGGCTGACACGTTGAAATGAACGCCAGCGAGCACGCGCACCGTGTCATGTCGAAATGTATTGGCGCCTTGACTGTGGCATGTAGTTGTGTTCTCACATGACAGCATCTCATGATTATTATGTTTGCACCAGTCGCATACCTTCGTCATCCATTGGCGTCACTTAGTAGCAAATTTGGCATATGTGTAGCTAGCAAAACGGCCACGAGCGCATCATGAGTGGGGCATATAGCCATGTTGTTACATGAAACTCATGTCGTGATTGTAATGTTTGAATGTGTCATTTACCTATGTCGGCTGTTGGACTCGCGTAATACCGAGTTAGGTGCACGTGAAGCCAGCGAAACGGCCGCGAGCACATCATGAGCGTAGCACGTAGTCAAGTTACATCACACGCGTATCATGTTTATCATGTTTGTGCCATTCACATACCTTCGTCATCCATTCATGTACCGTAATACCAAATTTGGTATATGTGATGCTAGCGAAATGGCCGCGAGTGTATCATGAGCGTGGCATGTAGTCATGTTGTTACATGACATGCATTTCATGATTTGCATGTTAGGGCCTGTCACTTGTGTTCGCCATGCAATCATGTCATACCATACCAGTTTTGCAACATGTCATGTGAACGAAACCACCGCAAGAGCTGCAGGACCATGTCATGTAAATCATGACATTCATGATGTACATGTCATGATTTTCATGTTATGACTAGTCAAATATGTTGTTCACTCAATCATGTTATGCCACACCAAGTTTGGTATTGATACCATTATCGAAACAGCCTGGAGAGCTAAAAGTCGTAAGTGGCTAGACAGACAGACAGACAGACTCACTCACTCACTTAAAGTCACTGAAGCTCGCTAAGAAATGCTTCGCGTTGAAATGGTGCTGCACCTGTTGAACTGATGCCGCAGGACTTGAAGTCGCCATCGGAACCTGGCACAAAACACCACCTCTACAATTTGTTCTTCCCAGTCGACGGCATTCTTCAGAGCGGTTCAAAAATCGACGACATTCACTGACACTATCTTCGTCAAGGAATTGGGAAGCTGTAGAAAAACAGGCCACACTTCCCTGACAGCACTGCTCGGTACGAGACACAAGAAACATATGCTCCCAGTGGGCACATGCCAACGGCGCCCCTGACTGACGTGCCAAGTTTTCCCCCAACGGGGAGAACGCACAGTGTGGCCTTGTTAGGCAATGAGAGCACCGCTGCAGTTATCACACCTCCCCGTTCTAGCCACTCTAGCATCGTGAAATTTCTGAAGCACAGCCAGTTGTAGGTGTTTGGGAACGACTAGTAAGAGCTCAGGACCATAGGACTCAACATTGCAATGGTATAAAATGCCGCCATGCAATGTGAACATACGATGAGAAGGGTCGGTGGTCGCGTAACTTCGGCGGTTCATAATACTGAAAGACGGGCTAGTTGGTATTGCTGCATACTGAAGCTTTAGCGCACACACGAGCACACTGCGCTGGACCTGGTGTTTTTTTCATTGTGCATCCGTTCATTTGTCCGTTTGTCTTCTAGTATGTCTGTCCGTCCGTCCATGCGTCCATCCAGTGAACACTCATAACTTTTAAAACCGCCTAATTCTTGGCCAATACCCCATAGTGGTTATGCGCCTCGGACAATAGGTGAACAAGAACTCCAAGTACCACTATATCCCATCCCCTGGGGCGCATACCCGCTTTGCGCGTCCGTTCGTCTGCTGGTCTGTCTGCCCGTCTATCGATGCATTCGTTTGTGCGCCCATCTAATGAACACTCCAAATACCACCATCTCCCATCTCGCATCCCGGTGGCTACGTACGACAACAGTGGAGGATAAAGAGACCCACGCCTTAAGGAGCTTCGCCCCTAAAAAAAGCAAAGCTGAACGTTTTCAGGGGCCACACCACGCACACAGTGAAACAATGCATGCACGCACAGCATCGAAAACAAAGAGTGAACGACACGAACACAAACACGGATAGCGTGTAAAACTATTTGGTAAAGCACCCTCCATGTGCAGCGCGGCCCCACATATGTGATGCTAACTAAAAGCATGGCATTGCCAACGCAAAAGTAGTTTTTTTTTTATTGGTTTAAAGGGAGAAGGGGCCCATTCGCACATGCACTCGTAGCGGGAAGAATGGCCACAACGCTGGCTCGCCACATTCACGAGCACTCGCTCACGCCGTCTGTGCTGCCGCCGCTTCGTTAGCGGCGGGACACCTGCGCAAGATCCATGCTCGTACCAAAAAATCTGGTGCAAAATTCCTATATTGTCCATGGGAAAAACTTGTGATATCATGGTTGTCTCCCTCTGTTACTTCGTTACACAGAGGTCACAAATACACGTGCTTCTATGGAGCAACGGCGGAGAATAGAAAAACTTCGTTATATTGATGAATTCGTTATATGGAGGTTTCTTATAAGCTGGTTTAAGTGTAATCGATGTCCCTCGATCGGCGCTCAATCTTACACATTTGACACAGTACAGTAGCAAAAATCACTAGAACATGCTATCATCACTCATAACGCTTTCCAGAAATAAAACTGAAATATTTTATTGAACCGTTACACCAGTATTCCTTAAGGATAATCACTAGGCTAGTGTCAAATTGCTCCACTACTAGCCGCCATGTGTTGTATGAAACTGTGGTGGCTTATAGTGATTTGTTCGGTCTACTGGACTGCTGCCGTTGATGATGTTACTTGAAAAAAAAAATATTACTTTTTTATGCACTATAATGAATAAAAAGTCAGCTATTATTTAGAACTAGCATCAGAAAGCACTGAGAAAAATGGTACAAAAGTAGTGCCATTAGTGCTACTGAGATTCGAACAAAATTTATGGCAGCACCTCGTTTCACATGGCTGCAGCATCGAAGAGAGCAAGCTAGCGAATCTCACCAATATCAGATCATGCCAGTCAATGGTGAATTTAAAAGTATGACTCCTTTACATAACGACAAAACTGGTATTGTTTAAACACTAGCTGTCAACGCAGCATCTCAATGAGCAGATGAGCGAGCTCCTCATTGATCGTCTACAGTCGAAACATCACAACGCCCTGATGGCTGGGTGCGCAGCTATACTGCTATTAGGTCAAATAAAAGTACGTTCTGCTTTAGCCATTTTTTTTTTTTCATTTTGTTTGCACTTTTCAGTCGTACGCGGTACCTAAAATCACAGTGGTAAAATGTGTCAAGTGTGCCGTATGATCTTGGTCATCGGCAGGATTTTGTCTTGGGGGACGGGGGGGTTGTACCACGGCTGGGGTAGAGTACTAGCTGGTATAGCGCTAGAGTGGGGGCAAACCTTAGTGTGTATTAAAGGGGGCAAGTGTCCCTTTTTCAACGCCCCTGCCTACATATATGGGAAGCTAGCAAAACGGCCGCCAGTGCATCATGAGCGAGGCATGTAGTCATGTTCCTACATGACACGCATGTCATGATTATCATGTTTGCACCAGTCATATACCTTCGTCATCCATTCATTTTGCGTAATACCAAATTTGCACATAGTGCACGAGCAGGGCCAACAGTGGGGATTGATGATTGAGCACAGCAGAGGCGCAGAGCATAAGGGTAGCGGAACCTATCTTCAAATAACTGATTTGCGCATGGTGGTAATATCAGACCCCTGAAATTTAGGTGACCTTGCGTCCCGTTTTCGGAGTGCGGGTGTCCACAAACTTCTGGTGGGATTTATGGCGCAGCTTGCGCATTACTGTTATGCCCTGAGATGTGCTGTTGACGCTCGGGCGTGAATAGTGGAGGTTCTCTAGACCGCTCACACTGTGGGATCACCATATAAGTGCGGAACCAGGGAAAATTTATCAGTGAATCCTTGAGGAGGGGCCTGCGGAGCCCTTAAATTCTCAGAACCCACTTTGAAAACTTCTGGACTAGGGCATGTAGCTATGAATTGCAGAACGAGCAGTGGTCAGCAGGAAACAGCTGTAATATGCTGACTATATCATGAAAGGAGGCACAAGGCCGATTAATGTATGTGTGAATCAGTCACAAATAGGTACTACTTTTGCCAAGATGATAGAAAAACGGAGATCCTTAGTTCAGTGCTAGACATGTTGACAGGCTGTGACATGCCGGTAGTGGAAGGAAAAGTGAATGTCAAACGGGCATCGTGGTCAAGAAATTCTGGGGCAGATGTCGTATTATTCAGAAAAAGCCTTGTGAATAGCAGAGATATTATGGGGAGAGTAGAAACAGTGGTCTTTTTATATTGTGTGGTAGCTATGCCAGGACTAACAAAAAATTACATAGCAGCTGAGAAAATGTTACATTGAGGAAATAAATCTGGCATTATACTGTAGATACGCAGGTTGAGCATTGAGTTAGCCTCCACTTCTTAGTCAGTGTTGCCCACAACATATATGAAAACACCAATGGTCTTTTTGCTGCTGTTCTTGATGTAGGTGCTGGGAAGCAGCAGCAGGCATCAGTGAAACGATATAGTGTGTCCACACAGTTTGCATTTGAGATTTATTAACGAGATTTATTACAAACTACCACTTTGTTGTTTAATCTTGTGCATTATCGGCTACTGCTATGTGGCAGAATCTCACAGGTACTGTTGCTGTTGGTATTCTTAGGCTGTAGGAGTGTCTGTCATCATAATAATGGCTGTTACCACTTTAACAGCTGTGAAGTTTCATCTGCTGCCCAGATGATTTGGCACTTTAGCTTTCTTTTGCTTGCATCACCTTTTTGATCCAGCTGGGCCTTGTTTCTGCCTCATGGCATCTTACTACAGTTTAAAGGCACCTGAAAAGAGCATCAGGGTCATGTGAAGTGGTGTTTTACTCGTTTGCCATGGCAGTTGTTATGTGTGTCATCCTGCCTAATGTAGCCAACCTCCTATGTGTTTTCAGCATCCCCGACCCAGCCGGCTTGACAACTGGCCGGCCTCCAATGTATCGAGTGGACAGTGAGTGCCAGCGGCTGCACATTCCAGCGGGGCCTTTAGGCCCTGTGCCCTGCACACGTGTGGCATGGGACATTGGGAGAAAGCACCGGCAGATCGCTCTGGGGTTCGCTGATGGTTTGTACAGCTCACTAACATTTTTTCACAGGAGCTGCTTTTGGTAGTGTTGTCGCAATTAGCTTATGCGCTAGTGCCGCTGCTTGACTCACCTGGTGGCTAGTGAAGAAGGCCCTTCACTGCTGGTGATAAGAAATTTGTTGTGCAGGCACTCAAAGCAAACACTGACAGCAATAACCCTGCTGCTAGAAGAGTTTATAGCCAGCCACTTTATGGCTTTTGGAAAGTACCTTCTTTTGGAAACAGTGCACTACTTACTGTATCTATAGGCTGCCCCTTGTAACTTGGGCCAACACCTTAAAAAAAAAAGGCAGGTCAAAAGCCGGTTTGACTGAATATGCGTGCCATTTGCACTGACTTATTATTATAAGTGACACAAGTGCTGCTTCACTCTTTCATTACCATGGGAAAATAGTTATTTTTCATATGAATTAGAAGAAAGTTCTTTCCAATTTTAGAATAACTCCAGGATGCATTGCAACATACCAAATTATATGCAATGAAATGCTTTTTGTAAAAAGTATAAGTTGTAAAGCAACAAAAATATTTTGGAATCAATAAAAATGTGAAAGTGTGCAATTTTTGGTTAGCAGCTCGTAAACAATGCAATGAAAAACACTATAATGCAAAAACATTCAAAACAAACAAAATTTAAAATATGCATCTTGAATATAAATAAGCCACACATCGTGTGACATAATCAATGTTCTACACAATATTTATATAAACATAGACAAAGAAAACATGAACCGATAGGCTGCACTCATGCACTTTTCTTGTTAAATTTTTATTTGTTTGTTTTACGATAACAGCCCTCAGGTGTTCTAATATAGACGGGGGCCAATGATGCAAACACTCCCTTTATAAATGTGATGTCCAATGAACTCCATCTAGTCTTAGCCCCCCCTCTTTCCATCAGCCAAATTTTTCCACACACCGTAGGCTCGCGTTCTAGTGTACGCATCCAAGCATGTTTATTTGTAATATTTGTATTTTTGCAGAGAGTATTTTAAAAAATGCATGCAGTACTAAAATGTCTCGCGCCACTTTGTAGTGTGGGGTCAAGATGTGCTCCGGTGGCTTTCTTGTTGTGAGGAGCAGCTTTGCAGCTGGCACCAGCACATCGTGACATGTGGGCGTAACCAAAGTACCTTCAAGATTTAACCAAAGTACCTTTAAGACACACTCACATTGGTTCACACAAAGGTCTGTTCAAAATCACTATGTTGCCAAAAGGGGCAAATTCAAGCTGATTCTCAAATTTCAGTAAATTGACTACATTATTTACTGGCATAATAAACACACTAGAATAATAAACGCGCCCCCAACTTCAGTCTTCAGAATTTAAATTGTATTTTTTCCCACGAAATACATGCACTTCTTACATTCATCCACTGTAGTTTCTCTAAACAACACCTGTCACCTCTTTGCGCATTGGATCTCTTCCAATTTTTGATGATATGCCGGCACCCCTCAACCGCCTCGGCTTGCTCTTTCTCGCCCGCTGCCGCGCGTCGTATCGCTTTTATATTTATCGGTGCACAGAACGTCCCCTTTTTTAATTATCTGTGCACCACAGCGGGGTTCACGAACAGTGCATGTGTAGAGATATCGCAGCTGACAAGCACACGGAGCAAAGGTCACAAAACGCCAACCGATGGTTGCTTCCTGCAAATATGAAACTTTAAGGCTTGCAATTTTCATCGACGTCAACAGGATTTGCGGTCACCATTGCATCACAGGTTTTTGGAGAACCAGAAAAAATCGCTTGTTGCCCTGAAAAGATTATAATGATTTCCGTAACATGATAGCACACCCGATTCTCCCTTCAGTTGCAATTTGCTCTTCATGCTTGTTATTCGCACTTACTTCAAGGAACAGCGCCAGATATAGGCTACCTTTCCTGCAGTAACTTTTTATGTGGACAGTGAGACGGTGGCTGTATTTTGTCATCTTGCTATTGACGACTTGTTTTGATCCTTCAGTGGTCACTTGCTGCAATGCTAGTTACTTGCTGCAATGCTAGTTACTTGCTGCATTGTCATTGGCGCCGTCGCTATCATTAGGCGAGGTTGCCACAAAACTGACAAAGTGCATCATAGCGTCGTAGTGCACGTTTCTGGGTGCCCCTTGAGATCACAGCCGATACCACTGTGGCAGTGAAACGATTGTGAGAAATGAAAGCCGCGAAACCTTTTCATAGAGTGTGTGAGCAGCACGGGGGGAGACAGATTGCAGAATATAGTGCATTAAACCACCGAAGATTAGTGAAGTGCTACAAAAAAGTTGTTTTCGAAATGCAACCAAACTTTTTTTACATTACTGCATTTTTTTGCTCACCCGTAAAGGTTTTCATAAAGTTTGCCCGCATAATAAACACCCCAACTTTGCACTGATTGTTTGATAAAGAAAATGTCTACTACCAGAAAGTGCTGGGTGCACGAGAAACAAACTCGATGAGCAAAGATCGACGATTCAAAGCGTCGGTCATTGGTGATTGATTTGAATAGGCGTAGTAACAAAAAAGTTCAATTCCTTCAAAAGGCTATAAAGGATAAATGCTGCTCAAAAATATATTTGTTTGTAACTGCTTTAAATATGCTTGAAAATGGCACTGGGAAATTGAAAACAGCCTACTTTAACTGTTTCACCATCTACTGACACGAATTGAAAACAAAAAAAGTTGAACTATTTTCTAGTATGCAGCTGGTAGACTACTAGCATACTGACAATGCTACATGTATGCACAATATTGCCACATCCTTTTCTCAAGTTTTGTTAACGCGCCGTTACACAATGTTTAGCTCAAACTGCACCTATGGTGTTCGAGACGCTTCGAGGTTGTAGTAGATCATTTTGTAGAGATTATGCTTCCTTCTTGAACATTACAGATTATTTTGAAATCTACGTCACCGCTAGAGATAATGCTAGAATATTTGCTTGCAAGCGTATAAATGCTGACATCCTTCGCCGCTTGTCAGTTGGTCGATGGCCGATGCTCTGTTCGACGCTATCAGTGCCAGTGTGTTACTTTCCTTTTGCGTGGCCACAAGTTCGGCTCGAATAAATAGTTGCTTCTTCGACCTCGAGTCTACTCCCTTCGTTCATGTCACGACCCTAGACATCTAGTGGAGCTGCTTCCTGGCCCATGTACCGACTGCCACCCTCCAACCGGGAGCCAAGCCCACACTCTCAAGGGGACATCGATGTTGACATGGAGCAGGGAGCCAGTCGCCGGCAGCAAGGGCTTTCGCCAGAGTACGAGCCTCTGCCTGAAAACACCAAGCTAACCAAGACTTCGACCACGGTGACAATGACAGCCCCTGTGCCGTCTGCGGCGATCCTGCTCCAGCAACCAAAGGAGTCGATGACATTCTGTGGTTCACCACACGAAGACCCAGAAAGCTGGCTTGAAAGGTTAGACCGAGTCGCCCTGTTCAACAACTGGACAGTCGGTGACAAGTTGCGGCACGTTTATTTCACCCTACAAGATTCAGCTCAAACATGGTTCGAAAACCGAGAAGCCACACTTTCAACCTAAGACATTTTTTGGGCCGCATTTCTTGACACTTTTACAAGTGTCGTTTGTAAGGAAAGAGCCGAAACCTGACTGGAGATCCATGTACAGCTCCCCAACAAGAACTTCAGGATGTACACTGTGGAAATGAGGCTTCTGTTTTGTCATGCCGATCCCGCCGTGTCTGAGGAGAAGGTGCTTTGCTTCCTGATGCGGGGAGTTAGTGCAGGAACTTTTCGCAGGCCTTGTGTGCAACACTCCAAGAACGGTCTCAGAATTCGTTTTGGAGGCCACGATGATTGAAAAGGCTCTGGAATGCGTACAAGGCAGTACAACCGCTACATGATGCCATCAACCTACGGGGAGGTTCACTCCTTTCAAACTGGAGACCTGCATGAGACTATCCAAGCCTTCGTATGGGAAGAGGTCCGTAAATTGCTGCTGCCCTCCCAGCATTGAGTGGAGCCAATTGCCGACGTAGTACGCTAAGAAATTAAACAATTTTTCCGAACACCTGAAACAGCGCAACCTGAGCCACAAGTCATGAGCATGGATGCAGCCAAACAAGCCGATGCACCCATCACTTGACACCTCGAGCCAACCGCAATGCCAGGCGACGAACTAGTGTAGTGACCTTGTCATTCTCATCGATGGCTTCAGCGACACAGCTCTCGTCGTCACTGGAGCCGACTATTCTGTCATTGGTGGAACGTTCGTCACGAAGTTGAAGGAAGTCCGGACAGCATAAGGAGGCCCCGAAATTCGTACTGCTGGAGGCCATCGTATAACACCCGCTGGGCTCTGCACAGCAAGAGTTGCCGTCACTAAATGGACTTACCTTGCAAGCTTTATAATTCTACAACAGTGCTCCAGGGGTGTGATACTTGGAATGGACTTTCATTGTCAACACGGTGGTGTCATTGACTTGAGGTCTGAGTCAGTCACACTAACCTCAGAAGAAGCACTGTTACCCCACATGACACACCCGACCCATGCTTTAAATGTGATATAAGAGCAGGTCACCGTTCCATCTTTCTTCAGCATAGTCATTTCTGTCAGCACCGACGAACACACAAACCTTGAAAGCGTCATCGAGGACGATCAGCGTCTACTTTTAAACCGTCAGATTTGCATTGCAAGAGGCATAGCCGAGCTGCGTGGAGGCAAAACAAAGGTATTGCTGACAAACTTCAGCCATGCATATAGGCACCTCAGCGTTGGTACGACAGTCACCTACATCAACAAATTTGTGGACGCAAGCTATGCTTCCACCCTTTTCGATGCTGCCGAAGCTTCTTCTAAGAATCGTTGTCCCCAACCAGATTTCGACATCAACCGGAGACTTTCAAAATCTCAACAAGACGAGCTCAAAATCCTGCTTCTACAATTCAAGAACTCCTTCTCAACATCATCCAGAATTCGGCAAACCTCAGTCACGAAACTTCGCATTACAATAGAAGGAAGTGCTTGACCAGTGCGGCAGAGCCTCTACTCAACCCGTGAACGCGAGGCCGTGAAAAAACAAGTTGACGAAATGCTACGAGATGACATCATTCAGCCATCCAAGAGTCAGTGGGCGTCACCATTAGTATTAGTGAAAAAGAAGGACGGGAACCTACTTTTTTGCATTGATTACCACCGCTTAAACAAGATGATGAAGAAAGACATGTACCCTCTTTCACGTAGAGAAGACGCTCTGGATTATCTGTAGAGTGCAAAGTGAATTTCCTCGATGGACCTTGTGGGGTCTCGAATGGCGAGTACGCACCACGCCACGCTCTTGGAGTGAACGGACACAGCAGACGCGGTCGGTACAAACCAACAACATACATTTCTTTGACTAATTTATAACGACGATATTGTCCACCGAATGATACATAAATTGTAATTAACACACTAGGACATCGTTACACAATAACATGACAAACACAATAACACACCGAAGGCGGCGTCGCCAACGCTTGACTTACCACGTGGGCCCCCAGCACGCAGGCCGTGGTACCATGTGCCGAGGACCCACAGCGAGAGACAACCGTTCGCGGCAATTGCCACGCGCAGAAGAGGCTCGTTCAACTCTCGCCCGCCACCAAGGCCTGCCTTCCGCCAGGGGTCACCGTCGGCGCTACCACTCTACCAACAGTGGTACTCGACGCAAACACAACGCCATCTATCGTTCGGTGGTTGTCGCCCCCGAAATACGACACGTGCGCCACACGGCACAAAGAACGTGGTGTCACCACCCCCACAACCTCAAGACAGGCTATTGGAGAATTGAGGTTGACAAGAAAGATCGAGATAAGACTGCCTTTATCACACCAGACTTCCTCTTCAAGTTCAAGGTCATGCCATTTGGTCTTTGCTCGGCGCCTGCGACGTTTCATTATGTTATGGACACTGTGCAGGGGGGATTGAAGTGGCAGACTTGCCTTGTGTGCTTGGACGATGTGGTCGTGTTTTCCTTGAGCTTCGACGAGCATTTCACGTGCCTTGAAGCAGTACTTCAAGCTATCAAGACCTCCGGACTCACCCTAAAACCCGAAAAGTGCCGCTTCGCGTATGAGGAGCTCTTGTTCCTTAAACTTTTAATTAGCAAGTCTTAAGTCCGTCTAAAGCTGCGGAAAACAGCCACCATCGCCGATTTTCCACCACCCACCGACAAGGAAGCAGTGTGCCGATTCCTCGGATTGTGTGCCTATTAAGGGCATTTCGTCAATGAATTTTCAAAGATCGCTGAGTCACTAGCTCATCTCACGAAAACCAATGTCAAATTTAGGTGGGACACGGCACAAGAGGAAGCATTTCAGAAGCTTAAACCATGCCTGCAGGCACCGCCACTACTTGCGCATTTTGACAAATATGCCGAAATAGAAGTACACACTGACACAAGCAGTGTAGGACTCTGCAATATCCTTGTTCAGAAGATCGGCAGCCTGGAAAGGGTTATTGTTATGCTAGCCGGGCGCTATGCGAAGCCAAGGCCAACTATTCCACAACAGAAAAGAAGTGCCTCGCCATCATCTGGGCTCTTTCGAAATTTCACCCTTATCTCTGCGGGAGACCTTTCAACGTTGTGAGCGACCACCACGCCTTGTGTTGGCTAGCTAACTTGAATGGCTCTTCAGGTCGCCTTGCACGGTGGAGCCTGAGATTTTAAGAATTCGACATTGCCGCCGTGTACAAGTCCGGAAGGAAACACTCCGACGCCGAATGCCTGTCTCATGCCCCCGTCGGTCCATTATCGCAGGATGATCAGGATGATGAGTAATTCTAGGTAAACACAAGTGCCGATGACCCGGAATTTAGAGTGCTAGTGGAATACCTCGAGGGCCAGACTAGTGTCGTCCCAAACGTATTCAGGTGAGGTCTGGCGTCATTTTTTTTTAAAAACAACATCCACGTAAAGAAGAACTTTTCTTTGGCCCAACCCAACTACCTTATCGCTGTACCTTCGACAATGCAACTAGAAATTCTGCAGGCCCTTCATGACGACCCAGCGGCTGACCAGCTCGGTTCTTCCCGCACACTCGCGAGAATATACGAAAAATACTACTGGCAATGCCTTGCAGCCGACGTCGCTCATTACGTGAGGACATGCCGGGACTGCCAGTGACGCTAGACACCGCCGATAAGGCCAGCAGGACTTCCGCAGCCCATCAAATCACCTCGTCCACCATTCGAGCAAATCGGTATGGATTTACTTGGGTCGTTCCTAACGTCAGCTGTCGGAAACAAATGGATCGTCGTAGCTACCGACTACCTTACCTGCTACGCCGAGACGAAAGCTCTGCCGAAAGGTAGCGAATCTCAGGTAGCCAAATTTTCATCGAAAACATTGTCCTGCGTCACGGCTCTCTCTCTAGATTTTGATTAGTTGCCATCCCCTGTTCATTTATGTAGCAGTGTCTAGGGCTAGCATCTTCGCGAGCATCAGCGCTTCATACCAGCTACTGGTGTTGCTAATACGCATGTTTAAGTTGGCATTGTTGCCCAAATGCAAACAACTGGTTTTATAAACATCAGCAACTCTTCAACATATGTCTGCGCGTGCAACATTTGTACATATATTTAGCGTCATCTCTTCACGTTTCGCTCAATAAAAAAGTTGCAACACGTCACCTTTCCTCCACATAACTCGTGGGATCTGCTGAATTTTCTTTTGCTATAGCGGCACGCAAGCACAGCGGCATAAAAAGAAACCAAAAAACAAAGCACAACCGCACCCACAGTGCTAACTGCTGAAGGCGGACTGCACCCGCAACATGCGTGCCTTCATGCACCATCATTCTACATTGCACTTTTGTTGTCTGGTTTGTCATATCATAGTGAACTTCGTTGGACACCTGCTGTGTAGGGCACGATCGGCGTGTAGGCTTGCTACACGGCTGATTTTAAACATTATCGAGCATGTGCTGGAGCATGGGAACCAAGCAGCTGGACGACACTTCGACATTGATGCGTGCGCATTCGTTACAGGAGAAAACGAGGAGAGCTTCAAGCAACAAAAAAGGTTCGTCACGCATTTCGTGGGCCAGACAATTTCCTTGTGAAGAACGAAATTCTCGAATAGAGGCTTTGTAGTCCTGCCACTGAATTGAAGGCCATCAGTGGTTGGACAACAAGTTTCTTAGTACTGTGATGCAAATTTTTTAGCTCTTTTAAGTCTCGTGTCTTCTTTTCCCTGCGTAATGAACCTTTCCCTCAAATTGGTGTCAACTTTGGTGAAAAAAAAAACAAAAGTCACAGCTTTTTCTCAAAGGCGAAGCAATGAATGTGATAGCAACAAATTGGAAGGTCATGTGCAGAATGTAAAGCAGATTGAAACATGCCTCACATTTTTCAGGCACCAATGACGCATGAAACGTACTCACAGGTACAGATGCACGTGAAAAAGCGTCTCAGTTGTTATTTCACTGTCTCTGAAAAGCTCGCGCTTTTCTTAAACAGAGACTGCAATGATTGCAGTGACTTTTGTGCGCCCGATAACTGCAGCAGAATCGTTCCAGGTAAAGCCCGAGGCCAGCCAAGATGTAAGATCCTCCCCTCCTCCCTATCGCGAGATAAGGGCTCATGAGAGAGATCGTTGCTCCCCTCGTCTAAGCGGGGCAAAGAACGCGTAGGAGATTAGAGCGGTCGCCGCCACGTGATGTGGCGACGACCGCTCATTGCGCCATCTTGCTGGTAATGCTGAAAACACTATTTCCCCCGAGATGCCCGTCAGCAGCAGTAAGTGGTAGATATAAATAGCTTGCCATTGAATCATTTAAGTGCGTGCTTCTCCATGGTGCAGTGGTCAACGCCTCGCACTCACGATTCAAAGGACGCCAGTTCCATTCCGCGCACCGGAGTTTTTTTCTGGGTTTTTTCTTTCTTGGATTTTCATATTGATGCACAAGAGCCGGCACAGATGATACACAACAGCCGGCACAGCCCTGCTGCATGAAAGAGAAAAACGTCGTCTTTCTCTTTTATGCAGCAAGGCTGTGCCGGCTGTTGTGTATCAATTGTATCAATATATATAGATACATATACATATATGATAAGTGACGCTGACGCTGGCGGCAAAATCCAGCCAAGAGTGTCCATATAATTGCTAACGCAATAAAAAAAAAGGTGGCTTCATTACGTGACTAAATACAGTAGTTAGTTTACAGTGAGTTGCACAGTTTCGCTTTTTGCCATGACAATCTGTAAAGCACAGTTCGTTTTGGACAAACTTTTTATGCCACTAAGCTGTCCTGGTTCTAGGCCATACATAAATGGCTCTTATTGCTCGGCATTAACTGTAGAATGCAATTAACTATGTAGAAAGTGTGTATAAGACATTTTTATGAACAAGAAAATTTGTAATGTGAGAATTTATTGAATCTTGAGCCCATACTAATTGCTTAATTTAGGATCTTAATAAATATACTGGCGATATCAAGTTTTTTAATTATGAAGAACAGGCATATAGGACATTTTTATAAACAAGCAAAATTGTAATATGAGAATCCATAAAATCTTCAGCCCATACTTATTGCTTACTTTTGGATCTTAATAATTATACAGGTGATATCAAGTTTTAAAAGAAATACTTCCACCCTTCATTTATATGAGGGCAACATTTCATCTTAATTAGCCTATCAGAAGTAGAAAAATATAATGCCCAAATTCAAGAAATATCGGAGAAATGGTTCTTGAGAAAAACACATTTTAAAGGCAAAAGTGAAAGCCTATATAGGCAGGAAAGATATGTTTTTTTGAGATCATTTCTTCCATCATGAGAGCTTTTCATTCATGGTTATTTTCAACATGTGGCTTTAGTAAACTCCTCATGCGAAATGCAATGGCAAGCTGCCAAGTGATGATTTCTCGGGGATGCTGGACAATGAGCTCTTTTTAGTTTTAGTAGCCACTTTGCGATCTTTAAAAATGATTTTAATATTCGAGTTATAATTCTTTTTGTCCTGAAAATAGTGAAGCTTAATTTTGAAAGCAAATAAAAACAAAAAATGGGTAATTTTGGGAAAAACTTGTGTTTTCTGACTTGCATCTTCTTTTAACCTTTCGACCTCTGCTGTCTTCTTTGCTTCCACTCTTGTGATTACTGCTTATGCCACTTTAGTTACCTATTTCTGGCTGCACTTACCGTAAATTTTGGGGCATGATTCCCTTTATCGCTCTCCTTTTGTTATGTACTCTACTTATGGTTGCATTCTGTTCTTCTATCACGTCCTTGTTCTTCTCCCAACTCATATCAGGCTTATCTGCTTTTCTCATTCCTGGCACATTACCTAATATCGAGTCGTACATAAGCTTCTCTAAGCGGTCACCGAGCCTGTGTAATATGGACTTGCAACTATAATACGAGCTTCTGGAAGTGGTCTCACCGAACTTTCCACTAGAATGATTGTTGCGTACTCTCCTGTTAGATTCACTTCATCCATTTAACTCCTTTTCACCAAAACAATAGTTACTAAGCTCTTTTAGGGGCGAAGCTCCTTAGGGCGTGGGCTGTGCGTCCCCTGTAGCCTGTATGTAGCCACCTCTAGTTTAGTTCTTGCAGTGTTCACTAGATGGCAGTACCGTCCCCTGTATGTGGCCACCTCTAGTTTAGTTCTTGCAGTGTTCACTAGATGGCGGTACCGTCTCTTGTATGTAGCCACCTCTCGTTTAGTTCTTGTAGTGTTTACTAGATGGTGGTACTTGTAGCTGATGATGAAAAGATGCAAGATGTTATAAACTAGAAAGCGGTACTTGTAGTTGATGAAAGACGCGAGATCTTATAAAATAGGAATTATGTCACATATGGCGCGTGTCATTGGTTGAAGGCAATCGTTCGATTTAGTGCGGCGACGTACGCTAGGGGGAGCGTTGTAATAAAATCCGTTCGCTGTTGGCGCACGCTCGGAGTCGCCGGATGGATAAGGCTGCACAGCGGAGAGAGCGCAAGGCGGCAGCAGCGCGCGCTCGCAGACAGAATCCCGATGTGCGAGCGCGCGAGGCAAGGGACATCGCAAGCCATCCATCGTCTAAGAACAAATAAAAGTTGATTTGTGTATATACACACACAGCGTTTCTCACGTCTTTACATGATGATCGACTGGGCGAATTACACGGAAGATTCACAGTTTACCGATGAATCCCTCCGGTGCTTCGCCCATTCATCATCATTCACCCCGTGAATATGCCGTAATTTTTTTTCACCAAAACAATAGTTGTGCCCATATCTCTCAAAACTTTAACCCTTTCTCCATGCACCTATCTCTTCATTTACCACTGGTAAACAATCTCCTTGTGAGTAAAGCTTAATTTGTTCATTTTGCCCTTTTTTTTACATTACCATTGTGTGCGTTCACTATGCAGGCTACTTTGTCTGCAGTCTCAACTTCTTTGGTGTTACCACCCTGGGAGTCCGCTATGCAGGCTACTTTTTTCTGTAGTCTCTGATCTACACTCGCATTTACGGTGTCCGCTGCTATAGCACACCTGGTACACAACTTGTGCATGTGAATGACCATCTCCAGTTCAAAAATTTATAGCTCGGGGCCAAATGCAGTTACATAAAGAACACCTGAGCGGTCACTGTGCCATGTTAAGTACCCCCAATGTCTACTCCTTGTCTCATCTGGTTTTGCCCTGGCACCATTCTCACATCCCTTCGCCAAGTTTCTAAGTCCCTGAGCCTCTAAATACTGGTCTGCATGCTCCGCTAAATCTTTAAGTAAGACTACCTTTCTTTCCTTTAGTAAAACATTTAAAGTGTTACTGCAGCAATTCAAAAGTTGCTCTAAAACCACACGATTACGTACTGCTTCATATGTTTACATTTGGCACCTCCATCCATCCATCAAAATTATTTGACAAGCGGCATGCAAGCTGCTTCGCAGTCTCCGCATTCTCTGGCTTGCACCTACGAAACAGCTCTCAGAACCTTTCAACAGTCAACCTAAGTCTTTGTAACACCTTTCCGTAACTTATGAAGTCATCAGCAGTCATTTGACCAAAGACGTGAGGCTTCCCCAACCAGACACAAACTGAGTGCTGTCTACTCTCTTATTTTCTATCTTTGCCCCCTGGCAATCCAATCAAAACTATGTGAAGAGGCATTCAAGTCGTCATGTCTTTTATCGAAAGAAGCCATTAACATTCTCCACATTGTGATGAGTAAAGAAAAGGCACGAGGCGCGTGTAGAACGTGGAAGCGTGGCGACGGCGCACGAGGAGAAGAAAGTCACCAACGGGCACGCACACCAGCCACGTTGAGGCAGGAGATTGGTCGGAAAAAGGTTTGTGGCACGCGACCCGAGCCGTAAAGAATAATCGCCGAGGATGAGCTGGCACAGTGCTGTGAGGTTTCGAGCTGCGAAAACGTGGAAAACAAGCATCGCTACAACGACGGGAGCAGCATAGCTGCCTAGTTCTGAAGGATGTCGGCATGAGAGGCTCGGGAAGTGGTCGTCGATCTCGAGAGTCCCGAGTGACGCTGCCCGGACTTGCCACACCCTTGCCTAGCAGTTCCTGGTATACGTGTAGCTATGCCATTTTGCACCAGGATGATGGTAACAGCCCTTACCAGTCAGCAAATCGGACACGTCCGCAGGGGAGTTCATGATGAGCTAAGCCTAGCGAGGCTGAAGATTGAGACGGGAATTGGGACACTGGCGATGAAGACGAGCGGTTCGCTCAGTGAGATTAACCGACGGCTATCATAAGAAGTAGAACAGCCTATCAACAACAGAGAATTCGGCTAAACGTCGACACAGTTAAGGGCAATGCGACGAACTGTAAGAACATTCTATTGTTAACACCATATTGGCTTAGGGCTAGTGGCTAGCGCTAGCAACAGATTCGGACAAAGCTACAGTCAGTTTGGGTTTAACCATGTACGCAGATTGTTATTGAGTGTTATTGAGTGATTGGTTGTTATGGAGTTATTGAGTGATTTAATGCAAATTCTGTGTATTGGTTTCGTCCATTCAGAGTATCAAAAGTGTTTGTTATGCCACGCCTGTCTCCTGAGTTTCTCAAATCCATTCTTTGCAAGCGCTTCTGAGATAAGTTCGCGACAGACATATGTGGTTTAGTTTCAGTGGCTGTGGCTAGAGGATGCTGATGTGACACTGGTCGTCTTGTGGAACACTGTGTAGTTGCGCTGGTCTCAACTGTAATTCGAGAAGCTCATTTTCACATTCAGACTCATGCTCTTGTTTCTCTTGTTCTTGTTTCTCATGCTTTTGTTTTTTGTAGGTGTTGCTGGCAAGAAATCTGCCAGCAGTGCAAAGACTCGAATTACTGGAGCAACCGACTATCGGAGGTTCGCGTACATCGCGATTTCCGCTAAACTGTCTTTTATAAATTTCTTTACGATCCCAAAAAGGATGGGTACCCGCTGACGATGCGAGAAACATGCAATAAGCTGCCTGCGTGTCACTGCTGTATTGCAGGGAAGCACAGCTTGTTTTCCGCAGGTGTACGTTTTGGTTGACCACGAGACCATTTTTTTTCCCTATCGTTTTGTCTTTTTTTTTGCACTGGAAGTAGTGAGGCTGCCACTCGTTAGTATCGATACGTTACATTGCCTTGTGGCTATTAAAAGTCGTCATTCTGTGGATTTGCGGTGAAGTCAGGATCTGGAACTTGTGGGGATGTGAAGCGCGCCTGCGACCATTTCACGGGCATTCCGCCGCACGGTCACACCCTTTTGCTTTTTCTGCTCTGATAACGATGCGTAGCGCTATCTATCGCCACGTGTGGCCTCTCTCCTCCGTGGTCGGCGCCGGGTAAGCACGTGTTTTCCTTCGTCGGCATGCCCTTTGGGAATCGCCGGACTGTAGCCTGCCTGGGGTGGCCTGTGGCACCATGGCAGGCATGTTTACTTGAGTGCTAGCTTCGGTACCGTACGCTAAGCCCACAGTGATGCCTAGGGCTTGAAGTGGTCGTACCACACCGAGCCGCACTTGCCGTAGGCCTACGCGTACGAGGTTTACCCTAACACTCGCGACCAGGCCCAGTGGAATGTGAGAGTGCGCTGCACAGCCGTGAGGGACCTTTTCCCGACCGGCGTGTCAAAGCTCGCCATTGCCAGCTGCGACGTGCTCGCGGTTTCCCCTTATTGTGAACGTCTGCGTGCAGGTGCCTTTGCTCCCCGCGTCCCGGGAGCGGATGTTGTACTGTTGTTCGGGGTGCCGCCAAGGGGCAATAAAGTGTTGTCTATTTTGTATTGGAACACTGTCTGTTTTGCCGCGCTGCGCTAAACGCCTTATTAGTTGAGCGCGCGCGGAGCGGTGCGCTACACGCGAGTAGGTGGCGGAGTCGCAGCCCTGTGGCTCGCTAAGTGTGAAGACGCGGTGATCATCCGCTACGGTGAGTAGCGGGGTCACCATACTGGTGCCCAACGCGGTATCAAAGGCTCATTAAGCCTTTGATTAGTCTTAGCCGAGTCAGCCCGCCTTTGCGCATCAGGCTCACCGCGTTTACCCGCTATATGTATGCTTCGTGTGAGTTCTGTCCGCTGACGCTTTTAGCTGATACCGCATTGCTCAAGAACAGGGCCGGTGCCCCCTTTGAGCATCACAATCGCACACCTTCACTTGTCACAAGCCCCAGTTGGGATGACACAAGGCGCTACGTATCAGCTCCCACTGGAGAGTTAGCGTGTTTTGGGTCCGGGGCCAGAGCCCAACCCGAACAGTGCACGCGGGGGAATTGGATTGCTACTGCTCTCTTTGGAATGCATGGCAGTTCTATGTCACAGCGCTCCTAAACGGCTCTCAGTGTAGCTTCCGGGGCGCAAATCGGCACCGCGACCTCAGTCGTTGCCGAATTTAGCCCACTGGCTGCTACGCAACCTAGCAGCCAAGCTCATTTCGAGCACGCGCCTGTACCGCTAGCCGTAAGTGGCCTAGCGATTTCAGGTGAAGCTGCCCCAAGAGTCGGCTATGAACAACAGGCGCTCCCCAATGTCGCGATGGCCGGTATTCATTTTGAAACCGCGCCGCTTATCGAGCTCGGAGACAGTTCCCTATCGCTCGCCCGCGCCGCTAATGCACCGACAGCTTCCTTTGAAGCGGGCGCACAGACGCTGTTGCAAAATGCCACCCAAATGATTCAGACACTCACGGGGGCAGTCCAAACACTTTCAGCCATTCTGAAACGCCCTCATCCCGCTGTCATGTTGACCGTTTCGACCAACAGCGGTTATGGTGATCTGCACAGTGCAAGAGATTACCTGGGCTCCCTCACACGTTATCAGAGAGCCATGGGTCAGAGAGCCTGGGTCAGAGTCAGAGAGACGTTATCAGAGAGCCTATCCGCTCCCCACGATTAGCTTCATTGTAGGAAACCTCACCACTGCGTGGTATTTTACCACATTACATGCCTCCAAAGGTTACCTACAGGTCCGGATGGATGAGCGTGACCGGTGCAAGACCGCGTTCACTTCCCACAGAGGGTTATTGGAGTTCACTTGTATGTCCTTTGGTCTTTGCAATGCTCCTGCGACTTTTCAGAGACTCATGGACCGCGTCCTCGGGGGAAGCAAAGTGGTCTTACTGCATGTGCTACCTCGACGACATCGTGATTTATTCACGAACCTTCGAAGAGCACTTGGTCCACATTGCCGATGTGCTTGAGAGGGTGAGAGCCGCCGTGATGACGTTAAATCCCGCAAAGGCCCAACTAGCCCAAACCCGAGTTCAGTTACTTGGCTTCACGCTGGGCGAAGGCTCCATTAGCCAGCTCGGGAGAAACTTCGAGCAATTTCCCCGCGCCCAAGGACGTACGCGGCCTGCACCGCTTTCTCGGAATGGCCAATTTTTACCGGTCGTTCATTCCATCCTGTGCCCAAGTGCAGGTGCCCTTGACCAAGCTCTTGGGTAAGTCAGCTGAATGGCGATGCGGACCTGAGCAGCAAGAGGCGTTTTGCCTTCTGTCTAGCGCCATTGTGGAGATGGCGCAGCTCAAGCTCCCCGACCTGCCCAGACCGTTTGTTGTCCAGACTGACGCAAGGGATCTGGGATTTGGAGCAGTTCTCCTACAGGAATACGATGGTTTGTTGCAGCTGTTGTCCTTTGCCAGCCACTCGTTGATACCCGCGGAAAGGAATAATTCCGTGACCGAGAGGGAGTGTCTCGCCATCGTGTTTGCACTGCGGAAGTTTGATGTCTACCTTGATGGGACAAAATTTGTGGTGCAAACAGATCACAGCGTGCTTAGCTGGCTGATGCAGGCTCCGTGAGCCTGCAGGCAGGCTAGCGCGCTGGGCTCTCCTGATACAGCATTACGACTTTTCAGTGCAGTATCGGTAGGGGAGCACTAATGTGGTAGCTGACGCGCTATCTCGTGCCCCAGTGTCTACCAGGAGCCTGGATCCCGGTGCGACAACCGCTAGCGATGCCTTTGCGCAGGCGAGTGGCGCGGGCGGAACTGCGGCGGAGCCGTGGAGTGGAGAAAAGAGAGAGTGCGCCGACGAGCAAACCCTTTCCACGGGCCAGGCAAGCAGCGCGCCGCGAAGCGGGCGAGAGGGGGAGCGAAAGGGAAGCAAACCCATGACGCCATTGCGAGCGGAGGGGATGGCTGCAGTTCTGAGTGGGAACGATACCAAGCTCCCCTTTGGGAGAATAGGAATCACTTTCAGCAGGCAAGAGTTACTGAAGGCCCAGCAAGATGATCCGTTTTGTCGCAAGTTGAGTGACGGTCTCAGGGAGATGGAGCGCCGAGACGCTGCTGGTAGTGCGGCGGGCGCAGAAGGACGGGAACCGGCATGTGTCACTGGGTCCCCCACGGATACATACTTGCTGGACCATGATGAACTCCTGCTGAAATACATAGCCACCGATGAGGAGTCAGTGGACCCATTTAAGGTGGTTGTGCCCAAAAGTCTGAGAGGCGCACTGTTCCGAGCCTCTCACGACGAGCCCATGTCCGGTCACCTGAGTGGCTCTAAAGTTTCTGCGAAACTGAGCAAGGTTGTGACTTGGCTTGGCATGAAGCGTGACATTTTTCGCTATTGCCGTTGCTGACACGTCTGTCAAGGGGTGAAATCAAGGGGTGGCAAGCCGCCCGGCTTGATGAAACCGTTTGTCAGTGAGCGTCCGTGGCAAGTAGCCACCTGCGATCTAATGGGGCCTTTCCCCAGGAGTCAGCAGGGGTTCATACATCTGATGGTAGTCGTTGATCATTTTTACAAATGGGTGGAGTTGTTTCCGCTGCGGAAAGTGATGGTGCGAGTGGTGCTAGAGAGGCTACTGGTAGTGTTTTGTTGGTTCGGCTTTCCGAAAAAATTGATCATGCCCATTGCATCATATTTCACCGTTCGGGTATTTGGGGATACGTGCCGCTCCCTAGGAATAGATCACTGCACCACTTCGCCCTATCATCCCCAGTCCAATTTGACGGAGCGAACTAATCGTACGCTCAAACCAATGTTGGCGGCCTTTGCCGAAAGTCAAAAGGACTGGGCAGACTGTTTGAGTGAACTCGCGTTTTCAATCTGAACCACCGAGAGTCGCTCTACTGGTTTCTCCCCCGCCTTCCTTAATTTTGGATGGGAGTTGGCAAATCCGGTGACCAGTGTCATGCAATGCCAGCTCGGGGATGAGGAAGAACCGGCAGACTGTTCTGCTTACGCTTCAACACTTCGGGACAGGCTTTGTCGAGCTCTCACTAGAGCGAGGCAGAGTTTGGCATCGGCCAGGGCCGAGCAAAAGGCCCAGTACGACCGAAAACGTCGCCACCTTTCATTTAAGGTAGGTGACCTTGTCCTGAAGCGCAACCACGCTCTTAGCGACGTGAGCAAGGATTTCTCAGCTTCGCTCGCTCCAAAATGGCTTGGTCCGTACCGAATTGAGAAAGCTTGCACTCCACTCGTGTACTTGCTGAAAGACCCGCTTTCGGGAAAACTCAGCCGTGCCCACATCGCAGACCTGAAAGCATTTGCGTCGAGGTCTGATGAGCCTGCCCCAGCGCCCATTGGCTCTTCGCGCAAGCAACGGCGCACACCCAGCGCGGCGGACTGCATTCGGACCACGCACCGGTATATTCTGAGGAAGTGGTCATCTGAGTGATTTCGCGTAGGACAGCGGGATTACTTCCGCAAATGAAGGCCCTCATTTTTACTGTCTAGTCTCAGTTCTTCTTTACAGCCAGTGCTTGCAAAGAAGTCGGTTCTGCCCAGTTACTGCTGCTGATTGTCATTTGAGTGTTCTTGTTTACTTGATGTTTTTTCGTGTTTTGTTTTTTTTCTCGCTTGAGGAGGGTATTGTGAATTGGTGCTTTAGCGTGGGGAGAGGGACAAAGGACACTCTGCGCCTTCCTTTTGTGGGGCGCGTTTGGAGAGACCCGACCATTGGAGGCGTGTGCGTGTGTGTGGCGACAACTTAAGAAGTCACGAACTCCTACACCACCTTGGACTCTGGAGGTGTTCGCAGACCTGCGGTGATTAGGCTGCCCGGTTGTGCCCTGCTCCCGACCGTCGCTGATAAGCTCTGCTGGCCTTTCTATCATGGCTCCTGCATGAGGCCAGCTGTCGCAGACGCTGTGCATGACTCGACCGACGCCACAGGACGCCTCGCAGCCAGTGGATTTGGCGACCATGATTCCAGCAGAAGAGCCGGCTGTAGCAGTGAGGTTTATCCGAACCTCTACCAAGGCGGCGTTTGTCGGACTCCCAGGGCTGTCGTCAACATCGACGAGACGAAGGTGAGCTCGTTCCTCGCATGAGGGCCTCAACAAGAACCCTCGCCTTGCACTCTCGCATCCCAGCAGTCACCCAAGTCAAACATTATGTGACGCTGAGCCGTGGACGCGCTCTTGCGTGAGCATCATGAACTCCCGTTACCCCTCTTCCGCGGTGCCATTGTATTTCTCAAGTGTACTCTTGTGTTGTTTTATTTTTTTTTCTTCAGCAGCAGTTGCAGGGTGAGGCTGAGGCTAGCTGTTGCCTATTGCATGACGCCTTTGTATGCATGCGCGACGACCGGCTGCCTTTGCAGACCGGTATATAGGGTGAATTAAGGAGAGGAGGATGTGGGGATCTGAAGCGCGCCCGCGACCATTTCGCGGGCATTCTGCCGCACGGCCAGACTCTTTTGCTTTTTCTTCTCTGATAACGACGCGTGGCGATAGACGGCACCACGTGCAGGCGCAGCACACTGTATGCGCGCGCCAAGGGAGCGGCCTCTCTCCTCCGTGGTCGGCGCCGGGTAAGCACGTGTTTTCCTTCGTCCGCGTCCCCTTTGGGAATCGCCGGACTGTAGCCTGCCTGGGGTGGCCTGTGGCGCCTCAGCAGGCGTGTTTACTTGAGTGCTAGCTTCGGTACCATACGCCAAGCCCACAGCGGTGCCTAGTGCTTGAACTGGTCGTACCACAACGAGCCGCACTTGCCGTAGGCCTACCCGTACGAGGTTTGCCCTAACACTCGCGACCAGGCCCAGTGGCCATCATGAGAGTGCGCAACATAGCCGCGAGAGACCTTTTCTCGACCGGCGTGTCAAAGCTCGCCATTGCCAGCTGCGACGTGCTCGCGGTTTCCCCTTATTGTGAACGTCCGCGTGCGGGTGCCTTTGCTCCCCGCATCCCGGGAGCGGACGTTGTACTGTTGTTCGGGGTGCCGCCAAGGGGCAATAAAGTGTTGTCTATTTTGTATTGAAACACTGTCTGTTTTGCCGCGCTGCGCTAAACGCCTTATTAGTTGAGCGTGCGCGGAGCGGTGTGCTACACGCGAGTAGGTGGCGGAGTCGCGGCCCAGTGGCTCGCTAAGCATGAACACCCGGTGATCATCCCCTACGGTGATTAGCGGGGTTACCATAAACTGGCACATGGCGCCCAAAGTTTTTCAATTAACCGGACTGGTGCCGGCCGCCGCTTAAAATTATCCACTCAAACATACATTGCAAAATACGGGACCGCGGAAATCCTTCGAAATAAGTGGGATTTTCAAATAACCGAGTTTGAATTAACGGGGTTTTACTGTACATCTCCTTCTTCTATAGTTGTGTGGGCTTCTGGCTTTCTGCTGGCACAGTTAAGCTCCGTCAGGTACTCTTTTTTTCATCGGTTCCATCATGTTATCATGGCTTGTTTTCTTGTACTCCAGTAATTCATGAAACTGTATTTTCCAGGTATGTTGTCTTCTTGCTTGTTAATTGCTTGCCTGCCTCCTTTAACATCCTCCGGTGGGATGAGTGAGGGCTTTTTAGGATTTTCATACATATAAGTAAGAGGCTGGTTGTTAATTACTCCTTCTGCTTCAATAACCGCAGTTCGTACTTCTTCTTTATACAAAAGTTGAGCTCCTATAGTTTTTGCCATGGACGTCTCAAAACTTCTGATCAGTCTTTTATTAAATCCTCGCCACACGGTCAGCTAACTCTGCAATAAACTTCTATTTCACTTTCAGTTTACTGGTACAATGCTGCACGCTTTCATCTGCCTTTTTTAATATCTTCTTTATCTCTTTCTTTGATTTCTTGAACAGGCTTACAACTTCACGGTCAATTGTTGTACACAATCCTCTTCTAGCTATGAATTTTCAGGCTGCTTGTATAAACCCTTTTGATGACATCCTCTTGACCAACTCCAGTTGTACAGCTCTTGTTACTGAACACGTGAATATTACTCTGTAGAACTTTCTAATTTTGCTGCCTTTCTCCTCTTGAGTATTTATGAGTGCAGCAAAGTCTATACGAACTATGTTGAATGGCCTCGTCTGCGTTATCCTGTCAGCCGGTAGTGACGAAGTTTTTTGTGTCATTGGTCTAGAATGAAACCTCCTACATGCGATGCATTTTTTTGTAACATATGTCACCATCTATCAGCCACGAGCAACCCAAAACCTCGTTCTTAAATGCGTTAATGTTGACGCAATGCCACCGTGTGTTGTCACTTGATGCGCATTAAGAACTAAGAATTCTGACAAGTGACTTTCTCTTGGCAAAACAATAGGATGCTTCTCATCAAAGCTCAAATTACTCCACTAAAGCCTCTCTTTCACTCTTAAGACACCTTGACTGTCTTCGAAAATGTTTGTTCCGTGCAAATTCATGTCATTCATTTGTGCCAATGCATTTTGTAACATCTTCTGCTCCTGCTTTATCAGCACAAACTCTACCTTGTTCATTTCTTCTTGTGTAAATGAGCCTGTTTTCTTTTCTTTTCTCAGATTTTCAATATAACGCATCACTCATGCTGTAACTCGTAATGTTTGTTGTACAATGCGAACCTGTTCACATCGATTATCTTCTCTTAACTCGTGGCGGTAGTTAAGCTTGCCACGGTCTTTTTGTTGTCATCATTGTCTGCTTCTATCAAGATGTCAATCAGGCTTTTGTTTTTTGTTCTTTATCCACATAGGGCCTTTCCACCATAAATTAAATTAATTCACTGTAGAGCAAACTTGCCATGTTCACGCCCCTTGTCATCAAATCTGCAGGATTTTCATCACACTTAACATAGCTCCTTTGATTCTAGATGAACTTGCTCTTGATTTCTGCTGTGCGGTTGTGAACAAACAGATCTTTCATCTTGTTTGACTTTATCCAGCATAATACAATTCGAGAGTCAGTGCAAATTTTGGCGTTTCTTAAAATTCTCAGTTATATGACTGGCCAATCTGACTGATATGGTGGCAGCCAGCAACTCCATTCTTGCTAGGGTAATCTTTTTCATTGGAGCGACTCTTATCTTTTGCCCTTTTGCAATGATTAAGCTGGCTTTATTGCTTCCATCAAAGTATTCTGTTACAATGTATGCAGCTGCTCCATACACCATTGGACTTGCATCCAAAAGCACGTGTAGAGTTGCTGCTTTCATTTCAGCTTGCCTATTGTTCTGATAGCATATGCTAATGGTGAAGTCATCCAATTGCTAAAGCTCCTCCGACCAGTCCTTCCAAACTGTTCGGTGCTGACTTGGTAGCGAGTCATCCAATTTCAGTTTCTTCATTCAAATTTTCTGCATCGACACTTTTGCTGTAACTGAAAATTGTGTTCTTTTGCTGTAACTGAAAATTGTGTTAAAAACACTAAAGGGTGTGAGGTCTGGACATGGAGAGAACCACACCACGCTCTTGGAGTGAATGTACACAGCAGACGGGGTCGAAACAAACCAAACCAAACACACATTTATTTAACTACTTTGGTCGACGATATCATCAGCCGAATTATTATAACACCAATTGTGATCAACACGCTAAGACAACCTTACACAATATTAAACAATACTCAACAATGTGACAGACAAGGCGGTGTCTCTAACGCCCGACTCGCCACGTGGGCCCACCGCAGACGGCCCGCGGCGCCGTCCACAGCAGACCCACCGTTAGAGGCAGCCGTCCGCGCTACCGCCCCACGCCACAAGAAACCAGCTTATTTCTTGTGCGCCGCCACAAAGGCTTCCTGCCAGGTGTCGCCGCCGGCGCTAAGGTTTTTTAACTATGATGATGATAATGGCGGTGATAAATGCTAACGAGCACAACACCACCTACCGCTCAATAGTTGTGATCCCGAAATACAGCTTTTGTGCGTGACATGTGCGCCATGCGGTGCAAACAACTTTACAGGGAGTGTCAAGGCCCTCACATTAGTCGTATAGCCTTGCTGTAACTTGCAGAACTTGTCGTTTTGAGAGTTTTCTCATCTCCATGTCTTTTCATCTTGTAGTGTCGGGAAAGCTCTAGGCGTTGAGGAAATCCCATTTCAGTCCCAAAACCTTGAAATGTCCCTCTTTTCTGATTCCTCGACATCAATCTTCTCCTTCTTTGTCAAATAGTTTTCTTAGTTCAGCGTCATTTGTAGTCCATTTCCTTACCTTTTTTTATTGAAACTTGTAGCCAAATGCCGATACAGGGCGGAGCACTGAAATACTCCTCACGATATTAATGCTAACATAAGTTCCTTTCTTTAATCATGTATTTTATTTCTATCGCCTTTCGGCATGGTTTCAGCTCTGTATAATGACTACAACTTGCTTTGTATCTTGTGATTATTGCATACATTGTGTATAAATAACATAATTAACGTTTAACTTCTGCACTGCTCAATGGTTATATGATCCTCATGTCCTGTTATTATGCTTGCATGTTTTTACGTCTACATCCTTTTTTTGTGTGTGTAAAAAATTACTGTATTGCCCAACTGCCACGCTCTCGAAGGAGAGTAGCAGTATTGTAAATAAATAAATAAATAAATAAATATTGTTCAAAGACACAAGCATTATAGCACTGCACAGTGAATCAAGACAGATGGTGCATCTGGCAGCTTTAAATACAACTATAGACCATATAGATAATACAAATCGTAATGCAAGCGAAAGCCAAATCTAACTAAAAATACAATGCACAAAAGTATTCAAGTTTTACTTAGTAGTGACCAACATTGAGCATAGAGCAACAAAATCGCAGACGCTACACTCAACATACACTGTTACACATGCTCAACAATTATAATCATCAATCTGTCTTCTCTTGAACTAACCACATTACGCATGCGCCGTCTAAAGGATTCTATGAAACTGCTTTACTGTTTTATTAACTCGGTCTATCGCATGTCCCACAATACCTACATCTCATTTGCCTCGCCGTCCATAACTAGAAGTAATCACCACATTAATATCAAGCCTTACCATTGTCGAACTAACACATTCAAATTTAGTTTTTTTCCTTTCACTGCCGAAATGTGGAATCAACTGTCCGGTGATATTCGCTCCCTTCCGCTGGAAAATTTTTTACTTGCCCTTGCTGATTTACGTTAAGTGTTCTTTTGTTTTATTGCTCTGTTGATCTGTTTGTTTGTTTTTTTTCCATTCTGTAAATGCTCACTCCTGCCATAGCCCCAAATTGGGGGCTGCAGTATGTATAAATAAATAAATAAATAAATAAAATCTGGAACTTTTTTAAAATTACATATATATACTTGAACTGATGTCAAGGCATACAAGCTGCCTTTCATAGGAAAGAAAAAAAGAAGATAAAAACACTTATGTACAGTTACTTTGAAGAATAATAGGCCAGTACCATTTTTTCGAATTCCACTGAAGAGTTAATTTTAGTTGTAAAATGCAGTAGCACCTTCCTTTCTTCAATCGTTTTCGGGAAGAAGGAGTATTTAAAGGTGCCAACCTTTGCGGGTATGGGCACAAATTGGTCCTGATGTCTCGATCTGACAGATTTCTGCACTATGAAAAATGTCCCTTGCTTCTTTGCACAGCTTCTTTGTACAGCTCTTAGTAAGACACCAACAACATAAATTCCTTTGCGGAGTTTCACCACAGCTTGTGGGGGTATCGAATTGGCGAGCGCGCGCCACGCCACGCTCTTGGAGTGAACGAACAGAGTAGACACGGTCAGTAGAATACCAAACAATATACATACATTTATTTAACTAATTTAGACAACGATATCGTCTGCCAAATCGATACATAACTCGTTATGTAATACACTAGGACATCATTACACAATAACACGACAAACGCACAACACGACAAACACACTATAACACACTCAAGGCAGCGTCGCCAACGCTTCACTTACCACGTGGGTGCCCCGGCACGCAAGCCCGCGGTGCCCCACACCGAGGACCCACGCTAGAGGCAACCGTTCACGACAGCGGCCACGCGCAGAAGAGACTCGATCTACTCTCACCCGTCATTAAGGCTCGCTTCCGCCAGGGGTCACCACCGGTGCTACCACTCTACCAGCAGTGGCACTCAACGCGAACACCAACGCCATCTATCATCCGGCGGTTGTCACCCCCGAAATACAACTTCTGTGCGAGCTACGTGCGCCACGCAGCGCAAACAACTTCACAGAGGGTTTCAACACACCCGCATTTCTTCAACCCTAAATCAAACCATATCCCGAAAACAAAAAGATAAGCTACACAAGCTTTAACAAAAAGAAATGACATCACATGTTCATAATGTCCCTGCCCCACGACACCGCCGCCGGTCGACGCTGCTGCACTGTTTGGCTCGACGTCACCTCAGTACCGGCCCCGCAACATCAATGTTGCCATCGGCACGACGAACTGTCGCTATCACCGACACGTCTTCCAGTTGCGACCAGCACTCACAAGGGCGCTGGACTGCAGGCAGTTGCGCAGGTCCCAGGCATCCCCATCGCCCGAACTCACGACCTCATTCCTGGCCAGCGACGCTGATGACGTGCATAACACAGCCGGCCGTGGATGACATCCCTCCCGCTGAATACATAAAAAAACTCTAAAGAAAAAATAGAGCAGAGCCTAGGGAAGGGAGCTTCGGGCTTTTGGGCCACGTGGTACGATGGTCAGTACGGCTAGCTAATACATCGACGGTGGCCAAGACGCCCATCTAAATAAAACAAAAATTATTTTTCCTAACTCATGCATCGCAAGATAAAAAAAAGTTAGGGAAGCAGAGCGCAACGCCTCAATGCCACGATCCACCTAGTTGTGCCACGTACGACAGGCGGCTGCGCAGAGCCTTAGGCCTAATGAGTTGCTCGGCAACAACCGGCATCCACCCAGCACCCAGCATAGGCGCAGAAGAGACAGCCACGAGGAGACATCCACTCTGTGAGATGGCCCTATCGCTCGCCGCACACAGCAGCTTACCGAGCGATCGGCGTCGGTGTTCTGGAGTCGAGCCGGAATACAAGTCAGCAACGATGTCCGGCTTCCTGAGCCCAAAGAAATAGAAGAAGCTATTTACAGAAAATCGGACCACCCACGAGGCTTTCGTACTTACTCGCTTCGAGCCTGGTTTACAAACCACGTGCTCTAGGCCTTGCTCACCCCAGGATGCAGACCGCATGGCTCTCGTTCTAATTCAACAACGGTTTCGAAAAACTAACACCAACAAAAAAGAATTATACTTGCGATCAAAAAAAAATAAAACTCAACCTGCCGGCAAATACAAGCACGTTACAAATACCGATCTCTTCGCTCTCAACAAAGCACACCGCCAACGCTAGCAATAAGAAGTCCCCCCTAGGCCTACTCTACCCCGGCTCTAACAAAAGCCTGTACCGAACTGTAAAAACTGTCATCCGGTACTCCAAGAGCCCCACGTTGGGCGCCAGTGTGAGGTCTCAATGAGGGGAGCGAGTGCCACGCCACCCTGAGGAGTGAACGCACACAGAAGACACGGTCGGTACAAACCAAACAACATACATACATTTATTTAACTAATTTAAACAACGAAATCGTCCGCCGAATCGAAACATCAGTAATGAACACGCTAGGACATCCTTACACAATACTACCATACACTTAAACAACATAACACGAGAGCACACAAAAGGCGGCGTCGCCAACGCTTCACTCACCACGTGGGTCTACTGCAGGCGGCTCGCAGTGCCGTTCACAGCAGACCCACCGCGAGAGACAACCGTTCGCCGCAGCCGCCACGCGCAGAAGAAGCTCGCTCAACTCTCGCCCGCCACCAAGGCCTGCCTTCCGCCAGGGGTCAGCGCCGGCGCTACCACTCTGCCAACAGTGGTACTCAACGCGATCACAACACCATCTAGCGTCTGGTGGTCGCTTGTCACCCCCAAAATACGGCTTCTGTGCGAGCTACAGGCGCCACGTGGCGCAAACAACTTTTTTACAAACAACATAACACAGTAACACACCAAACACACAATAACATTCCCAAGGCGGCGTCGCCAACGCTTGACTTACCATGTGGGACCCCGGCGCGAAGCCCGCGGTACCGAGCACCGGGGACGCACGCTACTGACAACCATTCGCGGCAACCGCCACGCGCAGAAGAAACTCGCTCAACTCTCGCCCGCCATTAAGGCTCGCTTCCGCCAGGGGTCGCCACCGGCGCTACCAGTCAACCAACAGTGTTACTCAACGCGAACACCCCATCTATCGTTCGGTGGTTGTCACCCCCCAAATACGGCTTCTGTGCGAGTCACATGCCCCACGCGGCACAAACAACTTTACAGTGGGTGTCAACACCCTCACAAGTTCAGGATATTTCGCTATCCAAATGTCGATGAACTGTTGCCGCTAGAAAAAGCTGCTTGGTGTGGTGCTAAAAGTTACCCTCATCATTCTCCATGTTCTTATCGGGTTTGGCATATGTTCGTTGGGTATCCTTTCCCACCACAGAAATCGCAGGGTGTCTCAGTCATTTTGGTGTATTTCGATTTCTAAAAATTTTTGCACTGCAGAAAGTTCATCAGCAAACTTGTGATGTTGGGGTTAAAGTGTGGACCATTTTTCAAGTTGTCATTCAGGGATTGCCCTGTGTTTTGGCTTGACGATGCATCAAAGACTATCCATATCTTTGTTGTTCGGTCATTCTTGATTACTGCCTCTTCTCTGCAATGGTGTTATTGTCGCCCAATGTTACGTTTTCCTTTCATGGTATCCGTACTTGGTATCTTCTTGCTTTGAACTTCATTGTTTGTCGGATGTACTCTAGCACATGGTCATCACTCAGCTTTGTTGCTGGTTTCTCCTTGATTTCCATAGTTTCTAAGTCCAAGAATTTTTGTAATTCATCAACTATAATGTCAGATTTGGCACTGACCTTGAGTATCATAACCATCCATTTTTTCTGTGGTACACAACGAAGTTCTACAGGACCTTGTATTGTCCATCCAAACATCATTTCTATCGCCATTACTTTCAGATTATTTTTGCAAATGTAACCAGCAGCTACTGTCCAGTAATAATCTGGTCCAAATAATAATAATGAAGCTTCTAGATTTTTTCTTTCATTGCCTATCTTCTTACTGTCATCACCAAAATAAACTCCTATTGATCTCTCTTTTTCGTGTATTGTCAACGATGGCAATGGTACAGTTAAACCTGCTGATAACCAACCTCCATATAACGAAGAAGCACCTGTATTCTCAACCTCTATGTCAAAGCAACAGCGCGGGACAACCTTGACGTAACAAATTTTCTCCATAAACAATACCATAAATCCCATAAATTTTCATAAAGAAATGCTCTGCATTTTAATACGAGCATGCATTTTTCGCGGCTGCGCTGCCGCCGACGAATCGCGAAGTGGCGGCAGCGCGCATGGCACATCAGGCGAAAGTAAACACTTGTTCCTGCGCGTGCGCATGTGAGAGCAAGGCGGGCAGGTAGGCCTGCACCCAACAAGCCGGTGTCGCTGCCATTCTCGCTGCAGCGGGCATATGCGCAAGGTGTGCCCCCCCCCCCCCCCCCCCATTCCAAACCAAAGTTAAAAAAAAGAGCACTTTTGCGCGTTGGCAGTGCCACGCTTTTAGTTAGCGTCACATATGTGAGGCTGCGCTGCATACAGAGGGGCTTTGCCGAATAGTTTCCCGCACTATCCGCGTTTTTGAAGCTGTGTGCGCGTGCATCGTATCACTGCGTGCGCACGATCTGGCCACCGACTACTTTCAGCTTTGCTTTTTTTTTATTGTGATATCAACTATATGGACAGATTCCGCTGGTTTTTTTCCACTGCCACCGTCATTCACAGTATATGTATATGTATCTATATATGTGAAAACTCAAGAAAAACAAAGCCGCCTGTGTTCGGCGCTTAGCTTGTTACGATGCGGTGATGCGCACTTATCTCCCATTCGTACTTTTCCCCACTAATGGGAGGGAGGGGGAGCTAGATACATGTGCGTGCATGCTTATCCTTCGTTGGGGAGAATCGCATGCCCTCGACTTTGACCGAAACTATTGCGTTTAGTTGCCGGGCACACTAAGACCACTTCGCTCACTGGACACGCACCGTTTGCGAAATGAGTGCGCTTTTTAAACTCAGAAAAGTAACAACTGGGAAACTTGTTGGTTCGCTCTCGTTCTGTGTGTATGTTGTTTTCGTGCAACATTTGTGCGTAAGCAGCGCGCTGCACGTTTCGATCTGCTTGGCGTTCTCAGCGTTACATTCCAAGTTGTTGCTATCAATATCATTGCTTCGCCCTTGCGACGAAACCGTGACTTTTTCAATTTCTGACAACGGTGTCATCACTACCAAGAGGATGTCGGATTAGGCACTGATGGAAACTCTCTGAGACCACAGTAACGACGGATTTTCGGAAGTCGACTTGTCACGCGCTTCCGTCTTGCTACGCGAGTTTGCAGGCTGGTAGCTTTCACAATTAGCCAATTAGTTCTGGCAACACGATGGGACGTTGAATGCAATACAATGAGTGTGATAGGGAAAAACAGTAATGTTAAAAAGAAGTAAGGCTTGCAGCCAACTCTTTTAGATCCGATATTGCAGAACTCCTACAAAACACTCGTGTGAGCAAACACGGCCGCTCCAGGGAGAAGTGTTCTTTTCACACAGTCCTTTCACGATGAAACCGCACTGATACTCACTGAGATAGCGAGTGCGCCAGCGATCGGGACCACCCTTAAAATCCAATTTCATTATTGCAACTCGAGGGATCCCCCCCCCCCCCCCCCCCTTAGCGTTGTTTCATGCTTGTTCAAGACAGGTGGTTTACTTTTTGTGTGAGCATTCGACGGCAGTTTTAACTCGCGGGAGGTGTTATTTCATGCACTTTCCAGATGATGGGGATGGGCCGACTCATTTGATCTCGGCTTCAGCAGCGCTCGCGCGCTTTTACCGGCTCAGGAAAGTTACCATGCGCGGAGGCATGTTATCACTTTGTGCTTATTACGGAACACGGCGGTGAGGGCAAAGACCCTCCAAGAGTGTCCATATAATTGATATTGCAAAATAATTACGCATTTTTTTACTGTAAAGTAAGTGTTTTGAATCAGCTCTGTCTTCAGCCCTCTTTTTATTTAATTTGCCCGTTTATTTTCCGAATTTTCGTACCAAACCTGCATATAACAGAATCCTCTTTGTAATGAATATTTTCAGGAATTTATCGATATCGTTATATCCAGGTTCAAGTGTAGTACGTCGCAGGATATGACTGTATCTCCATCGCCTCGATCGTGACATGTTCCGATGTAGAGTCCTTTTTCACAATTACTTCGACGACTTTCATGTCAAGTTCCATCTCTCTATTTCCAAACGATCCATCAGTGATCCTTTCGGATCTTTTTACCTAGCACCCCAATTTTCTTGAGAGTCTTTTGAAGGTGAATGTCCTCTAGCCCCAACTGTCCAGCAGAATCGGTGCATAACACCCGTGGTCTTCTCCTTCTGTCCACGAAAAGGCTGTCTGCCCTAGTATACACCTGTGTTCTCAACACTGCTGTGTGTGCTTGTTGCAGGACTTCCTGGTGTTTAACCAGTTAGGTTGCGCGCTAGTACATACGGGCTCATCATCGCCGCTTTGCTGTTGAGCTGACTTTCCTGCAGGTGCACGTGGTCAACATATAAATGTCGCGTGCCTCCCCTTGCATGCCTTGCAGTGCACGTTAGCGTGGCATATATTTGCCGTGTGGTGAAGTCTAGTGCATCTGAGGCACCTTCACTGCCGCTGCAAGGCTTCCTTGCTCTGTTCCGTCGTGATGCTTCTGCAATCTTCTGTGTAATGTCTAGTCATCACATAGAAGATGAATTTTTTTATCAAGGTGCTTTGAAGCGTAGATGTTTTAGTCCACTTCATGCTATCGAATTTTTCTTCGCAAGTTTCTTCTTGCTGCGTGTATATATGTTTAAAACTCTATAATTTCTTCCAAACTGCACGTGCTCTTTCTTGACGTTGAGTCCTTGTCTGCTGGCACCTTTCTTTATCTCCTTCATTCTCATCTCAATCTCCTTCACCCTCATCTCAATCCTCATGTCTACCAATAGTGCATATTTCACATCACTGTAGTGCAATTATTTATTTTCACTTCTAACGATTGCAGTGCTCATGTGTTCACCTGGAAATTCTGAAAAGTTGTCTTCAATTCATCTTCATCTTTCGGACTCTTCACTGCTTCCAAGTTTGCTAGTTCTTTTATGTATGTCTCTCTTAAGTTATCTTGTCGCCCGAACGCTTCTTTCAGAAGAGCAACTACATGCTTGTAATTCTGATCAGAAACCTGCAAACCTTGAACTAGAAAAACATCCTCAAGACTCTCAGAGATGTTAGATGATAGATAAATTTCTGGTCTCTTCGACATGTTCAATCTGTTATGGACTGATATCTCTAACTGATGCCAAAACTTCAGCCATGCCGTTTCTTCTCATCAAACTTTGTCATCTCCAGGTGTGGCAACTCAACAAGCTCTTGCATCTCCGACAGGTGGTTAGTACTTTGCATTGAGCTCACCTGTTCTGTTACTATTCTCGTTGTCAGTTGCATTGCATCGCTTATTCTAGCTCTCGTAATCGCTTCTCTATTTTTGCCCTTGTGGCGACGATCTTCATCTCATACTGCAAAACTCTTTCAAATTCTGTCTCCATGTCTTCTTGAATGACCAGTTTCATCTGTGCGTTAACTTGGCTTAACGTCTGTGACACCCTCTTTGTCTGGTTTAGGAACGTCATTTGTTGTGCTCGCTAGGCGTCTTCTTCTATCTTCTTATCAATTTTGCTCTTAAACATCTCTATTCATGCTTAAATCTTGTTGAAAGAGCTCTCTCCTGTGTAGGTGCGTCACCAACAGTCATTGGTCATGGTCCTTCTTGTGGCGGTTCGTTGTTAAGCCAGACACCGCTATTTCATTCTTCAACTTGTTGTTGTGAAGGGGGTTGAAGTCTTCGCGTCTGCTCTCAGGTATCCTAGTCATGGCACCATGTCTCAGAAGAACCAGAGAGACCGCAGATCTGATACGTTTTTGTCTATTGTTGACAGAACGAGCATCTAAAAAAATATACAGAGCGTGCCCCTAGCCAACCTCTTCTTCCTTGCCTCCGAGTTCCAGCTTCAATCAGTTTTATGCATGTGTCACGCATCTCAAGATGTGTACTTCTCCGTGCATGTGCTCTTTCTAGATCAACGTCTTCGTCGTGCATACCTCCTCTTCTTACTCATGACAAGCTTAAAAATTATATCATAGGCTGTCACTGCTTATACGAGCTTACCTCAGTACTATTGATACAAGTCATTAACATCAACAAAGGCACCATAAAGGCGATGAAGATGACGACTGAATAAGAGCTCAGGGGGGGTTGTTGCCACTCCGCCATCTTGGTTCAAGGACACTGTGTACTCCATCTACAATCGGTAAATGTATTTCTACCCTCTGCCTACCCTCACCCCGTGACATTTTGGTGGAGGTGCGCTTCTGCGTCGACTACCATCACTTAAACAAGGTCACGCGCAAGGACGTCTACCCACTGCCACGGATTGACGATGCCCTCGACTGCCTGCACGGGTCTGTCTACTTCTCCTCTATCGACCTGCGTTCAGGATACTGACAGATTTCCGTCGATGAATTAGACCGTGAAAAGACTGCATTTGTTACATCGGATGGACTTTTCCAGTTTAAGGTAATGCCCTTTGGCTTGTGCAATGCTCCCGCTACATTTGAAAGAATGATGGACTCCCTGCTAAGGGGTTACAAATGGTCAACGTGCTTCTGTTATCTCGATGACATCATTGTATTCTCGTCGTCATTCGAAAGTCACCTTAGCCATCTGTCAGCTGTTCTGGAAGTTTTCAGAAGGGCAGGCCTACAGCTCAACTCCTACAAATGCTGTTTTGGCAACCAAAAAATCACTGTGCTAGGCTATCTTGTCAGTGCTAAAGGCGTGCAACCCGATCCCGACAAAATTCGCGTCGTCAAAGATTTCCCCACATCACATTCCACGAAAGATGTACGGAGCTTTGTCGCACTCTGTTCCTGTTTCCGGCATTTCGTCCACAACTTCGCCGACATTGCCCATCCTTTGACACAGCTAATGAAGAAGGACACGCTGTTTTTTTGGGGGTCTCCAGCAAGCCAACTCGTTTTGCAGACTTATTGCGTTGCTCACTTCCCCGCTCATCTTAGGTCATTTCGATCCTTCAGCGCCCACTGATGTTCGCACCGACGCCAGCGGACACGGTATTGGTGCTGTCCTCGCCCAGTGGCAACAGGGTCAAAATCCTGTAATCGCCTACGCAAGTCGCCTTCTCTCCCCATCTGAGTGCAAGTTTTTCATCACTGAGCGCGAGTGCCTCGCTCTTGTATGGACAGTTTGAAAATTCCGACCATACTCGTTCGGCCGCCACTTTTTGGTCATCACGGATCACCACGCCCTGTGCTGGTTGTCCTCCCTCGAAGATCCTTCTGGACGCCTGGGTCGTTGTGCTTTAAAGCTACAGGAATATAACTTTGACGTGAGTTACAAGTCTGGCCGAATTCACCACAATACCGACTGTCTATCTCACCATCCCGTCGATCCCCCTGACCTGTCAGCGCACGATTCTGATGCTTGTGTCTTCGCCATTTCTGATTTCATGAACATTCGTAGGGAACAACTCAGTGATGCCAATTTGCGGTCTATCATACGCCGTCTAGCTTCTGACACCTCAGATCCTTCCCTTCGCCTGTTCACGCTTCATGACAGAATTCTCTACCGGCGCAACACAATCGCAGAAGGCCCAGAACTACTTCTGGTAGTTCCTGCAACGCTCCGTTCCACTGTGCTCGAATAACTTCATGATGCCCCAACTGCTAGGCATCTCGGAGCAGCCCGCACGTATCACGGCGAACGGTGTCAATTCTTCTGGCCCAGCGCGCCAATATGTTGCATCTTGTGAGTCTTGCCAGCGCCGCAAGCATCCTTCATTGGCACGACCAGGCCCACTTCAGCCTATCGACATCCCAACAGACCCGTTCTACCGCGTCGGCCTCGATCTCATTGGAACATTTCCAACGTCTCTGAGTGGGAATAAGTGGGTAGTGGTGGCTACAGACTACCCGACACGCTTTGCCATCAGGCGAGGACTATCAACAAGCTATGCTACCGATGTCGTGGACTTTCTCCTTCATGACATTATTCTCCAACATGGAGCACCGCATCAAGTGCTGACCGACCGTGGTCGTTCATTTCTCTCCAAGGTCGTGGACGACATTCTTCACCCGTGTTCCACACGTCATAAACTCACCACTGCCTACCACCCGCAAACAAACGGACTCCCTGAGCGCCTTAACCGCACACTGACAACAATGCTATCGGTGTATGTCTCCGCAGATCATCGTGATTGGGATGCAACTTTGCCTTACGTGACGTTTGCCTACAACTCGTCACGACATGACACCGCTGGCTTTTCTCCCTTCTATCTCTTGTACGGCCGTCACCCCACTTTGCCTTTTGACACTCTTCTGCCGTCGCATATTGACACTGCTACCGAGTACGCTCGCAATGCAACTACTCGGGCTCAAGCGGCCCGCCGGATTGCCCGGGATCACCTTTCTGCCTCGCAGCTCTCTCAAAAGGATCGCTACGACAGCCGTCACAGGGTTGTCTCTTACTCCCCGGTATTGTTGGTCTTGCTCTGGACTCCATCCCGTCACGTTGGCCTGTCTTCGAAGTTCTTCGCTCGCTACAACGGGCCTTACAAAGTCTTGCGCCAACTGACCAAGGTCACCTATGAAATCGCCCACTTGGACACTCCATCCTCATCGTCTCTGTCGTCCACTGATATTGTACACGTCTCCCGCCTTAAGCCATACTTCTCTGCACAGGATCGCACTTTTTCTTAAGCGCCGAGACGGTGCTTTCACCGGCGGCGGCTATATAATACAAGTCATCGTTAACATCTACAAAGGCACCATAAAGGTGATGAAGATGACGATTGAACAAAAGCTCGTGGGGGGGTCGTTGCACTCCGCCATCTTGGTTCAAGGACACTGTGTACTCCGTCTACAATCGGTAAATATATTTCTACCCTCTGCCTACCCTCATACCATGACAATCATGTTGCGCAAAATGAGACGAGACGTGACTATTTGCGTGTCTTTTCACACCAATCAAGATGGAGCACAGCATGCACTGTGAGCAAGCCAGTCCCCTTCGTTGCCTTCTGCACAGAGAATGATTCACCCTTCATGTGCTAGCTACGTAGCATTACCCTCCGGCTGTAAAAGTGCTGTCTCGGTGCACTTTATATGTGGTCTTCAGAAGGAGGGCATTATGCTTTCAACCTACTGACGTGGACTAAGTCATTGGGAGTGTTTGCAGGCAGGTTATTCCTGGAGACTGGAATGATCTCATAGCTTACGTCCATTACCTGTTGTATGATATGGTAAGGTCTCTTCTACTGTGATGGCAACATCTCCGACAATTCAACATGACGAACTGGGCACAAGAGAAGAGCTAGAGAACCAGGTGAAAAGTGAACATCGACATGCCTGCTTTTGGAGAGAGCCTTCTGCGGTGCTTGTGAAGGCAGCAGCTCAGAGCAGGCAATCTGACGTGCATGGTCGGCAGGAGCGATAGCATCATGTGTGTATTCGCTCAGCAGAGGTGTAGTACTCAGTAGTAGAGTGTCCAGTGGTAAGGTCGGATTACGGCCATAGAGCATATAAAAAGGTAAATAACCTGCGGTATCATGACGAGATGAATTATAAGCAAATGTAACGTGAGGTAGTGCTAGATCCCAGTCATGGTGGTCATATGAGACCAATGTTTTTAGGTACTGTCAGTTGGGCAAGCGCACGGTCGCAAAGGCGATAAGCGGCCCCCTCTCATACCCCGCGCAGCGGCGGCGCTGCTGTCGCTTTGGGATTGGGAAGAAGCGACGTCTGCTACCTCTGCATGTGAAACAGCAGAAAATTAGTTTCCAGATACGCGCATTTTAGCTAAAGCAGCTAGATGAGGGTCGAATGCATACTACTTGGTGATAAATAAAGGCCACACCTAACAAAGTGTGATTAATTCTGTGCCTGAAATGAATCAGGGGGTGGCTTCCAAGGCCTATTTCGTTCTTTCTCTCTTCCTCCCCCTACCCCCCTCCCCCCCCAAAATATTTCCTGGTATTGTTTACAAATCAAATAGTGGCACTCAACCACATTTGACTCTCCGGCACCCATTTCATATCAAAGTGGTGCCTCTATTCCCCCCTCCCCCCCCCCCAAAAAAATTTTTGCCTGCATCTCTGTCTTTGCAAATAATAAAGTTCATTTGCACCTGTTGGTTGTGGACAATTCTAAGTGAACGAGCCTGTTGTAATTACACATCGTATAACTTGTGCGCAAGAATATACTTGGAAACGCTTTGGTTCTTTTTGAACAGCTAAGAGAAAATACACAGGCCACACTGGCAGTCTTGCCTGAATTAGTGCAACAGTCCTTCTATGTTTTATATCAGTGAGCTTGCACACCTCACAGCTGGCACAGCTGACGTAAATGGTATAGTTTTTATGTGAACATGCGTTTCATACACAAGCTCCTTGGATTGTAGCTAAAATTATCCGAGCAGTTACGTGAGGGCTTCCAATGTGAGGGAATAAAATTTTAGGAAAATTGAAGCAAAGTGCAAATAAATAACCTTTTACTTGAAAAAGCTTTTTTAAGTGCAATGGTAGATTGAAATCAACAAAAATTTTACATCAATATCATTTCTTTTTTGCAGAAGAAATAGTGTCACAATCAGTTAGCTGCTTACATGCATCCCTTATAGAATGCATTCTAAATGCTACGTACGACTGTATTAGCTCTACAATAAGAGGGATTTTCGTGGGTAGCTTCATCAACATCGCTGTTCTTCATGTTAACATCACATACATCGCCACCACTTACGACAAACGGCCCTAGAAATTCGCGATTTCTCTTAAGTTTCTGAGGTTTCCTTTTGAGCTTTATTACGGGTGGTTTAGACAAGCGTGCAGGATTGTTTGGGTAAAATTCAAGGAGAAGCACCGCACTTAAATTCTCATCTACCACGTGGAATCTTGACGTTTCCGCTTACGGTGTGCTAGTAGCAAGTGATTAGGTCCTCGGATTCAAATTGTAGGTTGCAAATGCTGGAAAGCTTTTTGGAATAGCAGATGTTAACATCTTCAGAACTGCATGGTAATTTTAGGGTTTGAAGTAGTGCCGCCGTCTGCACGTATTTTTCTCGGAAGCATAGCCACTTCGAAAGCCCGGCGCGCAGAGAATTGACATGTTTATTATGATAAACTGGTGATTCTCTCAAACACGCTAGCTCATCGCGTCACATGTGAAATACAGTTTGCGATATCTGCAATCTAACCTTCAAGCTCCCATCGCTGCAGTCTTAGCAAGCGAACACCAACAAAAACACTCTTCGCTTCTGCAAAAAGTGGTGGCAAGCCGGTGGCAGCAGCGGCTCAATCGCAATGCTATGCCAGTGCCATCCTCGGAGCGAATACGAGTTGGTGCCGCCTTCGGAACACGTTTTTTCAACTGAAAGTATCTTAAAACGTTGGATCAGACATGCATCGAGAGCATGTTTGTGAGGGTGTGATTTAGGCATTCGGTAAGCTCATTTTTTTGAGAGAGGTAGGAAGTCTTGTGCTGCTTTAAGGAAGTGTGCAAAATGTCCTCAAGTACGTGTGGCAAAAATGCCTAGCCACGATCAGTAAGCAATTGGTGAGAAACGCCATGGTGTAGAGTTACATCGAGGAGCAAAAAGTCGGATGCATCAGTAGCAGGACTGGTGGGAAGTGCTCTAGTGATGACAAACCTGGTCACATGGTCTATAGCAACGGTGACCCATTTTTTCTCTGAGTTTAAGATTCAGGGAACGATTTGAAAAGGTCTGCACTAACACTGAAGAAAGGTTTAGTGGAAATAGAGATCGGGTGAAGGAGCCCAGCAGAGGGTGCGGCAGGCCGCTTCCGATGTGGGCATTTATCTTAGGCCACGTAATGTCGAACGAACTGGGCGAGGCCATGCCAAAAGAAGCGGCTCCGGATGTGGTCGTACATGCGAGATACACTCAAGCGGCCGGCAATCGGTTCGTCGTGAAGCTCATGCAGGATCGCTTAACGCAGATGGTTAGGCACGTCGAGAAGTATCTCAGGGTCATCTGGCTGGACCCTATGACGGTACAGTGTGTGATTTAGAAGGACGAAGATGCAAAGTGATGCGTCGTTAAGATCAGATTTAAGACGGTCAATGAGTGACCGCAATGAAGCATCGTGACGCTGTTCATCATCAATCTGAAAAAACCTAGACATGAACATGATGCTGGGGCTAGGGTCGACGACTGATCCATCTGGTTGGTCAACAGGGTAGCTGGACAAGCAATCAACGTCCGGATGGAGGCATCTAGACTTGTGGGCAACTGAGTAGGAGTACTCCTGAAGACGAAACGACCAAGTTGTCCAGTAGGGTCCTTCAGTGAAGAAAGCCAACAGAGGGCGTGATGATTTGTGACGACAATAAACGGGCAGTCATACAAGTAAGGAGAAAATTTCGAAACCACCCAGACAAGGGCAAGGCATTCTCACCATTCTGTTATAGAGTAGTTATGCTCAGACTTCGAGAGGAGACGACTTGCATATGCGAATACATGATCTGTGCCTCTCTGAGTTCGGGCCAAAACTGTGTCGATGCCGTGACCGCTAGCGTCCGTGCGCACATTTGTAGGAGCATCTGGGTCGAAGTGTGCAAGTATCAATGGTATTGTCAGAGCAAGGATTAGTCGAGGTGTTAGCTTGAAGGGGACCCCAGCAAAACGGGATGGCATGTTTGAAAAGGTCAGTGAGAGGGCGTGCGAGTGCCACAAACTCTTTCATGAACTGGTGAAAGCAGGAGCACAGGCCTTCGATACTGTGAACATCATGGATAGGAGCGCGGAACAAGAAAGTTTGTTACTGCGAGTACTTTTGCCGGCTCTGATTGTACGCCCGAAGCATCAACAAGGTGGCCCAACGCCGTAATTGTATGAAGACCAAAGTGACTTTTTGGGGAATTTAGCTGGAAGTCGGCTTGTCGGAATATTGGTAGAATGGTCAAAAGGCATTCAAGGTGTGTGACAAAGGTGGGTGATAAGATTACCAAATCATCGAAATAGCACAAGCACGTCGCCTGTTTAAATCTTTGAAGCAGCGTGTCCATCATTCTCTCGAATGTTGCTGAAGTGTTGCAGAGACCAAACGGCATGACCTTGAATTAGCAAAGGCCGTCCGAGGTAATGAATGCAGTTTTCTCACGATCCATTTTTATAGCACTTTCCCAGTAGCCAGATCAGAGGTCCAGAGATTCAAGAGATGAGAAGACAGTCAAGTGCGTAGCCAATCCATGAAAGAGAATACGCATCTTTCTTGATAATTTTGTTGAGGTGCCAATAATCAAGGCAGAAATGCCAGGAGCAGCCTTTCTTGTTTACTAAGACTACTGGGGAGGCCCAAGGGTTTGATGATGGTTCGATGATGTCCTTTGCTAGCATTTTGGTCACTTCTTTCTGAATGACTGCTTGTTCTGATGCGGATACCCGGTAAGACCGACAGGCGATATATGTATAATTACCAGTGTCAATTCGGTGCTTGACAATATTGGCCCAATGGACGATCATGGATATCAAAATCGTCACAGCAGGAGGCCAAAAACCTACAGAGAGCGTTGGCCTGATCAGACGAAAGGTCTGATTTAATCATGCTTTAAAACATGGCTTCATCAGAACTAGGTAACCGTGAGACTTCAGCTTAGTCCGGGACAGTTACAGCGACAACGTTGATGTCATCATCTGTTATGGCAGTGAGTTGAGCAAGCGACATATGGTAGGGCAACACTTGGGAAATAAAGCCGAAATTTAGGAGCGTAAGGATCAAACAGTTGTCTATTATGGTGGCAATAGTGTGCAGCACTGTAACACTGCGCGTCAGTCGCATGTTTGTTACCGTTGTCATGATGTAGTCTCCACTGAGAACTGGAGGAGTAGAGGACAAACAGACATGTTACTGTTCGAAGTGGCAAGCAAACAAAAGTGGTTGGATCGTAGCGGCTGAGGGGCTTTTCACAGATATCAGACAGAAGGGGAAGGTCGAGGCTGAGTGTGCCAAAAGAACATTTGAAGTAGCACGGCAAAAAGAACTACGGTGTGTGGGGGAGCACGCGTCCCGAGCCTCCCCCTTTTTTTTACATCAGCGCGAAAGCCTGCCGTTCCCAGAGCACGGAACGGGTTTACCACCTCAGCGAGAAAAGGTATTATTCTCGTCAGGGAGAGGGAAACCGGGACAGGGGTCAAAACTGGCGTGCACACGGCCGCACGGTCTGTCTGACTTCGACCTGGGAAGAAGGAGGTCAAACCCGCAACCCCCCTGCGAGCTGAGGACGACAACAACCAAGGAGTAAGCGTCTATCCTTGTTTTCTGTACTATCTCCTCGCGACATTTGCATGCTATTGCTAACACCTAGTAATAAAGTGTTGTTTTTTACTTAGCCTGTCGCTTTATTCACCCAAACCCGTGTAGCTGCTATGAGACGAGTTACGAATAGGGGGCGTTGATCGTGCACGGTACGACTGTGAGCGGCTGAAACATTATCTATAGGCTTATGCGTCAGCCGTAAATACAACGGACCCCCCTACATCTGGCGCCCGACGTAACGAATTTGGCAACGCGGCTAGTTTGTGGACGCGAGCAACTATCGACGCTCCCCCGCACGTGGGATAACAGGCATGTCGAGATTCCAAGATTTGTCAATGTTGTCTCATGATGCGTTGCAGAGTGTCGATGCTTTGGCTAACGCGGGAGCATTGTTAGGACTTTCCCACAGCGTAGATTTTGGTCATTTCATGCCAGATGATCAGGAGGGGGCAGAGACTGCTTTAGCAGAGATGAGGCCTACAACAGAAAACGTCACGCATGGCACTCGAGCATCTCGCGACGCGAACAGAGAGGTGCCACCACAAGTTGCTCCGACACGCGCCGCAGCTGTGGGCGAGTCTGCGGGCAGCAGTTTGCCCTCGAGGGAGGTACTCTTACAGAATGCGCTGTCAGTTATGCAAAGCCTCGCGAGCGCCCTGCAGAACAGAGCGCAGACCCCCATGCAGGCTGTGCGACCACGTGTCAAAGTAGGCATACCTACCTTCACGGGTTACCACAACTGCAAGAGCACCATTGAGTACCACGACAGGTTGCTTTACTGTCAGCAAGCAACGGGACTTTCTGGCGCCGAAGTTCTCGAACGAGTGGTCCTGGTGTCGCTCACGGAGCAAGCGGCCTGATGGTTCCGATTAATCGGACATCGCACCCGCTCGGTAAAAGAGTTCCGCGACAGCTTCTGCAGCGAATGCCTACCGGCTAATTATGAGTGGCAATTGGTGTTTTCGGAGAAAATCGGAGCTACGCACCCAGCATCCGGACGAGTCCTTGCTAGAGTCTTTACAGGCAATGAACGAACTGTATCGTCTCGCTAACCTTCACGCCACCAATGCGGAAAAAGTCGAGCGAGTTACGCGTCAAGCACACCCCACTTTTGCGGCACACTTCAGGGGATGCAAGTTCGCAGACTTAGAAGAGCTCGCCACCGAGGATGGCCCCTTTGTTTCGAAATGCAAAGAAAGGGCTCATTCTCACAGCGTGCAGCGCAGTCAGTCGAAACTCGCTGTGCTTGGGAGGGCGGCGTAGTATCCTCTGAAGCGTTTAGAGCTAAAGCGTCAACATCGTTTGCTGATAAGCACGTACCACAGGGTTGGAAGCTGTCGGACCACGCTTTGGACCCCTGTGCTTATGCGCTTCGTACGGCTCATGCCGTCCCCATGCGTAACATTCGACGCCAGGAGTGCACAATCGACACAAGGCCTAACGAGTGGCGCAACCTGCAGCGATCGGGCCTCGTTCTTGGAGGTGACCTACAAATCTTGGCGGGGACTTACAATCGAGCCGGCGTGCTTTCTGCGATCCTTCCTATCGGTTCGGCGCGCCGGAGCACATCTCCCGCGAATGCGGCCCCACACTGTGTCAGCAGCAAACGCGCGGTTCGGGAAACGGACCGCGCCGCTGGTGATTGACATCAGACCCCGCGCGGTGATCAGTAATCCCACTGATGTGTTCAGATCACTTGCACCCTCAGTCTGTCCCGCAAGTATCAGAGGCTATGTATCAGAGGCTAATGGACTAATGGAAAAAGAAAAAGAAATCGCAGCATATCCACGTAGTCACGTAGTAAATGATGATGAGTGGGGCGAAACGTTCGTCAGCCGTCCGTGCTTCCTTCCGTCCGTCCACGCGGCCAGTTGTGCGTCTATCCAGTTTGTCCATCTATCCGTCCGTTCGTGCATCCATACGTCCATACGTTTGCATGTCCGTCTATCTGTTCGTCCGTCCCTGTGTCCATCTTGTGAACACTCCATGTACCGCCATCTTGCATCCACTGGGGTACGTACCCGCTCTGCGCATTCATTCATCTGTCCCTCCGTCTGCTAGTCTGTCTGTTCGTCTGTCCCTGTGTCCGTCCGTGCCTCCACCTAGTGAACACTCTATGTACCGCCATTTCCCATATTGCATCCCAGTGGCTACGTACGACGACAACAGAGAATTGACAGACCCGTGCCTTAAGAAGCTTTGCCCCTAAAAGGAAGAAAGTGCATAACTGCTGCTTCTTAGCGTAAACACAAAACGATACACAGACCAAAGAAACACAAAGTTTACTTAGTTTCGGCCCCCACTACGGGAGCCACAATATAAAAATCATAAGAAAAGCACAGCAAGGTATGCTAAGTACGTGACGTAGCACCGATAGTACATCGTCGGAAGCGTTCCATCACTCATGTTCAGCATATGCGCAGTTGTCTGTATGTGCAAAAATTCTCAGTGCAGGCATGATGCAAGCTTCCTTTCTTCGGACACTATATGCGTGCTTGACCAGTAAATTTGGTGGCCTGTAGATTCCTGTGTTCAGCAAGGGCATTCGAGGTCAGGCATCACTTTGTGACGTCATATTCGTGTTGTTTAACTCTTTTTCTTGAAATCACCTGTCTCACCAATGTACCGGTTGTCACAATCGTGGCAGCCTATGGCGTAAACAAGACCAGGAAAATTTTCTCTCGACAACTTGTCCTTCACGTTGACTAAAGCATTCCAACATGCAGAATAATGCATGTTAATACATGCACTATTCTGATGTCTGTTGCTTCTACATATCACAGAGCATATCTCAGTTTGAAAGCACAATATTTATGCATATTTGTCTTGGCCACGATTTTGGCTCAGTTTGAAGGCCTTCTGATGATGATTGATATGTGAGGTTCGGCATCCCAAAACCACCATATTATTACGAGAAACGCCGCAGTGGTGGGCTCCGGAAATTTCACCATCTGGGGTTCTTTAACATGCACTCACATCTGAGTGCACGGGTCTACAGCATTTTCGCCTCCATCAAAAATGCAGCCGCCGCAGCTGTAATTTTCATCCCGCCACCTGCAGGTCAGCAGCCCAGTACCTTAGCCACTCGACCACCACTAAGGGGCAATTATTACTATTATTGTTATTGGTGATGCAATCACAAACATCCTCAGCTATACACTTATCGCTGGTAACTTGCATTTCAAGGTTTGCATTGGGTAACTTCAGCTAAATTTCTCATTTTAGTTTTTATTGCGATAACAATTATATGGACACTCTCGGCTGGATTTTGCCGCCGAAGCCTCTTGTGACATTGGTGCGCGGGGGTGACCATGCCAACTTTTCATACGTCCCCATATTCTAGCCTCCCTACTCTCGCTGGGTGAGAGCGCAAGAATAACGAAACCAAGCTGTAGCCACTCAACAATAATAAAGCTAAGTCGTAGCCATGAGGAAATTATGAAACTGAAACTTCAAGAACTTCATTTTTTGAGCAAGTTCTTGTTCGAATTTGCAAAGAGTATGAGGCAAAAATTTTAAACACTAATGTTAGAGAGAGAGAAAAAGAAAGCTTCATTTAAAAAAAAAACAGTCAATATTGTTGGACATTGCCCATCGCCCCTAGCCGTTGACCGGAATCTCTTGTGACACGGCAGCAGCAAGGGCTTGAATGATGCTGTCTTGTTGGACGTTGAGGTCTGGGCTGCATAGAAGGACCTCCTAGGATTCTATAGTGTGTGAACCATCATTCTGTCTTGAACATTTTCTCTCCATGTGGACCAAATTTGCCACCTCACCACAAATTTTGCACTGGGACTGGAAAATTTTTGAGTGCCGGTGAAGTATAATGTTTAAAGGAACCTCCGTCTGTAACTTTCATCACATAACCTCGTCTTTCTTACTGAGCAATCTCTCTATGCCCGGGTATACTTGCCAATTCAGCCTGTGGTGTGCTACAGTTTCATGATATATGCGCATATCCTGACTTCTTTACTTCTTTTTTGTAAGTTGAAAATCAACTCGAGGAACTGATTGAAGCTGCTGTTACCGCAAAAGTATTAAAAGTTGGGCTAGTTGGTACGGCAGCATTTTTGGGTACAGTGCAAGATCGACAAAGACAGAATATGGAAGGGGCATAGCATCAAGTACTGTTACAGCACAGCATCTAATGCTACTACAATCTAAAATTAGAAAAGCAATATCAAAGATCTTGGGCTATGAACCATGGCGTGAGCAAGTACACTCAAAAGACATACTGGTACAGATCAGGCACAAAATAAATGTACCTCTGCTACCTAAAAACATGAACGCTGCCTCTCACGAAGGTAGACGTAAAGCCAGGGCGGAGGCATTAAAAGCCAGCTACACCAGTCAACAGGACGTCATGTACACAGACACTGCGGAATATGAGACCAAAGTGAAACACAGTGGCAGTGGCAGTCAGGGAAGACGGCGCCCTGATTGTGTGCTGCACAGGCAGTAGTGTTGAGACTGTAGAGGCCGAGGAAGTGGTCATAGAATTGGCCATCAGCCAAAGGGGGGTCAGGGTGGTCTTCAGCAACTCCAAAAACGCTATAAGAAAGAATGAATCGGGAAGTGTTTGTGGTCTAGGAATTAGATCGCCACTCTCAGAACACACGGACACAGCAGACACAATCGGACCAAACAGAACAATACATTTATTGTACTGCTTTTTACTTGATGATATTGTCAGCCAAATGAAAATACATCACTATTAATAAACACGCTAAAACAACTCTACGCAATATTGCAATACACTCAATCAACATGACAACAAAGAAGGTAACGTGTAGGTGGCATCACCAACACTCGACTCATCATGAGGGCCCACTGCAGACAGCCCACGGTGCCGTCGCTACGGATCCACGTGGGAGACGACCGATCACGGCAGCCGCCCTGTGCCAAAGAGACTCGCCAATGTCCCAAGTTCCACCAGCCGGCATGGCCGCCATGCATCTCTGCTGGTGCTGCCATGCTAACTACTTTGATGATAAAAGTGATAAATGCTCGTGAGCACAATGCCACCTACCTAACTTCGGCCTATGCAAAAAACACGTATGCAAATGACCTTACAGGGGGTGTTAGCACCTTCACAAGGGTGACGGAGATTAGTGTCCATAAATTGATAAGCACAGTAGAAGCACTCAAAGAAATGATTCTGCTTGTCTGGGTGCCAGCTCACAAGGGACTTGGAGAGAATGAGGAGGCTGATTCAGTACAAGTCTCCCTCGGAACCTCCCCAGCTATCAAACTAATGTTTGAAAAAAGGAAACCACATATTATATTCAGGTTTCCAAGGTAACTTGCGGTGAACTGTTCTCAGAAATAATCAAGAATGTCATGCTTCAGTAGTGCTGCAGTTGCAGATAACACAGCATACAAAGGATGACATCACTGCGTTCATTCTGCATCTCAAAAACATGTTGCAGCCTGGGGATAGCTACTGTCATATCGATAACAAAGAAAGATGGCTTACTTCAAGGGAAGTTTTATTGTTTCAGCAAAATTATATGCTATCTTTGCTAAATGCTGTGATTTCTTGAGAAGTTTGTACATTTTTTATCACATATGGGTGCTCCTATTTTTTATTCTACTAAACAAAGTGATGACCTCCTAATTGGTAGTCAACTTAACAAATCATGTCAGCTTGAAATGTATATTTGTGTGCTCAGGACGAGTGGCTGTGTTTGGTGTGGGGGAAGACCAAAAGGAGGGGGAGCCCCTATGGGTGTGGCAGGCCCACCAGGGTGCCATCATGGGCCTTGGCTGGACACCGCAGGGCCATATTTGTACAGCGGCCATTGACCATGCCACCAGGGTGTGGGACTTGCACAGGCCCGGTAAGTGTGCACCTTTTCATTGAGATGGTTATCAAACTACACTCTTTTTGATCTTGCATTTAAGGGTGTTGCAGGCTTTGTTCTTTTCAATCCATCTTGACAAGATGGTTCATTTAGGGATGATGGCCAGTAAACAGCCCCGAGGTTCGAAAACTGCTGTGAAGCGAAAGATGCGCTCATTTTCTATCAGAACAAGCTGCCACAAAATTTTGTTAATGCGTGCTGTAATGAAAAATTTATAGGCATTAAAACATCTGTTCAAGCGAGTTTCAAATTTTTGTGCGGCCTCGTCACCCTTCTCTACCATAGGGTGGGAAAAGTAATAGCCCATCATCGTAACCACATGCACTTTAGCAGTGTGATGCGAACCAGTGATACATCATCGGTGTGCCGCCAACGACCAAGCAGTGCATCCCCGACATGAACACAAGTCATAGCGGGGCAGGGAGAAAATGCAGTTCAAGGAGCACCTGTCCTTTAGCTGTAAATTAGCAAGATGCCGCTTTCTGGCTTTGATTCTGACAATACCACTTATTCCGGTAGTTTTGGGCTCTACAAAACGGCAGATGGCACCAAAGAAACATGAAAATATGGACTGCGTGGCCGAAACTACATCACTACAGGGCCAAGGTGCCATTTCGTAGGGCAAAGGACCAATTGACAATCTCAGTAGTTGTCCATAGGCAAGCTTTTGTCACGCGTACGAGGAGGATTGGTCAGGAAAAAAAAAAAGCTGGTGTGGGATTGTTTTTTGATATGGAAAGTCTGCGCGGCACTTAGCACTGTAATATTCGGAAAATGTGATCGCTGCGGTTTACTGTATGAGTAAGCGGGCTTGTTTGCAGGGTGTAAAAAAGAAAGTCTGAGCCTGTGTACTGGCCCTTTATTAGTAGCAAAAAAGTGTAAATTTAACCGCAGGATATTGGGTATAGCACTGCATACTATGGGGACCCCGCTATTCACAGTAGCGGACAATCACCGCAAGTTCACGCTTAGCGAGCCACGGCGCCGCTACTCCGTTTACTCGCGTGTAGCGCACCGCTCCGCGCGCGCTCAACTAATAAGGGGCTTAGTGCGGTGCGGCAAACAGACAGTGTTCTAATGCAAAATACACAACGCTTTATTGCCTCTGGCGGCACTTCGAACAACAATACAGCGTCCGCTCCCGGGACGCGGGTAGCAAAGGCACCCGCATGCTGACGTTCACAATAAGGGGAAAACCGTGAGCACGTCGCAGCTGGCAATGGCGAGCTTTGACACGCCGGTCGGAAAAAGGTCCCTCGTGGCTATGTTGCGCACTCTCACGATGGCCACTGGGCCTTGTCGCGAGTGTCAGGGCAAACCTCGTACACGTAGGCCTACAGCAAGTGTGGCTCGTTGTGGTACGACCTCTTCAAGCACTAGGCACCACTGTGGGCTTAGCGTATGCTACTGAAGCTAACACTCAAGTAAACACGCCTGCCGAGGTGCTCAAGGCCACCCCAGGCAGGCTGCAGTCCGGCGATTCCCTAAGGGGACGCGGACAAAAGAAAACACATGCTTACCCGGCGCTGACCAGGGAGGAAAGCCCGCTCCCTAGGCGCGCGCGTACCGCGTGCAGTGCCCGCACGTAGCGCCATCTATTGCCACGCGTTGCTATCAGAGCAGGAAAAGCAAAAGGGTGTGGCCGTGCGGCGGAATGCCCGCGAAATGGTCGCAGGCGCGCCTCAGATCCCCACATCGTCCTCTCCTTAATTCACCCTATATACCGGTCTGCAAAGGCAGCCGGTCGTCGCCCCTACATACAAAGGCGTCATGCAATGGGCAACAGCTAGCCTCAGCCTCGCTCGGCAACTGCTGCTGAAGAAAAAAAAATAAAACAACACAAGGATACACTTGAGAAATACAAAAAAAACATATATCTGGCCTGCTGCAGCGTTCTTGGGGGGGGGAAGGCTCCGCGTGGCTTTACAGTTCTAAAAGACAGTCCACGTCCATTGTGGCGACACCGTCCATCGGTGGTCCATCGCTGGTTGCGGGCGGTGGCAGCCCTGACAGCAGTGCCGCGAAATGGGGGTCCTCCCCATTCGCTGTCGGCACAGGGCCGCCAGGTTCGTGTCCGAGCGCTGGCTTAGCGAGGCTGGATTTGAAGCTTTCCTCGTGGTGGCCATCCCCTCAGCGGCCGCCTTTGACCGTGCCACGTGCATGGCTCCCTTGTAGTGGCACTGAAAGTGCACGGTCACATGGCACGTGGCGCAGAACTCCACCGCAGCATCGGTAGGTAGTTGGGCGCCTCCAGCTGCCTTCTCGCTGTCCGCCATTGTGCAGCCCCGGAATGGCCACGGGACATGGTCCAGGGGCAGGTCGCGCCAAACAGGCCGCTGCGTCTTCCACGGTGCGTCGCTCATAAAGTAGCGTGACACCTCCTGCCCCTTCTGCCGCGCCCACGTGGCCACGCTCCGCCTTGGCGTTTTGGGGACCAGTGGCGGTGCCGACGTTGTTGATCCCCGCCGCCGGGACGCCCGCCTGGTGGACTTGGGTGTTGCCGAGGTGGAAGGTTCTGGCCGCCGAGGCGCCCGCTGTGTGGACTTCTGGCTGGAGGGCATGTCGCTGAAGGGCATGTGACCACAACGACCGGCACCAGAACTAGAATGGCGCACCGCTGGCAGTCTCCGGCTTCCCCTCTCGCCTCATCGACAACCAGCGCCACCTATGTATACGTAGGGGTCGTTGACCTGGTTAACCAACACCACCTATGTTTACGTAGGGGTCGTTGACCCAGTTCTTCCCCTTTCCGCACCACACAGACACACACACCTGCACCACCATAGCGTCCTTGAATGTTCTCGCGAGTAACCGGTCGCTACCCCTCTGTAGGCCAAAAAAACGGGGAAAAAAGTCAAGAAAACATGAATGCTCAACAGACAATCAGCAGCAGTAACAGGGCGGAACCGACTTCTCTGCAAGCACTGGCTGTAAAGAAGTTAGCTAACTGAGACTAGACAGTAAAGAGGAGGGCCTTCGGTTGCGGAAATAAGCCCGCCGTCCAGCGAGAAATCACTAAGGTGACCGCTTCCTCAGATTATACCGGTGCGTGGTCCGAATGCGGTCCGCCGCACTGGGTGTGTGCCGTTGCTTGCGCGAAGAGCCACTGGGCACTGGCGCAGGCTCATCAGACCTTGACACAAAGGCTTTCAGGTCTGCGATGTGGGCACGGCTGAGTTGCCCCACGTTGGGCGCCAGTATGGTGACCCCGCTACTCACCGTAGCGGACAATCACCGCGGGTTCACGCTTAGCGAGCCACAGGGCCCCTACTCCGTTTACTCGCGCGTAGCGCACCGCTCCGCGGGCGCTCAACTAATAAGGCGTTTAGTGCGGCGCGGCAAACAGACAGTGTTCTAATGCAAAATACGCAACACTTTATTGCCTCTGGCGGCACCCTGAAGAACAGTACAACGTCCGCTCCCGGGACGCGGATAGCAAAGGCACCCACCCGCACGCTGACGTTCACAATAAGGGGAAAACCTTGAGCACGTCGCAGCTGGCAAAGGCGAGCTTTGACACGCCGGTCGGGAAAAGGTTCCTCGCAACTATGCTGCGCACTCTCACGATGGCCACTGGGCCTGGTCGCAAGTGTTAGGGCAAACCTCGTACGCATAGGCCTATGCAAGTGCGGCTCGTTGTGGTATGACCACTTCAAGCACTAGGCACTGCTATGGGCTTAGCGTACACTACCGAAGCTAGCACTCAAGTAAACATGCCTGCCGAGGTGCGCAAGGCCACCCCAGGCAGGCTACAGTCCGGCGATTCCCAAAGGGGACGCGAACGAAGGAAAACACGTGCTTACCCGGCGCCGACCACGGAAAAGAGACCGCTCCCTCGGCGCGCACGTACCGTGAGCCGTGTCCGCACGTGGCGCCATCTATCGCCACGCGTCGTTATCAGAGCAAGAAAAGCAAAAGGGTGTGGCCGTGCGGTGGAATGCCCGCGAAATGGTCGCAGGCGCGCCTCAGATCCCCACAATACAAATTGGTAAGAAGTAGTAGTTCACAGGAAAGAGGCGCTTTTGCAACTAAGCTTTATTTTGCCCTCACTGCACATATAAAGCTTAAAAACCACGTGTTATTGTTAATACTGCCACATTGTCAAACAAGATAAAACCAAATGAAACTGCCTACCATGCTAATTGTCGAAATAGTCTGCTTCACAAGAAAGCAGGTCAACAGATGGCTTACTAATCCGTCTGCTGCCCAACTTTTTAATGACCCATGCTCAAATAATTCCCACGCCTGTTTTCTTTTATACCCTTTCAGTACTCGCGTCTTCTCAAGCTCAGGTGCGCAGTGGCCTGATGCACACTGCTTCTTGCAATGAAGAGCCAGGTTGCTTTCTGTGTCACTCATTAATGTGCTCTTATATTTTTTGGACGTTCGTTGAGGCACTGCTCTGTTTGGCCAACGTACACCAGTCTGCACGGGATCACGTGCGCGACGTTCCTTCGACATCCGACGAAGGAGATGACGTGCTTATTGGTGCACTGGCGTCCTGTTGTGGGAGGCCGGGTCGATTAAGGACAAATCTCAACATAAATCGTAACGATCATTTATTAACGGGGTAGCAGCAGCCGGGCAAGCACGCCGATGCTGTGCTATAACGGTTAGAGAAACAATCAGGCAAGTGAGCCTGGCAGCTTGGGTCTTATAGCCACCTGTTGTGACGTCAGCCTTTGGTGAAACTACGGTGGCACTGTCCTTTATCGGACACGCGTTGCAGCATGTGGTCGAGTCATGCTAGCTGCTCTGGTTTGTGCGCAGTGTGTCGCCACACTGTTTTCACGAGAGTTCACTTCTTGGCAGCACAAGTCTCCGAGCTTGTTTGGGGCACTGAAGACAACACTAGCACATATATGCGTCCCGCATTCTTTTGATACGATGCGAGACGCCGTCAAGATAAGGGATGACCACAATTTTTGGCTGGACACCTGTCTTTCGTCTTTCTCTGCAGCTTCATAGGGTTTCTTGCACAAAAACATTGTCGCCAGTTCACATAGCATGTAAGAGGGAAACGTGGTGTCAGTCGATCTCTTTGTTTGGTTGACAAAGCTGTCCAGTACCTTATGGGGGCAAGATCGCTGCAATGCATTCCTCAAAGTTTATACCGTGGTGCCCCCGCTTGACAAGCTTGGAGTAGCCAGACGTAAACAAAAACAGTGTCTTGCAGCACAAACGTGTTCCCTGCAAAAGTGAGTTTTAAATCCAAGAACTTCAAACATTGCTCAGTTGGAAGATCTGTAGTCAGCGTTAAGCCATCGTGTGTTGCCTCTAAAAGATGAAGAAGCTGCCTTCAGCGAGTTTCATTGGAGTTGCCCTCCGCCTGGAAAGGTACAAGGTAGTCATCCATATATCAATATACACGTACAACAGTGAAGTCGCCTAGCTTTTCTTGCAATCACCGATCCAAATTCATCATTAGCAAGTCACTTAGCACAGGCGCCAAGCAGCTGTCAATGCAGATTCCTTGCTTTTGCCGGTATAGAGAACCTTAGAACTCCACAATTGAAGACTGCAGATAGGTCCTCAGGAGCTCAAGAAATCCTTCAACGCTCATGGCACATTCATTTTGAAAGCGAACCATTCCGTGTTTGTCAATTGCTTGTTAGCTACCTTTATGAGCATGTCCTAGGGCATAGAGTAGTACAAGTTCTTGATGTCAAACGATACACCACAACTTCTGATGAAACCAAGCCGCTTAGAAAATCTGAAACGTCAGTGGGGCTCCTCAAGGAAGCAGTCATCCAACCACAGCAAACTGGGGTAACGCTGCAGATGACATCCCTGGTGACGTTCCCACATCCCAAGCTCGAAAATCGTCACACCAAAGGGAGTCTCATCCTTGTGCGTCTTGGCCGAGAAAAAAAGCTCAAAAGCTAAGGCCTCCTTCTTTTTCACTTGACGTCGCAAGTTTTTTTACACTCAATTCATCACACAGCCTTACAGCATGCTTCTTCGTCTTGACGAGAACTTCATCGCTTTTTTGGAAGTGTTGCTACATTGCTAGCTCAGCACTGTGAGCATAGGCGTCTTTCGTAGCAACCATGAAACTGCCTTCCTTATCGGATAGAAGTAACCTCAAATCATCCTTGCAGAGTGCATCGACAATTGTGCAAGTGCTCATCTGAGTCTTTGACACAAGAGTGGTAGGCAATCCTTAAACTGTCACGCATATGCGGTTGTCAACATTTGAGCTTCTTGGATTTAGATCTCACCTTTGCAGGAGAACACGTTTGTTAGGCATACTCTGCCCTCTCCAAGAAGATGCTGCTTCCGTTTTCGTCTGGCTACTCCAAACTCGTCAAGCGGGCATCACGGTATCAGTTTTGAGGAACGCATTGTCGCAATTTTGCCACCACATGGTGCAGGACACTTGTCAACCACATGGAGATAATAACTGATATCGGGTTTCCCTCTAACTTGCTATGTGAACTGCCGACAATGTTTTTGTGCAAGGAACGCACTGAAGCTGCAGAGAAAGACAAAGGACAAGAGGACAAGTGTCAAGCGTCAAGCCCAAAGATTGCGGTCATTTTTAAATGCGAAGCATTTCTTATCTTACTTCGGCGACTTTGAGCGCATCCATCTATTTAGCCGCCTACGACTTTTAGCTCTCCTGGTCATTTTAATAATCGTATTAATACCAAACTTGGTATGGCATGACATGACTGTATGAAGAACTTATTTCACTAGTCATAACATGAAAATTATGACACGGATGTTATGAATGTCATGATTTACATTTCATGGTCCTGCAGCTCTTGCGGTGGTTTCGTTCACATTGCATGTTGCAAAACTGGTATGGTATGGCATGATTGCATGGCAAACACAAGCGACAGACCCTAACATGAAAATTATGACATCCGTGTGGTGTAACAACATGACTACATGCCACACTCATGATGCGCTCACGGTCGTTTCACTAGCGTCACATATACCAAAATTGGTATTACAGTGAAATCTCAGTAGGACGAACCCCACATTAACGAAGTTTTCAGATTAACGAACTTCTAAAAAATCCCGCGCTGACTGCTAATAGTTTCAATGTAAAATTGTTTCGCAACTGCGTCCTTCAGAATACCGAACTTTTCAGAATAACGGGCGTCAATTTAGCTCCGCGTTATATTAACAATGCCTCAGTACTACGAACTTGTGTTCTGAAATCCGTCGCGACCACTGGAGTGGTACGCAAGCAGACGACAAAGCGAACGGCGCCGCCTTGCTTCTCAGAAGACACGCGACGGTGTGGAAGGGGAAAAAAGAAGTACGAAAGGGCGACTTTTTTTTTTCTTTCTTTTTGTTGAAATGCCGATGCTGCAGGTTTACAAGCAGACGCAGAGGTGAGGGCAACACCAGAGAGCTAGGTCAGCGAGGTAGAGTGGGAGTTGCGGATCAGGAAGCATGGGCTCGAAAAACCTGAGACAGCGAGAGAGCAGAAAACGAAACGCGAGGAATTTTCTTTTTTAGCACTTTTTTTTTTCTTCGAAAGAAGCGATGACAGCCGTGACGCTTCGGGTTTTTTTTTGGAGGCTTTGTTTTTTTAGTTGTGTTCGTCTCTTTTTGGTGATTACTCATCGCGTCCACAAAGCAAGTCGGCGTTCGCGCTGCCGTGATACTACAAATGAGTTCATCTCTGCTTGCGACAAAGAAATGGAAGCAGTTTTCGCTTAGTGAGACAATGGATATTCTTCGCAATTGTAAGGCAAAAAGCAGGCTTTTGTGACCAAAGAACCGAATCACCCCACAGGAATGTGGATGAGCTGGGGGCCTTCGCGCTGTAAAGTTTGTGCTGCTCACGTAAAAAAAAAAATCAGACTACTTTAAAGTAAACGTGCATTGTTTGTTGCTTACTTGCACATTTGTTTTTTCTCATTAAAAACGAGTTGAATGACCCATCATTGTAAAGGTAAGTCGTTTTGATCGGTGAAAAATAAATATTTATGATTAATTTTTTAGCTTTCTCTACAACGACTTTTCAATATAACGAACAAATTTTCGCGGTCCCCTGAAGTTCGTTATACCGAGATTTCACTTTACAGGAAGTGAATGGACGACGAAGGTATGATACTGGTGCAAACATAATAAACATGAGATGCATGTTATATAACAACATGACTACATGCTACGCTCATGATATGCTCGCGGCCGTTTCGCTAGCTGCACATGTACCAAACTCGGTATTGCGCGACGCGAACGGACGACATAGTTTGTAAATGACACATCCAAACATGATAATTACAACATGCGTGTTATGTAACAACATGACTACATGGCATACTGACGATGCGCTCGCGGCCGTTTCACTAGCTTCCGATATGCCAAATTAGGTATTACGTGACGCCAATGAATAAGGAATGTATGTGACTAGTGCAAGCATGATAATCATGAGCTGCGTGTCATGTGAAAACAGGACTACATGCCACAGTCAAGGCGTCAATATATTTTGACATGACACAGTGCGCGTGCTCGCCGGCATTCATTTCATCGCGTCACGCCGGCGTTGCCACACCAGGTGCTGGGCATACCATATACTCGCAGGCGTGCGTCGCGCTGCGTTGCTTTGACGCATGCCCGTTTCAGCTCGTCCAACGTCCCTCCATCACGAAAAGAGGGAGGCGCAGTGTTGTCTGGGTAATGCATCGGTGAAAAATGCAGCAATTCTCATTTCACCCCGGTTGGTGTCGGGCCGTGCCGATCGACGCTGGTCGCGCCTGGCGTCAGACTATAGAGTGCTGGCGTTTTGCTAACGTAGCGTCGCTGGGCCCAGGGTGCGCACGTCAACGCTACATTAAAGTATATTGGGCCCTTCATGATGCGCTCGCGTCCTTTTTGCTAGCTCCAGATATACCATATTTGGTGTTACATGATGTCAATGGATGACGAAATATACGACTATAATGCTAACATGATAATCCTGACACGCATGTCATGTAAGAACATGACAACATACCACACTCATAGCGTGCTCCCGAATGTTTCTCTTGCTCCACATATATTAAATTTGGTATCACGTGACGTCAATAGATGACGAAGGTGAAGGACACATCCAACCAATTAATCATGGCACGGAAGTCATCTACGGCATCATTTACCTCCACATCATAACATTCTCTGATTTTAAAGGGACATATCAACATTTCTCATTCGTGCTTCACATATCATCGATTCCCACAATTCGTAAGGTCTACCAATTTTTCATCTTCACGGCGCCTCGCATTGTATCAAAGAGAGAGCAGCACGCGTGAATGTTCGCGTTGTCTTCAGCACCCCAAAAAAGCTCAAAGCCATGTGCCGCCAAGTGAACTCTCGTGAACACAGGATGCTGATGTGCACCAAAAAAAAAATGTCACATCTTTTGTCGGATGCCGAAGTAGCGTAGTATACATGATCCTTCTGGCATGTGGACTGGTGTATTTGGCCAAGCGGAGCCTCAATGAACTTCTAAGAGAACATAAGAGCGCGTTAAAGAGTGGCACAGGAAGCAACTTGGCTCTCCATTGCAGCAAGCAGTGCATGTCAGGCCACTGCGCACCTGAGCTTGAGAAGGCGCAAGTATTAAAACGATATAAAAGGAAACAGGAGCGAGAAATATTCAAGGCAGACGTCATCAAAAAGTTGGGCAGCAAACGCATTAGTAAGCCATCGGTTGACCTGTTTTATTGTGAAGTAGACTAATGTCTCGACGATTAGGGCAGTAGGCAGCTCATTTGGTCTTATCTTGTTTGACAGTGTAGCAGTGCTATTGGTAACACGTGGTTCCTCCGCTGTATATGTGCAATGAATGCAAAATGAGGCTTAATTGCAAGTGCGTCTTTTTCCTGTCAGCGACTACTTCTTACAATTTTTTATGTGATGCTACACCCAAAATCTTTCAATAAAATACCAACTAGCCTGCATAGAAACCCTTGTTCAGTAAATTAAATGGCTCTTTTTCCTTGTTAGTCTCATCTTTAATAATGAGAACTAATAGACAATATACCAAAGAAAGCATAGGGAATGTCTTTAGTAGTAATTGTAATGTAAATGTGAAAAGAAAAAAAAGTGAACAAAAGGTACCTTGCCGCTAGCAGGGGCCAAACCTGCGACCTTAGGATAACGAACCTTATGCTCTACTAACTGAGCCGCTGCGGCGGTCATCCCTCTGTCCACATTATAGTGTTACGAGGCAGTGAGCATGGCTCCGCTGTCGTAGACGAATCGATGAAGAAGAAGCGGACTCGCCGCGCAAGATGCTGGAAGCCCTGGGGTATTACATCTACCTGTAAATATTGGAAATACACTCATTTCTCTCTTCTGTGGGTTTGTAATACCCGTGACAAATTGTTGGAAGTGCGGGGTAATGAAGCACTTACAACGGAGCTTATCAGTGGTCATCAAATCGGAGTTTCCACGATGGAACGTGGGACTGATCACACGGCCACCTCTCTATCGGCCCCGGAAACGCCTGCACCATCCAGACTAACGCCTCCACCGACCCCACCCCCACCCATGTACGTGCTGACGCATCCGAAGCACCCAAGAACGTTCTGCGGTACAGCTGAAGTTGATGTCGGCGATTGGATAGTCGACTATCAAGGTACCAGTGCGCTCAACCGCTATGCTCTGACTCTCATGCTGGCCAACGTGCTGCTGAAAGGCATGACCAAGTTCTAGTATGAGAATCATGAGGAGGAGGTCGGTAGTTAGAACACCTTCAAGCAGAAGCTTCATGACTTATTTGGGAAGCCTATCAGTCGAAAGGGAGCTGCAAAGAAAGAGTTGTCCATCCGTGCTCAGGTGTCCTCAGAGCCGTATATCTCGTATATACAGGACATGCTGGTTCTATGTCGTAAAGTCAACAACGACATCTCGGAATCTGATAAGGTTGGCCACGTGCTCAAGGGGATAGCGAACGCTGCGTTCAACCTGCTAATGTGCCGGAACTGTGCGACCGTCACACCCATTGCCACAACCATCGGTCTTCATCCCGAACCCAGTATAGCACTGCTCGCCGTGCCAACAGCTACCACCGTTTTCAGTTCCTGCCCGGATCACCGACAACTACCACCGGTTTCCGCCCTTCGATTCCTATGCCTTCAGTGCCCCTGATACGCAGCCCAGCCGGTCATAGTCGCCTCGACGTAACACATCGCCCCTCGTCCCCTTCTCTTCTACGGCGATGCCCGACCTCCCTGCTCAATTCTCATCAAGGAAACTAAGCTGTGCAGCTCTTAGAGGTGTAGTCTCATCCTTGATACCGACCTCAAATCTTCTCCTTATACTGCCAACATGATGAATTCGGCGTCAACGTTGATGGCCTAACTGTTTTTGCCCTTGTTGACATTGGGGTGCATAATTCTGTGATGAGTGCCCGATTTCATCACTGCTTGAAGAAAGTGCTAATACCGGCTGCTCTTCGCTTATTCGTGTCACCGGCGGAAGAAGTCTTGCCATCACAGGAATGTGCACAGCTCACATAACAATCACCGATCACCCCACATCTGTTCTGTATGCAGTTATTGAGCAGTACCGCAATGACCTAATTCTTGGATTGGATTTCTTGTCCCCTCATGCAGTTCTCATCGACTGTGGAACCGGCATTCTCCAACTTGCACTGCCTCGACTTGGGGCTGTGCCATCCTCACCGTCACACCGCTTGTGCGCTGTTGATTATGTTCGGCTGTCACCGCAAGCCACCACGTGTGTGGCCTTAACGATATCACCAGCTGTCCCTGACGGCGACCACATAGTCAAGTAATGTCGAAAGTTTGGCGAGTTGGTAATAGTTCATAATCATATGTGAAGCAGCGCACAACGGCAAGCACAAAAGGAACTATAGGGACACCGCTGCACTTTCAACCAGTTTATTTCACGAAAAAAAAATGGTTATTACACAACAAGACTGTGTACCACGTGCTACAATGATGTTCAGGCAACAGCATATTTTCTAAAAAGCCCACTTCGCAATCCCTCAAAGTTATCGATGCTTGGCTAATGCAGTCATCATCATCATCATCATCAGCCTAACTACGACCACTGCAGGACAAAGGCCTCTCCCATGTTCCGTCAGTTAACCCAGTCGTGTGCTTGCTCCTGCCAATTTATACCCGCAATTCTTAATCTCATCTGCCCACCTAACCTTCTGTCTCCCCCTCACCCACTTGCCTTCTCTGGGAATCCCGTGAGTTACCCTTAACGACCAGCGGTTATCCTGTCTACGTGCTACATGCCCAGCCCATGTTCATTTCTTTTTCTTGATTTCAGCTATGATATCCTTCACCCCCGTTTGTTCTCTAATCCACTCTGCTCTCTTCTTGTCTCTTAAGTTTACACCTACCATTTTTCTTTCCATTGCTCGCTGCGTCGTCCTCAATTTAAGCTGTACCCTCTTTGTAAGTCTCCAGGTTTTTGCTCCGTAGCTAAGTACCGGCAAGATACAGCTGTTATATACCTTTCTCTAGAGGGATAGTGGCAATTTACCTGTCATAATTTGAGAGTGCTTGCCAAATGTGCTCCACCCCATTCTTATTCTTCTAGTTACTTCAATCTCGTGGTTCGGCTCCGCGGTTATGACCTGGCCTAAATAGACATAATTTTTTACAACTTGAAGTGCACTATTACCTATCTCCAAGCGCTGCTCTTTTCCGAGGTTGTTATACATTACTTTCGTTTTCTGCAGATTCATTTTAAGACCCACCTTTCTGCTCTCCTTGTCTAACTCCGTAATCATGAGTTGCAATTCATCCCCTGAATTACTCAGCAATGCAATGTCATCGGCGAAGCGCAGGTTACTAAGGTACTCTCCATTAACTCTTATCCCTAGCTGCTCCCATCCTAGGCTTCTGAAAACCTCCTGTAAGCACGCGGTAAATAGCATTGGGGAGATTGTGTCCCCCTGCCTTACACCCTTCTTGATTGGTATTCTGTTGCTTTCTTTATGAAGCACTATGGTAGCAGTTGATCCCCTGTAGATTTCTTCCAGGATGTTTATATATACTTCATCTACGCCCTGATTCCGCAGTGTCTGTATGACGGCTGATATTTCTACTGAATCAAACGCCTTCTTGTAATCTATAAAGGCTATGTATAGCGGTTGGTTATATTCTGAGCATTTCTCTATTACCTGATTGATAGTATGAATGTGGTCGATTGTTGAGTAGCCTGTTCGAAATCCTGCTTGTTTCTTTGGTTGATTGAATTCTAATGTTTTCTTTACTCTGTTAGCAATTACCTTTGTAAATAGCTTGTATACTACAGAGAGCAAACTAATCGGCCTGTAATTCTTCAAGTCCTTGTCATCTCCTTTCTTATGTATTAAGATGATGTTAGCGTTCTTCCAAGACTCTGGTACTCTTCCCGTCAGGAGACACCTCGTAAACAGGGTGGCTAGTTTTTCTAACACAATCTGTCCTCCATCTTTCAGCAGATCTGATGTTACCTGATCCTCAGCAGCAGCTTTGCCTCTTTGCATGCTCTCCAAAGCTTTTCTGACTTCTTCTATCATTACTGGTGGGCTGTCATCTGGGTTACTGCTAGTTCTTATAGTATTAAAGTCGTGGTTGTCCCTGCTACTGTACGGATCTCTGTAAAACTCCTCCGCTATTTCAACTATCCTATCCATATTGGTAGTTATTTTGCCCTCTTTGTCTCTTAGTGCATACATCCGATTTTTGCCTATCCCAAGTTTCCTCTTCACTGCTTTGACGCTTCCTCCGTTTTTCAGAGTGTGTTCAATTCTCTCCATGTTATACCTTCTTACATCGCATACTTTACGTCTATTAATCAACTTCGAAAGCTCTGCCAGTTCTATTTTGTCTGTTGTACTTGACACTTTCATGATTTGACGCTTCTTAATTAGGTTCTTTGTTTCCTGGGAAAGTTTGCCAGTGTCCTGTCTAACTACCCTGCCTCCAACTTCCACTGCACACTCCGTAATGATACTCGTCAGATTATTATTCATTGTATCTATGCTAAGGTTGGTTTCCTCACTAAGAGCCGAGTACCTGTTCTGAAGCGAGACTCTGAATTCCTCTACTTTCCCTCTCAGTGCTAGCTCATTGATTGGCTTCTTCCGTATTAGTTTCTGTCGTTCCTTTCTCAAGTCTAGGCGAATTCGAGGCCATATCATTCTATGGTCACTGCATCGTACCTTGCCAACCACTTCCACATCCTGCACGATGCCTGGGTGTGCACTCATTATAAAGTCTATTTCGTTCTTATTTTCGCCATTAGGGCCCCTCCATGTCCATTTGCGGTTTCCTCGTTTTTGGTAGAAAGTATTTAAAATCCGTAAATTATTGCGTTCTGCGAATTCTACTAGTAGCTCTCCTCTGGCGTTTCTAGTACCGATGCCATAATCTCCTACTGCCTGGTCACCAGCCTGCTTCTTCCCTACCTTTGCATTAAAGTCTCCCATCAGTATTGTATACTGTGTTTTTACCTTACTCATTGCCGATTCCACATCTTCATAGAAGCTTTCAACTGAAGCGTCATCATGGCTGAATGTAGGCGCGTAGGCCTGTACCACCTTTATCTTGTATTTCTTATTCAGTTTAATTACGATACCTACCACCCTTTCATTAATGCTATAGTATTCCTCTATGTTGCCAGCTATGTTTCTGTGAATTAGGAACCCCACTCCCAGTTCTCTTCTGTCTGCCAAGCCCCGATAGCAAAGGACGTGCCCATTCTGTAGCCCAGTATAGGTCTCATCTGTCCTCCTGACTTCACTGAGCCCTATTATATCCCATTTACACCCTCTAGCTCCTCGAATGGTACAGCTAGACTTCCTTCACTAGATAAGGTTCTAGCGTTAAACGTTGCCAAGTTCAGGTTCCAATGGCGGCCTGTCCGGATCCAGAGATTCTTAGCACCCTCTGCTGCGTTGCAGATCTGACCGTCGCCGTGGTCAGTTGCTTCGTAGCTGCTGGGGACTGAGGGCCGTGTGTTATTTGACGTTTGCATGTGGGAGGTAGCGGCCAGATACTGCACCAGGGTGGCCAATCCTTCTCTGGTGAGGGAGCGCGTTCCTGGTGGGGGTTACCGGTGAGGCCGCACCCCAGGCCTCGTAATGCAGTTCCATCACCATGCGGATTTTTTTTTATCCGGTTGGGAACTCCGCGGCACCGGGATTTGAACCACGGACCTTTTGCATGCGAGGCGGATCTAATCACTACGCCATCGCTGCTGATTTAGCACTATCATTGCATAGTGCTAAAACAGACGAGGTTTTTTTTTAATGTACACAGGTGCTTGTTACAATAGTTGTTTACAAAAATATAATAACCGAAAATAAGCAGCTCACTCATATATATTACTACATTATATATTAGGTACACATATATTCACTTTGTGCTGTGGGCGAGAGCTATTCGAAAACATACAGTGTGCTTCAGTGAGCCATGGCACAGCCTAGAATGGACACTTGCTTAATTTTTACATGACAGTAAATAGTAAATAGTCTGCAATAAGAATTTGGTAGTTGTGGTATTTCGCACTTCATTTTCAATTTTCAGTGAAAATGCTGTCATTCCTCATTAGAGTGCATAAGTTTTTGGCATGTACAGAATTAGTTGTGTGCTTCTCGGATAACACACACTTTCATCCTAGAGGTAGGATCCCTGCTTTAGCTGTCTTGTTCATAAACCCTGGTCCAATTTTTATATTTGGTCATCGAATCACAACCTGTAGTTATTTTAACACATGACTGCCTCAGCAGTAAACACAATCTTGCATATGTTGCCTAATTGATATAGTCATTTCTGTTTTTAAAAGGACTACAAACATATATGCTGAAGCACTCTACATGTTGGGCACTGTACAAGCAACGAAAAGTTCTTGGTGAAGCAACACTTGAATAAGTTTGCTTTTCAAAATCTTGGCTCCAGCGCCAGCTCATGTTCCAAGGATCCTCCCATGAACTTCTACCTTATTTAAATTCAGAAGTAACGGTCATGAGACAGTCTTAAGCTGAATTTTCCGAATGTGTTAGTGTGTGTCAGTAGACGCGTCACATCACTCACGAGAGATGCATTTCTAGACTTGTTCATTCGCAAGGGCGCAAAATTAAGCAATTCTGTTTATTAGTGTATTAAGCGGAGAAAATTTCAATTCGTTTGTGAGGTGATGTTTCCAAATTAATCTTTCTAGTGATTAGGCTTAATTTTGATCACGATATAGCTCTGGAACTATTACACCTGTCCTGATGAAACCTGAGCGGCGACAAGTCTACTACTAGGGCTTTGCACTGTATGAGTTAGAAGTTTCCCGGTAGGTTATTACCAAAGTTAAAAGCGATCGTAAGGGGAAAAAAAAAAAAAACGTGGTCCGAGGCTTTGATTTGATGGGCGTACCATTGCCCGAGCAGTGAGCCACCCTCCTCCTCTGAGCGAGGGCGCGGGAAAGCGCGGGCGCCTCACGTTTATTAGCGTTTCTCTTTAACTTCTTTCTAACTGCATACCTTTTAATTGGCTAAAGCTATTGAAATACTATTTTCACAAGAAGAAGCGGATTGTTATGTTCTAAAGGTAGGCTTCAGCGGTGTATCAGTCAAGTTTGTGGTTATTTTTATAAAAATGTTTTAATGAATTGAGATTTCTGCTGATTACCCCCTTAATTAAGGGCCTAGAGAGTACGGAGTTGGGCCTTCGGTTAGCCTATGGGTAATTAGTAATGCAGTAATCTTTTCTTTTTGCGATGTGGAAGGCCTCGATCGATGCCTGGCACCGCACCCACGATCTTTCCTAATGTGCCTGCCTACTTATCAAAGCCCGTTCCCAGGAAAAGAAATCCTAAGAAAAGGTTGTGACTTCCGCTTGATTTGCCAGAAAAGCGGCAACGGCTCAGCGAAGTGCTACAGTCACTGCTAGGTGTGGAGCCAGATGAGTCTGCGACAGTGCCTTGTGAGCCTAAAGTTCCTTTCAATCACAGGGACGTTGCCCTGTTGTCGGACAGCTGAGGAAAGCACGTGTTCGGTGGTGTGCCATTGAAGGTCGCGTACAGTGTGTGTTCAGCGGGGCCAGATATGGGTCTCCTGTGCGCTGAGAAGCTTGTGTTGTTTACTGTGACCGATGATAGTGTGGCGCATGAAGTGTTTGCATGTGCACGGAGTAAAACTTGATCTGAACGTGCCTGGCGGCCCAGCTTCCGTTCTCAAGACTGTCGATGGTATGCATGTATGTTTAGGGGCAGGATTTCTTGAAGAGTTCCCATTCGCAAGCTCTAACTTCAACTTGACAGTATGGAATTGGAGCCTGTACAACAAAAAGTGCGCGGGTACCTCACTTGAGCGGTGTGTAGCTTGCAAATTCTCATCAATCAAATGCGCTGGAGAAAGAAAACCAAGTAAAAAAACAAATGTTTCTCGAAAGATGAAAACAAAAATACCAACTGTGCAGTGCTTGAAGGATAAAGTGAAAGCGTTAGACAAAATCATTTCGCAAATGAAAGCAAAAAATGAGAAGATTGAGGAAGAGGTACTTTTGAAAAAGATTGACAGCCTTCCCCCTAAACAAAAAGCTGCCATTCTTCAATCTTTTGCCGCAGCAAGCCGAAAATCACCTAAAGGCATGCACTACAGTTCTGAGTGGACTCTGGAATGTGTCATAATGCGTATTAAGGGCCCGAGACTGTATGAGCATGTACGTCAAGAAAAGATTCTCATGCTTCCCAGCCGCACTTGTCTCAAAAATTTCATGAAGAAGTATGAGAACAGCTTCGGTTTCAAGTCCTCTGTTCTCTCTGGAATGGCGAAAAAAAAAAAAACTGAAAGAATGGATGAGTTTCAGCGTCACGGCGGCCTGATAATAGATGAAATGAAACTTGCCGATAACTTTGGAGTGGCACTAATACTGGAAAAATTGATGGCTTTGTGGACCTTGCTGCATTTACTTCTGGACATGACAAGAGTGTGCTGTGTGACCATAGAATGATTGTAATGTTTCAACCCTTGTCCGGGTCCTGGCATCAAATTTAGGTGTTTTTGCATTGAGGGGAAATGTAAAAGCTCATTTACTCTCCAAGATTATTTTGGAAGCGGTTAATTTGGCTGAAAAAGCAGGGCTTAGAGTTGATTATGTCACTTGTAATGGGGTATCCTGAAACCGTGTAATGTTGCATCAGGTTGGCATATCCTGTCACGGCTGCAGCTTTCAGGCCATCTGTACAGCACCCAGCTAGCAATAGTAGACATCGGTTCTTCCTTTCGAACTTTCCCCATCTTGTTAAATGTGTGAGAATTGGCTTCTAAAAGGGGGCTACAAAACTTCAGCAGGTTACGCTGATGTGCGACCAATCAGAGCTGCCTATCAATTGAACAAGTGTGCAACAACACTTAAGGCAATGCCCAAAATCACACATGTTCACCTGAATCCGAATAACTTGAAAAGATGAAGGTCAACTATGCTTTTCGCCTGTTCAGTGCCCAAGTGCTGCATGATCTGTTTTTGCACCGAGAGTGAATTTCTCAGTCATGCTCTTATGTAAGGGAAACAGAAGAGTTCATCACCTTTATGCAGAAATTGATTTCTGTAATGACCTCAAGGGTTCCTACAGCAGCACTGAGAAAGAACTCCGAAGGAGTAAAAGGGCTGCAAAATGCCCTGGCTTACATTGATAGGTAGGAAGCCAATACAGGGTCCACAAAGGCAGGCTTACGGAGAAGCGCTCTTCTCTCCGAGCTGCTCCGCCGGCACCTCTTTCTCTTTCGACTATTCCTCAACTCGGTGAAAGTCAACACGAAAAAAAAGAAAAGGTTAACACTTGCACATGTGTTGTGCACGAACCCTTGCACCTCGCGTTAAACATATCAAATTCAGCCTGCCGTGCAAAGTTGGCTCTGCCTGTTACACAGAACTAACGTGGTTCTGGACTCCTCACTCGGTGTCGGGCATTCTCTCCCACTGCCTGCAGCTCGGAAGGGGACTACTCATAGTCCTCGTGCCCCTTCCGTGACACGTAGAGTTTCAAGTCACGTACGTGTGCCGGTTCACCGCTAGGTTTGCCTTTCGTATTCTCAAGCCAATAATTGAGCGAGAAAACTTTCTTTCGCTCTCGGTACAACCCGGACCATTTCAGTGCCAGCGAGGCTGCAAACTGTTCACTAGCATCGCTGAGAACATAATGGTGCCGCAGCACTCGATTGCCCATTCCATAGTGTACGTTCCGATGCGTGCGGTCGTATTGTGCCCTAGCAATGCTGAGATTTCACCGTGTTTTATGTAAAGCTTCCACTAGCTTCTCCTGCAGCTGAGTTGCATATTCAGCACATGCTGATGTCTCCACTGGCTCTCCATTGCAATCTGCGAGAACTGTCTTCATCGGATTCAGCAGTTCTCTCTCCAGGTTTAAAGTAGAAGGCTCGTACCCAGTCGATTGGTTCATGGTCGATCTCAATGCAAAACCAATCTCTGGAAGGTAGGTATCCCAGTCCATATGTCTTTCAGAGCAACAAGCATTTGCTTGATGTTGCGATTGACTCGCTTTCTAGGGTTTGACTGAGCATGGTAGGTGGTTGTCTTCTTGTGCTTAATGCTCTATGCAGTGCACGCGTCAACAAACGCCTTCATAGCAAAATAAAACGTTTTCTTTGCAATCAACTGCGCCGGACCGGGGCACGCGATAGTGTGTTGGCCGCGGCATTGTTTTTATCCTTGCGGTAGCTAACAGCGAAGTCGTAATGCGGCAGCAGCAATGCCCAACACGTTAGGCAGCCACTTGGTTCGTTCAAGCGCCTGAATCATGCGAGCGCCATGTGGTCAGTGTCAATCACAAACTCAACTCTGTCGATGTAAAAGTCAAACTTTATGGAGAGCGAAAACTATCACGAGACGCTCTTTTTCAGTTACCAAGCAGTTCTTCTCCGCTAGCGTCAACGAACGGCTGGCGAACACAATTGGCGGAGGGTACTTTTATGCTCCTGAAGTAGACTTGCTCCTAAGCCCAGGTCGCTAGCGTTTGTGTGAATCACAAACTCTCTGTTCAAATCAGGTAGCTGCAGCTAAACCATATTGAACAGCAACCAGCAATGCAGTGCGGCCTCTTGCTCTTGGCTCCAAGTCCAACACTCGCCATTTCCCAAGAGCTTCATCAACGATGCCTGCACTGCCAGCCAGTTTGGAATGAATTGGGGATAAAATTTCATTGTCCCCAGAAAGCACTTCAGCTCGTCAATAGTGTTCGGTGATGGATAGCTGACTATCGCTTCAAGCTTACCCTTATTCGGCAAAATGCGAGCCTTGTCAAGCTTGAATCCAAAGAATGTTATTTGGGTCGCCACTATCTGACCTTTGTTCAGGTTCAGAGTGCTGCCCGCAGATCTCAGCCTTTCTAGAACGTCTCTCAAGTGGCGCACGTGCTCCTCAAACGTTTTCGAGTAAACCACTTTGTCGTCTAGATATGCGAGTGCGTGCTGCCACTTTGCATCTCCCAAAACATGGTTCATTATCCTCTGCTATGTAGTGGGAGCTTCTACCAAGCCAAAAGACATTCTCCCGAATTGTAAAAGTCCTCTGTGACAAGTGAAAGCTGACTTTCTTTTGTCCTGCTCATCCATCTTGACCTGAGAACATCCACGGCTAGCATCGAGCGTAATGAAATACTTCGCCCCACCTAGGTTCGATACTAGTGAAATAAAGAGAAGAGGGTACGTGTACTTCGTAACCTCAATCAGCCTGCGGTAGTCTACACAAAGGCAATATGTATTATCTTCCTTTGGAACTAGAACTACTGGATAAATCCCATGGGCTGTTTGACCTCTCAACTACGCCTGTGTCGATGAGTTCGTCCAAGGCGGCGTCAAGTGCTGTCTGCTTAGCCAAGCTGACCGGTCGGGGATCGCATTTCAAGGGTCATGCATCAACCGCGTCAATTCTGTGCTCGACCAGCTTAGTGCGGCCAGGGCGGTCAGTAAACATCGCGTCGTACTCGTGCAACAAAAATAGCAGATGTGCTCTTTCCCCTTCTGGCAAACTCTGTGCTTCTACCAAAAGCGGGTGCACCGACCATCCTTGTAGTGTGGCACATTGTTCTGGTGGGGTGGTTACTCGCTTTCTCGGCACGCTTTCCTCCTCGCGTATTACCACCTCTTTCTGTGATTGGCATGTCTTTATCGATACGGGGGCCTTCGAGAAAAGCTTTAGCGCATCTTCAACACGCTGTCAATAACCGCTGTGTGCAATGCCAATGACAATACCCGGCTGAGCGAGAAAGTCTCGACCCAGAATTAGAGACATTGACAGCGCATTTAGATGCACAAAACATTGTCACCTCACTCGTCTTTCCCAGCGCATCACTAGCCTAGCTGCACCGCTCGATTGTGCTGTGCCCATAGCAAAGCGGAAGATGGTGTTGTTTTGCCTCAAGCGGATATTGTTCTTGCGGAGATGGTGCAACGCATCGTCGCTGAATAAAGAAGTGCTTGTTCCAGCATTCAAAAGTGCTACGAATTTTTTTCGAGCTATCGTTAACTCGATTAGTGGTGCGGGCGAGTCTACGGCATCACCTGCACGACAGACTGCGGGTGCAAGTGAACCAAACGCATCGGTGAAATTTATGATCACTAGCGACCGGATTATAGGCAAATGCTTATTTTGTTCCTTGCATTTTTATCGTGCCACTTTGATGTCTGAGCATGAATTAGAGGTTAAGAAGGGCTTTTATGGTGTTTTTATAGTGCCTATAGATGCCTATTTTGGGTTTTCGTGCCTAAATGCCTAAACGTGCCTATAAATGCCTATTTCCCAAATGAGTGCATATATGAGCACTGTTCAAGCCCAAATTTTGTTTTCGAGCATGGTGTGAAGCCGTTATTCATGTAATAAAAGGCAACATTATTTCCAAACACTATAAGGTTGAACAAAGACAAAACTGACCAGCTGCGAGCGATTGGAGGAAGAGCATAAGGAATGAAAAAGACGCTATTTCTGCAACCCTAAGTGGAAGCACGTCTCGGCGGCCGCAGGGGTAGGAGGAGGGAGAATTAAAGATGAGGTAGGAAAATAAAAGTGATGTCTATGGCCGAGGACGCGGCGACCGCCTTCTACTGACAGCTGTCCAGTGCCCTGAAAAGAACTGAAGAACTACCCTGAAAACCTGGTGTTGTGGTGGGAAAGGAAGAGCAGGTTTTTCTGGGCAGCCGCGGGTAGCTGAAGAACGAACCAAAAAACCACGAAGGATTACTCATGGAATGCTCTTGTTGATACATTGGTAGCGAAGGTCGCCAAGTCGTATTTTATACAGCGAAGCCTGAGACAGGCGCCACATTGTTTACAATCAACAGTGTATTTAGCATACATTCTCTGTATGCTTAAATACGCTTGTTCGGTATGAGATCTCTTGTCGTATATTTTTAAGTGGCAAACATGAACAAATACACAAAACAGGGCTTCAAGGTTTGTCCTAAACCATTACTCAAAAATGATAGCTGTAGCAATATGAAAAATGAATTAAGATGGGAATTGCCATCATTGCAATGAATTAAACTGCAGTTAAAGCTCTTACGTCAAGCATTTCATGGTAAAACTCGCATTCAAAAATGAATCTACCTAAACAGTTCTTTTTGCGCAATGGTAGTTAGGATTTCAGAATGTCGTATCAGATATAATATTTCTATTGATTTGTTTTCTGGTAGTTTCATGACAGAATGAAATGACTTATAAAGAGAACGAACTGTGTTGTGCCAATGAAGGCGTGTTTTCTTTGACATTGTAACCCATCTGTTGCAGCGCCTTCGGGTAAAAACTGTGATGTGCACACGGCTTTTGTTTTGTTTGTAATTTACTTTTTAAGCGTCCTGCTCTAGGTGACATAATAAGTTGTAGTTAGACACTAGAAGCTCTCGCATGCCTGATTAAAAGCGTTCTACCACGGTGATTTTTCAAATTGGTTTGCTATGAGTCACCAAAGCATGATGCGAAGAAACAAGCTTGAATCCCTTGCCTCTCGTCTCGTGTAGCCATCACGAGCCTCAATACTTCTCTGTTCTCTTCAGTATCACGGCTGGAGCATCACATGATGCATATGCAACAAGAACAACGTGCGTAAGCAAGGTCACCCGCGCATGACGTTCCCCAGCTTACTTGTGCACGTATGCCATCGATGTTGTGTCGTTTTGGTGTTTTTTGTTGTGTATTACCCGTTTCTGTGGGATGGATCAGTCAGTGCATGTACTTCAGGAGAGGCTGGCAAGGATCATGTATTCTGACTGCGATACACCACATCACTCTACTGAAACTGCGTTCAGAGATGACGCACCAAACACTAGCTAAGTGTTGTCAGGATTGGCGAAGGCACGATGCAGCAGCAGCAGCAGCGGCGGCGGCGGCGGCGGCGGCGGCAGCAGCAATCATCTGGTGTTCTTTATTGTGCACTGACATCACGCAGTGCATAGAGACAAAGAGCGCTGTCTTTTTTTTTCCCTTTGTCTTTGCACTTCCCTTTGTCTTTGCACTTCCCTTTGTCTTTGCACTTCCCTTTGTCTTTGCACTTCCCTTTTAGAATTATATAAAGCAGCAAGCCCAAACCAAAGTACTCCTCATTCATGCTACACAACAGAACACAGAAATTGTACGGGCCAAGTAGAGTAATGTCACGTGGAACGCTCTTAATGAAGTATTATTTAAAATGCAGGATATAATCAGGAAGTGGGACGTTTTTTGTGTGTTTTTCTGCATATAGCTAGCTAGTATTTAACGAAGATCTGGTGAAGAGCTTATGATATGCGACGTCAGCCCAGCAATGTCAACGTAGAGGAGCGTCGTAAAGGAGCGGCGTAAAAACGGGACCATTCCTTGCTATACGTCACTCCCTAGACCTTGGGGCGCACGCTTACCAGAAGGGCTAGTGGCATTATTAGAAATCGAGCGTTTTTCCGCGACATGTAATTATGTAAATATTAACAGGAAAAATCCAGAGTGCCCAGCGCACCATTACGCTTCTCAGCTCGAAAGGCCCAAACCTAGCTAGGAGTCCTTTAATGTGTTCACAAATAGGAGAGAAATCACTACAACGCAATTAGAGCTAGCATTCCTCCCTTCTGGGGTATCAGTGGCCTGGCATTTTGCTCTTGCGCTGCCCTTCCCAGCCACAACAAAACAAAATAGACTCGGGAAAGTGTCAACTGAATGGTGGACACTTGAGGCACAATGCTAGACAATAAAACAAAAGACCACATTCTGTGAATTGCGCAGGAAATGCATGTCTATGTTCAATCGTTGATACCCTTCTTCTATCTGAAACAGTATCATTTTTTTTTTGCTTCTTGCCGTAGATACAAGTCACCGACTTCGTTGCTTTGGGTTATTTCAATTTTTGAAGAAATTTATTGTGCCTATAAATATGATTTTGAAGGCCTAACACAGTGCTTTACCTGCCTGTTTTTGATGCCTAAAACACACATTTTTAGTGCCTAAAAATCCGGCCTACACTGATCACCATGCAGTGTCCAATAAGCTTCACCAGCAGTGCTGTCCGTTTCTCGAACCGCTCATTTGCTCCTGACCTGATGTGCGGTCGCATTCGGGGGTCACCTCGTCGCCTCGATCCAGTGGTCCTCGGTCCGGGTTGCCCTGCTTGTTAGGCCTCGTGTCGACCGCGCGCTCTTGCCATGGATTGTCACGTGCGGGGGCGGCTTGGGCTGTACGAAGTGCATAAGCACAGGGGTGCAAAGCATGGTCTGATAGCTACCAACCGCATGGTCAATGCTCATCAGCGAACAATGTTGATGCGTTATCCCTAAACACCTCTGAAGTTACTGCGACGCCATTCCACGCACAGCGACGCTTGATTGACTGTGCTGCGGGCAGAGGTGGGCGATAAGCTCGCATTGCGAGGATGTCCCCTTATATTTGCTTTGCCTCGGTGGAGAGTTTTTCTAGATCTGCAAGCTTGCATCCCCTGAAGTGCGCCGCAAAAGTCGGGTGCGCTTGTCGCGTAAAGCGCTCGACTTTTTGTCCGTTGGTGGCATGAGGGTTAGCAAGACAATAGAGTTCGTGCATCGCCCGTACATACTCCAGCAAGGATTCGTCCGAATCCTGGGAACGTAGCTCCAATCCCCTCCACAACCGCCTCTCATAATTAGATGGTAGGAATTCGCCGCGGAAGCTGTTGGAACTCTTCTACCGTGCGGGTGCGTTGTCCGGTCAGTCGGAATCATCGAGCCACTTGCTCTCTGACCAACGCCGGGATCACGCGCTCGAGAAGTTCAGCGTCAGAAAGCACCGTTGCCTGCTGAGCAACCCGTCGATATACTCGTTGGCGCTCTTGCAGTCTTGGTGGCCAGTGTTGATAGGCGTGTCTACCTTGACACGTAGTCGCACATTCTGCACGGAGGCCTGCACTGTGTTTTCAGGGCTCTTGCCATGCTTTGCATAACTGACAGTGCATTCTGCAAGAGTATCTTGCTCGAGGGCAAACTGTTGCCCGAAGACTCGCCCACAGTTGTGGCGTGTGTTGGAGCAACTTATGGCGGCGCCTCTCTGTTCGCGTCGCAAAGTGTCAGAGGGCCCGACTTGGCACTTTCTGTCATGGGCCTACTCTTTGCTAATGTGATGTCTTCAAGCTCCTGGTCATTCCACATGGAATAACCAAAATCTACGCTGTCGGAGCGTCTGAACAGTGCTCTTGCATTAGCCAAAAGATCACCACTCTGTGACATGGCTTCAGACAACATAGACAAATCTTGGAATTCTGACATGCCTGTCGTCCTACATTTAAAGGAGTGTCGGTAGTCGCTCTTCCACTGGCCCCTCCACTAGTCGTTCCTCTGAAGCTAGCCATTTTGCCAAATCGTTGCATTGCCCATTTTTGTATTTTGGCTGCATGTCATATTTCCCGTGACTGTGTAAATGGCCTGCACTGCTCGGACCACATATGTGAGGACCAGTGTTTGATACACTTGAAAAGGGGTTTATTGGTGACTGTTGCGACGGTGGCCCTACGATGAAAACACGATCAGGAAGGAGCAACGGTCAAGCAGATGCCGGCGATGATCAGCACGAGCTGAGCGAGAGAAGCCCTGCACCCAGTAATCAAGCGGTGGCGATGTTGCTTGCCAACGATGCGCTTTCTTCTTCACAATTTGCCCCCGCCGAAAAAGAGCCATCTTGGCGACCTAAGAGTCTGGAGGCAGAGGGCTATGATATGGCTTAAGGCGGGCGACGTGGACGATGTCACGTCCACGCCAGCGAGTGTCGTCAGATAGGAAAAGTGGCTCAGTGAGAAAATTCACCAGCGACGTTTGCTCCAAAATGCGGTATGGGCCCTCGTACTTTGGAACGAGTTTTGAGGAAAGGCCGGGGGTTTCGTAAGGAAGAGCCAGTCATACAAGTGATCCCGGGGAATAGCTGTGGCTTTGTGAAGAGTCGGCGTTGTTTTCTTTCTGGCGCTGCTGTTCTTGTGACAAAAAGGTGCGTGCGAGTTCACGGCACTTTTCCGCATTTCGGGCAGCTTCGGACACAGATGGGCATTTGGACAGATGGGCATTCGGACAGATGGGCATTTGAATGCGTCAGGACGGTATGGAAGGAGAGTGTCGATGGTGTGGGATGGTTCGCGTCCATAAAGAAGAAAGAAAGGTGAAAATCCAGTGGGGGACTGTGTCGCGGTATTGTATGCGAACGTGATGAATGGAAGAATGCGATCCCAGTTAGTATGATCGGATGTCACATACATCGCGAGCGTATCGCCAAAGGTGCAGTTAAATCTCTCCGTGAGCCCGTTAGTCTGCGGGTGGTATGCCGTGGTCTTGCGATGAACAACATGGCATTCAGAAAGCAGAGATGTGACCACTTCTGATAGGAAGGCTCGACCTCGGTCACTTAGTAGTTCTCGAGGTGCACCATGTCGTAGTATGAAGCGATGAAGGACGAAGGATGCTACGTCCTGCGCAGTGGCACTTGGAAGGGCGGTGGTCTCAGCGTAGATTGTTAAGTGGTCCACAGCAACTATGATCCACCGATTTTCATCTGATGTTGTCGGTAGAGGGCCATAGAGATCAATTCCGATCCGATCGAAAGGTTTGGCAGGGCACAGAAGCGGTTGAAGCGGGCCGGACGAGTGGAAAGGTGGTGATTTGCGGCGTTGGCAGTCAGGGCAGCCCATAACGAATTTTCGAACAAAATTATACATTCCGCGCCAGTAGAAGCGATGGCGAATGCGTTCGTAAGTTTCGAAAACTCCGGCATGACCACATTGGGGATTGTCGTGAAAGGAGGCGCAGATTTGTGATCGCAAGCTGCGCGAGACAACCAAGAGCCACTTACAACCTTCAGGGGCGTAGTTACGTCGGTGTAGCAGCCGATCACGAATGGCGAAATGAGCAGCTTGACGTCGGAGAGATTGTGGTACCGCAGTGGTTGACGATCCAGAAAGACAGCCAAAAGGGAAGAGATTCACGGGTGCTTGTGTTGTTCACTGGCAAAGGAGTCGAGGTCGAGAGATGCGACGGAGTTGGTACCAGTGGTTCCACAGGCCGAGTTGGGAGGTAAAGGCAAACGCGACAGGACGTCGGCGTCAGAATGCTTGCGTCCACTGCGATAGATGTTGCGAATGTTGTACTCCTGGATTTGCAGTGCCTATCGAGCTAGGTGGCCAGAAGGATCTTTCAATGTGGCGAGCCAACAAAGTGCATGGTGGTCCGTTACAAGGTCTAATGGGCAACCGTACAAATAAGGGGGGAACTTGCGAAGCGCCCACACTAGCGCCAAGCACTCATTTTCAGTGAGACTGTAATTGGCCTCAGCTTTAGTAAGTGTGCGACTCGCATAAGCGACGACGTATTTGGAGTAGCCCGGCTTGCATTAGGCGAGGACAGCGCCAAGACCAACCCCGCTAGCGTCTGTGTGAACTTCCATTGCAGCTATTGGGTCGAAATGCCGAAGAATTGGAGAAGATGTTAGCAGACTACGGAGCGTGCAAACGCACCGTCGGAGTCAGGAGACCAGGATGAAAGGTCTGCATCACCGCGTAAGAGGTTGGTCAGTGGTGACATGATCGACGCAAAATTTTGCACGAAGCGCCGGAAGTACGAGCATAGTCCAACAAAACTGCGTAATTCTTTCAGTGTAGTAGGTTTCGGGAACTCAGCGACTGCTCGCAGTTTTGCAGGGTCGGGTAGAACGCCATGCTTGCACACGATGTGCCCCAAGATGGACAGCTCTTGCGCGGCGAAGCGGCACTTTTTAAGGTTCAGTTGGAGCCCAGCATTGGTCAAACACATCAGATCCAGTTGGAGCAGAAGCAGATGTGTAGGAAAATCGGGAGAGAAAACGACAATGTCGTCGAGGTAGCATAGACACACAGACCACTTCAGTCCACGCAGTGTGTTGTCCATGAGTCGTTCAAACGTGGCAGGTGCATTACAAAGCCCAAATGGCATTACGTTAAATTCGTACAGGCCATCTGGTGTAATGAACGCAGTTTTCTGACGATCAGCTTTTGCCATAGGAACCTGCCAGTATCCAGATCGTAAGTCTAAGGAGGAGAAGAATTCGGCTCCTTGGAGCCTGTAAAGGGCGTCGTCGATGCACGGTAATGGATAGACGTCTTTCCGGGTCACCTTGCTTAATCGCCGGTAGTCGACGCAAAATCGAATCGATCCATCCTTCTTTCGAACTATAACGACAGGAGATGCCCAAGGACTGTGCAATGGTTGAATAATGCGACGGCGTAGCATCTCTTCAACCTGGTCGTTGATGACGTGACGTTCTGCAGCAGAGACACGGTACGGTCTTTGACCCAATGGCTGGTGCGAACCGGTGTAAAGGCAGTGGTGCACTGCGGAAGTCCGACCCAATTGTGGCTGAGAAACGTCGAACTCGTGAAGTGCTGGAGGAGATTAAGAAACTCGGCGCGTTCATGGGCACTTAAGGTGTGGGCGATGGAACTCGAGAAGGTGTCACTCGACGAGCATTCCAGTGGGGAAAGGGCCTGAAGTTTGGTCGAGCCGCTACTGCACGATTCGTCTGGCACGTTAAGGAATAAAGAGGAATCGAGGTACTCCACTCGACCGAGACATTCGCCGGCAAGTAGCATAAGCAGTGCAGAAAGGGGGTTGTGGACGAAAATATTGCTTCGGCCAGCAGTGACGTCAAGTGTAGCGAAAGGCAAGGAAACGGCTCTGCGGCTTATGAAAATGTCGGAAGGTGTAAATATTACTGTAGCATCGTTATGGTCATCGCAGCAAACAGGGACAACGGCAAGAGAGGCTGGAATTTCAGTGTGTTCACGCACGACCAGTTTTGGGGACCGCTCAAGAGTTTCGTGCAAAGATTCGTCAGACAAATGCGAAAATTGAACTTCAGCGCGTGCGCAGATGATGACGGCATGATGATGTGACAGGAAGTCCCACCCGAGGATAACGTCATGCGAGCATATCGAAAGGACGATGAACTCGACAACGTACATAGAACCTTGGATGAATATGCGGGCTGTACAGGTGCCGAGAGGTCGAACTGGTTGTGCGCTAGCCGTACGAAGCGATAGTCCAGAGAGCGGCGTGGTCACTTTGCATCGGGAGCGGCAGAGCTGGGCGGCTATAACAGAAACGGCAGCACCTGTGTCGATGAGGGCAAAGGTAGAAACACCATCGACAGATATGGCGACGAGGTTAGCAGGTAAAGTGCGAGGACTTGGGCATTTCGACGTCGGCGCAGTTCTTGCCTCTGGAACTGGAGCGTTCAGTTTTCGCGGTTGGAGGAAGTGGGTCGGGGACGCATTGGGGACAGAGATCGCCTGCGAGGAGACGGCGAGCGGAGAGAGTGAGTCGGAGATGGGGGCTGGGGTAACTGAGACTTGAGAAGGTTAGTGTAGCCATACTGCGGTGAGAGGTAGGGAGCAGGTAGGTGCGTGGTCTGCGGGTCATATGGTAACGGCCAAGTAGCGTTGTGTTGCGATTGGAAGCGATGATGACAATATCGTGCCACGTGTCCTGGAGTACCGCAGGCGTAGCAGACTGATCGATTGTCAGCAGTGCGCCAGGAATTGCTGACTCATGGTGCGGCCCAAAGTGTCGAAAGAGGGGTAGAGTGGGGAGCAAGTGCAGACATGGGTGGCAAATTCTGCTGGCGGGGTCTGCTGCGTACCACCTGTGCATAAGTAAGAGGCGCGGCCACGGGCTGAATAGCCGGCGCATGGGGAACAGGCATTGCCACAGGCTGCTGGTGGGCAGCGACGGGAACAGCCTGAGCTACCTCTTCGGCAATAACGTCGCGGAGTGGTGAGGGCAGATGAGAGGACGGCGGCTGCTGCGTGAAGGGAGTCAACGACAGCTGCCGAGCTACTTTTTCACGCACAAAGTCTTTAATCTCTTGCAGGTTTGGTGAGTAATCAGGAACAGAAGGAAGACTAGATAGTGAGTCGGCGTGTGAGGAAAATGGCCGAGTCAGGGCGCGCTGCTTCCTCAACTCGTTGAAACTTTGACATAAAGTCACAAGTTCTGCAACAGTGGCAAGATTGCGCGCCAGGAGCATCTGAAATGCACCGTAATTTATCCCTATGAGGATGCGTTGAATCTTCTCCGTCTCTGTCAAGGCGGTGTTCACACGGTTGCAGAGACTAAAAATGTCTTCGATGTAACTGGTGAACGATTCAGATGGCTTCTGTGCGCGAGTCCGCAAGCGTTGTTCGGCTCTGGACTTACGGACAGGGGGTCGGCCAAAAACGTCAGCAAACGACGTTTTGAAGATGGATCACGTCGTAAGGTCGTTTTTGTGGTTGTTATATCACATTTCGGCCACGTCAGTGAGGTAAAAGATGACGTTAGTCAACTTGTCCGTGTCATCCCACTTGTTGTTTGCGCTCACCAGTTCGTAGTTAGCGAACCAGTCTTTCACGTCGGTCTCATCAGCTCCGCTAAAGACCTTGGGCTCTCGCAAACGAAGAACGCCGGGGTTGCTGGAGGATGGAGTGGAAGAGCCAGGTTGCGCGTTGTTGGTGGCCATGATGGGAGGTAGCGTTCGGTTGCGCAGCTCCAGGTTTAGGCAACCGCGAATGGCAGCACCCAAGTTTAGGCGACGGGGAATGTCAGCACCCTCCACCAATTGAAAAGGGGTTTATTGGCAACTGTTACGACGGTGGCCCTACGATGAAAACACAATTGGGAAAGAGCAACGGTCAAACAGATACCGGCGATGATCAGCACGAGCCGAGCGAGAAAAGCCCAGCAACCAGTACTCGAGCGGTGGCGATATTGCTTGCCAACGATGCATTTTCTTCTACACACACTAGACTTTTCACTAGAGCATGTGTGGGTTTGTGGCAAAAATAATGCCGTGATAGGTTTTGTGTGCCTCTTGTATGGGTTCCGTCCTATGTACAGCTGACATGGAAGCCTAGCTAACCTTCCAGCCGCACACAGTCATACTGTCCACGATTAATGTCCCCCTTCTGTAGCTTGAGTCATCGCAGCTACACGGGTTCGGGTGAATAAGGCAACAGGCTAAATTAACAAAACAACACTGTATTACTACGTTAACAATAATGTGTAAATGTAGCAATAACGTGTAAATCTCGCATAGAGGGACTACAGCTCTAGGCAGATAACAAAGGGTAGATGTGTACGCCTTGATCGTTGATGTCCTTGGCTCGCAGGGAGTTTTGAGGGTCGTCCTCCCTGCTTGGTCGCCGGTTCCAGAGAGCGCCCGGCCGTCAACAAGCTCGTTTTCTCTACTGTTTGGTTTCCCTCTCTCTGACGTGAGTTTGTTCCTTCGCTGAGATAGGAGAAACCTTTTTTGTGAGCCCGGGAAAAGGAAATCACGTGCGCCGGTTGAGGGGTGCCCCATTTTTTCGCAAGAGGCTTCATTGACTCGTTTCTCGAAGGGCCAGACATGTCCTCACAGCTAGGATGCCACGTTGCCGTAAAAGAGAAAGGGTGGCTGGGCGCACGTGCTTCCCCACAGCCTATATGACAATTTGTAGTTTTGAAGGAATGAAAACCAGAGTTGTGTGATTAGCAAAGTTCTGGGTGTGAATTAAATTCAAATATTGCAAGTCTGAGTGCAAATCGAATTGAATACTTTTTATTGCGATAGCAATTATATGTACACACTCGGCTGGATTTCATCATTAGGGTCATGCACCGTATAAGTATACGTATCTATATATATGAAAACATTATATATATGAAACAAAGAAAAATATTTAAAAAAAAAAGACTCCAGCGCGCCAAATCGAATGTGGCATCTTTGCGAGGTGATTGCGAGGTATTAATTACTGAGCCACCGAAAGGTATCTCCTTCAACGTTCAAACTATTTATATTTACTACCAGAGTCCTTCGATGCTCCCGCTAGCGGCGCCACCAGTCGTAAGGGGGCCACAAGCCACCGCCAGTGCTGGTATTATATGCGCACCATTTCTCACGTTTTGACGTGATTATGTGCATGCTGTTCTTCCTGTTACCTTTTATTAAACGTCACTGAACGCTGCAATGCCATTAGGTCAGTATAAATGTGATCCAGTGTCGACGACGAATGAAAGCTGTTTACCTAAGAAGCTTCGCGTAGTTTGCTTGGGAGTGCGGACCAACCTTATGAATAGCAGCGCGTTTAAAGTGTTTTAATACCGCACGATAACGTATTGTGTTAAGAATTACCTCACAGCCCAGTTATATGCGTACTTACGATGCCTTAAAGCGGTACCTCGTTGCTCGCCAGTGTTTAAAGACGATGCTCATGCTCCGAGCTCCCGATGCAAGATGCGAGCAGCTACTGCTGGATCTGCTCGATAATGTGTTCGCGCCTGTTCAAAGGGCGATTCTGTTTATGCGGTGGTAGTAAAGCTTTCTATTTTAGCAGTGTCACAAATATGGGGAGAAAAGTGAACAAAATGAAACATGACTAGGTAAGACAGGGGCTATCGCATTTGGTTTATATCTGGCTCGTCTCTCACGCACTCTACCCAAGTAATCGAATGAAGGGAATGGTCGAGCTAGATGTTTTAGATGCGGAGCATCTAATACTCGAGGCTTGTAGTGCGGCGCCGTCCGCAAGCTTCCTCCTCCTTCTTCCACCATCTGTGCATCCCTTCCTCCTCTACACACCGCGCGCGCTTCACTCCTCCACCATCTGTGCACCCTTCCTCCTCTACACACCGCGTGCGCTTCTCCTCTTCACGAACATTCGCTAGCTGTATAATGTAGCGCGCATGCGCCGTCACGCTTCGAGAACATCGGCAGCTAACGCGCGCGCATGCGCCGTCGCGCTTCAAGAACATCGGCAGCTGACGCGCGTGCATGCGCCGTTGCGCTTCTCCCCCTTCTCGAACATTCGACAGCTGACAGTGCATGCGCCGTCGCGCTGTATATATACTCAAGGTCGGTGCTCGCTCGCTCAGTTGCCGCTCGTCGGTTGCTTCACCGAGACGTGGAACGCCAATAACGTCGACGTTGCGGGGTACGCTTCGGTCGCGCGCACGCACGGGTTCCAACGACCTGCGGGCGGTGTGGGAATTTACGTCAAGCGTGACGTCGACAACGACGACGACTACTTCATTGACCTCCGACTACAGCCCGGCGTTCAACAACGCGCCAACGACGAGCACTGCGTTGCTACCGTCTGTGGCGTCGACGTCATGACGATGTACCTCGCCCCAAACCTCTCTCGTGCCGCCGTACAAAAGTACGTCGATGAGGCCGTGCAAGAGAACAGAAAACAACAACCGCAACATCGACCGTTCATGCTAGTTGGCGACTTCAACGTCGACGTCATCAAGGACGATTGGATAGTCAAATACATGGCGTCGCGACACTCGCTGGAACGCGCAACGCACGACGACTGCAAACACCACCAGCCGACCACCATTCGGGGAACCTGCATCGACCACGTCTTTGCAAATTTCGACCTACGACCGCTGCAACCCGATCCACTCACTCTTCACTTTACCGACCAAAAAGCCATCGTGCTCAAAGTTCGTCGCAATAAATAAGCACCGCCCTTTCGCATACGTGTCGTACGTGTTCACTCATTTAACACCCCTCCTACAACCACGTTAACCAATTTAGCCAGCGACCCAAGTAAGTCGCAATTTAACACCCCATTTCACAACCACGTTAACCAATTTAGCCATCGACCCAAGTAAGTCGCACTTTAACACCCCGTTAACCAATTATATGCTCCGCGTCCTCCTCAGTGTTCCCCCGAGGGAAGCTGCGGGCAATTTTTTATTCTAGACCTTTCAATTGAGTCTGCACCCAAATGCGCAGTTGTTCTGGACACACGTTTGTGAGCGCCGATCGCTTTCTTGACGCGGGTACTTTCGATGTCGCGGTTATAGCAGCTCCGCGCTTTTGCGACCGCTCGCTTCGGTATTAAGGGTGCTTCTTGAATAGGCACGAGTTTAACTTGCCTAACATTTGATTGATCCCTTTTTTAGACACAATTTAGTTGAGACACCCGTATCTTGACATTTCCTTATGTTTACTGCTTAGAGCAGCATTAATTACCGGTCGACAACCCACGATTTCTTCGGGAAGAGAAGTACAGCAGCCTAATCTGGAAGTTCCTTTCGATGCTAGTGCTAGCTGCTCGGCAACTTTTGCCACACTACCTAGGTACCATATCATACTTTTTTTTATGCTTGGGGGAGGGGGTTATGATTTAAAGCATACAATGAAACTGAAATTTAGTACTAATGATACGCCGCTTAGTATTTAGGTGTGTACCTATGAATGGAAGCTTCCCATCAGGTGCATTTAATGAGGAGCAAGTTCTCAATGAGGAGCGATTTCTCCCGAAGTTCGGCGCTACTGGGGAAACAGAAGAGCGGTGCCTTTTCCTTGTTGCTCCTGTATCCGGAGCTGCAGCCCGTCACACAGCACGTCTTAGGTATTGCTCCTTCCAATTTTCATGCCGTCGACTTTGAAAAGGGAGCACTGGCCCTTGAAGTTCTCGTGACGCTGATGCAGCAACTTTGTTTAAAGGAATACCGCGAGCTGCCTTTACACAACGCCTTCGAGCTGCCGCCTCTGCCAATGCATTCTGCCGGGCAATGGCCAGGCGCAACGGAGCGATGGCCCCCTATCCCAGCTTGCGCCACGTAGCGGCCGCTCTTGGCAGCATATCAAGCTCTCCCATAGAGTGATGGAGAAGTTTCGCGACCAGAACGGCAATAAATGACTCTGCTACTACTTACTGCTGTTGGCGGGCATTTCGGGGGAAACTATCGTGTTTTCAGCATTATCAGCAAGATGGCGCAATGAGCACACGGCAGCTAAGGCCCCTGTATTTTTCAAAGGTAGCGCAAACTCCCTTCTCCGCGCCGTTTCCTCCTCACCCGCCACTCTCAGCCGCCATGAAGGAGCGACTCACGCGGAGCGCGCCGCCGGACGGTTTCGTTTTGTCGCGCGGCGCGTTGAAGTAAGGCCCCTAGGGGCTTTACGTTGAAAAGTTAATATGAGTGCTCTTAGAGCTCAAGTTTGTACAGGAACAACAGAGCCCTACTGAAATTCGGGACATGCATGCGTGCTTCCATAATGGGACGTGTGTAAACGATTCCTCCATAAAATACCACAAACGTTTAGTGGGATGAAGGTAGATTTTATTGAGTGCACAAATAAAATGCGGGAAGCATCGAATGATCACGAACGCTGCAAAACATTCCAGTAGAGCGGCGACAGGGCGAAACAATTTCGCTATCAAATCAGATAGCCTCTGATTTGATGCTTCTGATCAGAGATAGCCTCTGATTTGATGCATGATGCAATTCATGCTTAGAGCTGCCAGGAGGCAGCTGTAAGCATGAATTATAAATACAGAGGCTAGAGGCGTGAACATTTGCCATCACAATGCAGTTAACTCACAAAATGGGCTGCCCACTGGTTCAGGGTCGCGGTCTATTGACGTTGCTGTGTTGTCCGAGGAGGCAGCTGTAAGCATGAATTGCGTAAGTACACAGTCTAAAGGTGCGAACATTTGTCATCACAGCGCAGTCAACTCACAAAATAAACTGCCCACTGGTTCAGCGTCCGGGGCCCTCCCCACTGACGTTTCTGGCTCATCCAAGGATACAGCTGTAAGCAAGAGTTGAGCAAGTACAGTGTAGGGGTGGGGATGTTTGCTGCCACAGTAAGACAGAATGGGATGCCGAATTAATCAGGTTCACAGGTCATAAAGATAAATGCAGCAACTATGCTATCTGCCAGTGATCCAAACACACTGTATTGTCATATAAACCCCAAAACATAATCGCATTCACAACACAAGAGAGGAATAGAAACTACAAAGGGGCCTCACCAGGAACCGTTTCATTCCCCCTTTTGCGGGGTGGCTTGCGCTCTTTCGGAATAGGCCGATGCGCAAATATAGAAGGAACCGCATTTGGCTTGAGTTTCTAAATCCCAGTTTGTGCCAGAATTGCTGGCTCATACTGATCCATCGTGAAGTGTTTCTGAAAAATACCGACATCCTCTATCGCATTTTTGCAGTTTGGCTGATGTGATATTGCCGAAGCAAAATATTTTGCTTTTTACGTTAAAAATGCAAACAGCCACAAAAGCGAGATGATTTTCTTGCATTTAGTAGGTGCCTTTCTCTTTGTTAATCGAAAGTGTACAACTTCGCAAGTATGTTCGAAATTTGAACGAAAGTATCTATGGATTTCACAAATAAACAACTATACAACATTATATTTACCATACACTCTCTTATATTAGCTGTACACACATGCACAAAATTCGGTCATGGAAGTGCGCGAACGTGAAATAAATATGAAAGAATACAAACTGAGAACATAATAAACCACAATAAACGCCGAAATTTTGCCTACAGGTAATCAAAGTTCGAGCGAAAAAAAAAAAGGAAAAACGATCAAAGATGTGGTTGATCTCTGGAGAAGCATAATTGCTTCCGCTGCAAATGGTTCCATTTAGAAAGCGAAACGGAAATGCCAAACATTCAACAGTAATTATGTTGTGGCCGTATTCGAATATTCGAGCAAGCTAAAAAGGATTGAGCTGTCATCGTGGTTGAAATCCTGCGAGAAAGCGTCGACGGAAACTTCAAGCTGCTTTTGTTTAACATGAACCTGAACCAAGGATGAGCTTTATCTGAAAGCCTTCCGGAGGCATGTCTACGCGAGGAAGTTCTGTAGTGAGTGCTTACCTCGCAAAGCCTCCCTCGGTGACAATCGAAGTTTTTACTGCCGATGCGATGCAGCCATACCGCTCTCTGCTCCTCATTATTTTTCCCTCGTGGAACCACAAAAAGCTTGTCACCTTTTGCAATGCTGCTGGAGCAGCCAACGGCACAGCAGGTCGGCATTGCGCTGCATCCGAGGCCGCCTTGCTAAAGGCAATACACGTGGGAGCGAGATGCAGTGCGCTCACTCATGGCGTCGCTGCCCGGCGAAGCCGAGGGGTCAACAGGGTTCATTGGTCACGTGTCGCGCCTGGTCCAATAGGGTAGCAGAAACGCACGCCGGAGTGAGGAGAGACGTAGAGGACGGGGAGGAAATTCTCCTCCGCTTTTTGTACAACGGTTTGCGCTACCTTTGAAAAATACAGGGGCCTTAACGGCAGCTCTCATTTCTCACACGAACTTTGGCCTGCGGAGAGGAGGGGAGTGGACGATTCCTTGCGCGCCCTTATATCCTGGTGGGGAGAATCATATGTCTTGGCTGGCGTCAGGCTTGCACTGGAATGATTCTGTTGTAGTTACGGGGAGCACAAAGGTCACTGCAATGGTTGTGCGCGCAGCCTTCGTTTGCGAAAAAAGTGCGCTTTTCAGACACAGCAAACTAACAACTGAGACGCTTATTCGCGTTCATTTGTACCTGTGAGTACATTTCATGCGTCATTTGTGCGTGAGAAACGCGGGCCTTGTTTCGATCTGCTTGCCATTCTGCACGTGGCCTTCCAATTTATTGCTATCGCGTTCATTGTTTCGCTTTTGCGGGAAAGCTGTGACTCTTTGCATATTTCTCAAATATACTTTTTTTTGACACTTTGAAGCAGAATTGCAGAAAAAAATTTTGAGGAGGATCTCTAAGCATATTCTCATCAGATAGCAACATGAAAGTGTTCCTTTTGGCTGGGTTGATGAAGCGAAGGCAGGTTGGTGTTTCATATTGTACTTACGTACAGGATTAGGTGCACAACAAAGTGTTCCTGACAACACTTTAGATGTGAAAGGCAAAAATGCTATTGCCTCAGCATCTCCTCCTCTTATGACTTTTGTGGTAGCTCGAATGATGTGGTGGACAAGCATGCACTCTCTTCAAGCCCAGAGTTCCAAACGTGCCTTGTGGACGTCAATATGTAAGAACATTTGAGATTTAGAATACTAAAAATTTTCTATGTTTGGCTGTGTTTGTCCTCAGGGCATTCAGATAGCTTGATTAGTAAAACTCCGGTGCGAATCTAAGAAAACAGCAAATACTATTCTGAAAATATTCAAAATTTAGAATATTTATATATCCTGAATGAAAACTCCTTTCTAGATTTTACAAACTTCCCGATTTAACGGTATAATTGAGGATGGTGAGATTCCATTAAATCAAGTTTTAACATATATGTATAAGTGGGATGAATTTAGTCACAAAGTGAGACATGTTATCATAAAAAAAAAAATCCTCGTTTCGCTGCTGTTTCTTGGTCCTTAAAAAGGTGTGACAGGCCATTGAAGTTTCTCGAATATCATTGTATTTTTTTCCTTAAAACTTGTACGAACCCTACCTGTAGATGTGCAGCCCTTGGCCAACTAGAGAAAAGAAGTCGGGTGCTCTTGCTACTGCGTGTGTATGCTGAAGCCAGAACAGATTCTGCAAAAGCGCTCTTTCTTTTCATGCAGGCCTGGTGCCCGTATCAGCTTTTGTAAGGAGCCCTGTCCGGCAGATGGCGTTGTCTCCTCACTGGAATGGCCTCTTTGTTGTTGGGGAAGAGTCCGCTGTGTGAGTTACTTTGCATGCTAAATATCTTTACATGGCTCATTGTTCTAACATGAATGTAGGAGGGAACCGTAGCAAAATTTGTAAAACCTCCCAGGTGAAAATTTTCTGCTGCTTGGCTACTGGTTCCAGCAGTGCTAGTTCATTAGCACATTCCCAACAGGTGATGAAAGCAGCAGCTTATGAAACCAGCAGTTGATGGAACCAGTCGCTGTTAGTTCCAGCGCAGTGTTGCGAGCAGTCGGCCAAACTGGAACTCGCCAACATAGAGCACACCTCGAAGCAACAAGCTGTAATAAGCTGAGCTTGAGCTGCATATTGTCAGCCTCAATTTCATTGCAGCTCAAAGCAGTTGAAATCCATGTCATATTTATGACTGGAAGTGAGTCCCTTTACAGCTGAACAATAGTCACATTTGGTTTTGGTAATACTTTGAGTTGGAGTGGTACCAATGTGCAGATTTTGTTTCCTTCAACAGCATGTAGTTTTAAAGGTGCGGCTGTTTCAAAAGTCCGCTAAGTACACACAATTATCGATCCAAAGCAATAATGATGATACTTTATTAAAAAACCTGTTGTACACAAAATACATAATTTGCCAGCTTAGGCTTGCGCTCGATGTATTGAATTGTTCCGAATGAAAATCCGCAGGGGCCTTGATCTACATTACAGGTGTCTGTATTGTCAAAGGCAACCCAGTGATACAGGCAATCTATTACAAAATAAAAGATTTCGTGACTCAATTTCGCAACTATCAATTTAAAAAAAATTGGCTCAGTATCGGCATGTAATCTGCAAATGTCATCGAAAGACGATAGTCTTGCGTGTGGAGAAAGTGAACAAAACAATTATTTGATGTTCTGATGGTATTCCGGAGGCGCTGCGCTAGAGTGCCCCGAGCGTACAACGGAGGCGAACGAGCGCATTAAGTCATGTCACACGTGAGACATGAGCGTCATCTGGCACTTCTTTTTGGAAAACAAAGTGCGTGGCCCTGAGAGGGGCGTGCACGCCCATCTCAGAGGTGATAAGGTGTAGAACGCAAGGTGACGAGTAGGTGCCATCACCGTGTCGTCGTAGCAAAGCGTTGGAAACACTCTCTTCTTCGTGCAAGCGTTACATGGTTAGCGCAGCGTGATAAGTGCTACGGTCCTTAAAATTGCACATGTATGCCTTTCCTAGTAAAAGACGAACATGCAGAATATATATGTGTTGTTAAGGTGCCTCAGATTTGCGCAATAATTGCTTTTTAATTGACAATCACTTACGTATGAACACTGATCCTTGAGAAACATTGGTGGGTGCTGCGAATGGGGTCGGCCGTTCAGGGTATCGGCTGGTGCTATTTAGAGTACCCGGTTTGTGGTAACGGCGGACAGACAAATGTACATACAGACAGACATATAGACAGATCAAAGTTTTTGCGTGGAAGGTCCCCAAGAAAGACTATTGTCTCTAAAAGTGCACTCAGCGCCCATTTGCGGGAAGCAGTGCGCTCGAGGACATACATATCAAGCAAATTAACTTTTGCATCTCTACAACGTCATTATTTCACCGAGCAAACTAGAATTAAGCACTGTGTTTATACTACTTCATTACACGGAGACTAAGGAACATGGCTTACACCAACCGGCATGCATCGTGGATTCATTAACATCGCGTACATTATGTATAATTATAGTGAGCTTAATAAAGCACAGAAACATTTGGGATGTGCACGGTTTACTTATATTTGAAATAAATAATGCAACTTACCTGTATTGAATATTGAGGGCTGAAAAAACGGTAGATCTCGATCTGCACTCACGAAATCAAGACACTGCATAGCACAGTACCAAAAAAAGCTCATATAGGCTGATATTCTTTTGTTACAATTTCCACAGATGAAACTGACCCAAAATGAAATAAACTATTTCATGTTAATGTCACGCAGATTCCAGAGGAAACTTTCTACTAACACACCGAAGTTCAAAACACACAGATGCAACTGATTAAGTGACAAGTCATGACAAGTTCGACCAGAACACAACATGTGTTGTACTAAACTATAGCGCTAAGACGTCATGATAATTTATACGTTATATTAGACTACTATTTATTTTGCTGTTACCTGTAAATAAGTGATACAGCTTTTTTATCGAGCAGTATTTGTATTATTAAGTAGATTACTATTCAGCATTAGTTTGAAAAATCGTCAAGAATAAATACGCAACTAACGCTACTCGGGAGTTAACGTGAATGACGGCAAATTCAATGCTTTGCAATGCTGGGCACCGTACGAGAAGTGACAATGCGACATTCTTTATGGCCGTGTTAGTCTCTCTAGCAGCGTCATAGCAGACGAGAGCAAGCTAGCAAAGTTCACTGTCGTCCGATCGTGGCCGTGATTGCTGAATATTCTGAACAAAAGTGTTCTTTCCGGGGGGAATCAACCGCATAATTGTTTGCTCAGTATGACCAAACCTAAATTGTACGTCTAAATTAGAAAAATTTGTGTGCCAACAGGGTACTGGATCCAGTGTTCTGCTTATTCAAGGTTCTTAAAGCTCGAATAAAAGTGTGTTTTTTTGCAGCGATGTATATATTTTAGCACTTAGACATACATACGGAGCGCTTGAGATCAAGATAAAACGTGCACAATGTACAACAGGTGGCAATTATTCTAAATCGTCTTCAGTAATGAGTGGCATTCATTTCTATAGTGCAGAAAAAGTAAATAAATAAAGACATGGCTACACGATAGAGAAAGACGGCTGTCCCATATTTTTCGCTCTATTGCAGAAGTTAATGCCAGCTATCACAACCAACTAGCCTGCTCTATCACCTTGGCGGATTTAATTATGAGTGCACGCGATGCTATGTTGTCACTGGTGCATTCTCTGCCAGAACTGGGTCAAGCCAACTGAAAACCAGCAAGTTACCTACTGGTTCCAGCAGCATCTCAGGAGAGCACTAGTAACCTGCTGGAACCAGCACAGAATACCAGTAAGCACTCTGTTAGGACCAGTACAGTCAACAGGCAACCCGTTTATGGATACTTCAACAATTTATGGATACTTCAATGTCGATTTTACATACACTATTATTATGTAGTGTTATGTATAAATATCAGGCATTTTGTGTGCTTTTTGGGAGCCATAGTTTGTCTAAACTAAAGGTATTACAAAGTCATTAAGCTCATTAGAATGACCTGGAATGAGTGCAAAATGCAAGAAAACAAGAATTAATGTTCTAAACTTATTTGAACTGAACTAATGGTAGGTTGAATGTTTCCTGTGGAGTCTATCTCAAGCAGGGATTTTTCTAGCACTCTGAACTCATTCCAGGACATGCTGATACGCTCATTAATTTTTTGAAAATTCTCGCACAAGCACACAGGGACACAGAAGAGAACACAAATGGGTGCAATCTAACAACTGGTTTATTTCTCGAAAAACATTCACTTCATAATCCTCGGATCTGCGCTCTGTGGTCACCAAAAAACAGAGGCCTATCTCATAGACAAGTAAAAGTCTGTTAGCCACCCTTGGTAGCCTTACTAGCAAAAGAAATTTTGCTCTTGTCTGTTATTCAATTAACTTGTTATCGTTGTTTGTGATATGTACGCAGTGCATTTGTTTTTTGGTGATCAGACAGCACAAATCTAAGTTGTACAAAGTGAATGTTTTTCGAAAAATAAACCACTTGTTAGAACGCCCGTTTGTGTTCTCTTGTGTGTTGTGTGCTTGTGCAAAAATTTTCAGAATGTATGTGTTCCAATTAGGCCGAATTGCAGTTTTGCTTCATTTACTTTGTCACTCATTCAGTTTAGGTCAAGTATGGCTTCCGAAATGTCCCATGAAATTTAAAAACTACATATTGCACTGAAGAAAAAATGCATATTAGAAATCAACAAGCAGATGTACATAAACTCGGTGAGTTTCATTAAGTTTGATAAAGAACTAAAAAGATTTAGCCAGTGTCCCCTGTCCCCCCCTTAAGGGACCCTGAAATGGTTTTTTGAAGTTTTGTCAGCATTTAAGCTAAAGCATTACAAAAAAAAATCTTAATAAGAGACGACAAACCATGAAAGCCTCAAATGTTACTCACAAAATAGAGCTAGTGGAGCTTTCGAAGTTAATCAATAGGCGTAGGGTAGCTGACGTCAGAAGGTATAACATGGAGGAAATTGAGCAGACTGTAAAAAGCAGCATAAGCCTAAAAGCTGCAAAGGCAAACTTGTGCACGGGCAAAAATGGGATGTATTCATTAAGGAAGAAGGAAGGCAATGACATAACCAATATGGATAGGATAGTCGAGGTGGCGGAGGAGTTCTACAGAAAGCTGTACCGAAGTCAAAACAACCAGCATGATATTGTGAGAAACAATAATTGTCCAGAGGAATTCGACATCTTAGCAGTAAAGACAGGTGAAGTAAGGAAATCTCTAGAAGGAATCTAAAGAGGCAAAGTCGCTGGCGAAGGTAAGGTAACAACGGACCTCATAAAAAATGGCAGAGAATTTGTGTTAGAAAAACTGGCCACCTTACATACTGCCAGCTACTTCTAGTAGTGGGTCGTATGCCAAGATGAAGGCTCACACCACAGAGAAGAAAGAAGTGCGTGTAACTCCCCCACGCTCTGGAAAACAAGCCCAACCGACGCGCTTGGTTAGAGCCCTGTGGATCAGACGTCAATAAACCTTCTCTACACCCCCTGGAGCGACGTGACAATTGGTGGGGGTGCTGGGTAGCCGCTCACGGATGTTTCAGACCCCTCCTGGAAGCGGCACCACAAGCCCAATCACGTTCATCGGACAAGCCGCAGAATCAGGGGATTGCCACCCGAAGCTGACCCTAGACTTCACACCAGTAGGATGAGTATGTCCGTTCAAACCATTTTAACAGGTACGGAAAACCCCCCGGTGACTCGGTACACCCTCGAAAGTCCACAGGTTCCGACACCGTTTCATGGCACCGAGCTCGAAGACGTCGAGGACTGGTTGGTCGACTGCTTCGAACGACTGGAACGACGCGGCCAAACTACGGCGTGTGTACTTCTATTTGGAGGATGGGGCACGTACCTGGTACATGAATCACGAGGAACAGATGACATCGTGGCCCGAATTCCGCCGCCTGCTGTTGGATACTTACAGAAGTGCTGATCGCCACGAACGAGCGGAGCGAGCGATCCAGGTCTGCATCCAGATGCCCAATGAAACTGTCATGACCTATGTGGAAGATATGGTGCGCCTGTCCCGACGGGCTGATCCGAGTATGATAAAAGAAAAGAAGTTGCGTCACCTGATGCGGGGAGTTAAGGAGCAGCTTTTCGCAGGCTTTGTACGGAGCCCTCCGACCACAGTCGCCGAGTTTTCGTCCGAAGCCGTCACGATGGAAAAGATGCTTCAGCATCGATCCACCCTGTATGAGCGGCAAGTGAACACGTCCACTGCTCAAGCTCTCACGACTATTGGGAGCAACACCGAGTATCTGCACGACCTTATCCGCTCTATAGTACGCGAAGAGCTGCAAAAGGCTGCCACACCACCACTACCTACGGTGAGTTACATTGCAAGCATCGTCAAGGACGAGCTGCATCATGCCCTTCGTGACCCTGTGAGTCTGGATAACACCACACCCGCCCCGGCTGACTACCACCGTGCGACCTATGCAAAAGCCTTGAAGCGCCCAACTTCTTCTTCCCCGCTGTTTGTTCAGGCACCTCCTATGGTTTCACTTCAATCGGCGCAGCCTCTACGGTACTACCAGAACACACGCACGCCCCCACCCCTCGTTTACGCCAGCCCTGTGCATCTTGCGGAACAACCAGCACACGACCTTCACGACAGACGCGCTTCGCCTTGGAAATCTGATGTTTGGCGCACTTCTGATCGCCGACCTCTGTGCTTACACTGCGGTGAAGTGGACCATTTGTACCGCCAGTGTCCATACTGGCACCTCGGGCTGCGCGGCTTTTCAGTATATTCAGCGCCTCCTCGGTATGCCCAGCGACCCCGGGACATTGAGGACTATCTGGCTCAACAGCGCATGCCACCGCCTTCTGGATGGCAGTCGCGCTCACCGTCGCCGAGGCGCTTTTTATCTTCGCTACAGCGCCATGCTGGCACACGGTCCCTCAGTCCCCGCCGGGAAAACTAACGCAAGCGACCTTGGAGGCGAGGTCGCTGGCAGGCGACGGGCTGAAGACCTCCGATCGACGTTAACAGTAAAGAGTGTACATTCGACTGAGTGATATGTGCGGCATTCTCTGGATATACCCGTGCTGGATATACCCGTGCGCGCAGTAAACTGCTTCAGTTTGCTAGGGAACGGAATTGTCCTTTCAAACTAAATGTCGACAAACTTCGTATCGATAATACTACATATATCTATGACACTTGTTCTGACACCATAGTAACCGCTAGATAGCTAGTTGCCGTTGTATGCACTGCTAATGTTCAGCAGCCGTCTACTTCATGTTCTCCTTCACTTTCAGTATCATTTACTAATATTTGCAGTTTGTTACGGAAACGTGTCTTGCTTGATTCATATCTCGAGGACAGTAAATCAGATATTCTATTGCTAACCGAGACTTGGCTTCACGCTGACGTATGCGACACTGAGCTATATCATGCTTCAAATCAGTACTCCATTTATCGCCATGACCGGGCACATAAAAGGGGTGGCGGCATGCTGTTAGCCATCAAACAAACTATATCTTCTTTCCTTGTCGATACTGACACTCCCCTTGATATAGTCTGGGTCGCCTGTCCTATCTTAGCTGGAAAATTATTGATGGGCGTATGCTATCGCCCTCCGTCCTCTGACAGTCTTTTCGTGTCTGAGCTTCACAGAAGTATTTCCAGGGCTCTTGACCTGTTTCCCACCAGAAAAATTTACTTATTCGGTGATTTTAATTTTCCTGATATTAATTGGTCTCGCACGTCTTCTTCGAACAGTACGTCAAGCGAATTCATTGAACTATGTCTTGACTTTAATTTCACCCAGCTTGTCTCAGAGCCCACTCGCGATACTAATATTTTAGATCTTATTCTGACAACAGAGCCACATACCATAGGGACAATTGTGCAATTAGATGGTTTTAGCGATCACAACCTTCTACAGTTTTCAATTAATATTCCACTAAAATTTTCGGGCATTCAGCGCAAAGTAATCAGGGATTATAGAAAGGCAAATTACGATCTAATGAACTCTGAACTTGATGTCTTCCTACACAATACATTTCTTCCCTCATTCACCAACAGGTCTGTTCAGGATAACTGGAATTCCTTTAGAAACATTATAGCGCTCCTCATAGATAAATATGTTCCACTAATAACAATCTCTAATGACAAATCCAACTCATGGTTTAATAAATTGCTTAGATCGCTCAGAAATAAAAAAAAAAGGTTATATGCTTCAGCTAAAAGGTTGTCATCTTCTAAGTCATGGTCTATGTATAAAGACTGTTTAAAAACTTACTGTCTTGCGATTAGAGAAGCGAAAAAGAAATTTATTTTCGCTGACCTGTCTTCACTTTTACTGACTAACCCTAAAAAGTTTTGGCGTGCCATTTCGCCTGACCGCGGCAGTGACATTGTTACATTACATAACGCCGATAATGTTCCTGTCTCTGCATCTGAGTGTGCTTCAACCTTCAATTTGTTTCTTTGCTCGGTTTTTACTAATGAAGACTTTTCTTCGGTTCCCTGTGTCCCCGATCGTGAGTACTGCTTCATGTCTCCTATCATTGTTACTGTTGAAGGCATATCTAAACTTATACACGGTCTAAAGCTGTCTACATCGTGTGGTGTTGACAATATTAATTCCAAGGTACTTAAAAACACATCCGCTTTCTCCAGTCAAATTTTATGCCACATTTTTCAACAGTCTTTCTCTTCTGGTCAACTTCCCACTGACTGGAAGATAGCAAGTATTATTCCGATATTCAAGGATGGTAACAAACACACACCCGGTAACTACCGCCCCATTTCGCTAACATGTATCTGTTGCAAGCTGCTGGAACACATCATCACCTCTCATATATACAGCCATCTTGAGTCAAATAACTTCTTCTTTCTAAATCAGCATGGTTTTCGGAAAGCGTTATCTTGTGATACTCAGCTATTAGAATTTACGTCTGATTTACATAACGGCATGAATAGTAATAAAATTGTTGACTGCATCTTTTTAGACTATGCGAAAGCATTTGACAGAGTTGCCCATTGTCGCCTAATAGCTAAGCTGTCTGCACTTGAACTCGACTCATCAACATTATCTTGGCTTAGAAATTTTTTGTCCAATCGACAGCAGTTTACATTTGTCAATAACTTCAGCTCGTCTACTTCATTTGTTTCATCAGGTGTGCCCCAGGGCAGTGTATTAGGCCCTCTTTTTTTTCTGATTTGTATTAATGATTTGCCTTGTAACATTTCTTCCTCAATTCGTCTTTTCGCAGATGACTGCGTAGTGTACAGAACTATTAACTCTGAAGAAGACCACGTACATTTACAAAAGGACCTCGACTTAATAAATCAGTGGTGTGACCGTTGGCAAATGACGCTTAACACATCTAAGTGCTGCGTACTTTCTTTCCGTAGGAAATCAGTTTTTAACTTTTCTTACTCTATCTGTTCAGCTGTAATTCCCCGTTCATCTACATACAAATACCTTGGTGTCCATCTTTGTACTAATCTTGACTGGTGTACTCACATCGACAACATATGCGCGAAGGCAAACAGAACTCTGGGATTCTTGCGCCGGAATCTGCATCATTCCCCGTCTACCATTCGGCAGCAGGCCTACCAAACGTTTGTACGTCCTCAGCTGGAATACGCTTCATCGATCTGATCTCCGCATCAACAATACCTAATAGATAAACTGGAATCCATCCAAAATCGTGCAGCCCGCTTCATCACTTCAATGTATAATTGCCACTTCAGCATCACCCAAATCAAACGCGATATTGCCCTTACAAACTTGGATTCTTGCCGCTCTGTCACCCGTCTATGCCTCCTCCATACGTACTACTACAACTCGTGGACCAGTTGTCTATCGCTTGACATTCCTTCGCGTACATCTAGTCGACTTCATAATCATCTCAGTTTCAGACGCGTCTTCGGCAACACAAAGTCATTCAATAATTCTGCATTGCCACGCGCCATCGCAGTTTGGAATAGCCTTCCGGATGAAATTGTTTCTTTGAGAGATCCGGCCAAATTTCGTGAACTACTGCAACTTTATATGTTCTCTTGATTTTGTATAAAGATTCTTTTTTTTTATTTTGTGTTTTGCTGCATTTGCTTATAGTGTTTGTTCTTCTCCCTTTCATTGTACAATTTTCTTTGTTTTCTTCGATATATTTCTTTTTATGCTTTTAGGTATTGTGATTTTTCTGTAACCCCCCCTACTCAGTGCTCCTCTGGGGCCTGTAGGGTAACATGAATAAATAAATGATGGACGGCTATGCAGTAGGTGCTTTAGTTGATACCGGGGCTGTCTATTCGATACTAAGCGGGAAAATGACCAGACTACTAAAGAAGGTAATCACGCCCTGGCATGGCTCTGTGATTCGAACGGCTGGTGGCCACACCGTCTCTCCGCATGGAACCTGCACGAGTAGAGTTCGGGTCTGCGGTTATACTTTTGTAGCAAGTTTCCTTGTGCTCCGTGAATGTTCAGGCGACGTTATTCTTGGTGTTGACTTCCTGCAGGAGTATGGAGCTGTCATTGATCTTCAAGAGAATTGCATCACCTTCTCAGCCGACTGAGCAATCGACAAGCAGGACGACCAACAATGTACCGACGTTCTTCGTGTTTCTGCTGAAAGTATAACGCTTCTTCCAAGAGCCAGTGTTATAGTCGACGTCACATGCTGTAGATTGCGAAACGGTGAAGCGATTGCAGAAAGTAATTTTGAACACCTGCTGACTCAAGGTGTTTGTGTGGCTAGGAGTATCATACAGCTACGTGATGGCCGATCTCAACTGCTCGTTACAAATTTCAGCAACGAACACAGACAACTTTTCTATGACACTTCGTTAGCGTTTGCAGATGAATTAGAAACCGTTCCCATCTGCTTCTCGTCAGACGCAGTGGAGGCCGCCGATACGTCTCTAAAGAATATCGATAATAATTCTAACCTCACACCAGAAAACCAGACAGCACTGCGAAAACTCTTGCTTAAATTCAAGTCATGCTTCGCTGCTTCCTCTGAAATACGCCAGACTTCGATCACTAGGCACAGAATCATCACTTACGACGACGCCCGCCCAGTACACCAACAGCCTTACCGCGTGTCAGTGAAGAAACGAGAAGCCATTCGTACGCAAGTTCAAGAAATGCTTGACGACGGCATCATCGAGCCTTCCAACAGTGCGTGGTCCTCTCCAGTCGTCCTAGTCAAGAAGAAAGACGGAACGCTACGTTTTTGCGTCGATTACCGGAAGCTGAACAGCGTGACTAAAAAGGACGTGTACCCGCTGCCACACATCGACAACTCGTTAGACAGATTACGCCGCGCCCACTGTTTTTCCACTTTGGATTTAAAAAGCGGGTACTGGCAGATTGAGGTTGACGAGCAAGACCGCGAGAAAACGGCCTTTGTGACCCCTGATGGCCTCTATGAATTTCGAGTCCTTCCTTTTGGTTTGTGCTCAGCGCCCACAACCTTCCAGCGAATGATGGGCACTGTGCTTACTGGTCTGAAGTGGCAAACTTGTCTCGTATACCTTGATGATGTTGTCGTTTTTTCTGAAACCTTCCAGCAACATCTTCACCGCCTCAGGAGTGTGCTACAGGCTATTCGATCAGCTTGATCTTACATTCAAACCGCAGAAGTGTCACTTTGCTTATGAAGAGCTCAAATTCCTTGGCCATGTAGTCAACACGAAAGGAGTTTGACTCGACCCCGACAAACTTGCCGCTGTAGCCGCGTTTCCGCATCCTACAGACAAAAAGGCTGTTCGGCGCTTTCTGGGCTTGTGCGCCTACTATCGACGATTTATTAGAGGATTTTCGAAGATAGCGGAACCCTTGACTCGCCTTACACGCGACAGCACACCGTTTGTATGGGCTACCGAGCAACAGGCTGCTTTTGCCGAGCTACGACAGCGGATGCAGTCAGCCCCTGTTCTTGCGCATTTTGACGATGATGCTGACACAGAGGTGCACACTTCCGCCAGTTACATCGGCCTCGGAGCAGAGCTCGTCCAGCATCAACATTGCAAAGAACGAGTCATAGCCTATGCCAGCCGCTCATTGTCCCGTATCGAGGTGAATTACACGACCACAGAGAAAGAGTGTCTCGCAGTAGTGTGGGCGATCACCAAGTTTCACCCGTACCTCTATGGTCGACCATTTAAAGTGGTGACGGACTACCATGCCCTCTGCTGGTTGGAAAACATACGTGATCCCTCTGGACGACTGGCCCGATGGAGCTTGCGTCTACAAGAATTTGATGTGACTATCGTATATAAGTCTGGACGGAAGCATGAAGACGCTGATACGCTGTCGCGTGCACCCATACCTTTACTCAATCAAGAAGAAGAGGACGATGACGGTTTCCTGGGCGCCCTTAGCTCATCTGACTTGAGCAGACGCCAGCGAGAGGATGAAGAGATTCGATTGCTCATCGACTATCTGGAGGGTCATAGCGCCGTTATACCTCGCCATCTATCTCACGTCGTGACGTCTTTCTGCTTCCGAGATAATGTCCTCTACAAAAAAAAAAAAAACGCCCGTTCTACGAGCCGCGCTTACCTCCTCGTCGTTCCGAAGGACATGCGGGATGAAGTCTTCTCCGCGTGTCATGACGAGCCCAGATCTGGTCATCTAGGTTACTCGCGAAGGCTTGCCAGAGCAAGTGAGGCATACTACTGGCCCGGACTTTCGGCAACCGTGAAGCAGTACGCCAAAAGCTGTCGTGAATGCCAGCGTCGAAAGTCGCCACCAAGCAAGCCGGCTGGATTACTTCAGCCAATTGATCCACCCCACAAGCCATTTGATCAAGTCGGCATGGACATTCTCGGCCCATTTCCTTTATCGTCCGACGGCAACAAATGGGTCATTGTTGCAACTGACTATTTGACCCGGTATGCTGAGACACAGGCGATACACAAGCCATGGCTTCTGAGGTAGCACAGTGCTTCTTGTGCTACATTGTTCTGCGCCACGGTGCTCCATCTACAGTCATAACCGACAGAGGAACAGCGTTCACTGCATTGCTTATTTATGAAGTTTTTCGACCAAGTAACACAAGGCATCGAACGACGACTGCTTACCATCTGCAGAGCAACGGCTTAACCGAGCGACTAAATAAGACAGTCACAAACATGATCTTCATGTACATCAACCTCCAACACAAAACAGGGGATCGCATTTTGCCTTATGTGACGTTCACTTATAACACCGCCGTTCAAGAAACAACCCGATTTACACCGTTCCGCCTTCTCTATGGCCGCGAAATTCAGACGATGCTGAATGCGATGCTTCCTTGTGAAGACGCCGATCAATTAACAATTGACGCAGAAGGATTTGCAGAGCGTGCAGAGGAAACTCGCCAGCTCGCCCGGCTACACATTGGTCAGCAGCAACAGGTCGATGCACGACGTTACAATATGCGTTACAATGACGTATCTTACAGTCCGGGAGACCAAGTTTGAGTTTGGACCCCTGTTTGACCCCGTGGCTTCTCCGAAAAGTTGGTCAGCAGATACTTCGGTCCGTATAAAGTATTACGCCGGGTGAGCGACGTAAACTACGAAGTGGTTCCGGACGCTTCGTCATCACGATGGGTACAACGAAAACAACCGACCTCTGACATAGTTCACATGGTGCGCATGAACCCTTATTTTGCGCGTTCCTAAAAGACCACTTTTTCTGTGTTTTTTTTATTTGTGCTCCGACAATTGCCTCATCATTGATGAACTTATCTCGTCTAACATTTGATTATTGGTGCCCTTTTTCATTGTTTAAGCTACTTTGTTTTTTTTTTAAATAACTTTACAGCATCAGGACGATGCTCTTTATTATTTTATTTTTTTTGTTGAGGAGGAATATTTCCACCTACTTCTAGTAGTGGGTCGTATGCCAAGGTGAAGGCTCACACAATAGAGAAGAAAGAAGTGTGCGGGGCTCCCCCACGCTCTGAAAAACAAGCCCAACCGACGCGCTTGGTTCAGACTGTGGGCGCTGTGGATCAGATGTCAATAAACCCTGTCTACACCCCCTGGAGCGACGTGACAATAGAAGTATCTTTTGACGGGAAGGGTACCATAATCTTGGAAGAACGTCAGCATCATATTAATCCCTAAGGAAGGGGATGTCAAGGACTTGAATAATTAGAGGCGGATCAGCTTACTCTGTCCGTTTTCTGTAAACTATTTACAAAAATAATAGCTTATATAATTAGGGTGACATTAGAGTTCAATCAACCAAAGGACCAAGCAAGATTTCATACAGGCTACTCTATATTTGTGATGCTATGATGACGTGGAGATGTGGCCTGGCTCATATGCCATGTTTATTTCAAAGCACTTCTGTCTCATCGGCTTCTCCAACCATGGCTTCATATGTCACATGATTCTCCCTCCCCCCGAAAGAAGGCATGAGTTATAAGCTAGAAAAATTAAACAAGTAGAGGTTGAAAAGTCGCAAATGTCAAAATGCACAATTGATTCCATGGCCCAGTGTAGTTCCGTAAACTCTAAAAGACTTCACGGGAGAGTGCAGCAGTTTGATAAATGCTGAAGTTCTGGTGGGCGAGGCTTACTGTTTCGTTCTGGAAAACACAAGTACACCTTGAATGTCGAAACCTCTGATGACACTACTTACATTCTTGCGAGGAATAAGCATGGTGTGAAAGCCCTGGAGCACCAGCAGCATGGTTTGCGTAGGCGTCGTGCTCTTTGTCTTGATTGGTACACATGCAGTGCCACCCGTTTGCGTGTTTGCTGACCAAAGCTGATGCAGGGGTTTCTGTATCCTTGCGGAATACAGGGCGTGGTATTCTGTCATCTTCGTCGCTTTGCACACTGTTGTCTCAATAGCTTTGAACGTAGGCTGAGTCTTAATCTCTTCTGGAGAAGACTTGTGGGTTGTTCCCTTTTGTGAAAATGCCTTGAATTGGAATTTGATGGCTTGTTTTTCTTGGGCAAAATGTCTTTAATTTGTCCTCGCTTTCCTTGACCCAATCGTAGATGCCCATTTTTAATCCTTGAGCGTTCTTCCAAAGATGTTTCCGTTTGTCGTCGTCCTTGTTGATGTAGCCGTTGGAGTCTCTGTCGTTCTTGGACTTACTTTTGCTGACGTTGATGGTGTTGCTGCAGAAAGAGCTTAGGTGGCAGCCCTTTTTTACCATAGCACTGATTTTCTGGGCAAGTTGATGTGGCGTCCAGTAGGCAGATGGTAGTCTGTGGGCTGTTGTGCTTCATTTCGAGTAAAAAAGGTTGTGCGCTAGAATTTTATTGGAAGGCTTCGGAGGCTCTTGCGATGCCATGCTTAATAGACACTTCTGGCTCTCGGCAAAGGGTGAAATTTGATGCTTCCGAGTCTTCTGTTCGCACTATCAGGTGGCTTGACACAGGACGGCGACACCGCGATAACCATAGTTTGGTCAGATTTTACTTGGCAATGTCTGCCTGTCTGCACAAGTAAGGAGCTGAGCTTTACTGGCGCGTGAATATGCACAGAAAGCTCAGGGCTTGGCTGAGTATCTTCCAGATTCCGCTGCTCTATCTTGACCATAGTGGGCATGTGAGATCTTGCGAGGTGAGCATTGTTAGCAACTAAAGAGCCAAGCAACAGAAAACCAGGTGGTGGTCTAAGTGTGTGAGACGGAGAGTACAGTGAACAAGGTGGTTCCCTAACATCAGTGCTACAGTGCAGTAATGACGTAAGGGTTGGTTTTCAGGCAGCTGCAAAACGCGATGGAAGGTAATTTGTCTGCAAAACGCGGTGGTAATTTGTATTGTCATAATGGGAATGGCCGACTACATCTGGGTGTTGCAATGCGTGAAGACTGTTGCAGTTTTTGGCAACTTAGTTCCATTGCGTTCAACTAGCGAGTTGAGTTGTAAGCGAGTATTCATCGTAATCTTTAAATGGAACGATCATTTCCTTTTAATCTTTTCCTATGATTCGTTGTTTTGAAATATATGCGTGAGGTACAATTTGAAAGCCTCACTGGAGATGTAGTCAGTGAAGTTAGTGATCATCTCCCGCTACAACCTTGATGCAGTGGTATCATGGAGCTCGAACAGGTGGAACCAGTGTTGTATGTGTCCTTGTCCTAAGATATGTTTTGGTTGTTTGTGTATCATCAGGGCGTGTTGTTGAAAACGTTGTTGATTATGTGCGGTGGATGAAGTGGCAGGCATGTCTTCGTCCTGTTGACTTGTGTGACGCTATGATGACTGGGAGACGTGGCCTGGCTCATACGCCCTGTTTATTTCAAAGCACTTCTTCCTCATCGGCTTCTACTACCAGCCACTGCATTCCTATGTCACAGGATTCCCCTCCCCCAAAGAGTGCGTGCGTTACAATTAACAAAACAACAAAAAGCATAGTGTAAAGGAAAGAATGTCAAAATGTGCAGTACTTCGATTTCAGAAGAGAGTTTTTTAACTTATACAAAATCTTCACAGCAGAGGGCAGCAGTGCGCTCATATCTAGGGGAGCTCTGGTGGACAAGGCTGGCTGTTGCACCCTGAATAGCATAACCCCTCCCTGCACATCTGCACTGATGATGACAAGACTTGAGGTCTTGTGAGGAACAAACAAGGCTGGGAATCTTTGTAGCATTGGATTGACGAATGTCTTTGGCATCAGATCCTGTGTCGTTGGGGCAACAGAAGCTTTGCTTCTAGTCGGCGTGCGTGAGAACCAAGGCTGATGGGACGATGTCTATTTTTCTGCGTTGTACACGTGGTATCTTCATGTCCCTTTCGTAACTTTCTGTGGCGTTCTCTCAGTTTGTTGGATCATAGACACGGCCTTCAGAACTGGTGCAAAAACTTTTGTCGACGTTGCTTTCTACGAAGATGGCTTAGGCATTGACTTTATCTTTGCTCCTTTAATTGGTGTTGTCTCTGAGGACCTTTAGGCCGCAAGTGTACTCGTGATCAGGTTTCACTTGGTCGCTGTTCTTGTTCGAGTAATCGTTGTAGTGCCTAGGGTTTGTGGAGTTGTCTTTGTTGAAATTGGTCGTTTTGTTGCAAAAGTTGGTCAGAAGGACGTCTTTCAGGAACATGAGTCTGCTTTTGTTTGCAGGATGATGTAATCAGTAGATAGTTCATAGTCAATACTCTACTGCAGGGCTTGTCTTGTGATGAAAGCGCATGTTAGACTGATAAGAAAGCTCTCCAGATGGTTCTGAGTCATCATTCATTGTGAATTGTTCTGTCAGTTGACAATGTGCCAGTGTTGGTGGATTCGCCCCGCCGCGGTGGTCGAGTGGCTAAGGTACTGGGCTACTGACCCGCATGTCGCGGGTTCGAATCCCGGCTGCGGTGGCTACATTTTCGATGGAGGCGGAAATGTTGTAGGCCCGTGTGCTCAGATTTGGGTGTACGTTAAAGAACCCCAGGTGGTCCAAATTTCTGGAGCCCTCCACTACGGCGTCTCTCATAATCATATAATGGTTTTGGGACGTTAAACCCCACATATCAATAAATCAGTGTTGCTGGATTCGAAACTTCTGCAGTGCTTCGACTCGCATGAGTGATATCACTTGATGATTAGAGCGCAGTAGACATGGCTGGAGGTGGTCCTGATGGCATATGTTTTTATGTTTGCAGGGTAATTGAGCTAACAACTTCTGTCGAAAGACTCTGGTCTAGAACATTAGGGTGTGGGCTGGTTTGTGACGATTCACCAGCTCGTCACACGTAAATGTCGTCACACATCCGAATTCGTGTGGGCCCGAAGCATCAAGTGATTCAGGTGGTTCACAAATACCTGGTGTGTTATGGTGGAGTTAACACGTTGAAAATACAGATTTCACTGCCCATGGGAAAGCCGGCCGTACGTTCTGTCTTTTGGCAAGATGGTCTCTATTTTTTTTTTGGTATACAAAAGCTTTATTTATTTATTTATTTATTTATTTATTTATTTATTTATTGTACCCTCAGGGCCAGAGGCATTGAAGAGGGGAGTGGGTTTACAAAAAATGGATTCAGAAGGTGAGTAAAGGGGAGTACAGGATTCAACGTTTACTGAATGATCAATTTTAGCTGATAACAAAGTTAGGACACAAAAGCAGAACAAAAGAGATCTAGTGTACATATTTTAAATAATCTTAGTATACAATTCTAGCTACAAAACACATCAGAGCACGCAAGAACATAAATAAAAAACGAAAAAGGCACACGTCATAAGTAACCTCAGTTTACAATGTTTGTTAGTGCAGCGCGAAACAGCTGATAATCAGTAATCGCAGCAGTCGCTCCAGGAAGCTGGTTCTAGTCTTTGCTGGTGCGTGGGACAAAAGATTCTGAACACGTTCTTGTTTGGCATATCGGTATACCAACTTTGTACGCATGATCGATGCGAGAGGACACGTAGGACGGTGAAAGAAAAAGATTAGCACGAAGGTGGGGGCTGTTATGGAAGATTTTATGAAAAAGGCACAGGCGAAAAAACTTACGACGAGAAGAAAGGGAAGTCAGCTGCAACGAGTTTTTCATAGCTGTAACGCTTGCTGTTCGATCGTAATCGTGTAAGATAAACCGGGCAGAGTTATTTTGGACCAGTTCGAGAGATTTGATCAGATAAACCATGCTGGGATCCCAAAATGAAGCAACATATTTAAATTTACTTCTAACCAAGTTCTTATACATCAGTAGTTTTAGAGAGGCAGGTGAAGAAGAAAAATTGCGACGAAGATAGCCTAACATACGGTTTGCATTGTTAATAATGTTGCTTATGTGAACGGACCAGGTCAGGCAAGAAGTAATGTGCACACCTAAGTACCGGTAGGATGAAACACAATCGAGTAGAACATTATTAAGATGGTACGAGGCAGGAGTGGTTGAAGTTCGACATACGCGTAAAACTTTACACTTTTTAATATTAAGGTTCATTAGCCAAAGACTGCACCAGTTTGAAATAGCGTTAAGGTCGTTTTGTAAAATACTAACATCGCTTGTGTCGTTAATTTCACGAAATATCACACAATCGTCAGCGAACAGGTGTATGTTTGATGAAACGCAATCAGTGAGGTCATTGATGTAAATTAATTATAAGATGGGGCCCAGGACTGAGCCTTGGGGTACGCCCGAATTAACAGAACATTCTGGGGAATTATATGAGTTGGCTGCAACAAACTGTGTACGGCCACACAAAAAGTGTTCCAGCCATTTGAACACATCACAATCAAGGTTAAGTTTGCTAAGTTTCAGGAGCAGGAGATTATGGGACACTTTCTCAAAGGCTTTTGCAAAATCTAAAAAAATACAGTCCGCTTTTGAGCGACGGTCAAGAATGCAGTGAAGCTGGTGTGTAAAAGACAGTAATTGGGTTTCACATGAAAATCCCTTTCGAAAACCATGTTGTGCATCCGTGAAAAATGAGTTGGATTCGAGAAACGTTACGATGCTTCTGTACAAGACATGCTCCAAGACTTTACAAGGAATGCTCGTAAGGGATATAGGGCGGTAATTTAAAGGAGATTCTTTGCTACCTGATTTGTGAACGGCGACCACCTTACCGATTTTCCCCTGGATGGGTAGGGACCCGCTGTCAATGGATTGTTGAAAAAGTTTGGTAAGAAGAATTAAAGAATACGAGGCCGTACCTTGAAGAAATTTAGAAGTTATAAGATTGACACCAGGGCTTGAAGAGGGCTTAAGTGACTGTATTATTTTAGAAATTCCCCGAGTGTCAATAATAATTGAATTCATGAGTGGATGATCGTGCAGTTTTGGGGAAGGAAGAGATGTACTGGAAGAAACCACAAAATTACTACAAAAAAACCTGTTCAGAACAACCGGACACTCAATGTCGGGAATGGATTCGTCATTATGGTCCAGCAGTTTAATTGAATCAGTCGTGCTTGGATTAATTACACGCCAAAAGCTTTGGGGATTGTTTAGAAGCAGGCTAGGTAAGGTACTCTGGAAAAAGTTGGATTTTGCATTTTTGACAGCGGATACATAGGAATTGTTAGCTACTTTGTATGCAACCCACCGAGCGTTTGTGGGCAGCAGTTTCGCTTTACGGTAAAGGCGCTTCTTGCGGTTTGATAGACGTTTTAAGTAGGCATTGTATCATGGAGCTCTGGCATGCGAAGAGATTTTGCGAAGCGGGATGTATTTGTTGGTTAGCTCGTCGACTTTTCGCAGGAATAAGTTCCAGTTAGCTTCAACTGTACAGTTGTCGAAATTGTCTAGAAAAATGTCAAGAAAATTGGACAGTTCAATGTTAATGGCATCGAAATTTGCTTTCTTATAATCACGAATTTGCTTAGTTGTCTTGCGTATTTCTAGAGCTGGTACTGAGATGTCGAAAGAAAGGATTAAATGATTAGATAAACCGGGTAAATTAGTCATGCACGAGACAGAGTCGGGGCGTGAGGTAAGTACGAGGTCTAGTACCGTTGCTGTGCTGTCTGTTATTCTCGTCGGCTGGGTAACTAGTTGGGTAAGGGTGAAGGTTGAGCAAAGGTTCAGAAAGTCACTAACTTGTGAGGAACTTGAAATAAACATGGGCGATTCGGAGGACCACATGATTTGAGGGAAATTAAAGTCACCTAATTAAAAAATCGGGGCGTTTGGCAGGCGAGTTACTACGGTATTAAGAACATCGTGTAAGGAGGCAGTAAAAGTTGGCGGGGCGTTAGGGGGGGCGATAACATGCCGCAAAAATGAATTTCTGGTGTGCCACCTCAACACACGATAAGATAATTTCAATATCGGTTTCAACAGCAACCTGGTAAGAATCGTGTGCATTCAAAACAGCAAGCATAACGCCACCGCCTTGGCGAAGGGTACGGTCACAACGGTAAATTGTGTAGCGGGACGCATCGTAAAAAATTTCCGTGTTCTGAATGTTATTATTCAGCCAAGTTTCGGTTAACGCGATAACATTAGGTCTGCACGTGTCTACGATAAAGTTAAAAGAGTCAAGTTTATTAAGCACTTTCCTGACATTCGCAAGAAGTACAGATAAGCGTGACGGGGGCGGCAATCGCCCACATCCCCTCGCGTCTTCCTATCGTGTCTCTAGGTTTGCTGTTTGCGTAGCGTCTAGGCCGTTGTTTTGTGATGCTTTGCGTTGATGCGTTTCAGGGTGGGAAAAGTTACTCGTTTCTGTTACAGTATCGGTTAAAGAGTCATATACGTAGCATTGTTGGTTGACATACAGTTTCGTGTAGCGCAATTTGTATTTCGGGGATCCAGGTAGACCCTTAGCGAATTCAGACAGTTTCTTTCGTGCCTCACGAGTCGCAGGCGAAAAGCCTTCGGATACCGAAATACCAGATACTTTAAGTTTATCGCGCGCTGATAATACCTTATCTCGGGTTTTAAAGGAACAAAATTTTATTATAATGGGGCGGGGTGTGGATGCAGATAGCGTCCCTATACGGTGAGCTCTTTCGACCTCTGAGGGGAGTATTTCAACGCCAAGTGCGGAGTGTAACGCGGCAAGTGCTTTCTCCTCCATATCGTTCCACGTTTCTTTCGAATCTGATATACCATGAATAACGACATTATTTCGTCTGGAGCGATCCTCTAAGTCATCCAACCGCGTCTGTAACATCTCTTGTTGGGACATCAGATGGGCGGTGGAGCTCCTAATTGACACGATATCTTCCTGGAGTGCATTTAGGGTTTTCGATTCATGCTCCAAGGTTTCAAGGGGGGTGAATATATCTGAGAGACTAGTTTTTATAGTCTCCTGGTTATCTTTTATTGCTTTAACATCCGTGGTTAGATTGGCTTGGCTCTCAGTTAGATGAATTGTTCGTTCGTTGATACCTTTAAGTATTTCAAGTATGGCGGCACTATGTACAGGAGTTTATTCTTCACCTATGTCTGCGCTGGAACTGCGAAGAGTAGGGGGGCCAGGGTTAGTTTCTACGTCGCCTGAACAAAGCAACAGCAAACTCACATCTAAGCATTCATTCAAGATAATACACAGCTCACGTGGGCATGGGAGCACGACTAAGAAACGATTGTCACTTTTTTTAGCATGCAGTGGAGTATATGTACACACCTGTGGGGCGAAGAAGATCAACATGTTAGCCATGCTTTCGCAGTGGCTGCTCCCATGCCCACTGAAAGCGGGGAAGGATTTCCGGAGCCTTAAGTAGTCTTTGGGTCCAGGGGTCGCTGTGGAGTCGGTGCACTTGTGCGCAGAAGTGAAGGGCAATGACGATGCCTCGATGATTGCGCGAGCAGAATTGTCCGGGAAGGCTGGTACCGTATCAGCGTCAGCACCGAAAAACAGGCACGAGGCAGGGCAGGGTGTTGCAATCAGCAGAAAAGCTGACAAGGTCAAAACAACCTGTGGGGCGAAGAAGATCAACATGTTAGCCATGCTTTCGCAGTGGCTGCTCCCATGCCCACTGAAAGCGGGGAACGATTTTCGGAGCCTTAAGTAGTCTTTGGGTCCAGGGGTCGCTGTGGAGTCGGTGCACTTGTGCGCAGAAGTGAAGAGCAATGACGATGCCTCGATGATTGCGCGCGCAGAATTGTCCGGGAAGGCTGGTACCGTATCAGCGTCGGCACCGAAAAACAGGCACGAGGCAGGGCAGGGTGTTGCAATCAGCAGAGAAGCTGACAAGGTCAAAACAACCTGTGGGGCAAAGAAGATCAACATGTTAGCCATGCTTTCGCAGTGGCTGCTCCCATGCCCACATCACATATCTCCCATGCCCACATCACATGTTTCGTACATCACATGTTTTTATCTTGTCTGTTGGAACGTGCAGGTTCATAGTCGGTGTTCAAATGCATGTTGTATATATTTGGAAGAATCATATGATGGTACAATAATGGAAAACTTTCTCTGAGGTCGTGTTTGGAAAATACGATTACTGCAGGAAGACTGCCCCGCCGCGGTGGTCTAGTGGCTAAGGTACTCGGCTGCTGACCCGCAGGTCGCGGGTTCGATTCCCGGCTGTGGCGGCTGCATTTCCGAGGGAGGCGGAAATGTTGTAGGCCCGTGTACTCAGATTTGGGTGCACGTTAAAGAACCCCAGGTGGTCAAAATTTCCGGAGCCCTCCACTACGGCGTCTCTCATAATCAAATGATGGTTTTGGGACGTTAAACCCCACAAATCAATCAATCAATCATCAGGAAGACTTCTCGTTACTGTGATTGGCACATTTAAAAGCCTCTGGCTGATGTGTTATGAACAAGTCTTCATGGTTATTTTGAAATTGAACACTTATTTCCCCTTTGATTTTTTTCATGATTCATTGTTTTCGAATATGTGTGTCAGATAAAACTTAAATGCCTCACCACTGACGTATTCGTTGAACTTGGCGACCATCTCTCGTTCTGTCCATGATGCAACAGTAGCGCGGCATTCAAAGAGGTTGAAGAAGTCTTCTATGGGTCGATCGTCCACTGATGCTGTGTACCTCGAGATGTCGAGGTGTGTCAGTGATGATGCCATGGTGCTAGTCGTAGGGTACAGCAAGGATCTGCTTCTGCAGTGCACATACGATCAAGGCATCGTGTTCAGGACTTCATTGATGATGCCTGGCCGGTGAAGTGGTTGCCAAGTCTTCATTCTGTCGACTTGTGTCACATTACGATGACTGGGAGGCGTTGTCTGGCTCATACGCCATGTTTACTCCAAAGCTCTTTTTCCACATCGGCTTCTCTAACCATGATTTCGTACATCACATATTCATATTATCGATCCATATTCATACTATCAGTTAGTTAATAGAGAAATATGTGGAATACAACTAACACCTATACATCATCTTCTTAGATTACGAGAAGGCGTTTGACTCAGTCGAGATATAATGCAGGCACTACGGAATCAGGGCATCGAAGAACCCTACCTAAACATACTGGAAGAAACCTACAGGGGATCCACAGCCAGCATAGTTCTCCATAAAGAAAGCAACAGAATACCAATAAAGAAGGGTATAAGGCACGAAAACACAATCTCTTCAATACTGTTCACCGCATGCTTGAAGGAGGTTTTCGGGACCCTATATTGGGAAGAGTTAGGGATAAGAGTTACTGGAGAGTATATTAGTAACCTGCGATTCACTGATGACATTGTCTTGATGAATAACTCCGGAGACGAATTACAGCTCATGATTACAAAACTGGACATGGAAAGCAGAAAGGTAGGTCTGAAACTTAATATGCACAAAAATAAAGTACAGTAAGACCTCATTAGTTTGAACTCGATTATATCGAAATCTCGCTTAATTCAAAATATTTCTGCGGTCCCGTATTTTGCAGTGTAAGTCTGAGCAGATAATTTGAAACAGCGGTCAGCACCAGTTCGGTTAATTCGAAAACTTAGGGTGCCATGTGACAACTCCCGTTCCCGCCCTCACCGCAAATCTGCGGAAACGACGACCCTTAAGAGCCACAAGGCAATGTAACGTAGCGATATTGAGTGGCAGCTGAAACACCCCAGCCCCGCTACTTTTAACGCAAAAAGAACAATAGAGAAAGAGATAAACTGGTCTCGTGGTCAACCAAAATGTGTGCCTGCGGAAAACAGAACGTGCTTCACTCCAACACAGCAAGATGCACGAGCAGCAGATTGCATGTTTTTTACAACTTTAGTGCGTAATGATCTTCAATTCAATTCTATTTTTTATTAATAATTAGCACAGAAGGAGGTCCGAGAGTTACAAAACTGTCAGGGGGACTCTCTATTAGTCATTTGTCAATATCAGTAAATTGCATATAATCAGAAAAAAGCAGTTAAAGAGTAAAAAAGTTACAGCTTTGCCACAAAGGTGAAGCAATGATTGAGATAGCAACAAATTGAAAGGTCACGCGAAGAATAGCTAGCAGATCGATGTGCCCCGCATTTCTCACACACGTACTTACAGGTACAGATGAACGCAAATAAGCGACTCCGCTGTTATTTTGCTGTGTCCGAAAAGCGTGTCTTTTTCGGAAACGGAGACTGTGCAGCGAGTATACTACAGAATCGTTCCGGTGAAAGCCCAAGGCGTACCATTCTCCCCACCGCAAAATAAGAGCGTGCACTCGTGAGGGTCCACCCACCCACCTTTTCACAGGGCAAAGTACGCGTGGGAAATTAAAGCAGGTGCCGCCACGTTGTGCCAATCTGGCGACATGCGCTCATTGTGCAATCTCACTAGTAATGCTGAAAACACGATAGTTTCCCTGAGATGCCCATCGCCAGCGGTAAGTGGTAGCTATAGTTAGCTTGTCGTTTCAACGTTGAAGGAGCTGCTTCTTTGTGGTTAACGCCTCGCACTCACAAACAAGAGGTTGGTGGTTCGATTCCGTGCGCCAGAGTTTTTTTTTGTTTTTGGATTATTTTTCTTTCTTGCATTTTCATATTACATAAATACGTATACATATATGGTGAATGACATGGATGCCGGCAGCGAAATTCAGCCAAGAGTGTCCATATCATTGCTATCACAACAAAAAAAAGATGTGAGAAAATAATAAAGCAGGGCATTTAGAGAAAAAGAATAATAATGGAAAGAACCAACAAAAGGTAAGTGTTTAAAAGAAACGTAATTTACGAACAAACTGTACAGAACTCATTATAAACGATAAAAACTGCAATCAACATAACCTATATTAACATAAGTGTTTGCCCATTTATTTCTGAGATTGTAAATAAACTTCATAAAAAACAGTTGGGCTAAATTCACAATGTAAGCGAATCTCCAATTGCCAGTTCCTCTAGCAATTTGCGCACTCATACTGCTGGCTGAGTTCTTGCCTGCAACGTCTACTTCAAAAAATAAATTCAAAGGCTTTAATGACCATGTTTTCCAGCCGAAATATATAGCAAGTTTTTGTCACAGTGGCAATTATTAAATTACTTATTTTACCAGAAAGAATGGGCGAATGGCCGCATCATGACGTGCTAACACAGCGAGGAGCAGGCGACATGCAGCCTGTGTGTCACTACTATGCTGCAGTGAAGCACATCTTGTTTTGCGCAGGTGTGCATTTCAGTTGATCACTACAGCATTTTCTTCTTTTTTTTTTCGGTGGAAGCAGTTAGGTTCGTCGTTCCACTGTGTATGTGGCTAAATTAAGACCAGGTATTGCAGGAAAACAATCTTTGAAGCCACAAACTAGCTGGCACAGCAAACGATCAGCCATGATTACCTTGAATAATGTCAAGTTCTTTGCATCTCACATTTTGTATGTTCTGTTAATTCGAAAAAACCACTTAATTTGAAGATTTCTCACATCCCAAGTGACTTTGAATTAACAAGGTTTTACTGTAATGTACAATAGTCTCAGCAGAAAAAAAGCACTTTGCGATAGGTGGAGTGGTGCTGGAAGTTGTAAAGAAATATGTCTACTCAAGACAGGTGGTAACCGCAGAGTCAAATCATGAGAGTGATATAAATAGAAGAATAAGGATGAGGTGCATCACATTAGGCAAGCATTCTGAAGTCATGAATGGTAATCTACCACTAGACCTCAAGAGGAATATATATAATAGCTGTATCCTGCCAGTACTTTCTTACGGAGCAGAAACCTAGCTGGAGGCTTGCAAAGAGGGTGCAGCTTAAATTGAGGACGACGCAGCAAGCGATGGAAAGGAAAATGATAGGTGTAACCTGAAGAGACAAGAAAGGAGCAGAGTGGATCGGGGAACAAACCAGTCTTAAGGAAATAATAGTTGAAGTCAAGAAGAAATGGACATGAGCCGGGCACATAGTATGTAGGCAGGATAATCTCTGGTCATTAAGGGTAACTGGCCGAATTCCCAAAGAAGGCAAACTCACGAAATTTAGGTGGACCAATGAGATTAAAGAGTTTGCAGATATAACATGGCAATAGAAAGCACGAATCCGGGTTGATTGGTAGATGGTGGGAGAGGCCTTTGCCCTGCAATGGGCGTAGTCAGGCTGATGATGATGATCATCATCAAACTATTCCCACCACAAATTTAGTGGCGTGCCATGTACAGAGGCTGCTACAGACAAAATATCATGCCCTCCCTCTCACCCCTGCCGTGCCTCCTCATTTCATGAGACATGCTGGCATTGTGGACAAACGCAGAGCTCTCATGAGCACACTCGAGAATTTGAGCTTCACCAAGTCATGACCTCAGAGTTTGCACGCCGACAGGTTCCGTGCAATCTTGGAGGCCGGCAGCACGCACACTGTCTGGCAATGAAGACGAAGATCGCAGAGTGGTTGAAATCTGCTCCGACAGGTTGACATCTGCTCTGATCTTACTTAGGTGCATTCCATAGCCAATGAGATCAGCAGGCTGGGTGACGTTGTGTTACTAGAGCATGTTGTTCTGTGAATGGCCAGTTGAAAATTGCTGAGTCGCAGGTATTCGCAGCTTAAAAGTGTTGTAATAAATGCCCTTTATGCAGAGCTCAAATTTGTCTTTAAATGACCCTGAGTATTTCGGTCCACCAGCCCAATGTGGTTGTACAAAATTGTCAAAACCATTTCAGGGTTTCTTTTAAAGGACATAGAGGGCCTACTCTCATGACAGCTTGTAGGCCCTTTCTAAATTTTTTTATGCTTTTACACATAATGCCAGTGTACTAGAGCAAAAATGACTTGAACATTTTGCACGCAATACACGCAGGCCCTCAGAATTTTGAAGCTGTTGTTTTGTGTTAGTATATTTTTGTCATGGAGAGGTTTGGTTTAACTACTGAGAGGTCAATCACTGTGCATGTAGCAATATGTCTGTGTGTATGAGATTTGAATTTCAGAGATTGGGCTAATTGATAATGAGAGAAACCAGGACAAGACTAAAGGAAAATGACAAATGCATGTCCTTGTCATTTCCTTTTTGTCTTGTCATTTGGGCTATGGGATTACATCATAAATTAGTTGTGTGCTCACTTTCGAGACTCTTTTTGAACAAAAATTCTCAGTCCATGCATTTTTTTGAAGCATCATGTAGTGTATAATGGTTAGTATTTAGCATGAGGCCCCCTACAACTTACTATTTCAGTGCTTGAAGCGCCTGCTTTCTTCTTGCAGGGGTGGGCCTGCACATTCACTGTTCCGGGAGAACGGCTACTATGGATACACACCCAAGACACTGGTGCACCACTATGCCACGGTCTGGGTGAGTCTACATTTTTAACATCGCAGCAATGGCGCTGCTAATCACAGAATGTTTCTGCTAGCACCAAGTATAAAAAAAAATTCGTCATAGACATTATCATTTCCGATTAGCACAGCATTGTTCTGAGCCAAATAGATTGTGTTAAAATATTTTTTCCAGTCCACCAAGCTTGACAATTTATGAAAATTGTTTAACTTTTTACACAGTAACATTTGAAAAAAATGCTTCATGCAACAGTCGAGCGTGTGGAGGTGCTATCACCCCCTGGAAAGTCGTTCGCACCTCGTAATAACGCATGTTTGAGGTTTGAGGTTTATTTTTATTTTTCTGTTTCCTGTACATAGGAAAAAACAAAGCAAAAAGCAAAAAAGCTGTAAAGCCTGATGGAGGGTTTTGCTTTGAAGTACAGTCTGGTACACAACTTGGATGCAGATAAAACAACTTTTTACACAAAGACTAACAATCAGCAAATATAATCAGACAAATAAACGCTACAAAGAGAAAAAGAACAGAACAATAAGTATAATAGAAGACAAAATACCGATAAAGAAAAAAACATCATTATCCCAATATGTAGAATAGGTGAGATCAAAACACATTTGCAGACAGATACATTTCTAAAGCGAACAACAGCATTGATACTATACAGTTAACAATTTAATAATTAATTGAAATTTCATAATAAATATATTGAATGCAATTATAAAGAAGAATTCCCTTGAATGTATTTTCGGAAATCTTTTTATCTAGGTCAACTACATTTTCAAGTTTATTGAGCAGACTGGCTGTTTGATAGTCAGTATGCTGCTGAAAATAGATGGTCCTAGTTCTTGGTGTTCTTATGCCAGGTGTACGGAGGCAGTACTCAACACACTGAGAAGAATCAAACATGGGGTATAGTTTGTTATTTTTTATGTACAAAAATAAGTTCTAGTAATATACACTCAAACCTCGTTATAACGAAGTTGTAGGGAAGCCACAATTATTTCGTTATAGCGATAATAGCAGTTTATGAAAATGTATGCTCAGATGGGCGCACACCTATAGGCATGCAAGGAAGGAAACCGCCTCGCAGCCAGATGTACCGCTACACGACCACACGTGCCACGGAAAATAAACTCAGTCGAATCTCATTAGTTTGAACTTCCATGCAATTTGAACTCATTGAGGTCCCGTCAAAGCTATGTATATTCCAATGAGCAAAAAGGCCCTGTAATTCGAACGCACAAGTACTTGCGACGATTAATTCGAACATACCGTGCTCTGAAAATGCTCTCAGCACCATACTCAATCTCCCGGTAGCACCTCTCAAGGCTGCGCACAAAGAAGGAAAAGAAGAAAGGGAAAGAAAAGACTGTGGCGAATTGTTTTCTCTCTCTCAAATGCCGATCTGCGATGCACCTGTGCCACGCTTCTCCTTTTTCTGTCTCGGCACATAGAGACCCTTCTCCTCTCAAAGCCGCACGCAGAAAGAGAGGGAAAAAAAAGGAAAGCTGTCGCGGAGAGTTCTTCTTTCTGGGTGCAGAAAGTAGCAGCCATGGTAGCAGCGGAGACGCAGTCGTTGCCGTCGTGAGAGAGAAATCGTTTTGCACTGCGGTGCCCCTTCTCGGTCATGTGACCTGCTTAGCGCTTCCTCAATCTTCTCCGTTGGCTGTGTGAGGAGGACGGCTCTTTCGGCCTCGCGGGACGTGGCTTTAAGGTCGGTGTGGGAGTTTTTAAAGAGCTGCGCCGAACGAGTGCTGAACTACGCAGAAAACGATATACTTAACACACTATGGTCGTTTTCTTATAGACTATTTCATAGACTAATTTATAATTTAGTTTGTTATATTTATTTACTGGTCAATTTTACTTCGATGCGACGAGGTTTAAAATGCATGGTTCTCAATGGAGCTTTCAAGAGGAACTTTATTTACTTCGTTACATCTATTATTTCTTTATATCTTGTAATGTTATAACAAGGTTTGAGTGTATTTGGTTTGTTTGTAATAATAAATATTTGTAAAATAATGGACGTGTGCTAAAATTTTGCGGGTGACCGTAGTATCCTTTGATTAGTCGTAGTACTTTTTTCTGTAATGTAAGTGTAACAACAGGAATGGTTCGTCACGTTTGCCCGTGCATGGTCAACAAAATGAATGACACGAGATGATACCAGAGTAGATTTTAAACAACATTTAGAAGGACAAGGGACTCTATTGACTATCAGAAAGACAAGCACAGAAGTACACACTTAAACTGCCTAAAGAACGAGTGGCTACTGTCCAATCTACGTGGCTACACGATAGCTCACAGTTGGTCGAACCAGGGTCCCAAGGAGGCGACAGTTCACGCACGGTGATGCCACCTGTTCGTAGCAAGATCAGGCACGCAGGTGGCGCGTGCGGTCACAGCAGGAGACAAGGCCTCCGTGAGGCCTCACATTCATAGACAGATTTCAGCCATCTCAGGTGGCAACGGAGATCCGGAACCCATCATCCCCGTCACGCATGCTGACATGTGTTACAATAATGTCTTATAGTTCTGTGCTGTCGTTGTTTCCCAACACAGGACACAATAACTTAGCCTGGAGTAGAACAGTGTAAGGCTTCCTTTAGCCAAAGGGGTAATAAATGAAATAGTCTGTACATACATACAACACTTCTACTTAAGTCTGCTACTAGTTGATTTATGTGTTCATTCTAAGAAAGGTCTCTCAGGAACCAATCGTGCAAGAATTTTTTGTACCCTTACTTGTTCTAAAGGCTGACCCTCAAAGGAGACATTTAGACTTATGTTTTGCGACTTGTTGATCGGTGCAAACAACACAAATTTAGTTTTACTCTCATTTAGCCACAACTTGTTTAGTTTAAGCCAGCAAGACAACTTATTTAAATATGTGTTCTCAGTACCTTGAAGTTCAGGGATTGAAATAACCAGCAAAAAATATTGGTGTCGTCAGTATACATGAATAATTTAGGAGAACCTGGAATATCACTTAAGTCGTTAACATAAACTATAAACAAGAGAGGGCCAAGTATCGATCCTTGTGGCACACCTTTGGTAACATTGGCATGCGGAGATATCTTTTGATTGATAGTACTCTGTTAAGTAATTCTGTAATAGTTTATCAGCAATGCCACGCGCATTGTAGTTAAGTTTTTCTAAAAAAACACTATAATGCTCAGTATCGAATGCTTTGTGAAAATCAATAAAAAGTTCGAGCATATAAGCTTTTTCTAAAAATTGCTTGGTTTCTCATTTTTTAAATTAAGTAATGCAAGCTCGGCAGATTTGCATTTTTGAAAGCCAAATTGGGCGTCACTTATGACATTGTACTTCACAAAAATTTTTGTAATCTAATAATAATAATAATAGCACTCTCAAAAACTTTTGACAATATCGGTAGTACCGGTATGGCTAGGTAATTTGCAATTTCTTGGTCATTGCCGTCCTTGAAAACTAGGCACACGTGAGCTATTTTTAATTCATTAGGAAATACGGCGGCAGCAAAAGTTAAATAAATAAAATAAATAATAATATGTGTCAACACAGGGGATATAACATCGGTGACGTATTTTATTAGTATAGATTTAATGACATCATAACCTGCTGCACAATTGTTTTTAATTTTTGTTATTAGTTCTTCAGTTTGATGACATGAGATAGTGTGCAGGACTATGGACTTAGAAAAGCTGCGGACATTTACGGCCAGTTGTGGAACCTCATCATGCACCACTTTATCGAAATGACAACTTTTTCTGAAGTATTTATTCTTTGCTATTGCCACCTCTCTGTTACCAAGAACACTGAAGTTAGCCTGAAGCTTGGATTGTGGCTCTGTTTTATTCGACTAGAAAGATTTTGAACCCGGTTCCAAATTTCGCTAGGATTATCACTTATTCTACTAAATAGGTTCTCATAATACTTAAGTTTAGTGTGACTCAGTTCACAATTTAGCTGGTTTATGAATTTTTTTAACTCACTGAGTAACTTCACATTGCGCATCTTGACGAATGCACGGTACATGTTGTTTTTTGCAATTGTTTTAAATGATACACTGTTTATCCAAGGTTTTCTCATTTTCTGGCATTTTGCATTCTTAACCGACAGCGGAAAAGCTTCATTATAACATTTTATAAGTTGATTAATGAATAGCTTGTATTCCGAGTTAACATCCCTTTCCTTTAACATGTGGTTCCAGTCTGTCGCAATTACACGATACTGAAATATTTCAAGTGTCTCAGCATTAAGCTGACGAGACCGCACTTTATCATTGCTCTTGCAAACACTGTTGCAAGAAGGAATGGTGCAAAAGATTGGCAGATGATTGCTAACATCTACTGCCAGCAAACCAGCGAGACAAGATGGTAGGTGTGTGTTCGTCAAACATATGTCTAGTAGTGTCGCTGTCTGTTAAGTTAGCCAGGTTGCCTTTGAAATTACGTTATTGCAGGCAAAGGAATTTACCAATGCTATTAACAGGCGTGACGTTGTATCTTCAGTCAGCATGTCTATGTTTATGTCTACGTAGATAGGCTGCATTTAGGTTTAGTAGTTCCCGAGCGAGAAGTGGCACTATGCTTGCGCAGGTTAGAGATGACGCTTAGATGCCAGCAGCACCGCATGGTCCGCGGCAGAGATGCTAAGCGGGCGCACAAGAAATAATTGCAGATCTATAACGTGAATGTTGATGAGAGAGCGAAGCTAATATCTGAGGTCCATAATATAAAAGATGAACAGATGCCCACCAGTATAAAGGATGGACAGGTGCACGTACGAACGAATCGATAAATGCATGGACCAACAGACGGATGCACAGACATTGTTTGGTGTATTTTAACACAATGTGCATTGTGATTGCTCTATATGCACAAATGTTCTGTGTACAGTTCTCATTAATGTATGGTATATGTAGCACTTATGTTTCGGTCCAATGGGAAGCTACGACAGCAATGGCCTCAACGAACATCGCAAGAGCCTAAGGAGCTTCTCTCATATAAACGTTAGCGGGTAAGGCTTATGGGGCCAACACCACAGCTGATACCCTGTAGATCCTTCATGGCGAGTCGATCATCGGCGCCGCCGCATTCACGCTACTTTATTGTTATGATTGTGGCTATTTTATCAGTAGAATTTTGATGAACAAAGACTTTATAAGGGTCAACTACTTCTTGCTGAAAAAGTACATGATGTTTTTTGTTTTTTGTTTTTTATCTTTTATCTCTTCGCTGTCTCTCAAGAAAGCCACATGAAAAGGATAAAACCATGCCACGGTGTCCTCACTCACGCTTCTGTCACTTAACGTGTGTTCGCACTTGGCCTCAAATTAAGAGAGCAAAAGCGGCAACACTCACTGGATATTCATTCGTTTCACTGCCAAAGCAGCCGGACAATCGTGGCATGAAGTCTACACAAGAAAATCGGTCCTGGAGCATCCACACTTGGGAAGCGAAGTGAAAACGAAAACCCCACAGCAGCCAGAAAGCCCTGTCAACGGGCTTCGAAAACATTCACATTCATTGACCCTCTCATACATGCCGCAGCCGCTGCTGTCTTCGTAATATTAGGACTTCATCGTGAGAATTCTGTCATACTGTTGATGTGTAATCTTTGCTTAGCACCCCCTGTAGCTGCATATATATTGTGTGTCACCAAGTTTCTGTTTAAGTTGCTAGTAGCGCCTGTGGTGTGTGGTTTTGTGTCTTTTTGTGCTACATTATAATTATTAGCTAGCACCAACTAACCCGAGAACAAATCCTACTTAGTCATCTGAAGGAATGGCTCCTTATAAAATAAATTTGTTTATTTATTTACTTGACAATAATGCTAACTTCTGGTGGAGTCGTTCTAGAGTGAGGTTACAATCAAGAATGACACATAGAACTTTTGAGGGAAAACAGTAGTGTAAAATCTAGACAATATGAAACAAAGAATGGTCGGTGCATCTAGGGCAATCCACTCAACGATTGTTTGTGGAAAAAACAAATGCTTGCAAGCATTATTAGCCATTTGATATGGAATGATTGAAAAACGATGTCGCATCCTAGTATGAAAACTTGTTGAAAAATACACATAATTTGTGGGGGAGCACGTGCGCCGAGCCACCCTTTCGCATTTACGGCAGTGGGACAGCCTAGTTGCAAGTACATGTCTGTCCCTTCGGGACACGAGTCAATAAAGCATCTTGCAAAGGGATGAAACACCCCGCGGCTAGCGCTCGCGATACCCATTTTCCGGCCCAGGGAACGGTTTTCCCCTCCCTCATTGAGGGAACGCATTCTCGTCAGGGAGGGGAAAACCGGGATAGTAGAAAAAACTAGCGTGCCTACCTTCGGACGCTCTCTCTGGCACTGGTGACGAAATAGAAAGGACGAACCTAGAACACTCTGCTAATCAAGGACGACAACGACTGAGGCGTAAGCATGTACCCTCTTGTTATCTGCCTAGAGCGGAAGTCCCTCTATGCAACATTTACTCGTTATTGCTAATGTATAGCAATAAAGTGTTGTTTTGTTGACCTAGCCTGTTGGCTTATTTGCCCGAACCAATGTAGCTGCGATGACTCGCGCTATGGAAAGGGGATGTTCATTGTGCATAGTACGACTGTGTGCAGCTGAAACATTAGCTAGACTCCTGCGTCAGCTGTATATAGGGTGAACTCCCCTCAAATTGGATATGCTGTCTTTGAGGTGACCTTTAACTATTTTAAGCATAAAACGTAATTGTACAAATTTATTCCTCTCGGAGGTGTGCTTTAGATTAGCCTTCGCCACTAAGTTTGAGGCCGAGACCCTATCAAAGTGATTAAAAATAAATCTGCATTTCACTCACATATGTTCAGTATTTGAATATGCATGCATCAGCTGGGATGCCCATATTCATCCGTAAATCCACCTACCACACACACACACACAAAAATCAGAATAGAGCTGTCCTATTTGTCTCTGGACAGTAGCTTCAGTGTCACTTAAAGTAAGCATGCACTTCACTGGCAGGTCTTAAAAGAAGGTACCATTCAAAAACAGGCATAGACAGGAGTAAATGCATGATACTTCCATCATATATTTCGCTTATAAAAGCCCATGCCTTGAAGGTTTACTCATTTCCTAATAGAAGTGACACTTTTGTTATTCATTTCTTTGTAAGATCATGAGAACGTAGAATGCTCTTTTGTCAGATATTGTAGAAATACAGTGTGCGGCGACTTTTACCACTCTTTCTGCATAGAAATGAAGGATTGTTAACCTAGTGATGCATATACTGTAGTATCAGGCGGCGAACGCGCCACACTGAGAACACAGGGCACGGCACTGAAGCACGGCCCGACAAGACGTACGCAGCAGCCGGTAGCCAAGCAGGAACTCCTTTGTTATATACACAAGCAACGCTATATATACATATGTACAACACCCTCTAGGGGCCTGCAAACCGGTTGCGAAACCGGAACTTAAACTGACACTACATCATGCCCCCCTTGAAAAGAAGATGATGCGGGTCCTGCACGCAACTAATGCACAATAAGAATAAAATGTGCAGAATATCTAGAAAAGTAATTAATGCACAACATATTAGCGTGAAGAATAACACTGAAAACACACAAAAATGCAAAGGAAATGCACACTTAAGAAAGAATAACATGTAACACAAGCACACACTGCACGAATCACAACTAATGATGAATTAAAAATGTATAGCATGCAACAAGGCACATTGCAATTCACCTCCACATCATCCCCTCCTCTGAGAGAGGATGTCTGCATAGTCACAGTCATGTTTGAGTCTATGACGTCGACGCCTGTAGCGGTACCATTTCAACGACAGGCATCTGAGCTGTCACCACTCACAGCAGTCCGGTGGAGGAAAAGAATAACCCCATGAACTCTGCATCCAGGGTACTTTTGATGTAACAGGGGCTGGAACAAGCAAGTAATGATGCTCCGATGGAGCATGGCTCGGTGCCACTGATGCCAAGAGCAGGAACGGACACGGTTGGGGTAGCCGCGACCAGCGGAGGCACCTCAGCAGCACATAGAATAGGGACTGACTCCGGAATCACGGCTAGAACGCTTGGCGGTTGCACCTCCGGTGGACAGCAAACAGAAACAGTTACCTGGAGATTTTCCCCAGTCTGAAGAAGTATAGCCGGATCAGTAGGAGCAGCATGCAGAATGGGAGCAGGCACAAGCGAAGGATAGACAACTGATGCAGGAAGAGTATGGTCAGCAGCGGCAGACCTGACCAGAACAGCCATCCTCGCAACAGCATTCCCACTCGAAGCGTGTGCAGTCAGGGTATGCTCAACTGCAGGACACAAGGCAGGAGCAGGCGCCTCAAGAACATGATCAGCTGTGACGCCAACAGGTGCAGCCCCAGGAGCACACTCTCAGTCTGTGCCGGAATCGTCGTAGCCACTTGCAGGACAGTAACTGTATTGGTCACCGTTGATGTGCCTTGATGACCAGTCGACTCCGTAGTAGTGTGGCAGACCCACACGAAGTGCCCACAACGTCCGCACCGCGATCATGTCCGGCTCCTGGAAGGACAAGCGGCGGAGTTAGCCCAATGCCGCGTCGAGCCACAGCGGTAACAGGCACCCACGCGAGCCGGCGGCGAAGCTGGAGAGGAGGTGTCCGCAGCACTGGAGTGTGAGAAGGTGCACACAGAAGTCCCGCCGGAGCCATCTTGCACCAAAGCTTGGGGAGAACGGCTGCCTTTTGGCCTGCCATTTTGAATGGCTTGGTGAGCTGAGCTGCCATATTGAACCAGGCACGATGACACGGCGTCGACTTGCACTCCCGATAACTGTAGCAACATGCGATCTATGTGCTCTTCCTCCCTCACTATGTCGAGCGCCTTCTGTACGGAGAAGTCCTTGCCCATCTTAAAAAAAAATTATCTGTAGGTGCGGCGACGCTATGCCAGAGACGATCTGGTCAAAAGCGAAGATATCCCCTGCCATACCGAATTCACAAAGCTTGGCTACTCAGCGTACTTCTTGAATGAATTCTACTGCCGACTGGTCTGGGCCCTGACGCAAGACTTTGAAGTGGGCGTGCAAACACGCCACGTCCGGTTGAGGGTCAAATAGTTCATTCAGCAGCGCAAGGGCTGCGTAGAACACATCCGGCGCTGTCTCCCGAGTTGGCCGGTCGGCTCATAGCTGCTGCTCATCTTTGGCGGCAGGCAGGTAAGTGTAGAGTCCCTCGACGCCCAAGGCGTTCAGGAGCAGCGCCTTCGTGTGCTCTGGCGTGACGTCCCTGGCAGCGGCGTCGATGTATACCTGTAACACAGGACGCTACTGGCTCCATGTAATAGGCGGTACACCGGGGCACTGAAGGAATGGAGGTGTAGGGATAGCCGCGTTCATGATTGCCGAAGAGAGCGTCGAGAAGGCAGTTCAGGAAAGATGCGCACGTCGGTAAGCCTCGTGACCGGACTGGCAGGAAAAGTGTTGAAAAGTAGGAAGGTATGCAGGAAATACAGTACCGGTGGGACAGATTGCACGGGTGCCGAGTGGACCGCACAAGGAAGGAGGCTGTATGCCCACCTTATGGCCTGATGCTCGTCGTGGGGCATGGAAAGATCCACGTCGCCGCACGGAGAACGCGGAACACGGGGCCGACAAGAAGTTTTCGCTTAGCTACCGGCTGCTTCGTACTCCTTGTCGGCCTGTGCTGCAGCGCCGTGCGTTGTGTTTTCCATGCGGCACGTCCACCGCACGATGCTACATATACCCCTTGCTGTAATATGCCTGCTGTGGAGGTGCAGGTGCCTAATAAATAATAAATAAGTTAATAACCACAAGTTGTCAAAGTGGAATAGCCAGGGATATAACAGCTGCACAATTCACGACATTGTGCGCCAAACTTATTTACCGGCACCATCCTGCGCCAAACCACCTCTGTTGTGCCAAACTCGTTTGTCAGCGTCGTACAGCACCACTGCATCTTAATTTAAATGCAGCATGCCACAGCCATCAAGCGTCGAGCTTGAAAATATGACTGAAGCATCATGTTTTCAGTTTCATTGAAGAATTTTTTGTTATAAAGAGAGGGAGTTTCCACAAGTGTTGGGACCCTGCTCTATCTTTTTTTCTCTTTGCTTGATATTTTTTTCTTTTTGCATGGGGTTTCAAGCTCAACACATCAATATATTGTCTATGAAAAACTAACAATTAAATATTAAAATGGTATTTTAGGTCCAATATTGCACAGAACCAAGACAATAAAACGTTACAATTAGTATTTCGCTGTTGGGAAGTACTTAACCTTCAAAAAAATACAGGATACAAGCACATATTCCCAGACATTGTATTTAGCATGAGTGCGGCCATTGCGAACCAAACTGTATCAGACAGTACGAAAAGGACAACAATATTGTGTGTACTGAGCTAATACCTGCTTCACAAACACCGGAGCTTCATTGGTTTTTTCGACTAGATAATAGTTGTCATGCTGCTACAGGACAGCTTTCAACATCGGCTGAGTGGTTCAGGTGTTTGCCGCAAAAATTGTGTGGCACTGCAAGTCTTTATTTTCCTTTTCATGTTATTGTAAGTAAAATAACAAAACTTAAAAATACACATGTGTTTGTTCTTTTTGTTTAAGGAGTTCAAAATATTGTTTATTCATAATTATGGATGCCTGTTTGGTTTTTACCTTGTTGTGCAGCGATACTGTGGCCACATTATTACCACTGGTCAATGTTGCCACGTTTGTGCTGTTTCTGCTTCCGTCGCTCAATAGTCATCGAAGTTTCAGTGGATATGAGGGGTGCTCAATCGACTCAATAGACTATTGACTCAATAACCTTCGAAATTGTCTGTGTAGAATGGATGCTCAGGCTTTATAGGTAAGATAAGGCTATCGTTTTAATGGCCTTCTATATGCCTGCGTGTCATGAATTAGGCTATTGCACAATTTAGCTTAATGTTTGCCAAAAGCAGCTTTGAACAAATGCTGCTTCATAATTGCTGTGAAACGGTGCTACATATGTTTTGAACAGTTTTTCTGACGGCCAAAACTTGCTTGAAAAGGTCTTTCTAGCTACTCTAAGCCTGCTCCAAAACATTTTCTGAATGCTTCAAGCCTGTTACAAAAGGCGCTTTTGCCTTCTGCAAGGACTGCTCCCAAACCCATGTACCATATTTCACCACTGAATAGTATAAACTAATGCGACAAAAAGCTACTTGGTTTATGTTGGCTTGTTAATGCACTTATGAAAGGGAGACCCTATGAAGGACTCATTTCATGCTCATTTCATTACTCTATGTTCTGTGTTTTTGTAGTCTGTTCTTCGTAACATCTCTCTACCGTAAATGCATTTGCTAAGCCAATAACATATAGCTAAGTATTGTGATGCGGCATTGAAAGACTGTGCAAGGAGGAGGAAGAACTGACTCGAGAAATCACTGATCAGCAGCTTACGATCATCTTTTCTGTTTTATTTCTTGAACACTTATTTCTCATTGTAAGTAAATTCATCACATCTGTAGCAGTCTTGGTGGAGCTGTTGAATACTCCAATGCTCTGGACAAGCCAGTCACTGAAGGCGTTCAAAGAAGCAGACGTCTAGCCAGTCTACCCCCGAAAAACACCGACATGACCGATGCCGAAGTAGGCAAGCGGATGGACAGCGCCACTGCATCAACCAGTGCCATGGCCTTGGATCAAGCTGGCCGCAGACCTAGACCATATAACTGCCGGGCGCCTGAGCCATGGATCTGCTCAGGTAAAACTGATGTGGATGAATGGCTAAAAAACACTATGAGATAGTGATTCGCTATTACAAGTGGAATACGCCGGCAAAATTCATGAACATAGCATTCTTTCTCGCTGGCACTGCCCTGCTTTGGTTTGAAAATTATGAACACGTGCTCGCCACCGTCTTTGTTAATAAATTAAGAACCTGTTTCCGGGACACGAGCTCGAAGAAAAAAAAAAGTTGAAGAAACAGCCCAGCTGTCTGGTGAAACGGTCTTGAAGCTTTGTGGGATCGTCAGCAGGCATATGTCTGATGAAGACAAAGTGGGACACTTGTTAAAAGGCATTGCTGAAGATGGGTTCAAGTTTCTAATCACCAAGAAAAATCTGAGCACTCGTGCGTAATTTAGGCAGCAGTGTCGCGCATTCGGGGGTCTGAAGACCAGACGAAGCATCCCCTCTGTTGCAAATATGGACAGATACATGTGAAGACATTCTCTTGATTGTCCGTCTTGCTGTTCGAGAAGAACTAGCGTGGCTACAGGCAGCGGATGCTCACTACCAATGCTCCTTTGACGCTTGTCTTAAACTGCCATCATAGTGGATGCGAAAACGTCGTATCGAGGGCAGACTGCCAAGAGGCATATCTGAACACCCACCGCCAGTATTTAACTGAAGATAAGGGTCACCGCCAGATGTCATCACCCCAGTGGACTGCTGCGGAATACCTACTATCAGGGCTCAGAAAATGTTCCTGCAGAGCAACCCCAATTTCGCGTACCTCTGCTATTACTAATGTGACCCCCGCAGCGGCATCTACGCAAGCAGGCGTTTGTTGCGAAGCGACACCACGGACCCGAGCTAACGAGGGGGGGGGGGGAGGGGTTTTGACTCTCCTACACCTAGCCGTGCATGGCTGAGGCGAGTCCTGGGAAAAGGGGATCGGGGGGGTTGAACCGACTCTGGGTTATTGAACCTTTAGGTCTCCCTGCCGGAGGCAACACACCGCTTTAGCCTCAGCCTCACGTAGATGGCACCCCTGGGCCCACCCACCCAGGAGAAATCGGCAGTCGTCTCTTCTTATTTCTCTCTCCCTGCATCTTCGTCTTTCTCTCGAGCTTTTAATCTGTCCGGTCTTCTATTCTTTTTACATACTTCCAGTTTTCCTTGTGGCGAAGGTTAACCTTGTGTATATGTCCTTCCTTGGGCATTATATATTTGGTTATAGTGACCATGTACAGCTGGCGTCTGTGCTCCCATATCATGCCTCAGCGTCCCCACTTTGGGCTCGGTGGTGGGCAGCTGGCATGGCCACCAAATATGTTTCCACACTTATGATCACCAACGACTTTCCTAAACTTTCCCGAAGGCTGAGGAGCACCTGCCTTTCAGCCTTTGGTTTCAAAGGGGTTGAGGAGGCATTCGTGCTATTTTACAGTTGTTCTCTTGTAGATGCTATGGTCATTTGTAATTCTTTCCAGACGCATACACCAAATCGTGTATCACTGTCACAATTTTACAATTTTATGGTTCATACATGCATTTAACGCTTTTATATAGCATGTGCTTTTAGGCCTCTATACAGCCGTTATGCACCCTGTCATCGCAGTCATTGATCATTGCTTACATCGTATCAAAGACGTGACGCTCTTTGGCTACCCATGGCCCTTGCGCCACAAAACTCCACTAATCATCATTATTACTAATGTGAGCTGATAACCCCCTGTTAACTACTCATGCAGCCTCTGAGGGCATATTTTGCACTTCTGCTGCCACCAGCCACGGGCACTACACTCTTCAACATACCTGGCTCGTCCACTTGACCTCTACGCCTGTTGTCCACCTTCTAAGACGCTTGCCAAACAGATTGCGCGATGACTCCCTAGCCTCCAAGCGAAGCCTTACTCTGCCTCCGACACGATCACACTGTTTGCCATCCTCGCGTCACCGGTCGCCTTCCCCGTCCCAACTGGGAAACTAGCTGGTGTGACCAATGAAGGTGCAGTCGTGGAATAATCTGATTTGCCAATTCCTTTTTCTGCTGTGATACTGAAGAACAAAGTGTGTGTGTGTGTGTGTGTGTGTGTGTGTGTGTGTGTGTGTGTGTGTGTGTGTGTGTGTGTGTGTGTGTGTGTGTGTGTGTGTGTGTGTGTGTGTGTGTGTGCGTGCGTGTGTGTGCGTGCGTGCGTGCGTGCGTGTGTGTGCGTGCGTGCGTGCGTGCATAAACAGTCTAAATGGCATCGCTCTTGAAGACACTGGTGCTGTCATTTCGGGGTTGAGCCTCCATTTCAAGGATTGTTTTTGAGGTCACAAAAGTATATTTGCATTGAATCATAACAAAACTTAGCAGAACTGGAGGTGAAATGTTGTACCCTGGTTTTATTTTTATTCAGTTCTTAAGATTGGTAGACAAAGTTTCTGAGCCCAATTCACTGTGTTGGCTCGCACAACTCATGACGTCATTTTAGGTATAGACCTCCTTTGCAAATGGGGCGCCACTCTTGATTGGGGAACAAGAAATTTGTTTACAAAGTACTTTGCCAAGTGCCGCTATACATGACATTCAACCTGAGCTCACCAACATATTTTCCTTGTCTGAAGACATGTAAATCTTTAGTCGGATGGCAGTATTTGTTCCCATAACCTCTTCTCGCATCCGATTGGGACCCTGCACTGAACTTGTCCAGCCTGATAATGCCAGTGCTATGAGGAAGGATGTATTATTTGTGTATTAATTGTGTATTATTTTAGTTATCAACGGACATGCTTTTTTGTGGACAGTTAACGCTTACGTTGCTCTCCCAGCCGGGCTTAAATTGAGAACGTTCGAGTAGCAGACCACGAGTAACATCAGAAGGGTTTAAGAGTCCTCAGGTACCAGTCGGACAACACCGAACTATTCGGCCGAATTGCATGCATAATTAACAAGTCACTGCCTTCTCCCGAGCAGGTTGTTTTCTAAGATGCACTTGCATGCTGCGCGATCATCGCTGATTTTGCTCAAGATGAGCGTTCTTTAGGCTTGTGCAAATAGTGCACTTTAGGTTCGAAGCGAATAGTGATTTCGCTCAAATTTCTAATTAATTCAAATCGAACTCGAAGGGTGTGTATCAGATATGACAAATGTGGGAATATTTATCATGACCCAACTAACCCGTACAGTATTCTTTTTTAATTGAAATAAGGCCTCTGTGGAAGTGCCATTTTTTTTGTTCAAAAGAAGTCGCAATAAATTTGAGTAGCAGCAGAATTTGACTTTCTGTTGGATGCAAGTGATAACCTGTAAAATATGTAACATTTTGAAATAATTATACCTAGAGCATATAAGCTATCATAACAAGCTTTTAAGGGGACAGACTGGTTGGTCTTTGGGACCAAAAAGTGATAAAAAATTCATTTTTTAAAATTGACATATTTGATTTCTGCAAGTATTTTTCTATCTCTCTGCAAATTTTCACGCACCAGGAAGCAGTAATTTTTTTGTAATGTCATTGTAACTGTCCAGATTCTTGGTGCTGTTATGCAGAACCTGCAAAAAAAAGGGGGAACCGACTTTGAGGCTTGTTTATCATTTGCCAGCACCTGTGTATAAAGCTCTACTACCAATTTATGAGCGCCTTTATGAGGATTGCAGAACATGCACACCATGATTGTTGCTTTTTGAAGAAACTGTGTGCTTTCAGTCTTTTTTTTTTATTTTTCTCAAAAAAAGTAAATTTGGGACTATTCCATTTTGAGGCCTCAATATCTTTACACCTAGAGAAGGTAAAACAATTATTCTTTTTGGAGTGGAAACCTATATGTGTGTAGAATGCAAGTATGGGAGCAGATTTTAGAGCACATGCCTTTTTAAATAATTACTAATCAAAATGGTGACCTAATTCCAACTGCTTTTGAAAATGGATAGTTCATTTTGCTGTAAGATAACCAATAAAGGCCTAAAACAAAAAACTCTTCCATACTTTCACTCTATAGTCATTAGTCTATGTTGGCATATCCCAAATATCACTTCTAATTAAGCACTTTTTTTTCTATGGCGGCCTTAAACAATAGGGGGTGAACTTAAGTTATCGCAGGAACAAGGTGAGTTACAGGAAAACTAATTTAATGTTTAAAATCAGGAGAAAAAACTGCATAACACTGTGCAGTTTGATCAAGATCACTGAAGAAATAAACAAAAAATGTTTAAGACCAGTCTGCCCCCTTAAGCATAATAAAATGATGAATTGATTTGAGGGTAGCAAGTTCATTTAAAGGGGCCCTGCAGCGCTTTTTCAACTAGCCATGAAGCCACTAAAGAAGCTTACTGCCTCCAGAATTTACTACCGCAAAATTTTAGAATTAGTCTAGTATGAGCAGAGTTGCAAACATTTATTGCATGCTGCAATTGCATTCTCTTTTCTCATCCTAACAAAAAAGCTGGAAACTAAGCAGAGAGGGATGGCACAGGGAAAGGAAAAAAATCATGCGTGCCTCTGGACCTTGAACACTTTCTTTTTCTCTTTTATTTTTTTCTTGGAATACGCAGCCTTTTAGTGCAATCGCGCACGTACGCGAGGACAAGCGACGGTCTTCTGTGGCGGCCCAACTAACGACCAAGCGCGCCATGCTAAAGACAAGTGATTTTTGAGCTTGTAGTGTCACAGTGGTATTTAGAGCATGTAAACAGATAATAAACAAAAGACAGAGGCATACAACTCTTTTGGTTCCGACATCGTGACACTCAACTACAAAATGCTTGGTAACATTTTGGTTCGCACACAGTGGACGGGAAGGTGAGAAAGCAAACAAGCGCGAACTCACAACTCAGTTTACTGAAAGAAATACCCGAAACATGTGTCTCGGGGAAGCTCAAAAGCGCATGTGCATAAAAACAAAACAAAATAAAAGCAAAAGAAAGAACAATAGAAGAAAAGCAAAAGAACAATAATGCACCATGACACTGCACTTTGTAAGTTGTAGAAACCACTTATCTGAAAGTTTTTGTCATGGTGCGTTATCGTTCTTTTTTTTTGCTTTTATTTCGTTTTGTTTTTTATTCACATGCGCTCTTGAGCTATCCTAGGATATATATTTCATGTATTTCTTTCAATAAACTGAGTTGTGAGCTCACGCTTGTTTGTCTTCTCGCCTTCCATTTTCCCATCCACTGCGTGTGCACCAAAATGTTACCAAGAATGTCCTCAGACCAACTCGCCCAACTTTCCATGCACAAAACACTTGTGTATTAGAATAAGTACGTCCACTTTAGGGAGAAATGTTCTTATCGCACAATTTCTTCCCGTTGAGAAGGCCTCACGTAGGATGGCCTACGAGCTGTGCACTAATTCTTGCCGATATCGTGCAGGCTACTATTGCAACCATGGCCTTTATTAGAATCAAAGTTCACGCCTGCTGCTTGAGCGACCCCCCTTTTCCCCGCGTCTTTTCACGCTCGTTCAAGATGGGTGGCGTGTCTTCTCTCTGCTTGAGCATTCTATGGCAGTTCTAACACGGGGTAGAATGTTAACGCCTGCGCCCTCCCATAGACAGACATCGTCTGTCTTGTGTAATCTCTGCTTGAGCTGCACTCATCACCTCAGCTTCCGCAGTTCTACGCACAGGTCAAACGTACGATGCGCGGGGAATGGTAACAACTTGTAGTTCACACACACAACATGGCAGCGATGATGAAAACCCGTTGAGTATCCATATAGGTCCTATCATATTAAAAATACACACACTTCATTGCGTAGCGATGGCGCGGCGAGCGCATCTAAATTTTCTCATTCTGTCACTCATTTTCTCAATTTTCTCATTCTGTCACCATAGCCGCTGAAACAGGAGTCATGTTGTCATTTGAAATAAAGTGATAAAGCTTAGTAAGTCGAATAGTCTAATGAAGGCTTGTTAAATGATTCGCTTCGTCGATGGTTGGGTTGAAATAAATGCGACCACAGCTTGCATGGGGATAATGATGCCATCTAATCAGCAGTATTAAAGTAGACCAAGCACCTTAGACTTGGAGCTCTGCTTGGTAACATTCTCGAGTGAGAGGCCATCACTGAAGGACTGTGCACCTAGAATACAAGAGTTGAAGCGCCATTTTTGCAATTCCATTCTCGCATTCGCAACGATAGCATTCGCTTCTCTGGAAGTCTTTAATGCCTCCTTTTTGGAAGATGCGCCCATGACAGTCATCCACGTAGAACGACCTCTGCAGACAGGCAGCGACGTCCGGTTGAATCATCTTCTACGTTTCGAGGTGATGCTGCAGCGTTGCTGATGGCAATATTGGGCTAAACGACGCTCTGAAAGAAATCTGGGTCAGGCGCTACATGACGATTGTTGAGATGGCACAGCCAGATAACGGTAGTTGGTCGATGCACAGGAATTGAAGCGTGTCTCTGTCTTCTGGTCGATACCTGGAGGAAGGCCTTTTGTATGCCTGAGGGGAGAACCAACTTGCTGCTCCTAAACTTCAAGAGAAGCTGCAGGAGTTCAGAGCCTAGCTTGATGCTTGTATCGAGCATGTCGTTCAAAGATGGTGCCCCATATTCATGCATTGAGGCATCAAACATGGCACAGACCTTTGAAGTCACAACCTTGCGTCAGACTACTGCTTGATGAGGCTGGTAGTAGATGGTCTGTTCAAGAGGTGCTGACAGCTCTACTTTCTGGCATGGTTTTTTTAAAGTACTCTCTGATGGTAGCATGGTACTCCTTCAGGACCTATGGGTGGTGCCCGAACCGCTGAAGTTGACACTTGAGCCTGGTTTCAGCCAAACTTTCGTTCACACAAGACACAAGATCTGGCGTCTTGATCATCAGCGATGCTACATAGTGCCGCCAGCACGTAGTGGGTTGACAGCAAGAGCGGCTCTAAATCTGGAGCAAAAAGAAGATCGCGTTCTTCTTTGCTCGAGAGCCAGCCACGACTGACGCATCGTTTTAGTGCTAGCTACCTGATGGTTTAATAAATCCCCCAGTACTTGTGACTCATCGTGACAAACTGGTGGAAGTGCTGGGTAGTCTCACGGATGCTGCAGACCCCCCCAGGAAGCCGCGATACGAGTCCAGTGCCAGTCAATACTCCCGTGCATCGGACCAGCCGCCGAATCAGGGGATTGCCTCCGGAAGCCGACGATACTGCTCCCACCACGTCGACAAACATGACCAGTGCTTCGGTGCAAACCTCGGCAACCGGCACGGGAAGCACAACGTCGAACCGCTACACGTTGGAAAGCCCATGCGCACCGGCGACGTTCCATGGCTCGGAGCACGAGGACGTTGAGGACTGGTTGGCGGATTTCGAGCGTGTAGCCACCTTAAATCAGTGGGACGACGCGGCGAAACTGGGTCGTGTCTACTTCTATCTCGAAGATGGGGCACGTACGTGGTATCGAAACCGAGAGGAACAGCTGACGACGTGGCCCGAATTCTCTCGTAGGCTTCTGCTGACGTATGCCAGTGCTGATCGCCAAGAACGAGCTGAACGAGCTATTCTGGCCCGCATCCAGCTGCCAAACGAAACTGTGACCACGTTCGTCGAAGACATGACGCGCCTCTTCCGACGGGCCGATTCAAAAATGACGGAGGACAAGAAGTTGCGTCACTTGATGCGCGGTGTCAAGGACCAGCTTTTTGCCGGCCTCGTGCGAAGTCCTCCGAAGACGGTCGCGGAGTTCTTGTCCGAGGCCGTGACAATGGAAAAAATGCTGCAGCAGCGATCCAACCAATACGACAGGCAAGTCAGTGGCATGTCTACTGCCGACATTTTCACCGCCACTAGAACCAACAACGACTGTCTACGTGAACTCATCCGTGATATAGTACGTGAAGAGTTACAAAAGGCTGGTGTAACACCTCATCCTACAGTCAACTCTATTGCAACTGTGATCAAGGATGAGCTGCACGAGGCCCTCCGGGACACCTTGCCTCATGATACAGCTGTGCCAGCTCCTGCTGAATACCGCCGTGAGACAACCTACGCGGAAGCCTTGAAACGCCCTGCTGCAACGCCGCCATTATTCGTCCATCCTGTTCCTGCTGTTTCAATACAGTCAGCGCAGCACATACCGTACTACGAAGGCACGTACACGCCACCAGCGTTGGCCTTTGTCCCTGGTGCTTCTGTCGCCCATCATTCAGTGCAACCAGTTCAGTACATCGACGATCGGCGCACGTCTCCTCGAAAGTCTGATGTTTGGCGCACACCTGATCGCCGGCCTCTGTGCTTTCACTGCGGAGAAGCTGATCACTTGTACCGCCAGTGCCCATATCGCCGTCTTGGGCTTCGCGGCTTCTCTGCGTACTCACCGCCACCCCGTTACGGCCAGAGACCGCGCGACATTGAAAACTACCTCTCCCAGCAGCATGCACCACCATCTGCCGGGCGCCAGTCGCGCTCGCCATCACCGAGGCAATTTTCATCAACGCCCCAGCGGTATTCTACCACACGGTCTCCCAGCCCCTGCCGAGAAAACTAGCCAAAGCGACCTCTGGGGGCGGGGTCGCTGAACGTCGAAGCGCTGAAGACCTCCTATTGACGCAGAACTGTACAGAAACCGGTCCGACATCACATACTGCTGCAAAGGATGGTCGACTTTCACTCGACATAGCAGTGACAATTGATGGCTGTGCAGTTAATGCGTTAGTGGACATCGGCGCAGACTATTCCATACTTAGCGGGAAACTGACAACGCAGCTGAAGAAAGTCATCACGCCGTGGCATAACTCGCAGATTCGGACAGCTGGTGGCCACGTCGTTACTCCACTGGGTGCCTGCACAACTAGAGTACAGATTCAAGGGTACACATTCGTAGCAAGCTGCCTTGTTCTACGCGAATGTTCCCGTGACGTCATTCTGGGAGTTGACTTTCTACAAGAAAATGGAGCTATCATTGATCTGCAAGAGCGCCGCGTCACGTTCTCAGCCCAGCGAGCAATCAACGTGCAAGATGGTGGAAGGCGTGTCGACGTACTCCGTATTTCTGAACAGAGTGTGACGCTTCCTCCACGAACAAGTGTTCTAGTCGACGTAACATGCTGTGGTTTGGGCGATGGCGATGTGGTGGCTGAGACAAATTTAGAACACCTCCTGCAGCAAGGCATTTGTGTAGCTAGAAGTGTAATACACCTTCGTGATGGTCGATCTGAATTGCTCGTAACCAACTTTAGCAACGAGCATCGACATCTTTTTCGTGGAACTTCGATAGCGTTTGCCCACGAAGTAGCAAACGTCACCAACTGTTTCACGTTGGAAATAGTGGATACCGCCAACACGTCAATGAGTAATATTGACATCAATCCTGATCTGTCCACCGTTAACTAGACTGCACTACGAGCGCTCTTGTTCAAGTTCAGGTCTTGCTTCGCAACTTGCTCAAAGATCCGCCAGACGTCCATCACTCAACACAGGATCATCACGTACGAGGACGCACGTCCGATACACCAGAACCCCTACCGCGTGTCGGCCAAAGAACGTGAAGCAATACGTACGCAAGTCACCGAGATGCTTGACGATGGCGTTATTGAACCATCTAACAGCCCGTGGTCATCTCCAGTCGTACTTGTCAAAAAGAAGGACGGGTCGCTACGCTTCTGCGTCGACTACCGAAAGCTTAACAACGTGACGAAAAAGGATGTGTATCCGCTGCCACGTATCGACGATTCGCTGGATAGACTTCGTCGTGCCCATTATTTCACTTCTCTCGATCTCAAAAGCGGGTATTGGCAAATCGAAGTAGATCAGCGAGACCGTGAGAAAACAGCCTTTGTGACTCCAGACGGCCTATACCAATTTCGAGTGCTCCCTTTTGGCTTAATTGTGTTCAGCACCGGCAACTTTCCAGCGAATGATGGACACTGTCCTCACAGGGCTCAAGTGGCAGACTTGTCTTGTCTACCTTGATGATGTGGTGGTCTTCTCTACCACGTTTGAGCAGCACCTTCACCGCCTGCGCAGCGTGCTGGAGGCTATCCGATCGGCGGACCTCACACTAAAGCCACAGAAGTGCCATTTCGGCTATAAAGAACTAAAATTTCTTGGACATGTAGTTAGCGCCGAAGGAATCCGTCCCGATCCGGACAAGCTTGCCGCTGTTGCCGAATTACCAGCTCCTGTTGATAAGAAAGCCGTCCGGCGCTTCCTTGGTTTGTGCGCCTACTATCGCCGGTTCATTCATGGCTTTCCACAGATAGCAGAACCTCTGACTCGTCTCACAAGGGACGACACGCCGTTTGTCTGGGAAAACGAGCAACAAGCAGCTTTTGATGAGCTGCGACAGCGCATGCAATCAGCGCCCGTTCTCGCTCATTTCGACGATGATGCTGACACGGAGGTCCATACCGACGCTAGTAACATTGGGCTTGGTGCAGTGCTCGTTCAGCGTCAAGAGGACATCGAAAGAGTGATAGCCTACGCCAGCTGCTCTCTATCCTGTGCCGAGGCGAATTATTCCACTACGGAGAAAGAGTGCCTCGCAGTCGTGTGGGCAATCACCAAGTTCCGCCCGTACCTTTATGGTCGTCCCTTCAAGATAGTGACGGACCATCACGCGCTCTGTTGGTTGGCAAGCCTGCGTGACCCTTCAGGTCGGCTAGCACGGTGGAGTTTGCGGCTGCAGGAATTCGATGTCACCATCGTCCATAAGTCCGGCCGTAAGCATGAAGACGCTGACACACTGTCACGCGCACCCCTTCATGTCGTCAGTCAGGAAGCAGAGGAAGACGAAGGCTTTCTGGGCACCGTTAGTGCATCAGACTTGAGCAAACGACAGCGAGATGATGCAGAGATTCGTCCAATCATTGATCATTTAGAGGGCCAGGGCGCAATCATACCACGTCATTTATCCCGCTCGTTGACGTCGTTCTGCCTACGAGACGGTGTGCTGTACAAGAAGAACGCTCGTTCGAACAATCGTGCTTACCTTCTGGTGGTTCCTCGAGACATGCGAGACGACGTCCTCTTCGCTTGCCATGACGAACCCACATCCGGTCATCTGGGCTACTCAAGGACACTTGCAAGAGTGAGCGAGAGGTACTATTGGCCAGGACTTTCAGCAAGCGTAAAGAAGTACGTAAAGAGCTGTCGGGAATGTCAGCGCCGAAAGCAACCATCTGTTAAGCCAGCTGGTTTGCTTCAGCCCATCGAAGCACCCTGCACGCGGTTCGACCAAGTCGGCATGGACATTCTCGGGCCATTTCCTAAGTCTGCGGACAGCAACAAATGGGTGATCGTCGCGACCGACTATTTGACACGCTACGCTGAAACCCAGGCGATCCCACGAGCCACGACTTCTGAGGTAGCACAATTTTTCATGCGCCACATCGTGTTACGACACGGTGCTCCTTCCAGTGTAATAACGGACAGAGGGACAGCATTCACAGCGCAGCTTACGGACGAAGTTTTCAAACTGAGCAACACCAGACACCGAAGGACAACTGCGTACCACCCGCAAACCAACGGGCTTACTGAACGACTGAATAAGACCCTCGCAGACATGATCTCAATGTACATCGACGTACAGCACAAAACATGGGACCGGATCTCGCCTTACGTGACCTTCGCGTATAATACCGCCGTGCAAGAGACCACGCAATTCACGCCATTTCGGCTTCTCTACGGCCGCGAAGTGCAGACCATGCTAGACTCAATGCTACCGTGTCAGGACGAAGACGAGTTGGCAACAGACGCCGAAGAATTCGCAGAGCGTGCCGAGGAAGCCCGGCAGCTCGCGCGACTGCACATCGGCCAGCAACAGCAGGCAGACGCACGGCGCTATAATACCTGCCACAGAGAAGTGTTTTACAGCCCCGGAGATCAAGTTTGGGTGTGGACACCCGTCCGCCGCCGTGGCCTTAGTGAAAAGTTGCTGAGCCGGTACTTTGGCCCATATAAAGTGTTACGCCGCGTCAGTGACGTGAACTACGAAGTGGTTCCGGACTCAACACCCCATGCACGGAGCAAGACACGGCTGAGGCCGGACGTCGTTCATGTGTTGCGCATGAAGCCATTTATTGCGCGTGTTTCGTAACTTTTCCTTTATCGTACAGCGTTCTTTGTGTTTTTTGTTTATTTTTGTGAACTTACTTTCTCGTTCAGTGACGTTTCCTATGTTGGCACGCTCTTCAATTTTTACTTTCACTTCATCCGAATTTCCATTTTTTTTTTTCACGTGCCTATGTAGTAGCATCGCGGTGCTGCTATGTACTTTACTTTCCTCATTTTGGTACTTGTTTTTTTTTTCTTTTCGGAAGGGGGGATAATGCTGCCAGCACGTAGTGGGTTGACAGCAAGAGCGGCTCTAAATCTGGAGGAAAAAAGAAGATCGCGTTCTTCTTTGCTCGAGAGCCAGCCACGACTGACGCATCGTCCTAGTGCTAGCTACCTGGTGGTTTAATAAATCCCCCAGTACTTGTGACTCATCGTGACAATAGCATGTTGCCCTCTAGTAAACTGCACTACGAAAAGTGATGAGTGCTTGGTGCTTGTTGACATCCTCTTCCTGTACATTAGTTATTCTGATGGTGTCCAAGCGCCACATTTTTGTGGGTCTCCAGGTTGGACTTGTGGGCACCAGTTATCGGAACAAGACAGGAACAGGGCAGTCACACTGATGTTATGCAGTGACGAATAATGGTCGACGTTAGCGCACACTCCTTGAATGACCCAGCCAAATATGGTCTCAACTGCACATAGAGTGTCGGTGAAAGGCTCGATGCGTCTGGACCCTCCAGTAGTGGTCTGAACTGAGTAAAACGCTTACACTGGAGTCTTGACGTTGGTCCTCTTGAAATTCGTGAGCAAAAGCCGTATTACGGTCATGCATCATAATGGTAATGTTTGGTACTAACTTGGGACCCCTTACAGTGCGTATTTCTGGCACCTCCAAATGTTGAAGATCAACATCGATTGGCACAATACATCCGCAGAGTGTCACGTTTGCCTCTCAGCACTGGTAACGTCTTGGATGGTTTGGCCTGCTGAAGACAAAGACATCCAGTGCTTCATTTCTAGTGGAAGGTATGCAAAGCTGCTGCGATAGGTCTTTATGATCAAACTTTTGTTGGCTGTTGGCTGCTGTGTCAAGCAGCAGTTACACTGGCACTTGGACAAGGTTTCCAAATGCCCACACTGTGGCTGCTTGGAGCAACACAGACGACGAGCGTGTGCTGCTTGCAGTAGCTGCTGTCACCTGCTGTTCTCGTTGCTTGGCCAATTCTTGTGGTTCAACTGGAGTCGATTTTGAACTGTTTGTTCCTCGCTGGTCCCACATATTGCGCAAAACAGAGATGTGGTATCCTGAGCATCGGTCTCACTTAAGCCAGGCTTTTGTTCGGCAACTGCGAGCAACGTGGCCCTGCTTTTCGCATCTGAAGTAGCAGCTCTTGATGAAAGAACATTGGCACTGTTTCTCTGCTGATAGCGCAACACGGGAATCACTTGTCTGGTGTCCGGAGGTGCCACAGAGGGGACATCTCGTCTGCCCAGGACTTTAATTCACACCTGGTGATGATGACCTTGTTGTCAATGCGATGGCGGATGGCAGATGAGGCGGTGTCATGGTATTCGCAGCATTATGGCTTGCTGATGGCCTCTCTGAGTCGGGTTTCTCGCATGACACTCGAATCTTCTCCATGCTTTTGACTTCCACTTGAAGGAACTTTAAAATTGCTTTCACTTGCTCGTCTCTTGATCGTACTGCAGAGTCCAGGGCATCTGCTTCGGTTATGGTGCACTTTCAATACTCAATTGCCAGCTCCTATGGCGATGAGTGCATCAGCATCCGGTGCAAGACAACCGGGACTGTGAAGACTGCATACCAAGGCTCTCCAAACAGCTATTATTAAACTGCATTTGCTCATACAGGTCCCGCAGTCTTGGTAATTATGACCATGTTTCGATTGGCTCAATGGTAAGGAGGCTGTAAATGTGGTTGCTGACGAGATAATTTCGGCCAAATCTTTTGGTGAGCACCTTGACGGCAATGTAGTACTAGTCTGCTTCTGTGAGGCGTATCTCTTCAATGGCCCACTTCATAGTGCCGCTAAGTAAGTGTTCAAGTATTTGAACTTCTCAATACCGGTTAAATCGGGGTGTGTGTAGATGGTCACCTCATAATGATGCCAGAACCCCTGCTACTCCTGGTTCTCGCCATTGAAGGCGGGCACTTGAAGTTTCAGCACAGCGACTCGCAAGCCTGATGCTCGTGGCCTACTGGGATTGACGGGGTTTTGGCCAGTGGTATCCGAGCGGGCTGCTTTCATGGAGTTTCTGGATCCATCACTCATACTCGCATGCCTAGGCTGGTTGGCTTTGAGGACAGTAGAGCCAACTAGTGCATGCGTGTTCACCGTGGATTGAAGCCTGATAATGGCTTTCACAATCTTCTCCTGGTCCAGAGTGTAGTATCGTGCGGCAGACCCACCGCATGGAGAACACAGGGCACGGCGCTGAAGCGCCGGCCGACCGGAAGTACGGAGCAGCCGGTAGCCAAGCAGGAACTCTTTTATTATATACAATGCCGCGCTTATGTACACAGGGTAGCGCCCTGTATCTTTGGGGTCGGCATTTTAATTTACCGACTGACCGCCAGGCTTTAACTACTTTGCTGTCAGCTGGCATGGTGGGGCGATGCCCCTTGCGAATTTCTCTATGGTGCGCCCGGCTGTTATAACTTTTCTGTACAATATCACAAAGATGCCGATAATGTCGTAGCGGACGTATTATCTTGGCTGCCAGTCCAGATTCACGGCTGCCAGTGCAGATTCTGCCAGCACAGGCGCCTGAAGAAGAGATAATTTTTTTTAGTTGCTGCATGCTTAAATAAGGACGAGTTACAGGCAGCCAATGCTAATGATGGTACCTTCCAGCAGCTTATTCAATACATTGCTGAGGGTTGGCCTTCAAAGAAGCATTTGACTTCAGTACTTCTACTTTGCTTTGCAGTGAAAGACGAACTGTCTTTTACTGCAAAGTAATATGACGGTCCCATTGTTCGTAAGGAACGTGTTACAATTCCAGAAACTTGCAGGGGGCAACTAATTCAGTTAGCCCACGAAAGTCATTCTGGCATAATCCGTACAAAGCAGCTGCTTCTTGACAGGTATTGGTGGCCGTGCCTTGACAAACAAGTGAAAAGTGTTGTTCGGAACTGTTACATCTGTCAGGCTGCCGACAAATTGGCGAAACTGTGTTGGGGACTGGCTGGTCTCGACGGAGCAGAAGAAGAAGACGGCCGACGGAGACGAACGTGACCGGCGGGGACGCCGACCAGCCTGAACACGCAGTTTGGCGCGAAGCGCCGAAGAGAAGAACAACAACCGCATTCCACGGTTACCCAACGCACACTCCTTTTATTTTCAGTCGCCTTGAAATCCTAGATGCCAGAGCGGCGCCCCCTGGCATCCTCACATGTCATTCCGAAACCGAAACCGAAAACCCAGAACACAACAATCATTCCCTCCTCGAAAAAAGTTCACCTATACACTGTTTATATTTATGCATGATCAATACCAACATATTGACGCAAGGTAGGCTGGCAACTATAGTAGCCAGCCTCTGAAGAGGACAACGAAGTAGTTGTGTGTGCGCGTGCTCGGGTGTTCACGTTTTCTGGCCCTTGGGTTACGAAATTAAACGCCCTATTTTGTACCTGCGTACCTGCGAAGCATATTTTGTACCTGCGAAGCATTCCAGATGTTACCATCACTTAAGCGAAAAGAAGTGGGGCTAACCTGGCCCAAGACTTTGTAAAGACCCCGATACTTGGGGCGCTTGCCTGGCACACGAACCTTCACTAGATCGCCAGTGCGAACTCAGGACTGCTTTGCACCTCGACGGGTGTCGACACACTTTTTCATTGCTTGTTGATGAGAAAAACCCTGGTGGGGATTTGATCAGGAGAAGACACTGCTATGTTACGAGACAAAGAGACTATGTCGAGAGCAACTCGCGGTTGCCTACCGTGGAGAAGTTGAGCAGGAGACACTCCAGTGGTGCCTTGTGGTGTGAACCTGTAGGAAGCTAAACATTCAGTCAAGACTTGCTTGAGGGGACGGTGCTCTAATTGGGCGATCTGAATATGTTCCTTCAGAACGCGATTAAAGCGCTCGATTTGCCCATTTGATTGGGGATAGAAAACTGATGACCTCAAGTGCTGAATTCCTCGTTGTGAAAGAAAAGCCTTGAAATGTTGGGACTGAAACTGTGGACCATTGTCCGTAACTATGGCATCAGCAAAACCTTCCCGGCTGAAGATAGAAGACAGAAACTCAATGATAACCTCGGAAGTAACTGTATGTGTGAAACAAAGCTCTGGCCATTTGGAATAGTAGTCAATGAGAGAAACAATGAACCGGGCATTTTGCGGAACATTATGCAAAGGACCGATGATGTCCATGCTGAGTTTCTGCCAAGGCCGATCAGGCCACTGGACTGGCTGCAACGAAGAAAATGCAGGTTTGGCAGACTTGTCAGCTGCCTGACATATATGGCAGTTGTAAACGGCATGCTCGACCTGCTTGTCTAAGGCTGGCCACCAGTACCTGTCTCGGAGATTCCGTTTGGTGCGGACAATGCCTGGATGGGCCTCATGGGCAAGCTGTATTAGCTTGTTACGGAAAGAAGCAGGGGGAACCACGCGTTCATCGCGGAAAAGCAAGTCCTCGACACAAGACAGTTCCTGTCGGACTGCGAAGTAAGGCAAGAATTCAGAAGCAAGAGCACATTTGGAAGGCCATCCTTCACGTAATTATTTGAGAACTTGAGACAAAGTGGAATCTGCAGCTGTAGCTACCTGAAGCTCAGCTTTAGTAATGCAGGAAGTAACTAATGAAACAACTTCCTCATCCCGCTCTTCAATAACCGGTATCTGAAGAGGAAGGTGCGACAGTGCATCAGCAACCACGTTATTAGAACCTTTACAATATTGAACACTGAAATTATAATGCATGAGTTTGGCACACCAATGTGAAATGCAAATGGGGCGGCGGCCTTCGGATCCTGCAGAAAGAAGAGCAACTAGTGCTTGGTGATCTGTACGTAATGTGAAGTGCCGGCCCCACAAGTAAACATGCCATTTCTCACAGGCAAAAAGACACGCGAGAGCTTCACGCTCTCCTACTGAATATCTGCGTTCAGCAGGGGTCAATGTACGAGATGCAAAAGTGATAGTGATCAGCTGATCACCTCTGAGTTGTTGAAACACTGCTCCCAGTCCAACATCGGACGCATCCGTTGTGATGACGATCGGAAGCTTCTCATTGAAAATACTAGCAGCTGGCTTTGAGGCCAGTATTGACTTAACTCGAATGAAGCTCTGCTCAGCTTCAGCTGACCAGTTAAAAGGCTGTGCTTGATGAAGTAGAGTACGCAGTGGTTCAATAACATCAGCATAGTGAGGAACAAACTTGGCATAATAACCAACAAGACCTAAAAAAGATTGCAAGGTTTTGGCATCAGTAGGCCGTGGGGCATTGACAATGGCCTGAACTTTAGATTCAACAGGTGTCAAGCCGCGGGAACTGACATTATGTCCTAGAAATTGTAACTCATTAACAGAAAAAATGCACTTGTTATTAAGTTTCATACCACATTCACTGATGCGGTTGAGAACAGTATGCAAGTTAGCATCGTGCTCTTCGCGAGTACTCCCCACACCAAAATGTCATCCAAGTAACAAAGGGCGCCATTACAACCCTTAAGAATAATTGACATCATTTTCTGAAACACTGCAGGGGCAGATGCAAGCCCGAAACACACGCGGCGAAACCGAAACAAGCCTTCGTGCGATACAAATGTGGTTAAGTCTCTACTGCACTCAGAAAGTTCAACTTGGTGATAAGCGGACGCGAGGTCCAGCTTGGAGCAACGTACCGCTCCGGAGAGCTGACGAAGCAGTTCTTCTATGTGAGGAAGTGAAAACCCGTCTACGATGATCGCCTTGTTCGGTTCTCGTAAGTCGACGCATAGTCGAAGGGATCCATCTTTTTTCTTGACGACGACCAGTGGAGAAACCCAGTCGGAAGCAGAGACAGGCTAGATGATTCCGCTGGCTTGAAGGCGAGAAAGTTCCGCAGAGACTTGCTCACGGAGAAGAAGAGGAATGTGGCGCAGTTTGGCACGCACAGGGCACACACCTGGTCGGTGCATCACTTTATGCACAAAACGGCGCACACAACCCAGTTCACGGGTGAACAGGTGGTGGAATTCAGAAGGCGCGTTGGCCGGAAGATCATCTTGGACGTCGACTTGAGCACACGTCATAGACGCATTGACGATGTTGATGGACAAAGACCTGATGGCATCACATCTCAAAAGCGAGCTGCCATTGGCAGTTACATGAAAAGTAATGGAAGCAGTGCGACTGCGATAGGAGACCTGAGCTGTAAAATGACCTGAATTATCAATCGTTTCCTTGGAATATGTTTGTAGAACGACATGTGACGGCAAAAGCTGAATGTTGGAAAAATGACTATGAAAGTCAGCGGCACTGATTAAAGAGACTGAGGCGCCAGTGTCCACAAGAAATGACAAGGGCACATGGCCCACTGAAGCTACGATGCTTGGCTCGGATGTAGTGTGGAGGCCATCCACATTTAAAACAGTGACCGTATTGGTCCGTGCAGTGCTCGAACGAGCGGACGAAGAAACTGGTTCAAGAAGATTTGCTGGATGGCAATTGCATACGAACTGAAAATGTCCGATTTTTCCGCACGCAAGACAAGTGCGGTTTCTCGCGGGACACTGCGCAAAATTGGCTAAATGCCGAGCCGATCCGCAACGAAAGCAATGCGCGGTTGCGCTTGGAGAAGAAAATTGCGAACGCGAGTTAGGAGCTCGGTGCTGTTCCTGAAAACCAGAATTTGGCGGAATGGGGTCACCATATTGCCGGCTTCCTCGCCTCCGCGACGCAGAGAGGCCGCCATTTTGGCCGCCACGGAAGGACTGTGCAGGCGGGCGTCCATGTTGGCCGCCGCGCCGAGACGAAGATGAAGGATCGCCATGTTGACGCGTCCCGTGAAACAAAGAGTCGCCGTCTTGGCCCCCCGCAGCAGAAAGTTGCTGCACTGAATGCGGAGCGAATTGCTCCAACTGGGAGCGAATAAGCTCGTCCTCTCGCGCAATCGAGAGGGCTTCGGATAATGAAATCAAGGAGCCCTTTTGAAGCATGCGGCAGCGGACGTTTTGCGAGGCTACCCTGCTGAAAAGCTGATGGCGGATCATATCGTCCTCAAGCGCGCCGAAGCCGCACGATGCGGCGAGCGTTCGAAGAGAAGTAATGAACTCGGTGACTGGCTTACCAGGCAATTGTCGCCTTTCTTGGAATTTTACGCGTGCGAGATAATCGCACGAGGCATCTTTAAAATGCTCATCGAAAAGAGCAACAGCATTCTTGAAGGCATCGCCCAACGCTGGCGTCGGCAACGCGATGGTGGCGTCCAAAGTATAGAAGAGCTTTAAACCGGCAGGGCCCAACGCGTTGAGCAGCAGGGTCTTGCAACGCTCGGGCTTGCTGGCGTCCTCCCCGGCTGCATCTGCGTAGGCCTGAAACACCAATTTCCAGTCCGCCCACGGAAGTGGCGGGTCTCCGGGCGAATGAAGAAATAGGGGAGGTGGAATAGGAGACGCCATTTCAAGCAAGAAGAATGGAGAGGTGCTGACAAGACGAAAATGCCGCCAGTACACTGTTTGAAGACGAAGGCAGAGGCGGCGTAGCTGAATAAAGAAGAAATGAAGCGACGCAGCACGCAGCAGCCACCTTGCTGGGAACAAAGAGCGTCTAGGGTTATCAGGGTAGGTGCGTTACAAGCAAGAAAAAGACGAACACGGAGAACGAAATGGGTTCTTATCCCATCCTCATCGCCATTGCTGTGTTGGGGGCTGGCTGGTCCCAACGGAGCAGAAGAAGAAGACGGCCGACGGAGATGAACGTGACCGGCGGGGACGCCGACCAGCCCGAACACGCGGGTTGGCGCGAAGCGCCGAAGAGAAAAACAACAACCGCACTCCACGGTTACCCAACGCACACTCCTTTTATATACAGTCGCCTTGAAATCCTAGATGCCAGAGCGGCGCCCCCTGGCATCCTCACATGTCATTCCGAAACCGAAACCGAAAACCCAGAACACAACAAAAACCTATCTTTGCACTTCTACAACCAGTTTCTTTTTCTCAGAAACCATGGGAAAAATTAGGCATGAACATTATTGGTCCTCTTTCAAGTGTTCCCTCAGATTGTCGCTTTGCAGTCACTTTGATTGGCTATCACTCCAAATGGCCTGAGGTTTGTTTCGTTCGAGACGTTACGTTTAATGCACTCATCACCTTTTTGACTTCAGTCTTCTGCCGTAAAGGTTTTCCAGCGTGCTTAGTAACAGACAACGGTCTCCAGTTTAAATCTCGTCAGTTTGAAATTTTTCTTTCCAAACGAGGTATTCAACACCTCTGTTCTTCCAGCTACTATTCTCAAGCCAATGGGAAGGTTGAGCAGTTCAACGGGGTCCTGAAAGAGTACATTCAACTAGCCCAACTAGAACAACATTCTCTAAAGAAGGCAATTACGGAGTACTTGGGTACTTACCGTTTTTCTGCTCAGGCAACTACGGGATCGTCTCCCGCAAAGTTGCTTCATAAGCGTCAACCTCGCACAGCAGTTCACATAACTGCTCTGCCTTTTCCTTCTACCTTTCAGTAATTTTCGGACAATACTATAAGGACGAGAGTTTTTCATAGGCAGAAGTACATGAAGAATTATGGGGATCAGAAGCAAGGAGCTAAACCTCCAGTCATTCAGGTTGGCCAAAGAGTCAAAGTATGCGTTCTTGGGAAAAAACACAAGTATAGGGGTCCGTTTACCGTTATTTCGGCAGTGGGATCCTAGGCATTTAAGCTCAGTGATGGATCGGTTTGGAATGCTTCTAAACTTGTAATCGTTCATTCCAAATGGGAACCACCTTCACGCTTGCACTCTTCAATACCTTGAAGAACCAGTCGAAATACTCTGCCTCGGTCGCACGGTTGGTTTCTATTCCTATTCTTGCAGCATCACCATCTTTTCCTGGGTAAAATGGTATTCTGGCACTGGTTTTAAATCCGTCTGTGGTGCCCAGCCACCATGAAGTTTTACCGTGCACCCAGCACGCTTCAGAGTCCTCGGACTCTTCTCAGGCTCCATATCAATACTTGACTGACGAGCCCAGTCCCCATGCCAGTGTTTTTCCTAACAGTAATGGACATGCTTCCGAACCTTCAGGTTCCCATGTTTCGCGTCGGGGTTCTTCATCCCCAGCTACAGCTGAGGGACGTTTAAGCGAGTCATCAGACTCCTCAATGCTCTCAGCTGTGCCTAAGCAGCACGTAAGCAAGCCTGTAGGCTTATCCTCACATACCGAACCTGCTTCTCGGCAAGGGAGCACTTCAGAGCGCAATGAGCATCGGCGTTCTAAGTGTTCGCGTAAGAGACCGTCCAGGTGTAAGGACTTCGTGTCCCTAATTTTTCTTTCTTACTCGTATGTTGGGATCTATATTATACGTGTGCATTGTTGTGTGTATGTATGTTGTACATCTAGTTATTGTACAAGGTTATAAGGGATAGACTGGTATGCTGTGATTTTTTGTTGTATGTTGTCTGTATAAGTGCTTTCAGCCATGGTGTGCTATGTACATAGCTATTTTTTTTTCTCCTTCTAATGCCGCTTCCCTCGTTTTCAATTGGTGTCCTTACAACAGAAAGAGGGGGGATGTTAGGTTGTAAACACAGTTCTATGTGTCATAACATTCTTCTAAAATTGTATAAGGTTAGTTACTTGTGTGCCATTAATCATTGAATAAGGATCTCAGAGCCACATGTCCTTTTCATTCTAGAAGGGGGGGGGGGGGAATGATGTGGTGTGTTTCAGTTTCAGTTTCATAGTTGCCAGTTTCGGTTTTATGTAAAGTATTTTCTCCCTCAGGGGGTGCTACTCTGTGTATATATGCGCGGCATTGTATATAATAAAAGAGTTCCTGCTTGGCTAACGGCTGCTCCATACTTCTGGTCGGCCGGCGGTTCGGCGCCGCGCCCTGTGTTCTCCGTGCGGTGCGTCCGCCGCACGACGCTACATAGAGTCTCCTAATCTTCTTCATCAAACTCTTTACTGTTGAGGGCATTGGCGATCCCAAAGTCTGTCAATGATTTCCTGCAAGTCAGCAAAAGACTGTAATGCGTCTTGCAGGAGGATCTCCTTGGCTTCAGACAGAAGTTGGGTTGTGGCACCACAAAGGGCGCCTCAATGTCTGGGAATCCTGGGATCACCCTGGTTTCCAGCACCAATAATATTGAGACAAAGAAGAGCTCGACGCCTGCCTTGCCGTGGTTGAATGCTTTTTCTTTTTATTCTGTTCTCATGAGCAGCCCCACCAACATTTTCCCGCAGTAGATTCAACAGGGGTCAAAATGCTTCATAACAGTGACTTCAAGCACTTTTCTTTTGCAAGATAAAATGAAAACTGGATTTTCACTGGAGATAGTTTCATCTTGTTGCAGGGAGTGACTGTGTCTCCCTGGAGCAATGTGGTAGCTTCCTGTGATGCATCTGGCAAGGTAGCCGCCGTCTGTCTGCCATACCTGTCTTCCAACTTGGATTTCGTTAAGAACCACACCAAGATGCGCCTGGTATGTTCACTTCGTTTGTTCCTGTCTCACAGCAGTGCGAGTTAGGGTTGTGGATTTGGCATGCTTCAGTGTTCATGCAACACCAAGTACCGTAAGTGCTAGCGTGGCACTTAAAGTTGTAAAATACAAAGTTTTTGTTCCACTTACCTATATTTTCAGGTGTTAATACAAGCCAGTCATTTATGAAGGGAGTACAATTAAACAAAAGTTCTATGCAGTATTCAATAAGGCACTGACATTACCTCATTGTGTGCAACACTATCATATTCACGCATTAGCAGGTCAAGTTTTAATGTAGGTCGATTCCTCTAAATCGGGCAAAAATAAGAAAGAAAACATGAGCAGGTTTCACAACAGAAACTTAAGTTGTCGCTGCATGACTGCACATGCTGACTCATCATCATCAAGGCAACCCTCTTCTTGTATTTCAATACCTCGGTCCTGCTGGTCTTGAAGTGCATTCTCGGCATACTTATTTCTCGAGAACCGAAACCACATTTTTGTGTGACAACTCTGTGTGTCATTAGCAGAAACTGATCACGTACTTCACTCGTGTGTGTTGCTAGTTACATATTGTAACTTGCATTACCTCTTTATTCAAGAATGGCATAAAACACAGTCAACATTCAGGGTACAGTGACTGCCACACAAAATTGTGAACATAGGCTTTCGTTACTGCCATCACTGCTTGCAAAATAAATTTCAGATTTGGTTGCAAAATTTGGGGAGGCAGGATTGTTATACAAGTAAAAGTAATAATTCATGATCAGTTTTTCTCTGTTCCTGTGTCTTTGTTTGGCTGTAGCCATTGTTTCAGGCCACGCTGGTACCACTAGGAAAGGAGCAAGTGAAGGGCTCAGCACAGCAGGGAGACCACTTACTGGCCAGTGAGCAGTATGGCATCTCCTTTGAGGACAACCTCCTGGTAAGACACTGTCAGAGCATTTCAGTTTGACACTCTGGTCTGCTCTGGTCCAAGTAGGGCGCAATGCATTGCACCAGGATTTCGACACACCGCCCATCAATCGCTGAAGGCGAGAGCATTGAGCATTCCTTTGCCGGAGCCAGGCAATGTGCTGCCCCTCTTAGGCTTTTTGATGTGAAGTAAAATTTATTATTTATTTCTTTATTTATTCATGGTACAGGGCAAAAGTACATGCCTGATCAAGATACCAGCACCATAGATATAGACTAAGAGAACAACTACAAAAGTAGTTGTAGCATACAAAATCAGCGACACGCAGCTACTTTCTTAACACACATGCAGCATTTTCTGAATGCAAGATAACGAGGCACAATTTATCAATATATTATATGATGTAAGCAGGTGAACGATGCAAGAACGTCACATTGCGAAGAGAAAATAGCTAGAAATGCGAAAAACAACCTGAGAAGAGAGTGTCAGATCGCTTTATAAATACAAAGAAAGATTAATTTTCTTAAGTGAGAGTCATTAATGATGCCTAATTGTTTAGCAACCTGCCAACTCTTACAAATTTTGCATGTAATGTATGACTTTCGACTATGTTTATGCTTTTACGAATCTTCCCTGAATTTTAACTGATGATGTCTTATTTCTAATAAAATAAAGTTAGAAATCTATTCAAACAGGGTTGCCTTCATGATTAGCTGCGGGGATTCGCCACAGTTAGTCACAGAGCCCATGAAAATGACATTATGGTATGTTGCACCGCTATGCGAGAATAGTATGTACTGTTGTCATCAGCAGCAGCAGCTTGATTACAGCCGAGTGGCTAGACTTAGGAATGGAGGAAAGATATTTTTTTCTTCAATGATTTAGGCTACTTCTGTCATTTTTTCGGCGAATGGCTACGAATTTCATGTTCATACTGCCTCAACGTATCCGCAGTCATGTGGCAATGGGCACTCTGCTCAGGTCGGTGGTTAGGACTTCACTGTTTGTGTTGATTTTCGGCTGACTGGCTGCTGCATCCAACACAGTAGAACTGCTTTGTCTGATGATACATTTGACTGGTCATTCCAGAGTGCTCTATAGGCTTGCAAAAGATTATGTAAAATGAAGTAAGCACGTGGTTGGTGCACACACACTGTGGCTATCGCTTGCCAGAGCAGATGAACTCAGGCTCTCTTGGTATGGCAACCACACAGAACTCTGAAAGAGCATGTGCATCTTACCCATTCAAAGTGATTTTCTGCAAGCACAGCACGCAAAAATGCGGCAAATGCGATTAGAGATAGCAAAAATAAACTGATTTGAAGACACGTGCAGATTAAAAGCGGAACTATCATTTGATGCAATCACCACAGACCAAATTGCGTTGGCAGAGATGCGATCATCGAGAGACTAAACGAGCTCCAAAAGTGCGCAGTTCATGGAGCCTTAGATGAAAGGCAATAAAGTCGTAAAAAAGGCACAAAGCATTTCAGTGTTTCTGTCAATTTTTGCTTATCACTTGTCATGCTCGTTCGTGTTCGTTAGGCCTCGCTCCCCGAATCTCCTGCCACTCACGTCCAACCACAACACCGTCTGTGCACACACCATCCGCACACAGGCCGGATGTCCACTGCTGCCACCACGCCCAGGGGGTGCCACATACCCCCATCACTACGAATAGATGTCCTCATAGCCCGTCCCCCCCTTGAAGCGTGAAGCTCCCCGCTGACCATGGAGAATGGTATTTGACGAGCTGGTCGGCATGGGCCTCACCACAAGCTCTCCCAGTCTGTGGGTGGACGAGCTTGAAAGTGTTTGACCAATACATCTGCAGATGCGGAATGGACCATTTCGCCTTGGTGCCAGCTTCGATGAGATGCCACTTGCAGCGTCACTGACTATGTGGGTTTCTCGCAGGACAAGGTCACCTTCCTCCAATGTCGTGGCTCGGCATCCCTGGTCATAGTGCTTCTTCTGGGCACGCCAAGCATGTTGCTGATGCTGCCGTGCAGCATTCATGACCTCTGCCAAATGGGACTGAAGTTCTGCTGCGAATGCGTGAGAAGATGATACCGCAGGCTGAGCGCCTTGCTTGTCTTCGGTGGGTTGCCAGAGTGTTCGGAGTTCACGGCCATAGCAGAGGAGGGCTGGGGTGTATCCAGTAGCAGCACTTACAGCGGTTCGCATTGCAAAAGCAATCTTGGGAATGTGTTGGTCCCAGTTTTTGTGCTCATTGCAGTATGCACGAATGCACTGCTTTACTGTGCCATTGTGCCACTTGACCATCGGTCCGGCTGGTCTGTAAGGCACCGTGTGGCACTCCGAGATGCTCCATCGCCTAAGCAGGTTCTTCCATAATTTACTAACAAAGAGCTTCCCGTTATCGCTAGAAATAGCAGTAGGTACCCCGTGTCTGCAGATGAGCTCTTCCACACAGCTGGCTATCTGCTGTGTTGTTGCTGCACGAAGAGGGAAGAGCTCAATGAATTTGGTAAATTTGTCAACAATGACCAGCAAGGGCATGTGCCCCCGAGGGCTGATAGGCAACGGCCCTATTAAGTCAATACTAAGTTCTTCCATTGGTGCTGCAGGCCATTGGCTTGCCATAAATCCTTGAGGTTTGCAACGCTGTGCTTTGGTCCTTTGACAGACTGAGCAACTGCGGACATACTTCAATGTGTCATTGCTCATGCCCAACCACACAAACTTGTCTCTGATGCGCCGCAGTGTCTTGTAGAATCCTGCATGGGCACTTGTCGGGTCGTCATGGGCCATCTGCAGGAGCAAGGGGCGAAGGTGAGTAGGCAACCAGGCTACTGTACGGTCGCCGCGACATTGCACCAAAAGTCCTGATAGCTCTAGATGAGACGTGGATGCCAGGTCGTCCTGACGACGGGTTTCGGCAGTGCCTTTGTGCAAGCACTCTCCCTGGATAGTTCTCGTTATGTCACGCAAAAGAGCATCACGTTGTTGTTCCTGTGCTAGTTTTTTCGCACAGTTTATAACACTGAGGTCCTCAATGGTGGTTGGCTGGCAGGTTTCAAACGTGACAGAGCCTTCGTCAGTGTCCAAGTTAAGTGGCAAAAGTCTCTCAGGCAGGCTTTCAGCTGCTGTCTTGAAGTTTGGCTGAACAGGTGCCCAGCTTAGGGCATCAGCACGAATGTTGGCCTTACCACGACGGTGCTTAATTTTGCACTGAAACCCTTGAAGGCGTAGCACCCAGCGCCGCACACGAGGAGATGCCTGCTCAGTGGTGAACATCCAAGCCAATGACGCATGATCACAGTGCACTTCGAATTCTGTGAATTCCAAATAAGATCGGAATTTTTCTACAGCCCATACGAGGGCCAAACACTCCCACTCTTGGACTGTGTAATTATGCTCCACATCCGACAAGCCTCTGCTGATGAATGAAATTGGCTTCAAAATGTTATCCCGACGTTGCAGCAGCACTGCGGCGATGCCAACACTGCTGGCATCTGTTTGAACTACAAATGGTGCATTGAGGTCTGGCAAGCTCAGAACTGCATCTATTGCCAGCCTTGCTCGAAGAGTCGCAAATGACTGTTCTTCAATGCTCGTTCAGTGCCATTTCTGTTGCGTGTTGAGCAAGTTGGTTAAGGGCTTAGCAGTGAAGGAAAATTGTGGAATAAAGTTCCTGTAATATCCAGCTAAGCCCAGAAATGCCTGCAGTTGCTTCATGTTGGATGGCCGTGGGTACTCTGCTACTGCACGCACCTTCTCTGGGTCTGGTCGGCACTCTCCTGAAGATACAACATGACCAAGGAAGGTGAGGGATTGAGTGCATTGTTGTACTTTGGTTGGATTAATTGTAAGCCCTGCATTCTTGATGCATTCGAGGACTTCACGGACGTGTACCAGGTGTTGTTCTATTGTAGGAGAGTACACCAAAACATCATCAAGGAACGCCATGGCAAATTTGTGGTTTATGCCCTCAAGAACCCTGTCCATTAAAGCTTGGAATATGGCTGGGCCTCCAGCCACAACAAACGGCATCCTTGTGAATTCGAAGGTGCCCCTATGACATATGTATGCAGTCTTCTCAACATCTTGTTCCCACAGTGGAATTTGGAAGAACCCTTGGGAGAGGTCAAAGCTTGTAAACTATTGTGCATTACCTAGCTGAGCCAGGAGCCAATCAGTGCGAGGCATTGGGTACACTGGTACCCTTGTGCAGGAGTTCAAGCGTCTGTAGTCGACAGGCACCCGGTAGCCTCCGGATTTCTTTCCCACCAGGACTGGTGCACTTGTCCAGCTGCTTATGCTCTGCCTGATTAGGCCTGCTTCTAGCATCTCGTCCAAGCAAGCATCCATGATGCATTGTTTTTTTGTATTGACTGGGCACAGTTTCGTGCGCACTGGTGTGCTGTCACCAGTGTCGATAGAGTGCTCAATGAGTGTTGTACAACCAGGCAACTTTGTGAAGAGTGCCTCATATTCTCCCAGCAGGCCCCTGAACTCATGCATCACTTCTGCTTGCTGTCCTGAGCCACTAATGGTGTTGCATGTCACAATGTCTGGCTGTTGCTCAAACAAGTTTCCAAGGCAATTGGCATTATCCACTGGATCTGGGGCAACCTTCCTGTCTGGTTTGGCAAATAGAACAACAAGCTGTGGCTCCATACCTATAATCCACCCGCCCAAAGCTATGTGCAAGGACATTCCAGTAGCTGTAAGGAAGTTCCTTCCGAGCACAACATCCTGGCACAGGTCAGGCAGACAAATAAATTTTTGAACCCGGGAGCCGCCATCCCACTCTATTTTGCATTTTGTAGCCTCGGAGCTCTGGGACCAACCTGATGCCAAGCGGAGTGTTCGAGTTTCGCGTTTCCTTTTTCCCCCCGAAGAGCATGCCTCACTGGTGGCTAGTGGACCAAGGAGACTCACGCTGGACCCAGTGTCGAGCAATGCACAAAACGTCGTACTGCCGATTCGAACATCCAAGAGCGGCTCCTTCCCTCCTCTGGCTGCAGATGCAACTTGCATAATAAAATTGCAGTAGAAGCCCGCCGGACCGGTGCCTACTGGTGCCCGTTTCCCGAGCACTAAGCCTGGAAATGCCCTGGACGGCCGCACTGGAAGCAAACGGCGTTGTCTTGGCGCGGTCTACTCGCACAGTTGCGTGCAATGTGGCCGACGCTGCCACATCGTCGGCAAACAACTTGGCTCGGGGCCCGCTGAGGTCGACGCCCTGCTGATGGTCGGTATGTTGGAGCGCCAACAGATTGGGCCTGAATTATGGGCCACTGGTCCCGGTGGTATGACGGTTGCACTGCTGCGGGGTGGAGGGGCCACGCGCACCAAGGTGTCCAACCGGCATTCGGCGCGGAGACGACTGCTGCGGAGTGCTGGGGCACTGCCATTGCGTCAGGCATGCAATGTGCCGAATATGCCAAGTCGCACGCGACCTGATTTGTTTTGGGTGGAGGAGGCCGATATTGTAGCCGGCGCCGCACTCGCTCCATCAGGCCATCGGCCGCATCCGCCAGGGCCTTCAAGCTTGAGAAGGTGGACCCCGCTACCAAGTCCTGCAGCTGGGGGTGCATTCGGCGCAGCACTCTGTCGACCTTGACGTCGTCGGCAACTTTTTCTCCGATTCGGTCATATAACTCGGAAATAACATAAATAAATTCTTTCAAGTTCTCCTCCGGGTGCTGAGTGCGTGCCTCCAACTCTTCCTTCAGGCGCTTCTTTTCGTCGGCCGACGCGAATTTCCTTCGGAAAGCGGTGACAAAGGCATCCCACGTAGCAAAGGGACCCGCGAAACGATGCCACAATTTCGCGCTGCCGTCAAGCGCCGCGGTAAAGACGCGGCGAACTCGGTCCTCCAGAGCTATGCCGTTAATCAGGCAAAAATTGTCCACTTTGTTGAGGAATTCCTCCGGGTGTTGCACATCCTGGAAGCCCACGAACCTAGGCAACGTGTTCGCAATGGGCGCTGTCCCCGTCGCCGACATTTGTGTAGCCGGTGGTCCAACAAAGGCTGGTCGGCGCTCGTTGCCTCCGGGAACCGTCCAACCGGCATTCGGCGCGGAGACGACTGCTGCGGAGTGCTGGGGCACTGCCATTGCGTCAGGCATGCAATGCGCCGAATATGCCAAGTCGCACGCGACCTGATTTGTTTTGGGTGGAGGAGGCCGATATTGTAGCCGGCGCCGCACTCGCTCCATCAGGCCATCGGCCGCATCCGCCAGGGCCTTCAAGCTTGAGAAGGTGGACCCCGCTACCAAGTCCTGCAGCTGGGGGTGCATTCGGCGCAGCACTCTGTCGACCTTGACGTCGTCGGCAACTTCCTCTCCGATTCGGTCATATAACTCGGAAATAACATAAATAAATTCTTTCAAGTTCTCCTCCGGGTGCTGAGTGCGTGCCTCCAACTCTTCCTTCAGGCGCTTCTTTTCGTCGGCCGACGCAAATTTCCTTCGGAAAGCGGTGACAAAGGCATCCCACGTAGCAAAGGGACCCGCGAAACGATGCCACAATTTCGCGCTGCCGTCAAGCGCCGTGGTAAAAACGCGGCGAACTCGGTCCTCCAGAGCTATGCCGTTAATCAGGCAAAAATTGTCCACTTTGTTGAGGAATTCCTCCGGGTGTTGCACATCCTGGAAGCCCACGAACCTAGGCAACGTGTTCGCAATGCGCGCTGTCCCCGTCGCCGACATTTGTGTAGCCGGTGGTCCAACAAAGGCCGGTCGGCGCTCGTTGCCTCCGGGAACCACGGGAGCAGCCATTAACGCCTGCCGCAGCTCAGATGCTATGCGCTCGCGTTCGATAGCCGATCCATTTGTCTGATGCAGCATAAACTGTACAAATTCGTCGGGAATTTCAGTCGGTCCAATCCCGGACGAGCCCCCACTTGTCATGCTCGTTCGTGTTCGTTAGGCCTCACTCCCCGAACCCCCGCCACTCACGTCCAACTACAACACCGTCCGCGCACACACCACCCGCACACAGGCCAGATGTCCACTGCTGCCACCACGCCCAGGGGGCGCAACATACCCCCATCACTACCTATGGATGTCCTCACAGACTACGGCGGAGCGAACTTGCGCACTTTTGTACTTTTGTTTTCAGGTGGCCTAGATCAAAGCTTTGATGCACGCATTCGGGGCAGCCAGTGTCCCTTATTAGTTCATTCACATGTGTTCCTGAGAGACATATGGGAGTTCTTCTGACAAAAATACATGTTTTGTGCTTATATTCTAGTTTTAAAAAAATGTTGCTCATTTTTTTGATGATGCGAAATTTCTGACTATCCAAATATTTTTGCTTCCCTTGAGATTCGTATCACTGAGTTTCTACTGTAGTTGAGAAACCTGACTTGTGTTGTTTATAAGCAGTTCTAAGACCGCAGTGCCGATGCTCACAGTTCAAGAGCTGTTTGGGAGCACTGCTCCTCTCCCCTTCCTTTTTTTGGAAAGTGTTTTTTTTTTCTGTGTACCCTCCTTGTTTCATAAACTTACCAGGTTCAGATTCTTTGAACGTAGCAGATATGCAAACATGGCGGAATTCCCCTGCTTAGTGCCATCAAAAAGAGGGCAGAAGTTTGTTTTTTGTACCACGTGTGCCATCCCAGCTGTGGCGGCTGCATTTCCGATGGAGGCGGAAATGTTGTAGGCCCGTGTACTCAAATTTGGGTGCACGTTAAAGAACCCCAGGTGGTCGAAATTTCCGGAGCCCTCAACTACGGCGTCTCTCATAATCATATGGTGGTTTTGGGACGTTAAACCCCACATATCAATCAACCAACCACGTGTGCCTGTGACATGAAAATTTAGCGTTGTGCAAGTCCGACATCAAGGTCCACATCATGGATATGTGTGACATATGGACAACCAGCTAAGCTTTGAAAGTTTTTTTGCACGGTCACAGCAATTGAATTCTTAATCTGATTACATACTCGCTGTAAAAAAATGGTCAAGCTTGTCGTTCAGGGTAAAGGACAAATCTCTTTAAAACATCCCCTTCCCACTTGGAAAATTTTACAAATTGGTGTGTCGCCAGGTTGGCAGGTATGCAAATGGGTAACTCGCCGTTCTGGTAACTCAGTGCTGTAATTTGTTTTTGTTTGTACCTTTAATGAAGTTCTTATTTCATATGGATATGTACAAGTGTGTGTAGAAAAGAGAATATTGCAGTTTGCTCTGTATTGGAAAAGTGAGGGCCTTTGGTGTTATCCAGGTTTCAATGTAGTAGTTGTTTTTGATGGAGGCAGAACCTCTAGACTGGAAAAAAGAACACGCACAAAAACAAAATGAATACAAGTTTATGGCACGAGGAAACAAAAGAAAAGAAATAAGCGATTGAAACAAACAGTTAACTTAGAAATGCTGTAAAGCCCTACACTGCAACTGACGAAACAAGGTTTTGTAGGTCATTGAAAGAAAAGACGTGTCATTGGTAGTTAAAACATGTGAGCCCATGTTGGCGGCCGACTTGTAGATGGTGCGAGGTTTTGTTGGCGGTGAGGGTGCTCATGGAGCAGACGAGGAGGCCAGTTGGCTCAGAAGGATGTGCCCGAAGAAACAGTCCTCTCTACCCAGATACACTTCATGATAGCTGACAGCAGGGCCTTGGGCTGAAAACCGGCAACAGGAGTCTACCTCGCAACTGGGACGGCAGAGTCTTCTCCCCATTGAAGTTCAGCTGCCCAGATCACCCTAGAGATCACCCTTTTTGTTTTACGGCAGCATGGCAGCCTAGCTGTGAAGACATGTCCGTCCCTTCGAGAAACGAGTCAATGAAGCCTCTGAAGTCAATGAAGTCGATGAAGCGAAGAGATAGGGCACCCCACGGCCGGCACATGTGATTTCTTTTTCCCGGCTCACAGATCAGGTTTCTCATCCCTCAGCGAAGGAACAGACTCTCGTATGTACGTATACATATACAGTGCATGACATTGATGCTGACGCCCATGTCAACACCAATGCCGGCAGCGAAATCCAGCCGAGAGTGTCCATATAGTTGCAATCACAATAAAACAAATAGGGTTGCAACCAGAAATCTTCGTATTAACTCAAGTGGAATGTGTGCTTGTGACATATGCCAGCAAGGGAAGGTCATTCTCTGCACAGAAGTTTGTTTTATATTAACACTGGTCTCGCATATGAGAGGTAATATGCTAGATGATGGCTGATTCTGTGATCATGCTCACGCTCTATGACGCTAAAAATTCTAAATTCGTTTCTGACAACAAGTAGTATAACTTTTAATGGCACTGGTTAGCAGTTATTTATAGAAATTCTTGGTACAGGTAGTTTTGCACCTCATAAGAACGTGCGAAAAATATACCCTTGTACCACTTTTAAAAGCAGGGTGAGTAACTGTATGGCAAATCTAATATTTTTATTCTTACTTGAATTTTCGCATGCATACAAACTGCTATGGAACATTAATTTCTTCATTCTGGTAAAGAAATGAAATGAAACTTTTTGCGGTGGAACAAAACTAAAAATTAAATGAAAAGCATTTTGTTCTGACACCTTGTAACTAATGTCAATGCCTATCTATAGAAAAGAATACACGTCCTTTTGTGTGACTTTGTTTAGGCAACGATAGTCGACACAGAAACGTAAGGTTCCAGCCTTCTTCTTCACAAACACCACGGGGACGCCCAGGGACTCTTCGACTGTTGGGTTATGCCATCACGAAGCATTTCATCGATTTGTGTCTTTATGGCTTTGTGTTCTCGTGCTGAAACTCTGTAAGAGCTCTGATGAATTGGTTGGGCACTTTCTTCAGTTATCATGCGATGTTTCGTGACTGGGGTCTGTCGAATTCTCAACAAGGCCCCGCCGCGGTGGTCTAGTGGCTAAGGTACTCGGCTGCTGACCCGCAGGTCGCGGGTTCAAATCCCGGCTGCGGCGGCTGCATTTCCGATGGAGGTGGAAATGTCGAGGCCCGTGTGCTCAGATTTGGGTGCACGTTAAAGAACCCCAGGTGGTCAAAATTTCTGGAGCCCTCCACTACGGCGTCTCTCATAATCATATAGTGGTTTTGGGACGTTAAACCCCACAAATCAATCAATCAATCGAATTCTCAACAAGAATCACAATCAGTTCTTTAAATGCAGGAGCAGTGTTCTGAGCTGGTCTTGCTTGTGCTTCGAAAGGCCTCGGTTGGTACCGAGATGGTTTGAGCACATCGATTCATCGAAGCACGTTCAGGATTATCAGAGAGGGGGAACGAATCGCTGACATCAATGAATTCTTTCATATAGGCGGCCAATGTACCAATGTCGAGGTGCCTGTAATCATCGCTGAAGTGCTAGATGCCCTCGATGACACCTTCAAAGTCTGCGGGTGTTTCGTTCTGATGAAAATAATGCCACGGGAGCAAGGCGAAATGGTGACTTGGTCTTCCAGCGCATTCAATGCATGATTCTTTGGTGTCCTGGGGGTGGGCTGTGTGTTTTCTGAGGTTAATGCTATTCAATCATACCTTAAGTCAGTGACAACACCGTGTTGACATAGGAAGTCTATTCCAAGTACCACATTTCTGGAGCAATATTGTAGGAATATAAAGCTCACAAATGTTCTTCAGGTGTTGTCGTAACATCGGTGAAAGACCTTTAGTATTTCGTCGTACAGCAACCGCCTTTCCATCGGTTGCTGCCCTTAGTTTTTGTGATACAAATTGGATGATCTGCCCTAGTTTGAGTCAGTGTACTGCTGGTGGTGTGGGGACATGTAACGGCCAGGTAATGGTTACCAAGAAGATCCCTGGGGTGTCCTCTGTGCTCCGCCGAGATAGTTGGCAATGTCGCATGGGTTTTCAGCCCGCTGTGGACGCAGCGCATCGATGGCGAAACCACGTATTCCCATGTGTCGTTACGATGCCTAGCTTTACCTCAGGGGGCAGTGGTCAGGGGCAAGTCAGACGCCAGTCTTGCTAGGAGCGTAGTGCTGGTCGGCAGGTGGGCAGCATGATAGTAGTGGTTGTGGAACTGTGGTGGGGCAGTGTCGTAACATTGGTTCGGTGGAGCATTGCGATGGACTGCAGCGGTGAAGCTAATAGCTTTTGGTTCAGGCTGCGGTGCTTAGGGGATTCTAAGTGATTGCCTAACTTTCTCCCGGACAATGTCGGTGATCGAATTAACTTGAGGCTGTGGCAAAGGTATAGATCGTGTGAGTAGCGCTGCTTAGAAAGTCTCGCACAAGTCTTCGAGGCTGAAGGCATGCGCTACAGCGTAGTTGAATGATGTGCGGTGGTTCTACTGTGTTGACCATATCTCCAGCGCCTTTTCTATATTTGTAAGAGTGCCTTTTCAATATTTGTAAGAGCGCCTTTCCTATAGTTTAATGCGACAAATCTTTGAAACTCCCCTAATTGGATGGATTCTAAAGATTTTTTGTGGCAGTCAATTCATGAGGCAATGAGCTTCTTTACTGAATTCATTTGAATCCATGGGTACGTTGAAAAGTGTTGCATGGCTTCTTTAAGAGGCCATAAAGTGTTTTCAATCGATTGGCATTTACAAAACTTCAAGCTTTAAGTACTTTGACTTCTGCCGTTTTTCATGTGAATTGCACGTCAATATTAGTGAGTTGATTTAGTGGCTTGGCGGTCTGTGAAAATTGCTTGCCGAAACGTCTGTAACAGGTGCACGAGCTGAGAAATCGGTGTATGGCCATGTCATCACCAATAGGTTTTAGGAAGGCAGCAATGGCAGCTGTTTTTTGTGGGTCCGAGTGAACTCTTGACTTGCTGATATTGTGGCCCAAGAACAAAAGGTTCTCATACACGAAGCAGCACTTCTCTTGCATTAGGGTAAGTCCAGAGGTATTGAGTGCTTGAAGGGCAGCTTCAAAGTGCCAGGGGTGCTCGCCAAAGCTAGAGACAAACACGATCCAACTATAATTCTAGTTAAATCGATCAAAGACCAGAAGGCGCAACCTTGAACTCGAAGAAACTGTCTGTTGTTGTCTTCTCTTGGTCTGACTTCGACTTTTCATTAGCTGGTCTAGAGGTCTATCGACACAAAGTGCTTTGTATGGAAGAGTCGATCCAGGCCTTCATCTACCTGTGGAAAAGCATATTGTTTATGTGGCGATAATTGATGCAAAAACATTGGATTCCATCATTTTTCTACAACATCTAAGAGGAAGCCCCATAACCAGCTTAGCTAGAGTTTGTGGGGTCTTGTAATGGCGAGCGAGCGCCATGCTTTTGGAGTGAATGGACCCAGCAGATGTGGTCGGAAAAAAACAAGCCAAACACACATTTATTTATTTAACTGCTTTTAGAAACGACGATATCGTCAGCCAAATAATTATAACATCAATCGTGATCAACATGCTAAGACATCCTTACACTAAATTACACAGCACTTAACAACATGACAAACAAGGCGGTGTCGCTAACGCCTGACTCACCACAAGAGCCCCCGCAGACGGTTCGCAGTGCTGTGCTCAGGTGTCCCCCCGGAGAAAGACAGCCATTCACGCCAAACGCCACCAGAGAAAGAGCCTCGCTCAATTCTCTCGTACCCCACCAAGGCTTGCCGCCAGGGTTCACCACCAGGGCTACCAATCTAATTATGATGATGATAGTCGTGATCGACGCTCGCGAACACGCCACCTACCGCTCAATAGTTGTGACTCTAAAATACGGCTTCTGCGCGAGACACCTGGGCCATGCAGCACAAGCAACATTACAGCGAATGTTGGCACCCCCGCATCTCCTAAACTTTCAACTCAAACCATATCCCGACAAAAAAGCAGCATGAAAGAAAGTAGCTACACAAACCCCTACAAAATATCACAACACATGTTTTTACATAATGTCCGTGCACCACAACACCACCGCCGCTCGACACTGCTGCACTGTTTGGCCCAACGACTTCACCTCAGCACCGGTCCCGCAACAGCAACGTTGCCGTTGGCGCAACAAACCATCACTCGCGCCAACACGTCTTCTGGTTACGACCAGCACTCATGAGGGCGCCGGACTGCAGGCAGTTGCACAGGCCCCAGGCATGTCCATTGCCCGAAGTCTGAAGCGCACTCCTGGTCAGCGGTGCTGACAATGTGCAGAAGACAGCCAGCCCTGGGCTACATCACTCTCGCTGCGTAAATCAGTATACTCGAAAGAACAATGCAGTAGGCCGAAGGGAAGGGAGCTTCGGGCTCCTCGCCCACGTGGTATAATGGTCAGTACTGCTAGCTAATACATCGGCAACGGCCGAGACATCCAGTTAAAATAAAACAAAAGTTGCTTTTCCTAACTCGTGCATCGCAAGATTAAAAAATAAAAAAAAGTGAGGGAAGCAGAGTGCAACACCTGACTGCCACGATCCACTTAGTTGTGCCACGTGCAACAGACGGTTGCCCAGAGCCTTAGGCCTAATGAGTCGCTTGAAAACAACCAGCATCCACCCAGCACCCAGCCTAGGCACAGAAGAGGCAGCCGCAAGGGGACATCCGCTCTGTAAGGTGGCCTTACTCGCTCGCCGCACACAGCAGCTTACCAAGCGATCAGCAATCGACGCCCACGGTCCTGGACGGGGTCACGATGCCCCAGCGTCGAGCCGCAATACCAGAGAGCACCAACGCCCGGCTCCTTAAACCCAAAAGAGATAGAAGAAGCTATTTACAGAAAACTCAGACCACCTACAAACCTCCGATACTCATTCGCTTTAGGCTTGGCCTACAATTCACGTGCTCTAAGTTTTGCTCACCCTAGGATGCAGACCGCATGGCTCTCGTTTTAACTGAACAACCTTCTTGAACCAACATCAACAACGAAAAAAAACCACTTGTGAGCAGAAAAAAAAGAATAAAACTCCACATGCCGACAAGTTCAAACAAGTCACAACAGCCGATATCCTCGCTCTCAACAAAGCACACCGCCAACGCCCCTAGTCCCACTCTACCCCAGCTCTAACAAAAGCTTGTACCGGTCTGCGAATGCTCCAAGAGCTCCATGTTGGGCAGCCAGTGTGGGGTCTCGTAATGGCGAGTGAGCGCCACACTCTTGAAGTGAACGGACGCAGCAGATGCAGTCGGAACGAACCAAGCCAAACGCACATTTATTTATTTAACTGCCTTTATAAACAACGATATCGCCAGCCAAATTATTATAACATCAATCGTGATCAACACGCTAAGACATTCTTGCGTAAAATTACACAGCACTTAACAACATGACAAACAAGGCGGTGTCGCTAACACCAGACTTACCACAAGGGCCCCAGCAGACGACCTGCGGGGCTGTGCACCAGGGTCCCCCTGCGAGGGGCAACCGTTCGCGCCAAACGGTACCAGAGAAAGAGCCTCGCTCAATTCTCTCATGCCCCACCAAGGTTTGCCACCAGGGGTCCCCACCAGGGGTCATTGCCAGCGCTACAAATCTAATCATGGTGATGATTGTGGTAGGTAGCGTTGTGTTCGCGAGAGTGATCGACTCTCGCGAACACAAAGCTACCTAACGCTCAATGGTTGTCACTCCAAAATACGGCTTCTGCGCCAGACAAATGCGCCACGCTGCGCAAACAACTTTGCAGGAAATGTTAGCACCCCCACAAGTTATGCGTGCACATGGCAGTCATGCGCCCTCAATACTGTGCACTGGATGAGTAGCCGAGGTACCGATATCTTCCTCATGTCTTTCACGTGGGCGCTTGTGCTCATACTATTTTACCGCGTAATCCAAATGCATTTATTTGGTTCCGGTGCATTGGTCGGTCAAGTTATTACACAAATTTACTAGAACACATGATGATTGGACACTATCCTCATGTCTTTTGCAAGGGCGCTTGTGCTCATAGTATTTTACTTCGTAATCCAAGTGCATTTATTTGGTTGTGATGCATTGGTCTGTCAAGTTATTACACAAATTTACAAAAACACATGATGATGGGACTCTAAAATCACGTCTCAAGAGCCAAAAATAGAAGAAATTATCGGGAATCTTGAGTTGTAAGTTCTATCTATCTCAAGAAGGGAAAAATTCAGAAGCTATTATAAAAAGTTGACCAAAATAAATGCTGTAATGCTACATTCGCCCTTCGGAAGTGTGGCAAAAAAATGTTTCATGAGAATTTGAAGACATGGGTAAAGTATGAGGGACTTGCTGTTGTGCAATTTTAATGGCTGATGTTGGAGAAACTTGTGGGACGGGGGCATCCTGCCGTCACACAAACTGTTTCTGTTTTGGGGTTTCTGTTTCCTCAAGCTGGTGACCTGGAGGGGATACATGAGCATATCTGTTTCTTTATCTTTTAAGTGTACCCCAAACATACTGACCTGTGTGTGTTGGACCTGCGCAGCATTAGATGAAAAGCCATTGTTGCCATTGCTAAGGCTGATAGAGAAGTTGTGTGCATGCACTGTACATGCATAGCCAACCTTGGTTAGGCAGGCTCACACATAGTGCAGTGTCCCTGCAAACTCTGTAGTGGGACGCCCATTTGTCAAGTTCGTCACGACAAATTCTGCTCAGCCATAGTGTTCTGTGCCTCGATGGCAGCTCTGTTTCTTTGCGTACTTTCTTAGATTGACTTTCATCATGACATAGAAGCCTAGCCACTGAAATCTTTTAGCTTGTTTGTTGTGCAGTTGGTCAGAGCAACTAAAATGGTGCAGTTGACATTATTTGATGCAACTTAATGTGCAACAGTGTGTGGGACACTTTTACAAGCACAGAGTGGTCTTCTAATGCCGCATTGTTGTAAATGAGAAGCACGAGAACAGGGAAGGCCACAGTACACCACACAACACCCATCAGATAGACACAGTAAACACAGGGGCAAGCATGGGTCATCTGCTGCATGACAACCTCGAAAATGATACCCGGCGCAATGCCACGCTGGGGTTGAGTTTTAGTGCATACTCTCTATAAGGCTGTAATCTTGAATAATCAGTATTACAGCGAAAGTGCCATGTAGTCCTGAAGTATACATTTGTTAGGATGAAGCTAATCAGACGAAATGTGTTGTGTGCAACATAGAGTTTCATACAATAATACCTAGAGGGGAATCTGGCACTAGTGTCTACGTGGGCTCTTTCAGCGCCGCTTGTACACTCATGGGAATTATGGGAAGTGCAAGCTTCAGATCCGTTTCGTATGGATTACGTTTTTAAGATTCACGGCACTTTTTTTTCGGAGCGTAAAACAAAGTGATATGAAGTTATCTTTAATTGAAGCTTTTTTTTCATTTATTTGTACACAAACTTTATTGCAAAAAGCTTTCGTGACCATGCGGCGAAAGTATGCTCCCTGGAATATACTGACTAGTCTGTTGTCTCCGTTCCTCGCTGTTGCCGCTCTGTGATGCATGCGGTGGTGGCGTTGTACGCTATCGGAGTTTTTTGAGCAGACTTCTCTCCCGTGACTCGTGCCTACGGACGGGCTGGTGCAGCCGTTTGCACTTTGGCATTTGCGTGCCTTTCCAGGTGAAAGTTCTGCAGTGTTTTTAATTATAAATGTTGACATTGAGTACAAATTAGTGGTGGTGTTTATGCCTTGGGTCCCTAACTTAGCACTTTTTAGTCGGCTTCCAACTTGGACTCGCAGTAAATAAACTAATTTGTTTCTGCTTTCTCGCGCAAAACTGCTGTTGCCGTCACTTGTTGGAGAAACACCTTAGGCTCTTTCTCGGTGATTTACCTCTCGTAACTTTTTATTATGCATGTCCGCTCTCTTCAGATATTTAATGATGACGTGTGCGCTTGCGAAATGGAAACTTATACAGGAACCTAAACGCGATAAGACGAACTTAAAGAAAGGCGAAACGCAGGGCAAGTCCATCATGTATGTTCACTGTTCAGGAAACAAAAACAATGTCGAGTATCTTGTTGGGCATGTGCAACGTGAATTAAGCGGTCCCTATATGTGAATAAAAACAAACGTAGCAAAGCAAAGACAAAATTGCAGTGCGAGGCAAGTGAAGTGGGCAAGCGGTCGATTGATGACATTGAGTGGCACATCTTGTTAAGCGTTTTTTAATTGTGTCATGAACCTGCCTTTTGTGAGCACATGAAACAGTGATAAATAAAAAAAAATCATGTGCATGCAGTTGTACATTTATCTTTTCTGCGTTGTGTGCGACCGAAAAGATTGAAATTAGCATCCATCATTTGGGCAAATAATGCCCACTTCGCACCTACTTTGCATTCATTCCTGCAGCCTTCAACAGTTTTAAAGAATAACGCATATGGAGAAAAAGGCAGAAAATACGAACGACGGCTCGAAAGCAGTAATAAGCTTCTGATGGCATGAGAGGCTGATACACATATGCTTCAGCCCCGCCGCGGTGGTGTAGTGGCTCGGCTGCGGCGGCTGCATTTCCGATGGAGGCGGAAATGTTGTAGGCCCGTGTGCTCAGATTTGGGCGCACGTTAAAGAACCCCAGGTGGTCGAAATTTCCGGAGCCCTCCACTACGGCGTCTCTCATAATCATATGGTGGTTTTGGGACGTTAAACCCCACAAATCAATCAATCAATCAATCACATATGCTTCAGATAGCATTTTGTGTGAATGTTCTGCTATTAAAGCTTGAGGAACTATTTATTTCTCGCGTCATTATACTGTCTGGCCATTTTAAATAGTGTCATTTGAACGAAATATTATGAACTTTGCTAGCTGTGCATAAACAAAATTTAAAAAAGACCTTAACTGAAGCATACTACGTGTGTGATGAATTTTCTCTCTCATTCTGAAAATATCATTGCGTTTTCTTTTCTCTGCGACCCACCAAGAACCAGTCTGTGTTATTCAGAGACTTAGCACACTAAACATGGTATGATGTTTTCATTCTAAGAAATGTTTACGTGCTGGCACGAAAACTGAGCTTACAAATAGTTCACATATTTGTGAGAACAAGTTAACAGTATTTATACTACAGCAGAAGCCTTTCTAAATACACAAAAAAAATTATATTCCGCCCATTAGTTTTTTCAAGCAACTGTGTCCTGTTCAATGAGTGGCTGCTTCCGCCACTGTGGTCGCGTCAGTGCCCCGAAGATAAATGACGTTTGATGTAACGTTTGGTCGGTTAAAGACGGTTCATTCTCTGCCCACTCAAACAGAGACAAAATGAGTAGTTGATCCGGGAGTACAATAATGAAAGACAAGACACGATGTGCCACCGATTCACTCCTACGCAGCCTATGCGAATGCGCCACAAACGTGCTCCGATAGACTGCAGCGCCCCCTGCGCATGTATCAGCGGCGCGGACACGACCTTGCATAGGGACGGCGCAGAGACGGCAGTCTAGCCAGTATATTCTATGGACCATAGCGAAAGTGAAACCTGGGCAAATTCAAGCATCATGGTATGCATTGCTGTGTCATTGTGTTCTAAATTTAGCATCAAGATTTAATGTATTATTTTTTGCAACAATCGAAAACAAACATGCTTGTTTTTTTCTCAAAAGTATGCATTTATGAAAATAACAGTACAGTATTAAGTGAGAAACACTTATTGTTTCGTCTTGTGCGACACTAGGTGCACCTGTCCCGGTGGTCTGCCCCCAACGCACCTCTGGTTCTGTTGTGTGAAGCCGAGTCAGTGGAGCATGACGGTGCATCTACTTAGCTTCGTCACCATTTTGCAGTCGATTTAAAATGAGTTTAGGCAACACGTGCTAGTGAAGAACATAAACTCGAGGCAATATCCTGCACTGGCATGAGACGCTACATCTATGTGCAGCGGTGAGTGGACGACGCTTTGTGTAAACAGTTAAATACGACTCGTAAAGCTAGAACATCACAGCAAATCAGGAGATCTAGTGGTCGTCAGCCTTTTTGAACAACAAAGGCACTGCTTCACTCCACTACCTGCGTTGCGCGAAGAACGAAACTGAAACTGTAGAAAAGTCTGTCGACAGTTCGCTAGCTAATCCTATCCAATCCGAAACCTGTACTTCCCATGATTTTCATGGAGGTACCTGATCGCTGTGCCAGATTCCTCTTTAAGTACTATTGTATGAAACTATATGTTGTGCAACATCGACTCTAATCATGCTTCTTGTTCAACTACCTATTTGTTAATGACTGCCACCTTCTGCAGGAGGAAGAAAGCTTGATTATTCAGCCAGCACAGGATCACAGTGAGAAGAGCGATTCTTGTGGCCACTATCAACTCAACTCCTTCAACACGGTTTGTGCTTTCAGCATTGCTTTGTTCTTTTAAAATGGGTATTTATTGCACCATTGTGAGGCATGCTGAAGATACATCTGTTCAGCTTGTCAGTTGAGTGGGTTCTATAAATGATGCAGTCATGCATTCTGATGCAATGATGCATTCTGATGTTAGCCGGTACTGTTGAAGGCAAATCATTAAAGTATTGTCAAACCTCATTTTAACAAAATTGCATGTTATAGGAAAATAAGTTTGTTATATATTAAAAAATTAGTAACAAAAATTATTCTCAGCCCTTTATTTTTTTCATGACTATTTTTTATTTATTTGATTATAACCAACATTTTATAATATTGAAGCTTGAGTGTAAATTAACAGGACCCTGAAATGGTTTTGGTGATTTTGTACAAAGCACATTGGACTAGTAGACCAAGTCTTAAGGGTGACCAATTTACACTCTCTGTGTAAACTGGGTGATTTATTTCGATGCTTTAAAGCTGCAAATCACTGCAGATCACTGCAAAGCAGCCATATGAGTTTTCAACCACCCATTCACAGAGCGATATTCGCTGATAGCACGTCACCCAGTCTTCTGATCTGATGGCTGTGGAATGCACCTAAGTAAGATCAGCTGGTAGGGTGGCACACCTGTCGGAGCTGGTGTCAACCACTTTGCGATATTTGTCTCTGTTGCCAGATGTTGTGCATGCTAGTGGGCACACTGGGTGATGGCTTCAAAGATTGTGTGCAACCTGTCAGTGTGCAATCTCTGAGATCATGACTTGACGAAACTCAGATCATCAAGTGCGCTCATGAGAGCTCTGCGATTGCCAGCGATGCCAGTGTGTCCACGAGTTGAGATGGCACGGCAGGGGGCGATGAAGAGCATGATATAATTGTCAGTAGCAGCATAAATTTGTTGGGCAAATGGTTTGATGATGCTCTAGCCAAAATGCTGACGAAACTTTAAAAAACCTTTCAGGGTCCCTTTAAGAGTAAAAGGGACCAAAGAGTGGATCACTGAGGCACACCTGAGGTTACTGGGAGCGGGCTGAAGATTTTTCAATAATGACGGTTTGACAGTGGTTAGTCAGGAATGCCAAAATGCATTTGAGAATATGAATTTATGTTGAAATGGCTAGGCTTTAGTAATCGTTCGTGTGCTATTTTATCAAATGCTGATAATGTAATAATTATTATTCGAGCTTAATGTTCCAAAACAATGGTATAATTATGACAGACGCCAGAGGGCTCTAGAAATTTGGACCACCTGGGGCTTTTTAATGTGCGCATAAATCGAACGTCAATACTTTCATACGAAGTTTCTTGCTTTTCGCCAATTTCTAAAACTAGAAATATTTTGTTTCTTACCTTTTAATCCAACATTATCAGGCTAACATAGATATAATTACTAGTACGTATATCCGACTCCCAACTTAAGGCCACTGTCTACTTCTATGTCTATTTACCAGAGTTTTAATTACTTCTCCAAAATGCCAACAAAATAGGATACAGCCTTTAAGGTGATGCCTGTCTATTCTTTAGCAGTTAGAAACTTTTCGTGTTGAATATTTATGCACTCCAACTGCCCACGACCTATACACTTAACATAACAATTACATAGGAGTAGCCGATTAGTTCGCAAAGAGGTGCGCCCAACTCTTCAGTTGACAGGAAACGTCAAAGTAGGAGTGCGGCCACTCGAAATCAGCAAAACTCTGACCTTGCCGACACTTTGAAGCTAACAATGTCAAAATTAAGCGACACAGAAAGAAGTTAGGAGAGAATAAATGCGGGAGAAGAAGGGTCATCCAAGGCACTAAGCCAGCCTAAGTTTGCTAGATCAGAGGTTCGAAAACGTGCCTGGGTGTTTTTTTTTTTTAATTTTTTTAGATGTACTTTCAAACAGTTGAGAGAAGAAGACCAGGCGAGCTACGAGTCAAGTGACGTTGAGAGGTCATAGGCAGTCAGGTGGTATTCTACAGTGCTAAGAAAGTGCAACAGAACCACCAACATAAAGGCAGCGCAGCAACCTAGCATGGAATGACAAAATTTGGTTGAAATGCAGATACTAAACCATTTCCAATCATAAAACGCATGATGAAGATGTGTCATGCCTCGGCTGCCCCGGCACCGATGAAGAAGAACAAGGAACGTTGAACTGAAGTCGCCAACACTGCTGGCGGCCACGCCGAAGAGCCACCTCACGACGGGGCACAGAGCGCTGAAGAGAACGTCTGCCTCGATCCAGTGCTCGTCACAAACTTTTTATTTACAGATATATACTCGATACATATCACTACCGCATGAGGCGCCACATGACAATTTATTTACAGATATATACTCGATACATATCACTACCGCATGAGGCGCCACATGACAATCGAACCGAAACTGAAACTAGTAACACAACACACCGTCACCCCCCTCCTAGAAATAAATAACACGTCGACCTCTAATATCTTTACACAAACAAAAGAGATAAATAAAAATTATATCAGCTTGCCAAGCTGTAGAATTTGAACCTTATATAATAAATACACAGCATACACAAAACAACACACAAGTACAGTACACTGACTCGAACATGTGAGTAAACAGAAGAAGCATTTAGGACACAAAATCCTTAAATCTGGACGGCTGTTTACGCGAACGTTTCAAGCGCTGAAGCACAATGTGGCCTGAAATGCTCCATTGCAGAGCAGCAAGTTTTGTTTGCGAAGGCGAGCCTACCGTCTTGCTTATAACGCACTGCTCAGGCACAGCTGAGAATGCAGAACAATAACTTGGGTCTGACGACTCACTTGCAGTAGCTGTGTTAGTTGCAGCATGACTTTCTGGAGCCAAATCCAGTTCGATAGACTGATCCACTGGTGAAGACTTAATGCGAGCTATTTCACGTGGAGCTACACCTACTCAAAGGTCCTCTCCCCTTGAGAAGAAAGTATATCAGCAGGGAGGCCACATACTATAATATTCTGGGGAGTTTGAGGTATTGAAGCCGAATCAGTATGAGAAACAATGATACCAAAGGTGGTCCAAATGTTGTCATCATTTAGGTGAAAAGAAGTTGGACTGACTTGTTCTAAGACTTTGTACTGATCCCGATACTTGGGACGTTTTCATGGGGACAAACCTTAACTGTATTGCCGACTCAAACTTTGGAAGGTTTAGTTCTTCTCTGATTGTTCACATACTGTTTCATTGCTTGTTGACGGGAAAAGACTCTGGTACGAAGTTGCTGACTCGAAACTGAGGTGTTGGAATGTAAGCAAACTATGTCAAGAGCTACTCGAGGTTGCCTATCATGAAGAAGTTGAAAAGGAGACACTCCTAATGTGCTCTGCGTTGAAAACCTGTACGAAGCCAAGTATTCAGTCAAGACTTGCTTGAAGGGAAGCAGTTTCGATCGTGCAATCTGAACTTGTTCCTTATGAACTTGATTGAATTGCTCAATTTGTTCATTCTATTGCAGGTAGAAAACAGATGCAAAAGATGTGACGTAGCAAAAGAAAAGTCTTGAACTGGGGAGACTGAAACTGCAGACCATTGTTCGTGACTATTGCATCAGGAAAACCTTCTCTTCTGAAAATGAAAGGCAGAAGCTCGGCAATAACTTCTGAAGCTACATTATGCGCGTAACAGATTTTAGGCTACTTGGAGTGGTAGTCAGTGAGAAAAATAATGAACCGAGCATTCTGCGGAACATTGTGAAAAGGACCAAGGATGCCTATACTCAGAATTTGCTAAGGCCGATCAGGCCACGGAACAGACTGCAATGAAGTGAATGAACATTTGGCACACTTATCTACCGAATCACATATGTGGCAGTTGTACACAGCATGTTGAACTTCTTTGTCTAAGGCGGACCACCAGTACCTGTCACGATGGTTCTGTTTAGTGTAAACAAACCAGGATGCAACTCGTGGGCAAGCTGAATGATCTTATGCTGGAAAGAAGCCGGTGGAATCACCCATTCATCATGGAAAAGCAACTTCTCGACACAAATCAGTTCCTGTCTAGTACTAAAATAAGGCAGAAAATCGGCTGAAAGGGCACTTTTGGGAGGTCATCTCTCATGTACATAAGTAAGAACTTGAGATAATGTCAGATCTGCAGCAGTGGCAGCCTGATGCTCAGCTTTCATAATACAAAAAGTGACCATGGAAATAATTTCTTCATTACGCTCCTCAGTAACCGGCAGCTGAAGAGGGAGATATGACAAGGCATCTTCAGGACACGGTGCATTCACAATGGCCCAAACTTTTGACTGAACAGGTGTTAAGCCGTCGGAACTGACCTTGTTATCCAAAATTTGCAATCCACTCACAGCAAAAATACACTAGTTACTAAGTTTTATACCACATTCACTGATGCGAGAAAGAACAGGATGCAAATTTGCATCGTGTTCTTCTTCGTTATGTCATCTAAGTAGCCCAGTGCATCTTTGCAACCTTTAAAAACTATAGACATCATTTTTTGAAACACAGAAGAGGCACACGGGAGCCCAAAGCACACGCGGTGAAAACAAAACAGCCCATCGTGCGAAACAAATATGGTTAAGGGAAGACGCGGGTCGAGAAGTCACGGTAAATTTTCGCTTTTTTTTTTTCAGTTGTATTCGCATCCTTATCTATAATCTTTTACTTCTGAAAATATCAAGCTCAAATTCGGGCGAGAAATTATCTAATAATGCTTCGAAATGGACAGCGGTGACAAGAGAAATGCACGAAAGTTGCCAAAAATTACGTAGTTCGCATTATCCTGTCGCGAAAATGACGCGTTGGCTGCCATTTGAAATCATGCACGCATGCTGTGAAGGCCTTCTCCTTCACAATTCACTAGTAGCCAGACTCGTATCTTTATGGAGAATAAACAAAAAACAAGAAAAACAATGCATACATCAAGTGTTTTGAATATCGCGGCAAGCAGCACAAGACTGCCATTAGACGGCAGTGCGCTCTACTCTCCTCTTTTTCCCATCTTTTCAGCAAAAGAGCGAAGCCTCGGACGTCGCAATTGAGTTGTTTCGCATTTCTCTGAATTTTTGCGTCATGGCAAGCCCCAAGAAGCGCAGTCTAGATAATCGAAAGTTCAGAACTCGCTGTAAGTATCCAGGGAAAGGGCATTGGATGCTTCCCAATGCTACAGCGAACGAAGATGTCACCACCAACCAATACTCCGGCGCTCTGGCTTCGAATAGGCCTAATATCGACACCGAACCTTGTGGCAGTGGTTGTGAAATAGCAGCTGCCATAGAATTCGTCAGTGCATCCCAAATGAAGAGCGGATTTTTCAAGATTGAACGTAGACCAGTAGGTGCTGCTACTGCCAAGACGCTGCTTTGTGAAATTGATGCGCTGACTGCCCTTGTATAGCGGGGTGTGCAAAGCCCAACCTGCTGCGAATGGAAGCTCAGCATCCGTGAGATAGCTGGAGAGTGTAAGGGGCTTTTGGCATTTTTCGAACTGTGCTGTGAAAATACCGATTGCCTGGACTCTGCACTTTCATTCGCGCACACGTCGAGGCGTACTACTTTGTTCAGGGACCAAGGGAAGAGTGCTCGTTTGGACAGCGGCAGCTCACTTGATAGCTTTGCTGTAAACGTGAATGCAGTTCTGGCAGCACGCACTATAGGCGCAGACCATGACCAACTTTCACGAGTTTGTGTGATTCTCGATCTTCCAAACATTCAGTGCAAGCTGCTTTTCATTGTGCCCCAATTTGATGCAAAAAAAATGGTTCCCTAATGAATGCAAACTTTCCAAACTTTGATTGATTTGTCGGGTTTAACGTCCCAAAACCACGCTATGATTATGAGAGACGCCGTAGTGGAGGGCTCCGGAAATTTCGACCACCTGGGGTTCTTTAACGTGCACCCAAATCTGAGCACACGGGCCTACATTTCATTTTCTTATCATTTTTATTTTTTTGACAATTTCACGTTTTCTGGACAGCCTTTTATACACCTATACTTATTGTATAGTAACGAAACTTGGCACTTGTATTCTTCAACACATGAAGAATGCAAATATTTACTTGAAACTGCAATTCTATAAGTTAAGAAAACATTTGGTTATTGTTTCAAGGGAGATTTAAAATAATTAGTCAATAACTAGAATTTTTTTCTTGCTTTTAATATTTCTAAGACATATTTGGATATATATCTGTACTTCACAATCTTTCAAGAGTCAGATAAGATCAGACACAATGCTTTTACATAAAAGAGTATTTGCAAGAAATGTAACTTTTTGCTATGTAACATTTTGCATAACTCAATAACTACAGCAGATACACAAAAAATGATTGCATATTTGAAATCTCCATGAAAAACTATATTGAGCAAAATTTTTAACACACTATGACTAGAAATAAAAAAAGTTTTTTCGAGACCTCTCCTGAACTCAGAAAGTTCAAACTTGATGATAAGCGGACACAAGGTCCAACATAGTAAAGCATACAAGCCTGGACAGTTGTTGAAGAAGCTCTTCAATGTGTGGGAGTGGGAGCCCATTCATGATGATTGCCTTGTTTGGTTCACGGGAGTCCACGCACAGGCGGAGGGAACCATCTTTTTTTTTTTTATGACGACGAATGGAGACACCCAGTCGGATATGAAGACAGGCTCGATGAGTCCATTGGCTTGAAGATGGGACAGTTCTACAGAAACTTGCTCACCAAGAGGAAGGCGTCGAAGCTTACCACAAAATGGACATACATCAGAACGATGCACCACTTTATGCACAAAGTCGCGCACACAACCCAGTTCACGGGTGAACAGCTGACGAAATTCACTAACTTGTTCACCTGAAGATTAGGTTGCATGTCGACTAGGGCGCGAGTCATGGAAGCACCGAGAATGTTTATGGATAATGCACTTATAGCATCACGACCCAGAAGGGAGCTGCCGTTTGAAGTGACTTAGAAAGTGGCAGATGCAGTACGACTGCAATACCTGACTTGTGCTGTGAAAGATTGCAAATTGTCAAGTGTTTTCTCTAGAATACATTTGCAGAATGATGTGCGAAGGAGAAAGTCTAACGCTTGGAAAAATGTCTATAGAAGTCAGTGGCATCAATTAGTGAGACGGATGCATCACTGTCTATGAGAAAAGTCAGGGGAACATTGCCTACTGTTGCTACAATGGAAGACCCAGACGTTGTGTGGCAATAGGCCACATTTAAAACAGTGACCATATTTTGCTTGGCTGCTACTCGAAGTAGGCAAAGAGACTGTATATTGAAGGGAAGCGGAATCGCAGACGGCCTGATAATGACCGCATTCCGTGCAGGACATTGCACAAAATTCGCTAAGTGGCGAACTGATCCACAACGTAAGCAATATAAGGAGTGGGCGACTGTGCAGAAAAAATGCGCAACAGAGCTCGGAGCTTGCTCCTGGCCTTAAAAAAGGCAACGTTTAACACGTGGACGCGCCATTTTGGCGGCTTCCTCGGCCCCTGTGAAGCAAAAGGGTGGCCATGTTGCGTGCTGCGTTGAAGCTGCAATGAAGGGGAGCCATCTTGGCTTTCCCTGCCAAGACGAAGAGGAAAGGCCGCTGTGAAGCCTTGCAGCAAAAACTTGCTGCATCGAACGAGGAGTGAACTGCTCTAACTGTATGCAAACGAGGTCATCCTCTCGTGCAATCGAGAGGGCTTCTGGGAGGTTAACGGACAGGCATTTTTGAAGGAGCCGACATCGGACATTTTCAGATGCGATGCAAATAAACAGTTGATGCCTGATCATGTCTTTTTTGAGCATGCCGAAACCGCAAAACGCGGCTAGCAATGAAGTCTACAACAGGCTCGCTGGGGAGCTGGCGGCGGTCTTGAAAGCAGAGTCGTGCGACATAATCACAGGCAACGTCATTGAAATGTTTGTTGTATAAGGCAATGGCGGCATTGAAGATGTTGGATAACACCGGCGTCTTTGACGCGTTGGCGGAGGTCAGCATATGGGAGAGTTTCAGCCCAGCGTGGCCCAATGCGTTAAGCAAGAGGACCTTACGCCGCTCCGGCTTGCTCTCCCCGACAGCATCTACGCATGCTTGGAAAATTAACTTTCAGTTTGCCCAAGAAATCGAAGAATCTCGAGGCATGGAGAGAAAAAGTGGCAGAGAAATGGGAGACACTATTAATGCAGAAAACTGGACACAACTAATTAAAAGAAGAACAAAGGAAAAAACGAGAAATGCCAGGGCAGAAGAATTTCTGCAGAAGTCAAAGGCAAGAACGATGCAACACGGCCGCTAGGCCGAACAAAGGCCAGCGCAGGCGCGAAATACTGAAGCAGTTTCACAGCAGAAATGGATCAGAGAGGCGGACAGAAGAACGGAATATGAAGGCACAGAGTTCTCACTTTATCTTGTCGCGATTGTTGTGTCATGTCTTGGCGGCCCCGGCACCGATGAAGAACAAGGAACGTTGAACTGAAGCCCGCCGACGCTGCTGGCGGCCACGCCGAAGAGCCACCACACGACGGGGCGCAGAGTGCTGAAGAGAACGCCTGCATCGTCCCAGCGCTCGTCACCAACTCTCTTATTTACACATATACCATATTTACTCACATAATGAGCGCACTCACATTACAAACACACCCCCAACTTCAGTCGACAAAATTTGTATTTTTTTCCCCGCGTAATAAACGCACCCCCCAACATTCATCTGCTGCGGTCCTGCTAACCGACACCTGGCGCCTTCTTACCCATTGGATCTCTTCCATTTTTTTATTATTATGCCGATCCCCCTAGACCACCTCGGCTCGCTCCCTCCCCCACCCCCTTTGCCTGTTGCCGCATGCTGTATTGTTTATCTTTCTATCTGTCTTTTTTATCTATGTGCCTTAGCGGCGTTTATGAATGGTGCTAGTGTAGAGACGTCGCAGCTGATAAGCACACAGTGAGCGAAGGTCACAATTGCTTGTGCCAACTGACGGTTGCTTCCTACAAGTATGGAACTTTAAGGCCCAACGATGTGCACGCGATGACAGGATTTGCTGTCGCGAAGGGTCATTCATAGCTATCGCGTCACAAGTTTCTGCAAAAAGTGGAAAAAAACGCTTGTCACCCTAGAATGATTGTGACAATTGCTGAACGTGGTAGCACCCCCGATTCTCACTTCACTTGTTCTCCGCGCGTACAGGAACTTCTCATGGCGAAGTGAGGTGGCTGTTAAATATTTCATTAATCTTGTTATTGACGGTTTGTTCTGATGGTTCAGGTTGCTGCAATGTTGGTTACTTGCTACAATGTCAACGACATCCTTGTGATCATCGTGCGAGGTTGCCACGAAGTTGGCAAAGTGCATCGTAGCGTCGTAGCAGAGACTTCTTGGCGCCTCTCGAGATCACAGTAGATACCGCTGGTGCGGTTAAACGACTGCGAGAAAAGATAGCCGCAAAACGCTTTTATTCTGTGAGCAGCCTCTATTAATTGCGACATCATTGTCCAATGAGACCAAGGGTCATAAGTATTTGGTGCTCCCTGTTTGCTGAACAGGTGCATCATTGTTTATCTCTCTCTCAGATAGTTGCCAGTGCTTTATGCTTCCCAAATTATGCCTCTCATTAGGCGATTCTTTCACATTTTTACTGAGTTTCAGCTTGTATTATCCACGAGCACATGCATATCTACTTTAGGCGGCAAGCCGTCTGATAAGATTAGTTTCTTTAAGTATTTGATTCTCCTTCTACCCCCACTTCTTGAATAATCCCCCTCTTCCTCTTTGTCGAGAACCTCCATTCCACGGTTTCACATCGACAAACGCTCTTGTGCCATGTGCGCGGCGCAAAAGATGCAAGGTCAGGGTCGCAGTGCCCCTACTGCCGACAGGTGGCAAAACATACTCAGAAACTCTCTCATTGCTTTCACGATGGGTGTGAAGGCCGTAAGGAAAGAAGTGCACGCAGATGCAGTCTATCCCAGCCGTGGCAAAAGATAGCACCAGTACTATCCAAGATGAGTGAACTGCAACAAAGAAGCTGTTTCCAAACAATGTATGCGTATGTCAATTGCAAAAAGCTAAGCTACCTAACTTTTTTTTTGCAGTAGTACATTTTCGCTCATCCCAAAAAAGTTTGCCCCGCATAATAAATGCACCCCCAACTTTGCTCCGATTATTCGAGAAAAAAGTGCGTTCATTACACAAGTCAATATGGTATACACATGATACATATCACTACCGCGTGAGGCGCCCAATGACAATTGAACCAAAGCCACAACTAACACAACACCTCAGAGATAATTGTTTCAAAAGAAAAAAAAAATAAGGTCTGGAGTGCGGCTTCACTAGCGACTAGCTACCAGTAATGTTCTCTATCACCAGAGCAGGATCGGCCCTCAGTCCCCAGCAGATGCGAAGCAGCTGTCCAAGGCGGCGGTCAGACCTGTGACGTAGTCTATGGGGCTAAAAATCTCTTGGTCCAAACAGGCCTCCATTGGAATCTGAATTTGGCTACCTTCAATGCTAGAATGCTTTCTAGTGAGGCTAGTCTAGCTGTGCTAGTCACAGAATTAGAGGGCGTTAAATGGGTTGTAATAGGGCTCAGCGAAGTTAGGAGGACACGTGAAGCTTATACAGTGCGGAAGAATGCACACGGCTTATGCTACCGTGGATTAGTTGACAGGAAAGAACTAGGGGGTGGGGTATTTTATACACAAAAATGTCGTTGGCAATATAGAGAAATATTATAGCATCACTGAGATGGTGTAAAATATCATAATTGTGTTTAACAAAAGGGGTAAGATGAAGGTGGTACAGGCCCACGTGCCTTCATTGAGTCATGATAATCATTTGGTTGAAAGCTTCTATAAAGCCATAGAGTCAGCCATTAATAAAGTAAAAACACAGTATGCAATTCTGATGGGTGACTTTAATGCCAAAGTAGGCAAAGAACAGGCCGGAGACCATGCAGTGGGGGAATGTGGCATCGGCTCTACAAATGCCAGAGGGGAGTTGTTAGTAGAGTTCGCAGCACATAATAATCTTGAATACCTTCTTGAGAAAATGGGCTAACTGTAAGTGGACGTGGTGAAGTCCTCATGGCGAAACTAAAAATGTAATAGACTTCATCCTGTGTGCACACCCAGGTATTGAACAGAATGTAGAAGTGGTTGGTAAGATCCAATGCAGAATGGTAAGAGTTCGTATTCACCTAGATTCAAGGAAGCAAAGACAGAAACTGATATGCAAAAAGCCAATAATTAACTAGCGGTGAGAGGGAAAGTACAGGAATTTAGAGTTTTACTTCACAGTAGATTCAAGGCACTAAACGAGATAATCGACATTAGCGTTGACACTAAGACTGATAATTTCACTAGTATCATCAAAGAGTGTGCAATGGACATCGAAGATACATTCACTATACAGGACTCTGGCAAAGTATCTCAAGAGACAAAAATCTTATAAAGAGACAACAAACCAAGAAAGCCACAGATGCAATCGACAAAATACAGCTAGCGGAGCTCTCGAAGTTAACTAATAGGTGTGAGGTAGCTGACATCAGAAGGGTTAAGATGGAGAGAATTGAGCAGGCTGTAAAAAACAACAGAAGTTTAAAAGCTGCGAAAGCAAACTTGTGCATAGGCAAAATTCGAATGTATGCAAGAAAGAACAAGGAAGGCATTGTAATAACCACTATAGATAGGATAGATAAGGTGGCAGAGGACTTCTACTGAGAGAGCTGTACGGAAGCCAAAACAAACTGGATGATATCGTGAGAAACAATAATAGTCCAGAGGAATTCGACAGCCTACCAGTAATCACAGAGAAAGTAAGGAAAGCCCTACAAAGAATGGAAAAAGGCAAAGCCATTGGTGAAGATAAGGTAACATCGACTTCCCGAAAGATGGCGGAAAAATTGTGTGAGCAAAACTGGCCACCTTATATACGAAAAGTCTCTTGATGGAAAGGGTACTGTAATCTTGGAAGAATGCCAACATTATTTTAATCTATAAAAAAGAATTCAATTTATTTGACTTTATTTCTTCTGTTTATAACAGAAAAGAAGCAAAATCTAAAGGCCATATGGCCTGACAAAGGCTTCTGTTCCTACGACAGTTCAGCACGCAGGCAATACATAGCACAAGTCAATACAAAGTCTACTGTATGAAGATATTCCACTGAATAGTCACGAAATTAAAAGAACATGTGTACAAAAAGGTGGAAAAGCGAGAATAAACACATTATGTCTGCAAAGAAACAACAGCAAAAATTGTTACACATTACACTAATAGGTCATTGTGCCCAAGTCAACAACTAAAATTTGCAATTAAGACACGGAAGAAGACATTAACGACTTGAAAAATTACAGGCCGGTCAGCTTACTGTCCATTCTCAACAAACTATTTACAAAAATAATAGCTAATAGAATTAAGGTGACATTAGAATTCAGTCAACCGAAGGACCAAGCAGAATTTCGTACAGGCTACTTCACAATAGACCATATTCATACTGTCAATGAGGTAATAGAGAAATGTGCAGAATACTACCAACCACTGTACATGCATAGCCTTCATAGATTATGAGAAGGCTTTTGACTCAGAATAGACATCAGCAGTAATCGAGGCACTAAGGAATCAGGGCAGTGAAGAACCTTACATAAACATACTAAGAAAAATCTATAACGGATGCACAGCCATCATAGTTCTCTATAAAAAAAGCGACACAATCCCAATATAAAAAGGTTCAAAGCAGGGAGACACAATCTCTTCAATGCTATTTAACGCGTGTTTACAGGAAGTTTCAGGACTCTAGATTGAGAAGAGTTAGGGATAATAGTTACTAAAGAGTATTTTAGTATAACATGTGATCCGATAATGACATTGCCTTGATGAGTAACTTGAGGGACGAATAACAGGTCATAATTACTGAACTGGACACGGAAAGCAGAAACGTTAATCTGAAAATTAATATGCACAAAAGTAAAGTAATGTGCAACAGTCTTGGCAGAAAAGAGCACTTTGTGATAGGTAGAGAGACACTGGTGGAAGATGTAAAGAATTATTTGGGACAGGTAGTAACCACAATGCCGAACCATGAGAGTGAAATAACTAAAAGAATAAGGATGGTGTGTATCACATTCAGCAAGCATTCTCAATTCATGAATGGTAATCTGCCACTAACCCTCAAGAGGAAGATATTTAACAGCTGCATCTTGTGAGTACTTACCTATGGAGCAGAAACCTAGAGGCTTACAAAGAGGGTTTCGCTTAAATTGAGGACGACCCAGCAAGGTATGGAAAGGAAAATGATGGTGAAACCTTAGGAGACAAGAAGAGAGCATAGTGGGTCAGGGAACAGACCGGGGTTAAGGATATTGTTACAAATAAGACGCGACACCGTATCGACGAGGCTGTGGATGAAATGTACTTAAAACCAGCAGTAATGGCATGACCGGTTCACCAGCGAATGAGCGGAGACCATCCTTCGTCCTCTTCGTCAGGCACACACGCGCATTGTCCCACAAAATGTCAACATGCATGTAGCATAATCCGCGGCGGCAGAAGCGCCGTCTTGGCGCATCTAGATGTCAGCGTCAGCGGGAGAGTGGTAAGGCTTGAAGCGTGCCACATGTACGATATCGGTGGTCTGTGGGGCAGTTGAAAACGATGGGGCAGCAGGGGCAGGTTTGTATGTCACAGGAGTAATTTCACGAAGGACTCGTAATGGACCTGTGTAGCGGGAAAGAAGTTTTTCGGACAAGCTGTCTTGACGGGTCGGGGACCACAGCAGCACCTATGAGCCGGGTAAAAAGTGCACGTCGCGGTGCCGTTGATCGTACAAACACCACTGGTTCTCTTGAGAGGCCAGAAAGTGAGTGCTGGCGATTTCGCGTGTGTGGGCAGCCCGAGTGATAGTGTCAAGGGCATATTCGCTGGTCGGTGTCGTGGTAGACGGAATGACTGTATCCAGGGGTAATGTAGGTTCTTGGCCGAACAGCAGAAAAAATGGGGAGTAAGCAGCAGTGTCATGGCAAGAAGAAGAATTGTAGGCAAATATGATCTACGGCAACGCGAGATCCCAGTCGGTATGGTTGGTAGAAACATACTTAGCGAGCACGTCTGTAAGAGTTCGATGTAGACGCTCCGTGAGTTCATTGGTTTGTGGGTGGTATGACGTAGTCAGCTTGTATCTCGTTTGACAGGACTGCAAGATGTCGGCTATGACCTTCGACAAAAAGGTGCGGCCATGGCCTGTAAGCAGCTGCCGTGGGGCGTGTTGCGAAATCGTGTCCTTGAGGAGAAATTCGGTGACATCTGTGGCGCAGCTTGTCGGAAGAGCTCGTGTGATGGCGTAATGCGTGGCGTAGTTGGTGGCCACGGCTATCCACTTGTTACCCGAGGAAGACAAGGGGAAAGGGCCAAGTAGGTCCAAGCCAGTGCGGAAGAACGGTTCTGACGGAATGTCAAGTGGTTGAAGGGATCCGGCGGAAAGTGTCGATGCTGTTTTGCGGCCCTGGCATTTCTCACAAGCCGCAACGTATCTTCTGACTGAGCCTGCAAGCCCTGGCCAAAAGAAGCGTCGGCGTATTCGGTCGCAAGTGCGTGACACACCAAGGTGACCAGCAGTCGGAAGGTCATGAAGTTCATGTAGAACTTCCGAGCGAAGGTGTTTCGGAATGACAAGCAGCAGGGCCGGTCCATCCGGCTCAAAACTTTGGCGGCATAATACAACATCGTGCAGCACAAATGAGTGATGGGACTAATTGGAAGATGGTGATTCGAGGCGCTCAATGATAGCATGCAAGGACACATCATGACGCTGCTCATCACCGATGCATGTCATTTGTGAAAGGGAAAAGACGCAAGGCTCGGCGTCGGTGTCAGGCATAGAGCTCGACTCGGCAACCGGGTAGCGGGACAGGCAGTCTGTGTCCTGATGTAGGTGCCCGAGCCGGCCAGTAGGATCCTTCAGTGACGAAAGCCAACATAGCGCATGATGGTCCGTTATTACAGAGAAACTTGTGCCATATAAATATGGGCGAAACTTCGTGACTGCCCAAACAAGGGCAAAACATTCACCCTGTGTTATTGAATAGTTGCACTGGGCAGGTGTGAGAAGGTGGCTAGCGTAGGCGATGACTCGGTCATGTCCCCGCTGGCGTTGGGCTAGGAAAGCTCCAATCCCGTGACCACTTGCATCGGTTCTGACTTCTGTCGGAGCGGACGAGTCAAAGCGGGCCAATATAGGTGGAGTCATAAGCAGGGTGATGAGTTGAGAAAAAGCAGCAGCTTGAGTAGAACCCCAGGTAAAAGTTGCGCCTTTCTTCAGAAGGTCGGTGAGGGGTCGAGCGATAGTTGCAAAATCTTTCACGAACCTTCTAAAATAGGAACAAAGTCCCACAAAGCTCCGGACGTCATTGACAGACTGGGGTACAGGAGAGCTCGTGACTGCACGAATTTTCTCTGGGTCAGGCTACACACCTGATGCATCGATAAGGTGGCCCAACACCGTAATCTACTGGCGGCCGAAGTGACATTTCGACGAGTTTAGTTGAAGGCCAGCAGTGCAGAAGATGTCAAGAACTGCTGACAAACGCTGGAGGTGTTTTTCGAACGTAGGCGAATATACAAGGACATCATCCAGGTAGCACAGGCATGTTGACCACTTGAACCCTTGCAATAGTGAGCCCATCATACGCTCAAACGTGGCTGGGGCGTTGCATAACCCCAGCTACGTTTAACGGCATCACCTTGAATTGGATAGGCCATTATGAGTTACAAACGCAGTCTTTTCTTGGTCTTTCTCATCCACCGCAATCTGCCAATAGCCAGAACGTAGGTCAATTGAAGAAAAGTATCGCGCGCCGTGAAGACAATCGAGGGCGTCATCAATTCGGGGCAAAGGATAAACGTCCTTTTTCGTGATTCGATTAAGATGGCGGTAATCAACGCAGAAGCGCCATGTGTCGTCTTTGTTTTTAAGGAGCATAACAGGATATGCCCAAGGGCTTGAGGAGGGTTCAATAATTTCTTTGGCTAGCATCTTGTTGACTTCTTGAATTACCTTATCCTCCGTGGCAGACACTATGGTCGGCGATGAATGAAAGGAGAATCAGCTGTAATAATGTGGTGCTTCACGAGGGAAGTCTGACCGAGTGGACTGCTGTCGATGTCAAATATGTCGCTGTAGGAAGCCAGAAGGCAGAATAGGGTGTCGGACTGCTCAGGTTTGAGTTTCGGGTCGATCATGGGGCGCAAGGCCACATTGAGGGATGTGGCATCCTGCAAGCGACATGGAAGATCAGAGCATGCGTTTGCCGCAAAAGCGGTGATGTGGGCGTATATTAAAGGTCGAAGCGTGGCGACTGAAATTCCGTGTTGTAGTACTTGCTGCGTGAAACCAAAATTGATAATTGGCAGACATGTTCAGTTAGAGGCCATGGTTATGACAGAGTGTGCCACAGTAATGTCGCGCGCCAGGAAAACATCAGGAATAGGCATGACGATATAATCACCATCAACAATGAGTGAACTTGTTGCCAGTTCAATGAATTTGAGGGCTTTTGGGGATATCTGACTGAAGTCTTTTGTACAGAGGCTTTTCGGCAGCTCGGGGCGAGAATCTGGAAGAAGAGAAAGTTCTAAAGAGAGAGTGCCGGCTAAACAGTTGATCAGGGCAGAATGCGTCGATAAGAAGTCCATCTCAAAGATGAGGTCATGAGGGCAATTGTCGAGCACAATAAATAAAACAGGAACATGGCGGCCGGCAAGGCTAATACGTGCATTACACATTCCAATGACAGCCACAGCTCCACCATCGACGACACGGACGGCTTGTGTTGCGGCAGGTGTGAGTACTTTTTTGAGGCGGCGACAGAGATGAGCACTCTATATAGACACCTGAGCTCCAGTGTCAACTAAAGCCGTCAAAGAAAGACCGTGCACATGCACTTCCAGCATGTTCTTATTAGTAGGGAGCGTCAATGGAGGATTTGGGTCACTCGCACTTGATGCAGCTCTACCTCCAGGAGCTGCATAATCTAATTTTCCGTCCAGAAAGATCCATAGTTAGTCAACGATGAATAGCGGCGGGGTTGGGGCGACAGAGAGCGGCGGCATGGCGGTGACGGTGAAAGAGCATTAGAGTGGTTGTTAGGTGCGTCGGAAGCATGATACTCACAGCTGGGCGAATACCAACAGGGGTCTGCGTGTGGCCGAGGAGAAGAAGAAAATTGGCTCCAACGGTGGGGCGTCCTAGTGCTACGACAGTAGCAGGGACATAACCAACTCGGTGACAGCGGAAGCAGATTGGCTTGTCGTCTGCTGTTCTCCGTTCCATCGGATTGCGGGATCGCAGAAGAAAGAATGAGTCGTGGGGCGGTGCATTTATTGTCATTGGTCTGGAGGCGGTTCGGGAGACAGAGCAGGCCACGGGAAAACCGAGCTTTGCAATTTCTTCCCTCATGACGGCGTGAATAACAGAGACCGCCGGAGGCGTTTGTGAGGCGTCATGGTCAAATGAAAGTGAAGGAAATGGCGCCTCAAGCTCACGTCAAACTATATGTGTCATGTTCTCCTGCATAGGTGGTGCAGCACTGAGATCGGTGCAGGTAGATGTGACAGTCGTGTTTGGTAGCCCCGTAAATTGAGGCAGGACACGGTGACTTTTGGCCTTTTCGAAGCGGTTACATTCTTTAATAACCACATCGATGGTCATGACGTTAGTGTACTCGAGCAAGTTGAAGGCGTCATCCACGATACCCTTCAGTATGTGACCCACCTTGTCACTCACTGTCATTTGCTCGTCCACTTACCGGAACAACGCGAGCACGTCCTGTATGTACGAAACATACGGCTCAGTTAAGGACTGCGCACGAGTGGCGAGTTCTTTTCGTGCTTTCAATTGGCGACTGGACGGGTCCCCAAAGATGTTGCGTAGTCGCTTCTTGAAGATATCCCAGCTGGTGATCTCGATCTCATGGGCGTCGAACCAAACACGCGGGGTGTCGTCCAAGTAAAAGATTACGTTGGCGAGCATCATGGTAGGGTCCCATTGGTGTGTCTGGCTAACATGCTCGTACATACGGAGCCAGTAGTCTACGTCAAGCCCAGGTTGTGCAGAGAATGTACCGGGATCACGCGGGTAGGGCATCGTCAGGTATGTAGTGGCTGGAGCTACAGATGGAGGCGCTGACCGGTCGTTGTCATTGGTAGCCATGGCCAGAGACTGAACGATGCGGCCACTGCGAAGCTTCGTGGTGAGGACGGGGAACATTCCACCTCCACCAAATGTTACGGATAAGACACGACGCCGTATCGACGAGGCTGTGGATGAGATGTACTTAAAACCAGCAGTAATGGCGTGACGGGTTCACCAGCGAAGCGGAGACCACCTTTCGTCCTATTTGTCAGGTAGACACACGCATCATCCCACAAACTATCAACATGCATCTAGCAATATCATAGTTGCAATCAAAAAACAGTAATGGACATGGACCGGGCATGAAGCATGTAGGCAGGATAATTTCTGGTCATTAAGGGTAACTGTTGCATCGCCACCAGGGCACCGTCCAATGGAAACAATGGGCACGATAGCAATGGAGCGCTGTGAAGAACGTCGCACTAAGCAAAGAACCGGGAGGGGGACTGCTTATTCAGAGAGCGTGCATTTTGTGGCACCATGCGACACATTCAATTGAAACCGGAACTGATCGGAGGTCATGAAATGCCCGACACAACAGTAACTGACTGTATTCCCAGTGAAGGCAAATGCACGAAGGAGAGAGAGGAAGTTAGACAGGCCAATAAGATTAAAAAGTTCGCAGGTATAACGTGGCAATGGAAAGCACAAGACCAGGTTTATTGGCGAATCATAGGAGAGACCTTCGCCCTGCAGTGGGCGCAGTCAGGCTGATGATGATGATGATAAATCGAACATGGCCACTCGATCCCCCTTAGTGCGGCCTGCCGAGTACCACTCCCGAACAAAAGAGAACACATGAAAGCAAATGACCAGCCATGGCCGAAGGTAAGGGCGCTGCACATCGGCGAGGTAACTGCCCTTGCGCCTGTGTGCACTGCGTCGCGTAAAAGTGTATTTCCGACTGATCCTCCCTATATTGTGACAGTCGTATCCAGCTATCGTTCTGTCAGCATTCAATGCTATTCTGTCCTTCCGGACTGCTGTTAGGTTTAAAACCTCCATGCATTTATCAAGAAGCTACTGAGTCTATTTTTGGCCAGTTGGGTGGAGTTCTTAGCACTCACTCAATCAATCAATCAATCAACTTGTGTCCATTTTACGAACAGACAGAGAAGCAGCGAATAAAAGCTGTCTTCCGACAGCTTGATGAGCCCATCGCCGCCTTTGCTAGGGCTCTTGGCAACGCAGTGACAGCTTGATTTACATATAATTAAAAATAAATTAGATAAGTTACACCATAGTAAAAAACTGTATATCATTTGCAAAGAAAAATTTGAACAAAGTAAAAGCAACAAGTGCAAAAAATGGCAATAAAATAATGAAAATAAAAGAAAAAATTAATAAACAATATCATTTATAAATTTTAAGCGCAACTTGCCTGATGAAAAACAAAACATATCAAAATTAATTAATCTGTAATTATTGAGAAGGGAAGGCAAGGTATGGCACAAGCATTGCATTTAAGAGTTAAAACGCGCGGCTGGTATCATTCATGTCTTCCTTTTTGTGTCGCATAATTCTGTTTCTTCTTTTTCAGGCAAGCAATCTCTCTTAAGCACTCCAAGTTTTCTTTAATTTCAAATTTACAATGAACACTCAGTCTATAACGATACAGCTGATGAATGGGGATAATGTGAACATCAGTAAACAAGTCAGAAGTTGCTCTCCCAAAAGGCACATTTTAAGTGAACTGAATGAACCTTTTTTTAAATTTGATGTATTTTTTCCAGGTTAGAAAATGTCGTTGTGCCCTAGACAAGTGTACAGTAGTTTTGATAAAAGCAAAAAAATTAATTGTAAATAATTAATCTCACCCGCGTGGAGAGAAGGTGTTCGAGGTGACCAACTGTTCCGGATATGCCAGTGCACGTTTAGATTACTGTGTTAACATGACTATCCCAGGACATATTTGCAGAAAATACCACTCCCAGATTCTTGAAATTATCAACAATTTCAATGCTGTGATCATTTAGATGCATCTGCATGGAGGGGGGGGGGTAATTCTTTCATTCTTTGCTCTGAAAATAAGAGTCTTTGTTTCACTTTCATTAATTTTAATGCTATTTCTTTATGACTATACTGCTAATTTTTGTAATGTGTCATTACAGATGCATATGAGGTCATGTATGAGGTCATGAAAAGAAAATGCTTGTGTCGTCGGCATAAACAATGAACTTTGTTCTATAATTGATTCATACAACATCAATAATATATAAAATCAAGAACAGAGGACCTTATATGCTCCCCTGCCATTGAAGCGTCTGAACGTGCCTTATCGATTTTAATTACAGCCGAGCCTGCTTATAAAGAACCTGAGCATGACGTGGCATCTCTTCGCTGTATCCCGAAGTTCGTAGTAAATGAAACACAGCTTTTAAAAAAAGTTGCGAGTGAAAACATAAACTTTTTTTGCCCCAAAAGGTCTGTGATGCATGTGTTTTGAAGAGCAGAAGAGATAAGAGCGATCCCGAGTTCATTTAAAACGGCAGGGTGCTCATTCGACGAGGCCCGTGGCATAAGCTGCATGAGGCACTGGCTCCGAAGTTTCGTCGTTCTCGCAGTCCGGTTCCTCCAAATCGCTCTCGCCACGTACTTCATTCACAATGCCCCAATCTGTGCATGGTTCCGCAATGTCGGCATCATCATCGGCCGTAATTAAACTATCGCAACAGATGTCCCACCCGCTCTCCCAGATCGAAGTCGACGACGCGCTGCCACAAATCGCCGCCGCTGGGGTCCTGTTCGGAAGCTTCAGGCTCGGCATCGGGCCCGACGTCGACGAAGTCAGCCTCGTGAAAACAGTTTCGCATGCATGTAGTCGTCACCGCCGCCCACGAAATATTCACCATCTCCACAGCTGAATACCGGGATGCCCGAAGCGGCAAGTTGCCGCTAGGTGGTGAACAGCTATGAGCAAGTGCTTTGCAACACGGCACCTAACGCGCGGATTACGCTCAAGCCAGGCGGTCATTCTTTCGACGTTTTGTTGAGCGGCAGGAAAAAGCATGCTTGTCCTCCCGTCGGCCATCATGACCTCACACGCACACCAAGAGCGAGCAAGACGCGCACACGCGATACACATGCCAGAACCTGTAGAACAGCTCTGGGCCCGTTTTCAGTCAGAAAACGAAACTAATTCGAGCCAGTGTGGCAGGCGTCGCAGAGCGGTGGAGACGGGCGAACGGGTTGTGATCAACAGAGGAGAGCAGACTTGCGAGAGAAGGGCAAGGAGTTGCGATAAAGAGAGGGGAAAATGCGGCGAGAGGGGGACCTTGAAAACCAAAACACACGAGAAGGAGGCAGGTTGGGTAGCTTGTTTCAAAGGTCCGTGACACTCGCACGTAGAAAAACTTGGAATGAGTGCCTGCGCGCGCAAAAGTCAAAGCATGGCCGCCTGGATCGGTGCACGGGGCGGTGTTCGAAGAATCAGCGGCCGTGGTCAAAAAATCGTTTTGTTGCGCCGGTGGGTTTGCGTGGCCCCACAAACTTTTATATTTTGCGATTTATTTCGCACAAATTAACAGCCGTTTTCGTGCTTACGCGCGCACGCGGAAGACATGCTGAGCCGAGTGCAAAGTGAGCAAGAAAAAGTCCTAAACACAAAACGAATTGCAAATTATCAGAGTCGTTCGGGTAGCGTACGCTCATACACTAGACGCAGACTATCGGATGCAGTCGGTGGTCGACAATGTTGGCAAATGGTCTGGTCACTCTAAGCCGGCGACGCCAACGACAGTACCAGCGATCAAAGACAGGGTAGATGGCCGACCGTTCTTCAAAAGATCAATGGCACAGTGAAAACACGGACCTCACCTGGCGATGCGTGGTGCTCAGAGTAGCGAAGGGACAAAGGACAAAGGGGTGCGTAACAAAAAGCATTCGGGGCATGGAGGAAGGAAACAACTTTCCTTCCTTTCTCCATGGGTTTGGGAGAGCGGCAACTTGAGGGTCGCGGAGGCAGGGTCGACGTTAACAATAAGAATGTATGGGCACCTCGCCGATCCCTGATCGGTGGTCGAAATCAGTTTCCCGGGGTATCGGCAGACCGCTGACTTCGTTCGCTGTAACCGATTAGCGGTGCTCAGAGACTTTCGTTCTAAGTGCGATTGTGCCATTGAACCAATGTATATTTTCACGGTCACGCGGATATTGTTCGTCTTAAGCGAAACTTCATTTTACTTGGGGCTGTTATATGTGGGCTCGACTGTATTTGTTGCCTGTTGCTTAGGTATGACTTTAATTAGTTCAAGTGCACAATCCGTGTGCCACAACAACTAAGCTTCTTTTCAGAATTTCATGATTGACCAAGTTGAATACTTTGGTATAATCAATGACCACCGCAATCGTTAATAATTTTTTTTCGAATTGCATTAAAATATACTTTTTGTTGAAGCAATACCATCTCTGTGAACTTATTTGTACGGAAACCAAATTGGCAGTCTGTGAGCAGTTTGTTTTTTAAATGAAGTTTATGATTCTCGTATGTATTAGCTTCTCGAAAACTTTCGAGGAAATTGCTAAAACAGGAATAGCTCTGTAATTTTCTAATTCACTATGATCATCTTTTTTATACAACATTACTACTTTTGCAATTTGCATTTTACTGCGAAACACGCAAGTATCCGAACAGAAATGGTATATATTGACACATACTAAAAACTTGTAGGAATCGAAAGCGCCCTCCTACTGGGCGCCTCGTACCCCAGCTGGCGCGCATAAGCACCAGCATCCGCCAAGATGGCTGCCAGGGGGCCTCTTGGTCTGGGCCAGTTAACCGTCGGCTCCTTCCCGGGCTGGCATGTCCGGCCACGCTACGCTGGCGCGCTGCGCGGGCCTACGTCACAACGCAGCGCCAGTTTTCATTCGGCGCGCGTGACATCTTCCTTTCCTACGAGCTATGTTGCGCCCGACGATTCGCTCATCGTGGCAGATGCTCTCAGGCCTCCACGAGAGGTTGATGCGCTGCTTAGCAGGCGGTTTCTCGTTCGTGCGTTCGACTTCAGCCTTTGTACAGGAGTCGTCGCGCCCTAGGCAAGCGTACTTGATCGGTCTTGCTGAGTTTTCTATACGGCCTGCAAGCCCGTGAGTGTCGCACTGTGCTGCATCTTGGGTTAATTGACCCGTTGCTGTTATTATCCTCCCTCGAGCGTGGTTTCTGCGCCGTGCTGGAAAAAACGACGAACCCGGCCGCAATGTCTTCGCACGCAGCGGCAGTGGAGGACGTCGCATCCCTACACGGTTGGGCATAGTAGGTAAGCCTAGTGCAAACCTATCTCTACATAACTGGCGCCCAACTTGGTTTCGGCATGGCTTCAGAGCAGACCCCTTCGAGGTGCTCGTTCCTGTTCGATCCTGTGGCGACGGACTGGATCTCGTTCAAGGCGGACGGCTGCGCCAGCACGGGGTACGGCCCTCTCGGCGACCCTCGGCTTTCATTCACCAGGAGAGATCCCTTTTTTGGGGCCCCCTACAGTGATGCGAGCCACTTGAACGAGGACCACAGTCCTAGCCAAGCCAGTAACGGGCTGTATCAGCTGTTCGAGACTCACGCGCTTACGGGCCCGTCCCTGGCGCAGTCTCCGCTCGCTGGCCTTTCCCCATCAGCAGCACCGTTGACAGCTCAAATCGCCGCACCCAGTCCTTCCTACCGGGCGCACTCAGGTGTTGGCGGGAACGAGCTTACTGACCCGTCGTGGTCGCGAGCGCAAAGGGTTGACCATGTCATTCGCGAGCCTGCACGCTTAACCGACAACGTCGCCGTGTTCACCGACGCTCGCTGGCCTGAGACTCGTGTGGGCGACGCTTTCGACGGACGTGGGCCACCGTGCTCCGCTGTATACCCGTTCGCCAGTCACGTGAGGCCTCAAGCACAAGTCGGAGCGCAAACCCTATCCTCCTTCAAGCCATGTACTGGCCCTTTTCGGTAGGACGCGCATGTTGGGGAACAGGCGCACGCACCTGTTACGGCCGTGCCCGCGTCGGAGCAGTCACTGCTGCACGCAACTGCGGCAAAGCTCCTAAACGTTCTGTTAGAAGCGGTGCGCTTGCAGCCTTGTGCTTTAAAGGGAGATCCCGAGTCCCCTCAGCCAAGCAAGCGTTCCGAGTAGCTTAAGGGTACCTCTGCCTTAGTACAGCATTTATTCGGACTGCATCAGTGCCATAGAATACCTCGATGCACTGCACCGCTACCAGCAGGCTACGCGGCTGAGTGACAGCGTTATGCTAGGCTCTGTTCTGCCCGTGTCGCTGACAGCCCAAGCGGCGAGGTGGTACCGGCTCGTCGGCCACCAAGCTCGCTCGGTGAAGGAGTTTGGGACGCTCTTCCGTAGCAAATTCCTTCCTCGTGATTATGAGCACCGCATGCGCCGCGAGTTAGAGTTTCGCACACAGAATCCCGACGAATCTCTTCTCAAGTACGTTCGGTCTTTGCAGGAGCTCTACCTCCTTGCCGATCCTACGACATCGGACGCCGAGCAGGTGGAGCGAGCCATACGCCAGGCTCATCGAACCTTCGTCGCTTACCTTCGGAGCACCCGTTATCATGACCTAAACGAGGTAGCAACCGATTCGAAGCGTATTCAGGTCGACATTTTGGCGGCGCGAGCCTATCGTTCGCCGCCACCGCCGTCCGCGTCTCTCGAGCCTCGTTGCACGTAGGCTGGTCGTGACTCGTCACACTGGGGTTCCCCGAACTATGAGGCGGCCTCTGCCGTGAGAGACCGAGGCGCGCTCGACTTGTCGGACTGCGCTCTGGACCCGTACTCGTACGCCCGGACGGTCACCGTTGCCCGGCAGCATGAACAAGAACGGAAACCCCGTGCTTTAGTGCACGAGGGGATATTCGATCGCGGAGCCCCAGCTGCGGCTAGCGAACAGACACCTCGTAGCTCTAAAGGATTGCCAAAATCCCCCCTGTTGGAGGAAAAGGCGTGGTCTGCTTTCGTTGCCGTTAGTGTGGTGTCACCGCGCGTGAGTGCAACGCGCCCCAACCGGCACAAGGGCCTGCTCGCCTGTCGGGAAACGGGGTGAGCCGTCGGTGTGCTCCCCCTTGCCGGCGGCTGCAGCAGTAAAAGAGCACAGTAGTGTAACACAACCTCTGGCACCAATGGCGTGCCACGCTGGACATGACATTCCAGCCATACCAGCGCCATTCATCGCCCTTACGATCGCTGGTCGAGAGTTTGCGGCGTTGCTGGATAGCAAGGCTTCGATCTCGCTGCTCGGCGAAGAGGTTAGGGCGCATTTGCGCGACCGCTCTGTCCGCATTCGAGCTTGCGACACTGCCTTCTACCTCGCCAGCGGTACCGCCACCTCGTGCGGTGCGGCGCGGTTGGTTGTGTGTTGGGAGAATTGCGCACGCCGGCAGCGCTTTGTGCATCTCCCTGGTCTTTCCGTGCCTGTGATTCTCGGTCGCGTTTTTCTCGCGCGCACAGGTATCGTGATTGACGTCGCAAGCAGAGGCTACAGGGACGGCCCTTTCGGCGCCCTACGGCCTTTCGCAGCACCTCCTGTGGTCTCAGCTGCCAGTAAGTCGCCCGACACCACGAGGAGGAAGGAAGGAAGGAGACCAAGCGTTGCCCCCGCAGCCCACGTTTCCCCCTCTGACGCCAAGACTGGTCCTTTGGCCGGCGCGGCGGAAAATGGTCCGTGCGTACAGCTTTCCCTCGAGCATAATGCTGCCGCGGTGAACGAGATCTTGGCTATGTTGGTGAGCCCCCCGCTAAGCAGCAATTGAATGGCTCGCTGCTGCCTTTGCAGGACAGCTTGTCGAAACGCAAGAAAGCACGCCTGTCGTCGCTGTTGACACGTTTCAGCGATACGTTCACGGAACGCCCGGGTCGCACCTCTCTGGTGAGGTACCGGATTGACACAGGTGACGCACAACCGTGGGAATGCAATCCTCGCCCTGTTAGTGCGGCAAAGAGGAAAGCAATTGACCAGGCACTGGATGAGTTGATTGAGACCGGAGTTGTCCAATGCTCAAACAGTCCTTGGGGTTCACCGGTAGTAATGGTCCCCAAAAGAGACGGCTCTCACCGGCTCTGTCTGGACTACTGCCGGCTGATTGAGGTCACGAGGAAGAATGCTTATCCTATGCCTTACATTGACTCGATCGTGGCTGCTCTAGGCGGTGCTTGCTACTTCAGCACCTTGGATGCTAGCCGCGGTTTTCTACAGGTTCAGATGGAGCAGGCTGACGCGAAGAAAACTGCCTTCACCTCCCACAGAGGTTTGTACGAGTTTACCTGCATGCCGTTCGGCTGTTCTGAAGCTGCAGCTACGTTCCAGAGATTGATAGACCGCGTTCTAGGGGACGCTAAATGGCAACACGCCATGGCGTACCTCGACGACATCGTCATCTTCTCTCGAACATTCGAGGAACACCTTCACCACTTGGAGGATGTCCTCGGGAGGTTGCGTGCCACTGGGTTGACTTTGAACCTGAAGAAAGCTCAAATAGCTGAGACTCGCATCTCACATTTAGGCTTTAACATTCAGAGCGGTCGTGTTCTGCCGTGCGAGGAGAAGGTGCGTGCCATTTTGGAGTACCCGATGCCAGCAAACATTCAGGGCCTGAGGTGCTTTTTGGGCATGGTGAACTACTATCGACAGTTCATCCCAAACTGTGCGGCCCTCCAAGCGCCCTTGACTGCACTTTTGAATAAGTCGGCAGCCGACGATGGAGCTGGGGGCCAGAACAAGAGCGAGCCTGCAAGGCGCTTTCCGAAGCTGTAGTGGCCACAGCCGAGTTAAAGCTGCCCGACCTGAACAGGGAGTTCGTTGCCCAAGCTGACGCGAGCGACCTGGGTCTCGGCGCGGTACTGCTTCAAGAGCGCGACGGCGTCCTCCGGCCAGTCGCCTTTGCGAGCCGGTCACTTAACGCCGCTGAGCGTAACTATAGCGTCACAGACAGGGAATGTCTCGCTATAGTTTTTGCTCTCCGGAAGTTCGACTGCTATGTCGGCACTGTGCCATTCATGGTGGAAACGGACCACATCGCACTCATCTGGCTTAAGCGCTTGCGCGAGCCCTCAGACCGCCTCGCGCGCTGGGCGTTGACCTTGCAGCGGTACAACTTTGTTGTGCGCTACCGGAAAGGGAGTTCAAACGTCGTGGCTGACGCTTTGTTGCGTGCTCCCGTTTCGGCGTTCGACACTTGTGTCCACCACCCCTGAGAGCAATCGCATCAAGTAGCCCTTTGGCCCTCTGGCTCCAAAGGGTCGAAAGGGGCGAATCCCGATGGCGACGTGACTTTCGAGTCGACAGCCTGGGGTGAGGACGCATACCTGGTAGACCCTGTCACGTCCACCGGTATCGTCTTTAGCAGAGAGGAGCTGCTCAAGGCACAGCAGGACGATCCGTTTTGTCAACACATCGTTGACAAGCTCAAAGAGCTGAGCTCCCAAGTAGAGTGGGGCGGTCAAACCGCTGGGCGCGAACAGACAGCTGGTATTGCTGTTGGCGACGAGTGCCGTACGCAAGCTGGTATTGCTGCGGGCACATTGGACTCGTACCTGCTTGATGCCGACGACGTTCTCCTGCACTACGTCCCATCTGAAGAAGCTCCCCAGGAGTCTCTCAAGGTGGTGATACCCCGCAGTCTAAGGAAAGCCACCCTAGGTTATTTCCACGACTCGCGGTTGGCCGGACACGCATGTGGCCTTAAAACTTTTCAAAAGTTGTGCCGCTCCGCTACCTGGCCTGGCATGAAGCGCGACGCCCACTCATGCCGCGTGTGCCAATGCGTGAAGCCTCACGGGGGCAAGCCTCCCGAACTCATGCAGCCGATCGAGAGCCAACATCCTTGGCAGGTCGCGCCCTGTGACATTATGGGACCTTTCCCAAGAAGCCGGAGAGGCCATGTTTTTCTCCTGGCTGTCACAGATCACTTCACGAAGTGGGTCGAACTGTTTCCCCTTCGGAAGTTAATGGCACGCGTAATCTGGGACAAGTTGACTGAGGTCTTTACCCGCTTTGGCTTGCCGGCAGAGTTGATCATGGACAATGCATCCTATTTCACGGCCAAGTTGTTTGTGGATGTGTGTGCTCCCTTTGGCATTAAGCACCATAAAACAACCACGTATCATCCACAGGACAACCCGACCGAGCGGATCAACCGGAACCTCAAGCCCTTGCTGACAGCCTTTGCGCAGCAACACAGGAACTGGGATGCTTGTCTTAACGAGATCGGCTTCTCCTTGCGGTCTACGGTCAATCGCTCGACAGGGTACACGCCCGCTTTCCTCAACTTTGGAAAAGAGCTGCCTAACTCCATGGACCGCGTCCTATGGGGCGGCGGCAGGGCAAGCGTGGCGAAGGTCAGCCCGTCTGGCTACGCGGCGAAACTGCGCTCACGGATGGACGCGGCCCTCGACCTGGCGCGTTCCAACCTAGCAAAAGCGCGAGCTGGTTAGAAGGCTCAATACAATTGGTCGCATCGAGATGTCCATTATGATGTCGGCAATCTCGTCTTCAGGCGCAATCACGTCTTGAGTGACGCCGCCAAAGGCATCTCGGCCTCCCTTTCGGCCAAGTGGTTGGGCTCATACTGAGTGCACATAGTGCACACCAAAGTGTCGCCCCTGGTATGGAAGCTGGCTGACTCCCAAGGGAGACCAGTCGGCGGTCCAGTTAACGTCTCCGACCTCAAACCTTTCGTGTCCCGCAGCAATGACTTTGGGGAGGGGGAGGCGGTCACCGAACCGCAGGAAAACCGGGATAAGGCTGGTTCCAAACCATGCCACCGGTGCAACCTGCGAAAACGCACTTAGGCTGCTTTTCGCCTCCGGCATGTAGCGGGACGTTATCCCCTCCATGTAAGGAAGGGGAGATTTATAGCTGCTGTGCGAGAGCCTATCCAGCTGCAACAGTAACGGCTACCTGGCGAGTTTTCTCCCAGGAACACCATTACATGCGCTGCGCACGGAATATCCACCCAGTTTTCAGCGCTCCCGGCTGCTCAAGAGAGAAAAGCCCATTTTCCGGTGGCTCACTCTCTCACTGGGTATCTTCCGCGTAGTCGGCGGGAGAAGAGAAGTGTGCGCCCTATTGGCTGACGCAACCTTCAATCTGACGGAGTAGGCTCTCTTTATTGGGCCAGCCTGTCGCGCCTCTGGGGCCGCACCTTCAGTTGCGTTTTGGCTTTTCACCGACACCCCAGCTTTCGTTATGTCCTCCTCGATGACCCGTTCTTTCAAGAAAAAGGTGCCGCCTGGCCCGGGCCTTCAACCTGCCCTGTCAACCGACTTCGTTCAGGCGGTCGTGGTGGCGCTCGTCACGGACTCATCGTTCAAGTCGGCCATCGCTGCTGCGATGTCTGCCGCTCTCCTGCGGCCCCTGGTTCCTGCTGAGACGCCGCCGGAAGAAGACACCGGGGTGCCCGTCAATCTCGTGGACGGCACTGAGCTGGACCTCAGTTGTTTCGAATAAAGGTGTCGGTGGATGCTTTTATTACGGCGTCTTTAGGGCAGCCTCGGTCTTAGGAGGAAGGGTTGTGGGAATCGAGAGCGCCCTTCTACAGGGCACCTCGCTCCCCAGCTGCCGCGCGCGCGCCAACGGCATAGCCCGAGCGCACGGGGCGTAGCCCGGGCGCGCATAAGCGCCGGCATCCGCCAAGATGGCTGCCAGGGCGCCTCTTGGTCGTGGCCATTCAACCGTCGGCTCCTACCCGCGCTAGCATGTCCGGGCACGCTATGCTGGCGCGCTGTGTGGGCCTACGTCACAACCCAGCGCCATTTCCCTTTGGGCGCGCGTGACATCCTCCTCTCCTACGAGCTGTGTTGCGCCCGACGATTCGCTCGTCGCGGCAGATGCTCTCAGGCCTCCACGAGAGGTTGGTGCGCTGCTCAGCAGGCGACTTCTCGTTCGTGCGTACGACTTCGGCCCTTGTGCGGGGGTCGTAGCACCCTAAGCAAGCGTACTTGCTCGGTCTTGCAGAGTTCCCTATACAGCCTGCAAGCCCTTGAGTGTCGCACTGTGCTGCATCTTGGTTTAATAAACCCGTTGCTGTTGTTATCCTGCCTCGTGAGTGGTTTCTGCGCCGTGCCGGAGAAAACGACAAACCTGGCCGCAACGTCTTCACACGCAGCGGCAGTGAAAGACGTCGCATCCCTACACGGTTGCGCATAGTAGGTAAGCCTAGTGCAGGCCTATCTCCACAAACTGTTCGAAATGTGGGTGTCCTCATAGCAGACAGCGGGGCTGTAGCTACAAGAATTGTCCATGGCTACAGGCGCCTTCAGCGCACAGGATCAGATCGTGGAGGACTGTAGCCAGAAAAGAGAAAGAAGTGACGTGCCGCTCGAGCAAGCAATAGAAGGCTTCTTGGTTTTGCCTTGTGTTGGGCTAGTTAACACAGAATAAATAGGTGTTGGGACTACCGGAATTATTTGTTACGATATGAACAACAACAAGCACTAGGATATCTGCAACAAATTTTGCAGGTTGTATCTGGACACCGTCTATGTCCCCGCAGGGGCGCCTGCGCAAATAGGCATTTGGTGTGTAGCGGCACCACGGACCCGAGCTAATGTGGGGGTTTTGACCCTCTCCCAGGCCTAGCCGCCCGTGGCTTTGCCGTGTCCGGGGAAAAGGGGATCCTGGGGGTTGAGCTGACGCTGGTTGATTGGCCCTGTAAGGCCCCCCGGCAGAGGCAACACACCTCTTTGTTCCGGCTTCATGTAGACGGCATCCCTGGGCTGACCCACCCTTGGGAAATCAGAAGTCGCCTTTTCCTGTCTTTCTCTCTCCCCTGATCTTCGTCTTTTTATCTCTTTCAATCTTTCCTGTCATCTCCTCACTTCTGTTTACCTCCATCCTCCAAGCGGCAACGGTTAACCTTGTGTAGTTACCCAACCCTGGGTAGTTATATTCGGTTATAGCGGCGATGCATGGCTGGCATCTCCAAGTGTTTACTATTCAACCTTGTAGCGTCCCCTTGTTGGGCTCGATGGTGGGTGGCCACCATCGCCGCCGAACTTTAAACAATCTAACTTTTTCCCCCCTCTCTCTGATCGCCGCCCGAAAAGGTTGCGCACCGAAGACCCGTTCCTCCTTTCAAAACCAAAGCAGTCTTTCCCTAAGTTTCATGTCTCACATAGCCAGAAAGAAAACAAAACAGTCCGAGCAATTTCATCCTTTCTTGTCTCAAAAACATTCACAGAAGCAATCGGCCCAGGATATCGTGTAACCAAGTTGGGAAGCGGCGACCTCCTTTTGGAAGTTCACGACAAGCTGCAATATGACAATTTACCTAAACTGGTAGCATTTGGGGATGTCCCAGTTTCCGTAGGCCCCCACAGGTCCTTGAACACAGTCCGCGGTGTCATCTCTGATGACGACCTTCTTGGATTATCAGAGAGTGAATTATTAGAAGGCTGGCAAGACCAGAATGTAGTGAAGGTTCAAAGAATAGTAATACGACGAGACAAAAAAGAAACACCAATGAAACATATAATTATCACCTTTGGTACTAGCGATTTACCCGATTCAATCGAAACCGGCTACTGCACGCTTCGAGTCAGGCCCTACATACCAAATCCTCGTAGGTGTTCCAAATGTCAGCACTTTGGACACGGTTCGCAAAACTGCAGAGGGCGCGCGACTTGCGCAAACTGTAGCTCCGACGAACACCCATCGGACAACTGTACTGCTGCAGCCCGCTGTGCAAATTGTGAAGGAGACCATCCCGTCTACTCACGAACGTGCCCATCCTGGAAAAAGGAAAAACAAGTTCTTCAACTCAAAGTTAAATTCAATCTGTCTTTTCAAGATGCGTGCCAGCGCTTCTCTCTCCATAACAAGCACTCTCCTTCTTTTGCAGATGTGACGCGCCAGGGCGCCGCGCCACATCTTTCAGCGTCTGCAAATGTCACACGAAGTGTGACTGCGGTCGCGGCATCTGCGCCCAAGGCTGGAGTAGCCTGTGCTGCTCTGCCTCCTGCCAAACAGGTTCAGCAGACTTCAGAGTCTGCCGGACCCCGGATCACTGCACCTGCAGTTGCGTCCGAAACTTCTGTGAATGTGCCTGCTCATCAGGCACCATCCGCCACCTCGCAGGAGGTGATGGATACAAGTCCCACTCCTCCGGCGCCTCAGATGCCGAAGGGTAGGCGCAACTCTTTGGAGCGCCCCCAGAAAGAAAAATGTCGAATTACGGGGCCCCAAAAGGCCCTGTAACCTGAAGTGACACTTCTTGTACACACAGCACCACACATCTTTAAAATGACACATATAATACAGTGGAACATGAGAGGCCTACTGAGGAACCTCGACGATATCCAAGAACTTTTATACAAACATACACCAAAAGTGCTGTGTGTGCAAGAAACACACTTAGAATCAAGACACGCTAACTTTCTTCGAAATTACGTTATCTTTCGAAAGGACCGAGATGATGCTGTCGCCTCCTCCGGTAGTGTTGCCATAATAGTTAATCAAGGAACAGCCTGTACACTTTTACCCCTTCAGACATCTCTGAAAGCAGTAGCTGTCCGAGCTGTCATCTTCAACAAATTGGTAACAATTTGCAGTATATACATACCGCCACACCATCAACTGACTAAACACGAGTTTCAGTCGCTGATAGCAGAACTTCCAGAACCGTATCTCATCCTAGGGGACTTTAATGGTCATAGTAGCCTATGGGGTGACTCTCGCTGCGATGCCCGAGGACGCCTGATTGAACAGTTTCTTTTTTCTTCTGGTGCGTGCCTTCTGAATCGAAAAGAGCCAACATATTACAACATCGCTAACAATGCGTACTCAGCCATAGACCTCAGCATAACATCCCCATCACTCCTGCCTCTACTTAAATGGAAAGTCATTAATAATCCATACGGCAGTGACCATTTTCCTATCGTTATCAGCACATCAATAACAAATATATCTCCTGAACAGGTTCCCAAATGGCTCACCCACAAAGCCGATTGGGAACAGTATCAAAAAATGACTCTCCTAACTTGGACTGACATGGAGGGGTTAAGCGTAGAAGCTGCTGTGAGCTACTTGACAGCATTTCTGATTGATGCTGCAACGAAATGTATACCACAAACATGTGGACCGTCAGGCAAACGACGAGTCCCATGGTGGAATAATGAGTGTCGTAATGCGCGAAAGAACAAAATAAGGCATGGAAGTTGCTTAGAGACTCGCCTACAGCAGAGAATCTTATAAACTTTAAGAAGATCAAGTCGCAAGGAAGTAGGGTGCGCAGACAGGCGAGAAGAGAAAGTTGGCATAAATTCTTATCAGGCATTAATTCATACACAGATAAAGCGAGAGTCTGGAACATGGTTAGTGAGGTAGCAGAACGACAAGTACACACACTTCCTCCAGTGAACACACAAAGGGAGAGCTTGGAAGACCAGGCAAACACTCTTGGGGCGTACTTCCAGCAGGTCTCCAGCTCATCACACTATAGTAAAGCGTTCCAACGATACAAAACCAGAATAGAAAAACTGAGATTAAAGCACAAACCCACAACGCATGAGACATACAATGAACATTTCTGTTTGGCTGAACTACAAGCCTCACTTACCTGCTGCAATAAATCTACTCCAGGCCCGGACCATGTGGCATATGAAATGTTAAAACACCTGCCCACTGAAACCCAGAAAGCTCTCCTCTCTCTGTACAATGCGATATGGTCTTTTGGCGAGCTACCTTCAGCCTGGAAGGAAGCTATCGTTATCCCAATTTTAAAACAAGGCAAGTACCCGGCCTCACTTTCCAGCTACAGGCCAATAGCGTTAACCAGCTGTCTTTGCAAGGTCTTCGAGAAAATGATTAACAGGCGCCTGATGCACTTCCTTGAAATAATGGCCTACTTGACCCATACCAGTGTGGGTTTTGGGAGGCTCGGTCCACCACCGACCACCTTGTCCGTATCGAGTCACAAATTCGCGACGCTTTTGTTCATAAGCAGTTTTTTCTTTCTGTGGTCCTCGATCTGGATAAGGCATATGACACTACATGGCGCTTTGGCATATTGCGAGACCTGTCACATTTAGGTGTGCGGGGTAGAATGCTGACAGTTATCGAAAGCTACCTGTCCGGCCGTACATTCCGTGTGCGAGTTGGCACTGTCTTATCTTGTGTGTTTGTCCAAGAAACAGGAGTGCCACAAGGAGGTGTATTGAGCTGCACACTTTTCATAGTTAAAATGAATTTCTTGCACCTGTCTCTCCGAAGTAATATTTTTTACTGCATATATGTCGATGATGTGCAGATTGGTTACAAATCGTGCAACATCTCAACGTGCCAACGTCAAGTTAAACTAGGGTTGAACAAGGTATCTCAATGGGCAAATGAGAATGGTTTTATACTCAACGCGCAAAAGAGCACTTGTGTCTTGTTCAGCCGAAATAGGGGCCTCCATCCTGACCCTGACATTGACCTGCATGGTCAACCTCTGTCAACGAAGACGGAGCACAAGTTTCTTGGTCTCATATTAGACACTAAACTAACCTTCATTCCACACATCAAGTATTTAAAGGACAGCTGCTTAAAAACAATGAACATTTTGAAAGTGTTGTCACATACTACATGAGGTAGTGACACAAAATGTCTAATGAATTTATATAAAAGCCTCATAGGCATACACCTAGATTGCAATGCTATAATCTATCAGGCGGCAACACCATCAGCCTTGAAGATTCTCGACCTTGTCCACCATCTAGGCATTCGCCTCTCTACGGGTGCTTTCCGAACTAGCCCTGTGGAGAGCTTGTACGTGGATTCGAATGAATGGTCGCTCCACCTACAAAGATGTTTTCTGTCCTTTTTGTACTTTTTGAAGGTGAAGGCAGACAAGAAACACCCTTCTCATTTCACAATTAATGATTTGTCTTGCTCTGGCTTGTTCGAGAACCGTCCTTTGTTTAGGCAGCCCTACGCACTCCCATGTAAGGGGCCTAGCCGAAGAAACTGGTGTGCCTCTTCTCGAACACAGCTTGATGGCTCCTGCAACATATCTGCCACTGTGGCAGTGGCAGCTTATAGACTGTGATGTCTATTTTGTTGAAGTCACAAAGCATGCATCACTTGCACACATACATACATACTTCCTAGAACTACAGCATAAATACACATGTCCCTAGTTCTTTTTGACGCGTCAAAGTGAAACACTTCTGTGTCGTATGCAGCGGTAGGCCAATCCTTTTCCGAGGCCGGCAATCTTCATCCTGATGCAACCATTTTCACAGGAGAAGCTTACGCAATACTGGCGGTCGTAAAACACATCTAACAGATAAAATTACAAAAGGCGGTAATATACACAGATTCCCTAAGTGTGGTCAAAGCCCTGAAAACTCCTAAAAAACTCAAGAACCCCATGCTAGTGTCACTTTACTCACTTCTGTGCACACTGTACACATCAAAACAGCACGACATTGTCTGCTGGGTTCCAGGGCACCGTGAGATACAAGGGAACGTATTGGCTGACAAGCTGGCTGCTTCCGTCAACGACACGACTCCCAATGCATCAATACCAATCTCTGCACTTGACCTAAAACCTTTTCTAAAACGAAAGCTCAAAGGGTATTGGCAGAGCACGTGGGATAAATACACAGACAATAAACTCCATGCTATTAAGCCGCAACTAAGTTATTCGCCGCCACTATCACAGAAGTAACACTAACAAGGCTTAGAACAGGACATACATACTCTACACATTCATATATTTTGTCTACCGGCAATCCACCGTATTGTGAGAAATGTGGAGAACCACTTACATTTCTTGTCCAGTGCAATGAACTAGATTCTCTAAGGAAAAAGCATTTTTTACTGCCCTACCGACAGCAGCTCCCACTACACCCTGGGATGCTCATCAGTAGGGATCCGCTTTTTAAACTGCAAACAAACACTTCTCACATTTTTAAAAGATGTGCATAGCTTTCACTTCATATTTCGAGGTAATCCGTAGCACGACCTCTATACCGTGGTCGTGGCTGCAGTGACTACATCTCCATCATGGTTTTATTATCATGACATTTTGCCATCCACTTTTACAGCACATATTTCACACGACTGCCATGCTGTTATTACTTTCATGTTTTAACCCGCGTTAGCGCAAGGAATTTTAAGGCCCCTTTACAGCCACGTATCATATCATTGTTCATATCTCTGGACTATTGAAATGGCACTCTTTAGTCATCAATTGGCCCTTGCGCCATTAAAAAGAACTCATCATCATCATGGACACCGTCTATGTCACTGTGACCAGTATTAATCAAGTTTTTAATTATAGTTAACATCTCACTTGACATCACGGGGTACAAGAACAGGGAATTCTCAGATTGTTGTTCTAAATAAACAGGTACATCAGATGATACTTGGTCAATGGCTAGAAAATGATAGAATGCTTTAGCCAGTTTCGCACCAGAAAGCTTACCACCGACTTTTAAACTTAATGTGTCACGCAGTGCTCAGTCTGGATTCAGGTAGGTACTCAACCTTTTCCAAAACACCTCGCGTCTTCCCACTTTAGTTTCTAAAACAGATGCGTAGTGTTCTTTCCTTGTCAATCGAGGCCTCTTAGCTAATGTATTGTTTAAACACAGCCAAATCCTCTGGATGATGAAAAGCGATGAAATTCCAATATAACTGTTTTTTCTTTTTAATTTCATTGCGTAATTCTGGCGTTATACATGGTTTGCGTATTTTCTTGTTTTTCCTAAAGCACTTTCACAAGAAAGTACACTTCATACATTTGCTTGAATGCTTCAATGAATGAATTGTACACTTGCTCAACGTTACTGGCTCTGTGAATTACATCCCAGTTATTTCTACTTAGTGTTTCATGAAAGAAGTTGAGGGCTGGTTCTATGAGTAACTAATAAAAAATGATTGTAGATGCATGCATACGCCAATTCTCTGAGCACAAAAATATAGGCAAATGATCACTGATATAATGTGATGGGACACCCGACGTCATATGTGATTGTGAGCAGTTTGTAAAGAATACATCATATATTGACTGAGAATCGGTTGTTGTACGCATTAGTTGAATAATGACATTGATGAAACCATTCGAGTGGATAATGTTTTTATAGTAGAAGTCGTATTGCTATTGCCGATATCAATTTAATAAAATCGCCAGCAGATATTAACTCTTACTTTGCATCAAAGGTATATGCTAGAAATTAGTTGTAGAAGTTCAGAAATTTGGAGGAATTGGCACTTGGTGGCTGGTAACAAATATTAAATAATGTGTCTGTTACCGGCCGCCAAATGACTCACTAGAAAACATACTGGGACATTTTCTGAAACCCTCCGTTTGTGAAATATTCCCACATTTCAGTAATAAAGGATGTGTAAGATTACGAAGTCATTCTCATTAATGATAACAGTCTGAATCACATTATACCTACTTATATGTCGCAGAAATATGTCACGATGCACAAATAAATGCACTCAGTATACCTTCATAGAAAAAATCATTGCTGATTATTGTTTGATTCACATTATACTAGGATATTATGCCATATCTACACGCTGTCATGTTGTGCACGGTACTTTCATGTGGTGCGCGGTGGTTGTGGTTTTGTGCTGTGTGGTGTGTCGATTAGGATGACAACATGACACGCTGGAAGACAAAACCATAATCAGGAAGCCAAGTCAGACAGACGGGAAGAAAAATGGAGGAAGAAGAAGTGGGTTGGAGAACGTGACGGAGAAGCAGTCGCAGGCCGAGACGATCGTCGGGTCATGGTCCCGAAAATGACCACGGGAACTTGCCGTGGGCAGGTACCGAAGCTGCGACCTTTGAATAACGCGTTCGGTGCCCTACCACTGAGCTACCACGGTGGCTATCCCGCCAACCACTTTATTGTTTATATATGTGAATATAAACATGGAAGTGTCAGTCAGCACCACCAGTAGCCATGGCCGCGAGTGTGGCACACTCTTTATGAGCCTGTGTGGCGCTACGTAGCACGTGAACTTATTATGAGCTGGCAGCTGGCCAATAGTCCCTCGTATAAAATCTGAGGGCACAAAGTCTGTCGCTACGAGACCCTCATTAATGAATAAGAGAAAGAAGTGTATACTTAAGGCCTCGTTTTTTACGTTTTGACACAATATTAATGAGGATCTAACAGACATTAATGCCAACAAAAGTATAGGGAAATTTATTAGACTGAATTGTAATGTAAATGTGAAGAAAGGAAAGTGGGCGAAAAGATAACTTGCCGTGGGCAGGTGCCGATTCTGCGACCTTCAAATAACACGTTCAATGCTCTACCACTGAGCTATCACGCCGGCTATTCCCCCAGTCACTTTATTGGGTTTATATGTAAATATAAACGTGGCAGAGTCAGTTAGTGCCACCTGTATTCATGGAGGCAAGTGTGGCACACTCTTTATATATATATATATATATATATATATATATATATATATATATATATATATATATATATATATATATATATATATATATATATATATATATATATATATATACACATACATACATACATACAGGTTGTCCCACATAACTTGAGCCAAGAATTTGAAATTGAGAGACACTTCAGTGGAGAATTGAACTGAACGAGTACTACTCGCACTAGCCTGGAGGTACTCAGGTTATCTTTTATTTCTCCCCATTCTAGTTAACTAATATTTCTTAATTACCTATTTTTAATTATGGGCTGGAAAACCAAAATACGAGCCCTGAGATGTAGAGCACTTTCAGAAACCACCGACTAAATAGTTTCCTGTACAATACGTCTCATGCTGTTATTTTTTCAACGTTGTAAATAAAGCCCACAAAATGTGAAAAGAAGCCATGTGACGGACCGCGAGCGCACTGCTATAGTGCTGCTATAGGCTGTCTTTACAATGCTTAAAAAATAACAGCGCTAGACTAATATAACAGCGCTACAGGAAACAATTTAGCCGGTGTTTTTTTAAGGTGCTCTACATCTCAGTGTTCATACCTTGAGTTTCCAGCCCATAATTTAAAAAATTGGTAATTAAAATCATTAATTGGTTAGTATGGGGAGAAATAAAAAATAGCCTGAGTAACTACAGGCTAGTGCGAGTAGTATGCATTTGGTTCAATTCGCCTCCTAAATAAATGTCTTTCACTCTAAAATTCTTGGCTCAAATTATGTGGGAGACCCTGTATATATATATATATTAGAGCCAATACATGATCTGGGAATAATGTGTCTCATGCATCAAAATTTGCTTGAAACTTTCTAGTGTGCTTTCTCTCGATCTTAAAAACAGTGCAAGAACAACAGACGAACAATGGGCATTTGTCTGAATAACTAACTTGTCCGACTTAACGTTATGAGCTTTCCCTGCAACTAAAATGTCAAAGCTACTGAGTTGAGAAGTACTCTTGTTTTAATGCCCAATTGCAGCTCATATAAACCATCATAATCAGACTTCAAAATTCATATGTTGAGCAGCTAAATATACTGTCCAAATGTGCCAGCAACAATGTAATGAGTGATAGAGAGATTTGCTTAAAGAAATAAAGTAACGCATAAAGAATCATACCAAGCAGGATTTGGCAGCATGCTGTCTTCTGAAGTGCAGTTTCCCTTTGGCACCTAGCCAGATGAAATTTGTAGCCACTTTATCTGAAAGCACGTCTCTTTTCATTCTCTTGGCTGTGTCTGGCAAGCTAACCTCACCAAATTTTTTCCAACATGTTTTCTGCATAAGCAATAAAACACAAGACTTACTGAGAGTGGTGACATGCTAGTGCATAAAATAATCCAGCCAAAAAAATTACACAAATGCTTTGCAGAGCTAAAAACTTTGAATGATTTAGATACGCACGTCTGTTACAGATTGTGTTTTCATTTCCTCGATGAACACGTAAATCGAGTGCCTACTTTGCATGAGAGCAGTGTAAAAGCTGCCATTTTTGTCATTCGCAACATTCCTCACGTTAGTGCCACTGAAGGCCACTGTCTTCATTGAAAACTAGGTCTAACAACCACCACAATCAAGCACTAGAACATTTTTTGCCACAATGATAGCTGCACATTAATTATTCATTCAGATAAAATTCCCTACAACAGCAAAGAACACTCACTAGTTGACAACAGCTGAAGAGCCTGCAAGAGCAATGATATCCTGAGGCTGGCTGCGACACCTTCTTTGACATGGCACCGAAATGAACAGGCCCACGAAACACCTGCAGGTATCTCATTTTGGCACATCATAAACACTGTACCGCAAGCTCAAAGACGAACTTGCTTCTGTATCTGCTCTGAGACCTTTCAGAGTTCTCAACGTCCACAGTATCATTGTACAGAAGCTCAACCACGGAGTTGATGCCATCAAGGGAACAAGAATCACGTGTGTCACTCGTGCACACACAGCTGCTTAGAATAAAAAAAACAGAAACAACACATCTTTGGCAAATTATTTTCTGCTAAAATTTAGTAAATGTGAAGTTCGAATGTTGTATATAACCACAAAAATTTCTTGAGTTAACTAATGTAAGCAATTAACACGTTTTTTTGCATTTTTTCAGGTTTTGAAAGATTATGAAATGGTGCAATGTTTAAACAAACAAAGTTGATCGGAATTTTTGTCATTTACTAATGCGCACAGCTTTCCTGTTTTGAAGTAGTGAAATTTCAATTAAATACATAATCTGCATGCTAAAAATATACTTTGTCATTACTGTTTGGTCATTTTTAAAATATTTATATTTTCCTAATTTTTTTGTTACTTCACTCGATGATCAGTGAAGCAATATGTAGCTAGTTTCTTTTTTTGTGTGATTGGCGCCAAGCCGCAGTCAGAATTACCAAAGCAAGTTTAGAACGCAAAATGTCTATGAAACTACATTTTTTTACGAATATCCGAGACAAGATATTGTTACGCATAATCCAAATGATGTAAGAATAACTGTTTATTGGGGCTAACTTGTGCCCAAAATGTAAAGGAAAATGTAGCAGCGATTCTAACAGGCGGTCAGCAAAAAGGAATCAGTCTCCAAGAAAACTTCGAGTGGTGCACCACTTCTTTTTCGTCGAAATCTCGTGCTGAAAAGGCGCGCGTTGTCACGGCCTTTTCTTGTCTCATCATCAGGCCGCTGGTCTCTTGAGGGGCGCACAAACTAGCGCGCGTAGTTTGAATACTGTGTTTGTCTTGCGTCATTTTTAGGATATCCCTCGTGGGACATATTCAACTCAAATTGTAATGAATGTCTATTTGCTGTTCCTCACACGTTCGTTGATGTCTGCCAATGTTCGGAGTCGTTTTGGATGTCCAATGGTTATTCTGTTTTCATTGGGATGTGTCACTCGGTCATCGGCCACTAATCCACCTAAAGTGATGCAGCCTTTTTATGAGGGCATGGCTAAGCACTGATCAGATACAACTGAATGTACCGGTGCAGATAGCTCATTGTGGCTGAAAGGAGCTTTGAGAGAAACACCTGCATCGCTTATAGCTAGTGCCATAGCCGATGCGGTGGATTTAAAAAGAACTAGTAGTGCTCCTACAGGCAGAGAGGAGGACTCAGCAGGCTGCACCAAAGGCAGAGATGGAGTAGTCGTGAATCTAAGCACACTGGCCTTCAGGCATTTTTACCTCTATTCAAAATATAATTTTATCAAATGGTTTGGTACGATTTAAAAAGATAGCATCGATCTGCTCATTGTGATCGAGGTTAGCATGTAAGTTGCAAGGGAAGATGGCTAGTTGGATTTTGTGTGAGAGACCTTTTACAAAATTCATCAACACATTGTATTAGACACAGCATTACAACTTATGAAGTTTTCACCTTTCCACAATGAGTGATAGCTTGATCATATGGTGCCCTGTGCCCAGTTGTACATTAATCTAGTCGAATATTTGCATGTCACTGCTGCAGCTTCAAATAAAACTTGAATAAAATTTATTGTTTTATTTTTTTCTGAATTTCGCATAATATTCACTTGTGGTTATGCAGAGTCATATTTTTACTACACCGTAATTTTAGATTAATCAATTATCAATCAATGCACTTGTCGTTGGCATGTCGCTATATGGACAGTCAGTCAACATTCGAAACCGAATGTCTGATCCAGTTTGGACGTCCAGAAAACAACTGCATGTGACATGGCTTTTCACAGCTCGTCTAGTGGCTATCCATCTTTTATATTCGAACATCCGGTCATTTTGAATAATTATGGACAGCTAGCGGATATTCGTGGTTTGTTGAGACAATGAAGTCCTTATTGAAACAAAGGGTCTCCCTCAAACTTTGCGTGAAACTCTGCAAGTTTGTAGGAGAAACTTTTCCTGTGATTGGTTGACAGAATGTCAAATTCAGCAGAGGCACAAGACCTTTTTACAAGGTCGGGAAGTGGTCAGTGATAAAACCCGTACTGGCCAGCCAGACATGACCAATGATGAAAATGTGCCAGCCCACACCACATTTCTCGGGAACTGCTTTCTGATCAATTACAAGGTGGCAAGGGTTAACCACAGGCCCGTAACTAGGGAGGGGGGGTGCCTTAGGGTACCGCCCCCTTCTCGAAATTCGGATGGGGTGGGGGGGGTTTATTCAGCTTTAAAAGATTTCCTGGATATGGGCCTGCCTCCCCGCCTGGCTCTCTCTTTTAGGTCCTTATGTGCTCGCGCTGTAGAACCTGCTCTTGTCATAGCCCATCACTGTATATCAAGTGGCAAATACGGTGGCGCGCCCCGTCGCGGTGGTCTAGTGGCTAAGGTACTCGGCTGCTGACCCGCAGGTCGCGGGTTCGAATCCCGGCTGTGGCGGCTGCATTTCCGATGGAGGCGGAAATGTTGTAGGCCCGTGTGCTCAGATTTGGGTGCACGTTAAAGAATCCCAGGTGGTCCAAATTTCCGGAGCCCTCCACTACGGCGTCTCTCATAATCATATGGTGGTTTTGGGACGTTAAACCCCACATATCAATCAAATACGGTGGCGCGTTCACTCTTGAAAACCTCATGAGAATGGGCTTTCACCCACAAGAGACAACGTACCTGAGGTTCTCTGAGTGGCAGATATGATGGCGCGTTGGCTTGGGAAAAGCTTTGTTTGTGCAATGGATGCTGTTGTGCTTGCATGTGAGGCCACGTATGCAGGGCAACTGCAACGTATATGATCCACTACAATGTACCTGAGGTTCTCTGAGTGGCAGATATGATGGCGGGTTGGCTTGGGAAAAGCTTTGTTTGTGCAATGGATGCTGTTGTGCTTGCATGTTAGGCCACGTATGGAGCGCAACTGCAACACATATGATGCATTGCAGTTTCTTGATGGCAACATTGATAATGTCTTATAATGTTATGTATATTAATAAAGAGCAATCACAGCAAGTGGCTGCACACTGTTTTTAGTTGCATTGAACAAAGTATCAGCATGTCCTGCTTCTGTGATACAATAGATGCTACCTCGTATGGGCACTAGGTGCTGTCTGTAGCAATGAGAGGATGCTGCTTTGGGAAACACTAGTGCTTCACACTTCTCCAGGTTTAAACATATATATAGTGGGGCTTTTACCACAGAGAAAGAAGAGTCTGAGCAGGAGAAACTTCCAGGCCGCAGCAGTGTGCGAGGGCTATGCGATAGCACTACAGAAGAACATGGTTTATGCCGAAGTGCAACAGATAACGCTTTCAGCGTGTTGCCATCTTTTACATTTGCCTCTATGGACATGATGGATTACGCATCAGACACTATAATATTGATACGTGTATGAAACTGTCACCCCGACACAGCTGAATTGGCACCCAAATGAAGAAGACGACAACGTGGTTGTAGTGGGTTGAACTCTCGAGTTTCTCCCGTTGGCCTGCTTGACTGTGCGCTCTCTAAGCCGTTAGCAAGACCAGCTCTCGGTGACTAAATCTTCCCCGTAACATCTTTTGGTGGAAGGTGCTGGGTCTTCACACAACCCGACTCTGGAACTCCGCAGTGGACGCCAGCTTTGTCCAGCCGCGATGCCTGAAACTGGCACTCAGGCACCGCCATCCGCGCCGGCTCCATCACCTGTGATTCCCCCCATCTTCTTGACCCTGGCACGTTTTACGGGACGGACAGCACGGACGTCAAAAAATGGCTCGCATTATTCGAGCACGTCAGCAAGCACTACAGGTGGGACGAAACGCTTATGCTGGCAAATATTCTACTCTACCTACGGGGTACGGCACGCGCCTGGTATGAGACGCATGAAGAAGAATTAACCAGCTGGAACACATGCAAGCAAAAGCTTTGCGATTTGTTCAATCGGTCAGTTGCTCGTCAGATGGCAGCCAGGCTGGAACACGCGTCGCGTGTTTAATCATCGACGGAGTCATACGTCACGTACATCCAAGACATACTGGCACTGTGCCGGAAGACTGACAAAAACATGTCCAAGGTGGACAAGGTCAGCAACGTGTTGAAAGGCATTGCTGATGAGGCTTTCAACATACTAATGTGCAAGAACTGCACCACTGTTGACTCCATCATATCTGAATGCCGGCGATTTAAGCAAGCTAAAAGCAGGCGAATCACCCACCACATCGCGAGACTACCAAACACTGCTGTGACTTCGTCTTGCGAGGATTCTGCAGCGCCCCGTTCACTTGTGCCTCCTGCCAATATCGCAAGGATTGTTCGCCAGGAGCTGAAAGCCATGGCACCCGCTTCCTATCAGCCCCCTGTGCAAGACAACTGGGCAACAGTCTTGCTTATTCAAGTCGTCGTACATCAGGAGTTTGCTAACCTGGGCGTCCAGGTTCCCCAGCCCGCCAGACTTATGCCGCAGCCCATGAGCACTCCCGTCCACAACGCTGACCACCACTCTGCTCCACTTGTCGCTGCGGCAGCTTCGACTCCTCGGTTTCCACCACGCTACCGAAATCCATCTGAGTGGCGCATGCACGATGATCGGCCCATCTGCTTTTCTTGCTCTCGAGTTGGGCACATCTCCCGCCATTGCCGCAACAGGTGGTACTTCCGGCCAAGCTTTCGTAATGTAGATCGCCGTCAGGACCACGGACACTATTCGCAACCCGGTTTTCCGGATGACCATATTCTGGACCCTTCAGCTCGCCGTTCATTTCTACGCTCCGAACTGTCCTACGCTGACGTCGTCGCCCACAGAAACTAGTCTAGCCGCTCGCCGTCACCTCAGGGTCAGCCGTCACGCTCCCCTCAACGCCGCGGCTTTCCATCACCGGCTTATTCTGCCCATTCCCCGGGAAACTGACGAGTGCAGCTCCTGGAGGTGGCGCTGCATTGACGACTCGGAACGAAAACCCTCAACCGGCTACAAATTCAAGACGCAATTTACTTCGGGTGTTCGTTGATGGCCACGTCGTTACTGCTCTAATTGACACTGGTGCCCAAGTATCTGTTATGAGTTCTCCACTTTGATCTCGCCTGAAAAAGGCTCTCACGCCGGCTATATTCTCTACTGTTCGAGTTGCCAATGGAAGTCGAACATCGGTGCTTGGTATGTGCACTGCCCGCGTTACTGTTGCTGGCCACCACACTTCCGTTCTCTTCGCAGTCCTCGATGCTTGCCCACACGACGTCATCCTTGGAATTTACTTCTTAACCGCCCACTCCGCCCTCATCGATTGTTCTACCGGTATCTTACAGCTCGAATTGCCTTTGTGCTCCGATTTCACTCCTCCAAGTCGCACTCGGCTACGATCCGTGGAGTCTCTACGGCTACCGCCCCAGGCTGCTATGTACATTCCTCTGTCGCCCTTCCCGTCCGTTCCTGATGGAGACTATCTGGTAGCTCCCCTCATTGATTTGACCCTTACGCACCACATCGCACTATCACATACTATAGTGAGTGTTGCTAACAACACAGTGCTACTTCCAGTTGGTGCTACTTCAAGTTCTAAATCTCTCTACGTCGACCCAAGTGCTTTCCCAAGGCATCACTTTAGCCGATCTTTCCACCCTTGATGAATGTTCGATTTGTTCTTTTACACCTGACACTAAGACCATGACGAAACCTGTCATCACCTCGCAAAACAAGGCGTTCCTCGACAAAATGATATCCAGCGACCTCTTACCTTCCGAAGTTGTGGCGCTCCGGGGTGTTCTATTTTCTTACTTAGATTTCTATGACGTCGACGACTGTCCCCTGGGCCGCACAAGTGCCGTAACCCACCGCATCGACACCGGCGACGCCAGTCCACTCCACAAACGCCCTTATCGCGTGTCACATGCTGAGCGCCAAGTAATACAGATGGAGGTCGGGAAAATGCTGAGTAAAGACGTCATTGAGCCTTCATCGAGTCCTTGGGCCTCCCCTGTGGTCTTAGTTAAAAAGAAGGACAACTCCTGGCATTTTTGCGTCGACTATCGCCACCTGAATCGGATCACCAAGAAAGACGTTTATCCTTTACCTCGAATCGATGATGCGCTCGACTGCCTCCACGGTGCCAACTATTTCTCGTCCCTTGACCTTCGATCCGGATACTGGCAAATTTCGGTCGACGACCGCGACTGCGAGAAGACAGCATTCATCACACCCGACGGCCTTTACCAATTCAAGGTCATGCCTTTTGGGTTGTGCAATGCCCCGGCTACTTTTGAACGTATGATGGACTCTCTTCTTCGCGGTTTCAAATGGTTGACCTGCCTCTGCTGTCTGGATGATGTAATAGTTTTCTCGCCCTCCTTCGAAAGCCACCTGTCTCGTCTCTCGGCAATTCTCGACGTTTTTCGTTGCGCTGGCCTCCAATCGAATTCGTCAAAATGCTCATTTGGACGTTGGCAGATTAAACTACTCGGCCATCTTGTTGACGGCACTGGTGTTCAACCCGACCCTGACAAAGTCCGTGCAGTCCGAGAATTCCTGGTTCCGCATTCCACACAAGAAGTTCGCAGTTTTATTGGGCTCTGCTCATACTGCCGCCGCTTTGTTTTCAATTTCGCGGATATTGCTAGGCCCCTCACGGATCTCCTCAAAAAATATGTGGCCTTTTCTTGGGGAAGGGACCAAGAACATTCCTTCGCGTCGCTAATTACCACCCTCACATCACCACCTGTGTTGGCTCATTTTGATCCAGCGGCTCGAACAGAGCTTCGCACCGATGAAAGCGGCCATGGCATTGGTGCTATACTCGCTCAGATACAGAATGGCACCAACCGTGTGATAGCCTACGCTAGCCTACGCTAGCCTTTTGTCGCAAGCGGAACAAAATTATTCCATCACTGAGCGGGAATGCTTAGCCCTCGTTTAGGCTATTGTGAAATTCCGTCCGTACCTATACGGACGTCCGTTCGCAGTCATCACGGACCATTATGCGCTTTGCTGGCTGTCGACGCTTAAGGACCCTACAGGAAGACTCGGCCGATGGGCACTTCGATTACAGGAGTACACGTTCTCGGTTGTTTACAAATCTGGAAAGCTGCACAGCGATGCTGACTGCCTATCCCGGCACCTTGTTGATCCACCTAGCTCCACTGATTTGGAATCCGATGCCTGCGTTTTAGCCATCACTGACTTTCTAAACGTGGCTGACGAACAGCGCCGAGATCCATCGCTGCTCACCATCATTGACCGCCTTCAATAGCGTTATGCTGACCCTTCTTTTAGCAGATACCTGCTTCAAGACAACGTTTTGTACCGCCGCAACTTACACCTCGACGGCGCGGAACTTTTACTCGCCGTACCGCATCACCTGCGAAAGGATGTTCTGCGACAATTCCACGATGCTCCAACTTCTGGACATCTAGGAGTCTCCAGAATTTACGACTGCATTCGACGACGAGTATTCTGGAAGGGTCTGTACCGCTCTGTTTGCCGTTACGTCACATCTTGTGACCTCTGCCAGCGCCGAAAGAAGCCTACGACTCCCCCTGCCGGTCTACTTCAACCTATTGAAGTTCCAGCCGAGCCATTTTATCGAGTGGGGTTGGACTTGCTAGGCCCCTTTCCTACTTCTACAACTGGAAATAAATGGATTGCAGTGGCCACAGACTATGCAACTCGGTATGCAATCACTCGAGCGCTACCAACCAGCTGCGCAACCCACGTTGCCGACTTCCTGCTGTACGACATTATTCTTCAGCATGGCGCTCCGACTCACCTGCTCGCAGACCGTGGTCGCTACTTTCTATCTCGTGTGGTTGATGATCTACTCCGATCTTGTGCTACCCGTCACAACTTCACCACATCTTACCACCCTCAGACTAACGGCCTTACGGAGCGACTAAACCACACATTGACGAACATGCTTTCCATGTACGTATCTACCGACCACACTGATTGGGACTCTTCCGTTCGTAACCTTCGCCTATAACTCGTCGCGTCATGAAACAGCGGGCTACTCTTATTTTTATCTACTCTTCGGACGTCACCCCTTACTGCCCTTCGACACACTGCTTTCATCAGACCACCCATTCTCCACCTCGTTTGCTAAGGATGCAATCACCCGTGCCCTCATGGCACGTGCGGTAGCGCGTGCTCGGTTTTCGTCATCGTAAACAGCACAGAAGTCTCTCTATGACCGTCGACATAGAGATGCCGTTTTTTCTGCGGGATCTCTTGTTCTCCTGTGGCTCCCATCTCGACGTGTTGGCCTCTGCGAGAAACTACTATCGTGATACGCTGGGCCCTACCGAGTCATTCGTCAGGTCACACCTGTGACCTACGAGATTGCATCTACCACAAACTCATCAGCTGCTGCACCCAGAACGGAAGTAGTCCGCGTTCCTCGTCTCAAGCCCTACAACGCCGACTCGCTCATTTAACAGGCACCGAGACGGTGCCTTACGGGCCGGGGTGATGATACGTGTATGGAACTGTCGCCCTGACACAGCTGAATTGGCACCCAAATGAAGAAGACAACAACTCTCGGTTGGACTCTCGAGTTTCTCCCGTTGGCCTGCTTGACTGTGCGCTCTCTAAGCCGTTAGCAAGACCAGCTCTCGGTGAATAAATCTTCCCCGTAACAATATTTCAGACTTCTGTCCATGACATAAAATGGTAGGTGCGACAGTTATTATTGCTGCAGTTACTAAATGATACCGACAGAATTATAGGCCTGGTAGCGCTTGAAACAAGCAGCTAGTAATGTTCCCTGAGCGAACGACGGCTGCATAAGGGACACGCGCTTATCGTATCCAGGAATCGAACTTGTATGTCCTTGAGCTTTTTGTTTTATTGCGATGGAAATTATATGGACACTCTCCGCTAGATTTTGCTGCCGGCATCAACATTGACGTTGCCATCAGTCACCGTATATGTATACGTATCTATATATATATATATGTGTGTATATGTAAACGTATGGTAGTTTTGGAACGTCAAACCCCTCATATGAATCAATATATATGTAAAAACAAGAAAGAAAGATAATCGCGAAAAAGACTCCGGCGCGAGGAATCGAGCGTGGTACCCCTGAGTCACGAATGCGAGGTGCTAACCACTGGGCCACGGAGGAGCACCTCCTTCAACGTTCAAACTGCAAGCTATTTAGATCTACTACTTACCGCTGTTGACAGGCATCTCGGGGGTAACTATCGTGCTTTGAGAATTACCAGCAAGATGGCACAATGAGTGCGCGTCACCACATCGTCACGATGCAGCGGCACGCTCTCATCTTTCATGTGTACTCTGCCCCACGGAGAGGAGGGGGTGGACACACACTCACCCACTTTTATCTTGCGATGGGGAGAATTGTACGTCTTAGCTGGCCTTCGGCTTTCACTGGAAGGATGCTGCTGTACTTACCGGGCGCACAAAGGTCGCTGCAATTGTTGCACAGTCTCCGTTTACGAAAAGGGCACACTTTTCAGACACAGCAAAGTAACAACTGAGACGCTTATTCGCGTTCATCTGTACCTGTGAGTACAAACGTTTCATGCATCATTTGTGCTGTATTTGTGCACATTTCGATTTGCTTGCCATTCAGCGCATGATCTTCGGATTTGTTGATATCGCGTTCATTGCTTCACCTTTGCAGCGAAACTGTTACTTTTTGTGCTTGAAAACTCCAACTAAAGGACATCATTTTAAGACAACTGACAAAGCTAAAGCAGCTTGTGCTTTAAAAACATTCTGAATGAGGCCTGCCTTGATGCCTAAAAAGTGGTGTGTCAATGCCAGAAGAACATATTTGAAAACCTTCTGTTGTGTTGTCTTATCAATACATTTTTTTCAATTGACTCACTGACACTACTTGTTGGACTTACACTATTCCTTGTGTAGATTTCAAAATATGGTTGTTATGTGCGAGTGGTCTTGAGGCGTTGCCATTAAAATGAGTGTTTTCGGTGCAGGTATGCTGGAGTCCGAACTATGGTAGTGCCAACTGGCTGTTTTCAGCAGGACAAGCAGGCGTGGCTCGTCTTTCTTGGCTTGGGCTCTATGGTCAGAGGTTGGAAGATGCCACCTCGTGATTTAAAAGGAAGGTTCACACAACCTAAATGCATCAATGTTCTCATTGCTCTACCACAGAACAGTGCCAAGGATGGGAGGAGTTTGATCATAATCACTGGTTTCACAAAATTGTGTGCATCCTCTTGGTGATATAGTGACATGTGACTCCGTGACGTATCTTCATGAGTTGTGCAGATATTCGCTATCTAGAGGCTGTACAAGGGTGCAGTGTTATGGATTTTCTTATATAAATAACAAATATGCTCGGCCTTCTTGTAGTGTCACTATTATCTTGTGCATGTGACCACATCACATATGTGGATGCTTCGGTGTCTTCATTCTGTCTCATATTAGTGTGAAGAAGCTGTAATCAAGCATCAGTCTTTTGAGAAGGATACTTAGTCTACAACTACAGGCCTTTGTGGGTCAGTGTGTGCTCCAGTGTGGGCAAGTTCAATATAAGTGAAAAATAAAGTGAAGAAACTTAGAGTCAACTTTTTCCAGCATAACATAATGGAAATATTGACCTGATGGTTCACATGGGCTTATAAGTATTGTTCAGTAGCACTACTAAGGACTATGCACTATGATTGTTTTGCTTTTGAAATGTCAACGGTCATGTTATGGTTGCCAGTCCACATTTCATTCATTTGCACATTATCATGTACAACTTTTTTTCTATTCAGGCTCAAACTCGCAAAGTTGTCATGTGTATCATCTCCAATCAGAATAATGGAGCAATTGCACAATTAGTGCCAGCCTGCTGAAAAATGACACCAAGTCTGCAAAAAAAATTAAAAAAAAAACAAACAAGAAGCTTCTCTTCATCGAAGTCAACGTTACTGGATGGGGACAGCTGAAAAACTTGCATGAGAAGGTGGCCTCAAATTGTCGTCCATTCCAGGTGTCGCTGGCATCACTTATAGCGACCACGTCATGTGCCCTTTCCGCCGCGCAGTCAACATCATGTGCAGCAGAGGAAGCAGCGATGTGGCTGTCTTGATGTGCAATTGCAGACAATTTTTTTTTTCCTACTAATAAAAATGAATCGGGAAGTAGCCTAAATACTGAAAAAAAGGCGTGGCTCCTTCTTTCATAACAGACCTTGCACATTCAATTTTATTCATGCCAGAGCAGCAAAAATGTTTATGCGGTTTCGCTTTCTGGAGAGAAAGTCGATGGTGACTTCAAACAAACAATTGTTCGTGGTAGATTTCTGCTCCCTGTTGGAGAATGATCGCCATGACGAGGTGTGCTGTGCCAGGCTGTCGAAATGGATACGCATCGGCATTGTAAACAAAGTGCCCTTCATGCAGCGACACTTATTAAAGAAACTGAAAAACCTGAATGTGGTGATTAAGAAGAACAGTGCAATAGGACAAGCAAACCTCAAAGTTGCATAAAGAACATATACCTGTGATCCTCACTTTGATGCAATGGACATTTCCACCACCTTTCAGCAAAGTGTCAATTGCTAAACAGTCTCATTTGCTGAGCATAGTAAAGGCTAAAAAAAGACGAGGCGCCTTGGCACTTTGCGAGCAGCATTGATAATGAATGGACACTTAGTGTAGCTCAAGGTGGCTCAAATGCAGCAAGCATACTAGTGACAGAAGGTACCATTAGCTCATTTTTTCAGAGTGAAAGTGAGGCGTGCACGGAAGTGTTCAATAACACTGAGACAGAGCCACCTGAAATGTTCGAAGCATCTCACCCTCAGCGAAAGCTCCACCGGTGAACACTAGTTTGGTGGCATCAAACACTTATTAATGTCTGGGGCATGGTGTGTGAAACACTTGAACATGTTTTTGTTTTTTTAATGTTTCTTGAAATTTTGAAGAAAATGATGTAGTTTCTGATGAAAAAAGCTGTCCTAATAAACAAAAATTTGACTGTGACTGTGGTTATCTGTGCTGAAGGAAACTTCTTGCTGATATGCTCTTTCGCTATTCATGAAAGTACACCAAGAAGCAGCCGTTCAGCTTTACCACTGTCAACCATCCAGTGCCCTTTCTTCATCTCATTGAGAGAGTCTTTACTGGTTTTTATTCTCATTTTTGCCCATTATTATCAACTCTAAGGAAGGGTGTCAAGTCTAGGGAGATCTATAGAAGCAAGCAGTGTGCAAGACTGTTGGAAAAAGTCAAACATCTTTAGACTACTCACCACGGACCTACGCAGTAATTTACCAAGGAAATGTTATCTTAAAAAACTAAGGACCTTGAAAAAATGTTTTTCATGCCATTTGTTTTTGGACACTATTTCGCAGAAACATGTACAGACCTCAGTGAACTAGGTGCTCTAATCGGAATCCTTGGACATCAGCACAGCATCAAATGCCCTAGCAGGAGTTCCTCGTTGAACGCGTCTTGTGTACCAGTGACATGCACGTGTACTTGTTTTTTGAAATTTGGGTATTCGAATGAATTCACTCAAACAGAAGTGCTCATGAGAGGACATTTCATTCCTTTATTTCTTTCTCCAAGCTTCCTAATGTTTTCTTGATAGTCAGCATCTCCAGTCATATTCGTTACGCTTGTTAGCTAAATTTTTTATGTGAAACATTTAAAATAGTTTATTTATTAGAAACTGCACACTTGGCACAAAACTTCTGTCTGGTAATGCGATGAGTGGTAAAACATATCAACAGCTACAAAAATGTCCTCCTATAATTAGTTTGTACCTCTTTTTTTTTCTGCCACACGTTGATGCACTGGGAACAAGAAAATAGTGACTTCGCTCGCAAACTACAAATGGCTGCGTTTTTCCCCTTGATGTGCTGCAGCACTAATGTTACATGAAATAAAAACCTGCAAGCTTTAAGGGGGAACACTGTACTTGACAGGAAATGCCAGATATTCATGTGTTCAAAAAGAAGAGTTTTTGATGCTGATTTCAAAAATGTAATTAATTTTCCCCTAGACCAATTAGCTTTTTTAGACATCCTAAATCTAATTGCGTATTGTTTGCCGGTATGATGACACAAGCAATTTGTATTGAAGAGCTACTATTGGCACATGCCTGTATACTCATCAACATAAGCCACATAACAGTACGAGTGCTTTTTTTCATTTGATGATTTTAGCAAAGTTTGTCCTACTTTGCATTTCATTGTTGCAGATGCACCCACTTTGTGCTTCGATTTCCGGCGAAAATAAAATTTTTGAAGATCTCAATCGAAAATTCACACCTGCCATTGTTTATACTAAAGATATAGCTACATGTCATAATGAAAATGACAGTTTTAGCTGCTCTAGAAGCAGAGATATTTTTAGACACATTTGCAACTGCAGCAAAATTTGAATACAGAGAAATTATGCAAGACTAGAAGTCCATTTTGGGTAGACAGTAGCATGAAAATGTTGTTTATTTAATATAATTAACAAATTCAGCTTTCTCAGTAGGCATCAGGCATGTAGTTCTTCTGTTTTGCGTCACCTAAATGGTGTTTTTAAAATGCCTGCTGCATGTATCCCGAAAAGGCATGCTTGTGGGCTGGTGCGGTCGATCTGCGGGGGTCTTTTTCTGCCATGCCTTTTTCGCTGAGAGTCCAGGATTGACGTGCAGCTCCTTCAAAGTTGATGCTGAGGTTGTTTCATTTCCAGTATTGAATTTCAACACAGCTTCAGCCACAGCTGCTTGTGACAGAAAACAGTGACGAATGGCGCTCTTAAGCTGAGTGCGCCCAAACAATGAAATGGAGGCTCTCGTTGGTGCTCTGCATTTTCTCCCGCTGGCACCGTTCAAGTAGCCTGTCATCGGTTAAGCGTTTGTAGATGAGCAAAAGGGCCTTGAAGACATGAGGTGGCAAGTTGTAGCCATGCTTGGGGATGAGCTCGCCTTTTGCTGTGGCTGCATTTTGGTGACATTAAGAATGTTTGCCTTATGGGCACAAACTGTGGTTAGACACTTCGTCATTAGAAATGACAGATAGGTAACAATTGCCATGACAGCTTGCATGGACTTCGCATCACCTTTAGTAGCTAGGCTTCAGCGCCCAGTCATAATAAGAAGTGAGCTTGGTAACCAAGTCACCAGTCAGTTTTCCCTGGCCACTAAGGCTCTCAGTTCCAGCCCCCTTTTTCTTAGCAATGAGATTATGCAATGCTGGGCCCATTCATTTTTCAGCATGGTTGACACAGTCTTCCTCGTTGATTGGAATATATATCCATACACTTCGGCTTCCTGTAGTACAAGGAAAGTGTGGCTGTCACCATCTGAAAGTATTGTACACCTTAGATTGTGTTTTTCTAATGATTTCCGAAAAAGCATGTCAGTCCAGCTACCACTTTCGTAGATTTTTTGCTGGAGTTATTTTAACATATATGGCTTTCCTTCCATGACTGGTACTTTGAATTCTCTTTTTTCAGTCCCCGTTCTCACGCAGTGCAAAAATTACTTAGTACCCCATAGTCAAAGAATAAACCAATGAAAACTTATATAACAGCGTCAACACAGATATGGGATGAGCGTCCACACGTCATCTGTGAAGCATCGTAGGGAACGGCAATGTTTCTTCGGTCACCGAGCTTCAGTTCGGTGTAAATATTGCGAAAAGCTAGCGCGCTTTCCGATATGCATTTATCAGCTGCTGCAGTCGCGGCGAGTGTCATCTTCGACTTCAGATGTGCCTGCCATGTTTTGGTATGCAAGCTGCGGGAAAACACATTCATTGTCGCGAATGTCATTTAATGCAGTCTGCTGATTGTCACTGCTTTTCATAGCACGCACAGCAAGAATGTTCACGAGGAAGAGGTTGCACGATTTTCCGTCGTTCATGCGCGGCGAACTCCATACGGGCAGGTTATCACCGCAGATCTCGCACGACGTAAAATGGCGACGCCATATAGACGCCAGACTCTGCAGTTTTGCGGACATGCAGCGCCATCTGTCGATGCAGTTTTGAGTAGTGCAAAGCCCGACTTCCTTGCACAGTTTGTTGCGCAACCAAGTGCAACTACATACAGCGCATGAAACAATGATTGAGCAAAATATTAGATGTATTTGCGCATTGAACACTCAGAAAAAGAGCTACAAATTTCCCTCTGCAAGTCGGACGCGTCGCCGAACAGCCGTGAAAGGCTTGCTTGTTCACTCACCTGAACAGCGGTGAAAACAAGAGCAGACGCAACAGCTTTGCGCTCTATGAAAAAAGACCCCGTTTTGCGCTCCTGTTGCGTTGTGAATTGCCATAGACGTAAATGACATTTACCCATATAGCCGCTCACAACGGACTTCACTTGGCTTGAAGCTTTTTTCGACGGTTCTGGTTGTGGAGCTTCTCACTAGCTTGCTAGAAACTTTATGGTGGTTACAGCTGTAGTAACAGTATGTTGTGTTTTTTTTTTCTTTGTGGTGGGTGTTCTTTTTGACCATGAGGAGCTGTGTGCAATAGCGAGAACTTGCAATGCAATAGCGAGAAGTTATTGCTGGGAGTATTGTCTAGCTTAAATCACCGACCCCCAAACGTATTTTCTCAAGTTGGTCAGCATTGCCGCAACTCAGTCGTGTTTTGTGGCGAAGTGCACACAGTGTATTGAGGTAAAGCATGCACATGCATGTGTGTGTGCAAAATGAAAATGTAGCGCTGTCATTAGTCCTTGTGTGTGTGCCTTAATTATACACGCACCGTCTCCTGTCTCATTATTGGCAATATGATGGACAACTTCGCCACTGACGTCAGCCTTTGTAACAAGTCCATATCAATTTACCCTGAAAAAACATTTTGCGACAAGCAGTTTGCAAAGAAATGAATTTCTAGTTTATTGCAAAATTGATTCAAGATTGTGGCATGGTATCTCCCAAAAATAGCTAAATGCCTAAGCTGACTCCAGTGGTACTCTACATTTCCTGCCGTCGCATATATGCTCCAAATAGAAAATGATTATTAAGCAAATATGCACTCGAGCTAAGTATGTGAGATGACCATCCATGTTTCATAACCATTATTTAAAAAGTAGTAACTCGTGGTTCACCTTATGAAGTTCTTTCCAGTAATCAAAGAAAATACCCACTGAATAATGGTAGAAAATTATACGTGCAGTTTGTCAATCAAGCAATAAACTGACTTTAAATTGATTTCGGAGAACCACAACTAAGCAAGATGGTTTCAGCAAAGTCACGGTAACCCGAATTGATAGCACATGTTCAAGCATCTTACAGGGGCTGCTTGTTAATTAGATGGGGTGGTAATTAGGCAACTGCCTGTCATTAGGTGTCGAGATGCATTGCATTCCCGGTCATCAAGTCTCAAAAAGATGCTATAAAGTTGCCAAGCTCAAACATTATTGGCGGGATGAGCACTTATTAAAGCCAGTGCTTATTGAAGCCTCTATTTAATGAAGTTAGCCCTAAGACCAGCAGATATCTTTAATGAGCTGGTCACTTTTCATAACATATCTCATAGGTAAATAATTATTGAGTTTGCAGCAAGCTATGAATGAGGTAGGATTTTGCGAGTGGCAGGATTAGCAGTTTCTTTTTGGAAGCACCATATATTTTTAAATTCACAAGACTTCACTGAAGCATTTACATGATATTCAAGCAGTGATATTCTGATTTTCAGTAGTTTTAGTCCAAATAAAGGTAAACTGATTGGCATCTTCAGCCTGTAATCTTACAGGAGCTTTAGCATATGCCTTGTTGTCATTTTGTGTCAACGATGCCACATACATTGCAATAGTTTAATAGAGCTTATTGGCAAGATGGCGCAGCTTGAGAGAGGGAGTAAATGGCACAAGTGACTCACATAAAACAATGAACATGGGACATATGTTATTTCCATTAATATTTATTTGTGGCTTTGCCAGCAGGTATATAAGTAAACAGACACATGCACAATATGGCAAGAGCTATGCAATGTCACAGTCATTTAACATTAAAAACATTAATAAACCATGCTCAACAAACGTTTCTACCTTTCTAAGTTTCAACAGATGTGCCACCAACACACACATACAACCCCTGCCTAGAATCCTTATCTCATATTTAATCTTCACTGGCATGCTCGGGCACTCATGCAACAATAAGCCAGATTTTTCAGGCAATTCTGAACAGCCTGCAAGTGCGCACCTTAGAACTCCTTTATGTAAAACAGCTGTGCGATCTATACGATCAAGTTCAAATGAACATGTGTGGTCTTGACGCGCTCGGGGTGCCGACAAGCAGTTTTGCTGCGATGTTCTGTGATATGCTCCTAAAAGCACTGCCGCAAGAGATCATCATTTCTTTTCTTTGCCAGCTCCCTATAAATGAGGTCATGTTCCGAACATCGGTTGCTAAATATGAAGGAACAGCATCATCGTGTCAAAAGCTCGAGGAATTCCTACAGTTTACCCGCATCGAAATCGAAAGCCGAGAGCGATCCTGGACACAGAATTCGTCTGAACGCACTTATAACAGCAAGCATCGTCTATCGGCCTCTGTGCTGCATACTGCACATACAGAAAAGCAGCAATATGGTGAGTGCTTCTTCTGCAAATCTAACAGACATGAAACAGAAGTATGCGACGGTTCTCTAACGCTTGCGGAGAAAAAGATAAACTAGGCAAAAGTATGAGGTGCTATAAAATCACTATACCAGGACACCTAGCCAAAGATTGTAGGATACGCATAAAATGCAAGTCTTGCAAGAAAAGGTATGCAACAGCTATGTGTAACCCAAATGCAAAGGAAAGAAGTGATAACTAATTGAGCTCTATAACAACATCAGTTAACGAAACACAGTCAAATAAGGGTGAAAAATCAACAGCCGTAATGAGCTGCCAACTTTACGGAGGAGTGCATCTACAAATCTTCTGTTGCTGGGCGGGAGGAGATAATAAGGCTTGCTACATAAGAGAAATGTTAGACAGCCGCAGCCAGAGCACATTCATAAAGGAAGAACTCGCTGCACGTTTGCAGCTAAAAGTACGTAATCCGCGAAATGAAGCTGGCATTCAATACATTTGCATCTGTAGTACTTTCCCAACCACGGCGAAGTAAAATAGTAGAATTTCACGTGAGAAGTCAATTTGTCGAAAAAGAACAGATCATCAAAGCCATCGCTATACTGGTTATTTGTCAAGAAGTCCATTATAACCGGTGAAGGTATTAAAAGCCAAGAAATTGAAGAACTAGTGGCTATTAACACCATATGGGGATGGACGTTGCAAGGAACCGTGAAGAAACGGAGCTTTCTTCAAAGCCCATTTAGGATTATGATATGCATATTAAGGACAGATATACATATGCAAGAGGAGATTAATGATGATCTGCACTCCTTTTGAAATTTGGATGTTATGGGCATCCCACCAGAGGAAAAACAGCTCACAAGCACGTTGTCCAGGTTTTTAAGGAAAACTGCCAAGAAATACCGAAGGTACGAAGTTGCAGTGCCGTGCAAAGAACCTGGCATACAACTAATCGAAGGCAACTACTTTGTAGCATGTAGCCGCCTTCAGAGTCCTGTGCGCAGACTTTCAACTAATGAGGGCCTGCTGAAGCGGTACGACCATGCCATCCGAGAATATATTGACTCAGGCCACGCAGAAGTAGTCTCCAAAAAGAAACCCAAGAAGGAGCGTACATACTACATGCCGCACCGAGAAGCTATCCGTGAAGAATCGCTCACTACGAAGCTGAGGGGAATATTCAATGCCTCATCGCACGCAAGAGACCAGAAATCGCCGAATGATGGCTTACAAATCGGTCTGAACTTGATCCTCAGCTACTACAAGTCCTCATGCGATTTCGTTGGTACAAGGCCCCAATGACTGCAGACATAGAAAAAGCGTTTCTGCAGGTTGTTGTTAGGACACAAATGAGAAGCTAACGTTACCATTCAGGTAAGACGACATGCAGGTCTGGCGAATGACAAGAGTATCTTTCGGTTCGACGTCCAGTTCATTTATGCTAACAGCAACCATTTAGCATCACCTCAAAACATGTGTAGACAACAAGCAGCAAAGAGTGGCTCAACTACTGGCCAAGTCATTCTATGTAGACGATTTGATTTTGGGGGCAGATAATTTACAAGCAGCTGTAGAGCTATACACTACCACAAAAGAAATAATGACAGATGCTGGAATGCCACTCAGAAAGTGAAAAACAAATTCTCAAGAGCTGCAGAACATATTCGACTCAAACGAGCCAGCTCTACTTAATAGTGGTCAACAAACGTCATCCAAAACGAAAGAACTTGCAATGACATGGAACAGGGAGACCGACAGCCTTACTTACAGCTCCCAAAATATCTTCTCATTCCTGGAGGAGGCTCAGGATACAAAGCAATTTCTTCTGCAAATAGTATCTAGAGTTTATAACCCAGTGGGACTTGTTGCTCCTTTCGTGGTACGAGGGAAGATGTTATTTCAGCAGCTGTGGCTTCGTAAAGTCAACTGGGATGAACTACCAGATGATGTAGTACGGCAGTGAAAGAGCTGGAGGAATGATTTGGTTCACCTTCCCAAGGTCAATGCTTCCCGACGTTTGACATCAGTGGTAGATGATATTCGTGACATTCAAATACACGTCTTTGTGAACTCCAGCACTATAGCTTATGAAGCGTGCGCGTATGTTTGCGCTGAGCTAGCTAACGCTGACGTCAGCATGAGTTTCGTTGCTGCGAAATTAAGAATCACACCATTGAAGCTTCTCTCGTTGCCACGCCTCAAGCTAATGGGAGCACTAACAGGCAGCAGATTGCTGAAATATATAGAAGAGGCATATGCGCACTTTCTTGACAGACAATTTTCGTTTATGTGGACAGACTCTAGAATTGTAGATTGTATAGATTGCGCAGCTGTTTTACATCAGATGCCAGTCTCATGCATAGAATGTCTCTCAAGGCTCGCATATGGTGTTGCTCTATTTGCCGTTTGTCTCAATATCTGTCTTTGAGTAGCTGCACTATGAAACTACTTTCAGAAAGAGGTCCACTCACGTATGTTCCCGTTAAACGGCTTGATATCAAGGCGAGGTAGGCGAGGACCGACGTTCATGTTGCCGACGTTCGCAGGAGCATGAACGGTAGTTACGAAATTTTTAGCATCGACGGCTCTTTGCAAGTTGTTGATGTCCTCGATTCGGCACTGAAGGCATGCAAGTATCGCCACCACTTGATCCTCGTAGTCTGCTGCTGCGGCGTATTCGTACACGAGCTCCTGCATTAGGATGTGCTCTTCCATTTCTTCAGATATCTTTTTGAGCTTCTCATTGCTGAATGTCAGTCACTCCTTCAATGAGATGAGTGTTACTCTATCGGAACTGTCGCTTCCCATAATACCTAGTGGTCGCTTCTTTTATTATCTTGGTATTCTAAGTGCATGCCGATGTTCTCTTCGGTTTCAAACAATCCATTGCTGCAGTGTACTCACAGGAAGCCTTGGGCCTGTGTACACTCATTGACGTTGCTGGGTGTGGCCACCGACGAGGCTTACCAAGCACCGATGGTTATTCTTCGAAGAAATCGTTCTTGTCGATGCTGCTGTTCGTCTCTCCAATTGGCCGCAGATCCCGGGTTTCGGCACCATATCTTATAGCACGACATGGCCGATTCTAAAGCACATGGCAATAAAAAACTCTGAGCGTACTGAACACAACTACGCTTTAATGGCGACAGAGAATCAGAAGAAGAACACGTGCATAGAGGGTCAGCCCGTTGCTTCCTCTTATTTCCTAGGTCCCACACCCCTCTCCACCCTACCAGTGATGATAGGCCAAATATGGGTCATTATATGAATCACCTATCTACACAACTATGCTTGTCAAACATGAATATATGTGAAACACGCAATTGGTTTATATGACGGCCTTGCCAAAATATTTAATGATTTTATGGCATAGAAGCTTTTTTCAAGAAAAATGTGAAGCGACATCTAGAATTATCTGCACCAGAAAAATTCCAGCATGGCATGTATTTTAAGGATGTGCAAATACTTAATGACTTAACATATCGAATTGAATAGGTTTGTATTCTATTAAGTAGACATTATCCGTAAAACTGAATATTTTTTAATAGTTTACTAATGTTTTAAAATTTTAGGTGCTCTAAAATAAACAGAAAACTTATTCAACAGTATGATACATTGCATCCCAGCTGGCACATCGGAAAAGACATGAGAGCTTATGTAGTGAACCTGACTACTTCACTCTAAAAAAGAACTTTCCCAGCTTTAAAATAATTGCTTATCGTTTCTTAAAAGTTCTTCTATACTATGAGGCCTGAGCAGAATGCACAGCAGTCGCAGTGAAAGCTGTAAGAGCACATTTCAGGGCCTCTTTTAAACACAGTTTGGGTAACTTCTACAAGCACACTGGCACCTGCCCTTATATTAATAATCATAATTTTTGTGTAGTAGGAAGCCATTCACTATGCCATCCTTTGTCATTTTTCGGCAAATCATGGTATCTGCCAGACACGTATAGGAAATTTTGTTCAGTTTTTTATGCTGTGGCTGCTGATGATGATGATTTATGCCTGAAGCTTTTGTAATGAGTTGAAATATTCACCGACCCACTCATTATGCAATTTCCATTATATGATGCCTGGTTGTTCCCTTGCTATTGTGAAATGCTTTATTACTCGTAATAATGCACTTCTTTTCCGTACATCAAGCCTGCCTAAGGCCACCTTGCAATGGAATTTCAAGCACCGGCGTGGCTTAGTGATAGAATACTGGGCTTGCACGCAGGAAACCCTGGTTAAAATCTCATTGTGTCCTTGGTGTTTTAGTTTACTTATTTTTTCATTTTGTGTGGTAATCATTGCAGACACTGGCTGTGGTGGACTACTGTGCATGCAAGTCTGGTTGCGATCTCATAACAACTTTCCCTGTAAAAAATTTTCAGAAATATATTTGAGTAAATTTGCTGTGAGAGGCCATGGAGAAAAGACACAACTTAGGTTTTAGAGGAGAAAAACTTGATTTGTTGGAGCATAGTTCGGGATATTGGTGATAGACATACACTCATATCTCATTGTAACAAAGTTGCATCTTACACAAAAATAAGTTCGTTATATCTGAAATTTTCTTACAAAGGTATATTCTAAACACCATATCTATTGCAAGTCAATTTGTATTTATTTCATTATAACAGACATTTCGTTATATCCGGATTCGTTATATCGAGGTTTGAGTTAGTTCGACCGAACTACCAACATTGTCGATGTGATCTCAGGTCTCGTGGTGGTGGAGTGGCTTTCATTATCGAGCATTGCATTGATATAAATATATTACCGAGCCTTTTCCAGAGATAGTAAGGTCTGCTTTTGAAAATTTCATTTTTGATGTCATTTCTTATCTGTATGGTATATTCATGTCTTAAGGCTGAGGTTTTTTTGTGTGTGTGAGTAATTTGAACGATGAACTGCTATGCCTATGTCTACGCAGAAAAAAAAATACTATTTTAGTAGGCAACCTTATGGCGACCCCGCTACTCACCGTAGCGGATGATCACCGCGGGTTCACGCTTAGCGAGCCACAGGGCCGCGATTCCGTCACCTACTCGCGTGTAGCGCACCGCTCCGCACGCGCTCAACTAATAAGGCGTTTAGCGCAGCGCGGCAAAACAGTGTTCAAATACAAAAATACACAACACTTTATTGCCTCTGGTGGCACCCCGAACAACAGTACAACGTCCGCTCCCGGGAAGCGGAGAGCAAGGCCACCCGCACGCGGACGTTCACAATAAGGGGAAACCGCGAGCACGTCGCAGCTGGCAATGGCGAGCTTTGACACGCCGGTCGGGAAAAGGTCCCTCGCGCACTCTCACGATGGCCACTGGGCCTGGTCGCGAGTGTTAGGGCAAGCCTCGTACGCGTAGGCCTACGCATTGCCTCCTATATAACTTTTTATAGTTAAAGTTATAGAGGAAGCTATGGCCTACGGCAAGTGCGGCTCGGTGTGGTATGACCACTTCAAGCACTAGGCACCGCTGTGGGCTTAGCGTACGCTATCGAAGCTAGCATTCAAGTAAACACGCCTGCCGAGGTGTCAAAGGCCACCCCAGACAGGCTACAGTCCGGCGATTCCCGGAGGGGACGCGGACGAAAGAAACACGTGCTTACCCGGCGCCGACGACGGAGGAGCCAGCAGCTCCTTTGGCGTAAAGCCCCTAGATGTTGGAAAGTAGCGACGCTCCTTTATCCACGCCGGCACTCTCTCGGCGCACCGGCAACCTCCTCTTTTTTCACCCCCTCTTTCGCGGAGCCCGAGCATCCCAAGCGCTGAATGGCTGCGGCGGGCGATACCGCCCAGTCAGATGACCCTGACGTCACGAAAAGCGCGCGCAAGCAAACTTCGCGCGCTTTTCGTCAATCACGCACGCCATGAACCCTCCAGGCGCCACGCCAGCCCTGCCGCTCTGAACGTGTGTGTGTGTGTGTGTGTGTGTGTTTTTTTTTGCGTAGAATCGTGAGCTTCGTTTTTCGTGGCAATGCCTGGCTGTTGCGCGTATCAGTGCAGCAGCAGGTCAGAGAAAGGAGTAAGATTATTTTATATCCCCCGAGGAGATAGGAATAGGAATGCCGTGCGCAGAAAGCAGTGGATCCACAACATCGGGAGAAAGGACTTCGCCCCTTCTAAACACGTCGTTCTTTGCGAGGTTAGTGTTACCGATTTCGTTAAATCTCTAGATAAAGTCGTACGAAAATTTCAATGCTCTTTGCATCGCTGGACTCTCCGTTCAGTTTAATAGCGAGCACATATAAATATGGGTATAGCTGGGTCTGAATGAGTCGCTGAGCTTTTTTTGTAATTCTCTGTGCCCTGAGATAGTTTTCTTGTGTTTTAGCGCGTGCGTTAGTTTTCTTAATGTGTGTAATTTGTAAATTAACGTGTGTAATTCCTACGCATGTGTGTGTGTGCGTGCGGGTGTGCGTTTATGTGTGTGCATGTGTGCGCCTGCGTGTATGCGTGTGTGTATGTATGCGACTGCATATGCGCGCTTATGTGTGTGTGTATGTGTGCGCCTGTGTGTTCGCGCGTTTCTGTACGTCTGTATTCGCGCGTGTGTATGTGCTAGTGCGGACGTGTGTGCGTGCGTTTGTCTATGTATTCGCGCCGGTGCGCGCGCGCGCGCGCGCGTGTGTGTGTGTGTGTGTGTGTGTGTGTGTGTGTTCCGCGTTTGATGAGGCAGCTAAGGCTTTCGTCTTAATAAGTCAATTAACAACCGCTCAATGATATCTTGGCAGCAGCCGTAAAGTAAATAGCCATACGCACGGAAGCAAAGTTACGTATCTGGTATATGTATGTATTATGCGTGTATGCTCATATAAAGAAGGAGCCACGTACGCGCTTTTCGTAATGGCTCTCTTCTGATAAACTTTACATCCTGAATTCTGTGAGTTAATTATAGCGTAACATAGTCTTAGAAGCTTCCATCTGAGCGGTAGGTTTTGCTTTTTTTTCAACAGACTGAGGTAAGTCCCAAAGTTAATGGAATGCAATATCTCGTCGTTTCATCGTGACGGAAGCCAGGCACGCACGGTGACTTCTATGCTTGCTTTTCGCCAACACAACATGAATTTTACAAAGCGACACTGCAGCACTTATCAAGTTCTCCTCTATACAATGTGCTGCCTACATTACATGCGCTTAATACACATCCGCGGTACAGACAGCCGAAGCGGCGACGGAGAGGTAAACCGCTAAGCCGCCAGCTGGTATGCTCATTTTTTCGAAGCGCTTCCGCTCGTATTTATCGAATCGTCTTAAAAAATATGTCTGCCATAATGTTCTATGGGAAGCCTACTTTCGTCACGACTCTTTCTTAAGGGACATATTCTCGTATAATGCTTCAAGGAGCCGATTAAACAAGCGCGCGCATTGAATCTAATGCGGCTGCAGCGAGCCAGTGGAGGGTTCAGCGTGCCGTGCGCACCGCGCCGGCCGGGAGAGGGGAGAAATCCGAGGAGAATGGAGGAGGAAAACGCGCGCGCGGAGGAGAGTGTCGCTACTTTCTAGATCTAGGGGCTTTACTTTGGCGCGCACGCACCGTGTGCTGATGATGGTGGTGATGATGGTAATGAGGTTATTCCCTTTGTAACGGGCGGGCACACCTTGGCACCCTAGCCGATAGTAAAAAAATACAAAGAAAATAAGAAAATAAAATACAGACTGGGCAGGTTGCCGAGTTAAGAACCCTCCCGAAGTCCCCGGAGAGTTATTTTCCTCCATTGTTCTAGGCGAGTTTTGCTGCGCCTCACTGCGGCGTAGTCCACCACATCACCTGTGTCCTCAAAACCCAGTGCGGCAGCGAGATCTGTGTCCCGCTCCCGCACGTGGTGCCATCTATCGCCACGCGCCGTTCCCAGAGCTGAAAAGCAAAAAGGTGTGGCCGTGTGGCGGAATGCCTGCGAAATAGTCGCGGGCGCGCCTCAGATCCCCACATCCTCCTCTCCTTAATTCACCCTATATACCGGTCTGCAAAGGCAGCCGGTCGTCGCCCATGCTAGAGTGTACTAGAATACCTATTCTAGTACACTCTACCCATGCATGCAAAGACGTCATGCAATGGGCAACAGCTAGCCTCAGCCTCGCTCTGCAACTGCTGCTGAAGAAAAAAAAGAACAGCACAAGAATACACTTGAGAAATACAATGGCGCCGCGGAAGACGGGTAACGAGCAGGGGCGGCGCCAGGGGGGGGGGGCAAGGGTGGGCTGGAGCCTTCCCAAAATTCTCGCCTGCCCCCCCTATGCCCACCCAAGTGCCCGGAAGCATATATTGAAAACCTAGTAAGAGCAGAGCTAGCAACCGACGGCTTGCCCTCCCGGAGGAACTCACTTTTCGTGGTTGCCCCCCCCCCCAGTAAAAACATCCTGGCGCCGCCCCTGGTAACGAGAGTTCATGATGCTCACGCAAGAGCGCGTCCACGGCTCGGAGGGGAAGCGTCACGTAATGTTTGACTTGGGTGACTGCGTGGACGCGAGAGTGCAAGGTGAGAGTTCTGGTTGAGGCTTTCATGCGAGGAACGGGCTGACCTTCGTCTCGTCGATGTTGACGACAGCCCTGCGAGTCCGACGAACGCTGCCTCGGTGGATGGACCCCGCTGTGACAGCCGGCCCTTCTGCTGGAATCATGCTCGCCAAATCTACTGGCTGCGAGGCGTACTGTGGCGTCGGTCGAGTCGTGCACAGCGTCTGCGACAACTGGTCCGGTGCAGGCGCCGTGATAGAAAGGCCAGCAGAGCTTATCAGCGGCGGTCGGGAGCAGGGCGCAACCGGGCTGCCTAACGACCGCACGTCTCCGAACACCCCCTGAGTCCAAGGTGGAGTAGGGGTCGGTGACTTCTTAAGTTGTCGCCACACACACGTACACACGCACACACACCACCGATGGTCGGGTCTCTCCAAACGCGCCCCGCAAAGGAAGGCGCAGAGTGTCCTTTGTCCCTCTTCCCACGCTAAAGCACCAATTCACGATCCCCTCCTCCAGCGAGGAGGGAAAAAAGAAAGCATGAAAATAAAACATCAAGTAAACAAGAACACTCAAATGAAAATCAGCAGCAGCAACTGGGCGGAGACGACTTTCTTGCAAGGACTGGCTGTAAAGAAGTTAGCTAACTGTGACTAGACAGTAAAAATGAGGGCCTTCGGTTGCGGAAATAAGCCCGCCGTCCGGCGCGAAATCACTCAGGTGACCGCTTCCTCAGATTATACCGGTGCGTGGTCCGAATGCGGTCCGCCGCGCCGGGTGTGCGCCGTTGCTTGCGCGAAGAGCCACTGGGCGCTGGCGCAGGCTTGTCAGACCTCGATGCAAAGGCTTTCAGGTCTGCGATGTTGGCATGGCTGAGTTTTCCCGAAAGCGGGTCTTTCAGCAAGTACGCGAGTGGAGTCCAAGCCTTCTCCACTCGATACGGACCAAGCCACTTTGGAGCGAGCGAATCTGAGAAACCCTTGCTCGCGTTGCTAAGAGCGTGGTTGCGCTTCAGGACGAGGTCACCTACCATAAATGAAAGGTGGCGGCGTTTTCGGTCGTACTGGGCCCTTTGCTCGGCCCTGGCCGATGCCAAACTCTGCCTCGCTCTACTGAGAGCTCGACAAAGCCTGTCCCGAAGTGTTGAAGCGTAAGCAGAACAGTCTGCCGGTTCTTCCTCGTCTCCGAGCTGGCATTGCATGACACTGGTCACCGGATTTGCCAACTCCCTTCCGAAATTAAGGAAGGCGGGAGAGAAACCAGTGGAGTGACTCTCGGAGGTTCGGATTGCAAACGCGAGTTCACTCATATGGTCTGCCCAGTCCTTTTGATTTTCGGCAAAGGCCGCCAACATCGGTTCGAGCGTACGATTGGTTCGCTCCGTCAAATTGGACTGGGGATGGTAGGGCGAAGTGGTGCAGTGATCTATTCCTAGGGAACGGCACGGATCACCAAACACTCGAGCGGTGAAATACGACGCGTTGTCCGTGATCAACCTTTTAAGAAAGCTGAACCGACAAAACACTTCCTGTAGGCTGTAGCCTCTCTAGCACCGCCCGCGATGCCACTTTCCGAAGCGGAAACAACTCCACCCATTTAGTAAAATGATCTACGACTATCATCAGATGTATGAACCACTGTTCATTCCTGGGTAACGGCCCCATTATATCGCAGGTGGCTAATTGCCACGGACGCTCACTTGCAATTGGTTTCATCAAGCCGGGCGGCTTGCCACCCCTTGATTTCACCGCTTGACAGACGTGGCAGGAACGGCAATAGCGAAAAATGTCACGCTTCATGCCAAGCCAAGTCACAACCTTGCTCAGTTTCGCAAAAACTTTACAGCCACTAAGGTGACTGTCCATGGGCTCGTCGTGAGAGGCTCGCAACAGTGCGCCTCTCAAGCTTTTGGGCACAACCACCTTAAACGGGTCCACTGACTCCTCATCGGTGGCTATGTATTTCAGCAGGAGTCCATCATGGTCCAGCACGTATGTATCCGCGGGGGACCCAGCGACACACGCCGGTTCCCTGCGCCCGCCGCACTACCAGCAGCGTCTCGGCGCTCTGTCTCCCTGAGACCGTCGCTCAACTCGCGACAAAGCGGATCATCTTGCTGGGCCATCAGTAACTCTTGTCTGCTGAAAGCAATTCCCGTTCTCCCAAAGAGGAGCCTGGTATCTTTCCTACTCAGGACTGCAGCCATGCATCGCCTCCGCTCGCATTGTCCTCATGGGTTCGCTTCCCTTTCGCTCCCCCTCTCGCACGCTTCGCGGCGCGCTGCTTGCCTGGCCCGTGGAAAGGGTTTGCTCGTCGGCGTACTCACCCTTTTCCCCACTCGGTGGCTCTGCCGTCGCCCGCGCCGCTCGCTTGCGCAAAGGCACCGCTAGCGGTTAGGCTCCTGGTAGACACTGGGGCACGAGATAGCGCGTCAGCTACCACGTTAGTGCTCCCCTTCCGATACTGCACTGAAAAGTCATAATGCTGTATTAGGAGAGCCCAGCGCGCTAGCCTGCCTGCAGGCTCACGGAGCCGCATCAGCCAGATAAGCGCGCTGTGATCTGTTTTCACCACAAATTTTGTCCCATCAAGGTAGACATCAAACTTCCGCAGTGCAAACACGATGGCGAGACACTCCCTGTCGGTCACGGAATAATTCCTTTCCGCGGGTATTAACGAGCGGCTGGCAAAAGCCAACGGCTGCAATACACCATCGTATTCCTGTAGCAGAACTGCTCCTAAACCCAGATCGCTTGCGTCAGTCTGGACAACAAACGGTCTGGTCAGGTCGGGGAGCTTGAGCTGTGCGGTCTCCGCAATGGCGCTAGACAGACGGCAAAATGCCTCTTGCTGCTCAGGTCCCCATCGCCACTTAGCTGACTTACCCAAGAGCTTGGCCAAGGGCGCCTGCACTCGGGCACTGGACGGAATGAACGACCGGTAGAAATTGGCCATTCCGAGAAAGCGGCGCAGGCCGCGTACGTCCTTAGGCGCGGGGAAATCGAGGATTGCTCGAAGTTTCTCCCGATCTGGCTCAATGGAGCCTTCGCCCAGCGTGAAGCCAAGTAACTGAAGTCGGGTTTGCGCTATTTGGGCCTTTGCGGGATTTAACGTCATCCCGGCGGCTCTCACCCTCTCGAGCACATCGGCAATGTGTGCCAAGTGCTTTTCGAAGGTTCGTGAATAAATCACGATGTCGTCGAGGTAGCACATGCAGTAAGACCGCTTTGCTTCCCAGAGGACGCGGTCCATGAGTCTCTGAAAAGTCGCAGGCGCATTGCAAAGACCAAAGGGCATACGAGTGAACTCAAACAACCCTCTGTGGGACGTGAACGCGGTCTTGCACGGGTCACGCTCATCCATCCGGACCTGTAGGTAACCTTTGGAGGCATCTAATGTGGTAAAATACCGCGCAGTGCCGAGGTTTTCTACGATGGAGCTAATCGTGGGGAGCGGATAGGCATCTTTACGAGTCACTCCGTTCAGACGGCGTAAGTCTACACACAGGCGATGACTGCCATCTTTCTTAGGCACCAACACAATTGGAGACGCCCAGGCACTGGACGAACGGTGAACAATGCCAGTTGAGAGCATCTCGTCCAGCAAGCCGTCAATTGCCTGCCTCTTGGCCCGGCTGCCGGGCCTGGGATTACACTTCAAAGGAAGCGCGTCGCCAGTTTCGATCGAATGGCTCACCAAATCGGTACAGCCTGGTTGATCGGTGAAGAGCTCATCGTATTCGCGTAACAATGCTGACAGACGAGCCTTTTGTGTATCATCCAATTGAGTCGCACAGGCTATCAAAGAATGCGGAGCCTCTTCGTGTCGTGCCGCTCGATCCCGATGGGGATTTTGAGCCGACGAGTGCATAGCGCAGGGGCCTGCCCCCGAAGTTTGCACGTGACACGGTTTCGACGCTTCAACTGCACAGGCAACAGAAAGCGCCGGTGGGCTGATGAACGGCTTTAGCTCCGAAAAAGGTCCGTCGCGAAAGCCTCCATTCGCAATGTCCACTACGACACCGGTTTTTAGGAGAAAGTCCCGGCCGAAAATCACAGGAACACTGAGCCCTGGAAGATGAACGAAACGCGCGCGTCTCGTTACGCCTCCCCATCTGACAGTCAACCTCGCGGCGCCCGCTGACTGGGTCATGCCTTTCGCGAGGGTGAATGTCGTTCGGCTGTCCCGCAAGCCCACCGAGCACTTGTGCAAGTGGGACAACACCTGTTCGCCAAACAACGAAGCGCTTGCACCCGTGTCCAGCAACGCCGTGAATTTGCGACCGACAATGGTGACCGAAATAAACGGCGCGTGCGCACCAGCAAGACTGCTTGCCCGGTACGCAGAGGGGAGAAGCAAGGGTTCGGCCGCTCATGCCTTACCGTTGTCAGAAAGGTAGGGGAGTTGGCACCCAAAAGCGCCGCGTCCCAGAGTACATGTCACTGATCAACCCTTCATCACCCAGTTACGTTCAACCTGGTAAGGGTCCCGCCCTTGGTTAGAGGATGGGTCTTTTTTGGTTTTGGTTCAACGGCCCTACCCGGACAAGGGTGCCGCATCCACGTGGCACGCAAAGCACCGTGCGGACGCGATATATCTCGCGGCCCCACGCCGCGAGATGGCCGGTACTTTTCCCGGGCAAGGGGGCCACTCTTTAGTGCCGCTGACGAGGTCAGGGCACACGGAGATGTGGCCTCTCCATAGTGACCGGAGGTCGAAGACCCCCGTGGTCCCCGCTCAAAGAGAACGGTTGCGCTACGCCCCCGTGGCACGACGAAGACGATCGGTGCGCGCGAGAAACACGTAGCAGGCTTGTGCCCGCTGGCTGCCTGCGAGCGGTTTGAATTGCGCGCGCGTCGCAGCAGTCGCGCGCGCAACAGCAACACCTAGAGGTGTGCGCCGAGGCGATTTTGACCGGCGGCGGCGTTGGGGTCGCTCAGAGTCGGCGGCGGCGGTGTCGTCGGCGCACGCCGGTTATTTCATCGGCGGTGGCGCGGAAACCGAAACTAAAGATTCAAAAGGTTCTTCTGCCACAGGTTACTGAATTAGTTGAAATTCAGGGATTTTCATCCAAATAGCACTAATGACACTACACAGATGTGTCGACCTCACGATGAATTCTAAGCCTTTTGCAAAATAGTTTTTATTTCGCTTTCGTAATAAAATACAAGTATTTCAATATATGTCCATGTTCTACCACGAATGTGCAACACTTTGCTTGTTTTTATTTAATTTAAGATGCAGCAGTTTGCTTCTGTTGTTGGCTATGTAATACTTCATGAAACCTTCTCTCATTGAACAATGCGCAAGCACCGACGCACGTCACTCAGTTCACTTTTTCCGAATTGGATCACACTTTTACATTGTACGCGCACGAAAAAAGAAGCACCTCTGCTAGGAGTTTTGTTATTGCGATTGCAGGAAACCACTCTTTTGAGTATCTGTCATGCCTTGGATTTTACTTTCCTTCAAACAAATCAATATACCTACTTTTCACAATATGAGAATGTTTTATGTAGCGGTATAAGATGCAGAAGAAAACAAATCTGTACATTTAGTCAACTAGTCCTCACCGCAGTGTTCAATGAATGAAGTGTAGGCATGGGCGTGGGCGAGGCGGGTGGTGCAAAAGGGGTACTTGACCCCTTCAAGCTGCACCAGCACTTGCTACCCACTCTAGCGACACCAACACGACCCCTTCCCTCAGCCATGACGCAAGTTGAAAGAAGGCTTTGCTACCCCCAAGAGAGAAACCTGTCGATGGCCATATGTGCAGTTGAGAGCAAATGCAATATTTGCTCAGATACACAATGCACACTGGTCACGACCTGGAGGCCCGTTGACCACGCTTGCAGAGAACGTTGACTCCCCGACCCCTTTGTGCTCGGTGAGGGGAGGGGAACGCCCCTTGCAAGTGGGCCCCATTAAAAATTCTCTTAAAAACGTCACAAATAAGAATGCTTGATAAGTATGTATGAAACATTCAATTTTTTAATGCTTTTTGTAGCGTGTACACTTGCTCAATACCCATCAGGTGTGTGAGACAACTGAAATCGCAACTGCCACTCTCGACTGGTTCCGGAAAAGACTCAATAAAAGAATGCAATTACGAGTGCTGGGAACCTACGTTCGTTTGTCAATTTGATTTCTAGGCATGATTTTAATTCTTATATAAACAAAAATAAAGCCTGCAAAATATTAAAATATGGCTGCTATTGCAAGATGTGTGTCCCCCTTCTTGATTTTTCTAGACTTGCGCGTCTGCAAGCAACATCTGGTGTCACAGACTTGCAAGTGCTTTTCCTCCGCCCCACGACATCTCCCAATGCCCCCCTCCCCAATAAAAAGGCACCAATGTAGTCCTCCGTAGGCCTCCGTGGTTGCCTACTGGTGCACGGCGGGCCATTTTGGTTGCTAGGACCAACAGTACCGATTTCGACATGCTTTATTGAAGGTGCTGAAGGATCAAGAAAAGGCCGATTGTTGTAAATTTCTTGAGAGTTCCATGGTAGCTTTTTTTGTGAATACCGTATATTATTGAACCTCACTTTGTGTATAATGCTCCAATGAAAAAAAAAAAATATGGTTTCACCCTGTGTCACTGCAGAGTCAGAAGCCATCACATGGGCAGGCGTCATTAAGCTTCTATATAACATTGCTAAGGTTCAGCACATTTGTACAAATAATTCTCGTTAATTGAACATTGAGTATAATCCTTGCTTGGGTTAGCATGTGTGAAACTTATATTTGAAATTTAAAAATTCTCATTGTGGGTTTCTGTGGCAAAGACACATTGATTAAAACTGATAATTCCGGAGCTACGGCAGAGGTAACATTCGTTATGTTTTTTTTTTTTGGTTACGGTACTGGTAATGCGTTACCTTTTTATGTATATATATAACGTGGAGCCGTCAAACGTTCCCTTTTTTTATTAGAGTAACGAATAACGTATTTAGTTACTTATTACTGTAACGGATACAACCCTAAATATATAGACTTACAGGAGTGATGTCGGCCCACACCGTCAGTTGTGGTTGCGGTCTATAGGCTGGCTGTAAACATTACATAGATATATTCCTTTCATCCAGCACGTGATGGAGAAGGTTTGCTCGACCATTGATGTTGTCGAACTTTGAGGAATACACAACAGCTTCTTAATAATATGCATATCATCGAACTGAAGCTAAAATTTACAGTCAACGTGAGTGCTGTCGTCACGCCGTATGTTTTAGGTAGAAACTTAGCCTACTCAAAATACCCAAAGACGTCGATGCACCTAGCAACGCGTGGCTACCCGCTGACGGTTCTGTATGAAAATAGCATCCACAGTGGAACCTGTCGCATCTGCAGAAATTTTATCGCAACAATATTATACTGCCACTTCGCTTGTATTTTTATGTCACAACCCAGCGCAAAGGCACCGCCGTTGTGGTTCAGTAGCTAAGGTACTCGGCTGCTGACCCGCAGGTCGCGCGATCGAATCCCGCCTGTGGCGGCTGCATTTTCGATAGAGGCGAAAATGCTGTAGGCCCATGTGTTCAGATTTGGGTGCATGTTAAAGAACCCCAGGTTGTCATAATTTCTGGAGTCCTTCACTTCGGCATCTCTCATAATCATATGGTGGTTTTGAAACGTTAAACACCACATATTAATCAATTGCCTTGCGCAAAGCACGCTTGGCTGTCTGCGAAAATTCTAGATTATTTAGAATCTTCTGATAAGCTTGAGACACCTACAATACGGATGATGTTCGATGCCACGGGCATATTGATTAAGAAAAAGTCATGACGTCTCTTACTTCCCTGTCCCAGCACGAATCCCTGTATGTGGAAAGTGATTGAGACACGTAGCGAAGAGGGAATCGGATAAAAAGGGGGTTGGGGCTCTTCTTTCTCTTTGGCGATCGGTGGCGTAGTGGGGACGGCTCATATCTTTAAAAAATGCTTGGATATCAACTATTCATAACTCTCATTTAAGGATGTGGAAATGAAGTGACCGTCACTAAATGACCGATGAGGTGAAATATTAACATTCAAGAGCATAGTAAACATGACTAAAAGCTAATTCTACGCTAAAACAATGTAACCTGAACTAATGATGTCACCACACCTCTAAAAGCTCATGCAATGTATATGCAATGTATGGAAGGTGCACTTATTCCAGCGCTTTTTGCAGTAAAGTTTGGCCATGGAGTTAATCCCGTTCATGGTGGTGCTATATTTATATTTGACGTTTGAATATATAACGAAGCATTAGGGAATTCTTTCCGTGAAACCCGTATTTTCTTTGGCGATGTAATTGAGGATTGTGTGCATTGTGTTGGCACGAAGTTCAATGTAGGTGATGTGTTTGTAGAGTACACCGTTCGCTCACTGTGGTGAAATAGAAACAGCACTTTATGTTAATTCATGCTACAAAACTTACGTGATCTGCTCTCAGAGAACAGAAGAATACATAACGAAGTGCGTTACTAACGAATGGAGGAACTAAATATTTCTCGGTCTTTTAATGTTGTTTCTGTAATCCAATCTACAAACGTTTGTATTAAACGAGCATGATGGTACGAAGGCATGGAATTGGGTTCTGCAGCTTGTTGTGACACATGAGCAGCTCCAGGTCACCTTTATTACGTGACATCAGAATTTACACTGAGCTTGATCTATGATTATGTACCTAATCAACGGAGAATAAATGCTAAGCTCCAGATTCTTTATTAACGTGGCTTCAAAGACGAGAAAGCAGCACGATGCGTGAGCCATCGAGCACCCGTTCTGTTTTTCTATTGCGTTGAACTGCTTGTGCCCTCAGATGCCACTTCAGTTTTTTTTTTCTTGAATAATTGTGGCGATTCGGAAAGTTGTGAGCACTAAACAAGACGTTAAGAAGAACGAGCGAGACAGGATGGGTGCTTGTGAGCGTCATGAGGAAGCATTAGTTTGCGCTAAAAATTTCCCGATAGCAATGCGCCATCTGGCTGGATTTCAAGTTTTGTTAAAATGTACGATGACACAGACCATGAGCTTTTGTCATGTCGTTTGCTACCAAATAAACAGCGGCTGCGTAATTTAGGGTACAATGAAAATTCTCGCGGCCATATTTTAAGAAGGAAGGAGGCAGAAACGCACCGTTCGTGCCCTACGTAATCCTTCATCACTCGCGGAAATAAATGCATTCAAGCTGAAACGTGGTCGAAGTATTCTTTTACCTCTCAGCCATCAGAGAGGCTTTTACTTCTCGAGTCTATTTATGAGATATTTCTGCCATCTTTTTCCAAACGGTCTGCAGTTCTGTTGTACCGACATAACATAGCAATGCCCTTGTTTTTGTAGATTTTTTTTTCATTCCCATATAAACACTTTTCCATTCATAGTCATGTTTGAAGCGCGTAAGAACTTGGCAAAGTCGTTTTCCACGCTCAAGTTTCTCGTACCCAATCTTTCGCGCTCTTTGAGCTCTTCAAGGAATGCAGAAAGACTACAAAATCTGGCACCGGCATGGCTGTCAGTCACTCACGGCTCGTCTTTCTTCAGGTTGCGCAGATGCTGGCAATTTTCCTTGGTTCTGGAGCAACAACGTGTCCTATCTTCGATGACGGCACAAACCCGGATATCTGCCCGGCTTTTCAACTGCTGTCGGATTGCTCCTCACCGCTGGATGTGCTAGCGCTGTCGGCACCGTCCGGCTACCGTTACTTCGTCTGGCAACCCGGGACGCTACAGGACGGCGCAGGGCTACTTAAGCGACTACTGCAACCACCCACTTTGGGATCTGGCACCGGCATGGCTGTCAGTCACTCACGGCTCGTCTTTCTTCAGGTTGCGCAGATGCTGGCAATTTTCCTTGGTTCTGGAGCAACAACGTGTCCTATCTTCGATGACGGCACAAACCCGGATATCTGCCCGGCTTTTCAACTGCTGTCGGATTGCTCCTCACCGCTGGATGTGCTAGCGCTGTCGGCACCGTCCGGCTACCGTTACTTCGTCTGGCAACCCGGGACGCTACAGGACGGCGCAGGGCTACTTAAGCGACTACTGCAACCACCCACTTTGGGATCTGGCACCGGCATGGCTGTCAGTCACTCACGGCTCGTCTTTCTTCAGGTTGCGCAGGTGCTGGCAATTTCCCTTGGTTCTGGAGCAACAACGTGTCCTATCTTCGATGACGGCACAAACCCGGATATCTGCCCGGCTTTTCAACTGCTGTCGGATTGCTCCTCACCGCTGGATGTGCTAGCGCTGTCGGCACCGTCCGGCTACCGTTACTTCGTCTGGCAACCCGGGACGCTACAGGACGGCGCAGGGCTACTTAAGCGACTACTGCAACCACCCACTTTGGGATCTGGCACCGGCATGGCTGTCAGTCACTCACGGCTCGTCTTTCTTCAGGTTGGTTATTCTTATCGCCTTGTTAACGGAAAGCCGTTTAAAAAATTGGTGCCAGATCCCAACTCGCTGTCAACTACGATTGTTCAAAATGTTTTCCTGCTGGGTGCAAAATTTTTGTCATGCATGCGTGTTGCTCGAATGTTGCTGCTTCTGTCTGGGGATGTAGAACAAAACCCGGGCCCTCTGACATCCCAACAAGAAAAAGAAATGTTTGATGTCGTCATGACACTACCGTCAATGCAACAGCAACAGACTGAAATTCTTTAGGAAATTCGTTCCATTCGAGCCGACCAACAAGCACTCGAACAAAAGCTATCGCAACTGGCAGAAAAGGTCAAGCTCGTGGAAGATAACGTGTCCCCTTTAGGGATGACGTAACGCAACTACTCGCTCAAAATGAAGATCTTGCTGATACCTGCGCCAAATTACGGGACTCGTATGAGGACCTAGATGGCAGATCTAGAAGAAACAATTTGATAGTTTATGGCCTTCCAGATACTGTAAATGAAACGTGGGCTCAGTCAGAGGCTCGAGTGATTGCCTTTTGCTCCGAAAAACTGAACGTGGCAATCAGCACTGCTGCCATTGAAAGAGCTGACAGGCTAGGACGCTACACAGCGGTAAAGGCAAGGCCCATAATTCTGAGGTTTTTGTCATTTAAAGACAAAGAACGTGTGCTTGCTGTTGCCTCAAAGCTGAAAGGAACTGAGTTCGCGTTGAGTGAGGACTATTCCAGTAAAGTTCGACAGGAAAGGAGGAAATTGATTCAGTTCGCCAGGGACCGTAAAGCAGAATACAAGTTGCATTTTAATAAAATGAAAATAGGCAACCAAACCTTCGTTTATAATGCTGAAACCGACACCGTGACCAGGGATACTCGATAGCCACTAACGAATGCAGCTTACCGTAAAAAGAAACCATCCGGCAAACACGATCTCGTATGTATTGTAGTAAATTGCAGAAGCCTCAAAAATAAAACTATAGAGTTCAGTATAGAATCAACAAATCCGCACGTAGTCATTGGTACAGAATCATGGCTCGACAACACAATTAGCGACAGCGAAATGTTTCCCTCTGGCTATACCGTATATAGGAAAGACCGTAATTGCCATGGTGGTGGTGTATTTGTTCTCATTCAAGATAGCATAGCTAGCAATTCTATAAGCATCGAAGCCGACTCATGCGAAACTGTCTGGTGTAAAATTTTGCTACAAAACGGTTCTTCCGTTGCCATTGGCTCATTTTATAGGCCGCCCGGTATAAGAACTGCCCATCCTCTCTTTCAGTTGAGCAACGTTTTATTAAGTTTGCAAACAACGCACGTAATTCTCGGAGGCGATTTTAACTTCCCGGATGTAGAATGGAAGTCCTTTAAACCCGTGTTAAACACAACGTTTTTCCTGTATACTACCTTTAGGGAGATGATTAATGCCCACTCATTATTTCAATTTGTCGAAGCGCCAACAAGAATTGGTGGTGACAGTGCAAACATTTATTTATTTTTGTGCAGAGAACCGGATCTTGTATCCTCTGTTGTCACGGTCCCTGGTATCAGCGACCATGAAGTTGTTGTCACTAAAATGTCTTGTAGTGCTAAAAACCGCCGCGCTCAGGCACCCCGCAAAGTGTTCTCATATGAAAGAGGTGACTACCCATCACTGTCGCGTGAACTGGATGCATTTTTTTCCTGAGTTCCAATCGCATAGTTCATCGTTAGACATGAATGCGCAGTGGAATTTCTTCAAAACAAAGATAATGTCCTTGACCCAAACATTCATTCCTTCGTGTATCATTTCGGCCAGGCGACGCAATGATAAACCATGGCTCAGTAGGGAACTCCGATCAAAAATAAATAGAAAGAATCGATTGTATCGAAAGTATTGCCAAGTGCCTGATTCTGCGTTGCTTTCAAAAATGAAAGAGATAGGCAAAATGGTGACAAAAGCTATGCGCAGAGCGCAAGAAATGTACCTTTGTGATCTAGGCGAGAAACTTAAAACCAACCCCAAGGAAGTGTGGAAATACGTGAAAAATAAACGTAATTCTAGACCCACTATTCCTGACATCATGTACGGGATAAATTACGAATCTAACACGGAAGCCAAAGCTCAGGGTTTCAATACATACCTTCAGTCTGTGTTCTCGCATCCAGTTAACACATGTAGTCTATGCCAGAATGATGGCTCGCTCCCGCAAATGAACGACATAGAAATTTGCGAACGCGGTGTCGTGCTCTTGATGGAAAAAGTAAATGTTCACTCTGCTCCTGGTCCTGACTGTATATCCAACTTCGTCTTGAAAAACTGCGCAGTGTCTATCGCCCCTTTTTTAACTCTCATGTACAAAACGTCGCTTGAACAATGCGTTTTACCGGCTGATGGGAAAAATGCCAACGTAACCCCAGTATATAAAAGCGGAGATAAAACAAAAAAGTGTAACTACAGGCCCATTTCTCTGACAAGCGTGTGCTGCAAGACACTCGAACATATCATTTACACAAACTTAATGAATCATCTTCAAAGTAATAACTTCTTTTCCCCATTGCAACACGGTTTCAGGGCGGGTTTCTCGTGCGATACACAACTGGTCGAGTTCACGCACGACATTGCAGCTTCAATTAACTCAGGCCTTCAGGTTGACTGTATATTTCTGGATTTCCAGAAGGCATTCGATTCCGTGTCACATGTGTTGTTGTTGCAAAAGCTTCATTGTCTAGGCATACCTAATGCCCTTCTCATGTGGATTGAGGCGTACCTTTCAGAAAGACAGCAGTGCGTGATTCTTGACGGTGTGTGCTCATCAAGCGTCGGTGTATTGTCAGGAGTGCCGCAAGGGTCAGTTTTGGGGCCCCTGCTTTTTCTTATTTTTATAAATGATATCTCCGACAATCTCTCTAGCCGTGTTCGATTGTATGCTGACGATTGCTGCATTTACAGTAACATTACCTCTGAAGCGGACACCGTTCAATTGCAGAATGACTTGAACTCCATAGTTTCTTGGTGTGATTCATGGAGAATGACACTAAATCTGTCGAAGTGTAAATTGGTGAGGTTTACGAACAAAAAACAGCCTCGGATTTCAAATTACGTCATGGCCGGGGCTACCTTGCCGGTTGAAACAGAATATAAATACCTAGGGGTCATTTTTTCTGCCAACCTATCTTGGAACGCTCATATTAATTACTTAACATTAAAGGCTAGTCGAGTGCTAAATTTTTTGAGGCGCAATTTCAGACAGGCACCAACTAAGTTGAAAGAAACACTATACATATCCAATGTGCGTCCCATATTAGTATATGCCTGCAGTGCCTGGGACCCCTCAACAAAATCAAATATAGAAGCCCTGGAGCGTGTACAGGCACGCGCAGCACGCTTTGTGGCAAGCAATTATAACTTTACCATAAGATCAGCTGACATTCGTTCAGGATTGCAATGGCCTCTGTTAGCTGACCGGCGAAAATACCTACGACTGTCCCTATTTTACAGCATATTCATGAACAAAACAGGCATCGACAAGGATCAGTATATAAGGCCACCTACCTATGTGTCACCCCGTACTGACCATTCTTTAAAACTGCGTGAATACACTTCCAGGATCAACGCATTCAAATACGCCTTTTTTCCAAGAACCACGCATGAGTGGAACGGCTTGCCAGAGGAAATTGTCTCTGCGCCTCCCTTATCTTTTGTTAAAAACTTGCACAATTTTTTGTTGAACTAATCATTACTGTACATTTCTGATGCGTTCCGTACTAATTATTTTCTTTTGTTTTTATTGCTCTGTGTTACCAATAGCACTCTTCTCTTTCAAGGTTTGCTTTGTATTTGCAATTTGATGCCTTATTTATGACAGTGTTGTTTCACTTTGTTGTTTCACTTTGTTATGACTATGTTCTTTCAAACGATACAGCCTTTTATCCGCAACCATCTTTTTCGGTATATCGACTGTACTGTATTCTTTTGCTTGTTCTCCCCCCTACAATAATGCCCGTAAGGGCGATGTAGGTACATGTATAAATAAATAAATAAATAAATAAATAAATAAATAAATAAATAAATAAATAAATAAATAAATAAATAAACGCAACGAGCTCTACACCGTGCCATCGGGACTGGTATGGGGCAAACATGTTGCGAGTGGTGTCGCAGTGTTCTGCCATTGTGCTCCTTTCGCTGTTCCCTGCGCTGAAGTTGGGTCGACACGCGGCGTCGTTGCGGCGCCATTGGTGTCGTGTTTCCCGTGTCTTTTCTTATACACAGTGTTCTGCGAATAAATGCCTCTGTGTAGCCGCTCGTGCCGAGGGCACGGATAACGTTTTTCCTTCCTTCCGCAGCTGTGGTGACAAACGATGGTTGGATTATCGGTTATTTATTTATTTTAGTTTTCTCGTTTAGCTAGTTTTCTGTATTCTTGTCCAAGAAAGATGATCTAGGACATTTTGGTTCTTGTGGGAATGGCCATAGGTATGTGCGTACGTGGTTGCAGCTCCACATTTCCAAGTGGTACGACTTTTTCCAAGTGGTACTCCACATTTCCAAGTGCCCTGCCAACGGCCCCTATTCTCTTTCTGCTCTGGCAGCCAAGGCCGTCACGTTCTTCCAAACCTTCTTCTCCTTCCTACTTCTAAACTCTTTTCTCCACTCCCCCCTCTCCCTTCAAGCCACCGAGCCCTGCTCTCACAAGAAAAGATAGCGTCTTTTTTTTTTCTTTTCTTCAACCACAGATTCATCCATTCGGGGAAAGCTTGCATGCAGTAACTGGTTTGGAAGGCAGGTAAGGTTCGCGGAAACTCACCTCACCCTGAGCTACCGAGCACCATACAAAGCTTAGCCTAGAGTCATGAGAAGGCTAGATTACAAAGCAAGATGAAAAGATAAGACATTTTGCCTAATGAAGTATTGCGAAAGCCACTGGGGCAACCCTTTCCTTTACCACCATCCCCACTTCTATTCGTACATTGAAGTAATGAGAAAAGTCCAACCAAAACATATTAAAAAAAACGACGTTTTGAAGCCGATATCTCACCCCTGAAGAAGAAGCCGTACCAGCTGCGAAACATCGTGTTTTTTTCCTTTAATATATTTTGCTTGGAGTTCTCATTCCTTCAGTTTCTATCCAAAACAGACAGGCTTATGTTGAATGTTCCCCTTTGATTCCTGTCGTACATTATATCCTCCCTGCTCCCACAAACCCCCTCACACCGAAACCTTTACAGAAGCAATGACAGGTGCGCAACCGTAAACAGCCCCTCTTCCTTCTTGGACGCTTATAGCTCTTGTGTGCGTGTGTGGGGGGGGGGGGAAGGAGGAGTACTGAACAAAAAAAAAAGTTGCATCTTGTTTTTTTTTTGTTGCAGCAGGTAGCTAACGACCTAGTCATTATTTTTTCCTTTGAAAAAGCAGTATACAATACAACATAATCATGCATACCTAAAAAGACGCAAACACAGGCGCTGTATGGCAACTGATGAGTTATTGTCGAAAGACTCAGCTTATGTAGGATAACACGTACATGTGCACTAACGCCAGTGCATCCAATGAAGACAAGTTTCTCTTGTAGTGTTTTGCAGGAAGACTTGATGAATAATGAACCATGAATGCACCTTACCTGATACGAAACTCGGGACAGGTAACAGACTCTTTAAAGTACGCGAGCCTGTCAAGTCATGGTTCTCAGATTTTCTGCTGACAAAAATTTTATATTACAGCATTCCGCACAATGACCAAATTACAAACGTGGGCGAATGAATATACCAGCATAGTATCACCAAATTTCAAATTAGCCCAGGTATTTAGAGCATCCAATTCATATGGTACTTATTGTACTTAGTGCTATCAGCGCGCATGTGCCTGTCGCGGAAATTGCATGTAATGTCAAGTTTCTCAATAATAATAATATTTAGACCCCATTGAAAATCCTGGGTTGCTGGATGCTGGAAGTGTTGATGGATATGGTGGAAAGAATAATGGATATGGTGTAAACTGCAGTGGGCATAATGGCTGATGACCGCGAAAGTGGAAAAAATGATGGCAGATGGTGGTGACGGTGGAAAATGCCGGCTGATGACGGCTAGAGTGGAAAAAAATGGTGGCAAATGGTGGGGGCGAGCCAACAGTGGCGATGGTGGAAAATGCCGGCTCATGGTGGCGAGGCAAAACGTGTTTGGTGGAAGGCTTGGTGAGCAAGGTGGATGACGGTGGCATGGTGGAAGCTTGGTGGATGATGATGGCATGATGAAAAGTACAGAACAGTATGTGAAATCACTTATTTGGTAGTGTTTCATTCTTGAATGCGCAGAGATATAGGTTTACGGTCAAAAGAAACCAACGCTGCTCATTATGCTTTCTAGTACGTTTGTTTTTTTATTCCTGTGGTGTCAACAACGCTTCAATTTTTGTGGAGTATAGAATATGCGGCCGGGAGTATGTTTACATTTCGCGCACCCCTATCGGAAAAATTGCCATGGTGGATACTGGAAAACATGGTGGGCGTAGTGGAAAATATGGTGGTTATGCCGGGACATACTGGGTGGTATGGTGTACAGATGATGGGTAAAGTGGAAATGATGGTGGAAAGCAGAGGCTACATAGTGGGCAATAATGGGACACTCTGCCCACCATTGCGATAATGCTGGGAAGCCCTAAGCATATGGTGGGTGGTGCTTATTATGGTGGGCTACATGGTGTACCAACCTGAGAAACTCTTCCCACCATTGCGATAATGCTGGGAAGCACTAAACAGATGATGGGTGCTGCTTGTTATGGTGGGCCACATGGTGTACCAAGCTGAGAAGCTCTGTCCACCATCGCGATAATGCTGGGAAGCAGTAACCAGATGATGGGTGGGCTTGTAATGGCGGGCAATTTATATAGTGTACCAAGCTGGGATCTGTACACTACATGTTCTACCACCATGATTTCCACCAAAGGTTAGGCCTACCGACCGAGCCCGTACAATTGTTTTATCCGTGCTTCCGGGTTTCAGAATACACGATTTCGACGATTAGGAATGACAATACAGCGCAGCCATGGCATAAATTAACCTAAATGAAGCATTTTTTATTGTGTATGGTGTCCACTCAGGAAGCAACAAACATCGATGCGATGCGATTCAAGCACTCCCAGAGAACGTACGTCTCTTCTCACCGACAGCCGCCGGTCGCACTCGCCGGCAGTTCTCTAGCTTTTGTGCGAGAACTCAGACGTGGCAATTCGTACGCTTGGAGAACCAATATGATAGCGTAATGTTTCCAGCACACTGCATTCGTTTTGGCCAAGCCGTTATGTAGTTGTTGCTTTAGCGAAATAGCTACAGCATTGCGCTGGCACGACCGCCTTCTACATTGCGCGAAAAGCATCCCAATACTCAATCAAATAAATTAGACGGGCGTATCTATGGAATGAACCTAGAAGCGTCATAAAGCGTGAACAGATGTCGCAAAACAGATATTAAACTTGGCAGACCCCGCCGGTAAACTGTTGCTGCTCCCCAGTCCACTTGGGTTTTTTTCTTGAAGTTGTGAATTGTAAAAAAAAATAGCACTAGTGCCATTAACATAGTGGCAATCGTTACAGGCCGCAGTTGCTTGTGTTTAATAAATGTGCAATTTTTAGTAGCAGGTGCAGATCTTGTCTTTGTTGTGTACACGACAAACATAACTCAAGTTGAACCTTAAGTTTGTATGCCAACTAAGTATTTAACACACAATCAACGTTGTGTTGGTGTGGCGCATTCTTTCGTCGGCACTCACGCGCGTCGGACGCAAGAATCATGTGCTCCGTAGGAGCGGCGTTTGCGGCACATACTAGCCGCGGTAACAGGATGAGCGAAGAGCTAGACGCAGGATACGAAGTAATTTTGCCACCACTGCCCAAGGAACGCGTCGCGCAAAACACTGTGTTTTTACACGGTGATGTGCGCGGCAGACCGTATCGAGTAGAAGATTTCCGAGACGCGCTCGGACCTACAGGACTGCTGTCGGAGGTGTTGGCACTGGGGGCCTACCAGATAAATCATGTTTGGGCAGTCACCATGAACAACGCGGACGCTACAAGACACTTGCTGAACGTGAAGGAACTGAAAGTCAAGGGTCGACGCTGCATCATCGTAGACCCCCAGGATCAGCAGGTGCGGCTGCGTCTTCATTGGCTGCTGTATGGCGTCAACGATGAAGACGTGCGAACGGCATTGGCGGCTTATGGGAAGGTCGTACAAATCACCAGAGAGAATTGGCGTGTTCAAGGAGTCAGCGACAAGGGGTCAACCAAACGGACTGTGCTACTTAAGCTCAAGAGTGGCGTGAAGGTTGAAGATCTCCCGCATCAAATCAGGGTGGCTGGTGAACTGGCACTTGTGGTTGCACCTGGTCGGCCAATGCAGTGTCTGCGCTGCCAAGGTACCGGCCATGTTAGAAGAGAGTGTAAGGTACCACGATGCTCGCGTTGTCGGCGGTTTGGCCACAGCGAAGACGCGTGCATGCGCACGTACGCATCGGCTGTAGGATCAGCTGAAGGTGAAGACACAGCAGAGTGTGTGATGGACGTGACCGAGGCTGAAGACCCGGCGAAAGGCGCAGGCGACGTGGTGAACCCAGAAGCTTCCACAGGTACTGCCACACCGACTGGTGGAGATGAACCAACAGTACAAGTAGACACAGAATCTGGGGAGGTTACTCAAGATCCAGCCGGCCAAACCGCAGAAGGCTTCACTAGTACCCCATCGAAGGAGCCGGAGCCGGTGGAATTAACAGAACTTCCAGTGTCGGGCGACAGTATCAGTGGTGGGACGTCAAGCAAAAGACTCCGCGAGCAGTCTGCAGGACGGCGTGAGGCGTCCAGTGAAAAGCATGAAGAGGGGTCACCTGCGAAGGCGACTTCGTTCAGACGCAGCAGCACAAGGCTGCGTCCCAACCCGACATTGGACAAACACTGGCCTCCTTTGCCCTCCAGTGGCACGGGTCCACCTGAAGGCTCCGAAGATGTCTAGCTCTAGGCTAGACGCTGAAGGTAAGCATCATGCCCCGGGCTAACTTCTTCATGGGGTAGACATGGCTTTTGCAGCGAAACTTAGAGTGACAATGTTAAATGTTCGAGGTCTTGCCGCCAAGCGGAAACAGAGCCAAGTCTACAGGCTGCTCGTGGATCAGATCTGGATATACTAGCTGTACAAAAAACAAAAGTAGACGGTGAGGAGGAGACCCGGGGCATGGTGCTGAGGTTTACAGCGCGTTACTACGCAATTGTAAGTCAAGCAATAGGCACGTCTGCAGGCTGTGTTTTGTTCATTAAGAAGTTACCGGGTCTGGTAGTGCAAGATACCTTCTCTTGCCCGTCTGGTAGATTGGTTTCCTGTGATTTTGTCTTTAATGAATGTCAGTGGCGTATAGTGTGTATTTATGCACAAACCATTTGCGAGGAGCGATCACTTTTTTTTCAAGCCTAAAGCAGCACTTCACTTTGGAAAGGAAATATGTATTACTTGGTGATTTTAACTGCGTCCTCAACGGGCGAGATCGAGCAAACGGACGCCATTTACGATAAAAGTAGTAGGACGCTAGCGGACGTAATTACTGAATTCGAGTTAGAAGACGTGGGCAGCTGTATGGAGGGAACGCGGGATGTGCGTTTCACACATTTTCAGGGGAATAGCCATGCGCGCCTTGATCGCATTTACGTGTCGCTTGAATTAATAGCCCACTGTAAGACATATTCTGTCTACCCTATACACTTCAGTGATCATTGTTTAGTTAAATGTGATATGGGAGAGAAAACAAAAGGTGGAACTTTCTCATGGGAGCTGTGGAAGATGAATTCCACTTTGATCACTGATGAATATTTCTTATATCAGGTAATGAACTGTATCAATGAAATAAAAATGAACGATGAAGTTAAACTTGCAGAACAATGGGAATAGTTCAAGCAGCGAATAAAAATAAAAGCTATTGATGGTTCTTGCGCATTGAGTTACGAAAGAAAAAAGACAGAAAAAGAACTCCGAAAGACTTTGGAAAGACTAATAGACTTGGAGTGCAAACAACCGGGAGAGTATAAAATTGACTTACGCAACATTAAGCAGAAACTTGCACTGCATGACGAGGAACGCTACCGCGGTGCACTCGTCCGTGCTAGGGCTGAGGCTTTAGCCGCTGGAGAGACGCCAACCAAAAGAGCTTTTGGGGTGGAGAAAACGAACGCTCGACGGAATCATATCGAAAAAATAGAGAAGGATGGTCACGAAGTAACTGATACGTACAGCATTTTATCCGTATTTTTAAGTCATTTTGAAAATCTTTTTGCGTGTCGACTGGTAAACCTAGAAAGATTTAAAGAAGAATATTTAGGACGCATGCCGAAAGTGAGTGAGGAAGTGAAAAACGCTTTGGAATAATCTATATCTGCATCTGAAGTGGAACGGGCGATTGATAAGTTAAATCCCGAAAAATCTCCAGGACCAGATGGTCTTTGTGCCAAGTGGTAAAAATGTTTTAAAAGTGAATTGTCTCCTATACTTACAGGCGTTTTTAATGAGGCCTATCAGGAAAAGAGATTACCACCATCCTTTGGTGAATCGCGTACCGTTCTCATTCCGAAAACAGATGAGGCTGAAAAGCTCAGGCACGTCACAGCGTACAGGCCAATCGCACTGACAAACGTAGACTACAAAATATTAATGAAAATTTTGGCGGCTAGACTTCAGTCAGTAATAAAAGATATCGTCGGTCTACACCAAACGTGTGGAATCAAAGGTCGGTCCATAGTTTCAAACGTTCATAAAATGCGATCCGTGCTCGAATGTGTTGACACCAGTCAAGCTCGTGTGGCCATACTCCAGCTGGATCTGGAGAAAGCGTTTGATTGCGTTGCCCACGCTCTTTTGTTTGCAGTATTGAAGCACATTAATGTTGGTAAGATAATTATTGACGGAGTAGCCATGGCATATCGGAATGGTAGTACGAGACTAATTATCAACAAGACAGTGCGCCCCCCCCCCATTAGAATTGAGCACTCTGTGCGTCAAGGTTGCCCCGTTAGTCCCCTGTTGTTTTGCATCTATATTGAAACTTTGGTCCGGTCGATATTGCAGAATGACATCATTAATGGGTTTAGAGTACAATCTTCAGAGGTCAAACTACTCGCATACGCTGATGATGTTGCGATTTGTAGCACTTCCTATGTCGGTCAATATTGAAGAGTCAATCAGAGTTTCTAAATCTTTCGCCGAAGTTACAGGAAGCCACATAAACTGGGCTAAATGCCTCGGCTTCTGGCATGGATATTGGCCTTCAACACCAGAATTTTTTGCAGCCATTAAATGGACAAGAACGCCAGTTAAATATCTCGGAGTACCGCTCGAGTCATACAAAAGTACTGACGAATATTGGACACAGCAAACGAAAGAAATTTAAAAAAAAAAGCAAATAGGTGGAATGCAACTTATCTCTCCATGTTTGCTAGGGCTACTGCATGCAACTGTTTTTTTGGTGTCTAAGCTGTGGTATGTGATGCAAGTGCTGTACTGTTCCCGGGTCAATGTGCAAAAATTACATCGGGTGTTTGCAATATTTGTGTGGAGGGTCTAACTGGAAAGGTGCAGTCGCACGAATTTGTTTAGACGGGTGAAGTGTGGAGGCCTTGGTCTAGGACATCTGTTTATCAAGCAGTTAGTAAATAGGTTTTTCTTTTTTCGTGAGACAAGAGATCCTTTCCTACTAACAGTGTGTCAAACAAGACTAAGTAGACTGTTGCCCGAGTTTGTTGTGAGCACCCATGTTACCACAGGGGCTGTGCAAGGATACATGAAAGAACTAGTGGCCAGCGTGCGCTTTTTGTGTGTTCGTTTTTCAACTGACTACCTGTGGTCTGTTGGAAAGAAAAAACTGTACAAAAATTTATGTGACACGATGCTCCCCGTCCCACTGTACAGAGCGCTATATACAGCACGCAAGGGTCAGAACGTACTTAAACGAGTTAAAAAAATGCCCGCAGCTCCAAGTGCGAAAACGTTCTTTTTCAAATTACACACTGGAACACTTCCTGTAAGAACCTTCCTAGAGGAGCGTGGGTTTTATATGCCTTGGGGATCTCACTGTCTAATCTGTAAGAAACCGGAAACTATCGACCATGTTTTCCTGCACTGTCGGGAAGGAGTTTATTTTTGGGACGTATTACAAAGGACAATCAAAAAAGAGTTTCCGTTAGACCCTCATGGTATCAGGTATTTGGCAATAGAGAATGAGGATGGATTACCTTTCGATTTTATCATGATGACTGCCTTGCACAGTATATGGCGCTCTAGAATGGCTGGATTTCATTGTGACCCAGACAGAAGATCAGCAAGAGAGTATTTTAAGGAAAGCGTCTCAAGATTACTTGAGGTAGTAAGAACAGACGAATGTGTACCTTTATGGTTAGAAAGGGTAGAAGCCCTACTGACCATGAAAAAAATCTCGGACGTGATGTGTTATAGTTATGCTTGATGGGCTTAGTTATTTTTAAGTGTTTTGTATTGTTTGTAGTGAATTGTAATATATCTTAGTAACCCGTTTGTGAAGTTTACCGGAAATAAAGAAAAAAAAGTGTTGGTGTGGCGCAGTGGTTAGCGTCTTCAACTGAGAATCCGCAGGTTGCACGTTCAATCCTCCGTGGCGCCTTGTTTTTTTTTTTGTTTTACGGGACGGGTGTTTTTCATATCGTTTTTATAGAATTCTTTTTTATTTTTTGTGGCAGCTCGTCACGGTGATTCTGACGTCATTTCGCGCTCAAGTGTTGCCGGCACTGCAGCACCCACCATACCCACTATGCGCCATGGTGGGCGTTTCCCACCATTAACCCACTACATTAATCCACTATAAAGGTGGGTGGTGGTTTACACCATGCCCACCATTCGTTTTTTCCGATAGGGACGTACTTACATCAGTTCGACATCCGCGATGTGTTTCTTTGTTGTAATGTTTAGAAGACTAGAATTGTCACTGTGAACTTGACAGTAAAAGTTTTACATCGGCACGTAGTATTCGACCAATAAATGAGCTCCAGTTTGCAATCCCCCCTTTCAATGTTAGAACAGAACACAGCGATCCCTCGATGTCGCCACGCTAGAAACGGAACTCTGGTAATTCTTGCACACTATATTGTTTGAGCCATACCTTTATGTTAACAAAGTGCGTGCGAATATGCATGAATTTTCACTTTCGACATGCGTCGAGATGAGCCCCAGCGAATTTGATTTTTACCCCTCTGTTCTACCACCATGATTTCCACCAAAGGTTAGTCATACCGATCGAGCCCGTACAAGTGTTTTTGGCGCTTCTGGGTTTCAGAATACACAATTTCGACGAGTAAAAATGACAATACAGCCCAGCTGTGGCATCATTTAACCTAAATGAAACCTTTTTATTGCGGACGGTGCCCGCGCAAGAAGCGACAAACATCGATGGGACGCACTTGCAGCACTTCCACCAAAGGTACGCCTCCCCTCACCGACAGCCGCCGGTCGCACTCGCCGGCACTTCACTGGCTCTTATGCGAGAACATAGACACATCAATTTGTATGCTTACTGAACTAATATGATGGAATAATGTTTATGGCGCATTGCATTCGTTTCGGCCAAGCCGTTATGTAGTTGTTCCTAACGACAGAGCAACAGCGGTGCGCTGGCACGACTGCGGTGTGCGTTGCGCGAAAAACATCAGAATCAATTGTGCGGGCGTATCTATCGAATGAGAATAGAAGCGTCATAAAGCCTGAACTGATATCGCCCTTTGGAAGGAGCGAGAAACAGATTATAAAATTGGCATTAACCACCGACAAACTCGCTTGCTAGATTCCGTGCCGACCGGTTGTGTGCGCGCGCTTGCGATCTCCGGCGTCAGCGTAGCTCTGGCCGACTGGGCTCGCCCTACGTCACCTCCTGACGCCGACGACCTACGACGACAGTGTAGCTCTGACCGACTGGACTTGCTCTACGTCATCTACCAACGCCGGCAAGAGCTCTCGCAAGTGTGCCCCGTCCTCGGACTCTAGTGACCGTGCTTCCATCTTTCCTATCTCTTCTATCCCCTCAGTTTGTTGTCGCTCGCTCTGGCTTACCACCTCACGTCTCTTCCTCTTTTCTACACCTTTACTTTTACCCTTCTATCCCTCCTCACCCCCATCCCTTGTGAGCTACTGTTGAGGTGTCGCTCACTGAAGCAGACAGTTACGGGGCTCACTTTTCTCTTCCTTTCTCTCTTAAGAATCACTTCTCTCTCTACCTGCTCCTTAGTCTACTGAGTTGTTGTTTCTTTTCCTTGCGGTTGTAAATTGTAACAAGTACATAGCGCTGTTGCCATTATCGCGTTGGCAATCGTTACAAGAAGCAGTTGTTCGTGGTTATCAAATGTGCAAATTTTAGCAGATGCAGATCCCGTCCCTCCCGAGTAAACAACAAACAGAACTGAAGTTAAAAAGTGACTTCCTGAATTCACTAACGCTATAACACCCACGTCACCATCTGTCGGCGTGGCACAAACCATTCTTTCGCCGGCACTCGCACGCGTCGGACGCAGGAATCATTGGCTCCCGTGGAGCGGCAAAGGCGGTCCTTGGTGGCCGCGGAAACAGGATTACAGACGAAGGTGACAAGGATTATGAGATTATCTTGCCAAATTTGCCAACAGAACGTATTGTTCTGAACACAGTGTTTTTGCACGGTGATATTCGAGTGAGGCCTTTCAAGGTCGAAGATTTCCGAGACGTCCTGGACAAGGAACGACTGCTTCCCGACGTACTTGCATTGGGCGCCTACCAGATCAACCATGTGTGGGCCGTCACCTTTAACAGCCAGGAGGCGATGAAGAGGTTGACTGAACTGAAAGAAGTCCAGGTCAAGGGACGCCGCTGCCTCGTTATCGACCCTCAGGAGCAGAAGGTGAGGCTGCGGCTTCACTGGCTGTTACACGGCGTTTCGGACGAAGATGTCCGCACGGCGTTGGCAGCATGCGGGAAAGTTACAGAAGTGACCCGGGAACGCGGGCGTGTGGAAGGAGTAAATGAGAAGAATTCGACGACCCGCACTGTTTTCATTAAGCTGAAAAGCGGTATGAAAGTCGAGGACCTGCCTCATCAGATACGAGTCGTCGGTGAATTAGCCTTAGTGGTAGCCCCAGGTCGGCCTATGCAATGCCTCCGTTGCAGCGGAACACGACATGTGCGTCGCGAGTGTAAGGTGCCACGGTGCTCTCGCTGCCGGCGTTTCGGGCACGGGGACGCGGAATGCGTCCGTTCGTACGCCGCAGTGACCGCGTCAGCGGAGGCCGAAGATGCGTCAGAACACATTACGGACGTGACAGAAGCAGAGGACGCGGCTGAAGGTTGCGGAGATCGAGTCGCAGAAAGTTTGAACAGCACATCTGCAACATCAGTAGACGAATCTACACCGGCAACTGTGGACACTCGACCAGGTTCTGCAGCTGTATCGACCGTGACAGCTGACAATGCAGTGACAGACGCAGGCTGTGAAGTAGCCGGAGCGTCTGCCCATGCGTCGGAACAGGGCCAAGTAGTCGATGGTGCCTCCTGTAGCGTTGGTTTCGACATGAAGATAGACGGAAACACATGCAACGCCAGCTGCGTCTCTTGGCCCAGCGGTGCCGTTCCAGCCATTAAAAGACCATTGGAAGAACCTGTGAAGACGGGAGACAAGAACAGTGCAAGTAGCGCGGAAGAACCACCGGCAAAGACGCTGACTGGCAGACGCACCAGCATGACAGCAAGAGCTGGTGGCACCACGGACAAGAAAGCTGTGAACAATTCAATTCTACTCTGCAGTGAACCCGGGTGGTCGGCCGGTCCTGGAGGCGTCTAGCGTAGCTACAGTGAACTAGAAGGTTTGTAGTGGCAAAAGCGCCCCCCTGCTCGTGAGTCTCAGGAAGGTGCCGGCCGCGGGCGGCGCTGACGTAGTAATCGCGATGTGTTGCTGCGGGGATTTGGGCATCTTTCGAACAGCTGCGCAAGCTTCTTCCCTTTCTTTCTCCGTTGCATCGCACTTTAAAAAAATGGGCAGCTACAATCGACTAACCTGGCGAACGGTTTTGCGTGCTGAGATTATGTACTGAACGCTTTGCGAGCCTGTGCTTCACTGTGAAGAGCAGCATCATGTGCAGCTCCCGTCGACTTCGCAGCGTAGCGTCGGACGGGCTTTTTTTTTTTTTTGTAATAAGCCTCGTGTTCTTTCAGAGCACCTCAGCTTCAAATCACGGATATCTGATATGAATTCTTTGTCATTAACGTGCCACGAGCCACGACTGGTGACGCCCTTGACCAGAGTAGCAATTTAGCGGCTCGAACCGCAATGTTTGTCTCGATTATCGGCCTTCTGGTGTATTATGGACTGCATTCCATTTCGAATGTGTGCCGTAAGCGGTACTCGTTTTTCAGTAGAGCAGGACTTCTTGCTGTTGGTTCACATGCGGACAACTTTTGCACGACTACACTAGTTTGTAGACCAAACAGATAGCCCTGTCAGCACCGCTTTCAGCACTTGGCCTGCCAGGGTACACAAGCGTGAAGCAATTCGCTTTGTCTTCTGATTGGCCATTCGCAGCTTGTGAGACAAGTTATGCGTGACACGTTTTTTCTTCAACTTGGACTTCCGTGCCAGCAGCGACTTTCGCAAATAGCGACAATGAACACAGATGGTTCCTGAAAAACGTAAAACATAAAATAAGCCACTTCCTTACTTCGAACTATTTGCAAGACATGGAAACAAGGGCTAACAGATAATTGGAGGAAAAATAAACTCCAGAGCTATTACAAAGTGGGTAATAGCTAACAGGTCCTGACTAGTGTTATTTCCCTTTAATGCAGGTTGCTTTAGATACAAAGGATATGCTTAGGTTATGAAAAAAAAGTAGCAGGCTATGTTAGCTAGAACAGAAAGTACATTGTTTCTTATTAAAAATATTAACACACACCTTTGACTGTCACCATTCCAAGACAATTCTTGCAGAAAACGCCGTCACTCGCGGGGGTGAGGGTGCGCTTCATCTTCTCGGTCAGGTTCTGAGCAAGGCCGTCATAAGCGTCTTTGCTCATAGCGCTTGAACAAAGCAATGCAGTGTCAACTTCTTGAAATATGTTCGTTGCTTCAAGAAGAGAGGTGATTTTGCCGCACTTCTTTTCTCTCGCACCGAGATAACAGCTTGCCACAACATCACTGTTGCTATCTAAGCTGAAACAGATCACTTTCTCGTGGGAGACACTGAAAGGCTGTTTTGTTGTGCGTGTAGTGGCATACACAAGGAGATCAAGGTCTGGAGTGGTCAGTTTCGTCCACAGCCTTGGAACACTTAAGCAGGTGGCAAGGTGCCATAAGTCACCTGATTTGAGCGGGTTCGCTTGCATGTTTTCGGCAGGGCTCGTGTTCGGGTCGGAATTCTCTTCGCCGAGCAAGCTCGCTTCGTGCTCATCGCGACGAGAGAGACGAACTTTCTTCGCCGATCCAGAGGTAGAAACTAAGCAGCGCTTTCGCTCGGGCCTTGGTTTTTTCACAGATCTGGAAAGGTATGCGGGCAGGTCAGGTAAAAACGTTGGCACTGCATTTGCAGTAAGACCAGGCTTTCCTCGAGCGATTCGTACCTCCTTGCCGCCAATGATGTGGACATAATCACGAACGACAAAATGGTCTGCAAAGTGTTTTTCACAAACTGCGGATGTGTCCGTTAGAGGTTTGTCTTTCCTCTTGAGGTTCCGCTCCCAAACCTTTCGTCGGTCTTCGTCCTTTGGTGCCGAAAAGAGCGAAATCTTCCGCCCGTTTTCAACGCGATGGCCGGGGTAGCCTGACCGCCAACCCGGGGCGAAACAGTGCGTATCCGTCTTCTTTTTCTTGTTCATGGTGGTACCGAGAACGTTTTCTTCCAGCACAGAAAAAAGATACAAGAAGAATCGAAAGCCACAGCAGCAAAGCGCCCTGACAGCAGTCAACTCGCCGGTCGAGCCTGCCTGGCTGGCCTCGCGAATCTGACTGCAGCGCTACGCGGGGCGGACAGCTTTTTTCGTCACAGCGCCTCCTATAGACGCCCGCTTCGCTCTTGCCACTACAAAACCTTCTAGTTCACTGTAGCGTAGCGCTAGACGTGCAAGGTAAGCGCCATGCTCCGGGCCTAACTCCTCCACATGGTTGTAATGGCGCCTCAAGTATCATTTACCTTCGCCACGCTGAATGTTAGAGGCTTGGCTTCAAAAAAGAAGCAAAGCCAATTCTACCGGTTGTTATTGGAAGAAAGTCTGCATGTGCTTGCAGTGTAGGAGACGAAAGTTGAAGGCGAGGAGGAGACTGGGAGCATGGTGCTTAAGTTTACATCACGGTATTTTGCCACTGTGAGCCAGGCCATAGGCACATCAGGGAGATGTGTTCTTTTTGTTAGAAAACTGCCAGGATTAGTCATAGAAAATTTCGTTTCTTGCTCTTCAGGCCGAGTAGTATGGTGTGATATTGTTTATTGTGACACTGAATGGCGCATTATATGTGTTTATGCTCCAACTATTGGCCAGGAAAGATCGTTTTTTTTTCCAATTTACGACAACATATGTGTACCGGTAGGAAACTCTTATTGGTGGGTGATTTCAACTGTGTCTTGAATGAAATTGATAGATCAAGCAGGCGCAACCTTAAAGATAGAAGCAGTGATGTCCTGGCACAGGTGATTATTGAACACGATTTAGTAGATGTAGCGGAGTGTTTTCATAGCTCCCGAGATGTGAAGTATACCCACTTTCAAGGCACAAGTAATGCCCGATTGGATCGACCTTACCTTACTGCAGATGCGATATCCCAGTGTAGCAGTTATAATGTTGTCCCTGTTTCCTTTTCCGATCACTGTCTTGTAAAATGCAATATCGGGTCAAAAAAAGAAAGGAACGCCTTTTCTTGGGAACAGTGGAAATTGAACCTTAACCTCTTAAGGGATGAGTTGTTTAGCGCATCAGTTATTAAAGAAATAAGTAATATTAACATAGAGTATATGGACAAAATAGGAGAAGAATGGGAGCTATTCAAGCAGCGAATCAAAATAAAAGCAATAGAGAGATCTAGCGTTTTATCTTTTGAATCTAAGAAGAATGAGAAAGAGCTTAGACGAACACTTGAGAGGCTGACAGCTCTTGAACGTGAAAAACCTGGAGTATATGGTGACGATTTGCGGAGTATCAAACAGAGGATAGAGGTATATGAGGAGAAACCCTATCGCGAAGCGCTAGTGCGAGCCAGAGCAACATCAATGACTGTGGATGATCGCCCGACGAAGCGAGCGCTTGGATTAGAGAAGAGTCATGCCAGACGAAATCATATAGATGCCATTTAAGTCAACGGTATCGAAGTTTCAGACAATGAGAGCATAGGACGGGCGTTTCGCAAACACTACGAAGGACTCTTCGCTGCCACGCCCATTGATTCAGAGGCATTTAAGCAGGAGTTCCTTACCATAATGCTTACCATAATGCCGAAGTTTTCAGATAACACCAAATCAGCTTTAGAGCTATCTATAACGCCAACGGAAGTAGAAAGGGCTATAGATAAAATAAATCCTGGTAAATCTCCGGGGCCGGACAGGCTTTGTGCTTCGTTTTATAAGGAGTTAAAAAATGAATTATCCCAAGTACTTGCAGATGTCTTCAATCAAGCTTATAAACTTAATGGCCTCCCTAGGTCCTTCAGTGAAGCACAAACAGTTTTGATACCTAAAACAGAACACTCAGAGAAGTTAAAATTAGTTTCTTCGTATAGACCGATATCACTAACTAATTGTGATTACAACATTTTAATGAAAGTACTAGCACGGCGACTTCAAGGGGTAATCAAAGAATTGGTAGGGCCTCACCAAACATGCGGGATTATGGGACGCTCCATTGTGACTAATATACACAAGATGCGCTGCGTGCTCGAGTGTAGCGATGCCAATCACGAAGGTAGCCATTCTACAGATTGATCTCGAGAAAGCTTTTGATTGTGTTTCTCACAACCTTCTGCTTGTCATTCTTGACCATGTCAACGTTGGTTTTGTAATCAGAGATGGAGTATCTATGGCATACCGGAACTGCACAACCCGACTGGTAAACAATAAGACGCTAGGAGATACAATTACCATAAAGCGTTCTGTCCGTCAGGGCTGTCCGCGGAGTCCCCTACTTTTCAGTTTATATATAGAATTGTTGTGCTTAGCAATAACTCAAAACAGTTGCATTCGTGGCTTTAGATTACAAGAATCCGAAGTTAAAATTTTGGCATATGCTGACGATATGGCTGTTTGTTGTATCGATCAAGATAGTGTTACCACTACCATCAGTGTGGTTAAAAGGTTCGGCAAGGCAACTGGCAGTCTAGTAAACTGGGGAAAGTGTCTGGGTTTCTGGCATGGAGAGTGGTCGTCAAAACCAGACTATTTTGCTAATGCTAAATGGGTGACCACACCTGTCAAGTACGTAGGGGTGCCACTGGAATTTTATAAAGATAATGAGAACTACTGGCAAGAACAAGCGAAACGAATCCGGACGAAAGCTAATAGATGCAACGGTAATCATCTGTCAGTGTTTGCTAGGGCGACAGTCTGTAATCTTTTCTTTGCCTCAAAACTTTGGTATGTGATGCAAGTATTGCATTGTTCAAGGGCAAACATACGGAAGTTCCATCGCATCTTTGCAGTGTTCGTGTGGGCTTCGAACTGGGAGAGATGCAGTCGAACTAATCTGTTTCGAAAAGTGAAACACAGAGGGCTTGGTTTAACACATCTTTTCATACGCCAAGTCGTAAATAGGTTCTTTTTTTTTTCGCTACACAAGGGACCCTTTCTTACGTACAGCGTGCCAAATGAGACTGATGCGGGCCTTACCTGGATATGTGGTTAGCACGAATGACATGACCGGTGATGTGCGCGGGTATCTTAAAGAGGTTATTCTAAGTGTACGGTTTTTATTTGTTAGATTTTCCAATGAATATTTGTTTTCAGTGACTCGAAAGAAGTTGTACAAAGATGTATGCGATGTTGTTTTACCTGAACCGCTGTACCGTGCCATGTACGCTGGAGGTGAAGGGAAAGATGTGCTTAAACGAGTGAAGAGAATGCAAGTGGCTCCTGGCGCGAAGTCTTCCTTTTTAAAGCTGCACACAGGTACATTATCAGTCAAGACATTTCAAGCACACCGTGGTTTTTACTTACCTTGGGGGACAAATTGCCTTATCTGTAAAAAACTGGAAACTATTGACAACGTTTTCTTACATTGTTGGGAGGGTGTTATTTTTGGGATGTACTTCAGAGGACGTTACAGAAAGAATTACCTTTAAATTAATATGGTATAAGATTTCTGCCAATAGTGGACGAAGAGGGAATGCCTTTTGATTTGATTATGCTATGTGGACTTCACTGTTTATGGCGGGCCCGTATGGCCGGTTTCTATCGCGATCAGGATGCACGGCCTGCACGAATGTATTTCCGTGAATGTATGCCCAAGTATGTTGAACTGAAGAAAACTCAGGAGATTTTACCTGAGTGGTTGTCGAGGGTGGAGCCCTTGGCAGCACTTAGGAAATTTTAAATTTCTGTCGAACTGTTACTGCTTGTTTTTGTTCTGCTTGGGGTTTGATGTATGCGCCTATAAACAGGCAATAAAGCAAAAAAAAAAGTCAACGTGGCGCAATGGTTAGTGTGTTCAGTACAGCATTCGAAGGTAGCAGGTTCGATTCCCCGCTGCCGCAGCTTTTTTTTTTTTGCGGGAGCTTTCTACACCATTTTATACAAGTATTTTTTATCTTTAGTGGCAGCTTGTCACGGTGGTTCTGACGCTGCTTCACACTCCAGCATTTCCAGCCACTCCTATGGTGGACGTTTTTTCAATAGAGGAGGCAGTGGAAATAACTTGTTTTTGTTTGTTGAAAGCTATTTTATATATATATATATATATATATATATATATATATATATATATATATATATATATATATATATATATATATATATATATTGAAATACAACGGTTCAGCTGACGCTTTATTCAAGCAACAGCAAGATGGCGCCGATGATGAAGAGGAACGGGGCGAAGACTGATGATGGTTATTGACAGATGAGGAAGATGACGTCCAATGAATTCTTACACTAATTTCCCCCGTCGACGGAAGCGGCCAGCCTGGCCGCGAATTACGCTGGGGAACGCATACGATAGGGCTTGAGACGCGAAACGTGCCAAATCTCTGTCCCGCGGCAGCATTGGCAGTGGGGACATGAACAGGTGTGACAAGGTAGTTCACCGGTGAGTTCTGTTCGACAACTTTGTAGGGGCCAAGATAGCGTGACTCAAGCTTCTCGCATAAGCCAGGCGTTCGCGCAGGAGTCCACAGAAGTACATCGTCGCCAGGGCGGTAGAGAACGACGCGGTGAGTGGCATCGTAACGATGTTTGCAATCTTCTTGGCTAGCTTGGGTGTTTACACGGGCAAGACGACGGCATCGAGCAACGCGGGACAGAAAGTGGTCGCAAACGAATGGTGAAGAGTTGACGGGGCCAGAAAATAATGAAACGTCGAGTGGTGATGTCGGTTGGTGTCCGTATACTAGGAAAAATGGAGAATAGCCTGTGGTTCGTTGAACTGACGTATTATATGCATACGTGACAAAGAGAAGTATGGCATCCCAATTGCGATGGTCCGGTCGGATATACATGGACAGCATGTCACACAACGTGCGATGAAATCTTTCCGTTAAGCCATTGGTTTGCGGGTGATAGCTAGATGTTGTTTTATCAACTGTTTTTGATGCTTGAAGAACTTCACTGAGCGTGCTTGAAAGAAATGCCTTGCCCCGGTCGCTCAAAAGAACACGAGGGGCTCCGTGACGTAGGTAAAGAGCATTCAACAAGAAAGTTGCTACTTCCGAAGCAGTTCTTGAAGTGATCGAGGCCGTCTCAGCGTACTGGGTCAAGTGATCAACGGCGGTGACGATCCATCTCTTGCCGTCTGATGTGGTTAGGAGGGGCCAGAAGAGGTCAATTCCGACGACAGAGAACGGCTCTGATGGACAAGGAAGTGGTTGTAGGGTCCCGACTGGAGCAGTTGTGGGCCGCTTGCGGTGTTGGCAAAGTGTGCACGAGGCAATATATTTAGCTACCGTCGTGGAAAGACCTCGCCAGAAGAATCGACTGCGGATGCGCTCGTATGTTTTGTAGTAACCCAAGTGTCCTGACGTCGGGTCGTCGTGGGAAGCGCGCAGAACTTCAGTGCGTAGTGCGCGTGGTACGACGGGAACCCATCGGTGGCCTTCCGGGTGGAAAATGTATCGATATACCGCATCGTCCTCCAACTTGAATAGTCGGAGTTGTTTCCGGAGCCTGGCATTAGGGGAAGATGAAGCGCCGGTAATCCGACCGGTGATGTCAGTGCAGTAAGAATCGGCTTGCTGGTGAGTAGTAAGTACTGCCGGACGGGTGGATGAAGGTAGGGAAGAAATGGCTGATATCGACTAGGCGTCCTCCGTATAGCCAATTTGACAAGGGGATGTGACGTGTGCCGAAAACTGCGGCAAAGGGCATCGTGACAAAGCATCGGCATCTTGATGTTGTCTTCCAGTCTTGTAGATGACGTCAAAGTCATAAGATTGTAATCGAAGAATCTAGCGGCCAAGTCGTCCCGACAAGTTTTTGATTGTGGACAACCAGCAAAGAGCATGGTGGTCTGTCACAACAGTAAAATGTCGACCATGTAGGTACAGACGAAATTTTTGGATGGACCAGACAACAGCGAAGCACTCTTGTTCGGTTATCGAGTACCTCTTCTCTGCAGAGGTCAGAGTGCGGTTTGCATACGCGACAACTTTCTCGCGAAAGGCATGGTTGCGCTGGAGGAGTACGGCGCCGATTCCTTGTCCACTAGCGTCAGTGTGCAATATCGTAGGTGCCCTGTCATCGAAATAACCAAGCACCGGTGGGGAGGTCAGTGCCTGCTTGAGTTCTTGAAATGAGGCTTCGCATTGACCCTTCTAATCGAAGGAACCGGTACTGGCAAGGAGCTTGTGAAGAGGAGCGGCAATAGTGTCAAAGTTGCGAATGAAGTGGCGAAAGTACGATGCGAGTCCAAGGAAACTGCGTAGTTCTTTGGAGTGAAAGGGTCGCGGAAAGTTGAGGACTGCCGAAATTTTGTCAGGATTTGGCTGGATGCCATCTTTACTAACGAGATGTCCTAGAACTTTTATAGCTGTGTTGCCAAAATGACACTTCTTTGTGTTTAGTTGAAGCCCAGCATTGGAGAGACATGTGAGAACTTGATCTAGGCGTTGCAGATGATCAGCAAAAGTGGAAGAAAACATGACGATATCATCGAGGTAGCATAGACAAGTTTTCCCCTTGAGGCCACGAAGAACAGTGTCGATCATCTTTTCAAATGTGGCGGGAGCATTACATAGGCCGAATGGCATTACGTTAAACTCGTAAAGACCGTCCGGCGTAGAAAAGGCGGTCTTTTCTTTGTCTGCTTCGTCCATTGGTATTTGCCAATACCCGGACCGAAGGTCAAGGGTGGAGAAGTATTGGGTGCCTTGCAATGAGTCGAGTGCATCATCTATATGGGGCATCAGATATACATCCTTCCGGGTAATCTTGTTGAGCGCACGGTAATCAACACAAAATCGTACCAAACCATTCTTCTTTTGTACCAACACAACGGGTGATGACCAAGAACTGGTAGAGGGTCGTATGATGTTTCTTTTTAGCATATCGGTCACGTCGTTCTCCTCGATGATTTTGCGCTCGGCTAAGAAGACTCGGTAGGGATGACGGCGTACAACAGTCTGACCGTCAGTGTCGATACGATGATGCGCAACTGTGGTCTGTCCTAGTGCCGAAGCATTGGCGTCGAAGGAGGCCTGGTGTTTCGTTAGCAAATCTAGCAACGCCTCACGTTGAGAAGCAGAAAGGTCAGGATTTATCCCGGGAGCAAAGGAAGAGGAAGTAACAGACTGGGCCTGTTGTGGCTGAGCTGTCAAGGCGTCAAGAGAGACCAAAGATACCGGTTGGGTATCCACATAACATAACACTGCAGAATCTTGGGGTAGGAGGACAGGCTCTGGGTAGGGTTCAGCCCAAGGATTATCGCAGCACTGTCTTTGAACCGCACCAGGCTGGAGGGGACTACAACGCCACGTGCTAGACAGCTGCTGGAAGGGGTGATAAGGACGTCACCATTGGCAATATTCAGAGAAGTGATGGTGATGAGTTGCTCCTGACCCCGGAGAAGTATGGATTCGGAAGCTGTGAAGAAACGCAATGGTTTTCCGTCGACGCGTTCGCTGCAGTGATCGGTCTTGGTCATTTCGACTACACGCTGACGGCAAGAAATTAATGCAGATGCTGATGAGAGAAAGTCCCAACCTAAAATTAGTTCATGGACACATGAAATCAAGACAGCGAAGGTGATGTGATGACGAATACCATCAATCAAGACACGCGCTGTACATTGGGCCGACGGTGTGATTATTGCTCCATTGGCCCGAATCAAAGATGATCCAAGGTAGGGTGTCTTCACTTTCCACAATCGAGAACACAAGTCGGCACGCATAACTGAAATAGTTGCTCCCGTGTCCACCAAAGCCAACACCCGCACACCTTGCACAGTTACCAATAACATGTTTGACGGTCGTTTAGGATGACTTGGGTCATTTCGCCACGATGCAGTTTTCCCTCCAAAAACTGCACTGTTTAGTTTTCCGCTCACTGGGCAGCCAGTTGAGAGACAGGCCGAAGTGGTGAAACAGAGCGTCGGAGTGGCGAAGGGGAGCATGGTCGGGATGCACGTGTATTGTTGGTCTTGTTGGAAATGCGCACAGGAGATGGTGATCGGTGGTTGGAACGATTGTCGGCATAACGGTAGTAACCTCGAGCACATGTGTCGTCTCGTTCAAAAGCGGCATAACCACGACGTTCATCTTGCTGCCGACGTCGACAGACACGGGAAATGTGTCCTCGAATTCCACAGTAGTAGCAAATAGGCCGTGGGGCCCGCCAGGAAGAATGGTAGGTTGGGTTCGGTGGACGGGCGACAAGAGGTGCGAGATGTTCATGATCAGGCACAGGTGGCGGTATTTGAGATGGCGAGGGTTGCATTGAAGCGATCTGTGCATACGAAGCGGGTTGGGGGCATGGTGGAGCACGGTGGGTGCTTTGAAACGCTGACATTTCTTCCCTAATAATGCCACGCAGATCGCTAGAGGTGGGCTGAGCGGGAACGTTGTTAGAAGGAGGTAAACTGTAGGCTTGCAATTCCTCACGAATTATGGCTCGAATGATGGATTGGAGCTCCATACTGTTTGCCAGGGGGTTCTCAGAGAAGTCGGGTCGCAGGCGGATTGACTGCAAGGTATCAAGACGCTGGCATACAGAGACGACGCCAGAAACCGTCGAAGGGTTGTGCGCGACGAGGGCGTTGAAAGCGGTAGGTCCGATACCCTTCAGAAGGTGCCGGACATGATCACCTTCTGGCATGGTGTCGTCGATACGGCGGCAAAGTGCAAGCACATCCGGAGGTGTAGGACTCACCGCAATGTTAAACGCGTTCTGCCACTTTCTTGCGAGCAACTTCTGAACGGACGGTCGGTGTGCCGAAAATGCGTCGGAGCTGGTCTTTGACGGAAGACCCATCGCGGAACTCGCTCTCATGATTCAGGAACCACGTCTTGGCAACCCGAGAGACGTAAAACTGGACGCGTGCTAATTTCGATGCCTCATTCCAGTTGTTGTAGACACCTACACGGTCATAGTTGTCGAGCCAGTCTTCGGCATCATTACCAGGCAGACCGGAGAAGATTGGAGGCTCCCGAGGAGGGTTGTTGACCGGGCTAGGGTTGGCGGCTGGTGGTTGCGCCGGCGGGTGGTTCGGTTGGGCTTGCTCTTGTGCCATGGTGCTCTGCTGGCGTAAGCGACGTCCCGAACGGAGCTCCAGGAGCTGGCTTTAGATGGAGAGAGGTCGAAGCGATCGGGAAGCACCTTCCACCACTTGAAATACAATGGTTCAGCTGACGCTTTATTCAAGCAACAGCAAGATGGCGCCGATGATGAAGAGGAACGGGGCGAAGACTGATGATGTTTATTGACAGATTCAGAAGATGATCGAGCATCGATCGAGCATCGAACGCGTAATTCGAAGGTCGTAGGTTCGATTCCTGCTCACAGTTGGTAATTTTTTCATCCACTTTTCTTTCTTCTTTCTTCTTATTTACATTCCATTGGTTCTAATAACTTCCCCTGTACATTCCTTGGCAGTACTGTCTGTTATATCTCATTAATATTGTGTTAAAACACGGAAAAACGAGCCCTTAGGTATACACTTCTTTCCCTTATATATATATATATATATATATATATATATATATATATATATATATATATATATATATATATATGTGTGTGTGTGTGTGTGTGTGTGTGTGTGTGTGTGTGTGTGTGTGTGTGTGTGTGTGTGTGTGTGTGTGTGTGTGTGACGCTATGATGACTGGGCGACGTGGCGTGGCTCATACCCCATGTTTATTCTATTCTACACTTCTTCTTCCTCGGCCTCTACCTTCAGTCACTACCTACTCACGTTACACGATTCCCCCTCCCCCGAAAGAAGTCGCGTCAGACGAACAGAAATGAAAACAGAACATGAACGGTTTAGAACTGAGCACTGTCAAAAAGAGAAGATCATTCCAAGTCCGAGGAAGTTTCCGTTAACACACTATAGCTTCAAAGGAGAGGACAGCAATCCGGGGTATCAAGTACAGCTCTGGAGGGCGAGGCTGGCTGTTGCGCTCTGGACAACGTAAGCATGCTTTGAGCGTGAAATCAGATGGAAACACAGCCGGTATTCTTGCGATGAATGAACGTGGTGTTGTGGCCTTGAAGCTTTGGCTGGATGATTTGCGTTTGCGCAGGTGTCGTGCTATTTGTCTTGATTGGAACCCATGCGTCGCTGCCCGTTTGCGTGCTTGTTGACCGAGGCTAGTGCGGTGATTTCTGCGTCCTTGCGGAATACAGGGTATGGTTTGGCGCCTTTCTCGACGTTGTATGTCGTGTTGCCAGAGTCTTGATCTCGACTGGAGAAAGCTTACTCGACGTCCCTTGGGAAAATATCCTAGATTCGATGCTTTCTTTGTTTCGAGCGAGAAATCTTGAATATGTCGTTGGTTTGGTTGACACGTTTGTAAACGGCTTTCCGTAAACCACGTGTGTTCTTTCGAAGATGATTCCATTCGTCGTCGTCCTTGTTCGTATAGCCCTTGGAATCTCTGTTGTTCTTGGATTTGCTGGCATTGATGATGTTGCTGTGAAAAGACCTGAGGTGGCAGCCATTTTTCACCATGACACTGACTTTCTGGGCAATTGAATGTGGTGTCGAGTGGGCAGGTAGTAGTCTCTAGGCTGTTGTGCTGCATTTCGGGTAATGAAGGTAATGCTTCAGAGTTGACAGATACATCATCAGGGGCTTCTTCTTCGCTGTTCGCTGTGAGTGGTTCTTGCTCCTGAATCTGGATGGTAGGTTCAGGGCTTGGCTGAGTATTCTCTGAGCTCCGCAGCTCTATTCCGACCATTGTGAGCGTGCTAGATGTGAGGTGGGCGTTGTGAGCGACGAAAGAGCTAAGTGGCGGAAAACCAGAAGGTAGCCCAATTGTGCTAGATAGAAAATAAGCTGATCCAATGTGTGAAGACTGATTTTCACTCTTTGAGTCGTCATGGCGTTGTTCGGCATTTTCCTCATGTGTCAGCTGGTCTACCATGAACAAGGCATCCTTATGACACGAATAGTGACCGTTAGGAGCCTTTGAAGAGCTGCGTCGTAGAAAACCAGGTGGTGGACCATGTATGCGAGACGAAGCATGAAATGCATCAGTAGGGTGAGCGACGTCTCGTGTCGTATGTAGGTGCCACGACTTTGGAAATGCCGACTTTCGTGCACAAGGGAGCTGCGCTTGACGGTTGGGTTTTTCCCAATATACGCATGGCCTTCTGTAAGTAAACGCATGTGCCACTTCGTCTTGAGGCACTTGTCGAATCGCGCTGGACTTTCTAATGCTTGAGGACTGCTTAGGAAATTGACGATAGCGTGCAGTTGTCTCTAGATGGTTGGCAATGAGTAAGTCTTGGTCATAGTCATTAAAACGGGTAATCATCTCCTCTTTGATTTTTCGCCATGACTCGTCGTTCTCGAATATGTGAATTAGGTAAAATTTGAATGCCTCACCGGTGACGTAGTCGCTGAAGTTCGTAACCATCTCCCGTTCCGACCAAGATGCAGCGGTAGCGTGGAGTTCGAACAGGTTGAACCAGTCCTGTACGGGTCCGTCGTCCACTGATCCGGTGTACTTAGGAATGTCGAGGTCAGCCGATGGTTCTGTCATGGTGCTGGTCGTTGTCCTCCTAGGCGATGATTCGGTAGTCAATGTACGGTCAGGGTGTCTTCTGCGGAACTGCGTCGATGATGACTGACTGATGAAGGGGCAGGCAGGTCTCCATCCTGTCGACTCGTGTGACGCTATGATGACTGGGCGACGTGGCGTGGCTCATACCCCATGTTTATTCTATTCTACACTTCTTCTTCCTCGGCCTCTACCTTCAGTCACTACCTACTCACGTTACATATATATATATATATATATATATATATATATATATATATATATATATATATATATATATATATATATATATATATATATATATATATATATATATATATATATATATATAAGGGAAAGAAGTGTATACCTAAGGGCTCGTTTTTCCCTGTTTTAACACAATATTAATGAGATCTAACAGACAGTAATGCCAAGGAATGTACAGGGGAAGTTATTAGAACCAATGGAATGTAAATAAGAAGAAAGAAAAGTGCATGAAAAAATAACCAGCCGTGAGCAGGAATCGAACCTACGACCTTCGAATAACGCGTTCGATGCTCTAACCACTGAGCTATCACAGCGGCCTTCCCTCCATTCGCTTTTTTTTGTTTATATGTCAATTTGGAAGTAGGAGTGACAGTCAGTGCCATGTATAAGCCGAGCGACGAGTGTGAAAACACTCTTATTCGCATGTTTTGGCGTCACGTAGCACGTGAACTTATTATGAGCGGGCAACTGATTAATTGTCCCTCTTATACAACCTAAACACACCAAGTCTGCCAGTACGAGACCCTCGTTCAATGAAATAAGGGAAAAAAGTGTATACCTAAGAGCTCGTTTTTCCGTGTTTTAACACAATATTAATGAGATCTAACAGACAGTAATGCCAAGGAATGTACAGGGGAAGTTATTAGAACCAATGGAATGTAAATAAGAAGAAAGAAGAAATAAAACTGGATGAAAAAATAAGCAGTCGTGAGCAGGAATCGCACCTACGACATACGAATAACGCGTTCGATGCTCTAACCACTGAGCTATCAAAGCGGCCTTCCCTCCATCCACTTTTTTTTTGTTTATATGTGAATTTGGAAGTAGGAGTGACAGTCGGTGCCATCTATAAGCCGAGCGACGAGTGTGAAAACACTCTTATTTGCATGTTTTGGCGTCACGTAGCACGTGAACTTATTATGAGCGGGCAACTGATTAATTGTCCCTCTTATACAACCTAAACACACCAAGTCTGCCAGTACGAGACCCTCGTTCAATGAAATAAGGGAAAGAAGTGTATACATAAGGGCTCGTTTTTCCGTGTTTTAACACAATATTAATGAGATCTAACAGACAGTAATGCCAAGGAATGTACAGGGGAAGTTATTAGAACCAATGGAATGTAAATAAGAAGAAAGAAGAAAGAAAAGTGGATGAAAATATAACCAGCCATGAGCAGGAATCGAACCTATGACCTTCGAATAACGCGTTCGATGCTCTAACCACTGAGCTATCATAGCGGCCTTCCCTCCATCCACTTCTTTTTTTTGGGGGGGGGGGGGTTTATATGTGAATTTGGAAGTAGGAGTGACAGTCCACTTTTCTTCATCCACTTTTCTTTCTTCTTTCTTCTTATTTACATTCCATTGGTTCTAATAACTTCCCCTGTACATTCCTTGGCATTACTGTCTGTTAGATTATATATATATATATATATATATATATATATATATATATATAAGGGAAAGAAGTGTATACCTAAGGGCTCGTTTTTCCGTGTTTTTAACACAATAATAATGAGATATAACAGACAGTAATGCCAAGGAATGTACAGGGGAAGTTATTAACATTAATGGAATGTAAATAAGAAGAAAGAAAAGTGGATGAAAAAATTACCGACTGTAAGCAGGAATCGAACCTACGACCTTCGAATTACGCGTTCGATGCTCTAACCACTGAGCTATTACAGCGGCACTCCCTCCATCCACTTTTTTGGGTTTATCTGTGAATTTAGAAGTAGGAGCGACAGTCAGCGCCATCTATAAGCCAAACAACGAGTGTGAAAACACTCTTATGCGCATGTTTGGCGTCACGTAGCACGTGAACTTATTATGAGCGGGCAGCTGATTAATTGTCCCTCTTATACAACCTAATAGCTCAGTGGTTAGAGCATCGAACGCGTAATTCGAAGGTCGTAGGTTCGATTCCTGCTTACAGTTGGTAATTTTTTCATCCACTTTTCTTTCTTCTTATTTACATTCCATTAATGTTAATAACTTCCCCTGTACATTCCTTGGCATTACTGTCTGTTATATCTCATTATTATTGTGTTAAAAACACGGAAAAACGAGCCCTTAGGTATACACTTCTTTCCCTTATTTCATTGAACGAGGGTCTCGTACTGGCAGACTTGGTGTGTTTAGGTTGTATAAGAGGGACAATTAATCAGCTGCCCGCTCATAATAAGTTCACGTGCTACGTGACGCCAAACATGCGCATAAGAGTGTTTTCACACTCGTTGTTTGGCTTATAGATGGCGCTGACTGTCGCTCCTACTTCTAAATTCACAGATAAACCCAAAAAAGTGGATGGAGGGAGTGCCGCTGTAATAGCTCAGTGGTTAGAGCATCGAACGCGTAATTCGAAGGTCGTAGGTTCGATTCCTGCTTACAGTTGGTAATTTTTTCATCCACTTTTCTTTCTTCTTATTTACATTCCATTAATGTTAATAACTTCCCCTGTACATTCCTTGGCATTACTGTCTGTTATATCTCATTATTATTGTGTTAAAAACACGGATAAACGAGCCCTTAGGTATACACTTCTTTCCCTTATTTCATTGAACGAGGGTCTCGTACTGGCAGACTTGGTGTGTTTAGGTTGTATAAGAGGGACAATTAATCAGCTGCCCGCTCATAATAAGTTCACGTGCTACGTGACGCCAAACATGCGCATAAGAGTGTTTTCACACTCGTTGTTTGGCTTATAGATGGCGCTGACTGTCGCTCCTACTTCTAAATTCACAGATAAACCCAAAAAAGTGGATGGAGGGAGTGCCGCTGTAATAGCTCAGTGGTTAGAGCATCGAACGCGTAATTCGAAGGTCGTAGGTTCGATTCCTGCTTACAGTTGGTAATTTTTTCATCCACTTTTCTTTCTTCTTATTTACATTCCATTAATGTTAATAACTTCCCCTGTACATTCCTTGGCATTACTGTCTGTTATATCTCATTATTATTGTGTTAAAAACACGGAAAAACGAGCCCTTAGGTATACACTTCTTTCCCTTATTTCATTGAACGAGGGTCTCGTACTGGCAGACTTGGTGTGTTTAGGTTGTATAAGAGGGACAATTAATCAGCTGCCCGCTCATAATAAGTTCACGTGCTACGTGACGCCAAACATGCGCATAAGAGTGTTTTCACACTCGTTGTTTGGCTTATAGATGGCGCTGACTGTCGCTCCTACTTCTAAATTCACAGATAAACCCAAAAAAGTGGATGCAGGGAGTGCCACTGTAATAGCTCAGTGGTTAGAGCATCGAACACGTAATTCGAAGGTCGTAGGTTCGATTCCTGCTTACAGTTGGTAATTTTTTCATCCACTTTTCTTTCTTCTTATTTACATTCCATTAATGTTAATAACTTCCCCTGTACATTCCTTGGCATTACTGTCTGTTATATCTCATTATTATTGTGTTAAAAACACGGAAAAACGAGCCCTTAGGTATACACTTCTTTCCCTTATTTCATTGAACGAGGGTCTCGTACTGGCAGACTTGGTGTGTTTAGGTTGTATAAGAGGGAAAATTAATCAGCTGCCCGCTCATAATAAGTTCACGTGCTACGTGACGCCAAACATGCGCATAAGAGTGTTTTCACACTCGTTGTTTGGCTTATAGATGGCGCTGACTGTCGCTCCTACTTCGTGAGAGAGCTGAGTGGTAGAGGTCGGACGTGTTTTTGGAGAGCTCCGGAATGACAGCTACAGATAAGTGTTTTTGCATGTTTCCAGCTTGCCTCTATATGTAGCGTTATGAGAACGTAAGGCGCTAGCGTAAGGCTTGATTAGGTCTAGTACGGTGTACGGTTTTTTTTTATTAGTATTTTGTACTGTGTCTTTTTTTCTCCAGCCACCACGTGGCTGAAGCCTGCGCGTAGACCGACCACGTGCATGCGCAGGTGCTGTGAAGTGTAGCGTATTTATTTATTATTGTGGTTCTTTTTGGCTTAGACCAGTGTATTTTAGTACAGTTTTCTAACACGTGGGCATCGGTAAACTGAGCTAGCCATGGTCAAAAAGACCGTAAAGTGTTCCGAGTGCGGGGTAGGGCGGAAGGTGGAAATTAGTGCGGAGGAGAAAGCAGAAGATGACGCCAAGTGTAGACAGTGCGAGTTCGAGGAGAAAATGAAAAATATGATGGCGGTCCAGAGTGGGCTCATGGAGAAAATCGCAGCGCTGGAGAATGCATTGGCGAAGGAGCGAGAGAAAACGTCAGCCATGGAAGAAAGGCTCCGGGCAGCCGAGAAGGGCCTATCGAAGGTCGTGAAAGGGAACGAAGACGCAGGTGACGGCGGAAGCATTATGGCGACGACCCCCCGTGCGGGAGAGATGAAGGAAACAGGCATGACAAAGGCAGATACATTGGCCACAGGGCCCAGCTACCGGGAAGTAGTTTTGAGGGAGGGAGGGAGCAAACCAGCAGCCGTGACTCACGCTAGTCACCTAGTCAGCAGCCAGGTGCAGGTTTCAGAAGGAATGTCTGAACAGGTCATCATCGCCGGTGACTCAAATTTGGTCCGATGCGCAGCGGCAATCAAAGAAAGGGTGAAAGGCGACAAGAGAGTTGCGATAGGGACGTTCCCAGGACAAACGCTGGGGACAGTAATGAGTCAAGCGGGTGAACAACTCGCAGCTAAGGCTGGCAATCGTAACCTCGTTGTAATTGCGGGAGGTTTAAATGACGTCCTGAAAAAAGAATCGTCAGGACTAGCGACGGCCTTGGCGAGAGGGGTGGATGACATGCGCACCGTGTCCCCCCAGGTGCAAATTGTAGTATGCACAGTACCGGAAGTACCGATGCGCAACGTCAACCTGCGAAGAGCGGTTGTCGACGCAAACAAGGAGATATGGCGGATTAGTCGAGAGAAGGGTTTCGAGGTAGTGGATTTAAACAGGGAAGTGCACAGGTGGGGTGGAATCCAAAGAGACAGGATTCATTTCGATAAGAGGCTTGGACACGAGGTGGGCTGGCGACTGGCAGGACGCGCAGTAGCTTTTTTGGGGGGCTCACGGGCCCTTCGGAGTCCGGGGTAGCTCGTAACAGGGAAAGCAACCAGGAGGACGCTTTGACAGGTAGAATTGCGAAAAACCAGAAAAAAGGTAAAAGAAAAAGGAAAAAGGCGCGTGTTGCAATTAGTTACATAAACATGCAGGGTGGCAGAAAGAAGGCAAAATGGTTAGAGATTGAGGAGCAGTTAAACAAAGAACAGATAGGCGTGTATGCGGTTACAGAAACACACCTTAGAGACTTGGAAGAGCCACCACATATTAAAAATTATGTTTGGGAAGGGTGTAACAGGACCATATCGGAAAGGAAAGGTGGGGGTGTAGGGATGCTAATTCACCGCGGAGCCAAATGGGTTAGAGTGAAACAGACGTGTTCAGAGCACCTCTGGGTTCGGGGCACAGTAGGTGCAAAGGAAACGTGGCTAGGGGTAGCCTACTTGTGGACGGGGAATAACTGCAGAGAAAAGAATCAGGAGATAGTGGATTGCATGAGTGCGGATATTAAGGAATTTGGTAATGAGGCCGAAATCATCCTTCTAGGGGACATGAATGCCCACATACATGACCTTGACGGATATTCAGACACCAATGGGAAGTTATTACTAGATCTTTGCGAGCAACATAGTCTGGAGATAGTTAACACGGGGCCTAAATGTGACGGCCAGATCACATGGGAAGTCGGAAACAAGCAATCAAGTATTGATTATTGTCTCATGACTGAAGGAATTTACCACAAACTGACAGAAATGAGGATAGACGAGGAAGGCATTAACAGCTTGGGTAGTGATCATAAACGAATAACATTACAAATGGGATACGAAACTGAAAATATGAGCATGGAATCAAAGTCTGGCAGCTCGTATTTAAATGACAAACAAATAATAAATATAGCCGCAAGAGTCGAGGAAGAAGTAGGCGAAATACCAGGCAAGGACTGGGAGTATAGTGAGCTGTTACATCTAATGACGAAGGAGATAGGGAAAGAGAAGAAAACTGTTTGCTGGAAAGGAAAAAGGAAGCCAAAAAGTTGGTGGAACAAGGAAATCCGGGAGGCGATCGAGAAGCGACGCGAAGCATCACGGGAGCATAGAAAGGCAAAAAAGGAGAAGCGGCCGCAGGACGAAGTCAAAAAAATATGGGAAATATATTTGGAGAAAAAATCCCTTGTACAGAAATTGGTAGAGGCAAAAATTAAAGGTGAAAGTGAACGCTGGATGACAGAGATACACGAAAAAAAGGAGGCCGCGCCTAGGATTTTTTGGAGCCACATAAAGGCGCTAGGTAGGAAGTCTGTCACAACGCAACAACATATTCTAGATGAAGGAGGAAATCAATTGGAAGGGTACGAAGCGCTAGGTTACATCCAAAAGGTAACAGCCGATTCGTTTCAAAAGAGCGTCCAGGGGATCTCCCCGGTGAGTAAAAGTGTGGCGGAGAAAGCAACAGAGGAAGAGCTAGTACTTGATAATTTCAACTGGAAAAAGGCCGAAGGAAAAATTCCAAAGCGCACTGCCGCGGGTTTAGATGGGATTCCCGTTAGCCTCATTAACGAACTAGGACATAACACTAAAGAAGCATTGTTAAAAGCAGTAGAAAAAAGCTTAAAGGACGGACAAATACCGGACAGTTGGCGACAAAGTAGAATGAACTTAATCTATAAAGGCAAGGGAGAAAAGGACAAGATTCGCTCGTATAGACCACTAACCATTACATCGGTACTATACAGGATGGCGATGCAAGCAGTAAAAATGAAAATAGAAACATGGGCCGAACATAACGATATTTTGGGAGAACTTCAGAACGGATTTCGAGTCGACAGGCGGTTAGACGATAACCTGTTTGTTCTCACTCAGTGTATAGAAATATCCAAAATAGAGAATAGGCCCTTGTACGTGGCTTTTCTAGACATCACTGGGGCATACGACAACGTTAACCAGGAAATTTTGTGGGATATATTGAAAGGAATGGGCATGGGCGACGACTGTATACAGCTTTTGAGGGAGATATACCGAGAAAATACAGTTTGCATAGAGTGGGAAGGAATGCGTAGCAAAGAGAACGTTGAGGTTAGCAGGGGTCTGAGACAGGGATGTCCTTTGTCCCCGCTGTTATTCATGCTGTACATGGTGAGTATGGAAAAAGCGCTAGAAGGTAGCAACATTGGTTTTAATCTGTCACACAAACAGGGCGGCATGATGATTGAGCAGAAGCTTCCAGGTTTATTTTATGCGGACGATATCGTCTTATTTGCGGACAGTCGAGATGATATACAGCAGCTGGCGAATATATGCGGAAGGGAAGGTGAAGCTCTTGGACTAGGATTCAGTGTAACGAAGTGTGGATTGATGGTATTCAATGATCCCTGTGATCAGACGGTGTCCATACAAGGCCAAGAAATACCGAGGGTAAGTGAATACAAGTACCTTGGAGTATGGGTAAATGAGAGTGATAGATACATGGAGGTACAGGAAAAAGCCTCGGCAGCAAAAGGAAAGAGGAATGCGGCAATAATGAAGCACAGAGCGTTGTGGGGATACAATAGGTATGAGGTGCTTCGAGGTCTGTGGAAGGGTGTAATGGTTCCAGGGCTTACTTTTGGGAACTCAGTGGTGTGCATGAGGGCAGAGGTGCAAGCGGGAATGGATGTAAATCAAAGTACTGTGGGACGCCTCGCGTTGGGTGCTCACGGGAAGACGACAAACGAGGCTGTAAAGGGCGATATGGGGTGGGCAGGTTTTGAGGCGAGGGAAGCGCAGAGCAAAATAAGGTTCGAAGAAAGGCTAAGAAATATGAAGGAGAGTAGATGGGCAGAGAAGGTGTTCCGTTATTTGTATAGGAAGAGCGTGGACACACAGTGGAGAAAAAGAACTAGAAGACTCACTAGTAAGTATACGGCTGGTATTGTAAGCCGTATGTCAACAAAGAGCGTTAAGGGAAAAGTCAGGGAGGCGGAGAGGATTTACTGGATGGCAGCTATGGAGAAAAAACCGGCTTTGAGTAACTACCGAAAGGGCAAAAATGAAATAAGGAGGGAGGCATTTTACGATAATTCAAGGGGAAGCGCTTTACTGTTTGAAGCCAGATCGGGTTGCCTTAGAACGCGTAGTTATAAAGCAAGATTCAGTAAAGAAAAAGAACAATGCACATGCTGCGGGAAAGATAAGGAAACGGCGGAGCATGTTCTGATTGAATGTGGAGATATCCACCCAGGTGTACGTTTGGGCACGAGCCTACAGGAAGCCTTGGGTTTTAGGGACAACAATGGAAAGCTGAACACACCCGCGATTGAAATAAGTAAGAGACGGTTAGAGTATTGGTGGCAGAAAATTAGAGAGAAAGGACAAAAATAAATATTGGAAAAATAAAATATGGACAGTGTGCCGTAAATGGCAGAGAACTTAAGCTGAAAATTTACCTTTTTTTCCATTAAGATAGAATTTATCGAAGTAGAGGCATTAGGCCAACATAAAAAGAAAAAAAGGTTTTTTTTTTTTTTGTCGAGCCTGGTGGCATACTTGTCACCACCCCGTTATAAAGGGGACGCTCATAGCATCCATCCATCCATCCACTTCTAAATTCACAGATAAACCCAAAAAAGTGGATGGAGGGAGTGCCGCTGTAATAGCTCAGTGGTTAGAGCATCGAACGCGTAATTCGAAGGTCGTAGGTTCGATTCCTGCTTACAGTTGGTAATTTTTTCATCCACTTTTCTTTCTTCTTATTTACATTCCATTAATGTTAATAACTTCCCCTGTACATTCCTTGGCATTACTGTCTGTTATATCTCATTATTATTGTGTTAAAAACACGGAAAAACGAGCCCTTAGGTATACACTTCTTTCCCTTATTTCATTGAACGAGGGTCTCGTACTGGCAGACTTGGTGTGTTTAGGTTGTATAAGAGGGACAATTAATCAGCTGCCCGCTCATAATAAGTTCACGTGCTACGTGACGCCAAACATGCGCATAAGAGTGTTTTCACACTCGTTGTTTGGCTTATAGATGGCGCTGACTGTCGCTCCTACTTCTAAATTCACAGATAAACCCAAAAAAGTGGATGGAGGGAGTGCCGCTGTAATAGCTCAGTGGTTAGAGCATCGAACGCGTAATTCGAAGGTCGTGGGTTCGATTCCTGCTTACAGTTGGTAATTTTTTCATCCACTTTTCTTTCTTCTTATTTACATTCCATTAATGTTAATAACTTCCCCTGTACATTCCTTGGCATTACTGTCTGTTATATCTCATTATTATTGTGTTAAAAACACGGAAAAACGAGCCCTTAGGTATACACTTCTTTCCCTTATTTCATTGAACGGGGGTCTCGTACTGGCAGACTTGGTGTGTTTAGGTTGTATAAGAGGGACAATTAATCAGCTGCCCGCTCATAATAAGTTCACGTGCTACGTGACGCCAAACATGCGCATAAGAGTGTTTTCACACTCGTTGTTTGGCTTATAGATGGCGCTGACTGTCGCTCCTACTTCTAAATTCACAGATAAACCCAAAAAAGTGGATGGAGGGAGTGCCGCTGTAATAGCTCAGTGGTTAGAGCATCGAACGCGTAATTCGAAGGTCGTAGGTTCGATTCCTGCTTACAGTTGGTAATTTTTTCATCCACTTTTCTTTCTTCTTATTTACATTCCATTAATGTTAATAACTTCCCCTGTACATTCCTTGGCATTACTGTCTGTTATATCTCATTATTATATATATATATATATATATATATATATATATATATATATATATACACACATTTCTAGGTTGCTTGGAACATTTGGCGAGTCTATGAGTCCGAGTAAGTCCGCTGGAGGAACGTTTTGATCAGTCTGAGTATGAGTGGGTATATTTGCGGAAAATATTAGTGGATCCGGCTGACAAAAACATCGGTGAGTCTGAGTGAGTTTAAATTGAGAGAAATTTTGTTAGTCTCAGTCCGAGTGAGTCGAAAGCAAAATATTTTTATATATGGTTATTGAGTTAGTCTGAGTGAGTTCCATTTATTTTGCCAACCTATGCCGTCCGTGGTATTTTTCCGTATTTCGCAGAAAGTAGGGTGAATGTTGTTAGCAAAGTTTATTATAACCTCGCTCATTTGAATGGCGAATTCGGTTTTCCTGTTAAGCAAAATTGTTTCTGCCTGGTGTTAAAAGCTGACCTATATTGCTGCTATTTTTCTGTTGTACAAGCATCCAGAAATCTTGCCGAAATGTTCTGTTTGCATTTCTTCCAGGTAGCGGCGCAAGGGGTGGGCACGGTGGAGCTGGAGCTCTCCCCCCCCTCATTTCTCACTCGCCCCCATTGCCCCCCTTAAAAGGGAACATAGTCACAACACAATGGCTAAGTTCCCTGCCTCCCTGCCCACCCTTAAGGAACTCAGTTATCATGGGTGCCCCACCGGTAAAATAATCTTGATGCTGCCCCTGATTTATTTCTGCCCCGCCGCGGTGGTCTAGTGGCTAAGGTACTCGGCTGCTGACCCGCAGGTCGCGGGTTCGATTCCCGGCTGCGGCGGCTGCGTTTCCGATGGAGGCGGAAACGTTGTAGGCCCGTGTGCTCAGATTTGGGCGCACGTTAAATAACCCCAGGTGGTGAAAATTTGCGGAGCCCTCCACTACGGCGTCTCTCATAATCATATGGTGGTTTTGGGACGTTAAACCCCACATATCAATCTGAGTTATTTCTTTGTGTTGTTGCGCTATGCATAAATACCTGAGTAAGAAAATGCTTGCTCTGGGGAGGGTACATTATGCCTATATTTTTAGAGGACTAAAGTTTTTTTTTATTTTGTGAGAAAAAACACGGGCTTAAGAAAATCGTAATTTGGGTCCACATTGAGCTGCAATTTACACCACATGGGGCTCCAAGTGAAAATTAACTTTATACCTCAATCTGGAGCAAACAAACAGCTTTATATTCATTCAACTGCTTTAAATATTCATTCTTTCCACGAACTATAAACGACTGGAAGAAGCTACCCAACACCAAAGTTTTACAGCCATCCTTAACATTGTTTTCTTCTAGCCTCAATAAGAGTGTATAATATAGCATGCCAATTAAGCTCTGTCCCCATAAACGTTCGAATTTTTGCATATTTGGGTTGCTTAGTGCGTACTTTTGTTTCTGTGTGTTTTTATCGTCCTGTTTTGAAAATTTGTTCGTCTTCATATTGAGCATTTATGTAATTCATGTAACCCACTCTGCGAAAATCCCCAGTAGGGATTGCAGTATTCATAAATAAATAAATAAATAAAAATTATGTGGCAAGTGTTATCACTGGGCTATTCCACGCCATCTCTCTCGATCATAAGAGAATAGCTTTAAAAAAACAGATGATCATCTATTTATGGAGCAAGGGGTTTTCCCCTAAAGTGTATCTTGACATACATTTTTCAGTACCGTAAGACGCATGCGTACTGTTTTCGCAAAGCTTGAAGCTTGACTTGTAAAATGTATTGCCAAAAAATCCATTATACATTCTCAATAAAATTTTTACTAACTCACTCTTATATTAAAATAGAGAAAGGTTTGTCCTATTGAACAGAGATGTCCTTTTAACTTGAAATAATTTTAAATGGGAGATTTTTTCTATAGACAATAGTGAAATGAAATAGATCGTATTAACGAATTGTCGAGTAGTTTTCCTGTAGGCGAAAAATAATTTTAAACGTACTGAATGCAAAATAGTGTGTACAACTGGCGACAAAATTTGCTAAAAAATATTTTTTTTTTGCTCATAAGTGGTCGTAAGTTTAACATTGACGTGGTCCAAGTAAAAATATATTGAACAGTTCATTTAGTAGTGATTTTCATTGCGTACTGACTGAAAGCTTTTGTTTACTTTTTGCTTTAGGTGAGAAAATTATACACTGGTTATCTTCGGCTTATCTAAGTGATCTGTGTGCTTGCACGTGTCCATACCTTGTAACAATGGATCCTAGCATGAAGCACACGCTGTGTGGAAATTTGGAGCATTTAGTGGACATATTGAGCTTTGTTCGGGCTGATTAGAGTGATTTATTAGGTGCCGCGCAGTTCCCAACCGGACTTTAAAAAAAATCCGCGTGTTGATGGAACTGCATTAAGAGGCCTGGGGTGCGGCCTCACCGGTAACCACCGCCGGGAACGCACTCCCTCACCAGAGAAGGATTGGCCTCCCTGGTGCAGTATCTGGCCACTACCTCCCACATGCATACGTCAAATAACTCACGGCCCTCAGTCCCCAGCAGCTGCGAAGCAACTCACCATGACGGCGGTCAGATCTGCAACGCAGCAGAGGGTGCTAAGAATCTCTGGATCCGGACAGGCCGCCATTGGAACCTGAACTTGGCAACGTTTAACGCTAGAACCTTATCTAGTGAGGGAAGTCTAGCTGTACTATTCGAGGAGCTAGAGGGTGTTAAATGGGATATAATAGGGCTCAGTGAAGTCAGGAGGACAGATGAGACCTATACTGGGCTACAGAATGGGCACGTCCTTTGCTATCGGGGCTTGGCAGACAGAAGAGAACTGGGAGTGGGGTTCCTAATTCACAGAAACATAGCTGGCAACATAGAGGAATACTATAGCATTAACGAAAGGGTGGTAGGTATTGTAATTAAACTGAATAAAAGATACAAGATGAAGGTAGTACAGGCTTACGCGCCTACATCCAGCCATGATGACGCTTCAGTTGAAAGCTTCTATGAAGACGTGGAATCGGCAATGAGTAAGGTAAAAACACAGTATACTATAGTCATGGGCGACTTTAATGCAAAGGTAGGGAAGAAGCAGGCTGGAGACCAGGCAGTAGGAGATTATGGAGTCGGCACTAGAAATGCCAGAGGAGAGCTACTAGTAGAATTCGCAGAACGCAATAATTTGCGGATTTTGAATACCTTCTACCGAAAACGAGAAAACCGCAAGTGGACATGGAGGAGCCCTAATGGCGAAAATAAGAACGAAATAGACTTTATAATGACTGCACACCCAGGAATCGTGCAGGATGTGGAAGTGGTTGGCAAGGTACGATGCAGTGACCATAGAATGGTGCGGTCTCGAATTCGCCTAGACTTGAAGAAGGAACGACAGAAACTGATACGCAAGAAGCCAATCAATGAGCTAGCACTGAGAGGGAAAGTACAGGAATTCAGAGTGTCGCTGCAGAACAGGTACTCGGCTCTTAGTGAGGAAACCAACCTTAGCGTAGATACAATGAATGATAATCTGACGAGTATCATTACGGTATGTGCAGTGGAAGTTGGAGGCAAGGTAGTTAGACAGGACACTGGCAAGCTTTCCCAGGAAACAAATAACCTAATTAAGAAGCGGCAAATCATGAAAGTGTCAAGTACAACAGACAAAATAGAACTGGCAGAGCTTTCGAAGTTGATTAATAGACGTAAAGTATGCGATGTAAGAAGGTATAACATGGAGAGAATTGAACACGCTCTGAAAAACGGAAGAAGCGTCAAAGCGTTGAAGAGGAAACTTGGGATATGCAAAAGTTGGATGTATGCACTAAGGGACAAAGAAGGCAAAATAACTACCAATATGGATAGGATAGTTAAAATAGCGGAGGAGTTTTACAGAGATCTGTACAGTAGCCTAGACAACCACGACCTTAATACTATAACTAGCAGTAACCCAGATGACACCCCACCAGTAATGATAGAAGTCCGAAAAGCTTTGGAGAGCATGCAAAGAGGAAAAGCTGCTGGTAAGGATCAGGTAACATCAGATCTGCTGAAAGATGGAGGACAGATTGTGTTAGAAAAACTAGCCACCCTGTTTACGAGGTGTCTCCTGACGGGAAGGGTACCAGAGTCTTGGAAGAACGCTAACATCATCTTAATACATAAGAAAGGAGATGACAAGGACTTGAAGAATTACAGGCCGATCAGCTTGCTCTCTGTAGTAAACAAGCTATTTACAAAGGTAATTGCTAACAGAATAAAGAAAACATTAGAATTCAATCAACCAAAGGAACAAGCAGGATTTCGAACAGGCTACTCAACAATTGACCACATTCATACTATCAATCAGGTAATAGAGAAATGCTCAGAGTATAACCAACCACTATACATAGCCTTCATAGATTACGAGAAGGCGTTTGATTCAGTAGAAATATCAGCCGTCATGCAGACACTGCGGAATCAGGGCGTAGACGAAGTATATATAAACATTATGGAAGAAATCTACAGGGGATCATTTGCTACCATAGTGCTTCATAAAGAAAGCAACAGAATACCAATCAAGAAGGGTGTAAGGCAGGGGGACACAATCTCCCCAATGCTATTTACCGCATGCTTACAGGAGGTTTTCAGAAGCCTAGAATGGGAACAGTTAGGGATAAGAGTTAATGAAGAATACCTTAGTAACCTGCGCTTCGCCGATGACATTGCATTGCTGAGTAACTCAGGGGACGAATTGCAACTCATGATTACGGAGTTAGACAAGGAGAGCAGAAAGGTGGGTCTTAAAATGAATCTGCAGGAAACGAAAGTAATGTACAACAACCTCGGAAAGGAGCAGCGCTTCGAGATAGGTAATAGTGCACTTGAAGTTGTAAAAGACTATGTCTACTTAGGGCAGGTAATAACCGCTGAGCCTAACCACGAGATTGAAGTAACTAGAATAAGAATGGGGTGGAGCACATTCGGCAAGCACTCTCAAATTATGACAGGTAGATTACTACCACTATCCCTCAAGAGGAAGGTATATAAGAGCTGTATCTTGCCGGTACTTAGCTACGGAGCAGAAACCTGGAGACTTACAAAGAGATGTCAGCTTAAATTGAGGACGACGCAGCGAGCAATGGAAAGAAAAATGGTAGGTGTAACCTTAAGAGACAAGAAGAGAGCAGAGTGGATTAGGGGACAAACGGTGGTTAAGGATATCATAGTTGAAATAAAGAAGAGGAAATGAACATGGGCCGGGCATGTAGCGCGTAGACAGGATAACCGCTGGTCATTAAGGGTAACTAACTGGATTCCCAGAGAAGGGAAGCAGGTTAGGGGGAGACAGAAGGTGAGGTGGGCAGATGAGATTAAGAAGTTTGCGGGTATAAACTGGCAGCAGCATGCACAGGACCGGGTTAACTGGCGGAACATGGGAGAGGCCTTTGTCCTGCAGTGGACGTAGTCAGGCTGATGATGATGATGATGATTACCTTGTGTCCCTATCAAAATGCCGAAAATCAAGACACCGATTTATTAAAAGGTCGAATGTCAGAAAGCTGAAAAATTTAAATGCCATAAAATCGAAACACCCAAAACAACGAATGCTGGAAAATCAAAGTGCTCAAAAGACATATCGCCGAAAATTCCTTGAACGCGAATACCCCCAATTTGGAGGGAAATGGACGAAGATGTGGCGGGGTGTGTTCCCAAAAAGGAAAACCAATACTTTGTTGCAGTTGTGGTTATGTGTTTGTCAAGAAGGTGTATTCTAGGCACTATTGGAGGTGCGAGAAGTGAGGAGACTGCAACTCCAGATTGGCTACCACCCTTCCTGTAGAAGGTACTCGCATGGCAATCTCGAAGAAAGTGATCTACGACAGCCATGCACTTTCGGCTTATTGCTACCATGAAGAGGAAGCAAGCCAGACTCGAAGACATCGTGAAGGGAGTGACAACCCCGCCGTTTACAGAGCAAGAAACAAGGGTTACGCAAAATAGCTTGATGCTGCTCTGAGCAACCCGGACAATGACGGCATTTCAAGTTTTCGAGAACGAATTGCACACAAGCTGTTTGCGATAAGCAAGAAATCACTCTGATGTGCCATTAGAAGTGGAGAAATTTATAGTTTGCTATTTTTATGAAGGCTTGAGATAAATGTAAAGGGACAACTGGAAGTGAGGGTGAACGAGTGTGCTGGCGTAACCTCTAATTTAGCTAGATACTTCATTATCCAGTATTGTTAGGTGACGCAGACATTTTGATATTTCGGCGTTTGGATAGTTAGGTGTTTTGATTTTTTGACGTTTTACACTTTCGGTATTTTGTATATTTGGCTTTTTGATTTTTCGGTGTTTTAAATTTCGGCATTCCAATAGTTCATTTTGATTTTCGACGTTTTGAGTGCCACATTATCATAGCTTTAGTCAACAAAAAATACGAACCCTACCCGGGTGCATTTAAACCACGTGCAGCTCTCCGCTTACTGGGAAGTGATACCAACCTGTGCAACAAAAGCGAAGAATCCATGAAAATAAAAAAAGTGTTGCATGGCAGAGAAGCCAATGTTGTGAACTAACTCAATAGTATTTGAGTGACCATGTTTAATTACCCAGTAATTGCAACTTATCCGTCGCGAAGCACACCTTTTTATTTTCGTTGATTCTTTGCTTTATCGTTGTGCTCTATCAATTTATAAATCTTCGGGTGTAATTAACAAGGTGCTTGACACGTCGGTATCCTTTCACAGTGTCACGAGAGGTCCACGTGGTGCACTCTAAAAGTATTCGAATTCCTCGTTGACTAAAGCTAATACTTGCACGGAAATAATTTGAATAAGTACTTAGAGAGCTGGATAAAGATGATTCTCGTGTACGCTCAGCTGTGCTGTGCTCTGCTGTGCTGTACGCTGCTGTGCTGTGCATATTATTGCTTTGTGACCTATGTTGTGCTTCTCTCTCGCCATGTCACGAACTGAACGTGCATCCTCTCCCTTTCCTAGGTTGAAAAGAAGGCAGTGTTTGAATTTCTCTCTTTCTCTCTCTCGTTTTTTTTAAATCCTTATACGCTGCGCCGTGCTCCCTGCTGGGCTGCAGAAATTAGGCGCCTTCTTCTACCCCCCCCCCCCCGTTTGGGGGACGGAAGAGATGAAGACGACAATTTCTTCTTTGGACTGCCCTCAGGCACTGTGCCGTGCTCCCGACCAGAATACAGAAATTAGGTGCCTTCCTTTTCTTCTAACCACTACCACCACCACCACTGTCCTGGACTGAATGGACATGCAGTCTGTCAGTTTACAGTAGTCTGCAAGGTGGCTTTCCTGTAAGACTTGTTTTCCAACGAAAAACTCTCGTCCACAGACTACTTTTCTCCCTCATTGTGCCTTTACCTCTCCGAATTCCAGCGAATGCACGCGAGCACAACAAAATGGCACTTCTCGAAATTCCAGTGAAGGCAAGCGAGCAAAGCAGGATCTCAAAAAGGGAATGGCAAAAACAAAATGAGCGAGAAAAGTAGTGTGTGAACGAGAGTTTTTAGTTGAAAAACTAACCTTACAGAAAATCTGCGTTGCAGATTACTGCAAACTGTCCATTGTTTTCACCTGCAGAGAATTTTAGGAAGACCAGGGCGTAAAACGCGAGCACCTAGACGCCCTGAACGAGCTCTCAGAAGCTTCCATCAAGCTTCCATGATGCTACCATCGATATATAGTATTACGCTACCTTTAGTGTGCAAATAGCGTATATAAACGTTCCTCTCATCAGCCCCGGCTAGTCTGCTCGACTTATACTCAAGACTTGGCTAGCTCCTTCGAATACATCCTTCGAATACAGTAGCAGTATTTATTTGCAAAATACATCACCATAATGTGAAGTAATTTATTACTTGGCCACCTGAAGAGCTTTCTAACTTGACTTACTTTTTTATCAAGACCTAAATATAATATTAAAATTTATTTGGTTGATTCTGAGCCTTACCTTCGCAACAAAAGTACATCACCACTGTCCGCGACAATTATTCATCTCTCCCAGTACCAGTAGGTCCATTCAAGTTACGTGATGAAAACCTGTCTCCTGGACTATGTCATATATGACATGTCGCTCAAATGTCTGTCTCCGCATTAATAGACGAATACATCAGTCTTTTGTAAACTTTCCACTGGCAAGTTTTGATTTCATTTTGTTCTTTTTAATACTGGTGGTCTCAGACAAGCTTTTTACGCCTCTGCTCACCACTGGATAGCTGTTGTTACGTGCGGCGCCTGGGCCGACGGAGGACAGCGGCGTTCTTTGTTCATCAAACAAGTCACAGAAGGGCTGCCAGCCAGCTTTCAACCGTGTATTGTCCTTCTTAGCCGAGAAGTGTGGTGGCATTCCGACACCATTAGACGTTCGACTAGACGACCACAATGGTTTCTTAGTGTCACAGGTGCAGTGTGATGGCCACGGCGCAATCAAAGACGTTGACTTACTTGAGCGAGTGTGAGCGGCACCGCCAGAAATGGTCTGTGTGTCCCGTGATTCAACAGCGCATTCTGGACTCATTCCCTGATTTAGTCAAAACGCACACTTTATAATGAGCCACCCAGCTCATTCACAATAGATCTCTCGCCCTGTCTGTACAGAATATAACAAATCCTCTGTTAAGTTTGCCATCCTACTCCTGAGTGCACATACGTTTTCTTTTCTGTCTCTCTACACCCCCTGTCTTGCCCCCATTTCCTCACTACCAGTGCGGGGCAGCAAACCGGATGCCAAGATCTGATTAATCCCCCAACCTTGTTTCTCTTTCTTGCCATCTTACTGCCTTGGCATTTTCATCCCGGATATCCGATGACAGGAAATGCCAGTACCAACAGAAATTAAAGAATAAAAAATATGGTGAATATTTTCTGCAGCATGTTCAGACACTGCATATGAGTGATTATCCTCGAAAATTATTAACTTTAACACCGCGGACAGGTGATAATATACCCTGAGTAGGTTCAAGCATGTATTATGCCTCGACACTTCTAATCTCCATCAAACTTCCCCCTTTTGATTTTATCCTTCGGAGCTTTGTGTAGTTCTTCACCTAACGCGCTGCATTCGTGCTGCACTGCTACTATTTCATTTCTTCTCTATATACGCCCTGTTTTGGGCCCGATCATACACTGCCATCTTGGACTGATAATGATGCCGTTTTGCATCTGTATGAATATTCGAATAGTGCTACGGTGAACTCACACGCAACGCATCAAAACGCTGGGACAGTACATTCAACACCGTATGACCATTATCAATGCTAATTAGGACATAGAAAACCAGCGAAAATTGCTTTTAAGACTAAATGGCAGGGTCTATGCTTTACTGTAACTGTTACATTTATTTTTGTTAATTTGTCCAATATGTCATTTCATGCAGCAGCCGCCGAACTTGTGCCGCTGTTCATAGAGGCACTCTCGGTCTCTGAAGCTAGATGAAGATAACTAAGAAGCCTGGTTTTTGCTGGCTACATAAAATGTGAAACGAAGCTATAAATCAAGATGAAAAAGAAAAGACAAACCCATGAAAAGTCAGCACTGGCGCATAAATGGCGCGCCGATTGCGCCGATGAAAAACGTCGGCGGCGGCGGCGCGCCGACCAGTCAGCGCACACCTCTAGGCTGTACCCTTTAGATTGGGCGGCGACTAACGCCACCTAGCCGTATGGATAAATGGATGGATGGATATGGCTGTACCCTTTAGATCGGGCAGTGGCTAGCGCCACTAAGCCGAAATATTTAATGAACTCAAAACTATAATTATTTATTTATTCCTTAAAAAGTGAGTTTGGGGATTCGTACTTTGCAGTGAAGAGTTTAATTTTCACTTTGCAGTGAAGAGTTTAATTTTCACTCGTGCCATGACTTTAGCCACCAATCAGATAACCTCCTTCTAGTTAAGTCTACTTGCCTAAAGTCTATTTTGCCCTCCCGGTCCCTAAACCCCAGTGCTTTGAAAAACTCTCCGCCATCATACTGAACTATAGGGTGAAGCCCTTTACAGAACATTATCAAGTGTTCGGCAGTTTCTTCTTCCTCTCCACACGCACTGCATACTGTGTCTACCCCTTCGTATTTGGCCCTATATGTCTTGGTTCGCAGTAATCCCGTCCTTGCCTCAAACAGTAGAGAACTACCCCGAGTATTATCATAGATCCTTTCCTTGGCAATTTCCTGCTTAAAAGTTCGATAGATCTCTAGTGCGGACTTCTTAATCATGCCCATTTTCCCATGTCAGTGTCCTTTTCCTTCACTTTCTTCTTAACCGATAGCTCTTTTTGGTTTGGCCACCTGCTGTTTTCTAAGTATTTACCAGTCAACTTCCTGGTTCGCTTCCTCCATTTTGTATCGACATTCTTCATGTACAAGTAGCTGAAAACCTTCCTGGCACAACGCTCCTCCTTCATTTCTCTCAATCGCTTCTCAAATTTTATCTTGCTGCTAGCTTCCCTGCCCTCAAATGATGTCCATCCCATATAACCTTGTACTCCCTGATTTGGTGTATTCCCGTGAGCTCCTAAAGCAAGCCTACCTATTCCACGTTGCTTAATTTCTAATCTTGCTTGAACTTCTGATCTCATGCACAAGACCGCATTGCCGAACGTCAGCCCAGGTACCATGACCCCTTTTCATATTCCTCTCACAACATCATACCTATTGTAATTCCACAGTGCCCCATTTTTCATCACTGCTTCATTCCTTTTACCTTACGTATATTTACGTCACGTATATTTCGTGTTCCCTCAGGTACTCGGTCCCATTGCTTATCCATACGCCCAGATATTTGTATTTATCTGTTATCTCTAGCGTGACGTCCTGTATCCAGAGCTCACTACCTTCGTTGTCATTGAAAATCATGACTGCTGATTTTTCCTTACTTAATCTAAAATCTAACCTATCTCCCTCATTCCCGCAGATGTCCATCAATCTCTGCAAATCTTCCTTGTTGTTGGCCATTAGCACTATATCATCTGAGTAATTAATGCTGGTAGTGCCTGATCAATAAGTTTTCTTTGTTTGACTAAAGAGAGGTTGAAGCCCAGCCCACTTCCCTCTAATTTTGCCTCTAATACTTGTAGGTACATTATGAATAATAAAGGTGACAGGGGGCACCCCTGCCTAAGCCCCCGTTTTACCGCTGCAGGCTTGGATACCTGTTTTCCCCACTTTATAACTACCTTGTTACCTTTATAGATACCCTTTAAAAGATTAGTGACTACATGTTCCACGCCTAGTGCGTCCAGTATTCCCCACAATTCCTCTTGAACCACGCTATCGTACGCTCCCTTGATATCCAAGAATGCTAGCCACAGGGGCCTGTGTTCCTTTCCTGCTATTTCGATGCACTGCGTCAGTGAGAACAGATTGTCTTCCAACCTCCTGTGTTTCCGAAACCCATTCTGCAGTTCCCCCAGCACCCCCTCATCTTCTATCCATGCCTGCAGTGTTTCCTTTATAATCTGCATCGCCAGCCTGTAGACCACTGATGTCACTGTTATAGGACGGTAGTTGTTTATGTCAGCTTTGTCCCACTTTCCTTTATAGATCATGCTCATCCTGCTAAGTTTCCATCCATCGGGAACTTCACCATCGATTATTATTTTGCTCACTGCCTCTCTCAAAGCCTGCTTAGACTTTGAACCTGATGTCTTTATCAGCCTAATTGGAATGCCATCTGGGCCTGTTGATGTACTACTAGGAACCCTTTTCTCAGCCCTTTCCCACTCTCGTTGTGAAAATGGAGCCATTGCACCACTTGATTCGTCCTTGTCTATTGTGGTGCATAAAGTACTTCTTTGTTGAAATTTTTCTGTCACACTTGCTCTTATATATTCAATAGCTTTGTCCCCTTCTAGCCTGGCACCTTGAGCTGTAGTTATAAAACTCTGCTCTAGACTCGTCTCATTTCTTAGGCAGTTTAGATGGTTCCAAAATTTCACAGCTGCCTTTTTATCTTTTTTATGTACTTCTGCCAGCCACTGAGCTCCCTTTCTTCTAATCTTTTCATTGATCAGAAGGGATGCAGCCCTTCTACAGCTTAGAAAGGTTTCCCATTTTCTTTCAACATTATCCGTCGGTTCACCCCGCTACTTAGCATGTCTGTGTTCCCTAGAGGCTTCCTGACGTTTTGCTATGGCTCTCTTAACTTCCTCATCCCACCAACTTTTGGGTTTGTGTATTCTTTTCCGAGGTGACTTGTTACGAGCCTTAGCAAGCTCTAGCTCAAAGAGTCTAATTAGATTCATGTATGTCCACACTGTCTTATTATCCTCCGTGATTACTTTCTCAATTTGTTTAGTGGCTATTTAAATTTGCCTTTCTGAATAAAAATTTTCCTGTAGTTGCTCATCTTGTCTCCTTCCAACTTTCACTGCTCTTCCAAAACTTAGCTTGATACGTTTGTGATCACTACCCAGACTTTTGGAGCCACCTTCATCTATGTGCTATCCCCTGAGCTTATCATACATCCTATGTGACATCAGTGCATAATCTATCGTCGACTGCAGCCTTCCTACCTCCCATGTTATTTGCCCTTCACACTTCTCGGTACTGTTGCAAATGATCAAATCAAGCCTTTCACACATATTCATGATCATTTTGCCTGTCGGCTCGGTACACCCATCTATATCTTCTATGTGCGCATTCATGTCTCCTAGTATAATTATCTCGCACTCTCTTCCTAACTCCTGAATGTCCTGTGATATACACTCTACTATTGCCTGGTTTTCCTCTCTGGCCTTTGCTCCCGTCCACAAGTACACGAAACCAAGGAGTGTCATTTGACCTGCCACTTTCCCTTTTAGCCATAAATGTTCCTCTCACTCCTGCTTGACCCTTTGCCAGTCTGTACTTTTATGAATGAATGCCCCAATACCACCCCCCTTTCTGCTGCCTTCTGTTCTATTACAATATTCCCACGCGTAGTCCGGATTGTTCGGAGGTTGTTCCATGTCCCTGAGATGTGTTCTACAAAACCGTATACCATCGGCCTCTCTTCCCTTAGCTGTTCTTCTATCTCTTCCCACTTCAGCCTGTTCCTATCACCCTGCATGTTAATGTACCCTATGTCTGAATGGGCTCGGCGCTAGTGGCTACGTCTATTTATGCCCCGGACTCTACCTATCTTAGACATTGGTGCCACTTTGGAATCGTGTCTGTCCATAACACCTGTCGAAGAGTCTCCCTGGTTGTTTTCCTCGTTACTAGCTATCCTGCACCCCGAAGGGCTCGCTTGCCCCCCAAAAAAGCTACTGCGCGTCCTGCAAGTCGCCAACCCACCTCATGACCTAGTCGCCCATCGAAGTGAATTCTGTCTCGTTGAAAACCACCCCACCTATGCACCTCTCTGTTTATTTCCACCACCTCAAAGCCTTTCTCTCGACTCATCCGCCATATCTCTTGGTTTGCGTTGACAACCGCTCTTTGCAGGTTGCTATAACGCACCGGTACCTCCGGTATCGTGCATATCACTACCTGTACCTTAGGAGAAGTGGCGCGCATGTCATCGACGCCTTTCGCCAGTGTGGCTGCTAGTCCTGCTGTATCTTCATTTAAGACATCGTTTAAACCGCCTGAAATTATTACGAGGTTTCGTCTATCAGCTGTAGTTTTGAGTTTTGCGCTCGCTTGCCTCATGACTGCTTCAAGCTTGCGCCCTGGGAACGCCCCTACTGCAACCCTCTTGTCACCTCTTACCCTCTCTTTGATGGCTTCTGTGCATCGATTTAAATTCGAGTCACCGGCGATTATCACATGCTGTGACTTTTCAGCTGGAGTGTCCTGCACCTGAGGGCTACTTGCACCTGTGACGCCGGCTGCTTTGTCCCCTCCCAGCCCCACCACTATCTCGCTGAAGCTGGGCCTTGCGACAATTGAACCGGCTGAACCTGTTTTTTCCAAACTTGCTTGCTCTTCCTTCTCCACCGTTCTGGTTGCCGGTTCTCTACTGTTCTCTCCGTAGGCCACTTCTTTGTTCAGCTTCGCTAGTGCTTCCTCGGTGGACTTCAGTCTTTCTCCCATTGCCCTCGTTTTCTCTTGCTCTGCCGCCAACGCAGTCTCGAGCTCATCGATTCTCACCAGCAGTTCACTTTGGGCAACCATCATTTTTTCCATTTTTTCCTCGACCTCACATTGCCTACACTCGCGTCAGCCTCTTCTCCATCCGCTTCTACGCTTGAGTGCACTTTCAAACCCACTCCACATCCTGAACACTTTACAGTCTTTTTAACCATGTCTTTCTGACACCAATTGTCCCTATACTCGATAATTACTAAACTCGAGCCGTGCACTACGAAAAAAAAAAAGAAAGTCTAAGCTCTCCTACAAAAATTTGCGTGTTCAATGTACGCGCACCGCCCCCACGGGGTGGCAAAAGAAAAAGAGCAAAAAAAATTCAAACACACACACACACACACTAACTAATAAATACCTGGTGACTGGCCCCCGAAAAAGCCGTACCATAAAATTAGTGCTACGAAGATTTCAACCGCTGCTTTATAATTATAAGGACAAGCTCAAAACATGCAAAAACACTTATCTGCGCAGTCGATCCGGAGCGCTCGAAAAACACGTCCATCCACCGTGACAGCCCAAACAGGGCGGTCACCGTGGATGGACGTTTGCGGTGGTGTTGCTGTAAATACGTTTCCGCGCGGGGGCGCGCGCAAACGTATAAACGTTTGCGCGCGCCCCCGCGCGGCTCCTTTTCGGAGGTTTTAATGCGCTCAGTAGGCGCCGCTTGCCGCTCATCACACTTGTAATAGTGCTATGCACATGTTTTGAGTGTTCTTCCATCGTCCCCGTCAATGTGTGCTGTGTAGCCTTCCATGATGCATTACCAGCTAGCCTACCAAGCCATTCACAGAAAAACAGCAACCGCAAGGACTATATCTTAATCTGTTCTCACCAGCTCCACTGTTTTTTGCATAGATAATATGTGGGTGCAAAATGGGATCATTTTCTTTTTCCAGAAAAAAAAAAACACTTGGTTCTCAAGGAGTACTTACTGCGAAGATTTTGTTTACATGAAGCCACAACCACCCCAAAGAGCTGTTTTCGAAACTAAGGGATGCCGCCTCACTGATACGTATGACGACTTCTTGATTTTTCTCAGCATATGATTAGAACCAAAGCAACAATTTGTCCTCAGCAAGAAGTCGGCGAGATGTCTGTGACGGACTGCGAAGTGGTTGGCCCAACCTTGCCAACCAACGTAGGGCCGCTCTTAGGGATCGATAGTGGTATCACGCTGACCGACGTTGGCACACAATGTAGGCCCGACCGCGTTGGCCGTAGAGTCCGAGTGCGTGCCGCACGCAGCTTGACCATGGCCCGACCTTACATGAGCGTTAATTTAGCGACGGCAGTAGGTCGGCTGCCAACGTTCCTTGCTCTGCATTTTTTTTTTTGTATTTTGCGCACATGACATTGGCTCATTGCACATTTAAGGCGAAATTAAACGCCTCTAAAGTCTGCACTTGTTAGCGTTTAAGTATGTACCACGCAATAAAAGAAAGATGAACGTAAGTTTCCTCAATGTATATGTTTATTTCGCAGTTTAATAAATGCATTATGTTTTCATGCCACATTGTTCACATGGAATGATTTGCAGCAGGCCTTATGCAACTCAACTCTACAGTCGATGAAGTGGCATTCCTGATAGAATGGTTCTCTCTTTCGGTGGATTTTCGTGCCCTCGGCCGTGAATAGGTATTCGGTGTACGATGTTTTACCACCGAGATGTGAGGCTTGCATCGTTCTGTTGCTGGAAAAAGCTGAAAAGAACCGAATGATTAATAATTAGAGAAAGGCAGACTATTTACATAACTAGTTGCGACATAACTACATGCGAGTGTACACGCCCTATTCGGCAAAACAATTTTGTGGGTATATACACAAATCAGAAAAAAACTGTGCACTTATAATAATTATGTCAGGGCCTTGATATTCTGAAACGTGCTTGAAGCCCCAGAGCGCACAGTTTCTTCGTTATAAGTCGCTGGAAACAAACAGTACAACAAATAAATTAAGGACAACACATCTTACCTTTATGGCGGGCCAGGCAGATATTTTTCACTCGTAGTTTACAGCTCATTTGCGACTTATGTAACGTGAAAAAAATTACGTAGTATTTTATGAACCAAGCTGGCACCTCACTAGACTTCCTGTCAGCACAGCGAGACCAGTGCATCACGCTATCCACACTTTTTGCAGTCCTCGTTGCATTGCTCCCTTATGGCAAAAAATAGCAATATTTTTCATGCTTTTGCAATAAAAACAAACAAAACCACAAAAGGCGTGTATTTACCAGTAAACACGATTAACAGCGACTAATACAGCAGCCGTTCACCTGACCAACTCTTTATCCATCAGCTAGAGGAGACTAACGGATCGGCACATCACTTGCACAGATCAAAGTGAATTTTTCCAAGAGACAAAACAGGCAGTTTGTCGGAAAACATTGCCATTTTCGAGTACGCATGAAATCGTCAGCAGCGAAACGCGGTGGCTGCCTCTAGGGACATGGCAAAGGAAATGCTGCTCAATCAATGCCTGTGCGTCTTATGACTTTGCATGGTAACGCTTCGGCAACTCGTCGGCGCTGTGAGGGTTGTCTTCTTCCTAATGTCATCACCTAAAAAAAAGTAGAGGAAAGAAGCGGAAAGCCTGCATTCTTTTCCCTCCTTCAGACCTTCTTTCTCTGAGAGACGGGACCCATGGTGTATGCGTTTTGTCCCCAAAGCCGAACTACAGAACCCCAACTTTTTTCTAAGGAACGCACGTGCTGCTCTGTGTGGTGAGAAAACAAATACCATCGAAAAGAGGGGTCGTTCGGTATTCCTACTGGGAGCTTATGGGGCCGCAGGCCGGGCCAGTAGAACCATGCAGAAGTAAAAGTTTTTTTTTTATCTGTTTCTCCTCTTTTCGTGTTTCTCTGGTAGCATGCGACTGCTGAGTTGACCTTGGCTTGTAGGCGCTGCGCCGTGCTCCCAACCGGGTTGCAGAAATTTGTTTCTTTGTTTCCTTGGATAAATGGCAGGTACCCACTTTGGGGAATTGAGCGCTTTCTTCTTCCAATCACTACCACCACCACCTTGGCTTGTCTGTACTTGTCCCGTGCTTGTAGCTTATAAATGGCATGAATGCATTGTTTGAGTAAAATTTGTTTATGCTAGTGATCTATTATTTAAGTAATCAAATATCTGAGGGAGAAATGCACCATTTCTTCAGCCACTTTTCTTATGAGAATTCACTGTTAGCATAGTTGAACACACACACACACACACACACACGCACACACACACACACACACGCACACACACACGCACACACATACACACACAAACATGTATATATAGCCGAGCTGTAGTGTGTGCCGGTGATGTGAAAGAGGAAGACGACGTCTCTGCGGTCTGAGGACTCCATCTTTTTTTCTGATTGCCTATCTCATTCTCACCCTGCAAATAGATCCAGTCAGTGTTTGTTCAACCATAACAATATATTTGTTGGCCTCTTGGCGAATGATGGTGCTGCAATATTTCCTGCTTAAAAGTCCGATAGATCTCTAGTGCGGACTTCTTAATCATGCCAATTCTCCACATATCAGTCTCAGCTTCCTTCACCTTCTTCTTAACCGATAATTTTTTTTGGTTTGACCCCCTGCTCTTTTCTAAGCATTTACACATCAATCTTTTGCTTCGCTTCCTCCATTGTGTATCGACATTTCTTATATACAACCTTCCTAGCCCAATGCTCCTTCCCCTTTCTTTTCATCGCTTCTTAAAGTTTATTTTGCTGCTAGCTTTCCTGGCCTCGAATGATGTCCATCCCATATCACCTTTTACTCCCTGATTTGGTGTATTCCTGTGAGCTCCGAAAGCAAACCTACGTATTCCTCGTTGCTTAATTTCTAATCTTGCTAGATTCTCTGATCTCATGCAAAATACCGCATTGCCAAAAGTCAGACCAGGAACCAAGACATCTTTCCGAATTCCTCTAAACAAATCATGTCAATAGTAATTCCACAGTGCCCTACTTTTCATCACCGCTGCATTCCTGTTTGCTTTAGTCGTTACGTATATTACGTGTTCCCTTAGGTACTTGGTTCTATTATTTATCCATATGCCCATACATTTGTATTTATTCATTATCTCTAGCATGGCCTCCTATATCCTAAGCACACTACCTTCATTATCATTAAAAATCATGACTGCTGAATTTTTCTTACTGAATCTCAAATCTAACTTATCTACCTCATTTCTGCAGATGTTCATCAATCTCTGCAAATCTTCCTTGGTCATTAGCACTATACCATCTGCGTACATCAAAACTGGAACTGCCTGTTCAATGAGTTATCCTTGTTTGATGAAAGAGAGGTTGAAGACAAGTCCACTCCCCTCTAATTTGGCCTCTAATCCTTGTAGGTACATCATGATTAACTAGGGTGACAGAGAACATGCCTACCTAAGCTCCCATTTTAACTCTGCAGGCTCGGATACCTCTTTTTCTCAATTTATAGCTAACTTGTTACTTTTACAGATATCCTTTAAGAGCTAAGTGACTACATCCTTCACACCTAGTGTGTCCAGTATTCCGCACAAGACCTCTTGAACCACGCTATCGTACGCTCTTTTGATATCTAAAAATGCTAGCCACGGGGTCCTGTGTTCCTTTTCTGCTATTTTGATGCACTACATCAGTGAGAACAGATTGTCTTCCAACCTCCATTGTTTTGGAAACCGATTCTGCAGTTCCCTCAGCACCCCTCATCCTCTATCCATGCCTGCAGTCTTTTCTTTATAATCTGCATTACCAGCCTGTAAACTACTGTTGTCATTGTTATAGAATGATAGTTGTTTATGTGAGCTTTGTCCCCCTTTCCTTTATAAATCATCATCATCCAGCTCAGTTTTCATCCATCAGGGACTTCACCATCGATTATTGTTTTAATTGCTGCCTCTCTCAAGGTCTGCCTAGACTTGGGGCCTAATTCCTCTATCAGCATAATTGGGGTGCCGTCACGTAAAATGTGGCATTGAGCTAGTTGGTAATGCATTACTGAACTTCTCAGCTCAAAAACTAATAAATTTAGTTGAAAGCCTGCGCTCATCCTCGTCTTGTGTTACTTGTCCGAAGGGTGATTCCACGAGAGATCAACTCGGGTCCAAAAGTTGATATTTTAGATTTCACTGAGTATTTTATATTTCGTGCACCTCTCACCAGGTAGCCCGAAAGTCAACTTCGTTTTATGATTAACGACATAACTTACGAGAAAAAAAATATCAAACTTCACCAGTACGGAGGCACCAACTTCGTCACCTGTCATTTTTGAAAATTGCAGATGCTATAAAAAAAATATATTTTTGTTTCAAGGAAGATATCTTTTAGCTAAAATGTATGTCTAATAAAGAATGAATTCATACGGTTTCAAGTTTGCAGACCTTAAGAAAATAGCTTTTAAAGATGTCTAATTTTGCAACAGTTTAAAATAAGTTACGTATTCCCCATTTTTTTTCTCCAAAAATAATGCAAACAGCATTTTCAAACTTGGCACGTTTTAAGGCTATAGTGTGTTCATTAGGTACATAAATTATTGCTGCCGTAGGGCAAATGAAAATTTTTATATATTGCCTCAAAGTTATCATATTGGCAAAAGTGTACTCCACTGAAACTTGAATAATAAAAAAACCTATCTTCGATTTTTCTTGAAATCTCGTAAATAGACAACCGAAGGCCATCATACAGTAATATAGAAAAACATGTTGCATTATTTTGTTTTTAGCGACAATATTCATGGTACAAATCAGAGCTTTTCGAGAATGCGCTGATAGGTTGAGAAATCTAGAAATCGGAACAGAAAAGCGGCAATAAGCTTCAAACGCAAGTAAACGTGACCGCATTTGGTGAAGCAAGGCTGTTTTAGCACTGTGACAAATACGTAGCCATGAAGGCGCATTTATGCTCCTGATAACACAGCACTAATGGAGGAAATCTTCGACACTGTAACTCAGCTGCGAAACATCTGTCTACGGTATATTTGCAGATAAACTCAAACATGAAAATGTTCCAACGCAAGTGTTGGGTCTCACTAGAAAAAGAATATGCGCTTGAAGTACCCTCACTGGTATTTTGGTGGTGACTGCGTGAAACAAGAGATGCGCTCAAAATGGCTGCATCTTTTGCAAATCACATTTAGCAGTACGTGACGCTAACAAAACACGACCACGATCAATGCCCTCAGATGTGCTTAGCCAAACATGCCAAGAACGTATGCCTGGAACACGTGGCAACGATTTCCACTGGCTCTTCTTAAACTGACGAAATGTTTCTAGCTCGTCTGCATTTGCACACAGCAGCTTGACATTCTTGAGCTTCGCGCTCATTTGCGCCACCATTTGGGATGCTGACATAATCACAGCTGAGCTTGCCGCTCTGAGGTTGTAGAGCGTAGCTTGATGCTTTAGTAGGCCACCAACGCCGTCACAAGAGTTCTTGCCATGTTTTGTGGCCGAAAAAATCCACTTTGTTGATATATGATCTTTCTGACATAACTCGAACAACTGGTACTTGTTTTTGAAGTGACTGCATGCATTATCAGAAACATAAGTAACATGCGTGTCAGGCTTAAGATGTTCTTTCATATAGTTGTGGATTATTTGTAGAGCAAAACAGGAGTGTGCAGCATCATGGCATGCGTCATCACTGATGATGGCAAAACTTTGAATTGATTGCTTCCTTGTGACGACACACGTGAATATGGACACTTGTCTTTTGTGCCAGTGATACGACTGTACCTCATTCGGTAAAATGGCTGTTCAATTTTCGGCGAAATCAAAGTGAAAAATGCAAGATTCTTTTTCTTGGTTCTCTTTCGCCTGGCGTATTGCTGATTCTTGAATGTATCTTATGTAATCATGGGTAATCCACTTCACGAACCATAGACTTAGCTCTCGCAGAAAAGCACCTGCCTGGGCTGTTTTTTTACTAGATTGCCATTTTCCTATACTGCATAGGCTACCTCAATATCTTAAGGGATTCCTAAACAAGTGGCTGTCAGAGCGTCCTCCTTAGCACAATAGTCACAATGGCCTAAAAAACAATCACTTGTAGGGGAGCTGCAAAGACATAGTTCTTTCAAGAAGTCTGCCGTGTAGGCACTATCGGTGACGTCATGTAGGGCAGAAACACACTCCGTGGCATTAGCACAGTATATACAAAGGCACACATTTTGGTGTGGTGCAAGAAGAACCCACTTCGGCCTCAGTGAATAAAACTTTGAGAGCCCAATAGACGTGTTCGGATTAGCTTCTCTAAAGAGACGGTAAGCCTCTCGCACCGAACGGGTCATAAACCTTTTCGAAACAAGCTTCTTTTTTCCGTCAACAATAACAGATACTACATCTTTTTTGTTGGGACTCTGCCGAGAGCAGCTATACTCATTTTTGGAGTAGTAGGCCATAGCTGCCTGGACGTCAATTGGGTTTACAAGATTTTGGTATTTGGACGTCCATTGGTATTTACGAGATTTTAAGAAATATCGAAGATGGGGTTTTTTTATTATTCAAATTTCAGTGGAGTACACTTTTGCCAATATGAGAACTTTGAGGCAATATATAAAAATTTCCATGTGCCCTACGGCAGCAATAATTTATGTACCTAATGAACACACTATATCCTTAAAACGTGTCAAGTTTGAAAACGCTGCTTGCATTATTTTCGGAAAAAAAAAATGGAAATACGTAACTTATTTTAAACTGTCGCAAATTTAGACATATTTAAGAGCTATTTTCTTAAGGTCTGCAAACTTGAAACCGCATAAATTAATTCTTCATTACACATACATTTCAGGTAAAAAATATCTTCCTTGAAACAAAAATATTTGTCTTTTTATAGCATCTGCAATTTTCGAAAATGACAGGTGACAAAGTTGGTGCCTCCGTGTTGGTGAAGTTTGATACTTTTTTTCTCGTAAGTTATGTCGTTAATCATAAAACGAAGTTGACTTTCGGGCTACCTGGTGAGAGGCGCACGAAATATAAAATACTCAATGATATCTAAAATATCAACTTTTAGACCCGTGTCGATCTCTTGTGGAATCACCCGGAAGTTTTTGCACTGATAAGTTTAATAATGCCATCAGAGCCTGTTGATGTACTACTAGGAACCTTTTTCTCAGCATTTTCCCACTCTTGTTGTGAAAACGTAGCCACTGCATCACTTGATCCATCCTTGTCTATTAAGGTGCATAAGGCCCTTTCTTGTTGTAATTTTTCCATCATCTGGCTCTTATATATCCAATAGCTTCGTCTCCTTCTAGCCTAACACCTAAGCTGTAGTTATAAACCTCTGCTCTAGGCTTGTCTCATCTCTTGGGAAGTTTAGATGGTTCCAAAATTTTGCAGCTGCTTTTGTATCCTTTTTATGTACTTCAGCCAGCCACTGAGCCCCCTTTCCTCTAATCTTTTCATTGATCAGAAGGGATGCTTTCCTTCTACAGCCTAGAAAGATGTCCAATTTTCTTTCAGCATCCTCTGTCGGTTCACCCCGCTGCTTAGCATGTCTGTGTTTCCTAGAGGCTTATTCCCAACGGCTATGGCCCTCTTAACTTCCTCATTCCGCTTAATTTCGGGTTTGTGTTTCCTTTTCCGGAGTGACTAGTCGCGTGCCTTAGCAAGCTCTAGCTCAGACAGTCTGATTAGATTTGTGTACGTCTACACTGTTTTATTATCTTCAGTGACTACTTTCTCAGTTTGTTTAGTAGCTATTTCTATTTGCCTTTCTGAATATAAATTCCTCTGTAGTTACTCATCTTGTCTCCCTCTCACTTTCATTGCTCTTCCAAAATCTAGCTTGATGCATTTGTGATCACTACCCAGACTTTTAAAGCCACATTCATGTATGTGCATTCCCCTGAGCCTATCATACATCCTATGTGACATTAGTGCATAATCTATCGTCGACTGCAGCCTTTCTACCTCCCATGTTATTTGCCTTTCACACTTCTCAGTACTGTTGCAAATGATCAAATCATGTCTTTCACACATATCAATGATCATTTCGCCTGTTGGGTCCATATACCCATCTATATCTTCTATATGTGAATTCATATCTCCTAGTATAATTATCTCGCACTCTCCTCCTAATTCTTCAATATCCTTTGTTTTACACTCCACCATTGCCTGGTTTTCCTCTCCCGCCTTTGTTCCTGTCCACAAGTACACCAAACCAAGGAGTGTCATCTGCCCAGCTTCTTTCCCTTTTAACTATAAATGTTCCATGCATCCCTGCTCGACTCTTTGCCAAACCATACTTTTATGTATAAATGTGCCAATTCCACCTCCCCTTTTGCTGCCTTATGTTCTATTGCAATATTCCCACACGTAGTCCGGATTGCAAGGTAGTTGCTTCATGTCCCGAAGATGTGTCTCCACAACTCCATATACTATCACCTCCTCCTGCCTTAGCTGCTCTTCTATCTCTTCCCACTTTAACCTATTCCTGCCATCCAGCATGTTAATATTGCCTATGTCTGACTTAGCTCGGCCCTTGTGGTTACGTGGATTTCTTCTCCGACTGACCCCATGTGGCATGACTATTGATGCCCCTTTAGAACCGTCTTTGGCTACACTGTTGGCCTCAGGGCTCTGGGTCCGCCTAAACAAGCTGTGGCTTGATGACCCATTCTATTACCAACCATCCTGCTCGTCGCACCACTGTAGTGAATGCCATCTTGTGCAAAGGGGCAAGCGCTGGGCTTCTACAGGTCTTAGTTCACCTCCATTACACTGTATCCGAGCTGCCGGCTCATACTCTTGATGACACAGTTGGCCTCTATAACCATTTTTCAATCTTACAAGAGTGCCCCCAGACCTCTAAGACTGTGCGTATAGTCACATGCACACTCTCCAAGGCATCTCAGAGCTTACGCATCCCGCCCTCTAACTGTCGCTGAAGGTTCTGACTCTTGCCCTTCAGCACATCATTGAGACCAGCATGAATAATGACAAGATTTTTGCCCTCTGTGCTGTTCTCTACGACCTCCTGAGCTTTGGTCAGACGTATAAACGACTGCGCGTGCCCCAATGCTGCTCCTCCACAGGAGCTTCATTGCGCTCTGTAGACGCCGCTTGCCGCTCATCACACTTCCCTATTCTAGCCACTGTAACTCTCCTACCTAAATGTACAGTAACTCTACTCTAGGTGTTTCTTCTATACTATGATCTATACTATGTCTTCTGGAGTGGACATAGAGTTAATATACAGACTCTGTTTAGAGTTTGTATATTAACACTATGGGAATGGAGATGCGCCCATGCGCCCCCATGAATGAAGCCGGTCGCCACCATATTGGTAAAGGAAAGACTCGGAAGCAGACAACGAAGTGCGCTTCGTATCTCTGCCCTCGCAGTAGCTTTTGAAGGCTATGGCATGCTTTTGTAAAGCAGTTAAAGGTTTTACAAGGCCCTGGTGACTTTGTGTGTCGCTTATGGCTGCACAAATCGCATGAAGAAGACACCTGGCATCACTTTTCACGTGTAAGTATTCTCGCTTCGTTCGCTGACCATCGGCTGTTTTTCCACGTATGCTGTTAAATTAGAAACATTATGAAAAGTGCGCATGCGTGTAATACAAGTGTGTTAAAGTATGGAAGGTAATTTCAGCTTTGATTGCTCGCTAACACGACGTTGTCAGTGAGTTTCAAGTTTATGGACAATGGACAAATTACTTGCGGTCTATGGCTGCCCGTATCAAGCATAGGAATGAGTAGGACATCTGAATGCCCTTTGAATTCCAAGTTTTCTGGCGTTGTTTTACAAGACAAGAATGACGGCATGTATGCATATTTTTTTGGCAAGTGAATATAGAGTTTGGTGCATCTGTATCATTGAATTCGCAAGCGTAGAGAATATTTCATGCCGTGATTATCCGTGTTACAGGTTTCTGAAAGACAGTGAACTGCGTTCTGCCTGGAAAGTGCTGTTCGAAGAAATAGTATAAGGGCTAAGGACGGTGACCCCACCTCTGTTCCATTCACTTCGAAAAATGCTGTTTCGACAGAATGGGACAGATGACCTGACTGCGGCCTAGCAGTGTATCTTCAATTTTTCCTACTTTACCAGCACATCTGCAAAAACTTGTTAGTTCATAGCTCCTTGATGTAGCTTCAATAGAATCTAGTCCCGAAAATAAGCAATTGCGTCAAAAACAAGATGAGGCACCTTTGAAACCCGTTCTATCTTGCCGACGAAACCGAAATCAAAATGCTGATAGACGAGGTTGCCAGAATGAGTGAGTGGCATTATATCAAACATCAAGCTATCTCGTTTCTAGGCTCTGAAGTACATTCTAGCCACTGTATCTGAAGGCTGCGCTTGCCATGACAACACACGTTGCCAACGGAAGTTGATAAATATTGTACAGAACTAACGCCACTGCAATCGTTCTTATGAATGGTTCATTTGGGGTACGTGTCCTGGAGTTTGTCCGTTGCATGCAGCATTGGTGCTTCAGTTTTGGTTCTGCCTGTAAATTGGTTAGAGTTCCATAACTCTGGGAAAATACTGGTGACTTCCCGTTTCCTTAACTACCTCTGTTTTATAATTTTAAGTTTAATTATTTCAACTTTTATATATTTTGTGGTAATCTACCAACACACACACAAGCACATATATGAAAATGGCGAGCAAATGTCGCGTTCCCTTTATATGTGTATTTGCACACACATTTCTAAAAGCTCCCAATACATACTACAAACCTTTTATGCCGCAATAGTTACCAAAGCAACCACAAATGAAACGAAAGATTTTCTTTAGATTATTTTTTTCTTTGCAGCCAAAGAGAATAAGAGACCCCCCGAAGCCCCAGGAACTCTTATTGCCTGCTTTGGACATAGAGCAGCCGAGTAAAGAAAATGCTTCGCCAACAACTCCTAAAACTTTATTCAATCAGAAAAAAGAAAGGTGCCAAAAAGGATACTGTACTGAGCAACTTGAGAAGAAGGTGAAAACGTTGCAACAAATTAAGCAAGCGTAGACTTTTGAAGAGCTTCAATGACTCCAGGGAAGTTGTGAAGGACGGGAGACTTCTGTGAGAAAAGGGACTTGAATTTTTCCAAGCCATTTTCTCCTCAGACATCTCGCAGCTGCTTAGCTGAGCAACCAAGAAAGAATGCTCCCATTCTCCTGAATCGCGAGCCTTTGCTTTGACTTTGCAAAGCGTGCAGCTGACATAGGGTGCATGCATGGAATAATTTCTTTCATAAACGAGAAGAGGCATTTGTTCGTTGGCGTAATCTAAATGTAGTTTCCATGTCATTTTTTTATCGTGGAACTGCAAACCGACGCATGCATGACGCGTATTCCATTGCCGTCTATGGCGGTTTCGCCAAGCCGGGACTACCACTTCAGAGGTTCTATGGAACCTCTTTCTTCGAACCCCGAGTCGCAGTGTTTTTAGCGGCCAGAAATTCGAGAAATTTAAATATATATAGACAAATTTTAGCTTTGCGAGCGTTATTGTCGCCCTAAATACTGCATTTTAAAGGAGCCCTCCAACACTATTCAACCTCCCATGTTTTATTCGTGGGTTGTGTAGACTGAAGTACAGACTAATGCAGCAAAAAACGGCACGTAGTCTGAAGTTATTCGACTAAGAAAATTGGCCATACAAGAAAAAAAAAATGCTGGCCCTCAACTCGATTTTTGCAGGGTCACTTGACCACATTTCACTCACCCATGACCTCAAAAGGCTGTCCCAAAGAAATAAGCTAGAAGCGCCTACACAGCAGAAGCTCGCACCCCATCATTGCTCGCTTTTTTTTATTTTCTTGTTTTCAAAGTCGCGATCTTGTTGCCACAGTACAAGCGTGGTGCCCGACGCCTGGCTTGCGAGAACATGAGCGGGAGCTACTGTTTCGAAGGGAGGTATTTTCTATTTTTTTTACAACATTCTAAGTCACTCTCTCCTCTTATTCTGAGAAAAGAACTTGTGGAACGACCAAGACAGTGAAGTGTTGTTGACCATTCGCACATTGTTTGTTGAGCCGCCCAACAAACAACAATGATGCACTGCACCCCTTCAACAGCACACGTGCGGAAAGAGGCAGCTCGCAAACTCTCAAAAGTAAAGGGAGAGAAGAAAATGAGAGAGGTCTTTCGTATATACATCCGGCTCGCGCAAGCCAAGAATCCAGTGGTGAAATGGCAGCCAGCGCCTCTGTCGTGCTTTGTAGTCACCGTGATCTTTTTTTTTGTTGTGGCCACGTTTGTTCAGGATTAGAATAAAATGCACAGAAAAGAAAAATTGCACAGATTAGTAACCTAACAGTTTTGATCCTACACCACGATTACTTCCAACGTTACATTTATCGAATGGTATGGTGGCAACACTCCGGCGTCACTTACGCCCGCAAAGATCTGGGGAGGGCCACTACGTGGTAATGCTGTCCGCAGCAATGTAGTGACTTTATTGTGTGTTTAAAATACTAAATCATTTGATATCCGCGCTTAGATCGACGCTAAAATCATCTACAGCTATCGGTCTATGCTAACCACAGATAAAAAATAGGTGCTTCAATAGTGTTGGATGGCCCCTTTAAACAATCGGACCAGCAAGCATTGCATACCAAAATCATATGTATTCATTCGAAATAAGCAAAAAGTGTGGGTCGGCAAGCTTGCCTTTGCGATATTCCTATATTTATTTTTTTATAACAAAGCTGCACTAAAAAGGTGTTCATTGTACAAATCCTGTAGTTTTCATTCATAAACAGCCAAGCGGATTGCTGTCCTAAACACGTCCGCATATGAACATTTTAAGGATAATCCTGAAAACAATGTTCTGGAAACATTTTCAGGATGCTGCCAAGCGGACGAGGACGTTTGTAGCTTTTGAGGACGAGCCTAAGATGTCAACTGTTGTCTGGGGACCATCGTACCATGTGGGCGAGGAGCTCAAAGCTCCCTTCCCTTTGCCCTACTGCAGTGTTTTGTCGAGTCTTTTGAATGTAAGCAGCGGGAGTGATGCAGCCCGCGGCTGACTGTTTTCTGCACATCGTCAGTATCGCTGGCCAGGAGTGAGGTTGAGACTTCGGGCGATGGACATGCCTGGGACCTGCACAACTGCCTGCAGTCCAACGCACTCGTGAGTGCTGGTCGCAACTGGAAGACATGTCGGTGCGAGTGACGGTTCGTCGCGCCGACGGTAGCGTTGCTGTTGCGGGACTGGTACTGGGGTGAAGTCGTCGAGCCGGACAAGGCAGCAGTGTCGACCAGAGGTGGTGTCGTGGTGCACAGATATTATTTAAGGACATGTGTTGCCCTTTATTGTTACAGCGTGTATAGCTCATTTCTTTCATGTTTTCATTTTCCGGATATGGTTTGAATTGTGGTTGGGGGAATGTGGGGGTGCTGAAACTTACTGTAAAGTTGTTTGAACTGCGTGGCGCACGTGTCTCGCGCAGAAGACGTATTTAAGGGTCACAACTATTGAACGGTAGGTGGTGTTGTGCTCGCGAGCATTTGTCACCACTATTACCATCATGGTAAGTGCGTGGCGCTGGTGGTGATGCCTGGCAGCAGGCCTGGGTGGCAGTGCTCAAGATATTAGTGGTCCTCTTTGACTGGTGGTGTTTGGTGCGAACGGCTGTCTCTCGCAGTGGAACCTCAGGGCACGGCACCGCGGGCTGTCTACCGGGGCCCTTGTGGTGAGTCAGGCGTTAGTGACACCGCCTTTTTTGCCATGTTGAGTGTTGTGTAAGGTTGTTTAGCGTGTGGATCATGATTGATGTTATACTAATTCGGCTGAAGATATCGTTGTTCTAAAAGTAGTTAAATGTGGGTTGTTTTGGTTCGTTCCGACTGTGTCTACTGTGTCCGTTCACTCAAAGAGCGTGGTGCTCACCACTTCGAGACCCCACAACATAATGTTGCATTGTCTATGCAAACAATATATTGTACTGCCTTACACGAAATCTTATGTTCTGTAAATTTCATTATTTTGTATTACTTTGTTTGCTCTTTTTACAGTTTATTTAATGCACCCCCCTCCCCACCGTAAGCACAATAGTTATAGCGCGAGAACAGAACCACAACAAAGAGACAAGAAGAACGTTGTTCTGTTGTCGTCGTTCTGTTCTCGCGCTATAACTACCGTGATGTCATACCAACTAGCCCAAACTGCCACACCCCACCGTAAGGCTTTGTGCAATTGAAGGTAAAATGAATTAAATGAAAAAAGACCACAGCATATCCACGGAGTGATTAGTGATGACTGGGCCGAGGCTTTGGAGGGTTTCATCGGTAAACCGTGAATCCTTCGCTTCTCTATCTGTCTGCCTCTTTGTGCGTCAGTCTATCAGTCTGTCCGCACCTGCTGAGTAAATCATCGAACTAGGCGATCACGTATGAGCTAGGAGGGGCAGACTAAGGCCACCATACCACTGCTTTGGGAGCTTCACACCTAAAAAATGTCATTCTATTCGAACTACATTAACACGTCGGATCCTGCTGGTGGCAAGTAATCATTTCGTTCACTTTTATTTCTTCACATAATAGTTACTTCAAAAATTATCCCCTATACTTTTCTTGGCAATGTTTATTCTCCTTATTAAACGCCCATTGTGACAGAAGGTGTGTAAATGTGGCTGGAAAGTCTGTTTATTCGTGTACTTCTTTGATTTCCTTTCCAATCGTATCGAGCTAAAAGTAATTATGACTTTTACGGGCTAACTAAACAAATCTTGGATGTAGAAATAATCATTCATTTCACATTTCACGAGCTCTAAAACAACTATTACAGAAATCATGTTACTCTTAAAATCAAATTCAGCCTGCCAAAACTGCACATGTTCTAATTTTCAACTTTGACCAGCACAACCACTTTACAGTGTACTAGAGTAACCACCGTCAGCGCAACGCTTACCAGGGTTACGAGAATTTGAAGAGTGCAGATTGTAGATTGGGAAAATTGTGTTTTAGAAATTTCCACTTGTTTTCTGGGGAAACAGCAGCAGGGTTGTACTTAAGATGACATGTCTTCAGTGTTACACAAGACAGAAAAGTGTAAATAAAGGTTAAGCTTACCTTTGTGCTTATTGAAATGTTCTTCCTGCTTTTCTCATCAGTTGATAAATGAAAAAGTGGTTCACTTTGATAATTTCCAGCAGACTGCTGAGCTGGGCTTCCATCTAGGAAATAACAGAGAAACCATGACTACAGGCAGCTGCCTCGGCCTACTGGAACTCCCAGAGTTGCTAGTCCAGGATATAACTGAGCAGCGCAGTCCATCAATGCACCCGAAGCTCTTCATTGGAGGCCGCAACCCCAGAATTGCAGAATAATGCTGGACAAGCCCATAGGATATAGTCAAGAGTGGCTTTAGTGGTACAGTACTGCCATAGATTTGTGCTATATGCTTTGGAATATATGCGGTGCATGATGACGGGCTTCGTGCATGTGATGCACGTTTGTAGCTGCCGCCATTAAGTGCACTGGGCCCGATTCACCCAGGACTGAGGCAGAGGTACTCCTGTGTTTGCGCTTGATAGTGCTGTTGTATCACTGCCGGATGCACCATCTGACGGAGACAATAGGCACGCTAGCGCCGAAGCGCTGTAAGGAACATCATGCTCGGCCGAGAACGGAAAGGAGACTCTTTATTCAGAGTGTGCGCGTAAGCACGTAGCAATGGTTACACAATACTATAGCCGTTGTGTGGCACTATACGACATATTTACTAGATTGAAACAAATTGGAGGTCCATGACTCCAAGATTAGTATTTTTGAATTTATGACATGAAATGCCAGACACCAAATTATCTCCCCATAGAAAGAAAATGGGACGTAAACTTGCGTACTTGTACAAGAGAACCCGGATGAATTATCCAGAACTAGCCGCACAGTGTATAATCACAGTTGTTTCGAACACTATGCTGCGGCAAAGCACTACAACTTTCAGATATAGTAACATGAGCAAGATAGACTAGTAAAAGTGCAATAAATCTTTGGTGCACATGATAATTTGGCATAATCGTAGAAAATGTTTTGCAGAAAATTGTAAAATAAAACAAGATTATACACTAGTTGTCACATGTAGTAATGTAGAAATATGCTCAAGGAACATAATCCTTGTAACGCGCTGGTTTTTCACAGCATCGCTTGGGACGAAGGCATGCATGCAGGAGAATAAGGTGAAGGATTCACAGACGGAGCCTTATCCCTCTCAGAAGATTTTGCGCCTTGGGGCTCACCTACATGCTCATCGTCAGAGAGCAAGTGCGGTAACGATTCTGGATTGTCTGTACATGACACATCCGTAACAGACACATCTTTCCCCCCGTCGAAACAATTTGCACTGCGGCTGGGCACATCAGCCATTTCTTGTGAAGGTGCCTGTAAGGTGGTTTGTGGAAGGGTCACTTACTGAGGCATTGCAGAAAAAGATGAAGGTGGGGAGTAATTCTGTTGCTTGAATGAAGAATTAGGCAGAGGAACTGAAGACTGCTGTGAAGTTGAGTTTTACTCGGCATGAACTAGTACGAGCTTTGAAACATTCCATACATTGCCATCACTCAGGCAGAATGAATACAGTACAAGTTGACTAATAATTATATATGAACCCTTGTACTGAATCTGCTTGCATGGAAGACAAACTTTAAACCTGTGGCCCACCTGTAGCTTAGAAAATTTAGCTCCATGCTTTAAATCAATGCGTTGCTTAGTTGCCTGTTGCTTATAGAACACTCGTGTTCTCGCAGAATCCAATGTTGGTGAAGGAGCAGAAGACGGGTGTAACCCTGCCGTGCCGATTCCAGAACGAGGCTGGCGATTATGTAAAAGTTTGCAGGTGAAAAGCCTGCAGTAGCTTGAGGCGTAAAGCGATCCGCGTCTAAGTACTCTGTAAAAGCATGTTTCAGTGGGCTGCATTCAAGTTGAGCGAGCTGAATTTGCTCTTTCAGAACTCGGCTGAAACGTTCACTTGGCCATCGGCATGTAGATAATAGTTCGATGAGCAAAGATGCTGAATGCCTTTTTGTGAGAGAAAAGTTTGAAATAGTTGCAACTTGAACTCAGGATTGTTGTCCGTAACAAGTGCCTCAGGGAAGCCTTCCCTACTGAAAAGTGCCGTCAAGAATACAATTACCACTTCGGAAGTGACTGCATGAGTAAAACAAACTTCCGGCCACTTAGACTAGTAGTCAACTAATCGAATTGCAAATCTGCAGTCGTATGGAGCACGTTCAAGTGGACTCGCAATGTCCATGCCTAGCTTTCCCCTTGGTTTGCTCGGCCACAAAACAGGCTGAAGGGGTGCAAAAACAGGTTCAGCAGATTTATCAGCTGTTTAACATACAATGCAGTTGCAAACAGAATGTTTGACTGGACTATCCAAGCCAGGCCATCAGTATCTTTCTCTAAGCCATTGCTTCATCGTCCAACAACCGTGGCTTTCATGAGCCAATTGCACAAGTCTGTCACACATTGATGTAGGAATGATGACTCTATCTGCGCGAAAAACTAAGTTTTCTACAAAGAACAGCTCAGATCTGACTGCAATGTAGAGCAGTAGTTCTGGTGGCAGAGATTTCCCATCTGGCAAGCCATTAGCAATGAATTCAAGCACATGCTGCAATGTAGCATCTTCAGTCGCTGCTTGTAGGTAAGTCAGCTTTACTTATGCAAGGAGTAATGAGAGAGATTATTTCTTCTTGTAGTTCTGGACAGACTGGAAGCTGTAAAGGTAAACGAGAAAGTGCCTCCGCCACAACATTATGAGAACCCTTGTATTACTCTACAGTGAAGTTGTAGTACTACAACAGTCTGGCACACCAGCATGAAATGCGTAATGGCCGTCGGCCCTCTGACCCAGCAGAAAGTAATGTAACAAGAGCCTGATGAACAGTGCGTGATGTAAAATGTCTACCCCATAAGTACACATGCCATTTCTCACAAGCAAAGAGGCAGGCTAGGGCTTCACGCTCATCAGCAGAGTATTTGCGTTCAGCAGGAGACAAGGTTCTCAAACCAAAAGCAATTGTAATTAACTGGTCAGATTTTAGTTGTTGAAACACAGCACCCCATTCTATGATGAATGCATCAGTCGTAGTGACTATTGGAAGCTTCTCGTCAAAGAGCTGAATGAATGGGTTTGCAGCTAGTACTTCTTTGATATTGTTGAAAGCCGAATTGGCTTCCTTGGACCAATTGAATGTTTAGCCTTTATGCAACATGAATATCAGTGGTTCAGCAGCATCTGCATAATGTGGAATTAACTTTGAGTGATAGCCAGCGTGACCAATAAATGAATGCAAGGTTTTAAAATTCGCAGGTGCAGATGCAATAACAATAGCACGCAATTTGCATTCAAGAGGAGACAATTCTCTGGCACAGACATTGTGTCCTAAACATTGAATTCGCTTGATGGCAAAGACACATTTGTCGTTCAGTTTCTGTATTGCTTATGCGTCCAAGTACAACACAACTTGTAAATTAGCATCATGCTCAGCATGCGTTCAACCCTGGACCGAATTGTCACCTAAGTAGCAAAGTACTCCAAGGCAATCTTTTAAAATGTCTGAAATCATTTTCTGAAAAACTGCAGGGGCAGATGCAGGCCCAAAACAAATCCTATGGAATCTGAATAAACCGTCATGTGTTACAAAGGTAGTTAAGTCTTCACTTGATTCTGACAAGTTAACCTGATGGTACACTGATGCGAGATCTAGCTTTGAAAAGTAAACAGCACCTGTAAGTTGCTGGAGAAGTTCTTCGATGGGAAGTAGGGGAAACCCATCAACCACAATGGCTTTGTTTGGTTCACGCAAGTCCACACTAAGTCTTGAGGAACCATTCTTTTTTTTTTTTTTCACCAAGACCTGTGGAGACACAATCTGATGCTGAAACTCATACGATGATGCCACATTTTTCAATACGAGAAAGTTCATCGGAGACTTGTTATTGAAGCAAGAATGGCAATCTGCGATGTTTGGCAGCGACTGGCAGCACACCTGGACGGCGTTTCACTTCGTGCAATGTAGCCTTTCACCAGTTCGAGTTCCTGGGTGAAGAGTTCATGAAATTGAGAAAGAGCATTGGCAGGAATTCTTGGCGTTTCTGAACCTGACACTTGTGAGCAGGACTATGTTTCAATGGTTATGTTGAGGCCTCGAATGGCATCCAACCTAAGAAGTGAAGAACACTCTTTTGCTATTTAAAATGTGACAGCATCAGTGGTATCATTGTACAGAACGTTTGTAGACAAGTATCCGAGATGGGGAATGCATTTCTTCGAGTAGTCCTGAAGAAAACGTACGAGTCAAGTAGTCTGGTCCCCGAAATAGACTTCTTGAAATCTTGTAAGTTAAGGCATGATACGGTCGCACCAATGTCAACGAGGAAAGGAATGTTGACTCGACCAACTTGAACAGTAATCTTCAGCGCGCGAAGAATGGCTGAAATGTTCATCAATGTTTAGAACTGTATCTGTGTTTGTTAAAGCAGTGTCTTGTACTTCAGCTATGTTCTATTGAGACGTGCTGATATTTGATGAGCGCATATAGCATGGTAGCGACCTCGTTTCCTGTTGGCAGAACACGTGTGGTTGCGGGCTGGAAAATTAGAAAATTCGCATAGTGTTGATGAGATTTACATCTGTAGCAGACACCCGATTCAGATTGGTGTGGTCCATCCTGGTGGCTTGAAAACTTTGATGTAGTAGGACAGGAATCTCGACGCCCGCGGCTATGTTGGCTTTTTGCTGAGTTCTGTTGGGGAGGCCGTCCGATATACATTTGCTTTTTGCAGCCATCTTGTGGGCCTGGATGTAATCCTATCTTCTGAACCACTGCGTTAGTGAATTCCCGCATTTCTAGTTCGGTATGCTGCCCTTTCTTCGCAATTTGAATTGCATGTTGTAAAGTAAGGGTAGGACCCAGTTGCAACAGTCGTCTTCGCACTTTTTGTGCAGTTATTCCGCTGAGCAGCTGATCGTCAACCATGGATTTGGCGGATGCGCCGAAGTAGTATTTGCTCGCCATTGCCTCTAAAGCAGGAACGTTGTCAGTAACCGATTTCCCCGGTATTTCCTTGCGCATTTTGAAGTAGTGACGCTCTAGGACTTCATAGCTTGGAGCCTTGAAACAGTTCTCTAGCAGGGCGAGTGCTGCGATGAATTCATCCTGCGTGTCTTCGTCTCGAGTCCCGTCTCCGCTTTCCGCCTGGTCCTGTGCCTTTCGTAGTGTCTAGTAGACATTAAGGCCTTTAAGTAGTACACTCTTCTTGAGAGCAGGCCAGGCAGTGTCTCCGGCGTCGACATCGTCGTACCCCTGGAAGACACAGCACCATTTCGCCTAAGGCACGGGAGGTGTGCCCAGAGTTTGCAAAAACGGAGGAGGAGCAATCATGGAAGTCATGCTCGAATGTTAAGGCACTGAGGAGTCGCTGGTGCCAGCAAGCATTGACCAAACATGCAGGGGTGGCCGCAGTAGGCCTAGCGCATTTTGTGCAGCGTGCAAGTAGGGTGGTGCCCTGTAAACGCGCCTGAAAAGATGGTGATCCGCATAGAAAATCAGTGGAGGATGCCGAGGAAGTACGTAAGATGCTCAGTTTTTGTTCATCTCCGTTGTATCACTGCCGGATGCACCGTCTGACAGGGATAATGGGCACATTAGCGCCTGAGCACTGTAAGGAACGTCACGCTCGACCGAAAAGGAGGAGGGGTCTCTTTTTTCAGAAGGTTCTCTTTATTCAGAGAGCGCATCAGTGTGTAGCAGTGGTTACATAATATAGCCGTTTTGTGGCGCTATACAACACATCCGCGAAACCGAAACTAATCGGACGTCCATGGCTCCGAAATTAGAATTCTTGAATTTAGGACATGAAATGCCCGACACCACAGTTGTTACAAAATTTAGTGAGCCGATCGTCCCATTCCTACTGGTGCAGGAGAGTCAGTTTGAGTGGCTCCTTCATGCAACGCGACGCGGACACCTAAAACCTAGAGCCATGTTGAGCGCCACTTTATTTGAACTGACCAGCGGATGATTACGAGCATGTGGGCAGGGAACCAAAGGATGTGCACACATTTGTCCGCTTCGTGATGTGTGCCTGTATTAAGAATCAGCAAGGCTTCGGGCGAGATTCTGCCACTTGCATACTTTCGAACAGCCGCCTGCGAGTCGCTACATGAAGCGTTCGTGTGGGCTACAGCCGTTGTGATAGCCAATTCTTCCACAGTTTCCATGTTTCGTGTGACATTTGTGGGGCTGTTAATACCCCCTGTGAGGTTGTTTGTGCCTCGTGGCACACATGTCTTTCGTGTATAGGCCGCAATTAGGGTTCAAAACCATCAAGCAGTAAGTGGCAATGTGCTCGTAAACATTTATCAACATTATCATTATGATTGACCCGGTAGCGCCAGCAGTGACACCTGGAGGCGAGGCTGGCTGACGGCACAAGAGCAGCATGAGCGGTTCTCTTTGACGAGTGGCACTTGGCACAAACCGTTGTCTCTTGCAGTGGGTCTATGGTGGATGGCACCACAAGTCATCTGTCGTGAGCCCTCGTGGTGAGTCGAGTTTTGGCGACGTCATCTTCGCGCTACCTTGTGCTTGTTGTTATGTTGAGTGTATATTAATATTGTGTAAGGTTGTTTTAATGTTTTGATCAGTAGTGGTGTATTTAATTTGGCTGATCACATTGTCACTATAGAAACAGTTAAATAAATGTTTGTTGTTTGGTTTGGTCCGATGGCATCTGCTGTGTCCGTGTGTTCTGAGAGAGACGATCTCTTTCCGAGACCCCACATGATTGATGTGCTGATTTTGGCATTGTTCTGTGTGGTCTACGACAGCAGCCATGAAATGATGACATTCCTGGTAGCGTGCTGCCTATACCCTATACAAACAAAGACTGCTTCATGGTTGCACCCGAAAACCTCTGGCTTCACCGACATTTCTGCCCTTGTTGAGTTCAGAGTGCATGTCTCTCGGTATGGGTGGTACTGTGAACTTATTCTGCCCACCTCCCCCTCCCCTTTTTTTCTTTGTGTATTTTTATATGCGAAGCAGCTCTTTGACTAGTTTGTGTAACACTGTCCCTCCATGTGTCTGGACGAACGCACTGCAACACGCTCCCCTACCCGCAGGTGCTGAAGGAGTGCCAAGTAGGTTACGCCACAGCTGCGTGCTGACGTCACTCTCTTCCTCACCTGCGGCGCGCTTGCCACACCGCGCGCAGCTACCGCCTCATCTGCTCGCCCACAACACCTCCTGCTACCGCCGCTAGCTCATCGCTCACATCCGGGACGTCGAAGGGAGGTCATCCTCGCTAAGGTGGACGTGCTGTCTCTCGTGGAAAAACGAAACGCAGCCGCCTTGAAGATCGAAGATTTCGACGCCGTAGCACGCACCAAATTGAAACTTTCGGCAGCGGGAGGAGTCGTTGTTCATGCATGGAGTCAGGGTGTGCTACATGCGTTCAAGGACAACCTAGAAGAACGATCCGGAACCTCTTCAAGATGCTCCTGCTTCGAGTGTGTTTCCGTGCACGTCGGCGACGTCGTGATTCTTGCGCTGTACCTCACTCGCAACCTGCTGAAGGAACATGTTCAGCGCTGTGTCGAGGAGACGCTGACTGATTGCGGTGAGGCGTGTCGTTGCGCGCTTCTCATAGTCGCGGGAGACTTCAACCTTGACATCAGCGGAGGAGGAGGAGAATGGCTGATCGATTGCGCTAAAAAAAACGACAGATAAATTTATTTCTAGGGCTTGTTTAGCGCCAACAGAAACAAGCCCTGGTTTGCAAATACTCTACAGCGCCTTGAAAACTAAAAAAAAAAAGTGTGTTTACCATACTGCCAGATGCGGGAAAAACCAGGGCGCCTGTGATAGATATGCTTCTGAGAATGCCTATATAACTGTACTACGCCGTGCTATACGTACTTTTTACCACGTTAATCTTTATAATATGCTTGTGAATAATCCGAAGCAACTCTGGAGGGTGGCGAACGCTGATGACGCTCGAGATCTTGTCATTTCCAGTGATTTGGGTGAAATGTTGTCTGATGCCGAATATGCTGAAGCTGAAGTGTTAAACTCTGCTTTTGCACCGTTTTCACACCAGGGCTGGACGCACCACTTTCCTTACCATCAAGTACAATAAATTCTTCTATGTGTACCCTTACTTTAGGTGTATACCAAATTTCATGCAAAATCAATAACCTCAAACTTTCGTGATCAGCTGAAATAGATGAAATAAATACACAGGTATTTAAAAACACTGGTCATGAAGGTTCATGCTATTTATCATAATTTATCATTAATTTTCACACAATCACTTTCCACATCGGCTATCCAAAGTAACTGGAAAATCGGTGAAATTGTGGTAAGATTGTTCCAGTCTACAAATCCGGCAATGAAAACTCTTCAATAAACTATCGCCCCATGTCCCTAACCAGCATTCCCTGTGAAATCATGGAACACGTCATCTCCCACATCATGCATTTCCTCGATTCTAATCATTTCTTTCATCCTTCACAGCATAGCTTTCAAAAGGGCCTCTCATGTGACAGACAACTAGCAATATTCCTGTATGATATACATTTTAACCTCGACATGAGCATACAAACTGACACAATTTTCCTGGACTATGCTAAAGCCTTCGACAAAGTACCTCACAAGCGACTGCTACTTAAAGTTTCAAGTCTTAACTTGCAACCTGCTGTCGTCAAACAAATAACAAAATTTCTTAACCATTCACAGTCCATCACTGTAAAAAAAAAAACCTGTCAAGCCCTGCCTCTGTAACATCAGGCGTCCCTCAAGGTTTCGTCCTTGCATTACTTTTATTCCTCATATGTATCAATGACCTTCCACTGCATCTCACTAGCAATATCAGAAGGTTTGGAGATGAGTGTTATTTATCGCAGTGAGCGAACGACAATGGATCAAAAAGATCCACAGGAAGACCTCTATAGCTTATTAAAATAGTGTGACACCAAGTTAATGTCTCCTAATGCAAAAAATGTAAACTAATCTAATTTTCTCAAAGCCTAAAATCCCTGGTCTTTACTTACGAAATAGGCAGCACACCTCTCGACTTAGTATCATCATACAAATACCTGGGTGTCACTGTAGGCACTGACTTATTCTAGCGCACCAACGGCACTAATATCCTATCAACCTCTAACAATACATTAGGTTTCTTAAAACGTTACTTCCCCCATACTTCACAGCACGTAAAAGTAACCGCTCATCAAACACTCGTTCGGCCAGAACTTAAATACGCGTCATCTGTCTGGCATTCACATCAGGCATATCTAACCGAAGCATTAGAAACAGTTCAAAGTCAGGCGACCAGATTTATTCATTCCGCGTATTCCTATAACATCAGGGTCACGTAACTAAAATCACAAAGCAGTCTTTCACCTCTCGCCCATCCTTACCATCTCGCTAGTCTATTGCTATACCACAAATTCTTTTTTAGCTCTTTTCATCAACCGCCTTATGTTTCTACCGCAGCGTGCACATTTAGCCGCCTAGGTCACTCGCACTAAGTCTCGCGTCCACATGCACAAACCACTACTTTTTCACCCTCATTATTTTTTAGAACTGCTTCAGAATGTAACCCCCTTCTGAAGGAAATTGTTGCTACCACCTGCCCATCTCCGTTTTTAAAGCGTCTGACAGTATATACTGAAACTAACAGTGCATAATAAAAGTTCCAGTGGTGTACTAACATGACTTAAAAATAACAAATTTATTAGATTGTATAAATCTTTGTAAAGGACACTTTTGTATTTGTTCTTCATGTAACCACCCCTTAAGTTATACCGCCCTGAAAGTCTTTAAGGTATTAAATGGAATGAACTGAGCATGCGTGACGTGCACTCGCTGAAGTGCGTGTTGGCGAAACGGAAACTACCCACCACAATAAGGGCAATGTACATCAATACGATCTTTCCCAACTTCGAGGTCGAATTTCTGCAAGAACCTTTCAGCGTTGTTGTGACTGGCGGACTTCATTGGGACTCTGAGCCATTCAAGGGTCAGGGCGAAGACAAATCGAGGAGACGAAGCTGAAAACTGAAACATTTATTTACAGTATTTACATGATTAGGAAACATGATACATGACAAAAAGAAAAAGCCCACTTGAGCGTCTTTGCGCTCGCGTTTTATATCTTTCGTCTTACCAAGATTCCCTGCGAGGGAAGACTATAATAGAGTCCAGGAGCCTCCAACAGGATCGTTGTCTCTCACTGCTCTCACGAATTGTCGTCTTTCACTGCGCTCATGAAGAGGCAAAGTCACAAACCCCTCCCAGGAAAGGTAGAAAGGCACGCACAGTTCATCGTACAGGGAGGGGCAGTAGACATAATAGGCCAGGTGATCAGCACGGCACATCTGGCACAGTGTATTGACCTGGAACCCCGCCCCGGTGCAGTCGCCCCAACCAGCTGGCCAAGTTCAAGGTTGACTCCTCAACAAGGCATTGCTGCCGAGCAGTCATTGGTTTGCTCGAAAGGCGCTTGGAATGCGAGAAATGTCACCGAAGATGTTTCTCTGCACTCAGCTCATTGTCAAGGGCTTTCCGACGACTCCAGCCACACAGAGGTTACCAGTCTATCTAGGCAGCCCAGATAGTAGAACAGCCCTTTCCAGGTAATCTGTCAGCCGTACAGGCCCAAAGGGCTTGAGCCAAGCCAGCGGACCTAAAGAATTCACTGTTCTGTTACTTTCTGCATTTTCAGGAAGTGCAGCAAAGTCAAGATCTTTCCACCTGTCCAAACAGTGTCAAGACACGGGGGCTGATCACAACAGCCGCGTCGTAGGCAAGAAAAAAAACACTAGTGTCTTCCAATATACACTGGTTACATGCGTACTTATACAGCCTTCTTTTCTTTTTTCCCAATCATTTGTGCACCTCTTTATGGCCAGCTTCTCAGCAATCAGCCGTTTTGGATGGGGGCCGATCACAACAGCGTGCACTTCACCGATCGCAAGGCTGTGATAGCCAACGAAAATTGCACGCCAGCTCTGGTCCAACACCCACATCCACCCAAAAGAAATGACAAGACCAGCCATTTCTTCAAACGAATCTTCCATTGCTCACCGCAGCACCCGCTTTAGCGCCGTTCAACATTTCATGCCACCTGCATACAACGCTGCTGCTTCGCATTCCATCAGGATTCCCTTCGGGAAGATGGTGTGCATTTTAATTTAAAACTGCAAGAAGTGTTCTTATTGGGAATTGTTTCATGGCACTACTGTTATTGTATGCAGAGATGGGATCGATCAAGCTGTTTCTGACAGGGGTGGAAGTAGGCATCAGTCTTTTGGAGCAGCTTTGAGAGCAGGACTAATACGGTTTTGGAGCAGCTCTGGAGCACTAAATTCTCTTGTCATACATTGCTGTTAATTAGAATTTTTACTGTCTCATGAACAAAAAAATTCAGTAGTTTTTACTAAGCCTTCAACGCTGATCAAGTGACCAGTTACCACAACAAATATATATATATATATATATATATATATATATATATATATATATATATATATATATATATACCCGCATGTAAAAATGCGCAAGCTGGAGTGGTGAGCACTACTTTTCAAGCAGAGCTTAACGAGGCGGCTGATCTCTGTCGCTTGAAGGGTGCACGCGATAGCATCCCACCATGTGTTAGACCTGCCAAATGCTCAAGTAGAGACGAAACAGGCCGCCGGTCTTGAACTAGCATGAAAAAAAGATGCCGGGGAAGGGGGGTCGCTTGAGCAGCAGCAGTGAACTTTGATTCTAAGGGTCTGGTTGCGATAACCTGGCGCGCACGCTATCAGCAAGCATCAGCATGCGGCTCTTAATTCGTTCTACATGGTGAGCTCTCAGCAGGAAGAAATTGTGCGATAAGAGCATTTCTCCCTGGAGCATTCGCGCTTATTAGGGAGGTTTAGAATAGCGCACTGAAAGTCTTTGCAGTGCGATCGCTGCCAATACGCATGCGTCGCAATGTGAGCCGTCGTTCACGCTTGTGGTTCGCCCGCAAAAACTGAAATGACATGTGGCGCCTGCGGCCCGCAAGACCCGCAAAGCACTGGTGTCAAGACTATGATGTAGCTTTCGTGCATATGTGTTCCCAGAGGCTAAAGTCCCTAGATTTTTCCCTAGGGGGTGGCAAACGCTATTCTAAACTTATATGGCACCCAAAATACCCATTAACACCCTTCTAAATCTCCCTACAATCTTACACCAGCGTTTTGTAGAGTGTCCCGATGTCGGATCCAAAAGAGTTAGCTGTCAGCATCCGTATTGTCATGGGTTGTGATGTTAACGAAGGCAGCAGCCGCTGCCTTTCTCAATGGACTGTTTATTTGGGCGAACCTGTGCCCGCAAAACAAAACATCACTCTAAAAGTAATACACGTTGTAGACTGATAGCAGCAAACTAGAGCGTCGGCAGTCTATAATCTGCCAAGCAGCAAAGTGCGTCGGCATTTATACATGTGCCATTGAAGATTCCAGCATTATCGCTAGCGGCTGCGCAAATTCAAGAACAAACTCTAATGTACGCGTTGTGCATGTAATCTCATCAGAGGACTTTTATGATTATCTAGATTGTTCCCAGTCATTCGGGCAGGGTTCGCACAAGAAAGCGTCATACGCATAATAGTGCGGTGGCAAAAATAGAAAGAAAGAAGTGCATGCGGCATTGCCATCACAACATTACAAATTCTTACGATTGCAGCCATCACTTCACTGCGGAAACTGACTTTTATTTTTTTTTTCAAATTATATTGCTCGGCTAACAGCTTTTCGTTAAAACAAATATATAGGCTTGTGCGAATAGTGATTCTTTCCGAATCATTTTAAATCGAATAGTATTTATTATATAGCATAAAGAAAAATGGGGCATACTTATCATGGCATATTTATCATGAAAAATTGACCCTGTGCAGTTAGACCAAGTTAATACGAGTCAAAAAGACCTCTCTGGTGTCTTAGTACTCCAGCTTTTTGCTTCTGTGTTGCCCTCATCAGCCATGCCAAAAAGAATGAGACCCCTGAGTACTTTCATTCGACAATGCACACTTAACTCATAATGCTAGGCTAGAAAAGGAGAGACCGTATTTTCCAAACCCTGTGGAAAAAAACAATTGCTAGGGTGTGCTAAACCATTGGCACCGTCATACCATCATGAACTAAAACATTTCTGTTTCCTTTTCCGTCATAGACACAGATTCCACATGTACAGTCGAATACTGTTATATCGACCCCACATATATCGAACTTTCAGGTATGTCGAACTCATAAGTTATTCCCTTGAAATTCTTTGTAAAAGTATAGAAATTCGCTTGTTTATATTGAGCGGTATTTTTACCCGCCTTCGGATATATCGAACGCCGCACGAGCTGGAAGGTGTGCTTCTGCACTCGCCGCGCTTTGCGATCTCTGTGGCAGCGCGGCTCCGAGCGCCACTTGGAAGGCGCATTTTGGCACTCACAGAGTCGCATGCCCGGTGACCTGCGCGCGGCACCACGCATCCATCAAAACCCGAAATGCTCGAAAAAAGGTAAGGGCAAGAGGGTTTGGACTGCAAAATCTCTAAATTGCAGAACGACGTTTTTTCTTTTTCGTTTCAATCTCTCTCTCTCTCTCTCTCCCGCTTTCTCTGCGTACCCGTTAACTCGAAGAGCAAGAACGAAGGAGCCGACATCCTCCTATCGCCTTTTCTTTTATTTTTTTGTTGCTCTTTTGCGAAGTTTCATAGGCCAACCACAGCTCGCGCCTTTTCCTGTTGCTCTCACAGATAACCATTGGCTCGCGAGCGCTTTGGTTCTGTTGTCATGTAGCCTACGTCCCATTGAATGTGCAGCATTTCTCTTTTGCATGCGTGGTGTCCAAAACTGCTGCAGGCTCATTGAATTGTCGACTTCTCGTTTCACTATGGCCAGTGTCAAAAAGCCCAACAACCCTGGCTTTGGGACGAAGTTGAAGGCTATTCAGTGTGTTGAGGAAGGTGAAATGTTCGACCGTTGCTGACAACTCCGGAATACCACGGAGCACTCTGAGCACCTTGGTGAAGAACAAAGCACATATCAAGGCAAAGGCGGCGAAGCAGCGAACGTCGGGAGCTTGTTATGTGCGCGCTTCTGCGCATGGCAATGTAGAAGAGGCACTCAATGTCTGGTTTCTAAAAGTGCGTGCAAGAAACACTCCAGTGAATGACACGATGCTAATCGCCAATGCCGAATGGTTTGCCGCTTCACTGGGTGAAACAACTTTGCCGACAACACCGGGTGGCTTCACCGGTTTAAGCAGCACTACTACATTGTTGCCGATTCTGGCGAAAACGAAGCTGTCGGCAGCTAGGACATCCAGCTGTGAATGACGAAGGAGTGGCCAGAAATCTCGGCGAAGATCTCCAATGCTTGGCAAGATGTGAAGACGGACACAGTGGTCAACTGCTTCTGCAAGGGAGGCTTCAAGACGGCGTAGCTTGCGGAAACCCGTGAAGACGCAGACGACGAGCGCATAGAAGGAGCGTTTCGCGAGTTCTCGTCCCGCTTTCTGGCAGCATTCCCACACGAAGTGTCTGCGGACGACTTCGTGGATGTGGACTGCAATGTCAAGCCGTTGCAAGCTTTGCTGACAAGGACATAGTAGCTGCGGTCGCAGGGATCCAGAATGTCCAGACCGATAGCTCAAGTGATGAGGAGGATCGTCCGGTTGAGGCGCTGGCTACAGACTCGTACTCAGCCGTTGCAGTAGCAGTAGCATTCGGCATCATTTGCAGATGTATCGGCGACATAGAGGGAACCGAACTCTCGCACCTAGACAGCCTTGATAAGATCGAGACTAGTGTCTTCAACTCCATGAAAAAAAAAATTGTGATGTAACGGTGAAGGCAATCTTTATTAGGCCCAGAAGACACGATGAAGCGACCACGCCCAAGGCACAGAACTCAGACAAGCCAAGTCCCCACAGCAGATGAAGATGACGACCACTCATGATGATGACTATGTGTAAAGATAGTAGATGTGCTGAATGAATGCCTACACTAACTTCCCACCCACGTGAAAGCGGTCATCCTGACCGCAGTTCTTGGCCACAGTTTAAAGCGAAGATGAACGCCGTATGAAAGGCTTCATGCGGGATACGTGGACTATTTCTGCTGCCCTGTAGCGGCGGTCCGTCAGAAAAAGAACGGGTGCCACGCGATAATTCACAGGAAACGTTTGCTCCAAGACAGTGTAGGGGCCAATAAAACGTAATTGAAACTTCTCGCATAGTCCGGGAGTGCGAATGGGTGTAAGAAGGAGGACTTCGTCGCCAGGGCTGAAAGAAACGGCACGATGAGAGGCATCATATTCAAGCTTGCGATCCTGTTGCTTGGCTTCAGTGTTAACGCGAGCCAGCTGGCGGCAACGAAGTAGACGAGACACGTATTCTTCACTTGAAGATGAACATGATTTGACAGGCGCAGAGAAGAATGATACATCGAGGAAAGAAGAAGGGAAGCGACCGTGGACGAGGTAGAACGGCGAGTAACCGGTTGTGCGCTGTACAGAGGTATTATACACAAAAGTGACAAATGGCAAAATGGTGTCCCAGTTTCTGTGGTCGGGTTCGATATACATCGCTATCATATCTTACAGTGTACGATGAAAGCGCTCAGTGTCACAGAACGAGCGCTAAACAAGAGCGCGCCGCCAAATCCTTGCGACAACGGGCGGCAGAAACGCCGCGAGGTAAAAAGAAAAAAAAAAGAAAGCAAACATCCAGGGCTCCCGGGCGCGCGCTCTCCCCGCAGAAGCACGGCTTCGCAGACGATCCTCCTCACCCCACATCGGCGGCCCAGCAAGACCGCGATTTTTCTCGAACGAAGGAGGCGGGGTCAGACCGAGTGAATCGTCCTCGGGAGAGGGCAGTCGAACCGTCTCGTGCCTCTCCCCAGCCTTCGCTGCGTATCGCGCCGACGAAATGACGAGAAACATCTGGAAAGTTGCGCGCAAGGTATTTAACCGAGCAGCCGAGACGAGAAATCAGGAGAAGACGGAAGTTAACGCCAGAGCGCGTAGGGATTCCGCCGTGTAGTTGGCGAAGGTTCTGCCCGTAGTGACAGAGCAGGAGGAGACGGAAGTGAGCGCCAGAGTGCGTAGAGAGTCCGCCGTGTAGTCGGCGAAGTTTTTGGTCCGTAGGGACGGCTCGAGCTACAGGCAAGGGCGTGGGTTTACTGCTATTGAGCGAGGACGCGTGGCAACAGCTGCGTGTGTGAAGCCGACGGGTTTCCGGCGAAGAAGTTTGAAGCTTGGAGAGTGGCCATTTGAGGACGCGAGGTTTCCTGGAAGAGAAACTTCGAGAACTACGGAACGACAACAACGCTGGACTTTGAGTGAGTGATTCTCGGAAGAGTATCATTCAGACTTTTGTTCCAAGGACTTTGGACTGAATAGGTTTTCTATCTCTTTAGTCCTTAAGTGTCTTGGTTGTTCAATGCATGCGACTGCATTGTAGTGCGTATTGTTGTCTGTGTCAGTTGTTTTGAGTGTGGTTGATTGTACTGTGTAGTACATTGTTTGTTTGGTGACGTATTGTATGTAACTATTGTGGAGTGTGCATACGTGTGTATTGCGTTTTGATCTACCGTTAATGAGAATATAATTTTGTTTGTTTATCAACTCTCGGCTTTGTCTTGTTCTTTGGGCCACAGCCGGCGTCCGCTGGCGCACCAATAAGGACCACTTCTAAATTGTCCACGCTTTCGTGGTGCGGTTCGGGGGGCCGATACTTCGGCTCTTGGAATTAGCCCGGCGATCGCCTCCCTAATAAACGGGACAGGTGTGACAATTAATCTGGCGTCCGCGAATCAGGACCTTTTGGTGCACAGTGTGTCCAAAGTAGTGAGAAAGAGCCTCGAGTTGTTGATAGTGCTATCGGAACGATTTTGTGTGTTGTTCAGTGTTCTCGTTAACGAGTGCAGGGGAGTGTTCCCATAGACTGATTTAGGCAGATACTTTTTGCACGCGGCAAGGTTTTATTTGCGAGTTGCGAGACACAATGGATCTCGAAAAGTTAGTTGCGCTTGGTGAGAAGATGGGTCTTTCTGGCGCCGAACTACGGAAGTGGGTAAGCCAGAAGGAGAAAGAGGCGGTGGAGAGAGAGAGGTTGGCAGCGGAGAGAGCCAAGGAAGAAAAAGCCGCTGAGTTAGAACGAGACAGGTTGGCAGCTGAGAGGGCCAAGGAAGAAAAAGCAGCTGAGTTGGAACGAGAGAGGTTGGCAGCTGAAAAGGCGAAGGAAGAAAGAGAGCAACAATTGAAGTTGGAGTTAGAGAGAGAAAAGCTTGCAGCTGAAAGGGCGAAAGAAGAAAAAGAGCAGCAATTGAAGTTGGAGCTGGAGCGAGAAAAGTTGGCAGCCGAAAGGGCGAGAGAAGAAAGAGAGGCAAAAGAGCGCCAGCTGAAAGAAGAAAGAGAGGAAAGGGAGCGGCAGCGGCAGCACGAGATGGAACTCGAGCGGCTCCGTTTGCAACAGCGAAGCGAAACTCCCGTCCAAGCTAGAGTTGAAAGCAGCGAACGGGAAGATCACGGCTTCCGCTTGAACCCAAGCAAGCTGCTCGTAGCGTTTGATGAAAGGAAGGACGACCTAGACGCGTACCTCCACAGATTTGAGACGATCGCGAGGAGCCAGAATTGGCCGGAACAGCAATGGGCAACTGCTTTGAGTACCTGCTTGAGTGGTGAAGCGCTCAGTGTGTACGGTAGGCTGACGCCGACCGATGCAGCCAACTACGCAAAGGTGAAAGCTGCTTTGCTGAAGCGATTTAGATTTACCGTAGAAGGATTCCGGGACAGATTTCGGACAGGAAAGCCAGCTGATGGTGAGACGGCTACGCAGTATGCCGCCCGACTTTGCCATTATTTCGACAGATGGATTGAACTTTCAGGGACAGCACAGGAGTACGATGAACTTGAAGAGCTGCTAATTAAAGAACAATTTCTTACTAGTTGCCACCCAAGCCTGTCGCTGTATTTGAAAGAGAGGAAGGCGGAGTCATTTGAAGGAATGCTTGAATTGGCTGATCAATTCTTGGAAGCGCAAGGTGGCACTAATTTGGCCAAAGTCAAGAAGGAGGGTCCCGAGGATTCGAAGAAATCGGCTCCTGAGGAAAAGAAGCATGCACCGGAGAAAATTCCGCGATGTTTTCTGTGCAACCGAGTGGGTCATCGCGCGAAAAACTGTCGAACGATCTCTACGAGCCCTACGGCAGTAAAATGTTTTAAGTGTGGTCAGACTGGGCACAAAGCAGACGCTTGTCGGAACGGAGTGAGTCAAACTCACCAGGTATCCTGTGTGCAAGTGGCACCGAAATCAGATAATAATGCCGTCACCGACGGATTCGTAGAATTGAAAAATGGGGAGAAAATTCCTATTGTGGGGGCTGTAATGTCAAAACAGCCAACCGGTGTTACGAAGGGAATGCCAACGCTTCCTGGAAAGATTGCAGGCAAGAAGATTACGGTTCTAAGAGACACCGGTAGCTCCACGGTTATCGTGAGGAGAAATTTGGTACGGGAAAGAGAGTTGACAGGCAGAACGAAACCGGTTTGCCTAATTGACCGTACGGTCCGGATGCTTCCCGAAGCAGAAATTGAGGTTGAAACCCCGTACTTCAGCGGGAAAGTTACTGCGCTATGCATGACGACCCCCCTGTATGACCTTGTCATCGGATACATCGACAGGGCGCGAGGGCCAAGTGATCCAGCATGTTTGGGAGAAGACCCGAAGTTAGAGCCCTCGCCAACACAGCGGCCGCGAGATACAGTGGAGGAGCATCCCGTGACGGATCTCACTAGAGCCCGAGGCGAAGCCGCGGCGCAAGAGACAGCGAAGGAGAAGACGATCGTGTCGAATAAGTTCACAGGCGGAGCAACTGGATGTACGTCGGCACGACCTCGACCGACTGACAGTGTAAAGGAGACGGAGTTGGCCAGCAGGGCAAAATGTAGAGGCATGATCAAGCGGGTAAATGAACAGACAGGACCTGTCGAATGTAATGACCCGTTAACGGTGTCGGAAGAGACAACGATGGCTGAGACGCCGCCTCAGATATCGTCGTTGAAAAGGGCTCGCCGAAAGGGAACGTGGAAAAACAAGAAGAAATCGAGCGAGCACCGCAAGAAAGGGCGCAAGCGCCACTCAAAGTACACAGGATAGGTGCTGAGGTGGAATCAGAATGTGTTGGGCAGTGCTGAGTGACATATGTTGTGTTAATGTTCTCGTTATCCTGTGTCTCAAGTGTATGTCGAGCGAGTCAGTGTTCTGTGCGATGATGTGATGTATAGTGTTGTATAATTGTTGTATAGACAGAACTTTGTACGTTTGTATTGCTTGAAATGTGTGATGAAGTGTTGTAGACATGTACCTGTGGCTAAATTTCATGTGTTGTGGAATTGAACAACAATGTACGATTGTATTAAGTGATATATTGTGAATGTGAAGTGTCATGAGCGACGGATTGTGTTACAGTCTGTGAGAATGTGTGGTGACTGTTCGCGCTCGTTTGTGTGGTTTTGAATATTATGAGATAATATTCTTAAAGTGGGGGGCAGTGTCACAGAACGAGCGCTAAACAAGAGCGCGCCGCCAAATCCTTGCGACAACGGGTGGCAGAAACGCCGCGAGGTAAAAAGAAAAAAAAAAAGAAAGCAAACATCCAGGGCTCCCGGGCGCGCGCTCTCCCCGCAGAAGCACGGCTTCGCAGACGATCCTCCTCACCCCACATCGGCGGCCCAGCAAGACCGCGATTTTTCTCGAACGAAGGAGGCGGGGTCAGACCGAGTGAATCCTCCTCGGGAGAGGGCAGTCGAACCGTCTCGTGCCTCTCCCCAGCCTTCGCTGCGTATCGCGCCGACGAAATGACGAGAAACATCTGGAAAGTCGCGCGCAAGGTATTTAACCGAGCAGCCGAGACGAGAAATCAGGAGAAGACGGAAGTTAACGCCAGAGCGCGTAGGGATTTCGCCGTGTAGTCGGCGAAGGTTCTGCCCGTAGTGACAGAGCAGGAGGAGACGGAAGTGAGCGCCAGAGTGCGTAGAGAGTCCGCCGTGTAGTCGGCGAAGTTTTTGGTCCGTAGGGACGGCTCGAGCTACAGGCAAGGGCGTGGGTTTACTGCTATTGAGCGAGGACGCGTGGCAACAGCTGCGTGTGTGAAGCCGACGGGTTTCCGGCGAAGAAGTTTGAAGCTTGGAGAGTGGCCATTTGAGGACGCGAGGTTTCCTGGAAGAGAAACTTCGAGAACTACGGAACGACAACAACGCTGGACTTTGAGTGAGTGATTCTCGGAAGAGTATCATTCAGACTTTTGTTCCAAGGACTTTGGACTGAATAGGTTTTCTATCTCTTTAGTCCTTAAGTGTCTTGGTTGTTCAATGCATGCGACTGCATTGTAGTGCGTATTGTTGTCTGTGTCAGTTGTTTTGAGTGTGGTTGATTGTACTGTGTAGTACATTGTTTGTTTGGTGACGTATTGTATGTAACTATTGTGGAGTGTGCATACGTGTGTATTGCGTTTTGATCTACGGTTAATGAGAATATAATTTTGTTTGTTTATCAACTCTCGGCTCTGTCTTGTTCTTTGGGCCACAGCCGGCGTCCGCTGGCGCACCAATAAGGACCACTTCTAAATTGTCCACGCTTTCGTGGTGCGGTTCGGGGGGCCGATACTTCGGCTCTTGGAATTAGCCCGGCGATCGCCTCCCTAATAAACGGGACAGGTGTGACACTCAGTCAGGCCGTTTGTCTGAGGATAATAACTGGAGCTTATTTTGTGTGTAGTGCCGGATGCCTTGAGCACTTCTTCGACGAGTTCTGGAAGAAATATTCTTCCACGGTCACTCAGGATTACGCGAGGAGCTCCTTGTCGAAGGATTATTGCTCGAAGGATGAAGTCGGCCACTTCCCAAGCTGATGCAGAAGGCACGGGAGCTGTTTCGGCGCAGCGGGTCAGGTGGTCGACAGCTGTAACTATCCATCGATTTCCCGTGACAGTCATAGGAAGCGGACCATACAGGTCAATGCCAACTACCTCGAATGGTTGCAGGGGACACAGGAGCGGTTGTAATTGTCCACTTCGAGTTGATGTAGGGAGCTTGCGACGCTGACAAAGGGCGCATGAGGCAACGTACTTCGCGACACAGGTGGACAAGCCCGGCCAGTAGTAGTGACATCTTATGCGGTCATACGTCTTCTGGAAGCCCATGTGTCCAGCAGACATGTCGTCGTGATATGCCTTGAGGACTTAAGCCCGAAGAGAGCGAGGTAGAACGGGCACCCAGCATTGACCATCAGGGTGGCAGATATGACGGTACAGGACGTGGTTGTTGAGCTTGAATTGCGTCAGCTGTCGGCGAAGACGGGCGTTAGGGGGCCGGCAAGTCCCGTCAAGATGGTCCATGATGCGGCGACAGTAAGAGTCAGCACTGGTGAGATAAGAACAAACCACACTCGCTTGGAGCAGTTGGGTCCACAGTAGCTAATGACGAAAGATGTAGGGAAGAGACGGCCGAAAGCATCTAGAGTGCGGCAGTGGCGGGTTTGTTAAGTGGCTCCGAAGAGAGCGGGCAACGCGAAAGTGCATCGGCGTCTTGATGCTTGTTTCCCGACTTGTTTGTGACCGTGAAGTTGTATTCCTGTAAGCGAAGAATCCAGCGACCAAGGCAGCCGGACAAGTTCTTGATTGTCGAGAGCCAGCACAAGGCGTGATGGTCCGTAACCACAGTAAATTGGCGGCCGTAAAGATAAGGTCGAAACTTTTGTATCGACCATACGACCGCTAGGCACTCCTGTTCAGTGATGGTATAATTCTTTTCAGCAGGGGTCAGTGCACGGCTCGCATATGCGACGACTTTCTCACGTGAAGATTTGTCTCGCTGTAGGAGAATTCCACCAATGCCTCGACCACTAGCGTCTGTATGCAAGAGCGTAGGCGCGGTTTCGTCGAAATGGCAGAGGACTGGTTTGGATGTGAGTGCACACTTCAGTTGGGCAAACGCCGCTTCACATTCAGGAGACCACACAAAGGTGACGCCTGATCCGAGAAAATTGTGCAATGGTGAAGCTATTGAGGCGAAGTCTCGAATGAATCAGCGAAAATAAGAAGCGAGGCCGAGAAAACTGCGCAAATCTTTGGCTTTTTCAGGACGCGGGAAGTGCTGGACAGCGGAAATCTTGTCAGGATCGGGACGAATACCATCCTTGCTTACGATGTGGCCTAACACTTTAATCGTCTTGCTCGCAAAATGGCACTTTCTGGTGTTTAGCTGAAGGCCTGTGTTTGCAAGGGACGTAAGAACTTCGTCCAGTCGTTGCAAGTGCTGAAGGAAGGTTGACGAGAAAATGACAATATCGTCTAAATAGCACAAGCAAGTCTTCCACTTCAAGCCTCGTAAAACAGTGTCGATCATCCGCTCGAATGTTGCTGGAGCATTGCAAAGGCCGAATGGCATGACGTTGAATTAGTACAGCCCATCTGGTGTTGAAAACGCTGTCTTTTCTTTGTCATCCTCGTGCATGAGTATTTGCCAGTAACCTGAATGCAGGTCTAGGGTTGAGAAGTACTCAGCACCTTGCAGTGAATCCAAAGCATCGTCTATGCGCTGCATGGAGTAAACATCCTTGTGGGTAATCTTATTAAGTGCTCTGTAGTCCACGCAAAATCGCATGGAGCCATCTTTTTTCCTTATTAAAACAACAGGGGATGACCAAGGACTCACGGAGGGACGTATAATGTTCTGTTGCAGCATATCGGCCACATTTTGTTCAATGATCTCACGCTCGGACGAAGAGACGCGATATGGTCGACGGCGTACGATAGAAGTGCCATCGGTCTGGATACGATGCCTAATAATGGACGCCTGTCCCAGAGATGAGGAATGGGCATCAAACAATCTCCTATAATTTTGTAGCAAGGCAAGCAACTCATCTGTCTGTGAAGAGGTCAGTTCTGAACTAATAGTCGCAGCAAGAACAGGAACGCTTGATGAACGTTCAATAGAAGGAAGGTCAGAACACGCTGGCATAAGCGGGACAACAGAGACAGGTTGAGATTCAGAAACACAAGCCATTGTGGTGCCTTTAGGAATAAGAATTTTCTCAGAAGTCTGGTTTGTAGCGTAGAGAAGTTCGGAGCCATTGTGGAACCGCGCTAGACCTGAAGCAAGGGCTATAACTCTTGCGAGACAGCGTGCAGATGGTTGGACAAACACGTCACCAGAGTCAATCACATTAGAAATAATGGCAACTATCCGCTGATGACCAGGTGGTAGCTCGGTATCTTCAGCAGCGAGCAAGCGAACGGGCTTGTCATCTGCATACAGGGCATAGTCAGTTTCCATCATATGAACAACATTTTCTCGCCAGCAGATGGAAGCGTTCGCCGGAGACAGAAAATCCCAGTCTAATATAAGTTGGTGGGCACAGGAACTCAGCACAGCAAATTGCACAAAATAGAGAAGACCAGCTATGAAAACATGAGCGGTGCACATAGCGGCAGGTCTAATGGTGTCCCCTTAAGCAGCGTGCAGTGTAGGTCCATCATAAGGGGTGGTGAATTTTTGCAGACGTGAGCACAAAAAACGATCAATCACAGATAAACAAGCACCAGTGTCTATTAAAGCGTCCACGTACACACCTTCTATTAAAACAGATATCGTATTATATGGACGCACTGGAAGAATTTCTGTCTTTTCATTCGATGCAGCTTTTCCTCCAAAAGCTGCAGAGGTTAGTTTTCCGGGCGTTGGTTGGTGAATTGCGAGACAGGTCGCAATGGAGACGTGGAGCGGCGGAGGGGTGAGGGTGAGCGGCGTCTAGAAGAGCGGTAAGAAGTGGTTGGCTCAGATGTCGCAGTTGGAGACAGTGAGCGACGTAGCGGCGGATCATAAGGACGACGTTGGAAAGCATACCAGCTTGTCCCATCATCCCGTCCGTAGGTGTCAAATCCACGACGTTCGTCCTGCTGACGCTTCCGACAGACGCGTGCAATGTGGCCCCGATAGCCGCAGTAATAACAGATTGGACGAGGCGGCCGCCACGGTGGGTGAAAGGGTTGGCTAGGCGCACTCGGAGTCAACGAAGCCAGCGGGACAGGCGTCGAGTGTGCGGGCATCGGTTGTACGACGGGTGGTGATCCAGCGAGGACTTGTGCGTACGTCGGCTGGAGTCGAGGTACTGGAGAGTCTACATACGCTGGCCCAGTCATGGACGCCTACTCCTCTTTTATAACGTCGCGCAAAACAGTGTTGGAGGGGGGAGGTGGACTCGGTGTCATTGAGAGGCCAAAAGATTGCAGCTCCTTCCGTATAATCGCCTGGATGATGGCACGCAATGAGGCAGCAGTCGTGGTGGTGTTTTCAGCGCTGTCCGGCGGTAACCGTTGGGATTCAAGTTCCTCTAGGCGTTGGCCTGTGACAACAACTTCAGCGACTGTAGTCGGGTTTCGAATGACCAAGGCATTGAACGCGACCGTGCCGATCCCTTTCAATACATGACAAACTCTCTCTCAGATTCAGGCATGGACGTGTTGAAACGGTGACAGAGAGCAAGCACATCCTTTATGTAGGATGTGTAAGACTCACCGCATTGTTGCTTGCGAGCATCCAGTGTCTTCTTCGCGAGAGCTGAACGAACCCCCGGGGTGCCGAAAATTTGCCGAAGCTGTTGCTTGAAACGTGTCCAGTCTGTGATGTCCGTTTCATGATTGAAAAACCATGTTTTCGCTACGCCTGTCAGATAGAAAGAAACACGGCGAAGCTTGGTAGGATCATCCCAGTTGTTAGTGGAACTCGCTCGATTGAACTGGTACATCTTCACCTCGAAGTCTGGCGAACGTGGGCGGCTCACGCTGGTGCGCGGTGATAATCCACGATGGATAGGCCGCGGTAGCCGGGGCCGTGGAGATAGACGCAGAAGCGCCGGTTGGCTCGTCCTGAGGCATGCTACCGGACACCTGGCACAAACGACGACCTGAGCAAAGCTCCAGGAGGCAGATCTGGCTGGGAGAGGACGGAAGATCGTAGAGCACACTCCACCACTTGTGATGCAACGATGAAGGCAACCTTTATTAGGCCCAGAAGACACGATGAAGCGACCACGCCCAAGGCACAGAACTCAGACAAGCCAAGTCCCCACAGCAGATGAAGATGACGACCACTCATGATGATGAATATGTGTAAAGATGGTAGATGTGCTGAATGAATGCCTACAAAATTCTTTTGCGGGGTGTCTGCAGAATCAGTTGTCATTCTTGAATGCCCCTATTGTAGGTGATGATTCGCTACAGGCAAGCTCTAAGGCCTCTATTTTTTATATCAAATTTTTCATATATCAAACTAATTCACGATTCCCTTCGAGTTTAATATATCCGTGTTTGACTGTATTTCTTCAAAAATTAAAATTTTGTCAGTTTATTATTCATATTTACAATTTTGGGGGCCTAAAACAGTGTATTGCATGCATATTTTTGGTGCCTAAGACCCTGTTCTTTATTGCCTATAAATCCGGCCTCTACTCATTGCTTTACTTAGATGTATTCGGGTTTCACCCTTAAAAACTGCTAGCAACAGTCTGCACCCCGATGTTTCAGAAGCTTCGCAATTGTTTCAGATCATACTGTAAAGATTACGCGAATTATGCAAATAGTCGTTTAAATACGCGAATTGCACAAATAGTCGTTTAACGCCGGAAGCTTCGATAACTGGTGTACAACATGAGCTTTCTGCTATCATATATTACTTACCGAGTTCGCCTGATTAAAGTTTATGTACTGAACACACCAACTGCCCCCATTTTCAGCGTCACCATTACCTGACAATGCACGTGTAATTACTCCCGCCTTGTGCCATCTTACGTAAAAATATTTTTGCGGCTTCTGCTTTCAAGGCCATCCATTTTGTTGCGCGTCTCTGTAAACTCTCTCCACTACGAGGAAACATTTTGCAATTTTCAATTTTTTATCAGCATTGATTCTGTGACGTAAGAACAGATTATATGTGCAATAAAAAGCATTAGCCGGACACCTTTCAGACCTGTGTCAAAAGCTTAATGTCTTAATTGCGTCGACAGCTTTTGGTGTCTAATTTATTTGATCAGGATTGGTGGCGTTTTCTCGGACATCGCCACTCAATCGCAGAGACATGACTGTCTGTAGCAGGGGAGAGTACAGATTGAGGCATTGGCAGTAGACTCACGTGACTAGTTCAGGCACATTTAACGGAGAACCATTTGTTCCCAACACGGAGGAAAAGCTGAGATATGCCACCACTGTACAGTGAGAGTAACCACAGAAACAGGAGAAGACAGCCATCAAAAGCTATTTATTTTTTACCCATGAATGAAGCCAACAGAGCCCATGCTCTGGATTCACACAGTCATCACTGGTTTCTTGACCTTGGCATCAAGAGCGAGGTTGGTGCTTGAATAGCCAGTGCCGCCCTGTCACAGAAAATCCCGGTCATTAACAGGGTCTTTCAAAAGTCCAAAAAAGCTCATAAACTTAAAGCTGTAGGGCCCCTATGACATTACTACAAGTTCATATACAAACAAAATGTTGTGATGGACCAAAGCCATTTTGGAGCAGCTTTTCGAGCAACTAAGATCTCACTTCAGAGCACCATAACAACCGTTTTGAGCAGTTGCTTACCACACAATATTGCACGCAAATATTTGTCTCTAAACCTGAGCTGTTCCACTACATGTCAAACAAGATCTATTTGTGTCAGCATGCATGCATCTTCACTTGGAGACTCCTAATCATTAAAAATTAGGCCCCCGATTTTCTGCGAACATCCCCAAGTTGACTAAGTTCGTTCAGCTCAAGACACCTAACACCTCCCAGGAATTCATTCGGTATATGTAAGTGACTCCATGGCTTTCTCTGACGCTTTGTAGTTACAATACTGAAGGCACCAGCTGTCTAAAATTTCCATGCATCATATTTATTCCTAAATGTTTTATGTACCCTATATTAAAATAAAAAGGTCTGATTATGTTTGCGCTTTTAGTATAACTTAAGCCTTGAATGTGTGGAGTAGCATCTGCTGTCATGCTATAAGTGTAGAATTGTTAGGGTGCTGGTTCATGCGTAGGGCTTATTCCTAAACCAGGTTTTAGGAATAAGCCCTTTCTTCCCGTTATTTAATGTGTGCTCGACAAAATTTACGCTCATAGGAGAGGGGGAGTACATTTTTACATTTAACAAGCTATTTGACATGCGCAGTTACCGATGTCAAGAAGTCCAGCTGAGATATACTGGGACACCGTGCTTTCTCGGCAAAGTAACAGCCCCTGTATAGCATTTGCTATTGTTGATAAAGTCTGCCCATTGTGATGGTCTGAAACATAGGCACAGTGCACGAAATATTTTGAATGTAAACTAGAACAAATAGCACTATAAATAAAAAAGAAAAATTTAATCACAGTCTGTTCTATGTAAACATGCTGCATGACTGACTGTAACAGGGTGTCTACCATTTTGATTTTTTTTTTCAAATTCCCTGACTTTTCCAGTTTTCTCTGAGGATTGAAAAGAAATTCCATGACCTTGATGTCTCCAAAACTCTGTGCACAAAAACAAACCCTCAAGCAAAAAAAAAAATTAAAAGTCAGGCACTCATATAGAATAAGTGAACATATTCACTGCACTCACTCAGAATGTGCTGAGCACGTGTGGTAATAATGAAAAAGTACATCTGGCCAAAATTAAACATCTTAGGCATGCAATGAGCAAGTTGGCTGTTTGATCTTCGAAGAACGAGGAAGCAAACTTACGAATTAAAATTACCCGCACATGACAGTTTTGAAGGAGCCCGTGATAATCCGACAACACAGCCAAAACAGCAACGAAACGTAAAAATGGTGTCTTCTGGTGGCATCCGTGTACAAGGAGATTACGGAAGCCTTGCCGGTTCCGCCACTGAAGTCATGACGTTTGGTACAAAAATCTAAAAATGGCGTCTCCACATGCATTTTCTTTTCACATGCTTTCTCGCTTACCAAAGGTCATGTCACGGTAAGAATAGTGTTTTAGGGATTGTAAAATTGTACTTCACAAATATGGGAAAATACTTTTGCTCTTAACCGTCCCTTTAAGTATGCTGTGCCTTTCTTATGGCTTTTATTGTGAACAAGGCTCTCACATGAGGTGCCGAAATGTCAGTAAACTGTGTTCTTTTGCTAAGTGTATCCCTTCATTATTGCACTAAAAAGCAACACTTATGCACTGCCTTATTTCCCCACCTACTATAGCTGTTCACCATAGTCAGTAAAAAGAGTGACTTTTTAAGCTTCGATCAATGGTAATGCTTATATTTGTGGTGGACACACAGACTGCCATCAGTTTCCATGACCTGGCCAGGTTTTTCAAAATTTCCTGACTTTTCCAGAAGGGTCTAAATTTCCAGACTTTTCCAGGTTTTCCAGGTTGATAGACATCCTGCTGTAATTATTATACAGTCAGTCACGTATGACTGCCGTCCAAGAACAACTAGCTCATATTATTACTTTTCTGTGACTGTATCTACAACAGCTAGAATAAAACAAAATAATGTAATTTTTAAGTATAGTGCAGTAGTAATTGTAAACACAGTGCGTTTTGAATATAGGACAGTTGAAATCTAGCATAGCAAATTTTGCAATATGAGCAAGCTGAAATTGTTTGAAAGGTTTACACCCAGCAACTACAACTATACATACATAGGGGTGGAGGTCCATCGCAGTACCCCCTCCCCCCTTTTCGTACAGCGGTAATGCAACTTTTTTAGAAAAACTAGGATAATTTTCGCAATTTGTCCGTTGTTGATAGTCAAAAAAAGTAGACTATCCGTGCAACACTTCCGAAGGTTTCTGTGTTAAAGAGATGCAATAATTTTCATGGGTTAACTAAGCAATATTTAGTGCCAAGTGACACAAAAAGGCTAGAAGGAAGAAGACAGTACAAGCGCTATATAAATGTCTTCACAATAAGGCCAAAGTTCTCCCCTTGTGTTTTTAATTGAATAAAATTAGACTGTCTTCATTCACATATCACCAGCATAGGGCAGTGGCAAAAGATATGTCATACTACCCTGTGCTACCATTGTTGTTTTTTTTATGCATACTTTCTTTCTTTCCTTGTCGCCTCCCATTCTTTGGTATACAAAGAATGAAACAGCATAAAAGACGGGAAGAGATTAAAGCTAGCTGCATGGAGGGCCATTTAAATTTTCACATGACCACTGTTTCCAGTTAGTAAGGCAAAAGTCTTAGATGCCACATCAAACACAAAAAGTAACCATTGCCGTCAATCTGAGTGAGGCAAAGAATGATCATGCTATGACCTCATCATGTGATTGTAACGTCATTGACAGCAAAGATACAAGACGCCAAGATATCATCGTTATAATGTAACTGGGACATCATAATCTGGTGCTTAATCATGACATCATTACATAAAACAGTCATTTTGTCATAAGTGAGTGGAAACCATAATCCACGTGAGGTGCAGAAAGCTTGCAGTGTCTTCCATCACTGAGGCCGTGCAAAAACACACTAGGGGCAGGATTTGTGCATGCGTATGCAGTATCGCCACCCCAACGTCCTGGGTACACAAGCCGCGTGGGTACCCAGCAGATATTTTCAGTGCGTGGAAACTGCCGAAAAGACCCATAATGAGTATGCATTAATTATTTGTTTTTAACATCAATATTTTTTATGTAGTGCCGCTATCTAAAAACCATTTACAGATTTGAAATCAGCATAAAAAACTCAAGACAGTAAAGTTTGGCTTATACTGACTCAAAAACAAAAAATTATTGTAGTCCACTTTAACTATGATTCACATCAAAAAAACAACAGCATGAGCAACCACACGAGTGAGTGGCGCCATAACCAAAGAGGAGGAGTAATATTTACTGGAGTGGAGGAGGCCCCCCTGAGGTAAAGTCGTGCGCCGCCATCTTGCCATAGGCATAAAGCACACCTTTCGCAGCTCTAGCCACTGCGGCGACACAAATGTTTCAGATGTTTTCCGGTGTTGCAGTAATCCGGACGTTGTAATGAACACATTGTGACTTTCTTAAGGCTACATAAACCAAGTGAGAGGGTGCTCTGGGACAACATTTCAGTTGTGAGTAGCATATTTCAAGCTTGATGAAAACTTCTCCGTACGCCAGAATACTTGTTGACAGCTCGAACCCTCTCTTCACACATCTCACGGTAATTCTTTTTTTTTTTTTTATGCTAACAGGTTTATTAAAGACCCAAGTGTTCAAAGCACGCCACGGTGTGCCGATGAACATTTGTGGTTTAAGATGACGGGATGACTGGAAGCCTAAAGACGGCGATCACATATGTTAGAGGCACTTCTGGTCGAATTGTTACAACCGGACTGGGATGTGACCTGCAAGTTGTCCAGCTGCGCTAGACGCACTTCTAAAACACATTACTAGAACACGCATTTCTAGAACACGAAAACCCCAATCACCCTTAATTGGCAGCCCCCCGAAACGCGTACCGGTTCCATAAGTTCAGAGAACTAGCGAGATGTTGGCGCGGACCTTCAAGAGGGAGGGAATCGCATCGCGTACATGCCTTCGTGTACGCTGGGCCGTCTCCTCCCCCGCCCGAAAGACTGGCCAACAATTGACAGGACCCCTGGTGTCGTTTACAAAATTCCGTGCGCCAAGCGCCCCTCGTCGTATATTGGCAAGACGGAAAACCTACTAGAACGACTGAAGCAACACGCCAACGATGTGCGGAGGGTCCACAAAGAGCGCAGCACAGTCGCCAAACATGCGGAGACATTGGATCACCACATAAATTTCGAAACGACAGCCATCCTTGAAAGCGAGCCGAACTGGAGGAGAAGGTTGTTACTCGAGTCGTGGCACATACAGAGGGCAGCCCATAACATCAACCTCTCTCTCGGAACCATTGCCACAGTGTATACACACGGCCTGCGCTCCACTGCAAAACGAAAGAGGGAGAGAGAGGGGGGTCATCGTCTACCCCGCGAGTGCTTTGAAGATGCCGCTGATACGTAGCCTCCGAAGTCACCCCTGAGGATGGAACCAAGTCTGTTTCGATACGTCGGGTTTCTTCAAAACTTTTGGTTGGAGTCTAAATCATCTCCCAAAGTCCAGTGGTACGCATCCTTGTGCTTGCTGATACCAGTGGAGCAGTGTGGGAATAGAAAAAGTACACGCCGTTAACTATTCTTTGAAATTGAATAGGTGATCTACTCCCTTTATTTTGTTATCGGTTTCTTGTGTTAAATAGACAGGATTCATAGCACTTCAGTGAATCGAAATTCAAGGGTCTTCAAGGAATTTTAATGACCTAACAAATACTTTTCAAGAACCTAAAATAACACTTGAAATTGCAGAAAATGACAACACCACTTTTTACAGCATAAAAATTTGTACTACATTTTATTTGTGTGGTTGGCACCATGAACGCACTGAAGTTACCATGGACTGTAGCCGCTTTTGTGTTCTCAATGTGTTTCATACTCTTCTTGTAACATTTAAGGGCAGACTCCTCTATTGATGACACGTTGAAGCTCTTTCTGCATAGAGAGACTTTGCCTGATGCGAGTTGAACGTATCCAGTGCAATACACTCCCTATAAGCAGCAATTCATAACCAAGATGGGTGGAATTTGCACTTGCCCGGCATAGTTCCACCATAAGCAATACGACTGCGAATATCCGCGCACACTTGCACAGTCTCCACAAAAAAAGCCAGGTTTAGCTCAGTTTCTGCCGTAACAACTAGAGTGCACTGAAAGAGTACACTGTACTACAACACTGCACTATGGCTACAGAAATGGATTGAATAGAATGGTTTGTTAGCTTGAGAGCACATAGCTGCCAGGCAAGCAAAAAAATCTACTAAACTATATCTTAAAAACCTCGAGTGACGAAATTCAAGGACTTTTAAAGACCTCATACAAAATTAAGGGTTTTCAAAGCCTTGAAAATGTCATTTCAAAATTCAAGGGTTTTCAAGGGTTTCAAGGATCGTTACGAACCCTGATAGTAGGGTTGCTAGCTACTACGAGGGTAGTTAACATGATTTGGGCAATACACCGAGACTTGTCTTTTCTTGCATTTGCGCCTTTTATTTCATTTGAAGAGCAACAAGTAAGACCAGCATGTCTGAACTGTGGAATAGTCATTCCAGTTGCAAAAAAATGTAGCCATGACCGAGGTCCAGGGTACTTCTGCCATTATACATGACATCACTGCAAGAATGGATAGCTCACCCTTCGTATTATTGCAGATGGCCCTTATCTTCCGCCTGCATGATGCTCCGGCAGTCACGATTTTCCTGACGGACTGGCACTACAATCGAACCACTTCACCCGACTGCCGGATGCCGCCTCTATTTTCGCCCACTGCGGAAGGTAGCTGGCAACCACGGCCACATAGCTCCATCCACCCAGATAACAGCATGCTTGCTGCCGAATATAAACAGCCGGCCACCACGTCAGTCTTGGGGCACGACATCACAACAAAAATGAATCGCTCACCCTTCGTATTGTTGCAGATTAGTTATTTAAATAACAGCTTCTGCATTAAATCGTCAAATCGCTGTCTTTTAGTGGTGTCGTGCCCCAGACACTCTCTTTGTGTGCTTGAACAATGTAAAAAACGAATCACCCTATGTATAAGTAGCTTGTTGTTGCTTTTATCTGGCGACGTGGAATCAAATCCCGGTCCGAATAACATCTCTGTCGCGAATACCAGTACCCATAAGGACCCTTCCCACATTGATAACAATGATGTGTTAGCTAAGGTTTTGGCAACAGTTCAAAGAATTGAGTCTGTCCAAGACGATATTCGAAATGAACTTCTCGCAGTTAAACAGTGGCAAATGTCTGTTACACAGTGGGCAGGCATCAGTTGGTACAAAAATAAAACAACTATCTCAAAGAATCCAATCAATGGAAACTACTGCATTGCATAGCAGTGGCTCACCCTCAGCGCCTGCCTCTCTTGAATCCCTCCCGAAAAGCATATCCGACCAGCTGAAAGCCATAGTTACACATTGGGACGACGCCGAGAGGAGGCTTCGACCTGATAATTTACTCTTTTTTTGGCATAGGTGACGCATCTTCCGAAACATAGCCTTCATCTGGAGCCAAAATAATAGATTTCTGTTCGCAACATCTCAAAAAAGCACTTCAGGCATCCCAAATTGAACGCACTCATCAGCTTGGTCGTTACAACTCTGCGAACCATAGACCCATAATTGCTAAATTCGCTTTTCATAAAAATAAGCAGGCTGTCTTGGCAAACGGACATAAACACAAGGGAAGAGGCTTTGCAGTGCGCGAAGATTCTTGTTTTGCGACACGGCTATCAAAGAAAAAGCTCATGGAATGCGCTAAAGGGCAAGCCGCTTCATACAAACTTCGCAGCAACAAACTACCAATCGGAGATAACGTTTATGTGTATGATGCCACAGGTGACAGCGCAACGCAAACTGCTAAATAGCCACGACAGCTGAGGGCATCATGCGGGTTAAAAAAGCCTTCGGAACCTCTGTGCAATAGAACCAAGCAGCACCAACTTTCCGTAACTTATTCTAATATGTGCAGTATTCTTCAAAAACATACAGAACTGTGCTGATACTTCGACAACACAAACTGCGACGTTTTAGCCTCAACTGAAACCTGGCTGTATCCTGATATTACTAACAATGAAGTACTGCCAGACAGCTGCAATTTTGCTATTTACCCGAAAGATAGGACTACCAGAATGGGCAGAAGTGTCCTGTTTGCTGTGAAAAAGCATATCACTTCTTTTCTTGTAGATGTAACAACTCCCCTAGAGTTACTGTGGATTTGTATTACGCCGAAATCTTCCCAATATATTTTGCGTATTGGTTACAGACCCCCTGATAGTCCTGAGACTTTTATTTTCGATTTCCACAATAACCTTATTGAAATTACAGGTAAATTTCCAAAGGCCAATATTCTCGTGGTCGGTGACTAACTTCCCGGATATTGACTGGCCTAACCTAATTTCCAGAACTAGCAAAACAAGTAAATTCATGGAACTTACACTAGATTTCTCCCTAGAGCAATTAGTGAACGAACCAACAAATGCTCAAATACATTAGACCTGGTATTTGCTTCAGTGCCTGATACAGTGAACCAGATTTATTGCTCTGACAGATTAAGTGACCACAAAGTCCTGGAGTTCGCGATTACTACGTCTTTCACTGCATGTGTCACCACCCCCAAACAAGTTTTTGATTACAAAGAGCTGACTACGATTCCATAAACCGTGGCCTGGATGAATTCAGCACTTCTTTTCTTGATAATTTTATCAATCGCTCAGTAAATGATAACTGGTCTTTATATAAGACAAAGTTATTGGAACTAATTGACACTCATATCCCATGTATATCTTTCCGCGTTAGTTTTTCAAAGCCATGGTTCAACAAAAACCTCTGCACTTTTCAAAATAGAAAAAAGCGTCGGTTTCAAATCACCAAAGGTTCAAAAACAGTCACTGCAACCAATAACCACAGATCCTCAGAAAAAGCATACTGCAGTGCTGTTCGTAAAGCAAAGCAAAAGTATTTGCTACATGACCTACAATCTTTAATGACGCACAGCCCTAAAAAAACTCTGGCGAACAATTTCACCTGCTAATGCATCTTATCACATTTCCCTTTGCAATGACACTGGCACCCCGATAACGCAAGAAGTATGCCTTCGAGTTTTCAACGACTTCTTTTCCGAGATGTTCACGAAAGAAGACTACTCCAGCATTCCACCGGTTTCAGATGTTGACTATCCATTTATGAGTCCCATAGATATAACCATCGAAGGGGGTACGTCACTAATAAAAATCTTAAAAGTGTCCACCTCATCTGGAATTGACGCCATCAACACAAAAATTCTCCAGCATACTCTTCCCTTTTCAAGCATCACCATGTACCATATCTTCAAACAGTCCCTCGCATCAAGTGAAATTCCGTTTGATTGGAAAATTGGAACAGTAGTACCGATATTTAAATCTGGGGACAAAAGCAAAGTAGAGAACTATCGTCCCATCTCACTAACATGTATCGCGTCAAAACTCCTAGAGCATATACTTGCTTCCGAAATTGCGCAGCATTTAGAAGAGATTTAGAATAGAAACAACATGGCTTTTGGAATAATTTTACTGTAAAACACAATTACTAGAGTTTACTAACGATTTATTTTTTAATATGGAACAATATCTTCAAACTGATTACGTATTTATTGATTTTTCTAAGGCATTCGATTGGGTACCTCACTGTCGACTAATCGCCAAACTATCATCCTTGCATCTAGATTCATTACCTATCTCATGGACAAGAAATTTTTTGTCATTCCACAAACAGTTCACAACTATTGACAACAACAATTCCCCGTTATGTGACATTACATACAGAGTACCCCCAGGGTAGCGTTTTAGGACCCTTCTTAGGTATTTCTTATTTATATAAATGACTTGACCGCTAACATCCCCTCCTTCATCTGTTTATTTGCTGATGATTGTATAGTTTATCAAAAAATTTGTTCTCCAAGTGACCACATTGCTCTTTAAGAGAATCTAGATAGTATTAGGAAATGGTGCCTATCTTGGCAAATGTCTCTTAACACTGATAAGTGCAAATTACTGACCTTTAGTCGCAAGCAATTTAACTCTACCTTCACATATAACTTAAATAAAAGACCCTTATGTTCTGCACTCTGTTACAAGTACCTTGGAATACATTTCACCCCTAACCTCTCTTGGTCCACTCGTGTCGAAAAAACCACCGCTAAGGCCCCATGCACTTTAGGATACCTAAAACGAAATTTGCGCAGCTCCCCGGCCACCACTTGTCTAATAGCATAGAAATCATTCGTTCGACCCTAACTTGAGTTTGCGGCATCCATTTGGTCCCCTCACCAGGCATATATTATCCGTGCCCTCGAGTGCAAACAGAACCGTGTGACGCGTTTCATCACTGGTGACTATACGCAAAAGTCTAGCGTCACGAACATTAAGCTTTCCCTCTCTCTAACTACACTGCAGACACGTAGGAAGATAGCCCTTCTCACCCTTCTACCTAAAATACACTGCAGTCAACGCCCTTTCGACCTATCCTTAACAAAGCCATCCCGTACATCAAGTCGTCTTCATAATAACCTCAGCTACCAACGCCTTCCTAGCTGCACTAATGCTTTCAATTCATCAGCCTTGCCTAGCGCAATAATACTCTGGAACGAACTTCCAGATTCCAATGTTAACATCCGTAATCCAGTAGTACTCAGAAGCGAACCGAGCAACTTTGTGTTCTAGGTACATTTTATTGCCAAGTTGCTATGTCCTTTCATTGGATACCTATGTGCATTTGTCATATTATTGTTCTACATTACTGTAAACATAGACGGCCTTACCTGCAATATCTCCGGCTTCAAGTGTTCATGCCATTAACTACTGTTTAAGGATGTACCTTTTCCGCGAGATCCCTGCCTTTGTTGATGAATATTCTAGCCCGCCCTCACGCAATACTCCTACTCAGGACCCTGTTAGGTCTCTGTAAATGAATAAATAAATAAATAAATAAATAAATAAATAAACAAACAAATAAATAAATAAATATATATCCAACTTGAAGTTTTTGAAGATCTGACACTGCAGTTGCATCACCTACACGGCAGCTCTTACAAGCAAAAAAAACTACTTCATGTTCCCTAAAGGGAGATAAAACAGCTCCAGAACAAAATACCACTGCAGAGAAATGTTAGAGTGAACCAAAAGAGTGAGGCTTTATTCTCAAGCTATAATAAAGGAGACAAAAAATCAAAAGCTCATGTCTGAGCCAGAGAGGGGGTGTTCACTGCAACTTTCCCCCATACATACAGCAACTCCTTTACAGGGCACAAAAACGCCAGACAGGCACGACGTATCCATCCAAGCTTCGGGTGTTTGCATTATCACTGTAATTCCATTCTCTGTCAACTTATGAGTATGTACGCTCGAAGTTAAATATCGAGCACTGTCAACTGAGCCCATTATGCGAGAATGGCACACAGTTACATGAAAAGAAAAAAAGACATTATTAAAAGCTGAGTCACCATCTCCAAAAAGCTTGCCCAATACTGCACAGAGACTCTGTACTGTACGTTGATTGTTAATATGACAAATTAGGAAACATGTTGAGATTGTAGGCTACTACTGTAGTATGAGGACTTTGGGTCTGGAATGCATGATGATAGATTGCATGTGCATACGCTCGTTGACTTAAACTTAAGACTTAGGATGTCATTAGTTTGTTTTTAAATTGATGGATTGGCCAGAACAGAGAGACCAGAGTTAGCCAAATTGTACTGAAAAACTGCAGATACTACAACTTAATAAAGTAAAGCCTTGAGCTAGTCTGTTTTGCATGACTAAGTACGAACAGCGTGATATTCTACACGGGGACACAAAAAAGGAGGCCCGGACAAGTGCTGTCTGTGTCTCTTTTTTTGTGTCACCATGTAGAATATTGCACAGTTCGTACTTGATCATGCAGATAGAAGCTATTGGAATGGTGTCAACTGCAAGATGAATACCCTTAATTGAAGCATGTCTATGCAAAACAAAAGTACTTGTTCTGAAGTTATTGAGCTTGTCTTGAGAAAAGCAATGGTTTTCGATGAAAGCCTGGATAAGCATATCTTTCTCGATGAGCATGTCTTTATGCTTGATACTTGGGACACCTATATTCATATTTCACGCAAAGAAAGGGGCTGAACTCTACATATGCATAAGATTATGTCACACGAATGAAATAAATAAGGAAGTGAGTGTCGAGAATGTGAGGTCTGCTCTCACGAGTATGCTTCTTCTTAAAAGCCAGTGATACCCTTGGTCAGCATGCATGCTTGCAAAGAAAATGACAAAAAGAAACAAAATAAAGTAGACTGTACTTTTGTTTGCCATTTGACTTTTTTATTCTAGACAACTTCCTTTCAAGTGGGTACCGCAGAAGCATGGCTCTAAGCCATTTTTCTACTTTGTGCAGAGATTTTTCCTCTGCATCACCGGAAACCTGGCGCGCTGTCGGTTCAGTTCTCATGTGATTCGCCGCATATTCACCAGCCTGCTGTCATTCACGTGTCTTCGACGCCATCGAATTCAAGCAACCCACATCAAGTATTTGGGCAATCTACCGCCAACAAAATATTCGTGACATCATCATCAAACTATGCCGATATAAAATAGCGGCTTCAGAACTTCACCTTCAGTGGGTGTGGTGAACCTGGCAAAAAACATGGCTCTAACTAAGCCGTTCGTCTCTTTTGTGCAGGTTGGTTACGATGATTATTCGGTCCATAGTGACTGTCGTTTTTTAGTGGTCCTGCTGTGCCCCAATGGTTTTTCAAGGCAGTGTCTGCGTGTTTCCATGCTCTCAGAATGCTTTTGTGTGGTGATGTAGAACTTAACCCCAGTCCTACAAAACACTGAACTGCTGCAAAAAATTCTTGAAGGTCAAAATGCGTTAAAAGAACAAATATCTGCACTTAACACTAATACCAAAGAAATGATCACTGACATTTGGGCTCAGCTATTGGAAATTGAAAAACACTCGTTCGCAGTTACAGCCAAGACAGTTAATCTTAGCGACTTGGATGTTGCTGTCAAACCAGCTCAGGAGACTGTGGGTTTTTAGTCTCGTAAGCTTACTGATATTGAAGATCGAAGCAGACATTCAAACTTAATTATTTTGGGCTTCCTGAGGAGTCACGCGAAACAGGGGACAACCTCAAGCGTAAAGCAATTGCTGAGACATTAGAGAAGAAACTTGGCGTGAGGTGCTCATCTGTTGGCCGCATTCAGTGACTTTGAAAGAGGTGGCCTATCATTGTATTCGTTCAAGACTACAATGAAAATATCCCAGTTTTTAAGAATGTTGGCAAACTGAAAGGAAAAAAACTTTTTGTTCAAAGCGATTACTCACACGAGACTTTAAGAAAAAGAAGTTTGCTCTGGGAGAGTGCTAAATCTGACAAACAGCTTGGAAAGAAAGTATCACTAATTCATGATAAGTTACGTGCTATTTGTCAACTTTTTTTTGGGGGGGACGGGGGACGACACAAAGAATGCGTGTCAGTGTCTTACAAATTACCGTGCAATGTCAGGGTTTTCGTGAAATTCTTCCCTTGACAACATAAGAATTATAAATGTTAACACCTGTTGCCTTATCAATAAAACAGCCCAGCTTGAGGCAGTTCTTCTCTATCATAGCCCACAGGTCACTGAAACTTGGTGATCACTGAAACTTGGTTGCTTGGAGACATTTCTGATAATGTCTTGATTCAGCCTTCGTACAAAATATTTCGTCACTATCGACAAACTAGACGGGGCGGAGTTGTTGTAGTAGTTAAATCAGCCATTGAATGCACTTCTTTACATGCAATCGTTGATATTGAATGTTTATGCCTCAAGTTGTACCTTTCTGGCACTGTTTTTCTTTTGCATGCTGTTTACAGACCCCCTGATTTATCTCCTGTTTTATTTATCTAACCAAATCACTTGAGACAACGTAAAAATCACACAACTAATACTTGTCGGTGACTTTAATCTCCTATCTATTAACCTGAGCCGCTTATCATACAATCCAGAATCTGCATGTGATGCAGATCTAATGTTTGATATGCTTCTTCAAAAAACAACTTTGTCCACATCGTTGAGGAACCCACGCACATTGCCAATAACGCAAGTTCTGTGCTTGATGTGGTGTTCGTAGATCGGTACGTCTCAGATTACGAAGTTTCTGTTGAACAGGGTTTCTCTGATCACGTGCTGATTTTTGATTCAATTCTACTTCCTGTTAATAATGTGACGCACCTGTCTGGGCTCAAAACTGTGAAAAACTACATGCCTGCCAATGATGATGCCATATTGAATCATCTCAAAACTGAACTTGCTGTAATTTGTGAGAGTGATCCCTTACTGCTTTGGTCGAACTTCGAAAATATTTGCCTAAAATGAATCGACATTTTGTACGCAGTAAAGTTGAAAAAAACAAAAACGCCCAAACATACTCTTTGAATGAACGGACACAATATTCACCAAAAAGGTAAAGCAAAGCGTTTGAGAAAATGGCCACCGTCTTCGCATGCATTACAAGTTCCTACAAAACTCTGTGAGACTGTTTGAAAGGCGAAAAGTTTTACTTCAACACCACCTTGCCGAGCTTTATCAAAGACTATCCACAATGTGACGAGGTTTATTAGTCGATAACAACAACGGCAAGAAAGCGTGAAGAACCGTCCAGCAGAGATCAGCACAGCAGCGAGCCGAAGCAAGAGCAGAGAGAGCCGGGCGTTGGCGATGCTGCTCGCCGCAGGCACATCTTCTTCTTCACAATCGCCCCCGCTGAAAAAGGAGCCATCCTGGCGACTTAAGAAGTTTCAGGCATAGGCTCATGGTATGGTTTCAGTCGGGAAACATGGACGATGTCACGTGCGTGCCGGCGCATGTCGTTCGATCGGGAAACTGGCTCAATTAGAAAATTAACCAGAGAGGTTTTCTCCAAAACGGTGTAAGGCCCCTCGTACCGGGGGACAAGTTTCGAGGAGAGTCCCGGTGTTTGGTGCGGAATGGCGAGCCACGCAAGAGACCATGGGGCATAGCTGGGATCTGAAAGGGCGGTGCTACGGTGTTCTTTCTGGCGTTGCTGCTCTTTCGAGGTGAACGCACAGGCGAGCTGGCGGCACTCTTCGGCTTTTCGAGCAGCATCGGAGACAGGTGGGCACTTGAAAGCATCAGGACGGTAGGGTAGCGGGGTATCGATCGTATGGGAAGGCTCGCGTCCATAAAGAAGAAAGAAAGGTGAGAATCCCGTGGTGGTTTGTACTGTGGTGTTATATGCGAACGTGACATATGGGAGAACACGGTCCCAGTTGCTATGATCAGATGCCACGTACATTGCGAGCATATAACCCAGCGTGCAGTTGAACCGTTCCGTTAGCCCGTTAGTCTGCGGGTGGTATGCTGTCGTTTTCCGATGAATGACGTGGCATTCCGAAAGCAGAGTTTCGACGACCTCGGAGAGGAAAGCGCGCCCTCTGTCACTAAGGAGCTCTCGTGGTGCACCATGTCGAAGGATAAAGCGACGTAAAATGAAAGAGACGACATCCTGAGCTGTAGCGCTCGGCAAAGCGGCTGTTTCGGCGTAGCGTGTCAGGTGGTCAACTGCCACTATAATCCACCGATTACCATCTGATGTCCATGGAAGGGGGCCATAGAGGTCAACGCCGACGCGATCAAATGGCTTGGCAGGGCATGGAAGTGGCTGCAATGCACCAGTCGCATGTGGCGGTTGATTTGCGTCGCTAGCAGTCAGGACAGCACTGCACGAATTTGCGTACAAAATTGTACATGCCGCGCCAGTAATAGCGATGGCGAAGGCGTTCATATGTTTTGAACACCCCGGCGTGGCCACATTGCAGATCGTCGTGAAGAGAGGCACATACTTGTGATCGTGAAGTGCATGGAATGACCAGTAGCCACCGGCGGTCATCGGGAGCGTAGTTGCGTCGATGAAGAAGTTGATCGCGGATGGCGAAATGGAAAGCTTGACGTCGGAGGGATCAAGATACTGGAAGGTTGGGCGTGCCAAATAGATATTCGATAAGAGATGCGATCCACGGGTCACGACGTTGTTCGGTGGCAATCGAGTCGAGATTTAGCGATGACAAGGTCTCGAGGCGAGAGTTACCGCACGTCGGATCTAGTGGTAAAGGTGAGCAGGACAGGGCATCAGCGTCAGAGTGTTTGCGTCCACAGCGGTATACGACACGAATGTTGTACTCCTGGATGCGGAGTGCCCATCGCACAAGGCAGCCAGAAGGGTCTTTCAAAGTGGAGAGCCAGCAATGCGCGTGGTGACCAGTTACTAGATCGAACAGGCGGCCGTATAAGTATGGCCAGAATTTTCAGGGTGCCCACACCAGAGCCAAACACTCTTTTTCTGTCACGCTGCAATTGGTTTCGGCTTTCGTCAGAGTGCGGCTAGCGTAGGCTACAACGTATTCTGAATAGCCGGGCTTTCGTTGAGCGAGGACAACGCCTAGCCCGACGCCGCTGGCGTCGGTGTGCACTTTGGTAGGAGCCGTCGGGTCGAAGTGGCGAAGAATAGGTGGGTAGGTGAGCAGACGGCGTAGAGTAGTGAAGACAACGTCACATGCAGGGGACCAGGAGGAGAGGTTCACGTCACCGCGAAGAAGCTGGGTTAATGGTGACATGATAGATGCAAAATTGCGAACAAAGTGCCGGAAATACGAGCATAGGCCTACAAAACTGCGAAGTTCTTTCATGGTCGTCGGCTTGGGAAATTCTGCGACTGCTCGAAGTTTTGCTGTGTCAGGTAACACGCCATGATTGGAAACAATGTGGCCTAGTATGACGAGCTCGCGTCTAGCGAAGCGTCATTTTTTCAGGTTAAGCTGCAGGCCAGCGTTGGTCAGACAAGTCAAAACGTGTCTGAGGCGAAGGAGGTGCGTAGGAAAATCATGGAAGAAAACCACGACATCGTCGAGGTAACAGAGGCACATATTCCACTTGAGGCCACGTAGCGTATTATCCATAAGACGTTCAAACGTGGCAGGCGCGTTACGAAGCCCTAAGGGCATGACGTTGAACTCGTGTAGTCCGTCTGGTGTAATAAATGCCGTTTTTTGGCGATCGGCTTCAGCCATTGGGACTTGCCAGTAGCCAGACCGCAAATCTAGCGACGAGAAAAATTCCGCTCCGTGAAGGGTGCCGATGGTGTCATCAATGCGCGGCAAAGGATAGACGTCCTTGCGGGTTATCTTATTCAAACGACGATAGTCCACGCAAAATCGGATAGATCCGTCTTCCTTACGCACGAGGACGGCAGGAGACGCCCAGGGACTGTGAGATGGTCGAATGACATCTCTACGAAGCATATCTTCGACTTGATCGTTGATGACGCGGTGCTCTTCAGCGGAGACACTGTATGGTCTTTGACGCAGTGGCTGGTGTAGGCCGGTGTCAACATGATGTTTGACTTGTGACGTGCGGCCCAGTTGAGGCTGCGACACATCGAAAGAACTCCTGAACTCTTGCAGAAGATCCAGCAGGTCGGCATGTTCGGTGGGAGTGAGTGTCGGGGATGGCGCTGAAAAACGTATCATCGTACGACTTCCCGAGTTCCAACAGTGCTTTTGGGTGGTCGCAGTAGTCATTCGGGACATCAACCAAAGCCGAAGGGTCGAGATTCTGCACGCGGCCGAGACATTCCCCCGCAAGCAAAGTGACAGGTGTGGGAAGCGGATTGCTTACGAACATATTGCTTCTTCCGGGGGCAAGGTCAATTGTTGCGAAAAGCAGCGGCAGAGCTCGACGACTCTTGAAGATATCGGAAGGCATAAAAAGACATGTAGCATCAGTGTAGGCGCTGCATGAAACGGGAACAAGGGCAAAATTTTCAGGTGGAATATCGGTATCTGCATGAACGAGCAACTTCGGTGGCTGATGAAGAGCGTCAAATAATGGGACATCACACAAGGATGAAAACTCAACTTCGGCGCGAGCGCAGTCGATGACGGCATTATGGCGGGATAGGAAGTCCCACCCGAGAATGATGTCATGCGAACAGACAGCGAGAACAATATATTCCACGATGTAAAGAATGCCTTCGATGGACACTCTTGCAGTGTAGGTTGCAAGAGGCGTTTCTTGCTGTGCGCTTGCGGTGTGAAGCGACAGTCCCAAAAGCAGCGTCGTGACTTTGCGCAATAAACGGCAGAGATTAGCGGCAATAACAGAAACAGCTGCGGCGGTGTCCACAAGGGCGAACGTACAATAACCTTCAACAGTTACTGCGACCACGTTAGCAGGAGAGGGGCGAGGGCTTAGACAGTTCAAAAACGGCGCAGTTCTTGCCTCTTGATTTGCGGTGCTTACTTTTCCTGTTCGGAGGGTCCGGGGCGGCGACGCATGGGGGAGGGCGATCGCCAACAAAGAAACGGTGCGCGCTGTGGCTGGAAGTCAAGGTGGTCAGTAGGGGCATAGCGAGGTGACGAGACCAGCCTGTATTGGTCGAAGGGTTGGCTGCCGGGTTGCGACAACCGGGCATATTTGCTGAACGTCTGGGGTCGACGGCGGCAGTAGCGGGCAACGTGTCCGGGAGTGAAGCAGGCGTAGCAAATCGGTCGGTTATCGGGCGTTCTCTATGGATTGGCGACTGGTGGTGCCGCCCAAGATGTAGTATAAGCAGCCGGGTGTGCGGGCTATGAGCGCGTAGAGTAGGGTGGTTGCGGAAGCCTACACACAGCGTCTGCATATGTGAGTGGGGCGGCTACGGGCTGCATCTTTTGCGAACAGCCAACTGGAGGAGCCATAGGCTGCGCTGCATACGTTAGGGGCGTGGCCACAGGCTGAATCGCTGGCGGATAGGCGACAGGGGCACCTACCGGCTGTGCGACACGCGGGCAGTGGACATGGCTAGATAGAGGCGGCTCGTAGTGCACAAGGGGAACAGCTTGTGCAGCCTCTTCCGATATAGCAGTGCGAAGCGGGGCGGGTAGACGGGTGGTGGTCTCGTGAGTAAAAAGCACTAGAGAAAGTTGGCGGGCGACTGTGATGTTATGTTTGGGTTCAGGATTCGCTCCAGAAAGAATGAAGCCGCACGCAAGTGGACAAACACACGTAGCACATCTTTACACACACAACAGGACTCAACGAATAGTAAAAGTTACATTTGACATAAGGGGTGCTACGCGAAATAGTCAAGCAGTAGCGTACAGTTTTTTGTCGGAGCCGATGAGGTCGTCGAGTCGAAGACGTCGTGCGTAGACCATTTGTTCGATGCCGTAGCTCGGTTCTTGGTCTGGCCGCGTGAAGTCCCGGAGGTCCACTCCGCGGCAGTTGATGCCAGGACGCTGCGCCCAAGGGACCCGCTCCACGGTGGACGCCCTCGGCCTGTGCGTGCTCGTGGGCCGAACCCTGAGTGTGCCCGTCTGCACACAGCGTCAAGGCCTTGGCCCGGCCTCGTTGCTGTTCCCTGGCCCGATCTCCTCGTAGCGGAACAGGCGGGAGCGGTCTAAGTCGAGGCAGCAGGAGGTAGGGCTCCGGGTTCTCCCATGGACCGGACGCCCAGCGAAGGATAGCCCAGCCTTGGTATTCCGACCCTCGCGCACGGCCCACGCACTCCTCACGCTGTCACGAGGCACGCCGCGCACACGATCGCCGTCCTCTTCGCCACCGCACGGCACATACCCGATTCGCCCCCGCACGGCGCCCACATTCAAAAGGATCGACACACAAGTCGCCACCGCACGGCGCACTGTTTGTTTTTTGTATATTTTAACCCCGCGCCATATATTATGACAATACCCCCTTTTTCAAAAAAGTTGTTTACAACTATTCTAAGAGAGACACGCGGAAAGAAAGAGTTAATGCCCAGCACGCTTTCCAGTTTGTGCGGTTCAGTTTGTTGCTACATGTTAAGCACGACTCATGTAGTCCGCTCCTACGTTGTCACAGCCTTTTATGTATTGAACATAAAAGGAATATTCTTGCAAAATACGATCGGTTGTTCTTTTGATTCCCTGATGCCCAGCCATGATGTTTTCGTGGGCAACTTCTAAAATATTTCGTTGAAACGCCTTTGGAACTACCACCTGCTTAAATGTTCTACCTGTCGCAAGGCGATAACGACGGTAGAGTAATCCATTTTCTTCAACGAAATCATAGCTGTAGCTTTTTTCAGATTTAAATTCTTTGTTCACTTTATTAAAAAGCGATTTTAACTTCGGGTCATTGTGCTGTCCTTTAATGAGTTGTGCTTTTGTAATGTCATTCGACACAACTTCCGGGACGTACAAGGGAGGCATCTTGCTTTGTTTTTGTTGCAGAGCTTTGGATTTAGCCACGCTTGAAGCCTGTGGAGGGTTCCTGGTCACGTTCGTTTCTGTCCACTCTTCCACAGCTGCATCTGCTCGCTCCCAGTCCGAATCAGGATTGTATGGTCCTCTGATGCCTGGAAGGTTTCCTAAAACCACATCGTACAGTGGGTGGTTCATACAAGCCACTTTTATACTGCCGGAAAAGTAAGGCGTTTTCACTTGTACGATGGCTTCGGGGAGGCGACTACTTGAGCCATCAAGCAAAACGACATTGCTTGTTTTGCCCGTCAAGCACTCTTCAGGAATCAACTCTCGCCTGACAATTGCTGTATTGCAGCCTGTGTCCCGAAGCACGCGAACCTTTCGTCCTAGCACTTGTCCTTCAACTACTGGCATCCCGTCGCTTAGGAAATGTACAGCGGGTTTCCTGCTCTCGTCGCCGTTACTTGAGCGGCTAGCTTGCTTTCGTGGGCACTTCGATGTTTTGCCCTGACGAGGTCCAGTTGGTTGTGCTTCTGTGAATGCACAGGACGAAGTCGGTTTGTTATGTGCGCGGTGAACTCTGCAATTTTCAGCTGTGTGTCCCGGTTTGCCGCACAAGTTGCACTTTACCATTTGTTTAGGTTGGCTGCGACAGTCGGGAGCTGAATGGCCGAATCGATTGCAGAGCATGCACTTCACTTGCGGTTTTCGTGGTGCTTCATTAAGTTTCTCACGGACACCCTGCCAGGTATCGGGATCTTTTCCAATGTTTGGCAAATTCTGTGCTTCGAGGAAGCGATCAGTTAGCTTAGCAAGCTCGTCAAGCGATTTGCCCTCTCGCTCCTTTAAGAAGATAACTAGTTTCGGTTGGCAACAACGTAGGAATTGCTCGGAGATTATATGATCACGTAGCCCTTCGTACCTTTTCGACATGTTGGCCATGTCGATCCAGTGATCAAAATAGCTCGCAATTCTCACGGCTAACTGCGTTGCAGTTTCACCGTCCGCAGCTCTTGCCTTGCGAAACTTGTCTTGGTAACCCTGCGCCGTAAATTGGAACCTCTGCAGCAAGGCTTTCTTCACCTTCTGGTAGTCGAATGAATCGGCGGCAGTCATCCTACCGATCACAGTCAAGGCATCACCCGTGAGGCACATGCTCACAGCCAGGGCCCATTTATCTTGCGGCCAATCCTGACCGGTTGCTACTCTCTCAAATCTCTGCAAGTACGCGTGCAAGTCATCGCGTTTTTCGTCAAAAAGAGGAAGTAGCTTCTGTCGGTTAAGTGGTGATGAAGTGCTGGGTAGAGGCAGAACGTCATTAGCTGGGGCCGGTACATTCCGAGCTCCTTCCTGAAGCTGTAGCTTTAGTTGGAGGATCTCACGCTGCCTCTCATCAGCTAGGGCTGTCCAGAGGGCCTGCGAGAGGGCGGAGGGCCACGGTCTTCCGGTCCCTACGTGGGAGCGGCCCGCGACTGCTACGGATCCCCCCTAAATGGGGCCGTTACTACGCAGTTCCTCAGGACCTGAATAAAGTTCTTTGTCTGTCTGTCTGTCTCATCAGCTAAGCGCGCTATCTCCGCAGCCTCTTTCAGTGCCTCTTGTTCCGCAGCTCTATCATCCCTTTGTTTTGCCTGCTGAGCCTCGATCCACCTGCTCAGTTCTGCGCCTGTCAGCCCGAGTTGAATCCCTACAGCGGTAAGCTTTTCCAGGTCCATTTTGGAATCGAACGTGTGCTGTTACACGAGCGAAACTGCTTTCTTTCACTGTTACTGAGCGAATCCTGGCGGGCTCGGCAGTTTGTGATGTTATGTTTGGGTTCAGGATTCGCTCCAGAAAGAATGATGCAGCACGCAAGTGGACAAACACACGTAGCACATCTTTACACACACGACAGAACTCAACGAATAGTAAAAGTTACATTTGACATAAAGGGTGCTACGCGAAATAGTCAAGCAGTAGCGTACAGTTTTTTGTCGGAGCCGATGAGGTCGTCGAGTCGAAGACGTCGTGCGTAGACCGTCTGTCCGATGCCGTAGCTCGGTTCTTGGTCTGGCCGCGTGAAGTCCCGGAGGTCCACTCCGCGGCAGTTGATGCCAGGACGCTGCGCCCAAGGGACCCGCTCCATGGTGCACGCCCTCGGCCTGTGCGTGCTCGTGGGCCGAACCCTGAGTGTGCCCGTCTGCACACAGCGTGAAGGCCTTGGCCCAGCCTCGTGCACGTTCCCTGGCCCGATCTCGTAGCGGAACAGGCGGGAGCGCTCTAAGTCGAGGCAGCAGGAGGTAGGGCTCCGGGTTCTCCCATGGACCGGACGCCCAGCGAAGGATAGCCCAGCCTTGAAATTCTGACCCTCGCGCACGGCCCACGCACTCCTCACGCTGTCTCGAGGCACGCCGCGCACACGATCGCTGTCCTCTTCGCCACCGCACGGGACATACGCGATTCGCCCCCGCACGGCGCACTGTTTTTGTTTTTTGTATATTTTAACCTCGCACGCCATATATTATGACAGCGACTTCCTCACGGACGAAGGCTCGGACTTGCTGAAGCAATGGTGAAATGTCAGGCATGATGTCGAAACTGGACAGCGACTCACCACCACGCTGAGGTTGTCAAGTCAGAGAGCGTTGCTTCTTCAACTTGTCGTAGCTTTGACACAAGCTGACGACTTCGGAAACTGTGCTCGGATTTCTAGCCAAGAGCATTTGAAATGCGCCATCGTGGATGCCCTTCAGGATGTGTTTGACATTGTCCGACTTGGGCATGGTGTCATTCGCGCGTAGATAAAGGTCGACGACATCCTCAATATAGCTGGTGAAATTTTCGCCAGTCTGCTGAGAGCGGACGCGCAAGCGCTGTTCTGCCCGCTGCTTGCGGACAACCGGCCGACCAAACACTTCAGCACATGACGTCTTGAAGACGCTCCATGTGGGGATGTTGTGTTTGTGGTTGTTAAACAACAATTCTGCGACGCCGGTTAGCTAAAATATGACGTGTCCCAGCTTGTCGGCTTAATCCCACTGATTATTGGTGCTCACCAGCTCGTAGTGCTCAAGCCAGTCTTCCACGTTGGTCCTATCCGCACCGCTGAAGACCTTCGGGTCTTGTAGCCTAGAATGGCCAGGGCAGTTGAACTGGGGCGACGATGCCGATGGGTTGGCGTTGTCAGTCATGACGGGCGGTAGCGTGCGGCTTCGCAGCTCCAGGGTGTAGCGACGGGAATAAACAGCACCCTCCACCAAATGTGACGAGGTTTATTAGTCGATAACGACAACGGCAAGACAGCGTAAAGAACCGTTCAGCAGAGATCAGCACAGCAGCGAGCCCAAGCACGAGCCGAGAGAGCCGGGCGTTGGCGATCCTGCTCGCCGCATGCACATCTTCTTCACAACAAAAGTATTGAAAAATTTATTATGGAGCGCAAAGTGCCAGTACATAAAATTTCACTGTCAATCTGCTGTCAGTTTTAAATTACTGCCCAAGATCTATAATTTGTTCGTGTTGTGAACACGTGGAGCATATTGTGGCTACCTGCATAACTAAATTTTTAGATGACAATAACACACTGTCGCCACACCAACAAGGTTTTAGAAAAGAATTTTCTATCATTACTCAACTGGCTTTTGTTGTTCATTTTTTAGCATCCGTTCTTGACAGACGGTCAGGTCGACATGATTTTCTTGGATTACAGCAAAGCCTTTGACTACATTTCTCATGATAAATTAATTGAAAAACTGTACATGATTGGCCTCCCCTGTTTTCTTGTTTCGTGAATTTCCACCTATTCATGGATTTCCCACTTATTTTTTAATGATCTTCTTGGATTACAGCAAAGCCTTTGACCGCATAACTCATGATAAATTCATTCAAAAACTGTACATGATTAGTCTTTCCGCTTTTCTTGTTTCATGGATTTCTGTCTATATAGGGAACTGCACACAATATGTAGAAATACACGAGAAAACATCAGGCACTCTTCCAGTTTCTTCAATGGTGCCCTAGGACAGTGTCCTGGGGCCACTTTTGGTTCTCATAGTCTCAGTTTTCAATGATACAAAAAAGATAGGCTTATTTGCAGACTATTGTGTTTTATACAACGATATTCAATTCACAGACAATCCACGTGCGCTTAACGTAGCTTTCAGTAAAATCCTTACATGGTATGATAAATGGGGCATGGAGCTTAACACTGATAAGACTGTACTTCTTCGCGTCACAAAAAGACTTTACACACTTAAATTTTCCTATTCCATTGGTCCCAAACCCTTAACTGAGGTCTGCGAATTTAAGTACTTAGGTGTCACTCTAACAAATAACTTGAACAGAAACGCCCATATTGCTAACACATGTTCTGCTGCTTTTTGCAAACTTTGATTTATATGGCACACCCTTAAAGATTCACCACCACATGTTAAACGCTTAGCTTACGAACACCTGATTTGACCTAAGCTTGAATATGCTTCTATAATATGGGACCTATACACCAACATCAACATTAACGTGCTAAAAGAAATTCAGCGAAAGGCTGTGTAGTTTATCTTTGCTTTATATGACCCCCAGTTTTCCATTACGTCATGTATGGAATCTCAAGAGGTTTTTTCACTGCAGCCACGGCGAAAGGATCAACTCTATAATTTTTATAATCTTTGTTTATTCGGGAACTCGGGCTTGACCTAGCTTCATACCTACCTGCACTTACATCACGATGCACTCGTCACACTTATGCGCTTTTTTTTACTTTCTATTTTGTCAAAACAAATCTATTTAAATTCTCATTCTTTCCACAAACGATTTCTGGTTGAAATTATCAGTCTTATGATTAACTGTTGCCCTTAGCGCATTCGAGTGCCTTCTCTTAGGTTACTTTGTTAACAGTCCATTTTCCCAGGAATAATAAAAATTGGTTCTATTGCATTTGTCTAACAATCCTTGTGACTGTTACTATATTGTAGCGATGTTGAAGGACTCGGGAGTATAATAAAACCTATTTATTAAAAGGGCGAACTTGTGCCCGCGACTCAAAGTAACTGTGGTCGTAGAACTACGCGTCAGTCGAACACCAAAGATGTCCTTCAGCTGCGAGAAGTCCCGAGCGCGTGGCGCACATCAGCCGAGTCCAGCTGGGTGCTCGTGCCATCATCGTCTCTGCGCAACACAAGTCGGCGCACATGTGGATCCCTGTGCGTGCGGTGATGGGCGCGTTGTTTGAATGCAGGCAAGATGTCGTGGTATAATCCCCCTCCTCATACGTATCGTCCCGATGTGTCAGGCAATGAATAGATTCCTGGTAGGCGTTACTGGTTTTCCGATGATCTTTCATAGTGAGGTTTCATCCGGACTACATGTACAAACTCTGTAGGGTTGCGGCGTTTTGGGCTCTCAAGTACAGCTGATTTGACTTAGTATGTTACATCGCTTACACGATGGAGTACTTCGTAAGGCCCGAAGTATCGGCTAAGAAGTTTGTCAGAAAGTCCATGGCGACGCACTGGAATCCATACCCATACTTCGCCACCGGGCTGATAATGCGCTTCGGTACGATGCTGATTGTACCGGTAGGAGTCGATACGCTGTTGGCGGTGTATTCTGTATCTCTCCATCTGTCGCGCTTCCTCAGCTCTTTGCAAGAAGTCGTCTAGGTCGGGTGGATTGCTGCTTTTATCATTCAGTGGTAACATGGCATCTAGAAGAGTGGTGACTGTTTGGCCGAATACGAGTTCGAATGATGCAACTATCGTTGTTTCTTGAACGGCTGTATTATATGCGAACATGATGTAGGACAATACTTAATCCCACAGTATATGTTCAACGTCGACATACATTGAAAGCATATCAGTCAGAGTTCTGTTCAGGTGCTCCATTAGGCCATTTGTTTGAGGATGGTATGCCGTATTTCTTCTCTGGTCTGTATGGGTCATTCGCATCAGACATTTAATTAGGTCTGCAGTAAAAGCTGTGCCACGATCTGTAATTACGATGCTGGGTGCACCATGCCTGAGGACTATGTTGATGAAGAACTTGGCAACTTTAGGAGCTGTTGCACTGTACAGTGAAAGCTCGTAAATTTGAACTTCAATAATTCAAATTTATGGATAATTCAAACTGTAAGTTATTGTCTGGTCAAGCTCCATACAAGCCTGTGAATAAACAAAGCCCGTTAATTCGAACGCGAGTAGGTTTCGCTGCGGATAATTCAAACTACGCGCCACCGTGCCGGCGGCTGCCGAGTTACAAGGCAGCGTTGACAAAGAGCGGAGAGGAAAACGGAGAAACTGGCACGGAGGCCAGAGTGCAAAAAATAGCGCCACTTACTCTTCACCCCCCTCACCCCACAATCTCTCTCTCGGTGGCTGCCTGCTCTCCGTCCTACGTAACCTCCAAGATTTGTTTTTTTTTAAGCGCATATTTCGAAGCCTTTGAAAATCCTGCATAGTTGTCGCTGTTAGACGACAGATAGCATCACCAGCACACAGCGAATCGGGTGTGTCGTAGCTTTGCCCAGCCTTCTCTGCAGTCTCTGTCTCGGGCGTGCGTCGTATACCTCGGTTGTTGGTGCTGGGAGTAGCTCCCGACTGTCGCTATTCTTTGTGTTGGTGTTAGGCCACGGCTAACGTTTGTTGCGGTAGCGCCGGTAGTAGCTTCCCATCTGTCGCAATTCTGCTTCTCCGACTTGATGGCGTGTGCCCGCGGCAAATACCGTGCCAAAACATTTCAGGAGAAAGCTGATATCTTGTGGAAAGTGGACACCGGACTCTTACCTAAGCAAGTTATCCCAAAAAAGCATGGTATACCGAAAACGACACTATCTACTTATATAAAAAAATAGGAGGACTATTGAAGACGTTTTAGAGGTAGAAGTTGCGAGCAAAAGAAGGAAGTTGCAGCCCGCAAAGTATTCTGACCTCAAGAAAGCGCTTCTCATTTGGATAAAGGAAATGCGTTCGCAGGACATACCACTGAGTGGCCCAGTCATACTGGCAAAGGCAGCGGACTTCGCCCTGCAGCTAGACTACAACGACTTCGCTGCTTCAGATGGGTGGTTGCACCGTTCTCGCGAGCGCTACGACCTCATTTTCCGTGCTGTGTCTGATAAAATGAATGCTTTGACATGGAAACGAGTGAAGGTTGGTGCTCCCAAGTGCTTCAAGGCTACATAAAGAACTATTCTCCGCAGGACATATTTAATGCGAATAAAACTGACTTATTTTTCAAATTGCTGCCCGCCGAAACTTTCACGTATAAAGGCGATAAGTGCACGGTAGGGAAGAAAAGTTAAGAACGGATAACTGTGATGGTTGCTATGAACATGACCGGGACCGAGAAGTTGCCGCTGTTTGTGATAGGCAAATCAAGAAGTCCTTGTTGCTTCAAGAACATCCGGTCCCTCCCATCAGACTACGTGGCCAACAAAAAGGCCTAAATGACGGGGGAATTGTTCGCGCAGTGGCTGGGGAAGCTTGACAAGAAGTTCATTCGAATGCTGTGGCCGCAAAGTCCTGCTTCTTGTGGACAACTGTGCGGCTCATGAAGTCAACGTTGAGACGAAGGCCATTGAGCTGGCCTTCCTTCCAGCAAACTCGACAGCGGTACTGCAGCTCATGGACCAGGGTGTAATTAGAAATAATAAATCATTTCATCAGCGTCATATGTTGGAATGAATTATTTTGTGCAATAACTACCAAGTGACGCTCCTAAGTGCACTACACATGCTTGTGCGTGTTTGGGAGCAAGTGACAGCGCTTACGATAGCAAATTGCTTTTGCCACTGTGGCTTCAGCACCGAAGCTCTGCAAGCTGACGAGCCACCAGTGCTCGAACACAGCGTCACCGCCCCCATGCCGGTTGTTTTGAAAGACGTCTGCTTTGCGGACTACGTCAATGTGGACTCAAGTGCAGTGGTGCGTAGTGCACTCACGGATGGCGACATAATATGTCAGGTGAGAAGTGCAGAACCTGTCGCTGCCAGTGACAATAATGAGGAGGAGGACGAAGCACCAGCGCGGCCCTCTGCTGCGGAAGTCATGGTCGGATCGAATGCCGCCCGTCTTTTCTTAAGTTTTGAAGAAGGCGGAGAAGAGGCCTTCTGCCAAATTTACTCGTTAGAACAAAAAGTCTTGGCTGTCGCCTTCAAGGAGAGAAGGCAGACCGTGATCACAAATTTTTTTCAAAAAATAAATTGTTATGTCCTACTCGCAGTGTACTGTTGTTGTTCTTCACTTTTGTTAGTTCGAACTTTCATTAATTCGAACTGAGGCGGCTTCCTCTTGCAAGTCAAATTAACGAGCTTTTTACTGTACAATGAGCCAGTCTCAGCACAACGGGTGAGATAGCCCGTGGCTACGACTATCCACTTATTGCCTGCAGTTGATGTTCGAAACAGGCCCAGGAGATCCATACCGACTTGTTAGAATGGGACATCCGGTGGTTCTATTAGTGGCTGAAGGAGGTCTGCTGGCTTCACAGATGGAGTTTTGCGTTTTTGACACTCACGGCAAGTTTTCACATAGTGCTGAACTGATGCTAACAGCTTTGGCCAGTAGTATTTTAGATGAATTCTGGCGAATGTACGGCTGACACCCATATGTCTAGATGTTGGCTCATCATGACATGTGTGCAGAATCTCGTCTCGTAAAGATGTAGGTACAACTAGTAAAAACTTATCACCATTGGGTTCGAAGTTCCTCTTGTAAAGGACCCCTTCTTGAAGGCAGAACGAAGGGAGCCCTCTGAATAAAGCGCGCGAGACTTTAACATTGAGTCCTTGGAGACGCTTTATAAGCGGCAGCAAATCAGGGTCATTCTGTCGTTCTTGAGCAATTTCTGATGCCTGGACGACGCCTAGAAATGGGAAGTCTTCTTCCTCCGGCTCACTTGTGTCCACTGGTGCGCATGACAGGCAGTCGACATCGCTGTTCTTTTTTCCCAGATTTGTATACCACAGTAATATCGTACTCTTGTAGCCTAAGGCTCCATATTGCTAGTCGGCCAGAGAGATCCTTAAGATTCACCAGCCAACACAGACAATAGTGGTCACTGACTGCTCTGAATGGTCTACCATAGAGGTACCGTGAAAATTTACTTATGGCCCAGATGACCGCGAGACACTCTTTTTTGGTTGCAGAGTGGTTTGTCCCAGCTTTCAAAAGCTTGTGGCTGGCATACGCTAGCACTTTTTCTTGACCATTTTGCCGCTGGACTAGAATAGCTCCGAGGTCGACACGACTCGCATCAGTGTGAACTTCAGTTACGGCAGTCTCATCGAAATGGGCAAGGATTGGAGGTGCTTGCAGACATGTTCTTAATTTATCAAATGCTTCCTGTTGTTCACTTTCCCATATAAAGGGTACGTCGTATTTTGTTAGATTAGTAAGTGGGTCAGCAATGTTAGAAAAATTTTCTACAAATCGCCGATAGTACGCGCATAAACCCAGGAATCGGCATACTGACTTCTTGTCTCTGGCTGTCGGGAACTTCCTGATAGCAGCTGTTTTTTCGGGATCTGGACGAACGCCTTCACAGCTGGCGACGTGTCCGAAAAATCGCAGCTCTTTAAAACCAAAATGGCATTTTTCTGGCTTGATGGTCAAGTCTGTTGAACCAATGGTTTTCAGGACTGTGCGAAGACGCTCTAGGTGTTGGTAAAATGTAGCGGAAAATACGACAATGTCATCCAAGTACACCAAGCAGGACTGCTATTTCAGTCCCGCAAGGACAGCGTCTATCATTCCTTGAAACGTCGCTGGCGCTGTGCCCAGGCCGAATCGAAGCGCTTTAAATTTGTAGAGGCTGTTTGGGATTATGAATGCCGTCTTTTCACAGTCGGACTCATTCACCTCAATTCGCCAATATCCACTCTTGAGATCAAGGGTGGAGAAATATTTTGCACTCCATAGCCGATCGAGTGTATCACCGATACGCGGCAGAGGATATACATCTCATTTGGTTACGCTGTTCAGTTTTTCACAGCCTACGCAGAATCGAAGGGTGTTATCTTTCTTATTAACAAGCACTATGGGTGACGCCCATGGACTGCTGGAAGGCTGGATCATGTCATCTGAAAGCATCTCCTCCCCTTGTTTCTTGATGACATCTCTTTCCTTTTGTGATACTCGATATGGGTGCTGGCAAATTGGTCTCGTGACTTCTTCTGTTATAATCCTGTGTTTTGCAATAGCCGTGAGTCGCACCTTAGAGGATGTTGAAAAGCAGTCCGAAAATTCTTTTATAAGGGCAAGCAATAGTTTTTTTTTGACATTCTGGGAGCCTATGGTTGACGTTAACTGATGCGTCGGCGTTCCAGGTCTCTGGTGAAGTGGTTGGCGTTGTCACTAAGCTGCATAGTTCGGTCGCCATGCAGAACTTGTGCAAATAGGCGATAGCCATACCTTGCGCGATGTGTTGACATTTATTCCCAAAATTCTTAAGGAGGGCATCTGTGCGGCCATTCGTTAAGTGAACAAGACCCCTCGCCATGCAAATTCCTTTGTTTAAAAAGAGCCCTAAATTTCCATCCACTATTCCTTCGTGGTCACAAAATGCCTTATTTTCGACAAGCACCATTACACTACAGCATAGTGGCACTGTGACGTCATCATCAACAACACGCAGAGCAGTAAGACATCGCTTTTCCAATCCCTCCACCGACATAGCTTGTTTGGTCGAAAGCGTTACACTGGATCTACTAAGATTAATTATGGCTACATTGGCTTGCAGAAAATTCATTCCTAATATAAGCTCCCTCAAACATTCCGGCAGTACGATGAAGTCAGCTACGTAAGTAAAGCCTCTTATTTCGAGCCTTGAGGTGTACCTGACGAGCGGCGCAATAGTTGGCCACCTGCCGTGCTCATTATCTGTGTCCCACTCCATTTCGTCACAACCTTTTTTTAGTTTCTTTACCAATTTGTGACTCATTACCAAATAATTAGCGTCGATGTCAACAAAATCATTCAGCTCGTATCAGCCTATTTTTAACCTCAAATCTGAAGTAATCTTCGCAGGAGGATCTTCGCAACTGTAGTTATCAGCGGCCTCACCTTCACAGGTCGCTTGCTTCAATTTTCTGAGTGTAAGCTTGTAGGACGGTGCCCAGGCCATGCGGAGAAGCACTTGGGCTGGGGGATCGGTAACGCCTTCTATCTCCGCTCGAGGTACTCTTCGATCTCCACTGGCCGTTCACCGTTTCGAGGGAATGGTGCGTACAATAGAAAGCCCCTTAATCCTGCCTGTCGGTAAGGGCAGAACCTATACAGCTGACCTGCTTCCCTGCAATGGAAACACAAAGGCCTGTGCTTATTGTGATGCCAGATATTACTTTTCCAGGGCCTTTGATCCATGTAGCGAGCTACACTACGGGCTCGTGGCAGGTAGGTAGCCTTAAGTTCCAGTGGACGAGGTGCGCTGCATACCGTCTGTGGGTAAGGAGGCCATTGCCATTGCTGCATTGCACTGCCCGCGGGTTGTCTGAGTACTCCAGAGTACGTTGGGATGCGTTGAATCGGCTGTGGCTCACGCTCCGGCTAGCGTATGATCTGCCTCAGTTCATCTCGTACTACATCAACGATAGACAGTGTTGGTGTAGTGCGAGGTGCTTGCAACTTTCTGAGCTCTTCTTTTATCATTGATCTGATGAGTTCTCGCAGGGCATCCACGTCACTTCGCTGGCCTCTTGAGAAGGCATTGGCAGGTGCACAGTTTATGTCCCAATTGTACTGTTGAGCCCGCTGTTCTAGCGTTTTCTCGATGGCTGTCACTTCTGAAGTATGAAACTCCGCAACTGTTCGTGGTAGGTTGCGGACGAGAACAACAATAGCTCTTGCTTCACCTCACGCATGAGGTGGCGCAGCTTCTTATTTTTAGTCATATGGGAATCTGCGTGCTTGAAGAGGTGGATCATGTCGTCGATATACATTGCAACACTTTCGTTGATGAGTTGGTTTCTGGTTTCAAGAGCAGCCTGCACCTTTTCTTTGCAATCCATGCTGGCATAAGTAGCTAGAGCTTATCGCCGAAATTCATCCCAGGTAGTAAAAGAAGTTTCATGGTTCTTATACCCGTCTTTGCAAAGTCCTCCAAACAAAGTATACGCGGCGGGGCTTCTCTCTCACGTCCCAACCGTTCAAACTTGCCACTCTCTCAAAGAGGCCGAGCCAATCTTCCACGTCTTCGTACGAGTCGCCATGAAATACTGGTGAGGCTGATTGATCACCACGTGTGCCGGTGTTACCCGGTTTGTCATGGTGGTGGCGTCCACTGACTGAGTTCCTCTCGGCGTGAAGTGGAGTGAACTGAATTCTGGTGAGTCACCTCGAAGACGACGACTGGTCCTCTGATGCACAGGTGTCAGCTCCCCAAGATTACCTCACTAGTGCTCAGGGCTATGCTGTCTTGCGTTTGTTGGGCTTCGATTCATCACCCAGCACTTCCACCAGAAATGTAGCGATGTTGAAGGACTCAAGGGGGGGAGGGGGGTATAATAAAACGTACTTATAAAAAGGCGAACCTGTGCCCGCAACTCAATGTGACTGTGGTCGTAGAACAACGCATCAGTCGAACACTAAAAATATCCTTCAGCTGCCTTCTTCTTCCTCTCCACAAGAAGTCTCAAGCGCATGGCGCACATCAGCCGGGTCCAGCTGGGTACTTGTGCCATCATCGTCTCTGCGCGACACAAGACGGCACGCGCATGTGTGTTTCTGTGCGCGTGGTGATGGGCGCGTTATTTGAATGCAGGCAAGATGTTGCGGCAAAATACACATGCATTTATTTGTATTGCCTTTTCAGAAGCTGGATAGCAATTGATTTCTTTCAGATTCTGTTAGTATTACTGCTTGTTATGTTTCTTTTTTTCCATGTTCTGATGTTTTTGTATTTCTACTTTTGCTTGGGCCATGTGGCCTACAGTATTTCTGTAAAAAAAATAAACTTCTTATTGTAGACAACTCCTCCTCTAACTCCCGCTATAAAAGTTAAAGAACCACGGCGGTAAGACGCGGCAGGCACGCTTTGGCTCCCGTATCTTGCCTCTGGCAAGTTGGCCAGCACGCACGCGGCGCGGCTTCATGGCGCTCTATTGCTATGTATAGGCGGTCTTCACTCCAGAAAAACTTATTTAAACCTCCTCAGGCATCACACGTGTTTAGCCAGGGGAGAGGTTGAGCCCCTTCCTAAAATTTTTGCAATTTTTCTTACATATATATACACGGGTGCATACAAACCACACACAAAGCTTTTTGTCTATGCTATGGCACCATAAGAAAGATATTACACGTCCCATTGCAGAAAATGAGAAAAAAGACGCACACGATTATATGTGCATCAGAATGCCGTTTACACCATCATTTTATACCAAACAGGATTTACCGCGTAAAACACTGGCAATCTGTTATGGTGTGCTCGTAGTGCCAGTCAAAAATGTGGATTCCTAAAGCATGTTTCTTTGTAACCCCATATCTGCATTTACTGTTGTGTTTGCAGCACAGCGTGATGACAATATTATTTGCTGTGGTTTAACGTCCCAAACCTACAATATAATTATGACGGATACCGTAGTGCTGTGTAGACTCCAAAATTTCTACAAGCCAGGTTTTATTCTTTAATGTGCACTTAAATCTGAGCGCAAGGGCCTCAAGAATTTCTGAATTCATCGAATAATCGCTGGTCAAGCCTTAAAAAAACAGTTATGATAGCGTTGCGTGTGCCTTTCCACTGCCGAGTGAATGAATGCCGAGAAAGCCAGGCTGTCCCCGCATGGACCTTTACACTCTCACCGCTTTTTACAAGTGTAAGAATTAGCACGAGCGATGAAACGAGTTGGCTCGCAACACCCTCACGTGGAGCGCAACGTCAACGCTCTATAGAAACAGCTCCGTTGTACTCGCAGTGACTGCAATCATTATATGATCATCATGAAGTCACAGAACCTTCGATTGACATGAGCATTGGATGCACTTTTTGAAAGTTCAGTCCGTGTCAGCAGCAAGTTAATTTTTTATCCCCTTTTCTTTCTTCACATTTACATCACATGCAATCATTTCTGATAACACTTTCCTATAGGATAGGCATCATCGTATGTTATTATGGAGCAAGAAAGACAGGAGGGGAAACTCTGGGCTGGCGCCAGCATGAGCGGGCGCCGCGATCTTTGCAACAACGCCCGAGTGTCGTCTGCTACATCTGCCACTCGCCGATTGCGCTATGGTACTGAATGCAACTATGAAAGTTTTTGGCAAGCAAAGCATGCCAGAACAAAATGAAGCAAATAGAGCCTCTTAGTGGCAGCATTTTTATTTATATATGTTTGATCAGATACTGTCCAGATAATGAAAGTAAGTGGTAGAAATTAAAAAAGCAGACGATCTGCAACTGTAGCTAGGCACATGCCTAAATTAACTGACTGATGTAGCTTGAGGATAAAGTCTGAGGTATAGCCCATCCTGGACGGGACAGAGAAGACACATAACACATACACAGCCTTCTTTTCTGTCTTCTTCTCTGTCCCATCCTGAATGCACTATACTTCAGACACTATGGAAAACCAACAAGCCCACCGTGCAACCTTAGTTGAGGATAGATTTTGCGCGTTCGTTGATATAACAGCGCCATACACAACATCTGTGCACAAAAGAAATACAGACATTGATGAAGCAAGTTGAAGCAGATGACAATAGATTCAACAAAAGAGCAGAAACTGCCAGAAGTACATAAAAAGGATAGAAAGGCAGCTGCAAAATTTTGGAACCATCTAAGTTCCCTACATATAGAGACAAGCCAAGAACGGAAGTTTATAATTACAGCTCAAGGTGTTAGGCTAGAAGGGGACGAACCTATTGAATATATACGAACAAAGATGACAGGAAGAAATCAACAAGGAAGTGCCTTATGCACCCTAACAGACAAGGATGCGTCACGTGGCGCAGTGGCTCCATTTTCACGAGAGTGAGAAAAGGCTGAGAAGAGGGTTCCTAGTAGTACATCAACAGGTGCTGACGGCATCCCAATTATGCTGATAAAGGAATTGGGTCCCAAGTCTAAGCAAACTTTGAGAGAGGCAGCGAGCAAAACAGTTATTGATGGTCAAGTCCCCGATGTATGGAAACTTAGCAGAATGAGCATGATCTATAAAAGAAAGGAAGACAAAGCTGACATAAATAAATAGCATCCTATAACAGTGACATCAGTGGTTTACAGGCTGGTGATGCAGATAATAAAGGAAAGATTGCAGGCATGGATCGAGGATAAGGGAGTGCTGGAGGAACTGCAGAATGAGTTTCGGAAAAACAAAGGAGTTTGGAAGCCAATCTATTCTCACTGACGCAGTGCATCGAAATTGCAGAAAAGGAACACAGGGCCCTGTGGCTAGCATTTTTTGATATCAAGAGAATGTACGATAGCGCGGTTCAAGAGGACTTGTGGGGAATACTTGACACACTAGGTATGGAAGATGTCACTTAATCTTTTAAAGGATATTTATAAAGGTAACAAGGTAGTTATAAAATGGGAAAAACAGGTATCCAAGCCCACAGAGATAAAACAAGGGCAAAGGCAGGGGTGTCCTCTGTCGCCCTTGTTATTCAAGATGTACCTACAAGGATTAGAGGCCAAATCAGAGGGGAGTGGACTTGGCTTCAACCTTTTTTTCATCAAACAAGAAAAACTCATTGAACAGGCACTACAAGCTTTGATGTACGCAGATGATATAGTGCTAATGGCCGACAACAAAGAAGATTTAAAGGGACTGATAGACATCTGCGGTAATAAGGGAGATAGGTTACATTTGAGATTTAGTAAGGGAAAACCAGCAGTCATGATTTTTAATGATAATGAATTTAGTGAGCTTAGGATACAGGAGGTCACGCAAGAGATAACAAAGAAATACAAATATCTGGGTGTATGGATAAGCAATGAGACCGAATACCTAAGGGAACACAAAATATACATAATGACTAAAGGTAACAGGAATGCAGCAGTGATGAAAAATAGGGCACTGTGGAACTACAATAGATATGATGTTGTAAGAGGAATTTGGAAAGGGGTGATGGTTCCTGGTCCGACGTTCGGCAATGCGGTCATGTGCATGAGATCAGAAGTTCAAGCAAGATTAGAAATTTAGCAACGTGGAATAAGTAGGCTTTCAATAGGAGCTCACAGGAATACACCAAATCAGGGAGTACAAGGAGATATGGGATGAACATCATTCGAGGGCAGGGAAGCTAGTAGCAAGATAAAATTTGAGAAGCAATTGAAAGAAACGGGGAAGGAGCATTGGGCTAGGAAGGTTTTCAGCTATTTGTATATGAAAAATGTCAATACAAAATGGAGGAAACCGAAAAATTGACGGGTAAATACTTCGAAAACAGTAGGGGTCCAAACTAAAAAGAACTATCGGTTAAGAAGAAAATGCAGGAATTAGAGACCGACATGTGGGGAATAGGCATGATTAGGAAGTCGGCATTGAAGATCTATCGAAGTTTAAGCAGGAAATCGTCAAGGAATAGATCTATATTATACTCGGGATAGTTCTCTACCGTTTGAGGCCAGAACGGGAGTATTGCGAACCAACAAATATCTGACCAAATACAAAGACACAGTATGCAGTGCGTGTGGAGAGGAGGAGGAAACTGCTGAACACTTGATAATGTTCTGTAAAGGGCTTCACCCTATAAATCAGGATGATAGCGCAGAGTTTTTCAAAGCACTGGCGTTTTGGGACAGGAAGGGCAAAATAAACTTTAAGCGGGTAGAAATAACTAGAAGGAGGTTATCTGATTGGTGGCTACGATCAAGGCCCGAGTGAAAATTAAATTCTTCACTGCAAATGCCTGTTCCTAACTATTCAAAGGAAAAAAAAAAGGTAAATTTAGTTTTGTTCGCTAAGTATTACGGCTAGGTGGCATTAGCCGCCACCCGATCTAAAGGGTACAGCCATATGAATCCATTCATCCATCCGCCGCTCCCCGGGGTGACAAGGAAGCCGAGTTTCCCCTCTTGTCTATTCTTCCTCCGTGGTTCCTATGCATTCTTTAGGTATCTTGTACCTGTGTCATGATATTTTCTGCAGGTAAGGTATTCGCATCTTGCAATGTGCCTTATGCGCTTATTCAATACAACCAACCAAGCTAACAATGCATTTCACCTTACCTTCGCTGGCACATACGCCTATCTTCATAAAAACTATCCAACTCAGTTCACGTGCCTCACGCACTCTACTATGCATTGTCCTTTTAGATTCATAATAATAATTTACATTATTTACTTCATAAATTTAAAATTTGTGCTCATATAAAAATATGCGTATTTCACTTTTTTTTGCATGTTCATGCTTTTTTTAGCGAAGTATCTGAGACTGCTACATGAATAAATAAATAAATAAATAAAAAGTTTGTCATGCAAGGTGCACTCGCCCTTTGCAGTGGAATGATGTCAGACTCCTTGAGTGGCTTGCTGTTGGTAGGGTCCACCCAGTCTTTCTTCAGCAGCTTTTCAACACACTCCATCGTGACAACGTTACCCCTGCCACAAGATAAATTAGGTAAGAGAACTGGACACGAAGTGATTGAAATGCTAGTGTCATCACTTATATGTGAAGCAAAGCTTCACATCTATACTTGGAAGCAAACAAGACACAAGCAGAGTTTGAGCAAAATCTCAGCCATATGGTTAATTAAGTATCATTCTCATGCTTACAGTTGCATTTACATCCCCATCCTTTTTATATAGTAATTCACATTGTTAGTTAATATTAAGCACATGCATGCCACATACAAAAGTGTGCTGCAGATGTGGTAGGAAAAAAAAACCTTATGGAAATGTTACGCACTTCGGGTGAGGCCCTGCCAATATAACAGTGCAGCAGACTCACAGGATTCCACTTAACGCTTAGGCCTGCGACGCCTGGAATTCTTTTAAGTGGTACATGTCATCTTTTTTTTGTAGGCCGGCCAATTTATCTGGTGTTGCGTGTGTATGATGTCTGCATCTGGCTAACGTACTGATCCAGTAGACACAAACTTTTGATCAGAAAGAAGCATTTAATTAAAACAAGGGCTATGGCAGAAACTAAAATAAATCAAATAAAAGGAGGAACATAAATACGTGCAATGAAAACAAGAATAAAGAGACAAACTATGCTCTAAATGAACACAACCAGGGTGCCTACCAATACGCTTTTCAAAATTTCCTTACTTTTCCAAGTTTTCCATGATGATTTAAAGCAAATTCCATGACCGCTACGTCTGCTTGGAAAAACTGTGCACTGGAAACAGGCCCTCGAACGGTTAAAAAATAAAAAATAAGAGGTGCTCCTATAAAATAAGTAAATAAATGTACAAGTGCTCAGAATATTCTGACTAAATGCGGTAAATATGAAAAAATATTTATATCTGGCCAAAATGAAACCTCCGAGCTAGAGAGTAAACAAGTTGGCTGTTTATTGTTTGAAAGAAGCAGAAAGCAAACACACAATTTAAAATTAACCGCAGCTAAAAGTTTAAAGAAGCCCACGACAGTCCCACAATGCAGCCAAAGCAGCTAGAAAACGTAGAAGTGGAACCATCTTGTGGCATCTGTGTAAAAAGAGGACGCCAGAGCTCGGCTGGTTCTTCCACTAGAATATATTCTAGTTTCCTATAATGGTTACAGCCCAGGCTGCTTAGATTGTGGATTGGATTAGATCGACCTGTATTTACTAACTTTACTGCTTAGGATGTAGGTTCAATTGGATGTGATGTAACACGAATTGCTATATTTAAAATTGATTTGCATTCTCACCTAAGTTGTACACCTGTAGTATATACGTTTTAGTGAAAAAAAGACACTACTATTCGCGTATTCTGTGCACCTTGCACTGAACAATGACTAACATCATCCCAAGAACGGAGCCGTACTATATAATTTTCCCTTTCATCTTTTCTTTGTTTTTACGAAGAGCAAATACATGTTGATGTTTTATTTTTCTGGACTTCAATGTTTAGAGTTTATCCTCAGATGCCTGCAATCAAAGCTGGAGATAGAATTTAAAGTGATGACGCTTGAATATGCACTGGCAAGAAGGAATCTGTCACGATGCAACAGCTCCCTCGATCCATATATTCATCCCAGATGATGGCGGGTTACCTTCGTTTGTGTACTCTTCTATGGACATGACCCTAAAAAATAATTACAGATTAAATAATACCATCTCAAAAAACTGCAATTAGAAATTTCGATGAAGTTACCCAACTCTACCCTTGAAACGCGAGCTACCACCAATAAGTGCGTAGCTGCGAACATGTGCCAGTGCATCGCCAATAATAATAATGATAGTAATCATACTAATAAAAGGCATGACATAGCCCGGCAAAGCTCCGCTATTGGCAATCGAGTCAAACCAGAAGACCTTCAAGCGGAGCTGAACTCAGGATCTCGACAGACATGCAGAAATTTACCGACGTGTGTGATGCTGTGGTTGGAAAGGTAGATATGCTGTGTGATGTGTAGAAGCAACAGATATCAAAATAGCGCATGTACCAACATGGAAGCTAAGGAACGCTTCAGACAACATGAAGGACAAGTTTCCAAACGAAAATTTTCACTGTCATATTTTTTTTACTTTAAGCCGCCACAACTGTGACAACCAATACATCACTGAGACTACTGATTTCAGGGAAAGAATTAAACAACACGAATATGACATCAGGAAACTACGCGTGACCTCATATGTTCTCACTAAACACGTGCAATCTACAAGCGCTGAAACTGACTGGTCAAGTGCGTGTGTTCTCGCCAAAGCAAGCTTGCATCATGGCTGCACTACGAATACCAACACATGCAGACAATTGCACCTTAAGCTGAACAGGAGTGATGGGGCGCTTCCAACAATGTATTTTCGCTACTTACGCCTCGTACTTAGGTGTACTTAAATACTATGCTGTGCCTTTCTTATGGCTATTATTGTAAATAAGGCTCCCATAACGGGTGCCATAATGTTAGTAAACTTTGTAATCTTTTGATAGGTGTACCCTTTCATGTCTTTATTAAGAAGCAATAGTTCCACAATGTTGTTTTTTTTTTCACATGTCTTTTAGCTGCTCATTGTAGTTGCAGTCGAAAGAGTCACTGTTTAAATTTGATCAATGGTAATGCTTATATTTGTGACGGTTGCGCAGACTGTTGTTAGTTTCCATGACCAGGCCAGATTTTTCAGAAATTCCCTGACTTTTCCAGAAGGGTCCGAATTCCCTGTCTTTTCCAGGTTTTCTAGATTGGTAGACACCATGACAACAGGTACAAATGTACACAACGCGGTATGTTAATAAAATGACTGGAAGTGGAAACTAAAGAAAAGGCAAATAAGAATGACAAGAAGATTGCTTCCGAGTTTCTGCATGCAATGCAGCACACACTAAGGCAATATTTAAAGCTGGGTATAATAAAATAACGGTTGTAAAAATGTCACAATAAATAGTTTCACGAGGACCATGCTAGCTTGTGGTGTACATACAGGGGGTGCCGCTGATTGTTTCACGAGCTTCGGTAGACGACGAGGGCGCCCAACGTAGTAGACTGCGCACAACCTGTCGGCGTGCAATCATGGAGGTCTAGACTGGTAAAAGCTCAAATCGTTGAGCCCGTTCATGAGAGCTCTGGGATTATCAGCAACGTCTCATGAGTTTGGGAGGCTAGGCAGAGGTGATGATGATGTGTGGTGTTTTATGGTGCAGGGGCCGTATGATGGCCAAAGAGCACCAAGTCAAGAGATGTGAATAATGAGTAAGGTAGGTGGCTGTATGAGGGCCACGAAATTCCTCAGCCTAACATAGTAAAAACATTGCAGTATTAAAATCATGACAGTGACGTGAAATGTGTGTAGTCATAATGGATGGCGAATGAACGTGAGAATAGAGAGCATGGTGAAAATATATGACATTAGCACATGTGCATTGCCCCCAAGGGCCGCGAGGCAAGTGCTTTGTACAATATAGCCGCTGCAGCAGCGACTTCCCATGAGACGTCATGCTACAAAATGCCTGGACATATGACATGAGCACTATGCATGTCTCTTAAAGAAGTCAACAATAATTCATGTGTGAAAAGTGGCTCGCTACCAACGATCATTGTAGCCAGGGTGAAGTAGTATCTGTTGTCAGTAGGGCAATGGAAAGTGTTTTTTTAGCGTGCCTAGTTCTTTGCTATAAATTAAAATGTGAAGCACTGTTAGTGCTTTACCACATCTCCCACACATAAGTGGATCACCCCCGGACAGAAGGTGTGAATGTGTCATGCCTATGTGTCCTATCCTTAGCCTTGTTAGTGGAACTTTTATGTGGCGCAACTTCTATACTGGCAGCAAATGACCAACTAGCGGTTTAATAATGTGCAGTTTATTTTATGCTTGCTTATCCCATGTGCTCTGCCAATAAGCTCAGAGTTTTTGTATAAGAACAGGTTTTAACTCAAGTGCAGGGATAGCTATTGGTGTATTGGGAGCAGTTTCTTGAACGGATGCAGCTGGTCTGCCAATACGTTACCTTGTATCTTGTGGTTCCTTGGCACCCAGTACACAAGGACATGTTTCTCGAGTGCACATACCATACACGAAAATGAGTAGAGCGAAACTAGGATGAGATTTTGTGTTCTTTCAGACTTTTGAGGGCTTTTACCGTGGAGTCGATGTAAATTAGTGCACTTTGTAGATTTATCTGTTTCACGGCCGCAAGTATCGTGTCGGCTTCTGCTCTGAAGATGCTGGTGCAGAGTGCCAGCATTTTAAAAGGACGGACCAACTGCTGCATAGGACACTCAAGTGTGGGTCTTTGAAGCATCAGTAAAGAAGTTGGGACATGAGTATTTATGCTGGAGTTGACAGAAGTGTAAACGAATGTGTGCGATAGGCACTTGCTTAGTAACTTAGTAACAGTGGAAGCAGCCAAATGATGTTCAAGTGGCACACCCCTTTCTGCAGCTAGACCCCTCACACAAAGTGTGCAGGCCTGCCTTATGGCAGGGGGGTGGACAAATCACTGATAGTGTAGTGTGAGGGGTCTTTGTTGTTTGCGTCCATTTTGACGAAGTACAGAAAAGATAGGTAGGACCACTCGTTCGAGTCAACATACAGGCTTCCCACAGGGCTGGCGCGAAAAGCGCCCGTAGAAAGACAAATGACTGGGGGATAGACAGGATCAAGCATTTGTAGAGTACTTGGTGCTACAGACTGATAAATTATTGCTCCGTAGTCTAAGCGAGTGCGTATTAGGCTTTTATAAAGATTCATCAGACACTTCTTCTCACTGCTCCACGTAGTACGTGACAAAACTTTTAAAACATTCATTATTTTTATACATTTAATAGATGCGAAGCAGCTTTTTGACTAGCCTATATAATGCTGTCCCTCCGTACACCCCCACTGTGCATGCTCATGTCTCATGTCTCTTGCCGACCCAGACAGACAACCCCAAAGTTGTCGCTCTCCTCCCCCTCTTTCGTCTCGCAAGGCCGACGCAGGCAGCGTCTGCTAGTAAAAATCCGACTTCGTGCACTGCATAACAGTTCACACTAAATCACGCGTTCGGAATTCAGTCAAGGGCTTCCTTACTTGGCTTTCACTTGATGAGCGCCAGCGTCAATGTTGGTGTCAGTGTTAAGCGTTAGCGCCTGCTGCTTCGCATCTACACTTGGCTCCCTTTAGCGGGAGATGGTCCAAGTTATTTTTCAAAAACTTATTGTGTGATAGGAAAGTTAGTTTACTATTCAGGTTAGGCCCAAGAATTTGTGCTCCGTCTTCACGGAGAGATGTTGAGCATGTAGATCAATATCTGGTTCAGTTTGAAGGCCTTGCTTCCAGGAGAACAGAACACAAGTGCAGGTGCATAAATGAACACACAGATGGTCGCGCAGATGGACGGAAGCAAGAACAAACAGACGAACGGAAGCACGAATGAGCTGACAGACGCTTTATCATCATTCATTCCATGAATATCCTGTGATCTTTTTTTAGCATTAAGACTGAAACCATTCTTAACTGCCCATTTGGCCACCTTGTTCACACTTAGCTCGATTTGCCGCTCACACATTGAAAGATTGCATGATTTAAATACAATTTGCTCGTTGTTGACATATAGTAGTAAAACATATTTCGTGAGATGTAAGGACACAAGGAATTCATTTTGGTAATAAAAGGTGTACAACTAAGTACACCACCATGAGGCACTCCTGCTTCTTGGACAAATGTTCGAAACAAACATTGCCTACTTGAAGACAGAATGTTTGGTTGAACAAGTAACTTCGGATTATGATAAACATTCTACCATGCACGCCAAAATTAGATATGTCCTTTGATATATCAATCAAAATGTCTTGTAGCATCATAAGTATTTTCCATATAGAAGAACACAGAAAGTATTGCTTGTGTACACAAGTGCCTCGAATCTGGCTTTGATAAGACCAGGTGGTCAGTGGTAGAACGACCTTCTCAAAACCCTCAGTGGAACTGGTCAAGCAAATCGTTTGTTTCAAGGAAGTAGAGATCAGTCTGCAGTTTATCATCTTATCAAACAGTTTGCATAGGCAGCTCGTTAGTGCAATTTGCCTGTAGCTTGCGACAGAAGATGCATCCTTGCCCTGTTTCAATATAGGGATGGCAATAGCATCTTGCCAAGAAGTAGGCATATCGCAGGAAAACCAGATAGAATTGTACAGGGAGAGTATGGTCTTTTGTGTTTTGAGAGGTCAGTTTTTCAGCATTTCATATATTAAATGTTCTGAACCTGGGGCGAATTTATTGCAGCAGTTTAGTGATGCCTGTAGCTCAGGTAAACACATAGGTTTATTGTATGCCTCGTATTTTGCCCATTTTTGCTCGTTTGTTTTTTTATCGTTTTGTATCTTTGGAAAGCTTCAATATAGTGGCGCTAGCCGGACATCTGTTCAAAGTGTGTGCCTAGAAAGTTCACCTGATCTTCCAAGCTGTCACCTTGTGTGTTTACGAGAGAGAGTTAGTGTATTAGTCTTCCTGCTATCTTACTAACCATGTTCCAGACTTTAGCTTCCTGTGTACAGGTAAACCTGCTTATAACGAACTTCCATATAAAGAATTCCTCAATATAATAAAATTTTTCTGTTCCCTGCCGCTGCTCTATAAAAGCTCATGTATTTGCAACCTCTAAGTAACAAAGTAACAGTGAGAGACAACCTGGATGTAACGAATTTTCCCCACAGACAATCTAAGAATTATGCTCTGCATTTGGCATTTTGGTACGAGCATGGATCTTCCACGGCTGCCTCGCCACCAAAGAAGCATGAAGCGGCGGCGGAACGCACGGCGCACCAAGCGAGGGCGAGCGCTCCTTATTGCATGCGGATGAGCGGGAGGCAGGCAGACAAGCCTGCACCCCACAAGCCGGCATTGCCGCCGTTCTCGCCTCCGCAAGTGCATGCATGGGTGTGCTCCCCCCCATCACACACACACTCCAAATTAAAACAATAAAAAAAAACTGCTTTTGAGCGTTGGCAGTCCCATGCTTTTAGTTAGGGTCGCATTTGTGAGGCTGCACTGCATATGGAGGGCACTTTACTGAATAGTTTTCTGCGGTACCCGTGCCTGTGTCCATGTCGTTTGCTCTTCCAATTTCGGTGCCGTGCACGCGCGCGCATTGTGTGGCACTTGACAGCTTTCAGCTTTGCTTGTCTTTAAAATGTGAATGCATTTCTTAGTCGAGCTATAGCAGGGATCTGCCAATGTCTGTGCGCCGGCAGGTGTGATCTCTTCGCTCTCACTTCCTCTCCCATAGCGACAGCTGCGGGCGCACGCTTATCCTCACCCCTAGCAACCGGAGCATGTGGTGCGAGAGATAGTAGAAGATGGTGGGTGCAGTGCTTTGCCGCTCCTTTTCTCACCGTTCACTCTCTCCTCCCAGCGCCCCACTTTCTTGTCCACTCGCTGACTGGGCGCCTCTCAAGAGCATCCAGAAATGTGTGCTTGAAGACGCTGTGAAACGCCAATGCCGAGCCGACAACGCTGTTTGTTTTGTTCACCTCATAGTATTTTTTAACCGTGCATGCTAGCTACAAAAGCAGCCACGAAACTCATATCACACTCCTTGTGACAGAAAAACGTCACGTGCAGCAAACGGCGCTATTGGCTGTACGATGTAAGAAAAAAAATATGAAAGCATTATCCTTCAAATGCTGAATTCTCACGTGCGAAATGTCGTTATGGACGCCACACAATGCATTCGCATTTCTTCACAATTCCCTTCAGGGAGGTGAGGGCATTTTTTTTTATTGCGATAGCAATTATATGAACAGTTTCGGATAGTTTTTTGTTGTTGCTGCTGCCGTCATTCACCGTATATGTACACGTATCTAAATATATGAAAGCTCAAGAAAAAAAAAAGCCAGCTTTTTGTTGCACTGCAACAATGAGCTGTGCATACGGCCGAGCTGACAACTTGAGGCTCGATGTCCTGTTTGGCCGTAACGAAAGCATTTGCTTACACTCCTGGTCTGTTCTTTCTTGTCTTTCTCTTCCTTTCCCTTTTCAAAATTTTTCTGGCCTTCAGCTTCCAGGTAGCGGTCCGCATGTTCTGCCAGCTCAGCCAAGGTTTTCAGGTCCAGCTGTTTGAGGAACACGGTAACTCCCCTATGACAAGAGGTCAAAAATTGTTCCACTATCATGTGGTCTCTGAGGTCTTCAAATGTTTTTTCTATCCTCCCCATCTCCAGCGAACGATCGAGTAGTTAAAAATGCGGGCAGCAAACTGCTGGCCAGTCTCGTTTTTCTAGGGCTTGGAAGTTTCAAACTTCTCCCAGAAACCTTCAGCAGCTAGTCAAAACCGTTGCAGCAGGGCAACCTTGTGGGGATCTGAGGCGCGCCTGAGTGCTCGGACGCGTCGTCCCAATTGCACTGACTGACACGGCGGCCAGGTGGCATCGGCTTTCCGGCCACCGAGCAGCAAACCCTCGATGAGTTCTAAGCGACCTTCCTGCGCGAATTATTACCCGCTGGCTACGACAGTAGGATGCAGCGCGAGCTCTAGCTTCGCACGCAAGCTCCTGACGAGTCGCTTCAGGAGTACATACGCGCGATGGAAGACCTTTTTTCTATCGCTGAGCCCAGAACCTCGAACGAGGAGCGCGTCGAACGCGTGATCAGGCAGGCACACCCGACCTTTTCGGCATACCTGCACAGCGGTCGCTTCCGTGATTTGAAGAAATTGCCCGTCGAGGCAAAGGGCATTCAAGGCGACATTCTCGCCACACGTGCCTATCGCCCACCACCACTAGCCAGCGAGGCCCTTAAACCGCGCTGCGCGTGGGGAGGGGTCATGGCTTTTACCCAGCGGTAACAGCCCGCCGGAGCTGCCTTTGCGGCTACCGCTACAGGTGCGCGCACGTGGGAGATAAGCGATCGAGCTTTAGACCCCTACATGCACGGGAGGTGTGCAGCCGGTGCAGCATCGCAACTCGACGCGCGCAAGCAGGGACGAAATTTGACCCAGCGCATCACCGGTGGTGACGGTCGTCAGAGCGGTTCCTTCGATCACGCGGCATGCCGACCCTTGCAGCTCGAAGCTACTTCGTCTCGGAAAAAAGACCGCGATGGAGTGCGCTGCTTCCGCTGCCGTCAACAAGGACACATAGCGAAGGAGTGCTCCGCGTTTGCGCCTCCTGTGAGGCAGGGAAACAGGAGCGCGGGTCGTTCGTGAAGGCACGAGCGGCCGAACCCTTGCTTCTCCCCTCTGCGTACCGGGCAAGCAGTCTTGCTGGTGCGCACGCGCCATTTATTTCGGTCACCATTGTAGCTCGCAATTTCTTGGCGTTGCTGGACACGGGCGCAAGCGCTTCGTTGTTTGGCGAACAGGTGTTGTCCCACTTGCAGAAGCGCTCGGTGCGCTTGCGGGACAGCCGAACGACATTCACCCTCGCGAAAGGCGTGGCCAAGTCGGTAGGCACCGCGAGGTTGACCGTCAGATGGGGAAGCCGAATGAGACGCGCGCGTTTCGTTCATCTTCCAGGGCTCAGTGTTCCTGTGATTCTCGGTGGGGACTTTCTCCTAAAAACCGGTATCGTAGTGGACATTGCAAATAGAGGCTATTGCGACAGACCTTTTTCCGAGCTAAAGCCGTTCATCAGCTCACCGGCGCTTTTCGTTGCCAGTGCAGTAAAAGCGTCGAAACCGTGTCACGTGCAAACTTCAGGGGCAGGCACCTAGGCTATGCACTCGTTTCCTCAAAATCCCCATCGGAATTGAGCGGCACGACACGAAAAGGCTCCGAATTCTTTGATCCCCTGGGCGACTCAATTGGATGATACACAGAAGGCTCGTTTGTCGGCACTGTTACGCGAATACGGTGAGCTCTTCACCGATCTATCCGGCTGTACCGATTTGGTGAGCCATTCGATCGAAATTGGCGACGCGCTTCCTTTTAAGTGTAACCCCAGCCTCGTCAGCTAGGCCAAGAGGCAGGTAATTGACGGCTTGCTGGACGAGATGCTCTCAGCTGGCATTGTTCGCCGTTCGTCCAGCGCTTCGGTGTCTCCAATTGTGTTGGTGCCTAAGAAAGATGGCAGTCATCGCCTGTGCGTAGACTTACGCCGTTTGAACGGAGTGACTCGTAAGGATGCCTATCCGCTCCCCAGGATTAGCTCTATCGTAGGAAACCTCGGCACTGCATGGTATTTTACCACATTAGATGCCTCAAAGGTCACCTACAGGTCGGGATGGATGAGCGTGACCGGTGCAAGACCGCATTCACTTCCCACAGAGGGTTATTGGAGATCACTCGTATGCCCTTTAGTCTTTGCAATGCTCCTGCGACTTTTCAGAGACTCATGAACCGCGTCCTCGGGGAAGCAAAGTGGTCTTACTGCATGTGCTACCTCGACGGCATCGTGATTTATTCACGAGCCTTCGAAGAGCACTTGGCCCACATTGCCGATGTGCTCGAGAGGGTGAGAGCCGCCGGGATGACGATAAATCCCGTAAAGGCCCAACTAGCGCAAACCCGAGTTCAGTTACTTGGCTTCACGCTGGGCGAAGGTTCCATTGAGCCAGATTGGGAGAAACTTCGAGCAATCCACGATTTCCCTGCGCCCAAGGACGTACGCGGCCTGCACCGTTTCGTCGGAATGGCCAATTTTTACCGGCCGTTCATTCCGTACTGTGCCCGAGTGCAGGCGCCCTTGACCAAGCTCTTAGGTAAGTCAGCTGCGTGGCGATGGGGACCTGAGCAGCAAGAGGCGTTTTGCCGTCTGTCTAGCGCCATTGTAGAGACGGCGCAGCTCAAGCTCCCAGACCTGCCCAGACCGTTTGTTGTCCAGACTGAACCAAGCTATCTGGGATTAGGAGCAGTTCTCTTACAGGAATACGATAGTGTGTTGCAGCCGTTGGCCTTTGCCAGCAGCTCATTGATACCCGCGGAAAGGAATTATTCCGTGACCGAGAGAGAGTGCCTCGCCATCGTGTTTGCACTGCGAAGTTTGATGCCTATCTTGATGGGACAAAATTTGTGGTGCAAACAGATCACAGCGTGCTTAGCTGGCTGATGCGGCTCGGTGAGCCTGCAGGTAGGCTAGCGCGCTGGGCTCTCCTAAAACAGCTATATGACTTTTGAGTGCAGTATAAGAAAAGGAGCACTAGCGTGGTAGCTGACGTGCTATATCGTGCCCCAGTGTCTACAAGAAGCCTAGTTCCTGGTGCGACAACCGCTAGCGGTGCCTTTGCACAAGCAAGCGGCGCTGGCGAAACGGGGGCGGAGTTGCCGAGCGGAGAAAAGGGTGAGTGCGCCGACGAGCAAATCCTTTCCACGGACCAAGCAAGCAGCACGCCGCGAAGCGGACGAGAGGGCTCCTGGAGCGAAAGGGAAGCGAACCTATGACGCCAATGCGAGCGGAGGCGATGGCTGCAGTCTTGAGTGGGAACGATACCAGGCTTCCCATTGGGAGAATGGGAATCGCTTTCAGCAGACAGAAGTTACTGAAGGCCCAGCAAGATGATCCGTTTTGTCGCCAGTTGAGCGATGGTCTCAGGGAGACGGAGCGCCGAGACGCTGCTGGTAGTGCGGCGGTCGCAGGGGGACGGGAACCGGCGTGTGTCGCTGGTTCCCCCGCGAATACATACTTGATGGACCATGATGGACTCCTGCTGAAATGCATAGGCACCGATGAGGAGTCAGTGGACCCGTTTAAGGTGGTTGTGCCCAAAAGTCTGAGAGGCGCACTGTTACGAGCCTCTCACGATGAGCCCATGGCCGGTCACCTGAGTGGCTACAAAGTTTTTGCGACACTGAACAAGGTTGTGACTTGGCTTTGCATGAAGCATGACATTTTTCGCTATTGCCGTTCCTGCTACGCCTGTCAAGTGGTGAAGTCAAGGTGTGGCAAGCCGCCTGGCTTGATGAAACCGACTGTCAGTGAGTGTGCGTGGCAAGTAGCCATCTACGATCTAATGCGGCCATTCCCCAGCAGTAAGCAGGGGTTCATACATCTGATAGTAGTGGTTGATCATTTTTTCAAATAGTTGGAGTTGTTTCCGCTGCGAAAAGTGACAGCGCGAGCGGTGCTAGAGAGGCTAGAGGAAGTGTTGTGTCGGTTCCGCTTTCCGAAAAGATTGATCAGGGACAATGCTTCATATTTCACCGCTCGGGTGTTTGGTGATACGTGTCGTTCCCTAGGAATAGATCACTGCATCACTTCGCCCTACTATTCCCAGTCCAACTTGACGGAGCGAACCAATCGCACGCTCGAACCAATGTTGGCGGCCTTTGCCGAAAGTCAGAAGGATTGGGCAGACCATTTGAGTGAACTCGCATTTGCAATCCAAACCTCCGAGAGTCGCTCTACTGGTTTCTCTTCCGCCTGCGTTAATTTTGGAAGGGAGTTGGCAAATCCGGTGACCAGTGTCATGCAATGCCAGCTCGGGGACGAGGAAGAACCGGCAGACTGTTCTGCTAACGCTTCAACACTTTGAGACAGGCTTTGTCGAGCTCTCAGTAGAGCAAGGCAGAATTTGCATCGGCCAGGGCTGAGCAAAAGGCCCAGTACAATCGAAAACATCGCCACCTTTCATTTAAGGTAGGTGACCTCGTCCTGAAGCGCAACCCACACTCTTAGCGACACGAGGAAGGGTTTCTCAGCTTTGCTCTCTCCAAAGTGGCTTGGTCCGTACCGAATGGAGAAAGCTTGGACTCCATTTGCTTACTTGCTGAAAGACCCGCTTTCGGGAAAACTCAGCCATGCCAACATCGCAGACCTGAAAGCTTTTGCATCGAGGTCTGACGAGCCTGCGCCAGCGCCCAGTGGCTCTTCACGCAAGCAACGGCGCATACCCGGCGCGGCGGACCACATTCGGACCACGCGCCGGTATAATCTGAGGAAGCGGTCACCTGAGTGATTTCGCGCCGAACAGCGGGCTTATTTCCGCAACCGAAGGCTCTCATTTTTACTGTCTAGTCTCAGTTAGCTAACTTCTTTACAGCCAGTGCTTGCAAAGAAGTCGTTTCCGCCCAGTTGCTGCTGCTGATTTTCATTTGAGTGTTGTTGTTTGCTTGATGTTTATTTCGTGTTTTTTTTTCTCCTCGCTGGAGGAGGGGATCGTGAATTGGTGCATTAGCGTGGGGAGAGGAACAAAGGACACTGTGCCTTTCTTTGCGGGGCGCATTTGGAGAAGAGACCTGACCATCGGAGGTGTGTGTGCGTGTGTACGTGCGTGTGGCGACAACAATTTAAGAAGTCACCAACCCCTACACCACCTTGAACTCTGGAGGTGTGCGGAGACCTGCGGTCTTTAGGCAGCTCGGTTGTGCCCTGCTCCCCACCGACGCTGATAAGCTCTGCTGAAGCAATACTTTTTTACAGACTAGTTGATTAATACTTGAAAAATTTAATTACTGCACAAACTTGAAAGAAAACAAGGGAGACAGGAAAGAGCGCGCTGCGCTCTTTCCTGAGGTTTGGCAATACTGGGGCAGGACCCAGGCTGCTTGGACCATTCACCCCTTTCTCCGCTGTGTCGACCCCTGTTCTCCACTGTGCGTGCACATTCAATATGGTGTCCCCGCGTGCAGTTCTTGCTTCTTTTCCTTCAACCAGTTTTTCTCTTTCGCCCATTCATTATCTTGTCTAGCTCTGGTTTCGCTCTTCTTTCTTCTCTTCACTTGTGATCCCCGACACCTATGGAAAGGCACCAGACAGTCCTGTTCTTGAGGTAGACTTCATCACCACAGATGCAGCCTTCAACTCTACTGAGCCCGAGGTCGAGGGGACCTTTTTAGTTTGCGTCGTGCCCTGGCTGCTGCCAGGGTTCACAGCGACCTTTGGTGGGGCCAAGTTCAGGGTAGGAGGAGCAATCGAGGCTGTGGGGGCTGATGGCGTTTGCCTTGTAATGCCAAGCATTGTCCAGGGCATCACTGAAAACTGTAGTGATGCTGACCCCCCTCACAACACTTCGGCGTATGATGTGTTCCCTGCAATATGCGTGGAAACGCACTGGCTAACTTCATGGAAACTGGTGTTCAGTTTCAGTTTCATAGTAATGATCTCTTTTTCCCTCTTCCAGGCTGCACTGGAGCTGGAATATACCGGATGGTCTCCATCACAGTTGCCACAGTGAACTTAGAAATTGCATTCATCATAAACCGAATGTCCAACGGTGCCATATTTGGTGCAGGTAAGCTGGCCTCGGCAACTTTGGAAGCCATGGTCAAGCCGCTGGCATTTAAAGCAGTGTCACAGGTTGGGTATGTAAGGGTCTGACAGGCAGTTTGAGGTATCCACTTGATATTTTAGTGGGAAGTGTTGTAGATCCAAAGGTAAGTATGATGTGTTTGTGGGAATTTCTTCGGAGTCTCTTCCTATTGTTATGCGTTGCACCTGGATGACATTCCCATCCTTCTAGCCTGTCAAGAGTTCTTCTGTTAGATCCAGCAGGTAGCTGTCCGAGACAACTTCCTTAACGGTGTTCTATATTAAGTGTGGTGTGATAGTGGGCTGATCGTCAAATGCTCTTAGGTTATGCAGTCTCCGGAATTGCAAGTAGTCTTTCAATCCTAACAGGAGGTCACCACTGGCGGTCTTGGTGAATTTGCAGCCTGCACCTAATGTTTCAACCAGGCACTTTGTCACAAGAAATGATGAGATGTTTCTCACCTTCTTTTCTGCACAGTCGAATTGAATAATGTGGTACTTGGGAAAGCTGACTTTTTTCATGGGGCAGTTAGAAAATTACGTTGGTTCACCACCTTTTGCAGGGAGGATCGGTTCGTTGAGGATTAAGGGATCCCATCGGTTGTGTTTCTTATTCAGTGGTTATGCTAGCCACCCATGCTAGGCACTCATCATCGAGCTCAACGAGGGAACGTAAGCGTAAGCGCTATATGGCTGCTAAAACCTAATATATCTACCCAAGATTGGATATTTACACCAGGGTAACCCTTGTCCCCGAGAAATGAAGAAGTAGATAGAAGAGAGGAGTAAACAAGACAGATAAAAATAATAAAGACAAAGATGTAGGGAAGAAAGAGATAGGAAAGGCGACTGACGATTTCCTCTGGGTGGGTCAGCCCAGGGGTGCAGTCTAGGTGAAGCCGGGGCCAAAGGGGTGTATTGCCTCTAACGGGGGGCCTCGAAGGTCCAAACATCCAGCATCGCCTCAACCCTCAAGATCAGCTTTTCCCCAGACACGGCTAAGCCACGCATGGCTATGAGTGGGGGAGAGTCGAACCCCACCCTGTTAGCTCGAGTCTATGGTGTCTCCACACACCAAACGTCTGCTCGCACAAACAAGGGAGGCCAGGAAGAGGTGAAAAAGGAGGGTATAATATAATTGTCTCTAGCGGTCTTGGTACACGGTGCATCACTAAATTTGTGATGCGAATTGTTTGATGATGTTCTAGGCTAAACACTGACATGAACATAGCGTGTATTAGCGCAGTACATAAAATAAAGGGACTTGACACAGACAGGGAGATAGGTAGGCGCTAGATAGTAGGCGCGACACAGACGTAGAGATAAGTAGGCGCTAAGAAAGGTGGCTTCGCCGTTTTGCCTACAGGCACGTTTTGTGCCAAGGCAGACGAGGCCATCCAGTGTTTTCAAACGAAATGATGACATCACTCTGACTAAGGCTAAAGCGCAGGCCAAAAAACTTTGTGGCAGGCTCAATCTCGATAAGCTACGGAAGAGTATTAATGATAGCAAACGATGTCACCTCCAGGTATTGTTCAGTGTAAAAACTCACAAACCAGACGTCCCTTTAAGAGTAATTGTATCAGAGAATGACACCTGGCAGAAGTCAGTCGCTTTGTTTCTTCAAGCCAAGCTTAATTGTTTGCCCGTGACTGATCCGTTCTTGATTAGGAACTCTGATCAAGAGGTAGAGTTCTTGAAGGACCATCCCCGAACAGGCTATCAAGCATTTTCGGTAGATATAAAAGATTTGTATTATTAAATCCTTCACAGTGCTCTGTTGTCTTTTATTGAACATGCCATCGATGAATATGGCACCATGCACTTGCAAGACGAAGCTTCATTGTCGATGAGTCATTCTTTAGAACTTTTATCGTTTTACTTATCGTCCACTTTTATTTGTTGGAACAACGCACTGTATTTGCAAAAAAAGGGCATGTGCATCGATTTGTGTATAGCACCCATTCTTAGTGATTTGTTTTTATCTCGTATTAGTATTACCTTGTCTAAAACACTACAAAACACCAAAGTGCACAAAGTTTTTCGCTTTGTCGACAACTTCCTGTTTTTCATTGACTGCACTTCTGTTGACGTCGAGGCGAAGGTTGATGACGTATTGCCCGCGATTAAGGGATGTCTCGCGCCCCTGGAGGTCACTTGCGAACTTCCACAAGGGGGTTCTATTTGGTTTTTGGACCTCAGGTTATTTTTCTTGGAAAACCACACGTGCTGGTGATATGAGCCGCGAGCGAATAAGCCTCTTCTTTTGTTCGCTTCTGCGCATTCAAAACTCATTAAGAGGGGCATCGCAAACTTGTGTTTTAAAAATGCCGTGACTAAATCGTGTCACCACAAGATGGCGTCCAGTTTCGAGACCCAAAGCAAGCGTCTAACCGAAGCAGGCTACCCAGTTCTGTTACCGGTTTCTGTTGCCGAACGCACTCTCGAAGAGTCTCGAAAAGAAAACAGGCGTAAAGTTTTGGAGTACTCGGGCTGCAGAGTAGGTGTTATCCCTTGCATGCACACAATTTCTCGCAACTTAAAGAAAGTGGCCCAGAAAGCTAATGTACGTGTCGTTTTTTCAGCGCCCGAGAAACTAGGGGAGCTTTGCAAGCTCACTTGTCCAAGAATTGTTGCTCTCCCTGCTACGTCATGCAAGCGTGTCGCCAATCATGACATGACGTCATCCCCATCGCCAAGCACATAAAAGCGAGACACGCAAAATAAACCTTCCTTGTTCTTGCTTGGTTACTGCGCCGTTCACTCGGGACGTAACAGCGGCGACGAGGCACGAATCGACGCGGTGGGAGGAGGCTTTGAAGTGCGGCTGCTGAAACAGGCAGCGATGGCGCCGGGACAGGCGCCTGCATTCACGGAAGAAGGAGGCTGGTCCGCCTACATGGTACGCTTGGAAGCATACTTTCAAGCACAGGAAATCACAGACGAGGCAAAACAACGAGCCCTGCTGGTGGCGGCTCTGTCCAATGGCGCCGTCAAAGTACTTCAGGGACGATGCCACCCCAAAAGCGTGAACGACCTCACCTACAGCGATGTCATCAAGCATCTGCAGAGCCACTACGAGCCACAGGTCAACGAAACAACAGCCAGCTACCGATTCTTCACGCGCACACAGACAGAAGGTGAGCGAGTGCGGGATTTTGTAGCCGCCCTTCGCCGCATGGCCGAAGACTGCAATTTCGGCGACATGTTGCACTGCATGCTGCGGGACCGCATTGTATGTGGTGTTCGAGACGGTGACGTAAGACGTCTGTTGTTGACCCGCGGTTCCCTGACTTTGAAGGAAGCAGAAGACTTCGTAATGGCTGCTGAGGCCGCCGCGGGAAAACGCGCAACACATGCAGCCACTGCCCTCCCCGGTAGCCGACACAACGAATTTTATCCGGCCGGGCCTCTCATGTTCGAAGTCGAAGAAAGCAAGTGGGCTATCTCGCAATGAGCATCGGCCTTGCATCCGCTGTGGTGCATCCTCGCACCAAGCGGATGATTGTCGTCATCTCCGAACAGTGTGCCATCGATGCTGGAAATGCAGCCACTTGGCACGAGTGTGTAGAGCGTCGGACGAAGACACTGATCGGAGGCAACAAACGAACGCCCTTTCGCAAGACCCACAAGAGAGTTCGGAGGACTGCGAAGCTTTATACACGCTGACTGCGCATCAAGTGACGGACAGCGCGCACATAAAGCCTATTTTGCGCCAGATAAGTTGGAAAGCAGTGCCGCTCACGATGTTGGTAGACACGGGTTCACCTGTGAGTGTTATTCCGGGGTCAGTGCTCGAGCGACACCGAGGCAAATGGCCACATTTGCAAGCCACAACAATGAAGCTGTCGTGTTTCAAGGGCCCACTTCCTATCAACGGAAAATTGCAACTCAATGCGACCATGAGTGGCGCGACCATTAAGGCCGAACTTTTCGTCATCGACTGTCCGGGACCGATGCTTTGCGGCCGTGACACTATCTGCAGCTTCAATACGGCAGGCGTGCCGGTACTCACTGGAAACGAGGTGGCGAGTGTGCAGGCAAAAATGCGGACAGAATGGTGGAAACCACGCTATCAAAGTACAGTGATGTCTTTGCTCCGGGGTTGGGTTTGCTCCAAGGGCCACCGGTACACCTGACCGTCAAAGAAGGCGCAAGACCCCGGTTTTGTAAGGCACGGACGGTGCCGTATGCGCTCAAACAAATGGTATCAGCAGAGTTAGATTGGCTGGTAAACGAAGGGGTGTTATCACCGGTAACATCGGCCGAATGGGCCACAGTTCGTCTCAGCCGAGTTTCAGAAGTTCGTAAGAATGAACGGGATCAACCACGTGACGACGACACCTTACCACCCGCAGTCAAGTGGCCTGGCGGAACGCGCGGTTCGCACGATCAAGGAAGGCCTTCGAAAAAGCCAAGGGGGTGGCACATTTATTAAATGTCTCAGTGAGTTTTTATGCCGATACCGACGAACACCATTAAAGGCTGGGAAGTCTCCGTCCGAACTACTGCTGGGTTATCAGCTACGGACCTGGCTAGACTGTTGCCTCCCGAGTGCAGGCGGGGAACCGCGTCTTGAAGAGCGCTCCTCCACCATGCCGTTCTGTGCAGGACAGCCGGTGTGGCTGAGAAGTTTCCACAGCCGGCCAAAATGGCTGCCGGGAGTGGTCAGCAGTACCCAAGGGGCTTGGATGACGACTGAGTCTACGCCGGACGGCGAGCAACGTCGTCATGCGAACCAACTGCGGCTGCGCACTCCGAAGGACTTGAACACGACGCAGCCAGGGGGCGCTACAACATCCACCACCACCGCTAACGAAACCTCGCCGATGCCAGCCGGCATGGCTGACCCCACGCCGGCGGGGTCGCCGCCCTCTAGCCAACCTGAGGCACCGCCGCCGCTTCGCCGGTCCAACAGGCTACGGCGACCACCTCAACAGTTCAACTGGTAAAAGGGGGAGATGTGCTACGTCATGCAAGCGTGTCGCCAATCATGACATGACGTCATCGCCATCGCCGAGCACATAAAAGCGAGACACGCAAAATAAACCTTCCATGTTCTTGCTTGGTTACTGCGCCGTTCACTCGGGACGTAACACTCCCAGCTTGTGATAAGAAACACCACATTATATTCGTTGTTTGTGTATCCTGTGTCATCTACAAGTTTCCATTATCCTGCGGGATGTATTATATTGGGCAAACAAAACGGTGTCTGAATGACAGATTACGCGAGCACTGCTATAATGTGAAAAATAAGCTTACGGCGGGAGGATTCCTGGCGGCACACTGCAAAGGTTGTGGGTGCTCCCCTGATCTGTATGGTTGCATAATTATCGGTCGTTCTAGAGATCGGCTCACACGGGAGATAAAAGAAGCCGAGGCTATAGAAGAATTAGGCCATTTGTGTATAAGCTCGTCATTGATTTCCTTGTCAGAAAAGGAGATGACGTTCCTTGGTTTAAGAACACGCGCAAGATGAGTTGTGCTCGGTCGCGGATGTATAAAATGGGTGTTATTGGCAAGAAAAAAAAATAGGGCCTACCTATCTATACGTCTGTGTCGTGTCCCTTTCTTTTATGTACTGCGCTAATACACGCTACGTTCAACGCTACGTTCATGGATGACCAACTCGCCCGATCAGCAACCGCAACCCTTCTAAACACTGACAAAACTTAAAAAAAAAAAAAAAAACGTTTCAAGGTCCCTTTAAGGCGTCGCAGGCCTAAACGTAAAGTGGAAGTTTCTGAGTCTGCCACAACATCGTTTTTAGATCGGCAGGGCCTCCCAACATCATTGACACTGACAGTTACAAACTATATCACTAGAATTTAACCTTCACTCTCAAGGTCTACAAACTTCAATAAACATGCAAGTGTTTATGCATTTTACAAGACTTTAAACTGTTTGCATCTTCCTAATTTTTGTTGTCAAGTAATCAAATATTAGTTGCAGCAGTTCATTTAACTACCTCCTTTACTTGTTTTTTAATAGTGCACTACTTTATGTAGGCAAACAAATCTTAAATCGCAGCATATTTTACACACACATTTCGCAAATTATGACAAAAAGGGACTCACGAGGTTCGCAGCGCTGCGACAGGCACGGAGTTACCAAGGATGTCATGCGTCACAGCGCACATGTATCGTGCCTGAAAAGGCAAGGGAGAACACATATAAGGAAATAACTAATGCCAGGAGAATTTGTGAGGAACACGTACATTTACTATAACTTCAGCAGCAGCAAATGTTTTCTGAATATAGTAGTTACATTACCGCAAGCTGGAAGCTGAATACTGGTGGCTTAAAGTGTAACAGTTGCAATTTGTCATTGTCAAATCATTTTTAAACTGATGTACGAGGGTGATGTAACCCCCTGTACGAATATCGCATGTTTAAACTGAACAAAAAAGACATGCTCGATATAGAACACGCACAAACGAAGCACAGGGGAGCCTAGTGTAGAAGAAATATACTTCAGCAATCCATGTTGTTGGGCTAGTTGGCTAATCTATTTTGAAGACATGTTTGAACTGCGCGAGGACACATTTAACACGGTAGACATACATAACACACACACATGAAGTGCAGTTTAAACATGCTTTCAAGATCAATTGACACACTAGCCCAACAACATGCACTACTTCAGCTTGAATATGGCTATACCCGGTTTGTCTATTGGATATTACTGAATTCGTTTCAGAGTTATTCTATTGAAAAAGACCTTGCGGTTCTGAAGAACAGAATAATTACTTGAAAATCACCACGCCAAATCCAACACACAAGGTTCACTTCTTCTTTATTGTTGCAATAACGCTACTGGCTCAGGCCATTTTGGAGTGCCAAAAATATAAAATATTACAAACTGCAAATGGAGTGTTCACACCCGACAAGTAATAAAAAAAGGTGATAAGAGTCATAGGGATGACAATGAGAGGAAAAGCAGACAATAGAAGAAGCGGCCGATATTCGTCGCTCAAAGGGCACACGCGATAGCATCGCACCTTGTGTTAGACCTGCCATCGAATGTCAAGCAGAGAGGGAACACACCGCCTGTCTTAAACGAGCATGAAAAGACCTGGGGGAAAGCGTGGGTCGCTTGAGCAGCAGCGATGAACTTCGATTCTGAGAGCGTGGTTGTGATAGCTCGCACGCGAGCTATCGGCAAGCATTAACGCACAGCTCGCAAGCCATTATACATGGTGCACTCTCAACGAGAAGAGATTGTGCGATAAGAACATTTCTCCCTGGAGAGGCCTTACTTATTCTCTTCGACCAGCATTTCCTTGAGGGTCGTGATGCCACATCCAAAAGAGTTAGCTGCCAACCTTTGTATTGTCACGGGGTCGGGATGCTGACGAAGGCAGCAGCCGCTGTTTTCATGAGTGAACTTTTTATTTGAATGAACCTCTGCTGGGAAAACAAAACGTCACTCTACAAGAAATACATGCTATACACATATAGCAGTGAACATAGAATGTTGGTCATCGATAAGGTGCCAAGCAGCGAAGTGCATTGGCATTCATACATGTGCTCTCGAAGAGTCCGGAGTTATCGCTAGTGGGCGCGTAAGGTCCAGAACAAACTCTAATGTATGCGTTGTGCGCGTAATCTCATCGGAAGGTTCTAAGATTATCAAGATGGTTCCCAGTCATTCGGGCAGGGTTTGTGCAAGGCAGTGTTACACCCGTAATGGTGCGGCAACAATAAAAACAAAAAGAGCGCTTGCGGCGTTACCATTACACTACAAATTTTTTTCTTGCAATCATCGTTTCACCGGTGAAACTGATTTTTATTTGTATTATTATTTTTTTGCAGTTAATATGGTTTGAGAGTCTCCATCACAGAGCCCGTGTGATACTCGGCGGTTGCGCGGCAACGATGCGGCGAGTCTTTTGCTACCCCACTGCCGTCTTTACAGTTTGACTAACAGTTTTGCTGTTAAAAAACGTATAGAGTGGCATAATGAGGTATGCACACAAACGCCTTCTTAACCGGGTTCATGCATTCTGTCCACTTAGGCAAGATTCATGCATGAACAGAAATACAACGTGCTCGAACTAATTTGATATGAACGTGGTTGTGTCCGTTGTGTAGCTCACTCGTGTTGCTCGGTCGATGGTAAAACTCTACTAAATTTTGTGTTGCACGTGCAAATTGCCGTTGAGGCACAGCAGGTCAGATGGGCGTAGAATGGCGCAATTGGCACAGCACTTCCATTGAGGTAAGCCTGTGAAAGAGGCTGTCCGAGGCCAAGTAGCAAGTTCGGCTCAGTTCTCAGGGGGCTGGTCAACAGGGCAATGTCCAGCAGGAAAATGTCCTCCCCATGAAGGCCAGGATGGAAGAAGAGTGTCATAGAACACAGAGAGGCGAGGTTGTCGCTTACGTTGACACGAGTCCATGGTCGGCCAAGGTTACACAGTTCCCCCAAAAGTTTCACCACAATAGAGAGAACCAATTGCCAGAAACGAGGTTCGCGGCTCAAAAGAAACGGTGTAGAACTGCACAACAGGTGGTTACCAGCTTCTTTGAAGTTTGCCGGATGGAAAAAAATTGCAGCCAGGAACATGCGAGACGTGGCTGCAAGGTGCGTGCAGCAGTGAACCACCGGAAGTTGATGGGACGAGGGCTTGCACGAATGGCACGCAGCCTGGAACAGAAGCCTCAGTGACCACACTCGAGCCTTGGTCATAGCTTGAGTGGGTGGACCAGCCACTGCAAGCGGCTGCCAATGCCGTCAGGAGAGTTGGGCTGGATGGTGGTGTCAGCAGGGGCGGAAGGTGAGAACCAGGCCACAGCGGAAAAAATCAGGGGACATCAGTCCGCCCGTCAGAAACAGACTGGCCGCACGGTAGAGTTGGGTGCTGGAAGACATCGGAAAGGCTCCGGCATAGTCAGCTTGCCGAAAAGAATGCCTACCTGACGGTGCTACCCAACAAAGGGGGCGCTTGTAAGGGTAAGGCTTGGACAAGCACATCAGAGGGTATTTTCCGCCAGGTAGGCCTTGTGCCGCTTCCAGATGTGCGTCAGTACACCATAGTAGTTACTCTCCCTTTACTAACATGGCATGAAATAAAGTCCAGCTACCTTCTATTGGGAGAAAGGGTGGTGCTTAAGTGCCTTTCCGCAGGTTGTACCGGTGGTTTGACTTGGGACCAGCCTTCTCACAGTTTTCCTGTGGTTCAGTAACCGTCTCCCTCCTTTCTAAGTCATTTCAGCGGGCAACGAAAAGTTTGAGATTGGAGACGTTAACTGGACTGCCATCTTGTCTCCCTTGAGAGTCAGCCAGCTTGAACACCAGAGGCGACACATTGGCCGACTTGGCCGACAGGGAGGCCAAGATGGACTTTATGGCATAACTCAAGACGTGGCGGCGCCAGAGGACGAGATCACCGACATTGTAGTGCACGTCCCTGTACGACCAGTCGTACTGACCCTTCTATCCAACTCGCGCTTTTGCCAAGTTTGAATGCACCACGTCGAGGGCTGCGTCCATCTGCGAACACCGTTCTACTGTGTAGACAAATGGGCTAGCTTTCGTGGCGCACGTCCCACTGCCACCCGCAGAAGGTGGTCCATAGGGTTAGGCATATCTCTCCCGAAGCAGTATCTGGTCAAACGATTGACCACTGTTCACTAGGAAAAGCCGATCTCATCAAGACAGGCTTCCCAATCCCTGTATTGCTATGCGAAGGATGTCAGCAAGGGCTTGAGGTTCCAGTTCAGCTGCTTAGTAGGATTGGCCTGTGGGTGATATGTGGCTGTTTTGCGATGCTTAATACCAAAGGTAGCACACATACCCACAAACACCTTGGCCATGGAATAAGACGCATTGTCCAGGATCAACTCCACTGGCAAGTCAAAACGGGTGAAGGCCTCGGTCAAGGCCTCGGTGAAGGCCTGGGCACGGCGGCATCACCACCATGTGGGTCGCATCTAATCCCTTCCTGTATTTTGTACAGATATTTGGCCTGGTGCACATCATCAACGAAACGTACGCTGGTGCGACGAAAGTTGCGCCGTCGCATGGGTGGAACGCCTCCGACTGCCACAAACCGACTGACAATCTCCCGGCTTTATCGTGGACAAGCCCATCAGTTTTCCAAAGCAAGATACCACCACATCACCACGTGACCAGTAGCTGGGGGACGTCATCAGCTGGTTCGGCTATAAAAGGCACTCCCGAGGTCTGGGCTGGCACTGGGCACGGCGGCATCACCACCATGTGGGTCGCATCTAATCCCTTCCTGTATTTTGTACAGATATTTGGCCTGGTGCACATCATCAACGAAACGTACGCTGGTGCGACGAAAGTTGCGCCGTCGCATGGGTGGAACGCCTCCGACTGCCACAAACCGACTGACAATCTCCCGGCTTTATCGTGGACAAGCCCATCAGTTTTCCAAAGCAAGATACCACCACATCACCACGTGACCAGTAGCTGGGGGACGTCATCTGCTGGTTCGGCTATAAAAGGCACTCCCGAGGACTGGGCTGGCACTGGGCACGGCGGCATCACCACCATGTGGGTCGCATCTAATCCCTTCCTGTATTTTGTACAGGTAAGCAAACGATACGGAAAGAGCTTTCGTTCTAGCGATCCATTCTTGGTGATGTTGCCGTGCCCACGGTTGTTCGGTTGCGGAATATGTTGCATATTGTTTGATGTGGCGTCATCTGTTAGGAGGATCCTTCTGCTAAGTGGCGATATTGAGACTAACCCCGGCCCTACTCTAGAACAAATAGCAAAGCAACTTAGTGAAATTGCAACTGACATCAAGGAAATTAAGGAAAAACGCTTGACCGATATAGACAAAAAATTAGATTCATTAGCCAACCTAGAGATAAAGGTCACGTCATGTCAGCAACAGATTGCGAATCTTGAAGCAAGGATTGATGATCTTGAAAACCAAAGCAGAAGGTCCAATATCATTGTTTACGGACTACCTGAATCGAAAGAAGAGACAAACGAGTCGCTAGAGTCCACTGTGAACAATGATATAATAAAGGGTATTCTTGAGCTAGATCCGGTGACTATTGAACGTATCCATAGACTGGGGCGGCCATCACCCGGAAAGGTCAGGCCCGTGATTCTCAAACTACTAGATTCAAGAGACAAGACAAAAATTTTGAAACAGTGTTTCAAACTAAAAAACACAGATTTTTCTATTGGGGAGGATTTCTCTGTAAGAGTACGGGAAATCAGAAGAAAACTATGGCGGAGCTGTAAAACGAATCGAGATAATGGCGATAAAGCCTCGCTAGTGTACAACAAGCTATATATCAACAAGAAGGAATACGTCTGGGACGAAGACAAAAATGATATAGTGCCCGTTCAAAAAAACGATGCCAGAAGTACCGTAGAAACCGAAATCCGTCGGCCAAATACGCGAAGCCACAAGCCGCGACAATCATAACTGAGGAATGTATTACAGACCAAATTCCTTCTGTCACCCCTCCCTATAAAAACAAAGCTAGGTTGTGTAAAAATAGCGGGAACACCTACAAACGAAAAGAACTTAGACTAGTTAACATAAACTTGCGCAGTGTCACTAATAAAATAGATTCCTTGGAAAGCATGCTCATGCAGTATGATCCCCATATTGCGGTGATAACGGAGACGTGGTTGCGAGAGGAGATTAGTGATGACGAGGTATTTCCCCCCTGTTACAACGTGTATCGAAAAGACCGATCTGCCAGAGGAGGGGGAGTAGCCATCCTTGTCAAACCAGATATCGAAGCAACGATTGCTGCTGATGTTGGCATTCTTGAATGCTTGTGCGTACAATTGTCCTGCTGGGGACATAGCTTTATCTTGTACGCATGTTACAGGCCTCCAGATGCGATCCCGGAGTACCTAACTTTTCTGAAAGAACATATGTCAAGGTTTTTTAATAAGCAAATCTTTTTGGTAGGAGACCTAAATTTGCCAAGTGTAGACTGGGAGGCGCTGACCTGTTCCCAGTTCAGTAAAAATGCTAACGCTGTTTTTGATATTATGCTCGCTCACGATCTAACTCAAATAGTCAGGCAACCAACACGCGTCCAAGGACATGCAAGCTCTATACTAGATTTGGTATTCGTAAAACGTGCTTTTTCAGGATATACTGTAGTCGTGGAACAGGGGCTTTCAGATCATGAACTTGTAAGCGTGACAATTCCTCTGTTCCAATGCAGTAGCCACCAAAAATCACCCATGCAGTATTTTAAGGATTACTCGAGAGCTGATGATGACCGTGTAATAGAATACATGGAAACTGTACTTGCAGAATTTAACGATGACGCTTTAGGCACGTGCGCTCTCTGGGAAAAATTTGTTGAGACGTGCCAATACTGTATTAACAACTTTATCCCTAGCAAACCCAAACGAACGCATAAACGTACGCAATGAATGACGCATGAAATTGTTAAACTAAAAAGAAAAGTTAAACGGCTAAGAAAGCAGCATGCGCAGCGCGCAGTTATCAAGGAGCACCAAAGAGTCCTTGCTGAAAAAATGCATCGCTCAAAAGAATACTACTTTAAAACCTTAATGCCCGACTTTATAAAGAATGATCCTTCCAAGTTCTGGAATTATCTTAAAGATAGGAAGAAACCCATTTCAAAGATTGTACTTGACAGCCGCATAGTTACAAATCCTGGCGACATTGCAAATCATTTCAACACATACTTTCATAGCGTGTTTAATGTTTCCGGAGCATTTACGTTTTCTGTAGCGTCATCTCAACCATTCGAGGTCAATTTCATTTCATATGCTGGATTGGTTTCCATGCTTGTAAACCTAAATACGAAAAAGAGTTGTGGTCCTGACGAACTGCCCAATGTCTTTCTCCGACGTTATGCCGAATACGTTGGCAAATTCCTCTTTATAATCTTCAATGCTTCCCTGTCAACAGCAACTTTGCCGCGTGACTGGAAAATGGCCCGAGTGGCGCCTATCTTCAAAAAAGGCGACAGATTATCAGTACCTAATTACAGGCCAATATCGCTAACTTCCTCATGCTGTAAACTAATAGAACACATTATAGCGAACCAGATTACAGAATTTCTTGAAACACACTCCATACTAACACATTTTCAGCACGGGTTTAGAAAAAAGTATTCGACCGTGACGCAGCTTGTTACCATTGCGCATGCATTTGCCAGCGCCCTCGATGACAACATTCAGATAGACACCATTTTTCTAGACTTTTGTAAGGCCTTTGATAAAGTTCCTCATGAGAAATTAATCTACAAATTAAATAAAATAGGTCTTCCGAAGGTATTGGTCGCATGGGTAGCTGAATACCTGAATAATCGGGTGCAGTACGTCGCCATCGAGGGTCAAAATTCGAGTCTTTTGCCAGTCACGTCGGGTGTGCCCCAAGGCAGTGTATTGGGGCCCTTGCTATTCTTGTGTTACATAAATGATATTGTAGATGTAATTGAGCCAACCGTCCAGATTCGTTTGTTCGCAGACGACTGCGTTTTATTCCGTGAAATTCATAACAAACATGATCAAATAGAGCTACACAAAAATCTAGACTACATATACAAATGGTGCAACAAATGGGGTATGATTGTAAATACAGAAAAAACAGTTTCCATGTGTATAACTCGAAAAAAATATCCCCTTCACTATGCTTACTCCCTTGGTTCTTCTACACTTAAACAGGTCAATAACTACAAATATCTAGGTGTTACGTTCACTACTAACCTGTCTTGGAATTCACACATTGAAAACATTTGTGCATCTGCTTTCAGAAAATTATGCTTCCTGAGACACAAGCTCCGCAATTCGCCATCAAGTGTAAAACTTCTGTGTTATCAATCCTACATTCGACCAAAATTGGAGTACGCATGCGTAGTGTGGGATCCCTACACCAAATGTAACATAGACAAATTGGAAAGAATTCAGAGAAAAGCAGTTCGCTTTATATATTCTAAATTTCGTCACACGGATTCTCCATCTGAACTAATGTCAGGTAACAACATTCCACTACTTCAGTCTAGAAGAAGGCAACTGCGCTTAGACTTCCTGAGTTCCTTGCTTAACCATAGAGTGGCGATTGACCCTTCATTGTATTTAACCCCTTTGTCAACCAGATATACACGACATCACCAACCAAACTCTTTTACACCATATTTTGCTAGAACAGATACATATAAATTTTCATTTTTTCCGCGAACAGTGTCTGAGTGGAACACCTTGTCTGAGTGTGACCGCCTTGCATAGTATGTATGTTTGTCTCATAGTGTATATTTGTTGATGTAGCACTGTATATATTTCCTCATCTTACTCACTTTGTTATTTATTACGTTCGTGATCAATCTTAGTCCTCTGTTTTTGTGATTCCTGATTGCCCGTCCTGCTTGGACCACGTTTTGTAGTCTGCAGTATGAATAAAATAAAATAAAACTTGTCTCATATTGCATGTGCCGCCAACTTTTGAAGAGGAAACAACTCGGCCCATTTCGTGAAGTGATCTGTGAGAGCCAGTAGAAAAACACGGCCTCTCCGGCTTCTTGGGAAAGGTCCCTTAATGATGTGCACATTTGTATGCATGCCACTAGCTGCTTCCCTATACTAGCGCGGTGACAGTATTGCCAGCTATAGCCCAAGCCCAATCTCAGTCGAATAGCGTGCACGAGCGACTATGCCCTTCAAGCAGTGCTGCCTTTTTTAACCATCAACTACTAACCCTAGAAAGTGAGGGGCGGACATGTAACATGGTTCAGCCGCTTCACAGTAAGCGGGTATTGAAACACAATTGTGGCTGCTCCAACCTAGAGGCATAAATTTATTAATAAGATGGTATTTTTAAAAAAAGCAAGCACAAAATTCCAATTGGGACCCTAAAACTCACCAGCTCGAAAGGATAGGGCTTTTTAGAGGCATTTACCAGAACAGCTATTACAAATGAGAATGTTCTGGTGAAAGGAATCACAAAAAAACTTGTCTGGTCGGATATTCACACGAAAAGTATATTTGAAGAAGAGTGTCAATCTCACCGTTCATGTGCTTTTCTATGGACGAAAAGCACGAAAAATTCGATATTGTTCCTTTTAGATTTCATTCCCCTATGTCCAGAAATATATGTGACAGGCATTCTGCCGAGATGCCTGCTGTAGTGAGAATTGCTGTATTATAGACATGCAGTGAGAGTCTTGAAACAAGCAGTGTTTCTGGAATGAACGACTTCCACTGATGAATCACCGCCACATTTACACGCCACTGATTGGCCTTTGCGTCCCGAGCCTGTGCGGAGAGCACGATTTGCCATTGAATTGACCTTCACAATAGAAGCTACGTCAGCACCATGTACAGAAACGTGGATAACTTGGGACGCACGTGCAACCTCAGTTTATTCAGCAGAATAATTCTCAGCACATGGTTGTGACTTTGATGGCTCTGAGAACAAACTGCACATGTTTTGACGCGCCGGCATGGCTAATGCTGGAGATGGACTCCCTCCGAACTCGGGACTGGCGCAGCTTGGCACAATTTATGTTGATATCAGGATGGCGCAGTAAATCTCATTTCGCACACTTTGACGCAGTTAGCACAGGAGTGGAATCACTGTTAATGCAGGACCAGAATTACAGTGATCACAACATTTGCCTGACGCATTCCCACTCAACTGGCTTTCTTCCGCAGGAGAGAGCAGCAGCATTCGTGGCGCTCCACCCAGTGCATTGTTTCGCCTCGCTTCAATGTTGTGTGGTTTCCTTTTCATTTAACATGGTGGTGCTGACGGCTGCTGCTGGCAACTCATAGTTATGGTCCACTGCTTTTCGTTGCACTGTAGTGCTGTAGCACTGCGATCTGGCGTGGTGTCTCCACTCAAAAGAACTGGATGGCGCTACAAGCATGCGCCAGTGAAGTAAGCGCAACACTTTATTTCTTTAACATAATTTGCTCAAAGTGAGTAAATTATATGATTACCAACTTCTACTGCCTGTACACAACCATAATCTGTCAAACAAGGCACATGAAACATTTGGACAGTATCCACTATGTAAAAAACAGATACCAAAACCACGAACGTGCACAATGTACGGAATGTCAACCCTAACTTATCAGATATCCATTTTAATAAATCGTGTGTCTTCCCGAATAAACTTTTGTGTTCCACTACCTCAATTTTAAGAACAAATAAGATTTTTTTTTCAAGTGAATGATTCTTCAGCCAATGCAACATAGGCTCATTTATGTCACTACACCATTGTGTTTGCATTGTTCTATTTTTTATGCAATCGGAGTGACGTATGTTTGCATTACTTGAACATGTATTATTTTTCTACTATGACTATTTTTTTTACTTTGATTCTGTGTCTTCATGCATGTAGTGTACGTTTACCTGTAATAATGCTTTTTTATTGTACGCTTTTTTAAGATCTTTCTGCTACTTAGTGTTCTCAACTATGTTCTCAATCAAGTTATTATCGCTTTTTTTCATGTCACTATTTATTTGCTACTGCCTCTAATGTCCCTCAAGTCCCTTCAAGCTGTTTTCGACAGCTTTTTGCCTGGGGCCCACCCCCTAACATTTTTTGTTAGAAAATAAAGTTAAAAGTTCAAACCAGCATTTCGTCCTGCAAGCAAGCCCACGACTACTATATTGCGGAAAAACTTTCTGCGGCAATGAAGGGAAAGCTATGAAACCCAAGTGGGTGTGTGCCACTGCTGAAGAATGTAGTCCCACAAACGCAACTATGTTTTCCACGTAATAAAAAACATTACTTTGTTTTCTACAGAATGTTGTTTCTAAGGAAACGCTGCAGGAACCAAGAGAATATTATTATTTGTTTTGCTTTATGAAGCGTCATTTTATGTTTAGATGTCTGAAAACGTTGCACGTTTTAGGTGAACCTCACAATTAAAACGGTGTCTTTGTCTTTAGGTGAGTGCTCGATGCCCTCCGGCTTTTTCCGGCTACTCACCTAAGGAGCTTGTGTCGAATTCTACTCACAAATAGCTGTGTAAGCAGACCAGCCTATGCTATGGGCTGATATTCCTCAAATACGGCCTGCATTCAAAAAGCGAGTCAAGCCAGACTTCTTTGCAGAGGACTACATGTGCTGTAGCTCCACCCCCTTCATTGCCACAAAAAGTTGTCCCCAAGTACATTTTGTTGTTGGTGAGCCAGCATTTTTTTTTTTTTCATTTCAAAACAATGCCTACTAGCAGCACTGCAAACTGCTCACCCAGACTAGAAAAGTCTTCAAGAAAGATGTTTCATGAGAAGGTACCTGGATATCGTATCAAGTTTTGCCCGTCTTATACAAGGAAATAAGCAGAGAGGTATGATTGTTAATCATCACCTGCATTTTTGTTTGCGCACTACAAAATGAACTCGAAGGGCAGGAAGAGCAAAATGTATGCTGTCACACTTTGTTCGCAATATATTTGGTCCAGGTGTTTAATCAAGAGCAGCGCCAGGTCAAACCGGGGAAGAAGAAGCGTCTGCTTCCCCGAGCAAGTCCGTGCTCACGGGCACTGGCAGCCAGGAATTGACAAAAACAGCTGAAAATAAATGTCGTTCATAATGTTTAGGCCTCGCTTCTTTCCAGTCAACCGTATGCCATTTTAAACAGTTTGGTGCCGAAGATCCAGGAACTGCTACGAGGGACCACGGAAGACTACGGAAGGCTACGAGTGAACTGAACACTATGGAGAGGCTGAAACCGAAGCGGACATCGAGACGATCTCTCAACACCAGGATTATGAACGAGGCAAGAGCTCTTCTCGGCGATGCGACAACCACCATCAATCAGCTTAATGCCATGTACGGATGTTTGAAGGGGAACAACGATGAGCTGAACCAAATCAACAGGGAGTTAGAGAGCTACATACCAGATGGAGAGTTTGAGAAAGAGTACGACACCATCCTTAAATACTGCTACGGGGCGCCACAAATGAACATTGTAGAAAAGAGGACGATGTTTAGGGCGAGCTCGTGCAGACCGGGCTCCATATTGTATGCCTGCCTGTTTACCGAAAGTAAAGGCATTTTTCAGACGCCTTCTCCCCGTAACATTTTGGTGGAGAGTGCGGGTCTTTCCACAGTCAACACCACGACGATTCTACGCAGCGGACGTTCCTTGGCTGCCTGTGCGATGCCTGATCAAGACGAACACGAGGATTCTTCGGAGACTACCCCAACCGTGCTTCGTCCAACTACGCAGCAACCAACAGCACCGCATCCAGCTGCAACTAACCGCACCATCGTCCTGACTCAACCGCGTGACCCAGGCACATTTTCGGGCAGTGACAGTACCGACGTGGAGGAATGGCTTCAGCTGTACGAAAGGGTGAGCGCTCTTTACAACTGGGATCCGACGCTCATGTTGGCCAATATTATTCTCTACCTTGACGGTACAGCTAAAGTTTGGTTTTCCAACCACGAGGAAGATATCACGAGTTGGGACATCTGTAAGCAGAAACTCATCGATCTCTTCGGCAAGCCCATCGGGCGTCGTCGTGCTGCGCAAAAAGAACTAGCGTCCCGACTCCAGTCCGGCACCGAGTCATACGTCACATACATACAGCATGTGCTCGCCCTCTGCCGGAAGGTTGATGACAAGATGCCGGAATCTGAAAAGGTCGCGCACATCCTCAAAGGAATCGCCGATGACTCCTTTAATCTCCTCGTATTTCGCAACTCATCGACCGTAGACGACGTTATTAAAGAATGCCGACGCTTCGAAGACGCGAAAAGTCGCCGTATCACTCCACACTTTTCACGTCTTCCCAACACGGCTGCAACATCAACCTGCGAGGACGCCCGTTTGGCACCAGCCCCTGCTGCTTCCGAAAATATCGTGCGCATTGTGCGCCACGAAATCGAGGCAGCATCTCCCCTGTCTGACCAAGTCGAGGCCCCTGACGATTCTCGCGCCACGATTTCTTTAATCAAGAGTGTCGTACGCCAGGAACTGGCCAACGCCGGACTTCAGACACTATGCCCCGTTAACCGACCTGACTACCGATTGCCCAGTACACCTAATATGTCCCGCGGACTGAACAACCGCCCACGTTACCGGAACCCGGCAGAATGGCGAACTTCCGATGACAGGCCGATCTGCTTCAACTGTGGACGAGTGGGCCATATTTCACGTCATTGCCGCACTTCCTGGGGTTGGCAGCCATGGTTGCATTATGCCAACACCCGACGCCCCCCTTCTGGCTCTCGGATGCCGATCTACACGGCACAAGATGATGCTTCGCCATCCAGGCCCGCCCGACCAAGCTGCTCCCCGTCGCCCTCTGGACGCATGTCCCGCTCAACTAACCGACGTCGCTCCCCCTCCTACCACCAGTCCTCGGAAAACTGACGGGCGCAGCTCCTAGAGGTGAGCCTGCTTCGACGACCCGACCCAAAATTCCTCTACAAACGATACCCGGACACAACAACTTGATTAAAGTAAATGTTGACGGTACTTCTGTGGCAGCACTCATTGACACCGGCGCTCACATATCAGTCATGAACTCCAACCTTTGTGCTCGACTCAAGAAAGTGCTCACTCCTGCTCCGATCACTCTTGTCCGAGTAGCTGATGGTGCAACACCAGCGGTCACCGGGATGTGTGCCGCCCGTGTCACTGTTGCTGGACGTCATACCACTGTTCTGTTTCACGTACTGGACCACTGCCCACATGACATCATACTGGGACTCGATTTTCTGTCGGAGCATTCCGCCCTAATTGACTGTTCTGCTGGTGTTGTTCAGCTTGTCCTACCACACGCCGTTGACCCTCCTGATCCTGCGCTGCCAAAGCTATGCTCCGCCGACTTTGTTGGCCTATCTTGTCGAGCTGTGACGTATATCGACATCTCTTCTGATCCACCTGTGGCTGACGGCGATTATGTCATTTCGCCTAATCCTACAGTACTCTGTTCGCTCAATGTTACGTTCCCCCACACCATCATCACAATGAAGAACAACGTGGCATGTCTCCCTATTGTAAACTTTGGACTTTGCCCTGAAGTGCTGCCACGAGGAATATCCCTTGCAACCCTTGCCCCGGCCGGCGACTACCACATATCGGCCCTAACAGAGGATACACTGTCATCTGCAAGTATTCAGTCGCGTAGTACACTAGACTGCATAACTGGAATGATTGCCTCTGATCTCCCGGCAGAGCATGTGTCTGCGCTTCGTGGCCTTCTTGCGTCGTATCAAGACGTCTTTGATTTCTGCGACCGACCCCTAGGTCAAACGACCGTCGTAAAGCATCGGATCAACACCGGTGACGCAAATCCAGTACACCGGCGACCCTATCGAGTTTCCTCCACCGAGCGCCACGTGATCCAGCAAGAAGTCGACAAGATGCTTGCCCGAGACATCATTGAACCTTCTTCAAGTCCTTGGGCTTCGCCCGTTGTGCTTGTGAGAAAGAAGGATAACAGCTGGCGCTTCTGTGTCGACTACAGAAATCCTAACAAGGTTACAAAAAAAGACGTGTATCCTCTGCCGCGGATAGACGACGCTCTTGACTGCCTTAGTGGAGCAAATTATTTCTCTTCCATCGACCTCCGTTCCGGGTACTGGCAGATATCAGTTGATGATCTGGACCGTGAAAAGACGGCATTTATAACTCCCGACGGGCTCTATCAGTTCAAAGTAATGCCGTTCGGGTTATGCAATGCCCCAGCTACATTCGAACGAATGATGGACGCTCTTCTTCACGGTTTCAAGTGGTCAATCTGCTTATGTTACCTTGATGACGTCATTGTTTTTTCGCCAACTTTCGAAACTCACCTCGAGCGTCTCTCAACAATTCTTTCGGTTTTCCGCAAAGCAGGGCTCCAACTAAACTCGTCCAAATGTCACTTCGGCCGCCGACAGCTCACTGTCCTTGGACACCTTGTCGATTCTTCTGGTGTTCGTCCCGATCCTGAGAAAATCCGTGCCGTCAAAGATTTCCCTGTGCCGACCTCTGTGAACGATGTTCGAAGCTTTGTGGGCCTTTGTTCTTACTTTCGTAGATTTGTGCGGAATTTTGCTGACGTTGCACGACCACTCACGGAACTACTAAAAAAAAAATGTGACTTTTGTGTGGGGACCTGAACAAACCAGAGCATTCGTTGAACTGACGAGTAGACTTACGACGCCACCGATTCTCGGCCACTTTGATATATGCGCTCCAACGGAAGTGCGTACCGACGCCAGCGGCCACGGAATCGGAGCCGTTTTGGCACAACGACAGCATGGCTGCGAGCGCGTTATTGCATACGCTAGCCGTCTTTTATCGCCAGCAGAGCGAAATTGCTCCATCACAGAACGCGAATGCCTCGCACTCGTCTGGGCAGTGGCTAAATTTCGGCCGTATTTGTATGGACGCCCGTTCACGGTTGTCACTGATCACCACGCCTTATGCTGGTTGTCGTCCTTAAAAGATTCTTGTGGACGTCTCGGCCGGTGGGCTCTACGGCTACAGGAATATTCCTACACGGTTGTCTACAAATCAGGTCGCCACCATGAGGATGCTGATTGCTTGTCGCGTCATCCAGTAGACCCAGCAGACCTTTCTGAGAGCGATGACGCTACTTGCGTTTTGGCACTTTCTGCGTTTAGCAACATCGGAGATCAGCAACGCCGTGATCCTCACCTCAGAGATATAATCCTTCGGCTTAGTGGTCCCACAAATCCTCCGTCTCTCCGTATGTTCCTGCTCCAAGATGGCGTCTTATATCGCTACAGCATGCATCCTGACGGACCTGAGCTGCTGTTGGTCATACCACAACATATGCGTCAGACTGTCCTTGCACAGCTGCATGATATTCCGGCAGCTGGTCACCTGGGAGTTTCAAGAACTTATGACCGCGTTCGACGTCGCTTCTTTTGGCCCGGTATTTACCGATCCGTCTGCCGTTACGTCGCCTCATGCAAATCCTGTCAACACCGCAAAAAACCAGCAACACTTAAAGCGGGACACCTTCAACCCATTCAGATCCCATCCGAACCATTTTATAGAATAGGTGTTGACTTACTAGGACCGTTTCCTTTATCGGCCAGCGGAAACAAGTGGATAGCAGTCGCCACGGATTACACCACTCGGTATGCCATCACACGGGCCCTTCCTACCAGTTGTGCGACCGACGTCGCTGACTTTCTTCTAGAAGACGTCATATTACACCACGGCGCTCCTCGGCAACTGCTTACCGATCGGGGTCGCTACTTTTTATCACAAGTTATCCAAGACATATTGCACTCTTGCGCTACAAAGCACAAGTTCACAACGGCGTATCATCCTCAAACCAACGGGCTCACGGAGCGGCTGAATAGAACCATCACGGACATGCTCGCCATGTATGTTTCTTCCGACCATCGTGACTGGGACACCGCCCTTCCATTTGTAACATTTGCCTATAATACATCTCGGCATGACACTGCAGGTTTCTCGCCATTTTTCCTCCTGTACGGACGAGAACCTACGTTGCCTTTCGACACGCCCCTTCCTGCCGTTGGCCACACGTCAGAATATGCCCGCGATGTGATTTCTAGAGCTCTAGAGGCACGTGAGATTGCTCGCCAGCGTCTGAGCGATTCCCAGGAACGACAACGACAGGTCTACAACGCGTGCCATCGTGATGTCCACTTCAGTCAAGGTGACACAGTCCTTCTCTGGATGCCGTCGCGGCGAGTTGGCCTGTGCGAAAAACTGACTTCACCGTACTCGGGTCCGTACCGTGTGGTGCGCCAAGTCACCGACGTGACATATGAAATTGAACCTCTTAACGCCACCAGCGCGCGATCGTGTTCTGACGTTGTTCACGTCACTCGGCTGAAACGATTTTACTCAGACCAACGAGGCACCGAGACGGTGCCTTCGCCGCCGGGGGTGATGCTACGGGGCGCCACAAATGAACATTGTAGAAAAGAGGACGATGTTTAGGGCGAGTTCGTGCAGACCGGGCTCCATATTGTATGCCTGCCTGTTTACCGAAAGTAAAGGCATTTTTCAGACGCCTTCTCCCCGTAACAATACGAAGACAACGCTAACAGCGTCATGAGTGAGCTTCTTAGCAAGCGCGACCGTATTGTTGCGGCCACGTCACCAGCACCGGAGCTTCAAACTTCATCCGAAGCGAGTACCGCTAGAGCCTCTAGTGCCAAGCTTTTTAAGCTTACTATCGCCCCATTTGCTGGTGACCTGTGCCAATGGAACGACTTTTGGGAGCAATTTGACCAGATGATTCACCGGAACGGAAACCTCACGACAATGAACAAGTTCAACTACCCGAGGTTCTTCCTAAGAGGCGACGCAGCTTCAGCTATTGTGGGCCTGCCAACCACAGAAGCTTGCTACAAAAATGCCATCAACATACTTAAGAAATGCTTCGGTAACAGAACGAGACTTGAGCAGGAGTATCTCTACACGCTTCGTATGTTGCCTTCAGTCCGTTCAAGTGACCCGACGGCTCTTCCCAAGCTGTACAACCAGGTCATCACTAACATCAGAAGACTAGAGACCCTTGGGGTGAGCAAGACATTCTTTTTGGCAATGCCGTGCGACATATTGCTACGGGCTCTACCACACAATCTCGTTTCACAGTACCATCGGTCATACGCCAATCGGGCGGCGAGCTACAGCAGTAATGAAGCCTCTAACACGGAGCTGAAACGCCTCTTAAGTTTCTTGTCTATCGCAGTGGAAAGCTTAGAAAAGAGTGAGTTCGCTAACCATCGTCGAAAAGACAGTCGTAATGAGAACGCGCAGAAGAAATCACGGCAGTCTCATAGCTCAAAACCCACGTCCTCAGTTCTCCATAACAACACAAACAGGGTACCTGAGAACTGTGTGTTTTGCAAATCGAGCCAACATTTCACGGAAGAGTGCTCGTTGGATCTCCCGCTACCAAAAAAGAAGCGCATTCTATCAGGAGACATGAAGTGTTTTCGATGCATGACAAAAGGTCACAGGACGTGTCATTGCAGGTGCAAGATTACGTGCTCTACCTGTCAAGGGTGTCATGTCACAAGTGTGCATGATCCGCAGAAATTAAGCCAGAAAGCACGAGAAACCGGCATTACAAATACTAGAATACCGGCAAGTAAGCCAAGCACCAAAATGACTATATGCATCTCTAGAGAAGAATCGACACACCCTCGAGAGTTTATCGACGAGCGAACTTCTTCAGACGTTTTGGCTAGGGCCGTAACAGATGTTACATGTCGGTATGTCAGTGCTGTCATAGACGTAGGAAGTCAGCGCACATTCGTCACACAGAGGCTATCAAAACAGCTGAAGTTGCCATGTGTGGGATCCACTATTATTGCACTGAACACTTTCGCAAGCAAGTCAAGTCGAGCAGCGCAAAGGCGACGTGTTGTGCAGCTTCGTTTGAAGAGTCAGTTTTCACACACTGAAGTTATCTTGAAAGCAATAGAAATTCCACACATATGCCAAGATATCGAAGCAAGTACAACAAGTTCACCGTTCATTGCAGAAATACAAAGAGCTGGAAAAGACATCGCTGATCAACTACTATACGGATCCGTTGTTGGGGAAGAAGGCATTAGTGTTCTCATCGGTTCCGCCCAAATGTGGACGGTGATGACAGGAGAGGTCACTCGATGCCCACGCACAACACGCTTATTGCTATCAAGTCGAAGCTGGGGTGGATGTTTCAAAGAAACACCAGCATGGCATCGGACGTTACACACTCCCGGATTATGATCTGTGTATTCAAAAACCAGTGTACAAGAGAGCTACGAATTCCTTCGTTCGTTTTGGGAACTCGAGAGCGTAGGAATAAAAGACGCCGTCGATAGTGAGAGCAAGCTCAGTCCAGCACTCCATCAATTTGAACAGACCGTCTGCCTTAGGAGCGGAAGATACGAGATGACGCTGCCCTGGAAGAAAGACGTGGAGCTCTCGGACAACAAGCAAGTGGCTATGACTAGACTTTGGAAACTTCTCTCCCGACTGTCGAATAAGCAAGGACTTTTGGAGACGTATGACACAACCATATGGGAGTACCTATGAGCGGGACATGCAGAAGTTGTCAACGGGCCACCCCTGGATTTGTCAAAAGTTTATTATATGCCGCATAGAGAAGTGATCCGAGAACACGCACTCACCACAAAGGTCCAGATCGTTTTCGACGATTCCTCTCACGCAAAAGGATGCTTTTCATTGAGTGAATGCCTGGAAAAGGGTGAGAACCTGTACCAGGATCTCGTGAAAGTATTATTACGTTTCAGAATGCACCATATAGCTCTTCTTGGCGACATTAAAAAGGCATTCTTTGAAATTTCAATCCCTGAGAAAGACAGAGATGCCTTTAGGTTCCTCTGAATTCGAGAGAAGAAAGCACTGCATTTCTCAGAGGCGGATATTCAAGAGTGCAGAATGACGAGAGTGCTATTCAGAGTGATCTGCAGTCCCTACCTACTGACGGCAACTATACTCCACCATCTGAGGAGCGTGCATTCAAGCAAAACCAGAACCGCAAGACTTCTCAGTGAATCATTCTACGTGCATGATCTAGTGGCTGGAGCAGAGTCAGATGAATAAGCACTTCCAATCTGCAGAGAAGCCAAAAAGGTTATGCAGCAAGCAGGAATGACACTGAGGAAATGGACGACTAACTCGGATGGATTGATTATCGCATTAGAGCACGAGAAACATACCGCAGGCAAGGAATTGGCTATCCTCCATAAGACAAGTGCGAAAAAGTACTTGGAATTACATGGAATCCACACATGAATAATTTCACATTTTCTTTGAGGGGCCTTCTCGATTTTATGAAAAAAAAACGTGATACAAAGCGGTTCGTTCTACAAGCTGCTTCCAGAATATTCGACCCCATGGGATTTGTTGTGCTATTCACCATTGCTATAAAAATCTTCTCCCAGAAGTAATGAACACGTAGAATAGCATGGGATGAGCAGCTACCTCCAGATCTTCAGGATGAGTGGCGTGAATGGATGCATCAGCTACCACTTTTGCAGAATGTTTCCATGCCGTGCTATCTTGGCAGCGGAGCCAAATCACCCACATCACCCAGAGAGCTACAAGTGCATGTATTTTGCAACGCAAGCCCTTCGGCATACGGTGCAGCGCTTTACGTCGTACCGAGCTGTTCAGCGAAGCCCGAATTGCTGATCGCAAAAGCCCATGTAGCACCTATCAAGACAATGACACTACCACGGCTAGAGCTTCTATGAGCCTTAATTGGAGCAAAGCTACTTTTCTATGAGTCAAGTGCACTCACGGGCTTCGAGATCCACTGTACGTTGTGGTCGGATTCCACAATCACACTTTCCTGGATTAAAGGCGACATAACGAAATGGAAGCAGTTCGTGTCGAACAGAGTGAAAGAGATTAGGGAAAAACCAGATCCTTCTATGTGGAGGTATTGCCCTGGTCATGTGAATTCAGCCGACCTGTTCACACATGGAGTTTTTATGGAGAAATAAGACTGGCTATGCAAATAAGAAGACTGATGGCCTCAACCACCGTCAGAAGCTATCAGCACCGACGACAGGATCTCTTTTGAAATGATTGCCGTGCACATTGCGATGTCCAGTAAGACAACGTCGGTACCAGTCCTGGACATAAACAGTTACAGCAAAATTTAAAGGCTACTCAGGGTCACGGCCTGGGTATTCAGATTCATTGAACGCTGCCGAATGAAAATCACAGCGCACGCTGGATTTCTAGTAGCTGAAGAGATTGCTAAAGCTGAAAATTATTGGATCAGGCATGTGCAGCAACCATCCTTCAGAGAAGAAATAAGCTCAATTCGGAAAGGCACAAGTGCAAAGGAGGACTCTATAATCAAAGACCTCAACCCGTTCTAGGATGACAACAGTAAACTTCGGGTCGGTAGACGCTTGTTACACCTTAAAGCATCTGAAGAGGTAAAACACCCAGTCATCCTCCCGCACAATCATCGCTTTTGCACATTATTGACAGTATGAGCACACTGCAAAACTTTACATGGAGGCGTGAGAGACACTTTGTCACAGTTAAGAGAGCAATACTGGATCTGCCGGGCATGAACACTGGTGAAGAAAGTGATACACGGATGCTATACGTGCAGATGCTTCAGTATAAGCCCAGGCGACGCTCTAACAGCTTCTATAGCACGCCATTGTTTGGCAACAACGAACCCATTCGAAGTCACTTGAGTCGACTTGCAGGACCACTCTTTGTTGTGACTACAGTCGAGCCGCAGAGAGCAAATGCTACACAGCACTTTTCGTATGTGCTACATCCAGAGCAGTCCACCTGGAACTGGTTTTGAACCTGACCTCAGACGCCTTGCTTATGTGTTTACGACACTTTGTAGCATGAAGGGGTCTCCCTCACGTAATTTATTCAGACACTGCAAGAACTATAAAAAAGACGTCGAGACTTGGAGAAGCTCTGTCTGATGGTTTCCCAAGAGGACGTATCAGCATATTTGGGTCACAAGAGGATCACCTGGAATTTTATTCTTCCCAGCGCTCCAAGGTGAAGCGGACGATGGGAGCGTCTGGTCTGGACTATCAAGCTTGCACTGAGAAAGGTTCTCAGCAAAGCTTGACTTAACTTTGAGGAGCTGACTACTGTGCTATCAGAAGTGGAGGCGGTTGTGATCTCGAGGCCTCTCACCTACATCGAGTCTGACAGCGGGAAACCTTGTTCGTTAACCCCAGCAGACCTCATTATTGGAAAGAAACTTACGGTGCTACCACAGGGCGGCAATGACACGCCAATGAACCTAATGCACATGGAAGCTTTACGACGGCATGCATACAGAAAACGGCTAAGTGAAAACTTTTGGAACTGGTATACAAAAGAATATCTGCTTCAACTTCGATCAGCGCACTTCTCGCGTTCTGGACCCACCAAAAGAAGTTTAAGCAGGAGACATCGTCATAGTTCATGAAGAAAAATTACCCCGACAAATGTGGAAACTTGCAAGGGTTTTGGAAGTCTACAGAGGAGCTGATAACCATGTCCGTTCGTGCAAGATTTAACAACAGCGAGGGGTTGTTACCACAAGGCCGATAAAAAAACTTTATTCGCTCGAGCTGAACTAGTGATTTGGCGGCCGGGAGTATGTTTAATCAAGCGCAGCGCCAGGTCAAACCGAGGAAGAAGTGTCTGCTTCCATGAGCATGTCCGTGCTCACAGGCACTGGCAGCCAGGAATAGACAAAAACAGCTGAAAATAAATGTTGTTCATAATGTTTGAACCTCACTTCTTGCCAGTGAACTGTATGCCATTTTAAACACAGGCTTTCTGTGTCTGATTCTGCAGTGGCAGATGTCTTGAGTGAGGTCCCACTGTAAGTGTAGCATCAACAGCACTGACATCACATAAATCGGCAGATATTATCATGTTTTCTCAGTAGCGCAGGTACCATGCTTCATGAATTCACTATGTGCTACCCTATCGAAAAACCCAATGGAACTATCCCAGTGCGATAGATAATTATTGGACCAGTGTGGCACAGGTAACTGGGAGGATGATACACACTTGATGCTGGCACACGTCACAACTTTGTTGAGCCGAAATCAGGCTTTCAAATTGCTTCTGAAAATTCTGCTCATAGCCCGATCGAAATTTTCACAATAACAGCAACAAAAAAACACAAAAAAAACAATGAGTGAGCGAGGTTCGAATCGTCGCCTAACACTGTAATGTGAAGCTACCACTACACTACTCTTCAAAGGCGGAGCATGGTGTTTTTATTTTACACCTGATGCCTTTTCATCACCCAGTTTAAAAATGCTGTTTTCTATCTCTCAGTGCTCGCATCAACTGATGCGAGCACTGAGAGCACTTATAGGTGGGCAAGGTGGCAGCGCGTCTGCAACTATGCGCTACAAGCCTTTTCTGTTTCTTATACAGATCCTGACCCTTGGTTGGATCACGCATGCGTCAACGGAGGGCCATATCTGCTCATCTTTTGACCTCAGCCATGGTAATCATCGCATAGACAGCGCCGTAAAGATGAACGAAAATTCCTGCTGTTATATGGAGCCACCTTCACTGGAACTGCCCATCCTACCTGCTGACTTCCATGTCACCTTCCGGGGAGCGTCATCGACGGAGAACCTTATAAATTCGCCGGCTTGGTCCTGCAGCTCCAGTGGGCAAGGTGGCAGCGCGTCTGCAACTATGCGCTACAAGCCTTTTCTGTTTCTTATACAGATCCTGACCCTTGGTTGGATAATGCATGCGTCAACGGAGGGCCATATCTGCTCATCTTTTGACCTCAGCCATGGTAATCATCGCATGGACAGCGCCGTAAAGATGAACGAAAATTCCTGCTTGTAGCATAGCCATGGTGTGCGCATAGCAGCGCCGGACCAGCAATGTGTCAACGTAGTCAGCAGAATGAAAAGAACGTTTATTCAAAAGTGTATGACGTATTTATAGGCAGCGTAGTGTTAGTCAGATAACGATGCGCACGTGGTAGTAACAAAAGTCCGATGTGGTGCAGGCAGCCAGCTGAGGCGTCAACAGGTGCGCGCACACACACACACAGAAACCGCGAAGACACAACATTCCTTCCCCCTTAGAATTAAAAGCGTTGTACTGTCTTGCGTTCTCTTGTTGAACGCCTGAGGGCTTGTTAGGCGACACCGGTACTCATCGGGACGGCCGTGATCTTCGGTGATGCACGTTGTGCAGAACCAGCATCATTAGGGATGAGCCGAGAAGACATGCCTGCATTCGAGCTTACCGCTTCCGGAGGCGATGGTTCCGTTGCTTGGTCTGACTCGCTGGGACTTGTGGCAGTTGTTACTGGTGGCGAGTCCTGTCGCGGGCGAAGTTGATCAACATGCCGCTGGACGACCCCGTACGGAGTGTTCACGGTCACCATTCTCGCTCCAGACGCCGCCTTCACATTGCCAGGCGTCCATTTGCTCCCCACACCATAATTGCGGGCGTATACGTCACTTCCTGGTAGCGGCAGCCAGTCCTCTTGGTCTTCTTTTGATCCTGTAAGGGCTGGAGGAAAACATGTGTCCAGCCGTGAGCGTATTTGGTAACCCAAGAGCAACTCTGCTGGGGATTTACCGCACTTTTGTGGTGTCCTCCGATAGTTAAACAGCAAGCGTATCAGATTCTCCTCTAGCTTTCCTCTCCTCATTTTTCGAAGGCCATCTTTTATAGTACGCACTGCCCTTTCCGCTGCACCATTAGACTAGGGGTGGTAGGGCGCACATCGGAGGTGCACTATGTTGTTGTTTGCTACGAATTCCTCAAAATCATGGCTGGAAAACTGAGTCCCGTTGTCGGACACGATTGTGCGTGGTACCCCAAACCTGCTGAAAATGGCACGTAAGCAGTTAATGGTGGTTTCTGTTGAAGCATGTGACAGAGGTACGGCTTCGAGCCATTTCGTGTGGGCGTCAACTATGACGAGTATCATTTTTCCGCCGATCGGCCCCGCGTAGTCAATGTGAATGCGGGACCACCTTTCGCCGGTTTCTGGCCACTTGACAACGGGCGCCGCGGTTGGCATCGGCAAATTTTGAACACAGTTCTGGCACTGAGTAGACACCTCTTCAATATTTCTGTCTAGGCCTGGCCACCAAAACAAAGAGCGCGCGACAGATTTCATTGCCGGCGAACCCTGGTGAGTCTCATGTAAAAGCTGCAGCACTTGCACTCTTGCTTCGGCTGGTATTATGACCCTATTGCCCCAATAAACAAGGTCATGTGCAACGGATAGCTCTAGCTTACGGTCAAAAAATGGCAGTATGTCCCTTGCCAGCCCGTTGGCGTGTCTGGGCCACCCATGTAATATGTACCGTTTGACTTTTGCCAGGACAGGATCCGAAGCGGTGAAAGCCTTCAGCTCACGCGTTGTCACGACACCGTTGTTCAGCTGGTTTAGCGAGAGTACATATTCGGGTGGCTCACCATCTTCGTCAGTTTCCGTAGTTTGCAGCGGCAGGCGGCTTAAGGCATCAGCATTCAGCATCTGTCGTCCTGGGGCGTACTGCAGCTGGTACTGGTAGGCCCCCAGCTGAAGCGCCCAACGTTGGATCCGGGCAGCGGCCATTGTGGGCGTCTGCCTGTCTGACCTCAACAGGCCCAGCAACGGTTGGTGGTCAGTCACCAAGGTGAATTCCCGACCTAGAAGGTAGTCCCGGAATTTAGTTACGCCAAATACCAGTGCCAGTGCCTCTCGCTCGAGCTGTGAATAGTTGCGCTCCGCCTGTGTTAACGTACGCGAGCGAAAGCCGATCGGCCTGTGGACGTTTCCTATCGTGTGAAACAAGACCGCGCCCACTCCGTATGGCGACGCGTCGCACTCAAGTTTTAGTTCCTTCGAAGGGTCGAAATGGACGAGAACCTTGGCTGCTTTGAGGCTTTCCTTAGCCACCTTAAACGCAAGCTCTTGAGGCTGTTCCCAGTGCCAGCGCGCATTCTTTTCCAGCAGCTGATACAAAGGAAAAAGTGTGGTCGACATGTTAGGCAGAAACCTCGCGTAGAACGTGATCATTCCCAAAAAAGACCGCAGTTCGCTGACATTACGGGGGCTCTGCGCCTGCATGATAGCATTGAGGTTTTTCTCTGTCGGTTGAAGCCCATCGCGATCGATGCGATGCCCGAGATAGGTAACTGCTGGGCTGCGCAGCTTGCACTTATCGTGTCTCAACTTTACGCCTCTCTCTCGAAACCGCTTCAAAACGTTTTTCAGCCTTTCACCACTGTCGCTTGATTTTTCAGAAATGAGCACATCGTCAAGGTAAGCTTGTGCACCCACCAGACCAGCTAGAACCTCATCCATTTTTCTTTGGAATATCGCGGGTGCAGAGGCTATTCCGAAAGGCAGTCGGTTGTAGCAAAAAAGCCCTCTTGGTGTGTTAATGACGCAAATTTTCTTTGCCGACTCATCCAGTGCCACTTGATTGTATGCGTCCCGTAAATCCAGTGTGCTGAAACAATCCCCATCGTGTAGTTGCGCAAACATATCTTCAATGATAGGCAAGGGATATTGTTCAGTGGCGCATGCGGGATTCACTGTGGCCTTGAAATCACCGCAGATTCTCACTGCGCCGTCTTTCTTAAGAACTACGACTATAGGTGACGCCCATTCCGAGTGTGCCACTGGTGATAACACGCCTAAGGACACTAACCGATCAAGTTCAAGTGACACGCGGTCGCGTAGCGCATATGGAATGGGTCTGGACTTACAGAACTTAGGTACGGCACCTTCTTTCAGGTGCAGACTGACCGGAGGGCCTGTGATGAGCCCCAGTTCCTCGGAAAACACGTCGTTGAAGTCGTTGAATATGCTATTCACACTGGGCTTCCCCGTTTGTTCTGTGGGCTCAGAGTCTCCTGCAACGCGAACCACCGGAGCACCAGCGGCGTTCAGCAGCTGAATTAAATCTCGACCACAGAGGCTTGGTCCCGCACAGTCTAACATGGTCAGCGCACACTCCGCCGTCACTCCCTTATGAGAAACACTGAGCGCAAGCTCCCCAAGCACTGGCAGTCGTCCTGTGTAGCAGGATAATTTCACACTGGATGGTCTCAGTTTCGGCCATTGGTCGCGGTGCTTCTCGTACAGTTGACGTGGGATAACACAAACGGGCGACCCAGTATCAACTTCCATGGTAAGCTGCACACCGCACCAAGAGAACGTTCGGCGAATTGGTGGCACCAGACAACTCTTCCGTTCCGAAGCCAAGGTCCAGATGTGCGCTGCTTCGTGTTCGTCGTCTGTCGAACCTTCCGTCCCCGTGAGAATGTTGGTTTGTGCCCTGCTTGCTGTTCCTTGCTCGTGAGGACCGCGGCTTCGGCATTTCCTCGCAAGGTGACCGCGTCCTCCACAGCGATAACAGCGAGCGTTAGACCAGGTGCAACCGCTCTCATTGTGCTTTGCACTACCGCACCTTGAGCATTCTTGACGTGTAGCCCTCCGTCTCTCGTCTTGCGGTGTTTTCTGCTGATACGCTTGTACTTTTAACACTGGTGTCAATCCAGATCCGTTTATGTTTTTCACGCCACTATCTGCAGCTTCAGCTGAAAGGACCATCGCTTCAGCGTCTTCTAATGTTAATTCCCGCTTCGCAAGTAGCTGCTTCTGTAGTGCACTTGACCGGACACCACACACAATGCGATCTCGTAGCATGCGATTTAATGCACTGCCAAAATTGCAATTATCAGCTATTCGGCGAATGTCGACCAGGAATTCATTAATGGGCTCACCCTCCGCTTGACATCGACTGAAAAACTTGTAACTTTCTGTGATTTCATGTCGCTTGGGGTCGTAGTGCTCACTCAACACTGCCACGACTTCTTCTTAAGTCAGCGCATTCGGCTTGCGTGGAGCCACCTTCCCTGCCAGCACTTGTATCGTGTGTGTGCTTAAGGCAGCAACCAGCAATGCTCTTTTCTTAGTCGAGTCTTCAATGGCATTCGCTTCAAAGTATGCTTCGACTTTGATAAGGTATGGCGTCCACTTATCTTTGCTCTCTTCGAAGTCCGGAAGCTGGTGGTGAGCCATGATCGCCTTGGTTACTCGATTTTCCGTAGTGTCAGGTTCAGGGTCGTCTTTCACTGCATGGGTGGTGAACATCCTCGTCGCCACTGTAGCATAGCCATGGTGTGCGCATAGCAGCGCCGGACCAGCAATGTGTCAACGTAGTCAGCAGAATGAAAAGAACGTTTATTCAAAAGTGTATGACGTATTTATAGGCAGCGTAGTGTTAGTCAGATAACGATGCGCACGTGGTAGTAACAAAAGTCCGATGTGGTGCAGGCGGCCAGCTGAGGCGTCAACAGGTGCGCGCGCACACACACACAGAAACCGCGAAGACACAACACTGCTGTTTTACGGAGCCACCTTCACTGGAACCGCCCATCCTACCTGCTGACTTCCACGTCACCTTCCGGGGAGCGTCATCAACGGAGAACCTTATAACTTCGCCGGCTTGGTCCTGCAGCTCCAGTGGGCAAGGTGGCAGCGCGTCTGCAACTATGCACTACAAGCCTTTTCTGTTTCTTATACAGGTTAGTTATTTACCTGGAGATAAATCATTTAAAAGTAATAATGTTTTTCTCGTGCTGCTACCTTGCCCTTAATGTCTAGAGCGTATTGTTGTGATTTGCCTGCACTTACTGGATTTATTATCCCTCTGTGGTGACGTTGAGTCGAATCCTGGACCCAAGGGATCTAGTGAGTCTGTGCGTGGCAAAGAATCATCATCAGAAAACTCAAGTGATCACAGCCTACTTCTCGAGGTACTCGCAGGCCAAAAAGAGTTGATGAAGCGGACAAATTTGACAGTTCACAGAAAGACATAACAAACACATTAGCTCAATTTAAAGATCGACTAGAATCATTGGAATGCGGTTTAGAAAATCTATCAGTATGCCAAAACAAGGTTGCTGCTGTTGAGTTGCACGTAAGCACGATGAAAAGCGCCATTACTTCCATAGCAGAAAAAGTAGATGACCTTGAAAATCGAAGTCGGAGGAACAACATTATCATTCATGGTGTCTCTGAACCTCAAGATGATACTTCCCGCATAACTGATGACTTCTTTAAGGGCAAGTTAGACTTAACAGTAACCGGCATCGAAAGATGCCATCGGCTTGGCTCAAAGCGGCCTGATAAAACAAGACCTGTAATTGTCAAATTAATAGATTATCGCGAAAAACTGGAAATTTTGAGGAACTGTGTGAAACTTAAAGACTCGGGCTTATATGTAACTGAGGACTTTTCACAAAAGGTGCGTCAGGCCAGGAAGAATCTATGGGACAGCACAGTTGTAAACAGGGAACGAAATGAACGTGTTAAACTACTCTTCGATAAGGTGTCTGTGAATGGAAAGCTGTTCGTTTGGGACGAGGCCAGGAATGATATGGTTGCCCTTCCCAGGTACGTGCCGAAGTGACAGGAAAGCCCGCGTTCATTGAAACTGTTAAATGTGAATTGCTGTAGCATTCTGAACAAAGAGCTCGATCTTGAACACCTGATAGCACGTCATGACCCCGACGTAGTCGCACTCACAGAAACATGGCTTTATGACGGTGTCTATGACAGCGAAATTGGGCCTTCGGGGTTCAACGTGTACAGAAGGGATCGTGGTTCCAGAGGGGGCGGAGTTGCGTTGCTGGTTAAAAATATTTACAGGATAGCACGCATGCCTGATGCTTCTGGCGTTGAGGCTTTATTTTGTAAGCTTATCGATAGAAAAGAAAGCCTTATTATTGGAGTTGTGTATAGGCCCCCCGTCTCAATCCCTGAGGTTTTAGAACAATTACAGCTATATATTTCGTCTAAAACAAATCACACTACCAAGCTTATTTTATGTGGAGACTTCAACCTTCCAGGCATCAACTGGTCTTCGTTTAGCGCAGGAAGTTCTGATCCCATTAACGATGAAGCGCTTATTGACATTGCCTTACATTTTGATTTAACGCAACTAGTTAGTGATTGCACTCGTGTGCAAGATAACAGTAAATCTATTCTTGATCTTGTCTTTGTGAATGGTAATATTTCCGGAAAAATTGACTGCGAAGTGGTTACAGGTATTTCAGATCACATGGCAGTTTTGGTTGAGCTTCACTCGCTGAAGTACAAAAATGATGTTAAATACACACGTGTGCCAGTATTTCATTCTTCCGACGATGCATCCATCATAGACAGACTGGAGATAGCCTACGACGAACTTTGCGAAAGTGTTAATCTGGGTTTGAGTGATCTTAACGCTCTAGGGTTAAAGTATAAGAACACTGCGCATGCGTGCATGCAGCTTTTTGTTCCTTTCAAGAAAAAGAAGGTACATATGTCGAAACTCTGGATTACACGAGATATAATTCACATTAAGAGAAAAATTAATCGTCTTCGGAAATCACTAAAAAAGCACACGAGTGTCACAACACGTTCTCCGATCCGCGATCTGTCTCGACAACTAAAAGATAAGATGAAGATCGAACAACGCAGTTTTTACGATGTAAAGTTAACTCACATGATGAAGGAATCGTCGTCTCATTTTTGGCATTTTATAAGGCCAAAGTCATCCAATAGAGACACGTTTGTTATAAATAATGTTTGCACATCAGATGAAACAGAAATAGCCAATGCATTTAACGAACACTTCGCATCTGTTTTTACTTGTGATGACAAAACCACCCCCACTTTTAGCAAGTTTAAAGACCAGCCTCCCATTGAAAATCTGGAAGTCACAGAAGCTGGCGTATTTGAATTATTACTGAATTTGAATGTAAGAAAATCTTGTGGCCCAGATGACTTACCAAATGCCTTTTTAAAGAGATATGCTGAATGGTCCTCAAAATTTTGGACAATTATTTTTAATGAATCGTTATCCAGAGGTGTCCTGCCTGAGGATTGGAAATTCTCTAAAGTTAAGCCTTTATTCAAACATGGAGATAAACAGTTGGTTTGTAATTATCGCCCAATAGCTTTGACTTGCACATGCTGCAAGTTATTGGAACACATAATACATAAACACATTTCCTGCTTTTTGGAGTCGCACTCGGTACTTTCACCAGCTCAGCATGGTTTTAGGCGTGGGTTTTCCACAGTAACACAATTGGTTGAAATTGTCCATGACTTTGCACTAGTCATAAATAACCAGTCACAGATAGATGCTGTTTTTTTAAACTTCGCGAAGGCCTTCGACAAAATCTCTCATTCCAGACTACTTATGAAACTTTGGACAGTATTAAAAAACACACAGCTTTGTCAATGGATACAAGCATACCTGGGATGTCGAAAACAGTATGTTGTTTTTATTGAACATTTCTCACAAAAGCTGCCTGTAGATTCGGGTGTCCCCCAGGGATCAGTTTTAGGACCGTTATTGTTCCTTCTTTTTTATAAATGACATGGTGGATGACTGTGGCGTTAAAATAAGACTATATGCCGACGATTGTGTTTTGTATAGTGAGATAAATTCAACTTCAGATCAAAATGCACTGAATTTTGAATTAGATAAAGTGATGCGTTGGTGCAGGACATGGCAGATGGCTGTGAATTACGACAAATGCGCTGTAATGACCATAAGTAACAAGAAAAATCCTCTTTTATATACATATACAGTTGATCGTAAATCATTAAATCGTGTCAATGAGTTCAAATATCTAGGTCTTATTATAACTGATAACATTCACTGGGATAGTCATATCACAGCTATTTCTAATAAGGCATTGTCTAAACTTCATTTTTTAAGGAGGTCTCTCAAGAGGGCATCTACCATCTGTAAGCTCGCCGCTTTCAAAGCATTAATCCTGCCAATTTTAGAATATGCAAATATTATTTGGGATCCGTTTACACAGACAAACACACGTAAGTTGGATAGAGTTCAGAGTAAGGCTGTACGATTTATTTTTAACAGTTACGATCCATCATCTATTACTCAGTTACTTCACCAAGCAGACTTGAAAAGCATTACAGTTAGAAATAAAATCGCTCGCCTTAAGTTCATGTTTAAAATTGTCAAGGGTAAGTTACAGAGCCAAACGTGTGACTACATTTCTTTTTCCAGCGGTTATTCTACAAGGCTACGACATCCATACTCATTAGTGCCATTTAAATGCAAGAACAATGTTTTTAAATATTCTTTTTTTCCCCGAACTGTAACAGAATGAAATGAACTCGATAAAGCCGTAGTAACGGTAGTTGACTGTGATACAGTTCAGGCTCTCTTTCAATTGTAACCCTGATGTATTTTGTATTACGAAAGGCTTGTCTGCATTGTCAGTTGAATTTTGTATTGTCTGAATTTGTTGTATTTGTTAAGAAACCTTGTTATATGTTTTGTACCACCCTGCTAGAGCACCTATCATTGGGGTTAGCAGTATTGGAAATAAAATAAAATAAATAAATAAAAATGTAACAGAAAATAGTTCATTTGTTTTTTGTGTGTTGCCCAGAACGTATGCATCTAGAAAATTTTGTCTAAAAACTTGTTAACTTTTAAGGGACACTAAAAGAAACTATTAAGTTGACGTTTATTGTTGAAATAATCTAGAAACCTCATAATGTTATTTTTGATCCAAGGAAGTGCTTATTTCTAAATACAATCACATTTTAGTGGTTTGCATCGGGTGAGCACACTTCAAATTACCTGCCTCAAGCGGAACGTCTCGCATCACTGTTGATGTGCACAACGTTGCCCGCCTTTACTCCGCGGCTGCCGACACAAGTAGCAGCAGAACGAAACTAGTGGGAGCCACGAGCAGCAATAACAACCACTAAACAATTTCCTGCCAAAGCCTCTTAGATGGCAGATGTGCTTGGTTCCACTGGGCCCCGCTAGATGGCATGACCTATCTAGTTTCAACAGTGATGTTCCTTGTCAACTTTGTTACTTAACTGTATCTACAGGGACTAGAAGCCAAATTAGAGGGGAGTCGATTGGGCTTCAGCCTCTTTTTTGCCAAGCAAGTAAAACACGTTGAACAGTCATTACTAGCATTGACGTAGGCAGATGATATAGCATATTAATAGCCGACAAAAAGGAAGATCTGCAGGGATTGATAGATATCTGCAATAATGAGAGAGATGGGTTAAACTTGAAGTTCAGTAGGGAAAAATCGGCAACCATGATTTTAATGATAATCCAGGCAGTGAGCATAACATACAGGAAGTCACACTAAAAATAGTGGATAAATACAAATATTTGGGCGTATGGATAAACGGGGCCGAGTACTTACAGGAGCACGAAAGATTTGTAATGACTAAGAGTAACAGGAATGCAGCTGTAATTAAAATTATGTAAATCTGAAATTACAATAGGTCTGATGTTGTGAGAAGAATTAGGAAAGGTGTCATGGTCCCGGGTTCGACATTCAGCAATGCAGTCTTGTGCATAAAATCAGAGCGATTCAAGCAAGATAGGAAATTAAACAATGTGGCATAGATAGACTTGCTTTGGGAGCACACGGAAATAACCCAGATCAGGGGGCACAGGGTGACATAGGATGGACATCCTTCGAGCGTGGGGAAGCTAGCAGCAAGATAGAATTTGAGAAGCAATTGAGAAAAATGGGAGAGGAGCGTAGGACTAGGAAAGTCTACAGCTCCTTGTTTGTTTGTTTATTTATTTATTTATTTATTTACAGTACCTACAGCACCCGCGAGGGGCATTAGTGTAGGGGGGAGATAACGATTTCGAAATGCAGAAAGGCAACAGTCCATTAACACTGAGTTGAACATGAAAGAAATACAGATACATAATAAAGCATCCAATGATGACACGTAATAAACATTGACGTGTGTGAAGGTACAGCAGCAAGAAAAAAATATATATATAAAATGCATACGCGCACACACATATATATATATATACATATATATACACACACAAATAAAAGCAGGCGGAAAAAAAAAGCTGAACCGTAGATCGCTAGAGAGATGAAACGAAAGTGTAGGCAACTTTAATGTGTGCTCAGGCTACGATAAAATATGATGTTCCAGCGCAGTGGCGAATGTTTCCCTGGACGCGGCTACAATTTCATGAGGTAGTTTGTTCCATTACTTAATTGATCGCGGAAAAAATTAATATTTAAAAAGGTTAATTCTGGTAGCGAACTCGCACACTTTAAGGGGGTGATCAGTACGAGCAGATATATACGAAGGCTCCGATATGTAGTTTTCTTTGTGAATACCCGTTAAACCATGGAATATTTTGTGAAACAGAGATAAACGTAAGAATTTGCGCCTGTCTTCAAGAAGAGGCCATCCTAAAGTACTCCTGATTTCGAAAGATTTTTTAGAAAAGTTGTAATCACCCGTGACGAAACGGGCCGCTCTCAGCTGCACGCGTTCTAGAGCGTCGATGTTCACCTTAGTAAAAGGGTCTCACGTGCTGCACGCGTATTCCAAAAGTGGGCGTACATTCGACATATACAGGATTTCTTTCAGGCTGGCCGGTGCTTGTTTAAAGTTACGTCTTAAGAAGTTTAATGTGTTGCTGGCCTTTGTTACGATGTAATTTATGTGGGCATTCCAAGTCAAATTGCTGGAAAAAATGACTCCTCAGTACTTATATTCTGTTACAAGGGACAGCTGTGTTGTATTCATGACATAGCTTGCCATCAGCGGGTGTCTTTTGTTTGTGAATCTTAAGAGGTTGCATTTGGACAGGTTGAGTGTCATGTTCCAAGTCGAACACCAAGACATGATTTTTTTCATAAAGAATGTTGATACTAAAGGGAAGAAGCAAACTCGAAAATTGTCAAGCAAGTATTTAGACAACAGCAGAATACCAAGCCAACAGGAAACATTGGTTAAGAAGAAGGTGAAGGAAACAGAGAAGGACATGTAGAAGATTGGACTGAATACGAAACCATCACTGAAGACCTACTGAACATTCAAGCATTAAATTGCAAAAGAAAAGATCGATGATAATTATCGGGGTAGTTCTCTGCAATTCGATGCCAGAACGAGAGTATTGTGGACCAAGACGTACCGAGCCAAATACGTAGGCCCAAACACACTATGTAATGCGTGTGGAGAGGAGGAGGAAACGGATGAACATGTGATACTGTTCTGTAAAAGGCTCCACCCTATAGTGCAAGATAATGGCGCGGAATTTTTCAAAGCATTGGAGTTTAGGGACAGTGAAGGCAAAATAGACTTTAAGTGAGTAGAAATAACCAGGAGGAGGCTAACTGATTGGTGGTTACAATCAAGGCGCGAGTGAAATTCCACCCTTCAACACATAGTGATAGTACTTAACTTTATGGCTAGGTGGCGTGAGCTGCCGCCCTATTTAAAGGGCACGGCCAGATGCATCCATTCCTCCATACAACCAGGCGAAAATTGAACTTTTGAACAACTCATGCCGTTCCCTATAGTAACGTCTGGCATTTCTTTTTTCCATGAATCAAACAGAAATGAACAAGCAACATTTTATTACGTCTCTTAATGCACAGAAGGTTTTTTATTTAGTGCAGCTAGCTCGATTACTTGTGATTAACACTTTCGTGACCACACCTATCTCCTTAGATAGTATGTTTTCGATGTTTACAACTTGTACATTTGCCCTGTTTTGAACGCTTTTGAACCCCTTGTACTATCTAATGCGTAAAATAAAAAGTATTTTATCAGTTTTGCTTTTGTGTTTTTTTTTTTCGTGTGATGGTTTTAAAGCGTCTTTCTATGCACGCGAGTGAGCATGCATAGTTTCAATTATGCCGACGACGTCGCATGTGACCGCTTCACGAAAACGATGAACTTTGGAGGATCCTCATGCATCTGGGCTGAAATATTCAAATGACAACAACAGCACAGGCTCGGAAGACGACATCGACACTTCTGATTTCAGCGCGAACGAGAGTTCTTCAAACCGCCCCGGAACATCAGCGGTCACCCACTGGTGAGTTTAGCTTTGTGCTCGGGCTGCGTTATTGCCGGCACACCTCGGTGAAGTTGACCAGATGTGTTCTGAAGGTTAGAGCTCTTATCTGCAGGGCGTGCACTTCCTCCGGACAGGACTACTTGCTGGCCGCAGCACAGAGAGTGCGGTTTCGTGCGCGGAGGCAGCCGGGAGTGAACCTTGGAGCCGCGTTACGTAGTGTGGTGCGGCGCGGCGCTTTGCGAGGGCTGTCGACTTTTTGTTTTTTACTGTTCAAATAGTTGGAGAGCTATGCAAAAGCACAGATAAATATGCTTGAACGCATATTTTTCTAAAGCTGACGTACAGGAAAAATGACGGTTCTTGAAGGTCCCACAGTTCATCTTGATCTCTCCTACACAGTTCATCTCCTACACAAAACGCTCCTCAGAGCTAACAACACCAGAAAAAATAAATAAATAAAAAATCTGGAACTGCAAATTGTGCTATGAACAAAAAAAAGTTTAACAGAAAGTAAGTGTTTTCTGCTAAACATGCGTAGCAAACCTGTGTTTTACCGCATTGTGAAACTGCTTCGCACGGTGGCATGAAAGACACTAGGTGTAATGATATTTTATGTACACAAAAACTTTTGTATTTACAGCGCTTATATCTACAGGATAATTGTGTTCTTCTTGCGCTTAAAATTTATATTTCCATTTCTTCTTATGCTTAGCCTGTTCAGAGCAGTGTTGATGGTTATATAAAATTTCTTTGTTCACATTTACAAAGTTGTTTGTTTTATGATTTTTTTCGTACTGTTCTTAATAAGTTTTTGGATTAAAACTCCCCGTGTTTGAAAGATAACTCCTACCTGTACAATTTGACACCATGAACATTAACATCAGTAACTTTGGGTGCCATAAAAAAATAAGGTTTTCTGGACAACACAAGAATGGCCAAATTTCTGAAGGTCACGAAAGTGTTAATTGTAGGCGGTACTTCTCACATCGTTAAGATCATTTTGCAAATGTCCTATGCGTAGTGTAAGTGTTTTCAAGCATTTACCCTAATTTCTCCGTAAATAGGGCACTGCTATTGATAATATTGTCATTTTAGACATTATAATACATTGAGCTTTCACTCTGACATAAATTGTTATATGATTTCAGTGTCCACTTAACCGCAGTTGTCAGCTGTCTTCTTATCCAAGCAAACTTCCATGTGTACTCGCTGGAACATGTACAGGTACACTGAATTCAGCCGACAGTTTACATGTACCGGAAATCAGCCATCTCTTGGAAAACTGGCAACATTTTTCTGTATTTCAGCCTGTTTATTTGACTACAACCGTTACTCACAGTGTCAACACGAACAAGGGCATCTGATCCAAACACCGCTCTCAATTTATGTTGGCTGTTGGCAAATATTCTTTTGCGATGTTGGATGACAGGAAGGTGACATCCGATGACAGACACCCACCCGCTTAACTGCTAAAGTGAGAACTGGTATATTTTTGAAAAAAGAGCTCCTAAAGAAACAGCAACTTTGCTCTCCACGTATGGCCTTTACGAGGCTTGCACAGCTGCAAGACTGTTATGCTGTGCAGTAAATAGCCCTGTTTGCTTTCCCCAGGCTGTGTTTTTTCAACAAGCCCAAAAAGCACTTTGTGACCCTTTGAAAGGGACTTACTACACTTTTTGAGTATTGCCAGAAAATGCTGCCTTTGGGTAGTTGAAGCTCCTGAGAACACGCAAACCAAATATTATAGTGCAGTACGCAACTTAAAATTTACCAAAAATTAACAAAAAAGACGGCTGAAAATCGTTTTCTCATCTTTCAAGCAATGACACTACAGGCTCAAACAAAGATAAGTGCAGGACAGGACAGTATCCCATCACTGGCTGATTTGAGCATGACGCGCTCAGGAGTTACTGGGGCCGCCGCAAAAGACCGCAACCTGTTTGCGCGTGTGTGCATGATCGCACTGAATGAAAAGCCGAGCACGTTTTGCCTTTTCCTCTTGTTCCTGCCTAGTTTCCAGCGATTTCGTCGTGACGAACAACAAGAGAAAGCAATTGCAACATGCAACAAATCTTTAACTCCACTCATACTGGACAATTTCTATCCATTTTTGCAGTGGTCAATTCATAAGACAATAAGCTCCTTTCGTAAATCAGTTTAATGACTCCTTGGAAGAGTGTTGCCGGGCTCCTTTAAGAGGAAACACAGGTCTTAGAAGGCCGAAAATCATGAAAAAATCTACTTTTTGAAGCTGACTTTTTTGAATCTATACCTATTTTTGCACTTATCTGAGAAATTTCTAGCTTTTCGCATCATTACTTATGGCGCAAAATCAATTCACAACACCACTGTGAGATGAGTACCAGTGCAAATAGATGGTAAAATCCCGCTTTTTCCGCACCGAACCGATTCCGTTACACACGAGCTATCATGGTCTTCTTTGCCTCGTTTGCAAGGGTCGTTCTTCATATTAAATTTCCTGCAACCACTGGCTCCCCTTGCTCATTGGTTTTTTCAGAAAAAACGCGTCATCGCGCGATTCTATTTGTAGTATCGTGCGACGCGAATACACCAACCAGGGAAATCCACACTATATATGCATATGTACAACACCCTCTAGCGGCCCAAACAACAGGCTCAAAACTGGCACCGAAACCATGATAAAACTCTATCGGCTGCTTGGGGCACGTGCCAAAACGTAGGCATCTGATTGGCCAAGTAGCGTTTCTGGCATCTGCTTCATCATCGTGACGCGCACGGACATGCACTATGTTGTCATATATTCTGCGGCACTCCATTATGTGTGAAGAAGAAAACGCATCGTTGGCAAGCAACATCGCCACCGCTTGGGTACTGTGTGCTGGGCTTTTCTCGCTCAGTTCATGCTGATCATCGCCGGCATATGCTTGACCGTTGCTCTGTCCCGATCGTGTTTTCATCGTAGGGCCACCGTCGCAACAGTCGCCAATAAACCCCTTTTCAATTGGTGAGCTGCTGACATTCCCCGTCGCTTGAACCTGGGTGCTGCCATTCGCGGTTGCCTAAACCTGGAGCTGCTCAACCGAACGCTACCTCCCATCATGGCCACCAACAACGCGCAACCTGGCTCTTCCACTCCATCCCCCAGCAACCCCGGCGTTCTTCGTTTGCGAGAGCCCAAGGTCTTTAGCGGAGCCAATGAGACCGACGTGGAAGACTGGTTCGCTAACTACGAACTGGTGAGCGCAAACAACAAGTGGGATGACGCGGACAAGTTGACTAACGTCATCTTTTACCTCACTAACATGGACGAAATGTCGTATAACCACCACAAAAATGACATTACGACGTGGTCCATCTTCAAAACGTTGTTTGCTGACGTTTTCGGCCGACCCGCTGTCCACAAGTCCAAAGCCGAACAACGCTTGCGGACTCGCGCACAGAAGCCATCTGAATCGTTCACCAGTTACATCGAAGACATTATTGGTCTCTGCAAAGAACACAGCCATGCCCGAGTCGGAGAAGATTCAGCACATCCTCAAAGGGATAAATGACGGCGCATTTCAGATGCTCCTGACGCACAATCCTGCCACCATTGCGGAACTTGTGACTTTATGTCAAAGTTTCGACGAGTTGAGGAAGCAGCGCCCCCTGACTCGGCCATTTTCCTCACACGCCGACTCACTATCCAGTCTTACTTCTGTTCCTGATTACTCACCAGTCCTGCAAAAGATTAAAGACTTTGTGCGTGAAGAAGTAGCGCGGCAGCTGTCGTTGATTCCCTTAGCAGCAGCCGCCATCCTCTCATCTGCCCTCACCATTCCGCGACATTATTGCCGAAGAGGTAGCTCAGGCTGTTCCCGTCGCTGTCCACCAGCAGCCTGTGGCCATGCCTGTTCCCCATGCGCCGGCTATGCAGCCCGTGGCCGCGCCTTTTACTTATGCCCAGAGACCCCGCCAGCAGCATTTGCCACCCATGTCTGCATTTGCTCCCCACTCTACCCCTCTTTCGTCACCCTGGGCCGCACCGCAAGTCAGCAATTCCTGGCGCACTGCTGACAATCGACCGATCTGCTACGCGTGCGGTACTCCAGGACACGTGACACGATATTGTCGTCGTCGCTTCCAATCACAACACAATGCTACTTGGCCGTTACCGTATAATCCACAGCCCACGCACCTACCTGCTCCCTATCCCTCACCGCAGTAAGGTTACACTAACCTTCCCAAGTCTCAGTCACCCCAGCCCCCATCTCCGACTCACTCTCCCCGCTCGCCGTCTCCTCGCAGGCGATCTCTGTCCCCAATGCGTCCCTGACCCGCTTCCTCCAACTGCGAAAACTGTACGCCGCAGTTCCAGAGGCAAGAACTGCGCCGTCGTCGAAATGCCCAAGTCCTCGCACTTCACCTGCTAACGTCGTCACCATATCTGTCGATGGTGTTTCTACCTTTGCCCTCATCGACACAGGTGCTGCCGTTTCTGTTATAGCCGCCCAGCTCTGCCGCTCCCTACGCAAAGTGACCATGCCGCTCTCTGGGCTATCGCTTCGTATGGCTAGCGCACAACCAGTTCGACCTCTTGGCACCTGTACAGCCCGCATATTCATCCAAGGCTCTATGTACGTTGTCGAGTTCATCGTCCTTTCGGTGTGCTCGCATGACGTTATCCTCGGGTGGGACTTCCTGTCGCATCATCATGCCGTCATCAACTGCACACGTGCTGAAGTTCAATTTTCGCACCTGTCTGACGAACGTTTGCACGAAACTCTTGAGCGGTCCCCAAAACTCGTCGTGCATGAAGACACTGAAATTCCGCCAGTCTCTCTTGCCGTCGTCCCTGTTTGCTGCGATGACCATAACGATGCTACAGTAATATTTACACCTTCCGACATTTTCATGAGCCCCAGAGCGGTTTCCTTGCCTTTCGCTACACTTGACGTCACTGCTGGCCGAAGCAGTATTTTCGTCCACAACCCCCTTTCTGCACCGCTTCCGCTACTCGCCAGCGAATGTCTCGGTCGAGTGGAGCACCCCGATTCCTCCTTATTCCTTAACATGCCAGACGAATCGTGCAGTAGCGCCTCGACCGAACTTCATGCCCTTTCCCCACTGGAATGCTCGTTGAGTGACACCTTCTCGAGTTCCGTCGCCGACACCTTAAGTGCCCATGAACGCGCCGAGCTTCTTAATCTCCTCCAGCACTTCATGAATTCATTCGACGTTTCTCAGCCGCAATTGGGTCGGACTTCCGCAGTGCACCACTACATTGACACTGGTTCGCACCAGCCAATGTGTCAAAGACTGTACCGTGTCTCTGCTGCAGAACGTCACGTCATCAACGACCAGGTCGAAGAGATGCTACACCGTCGCGTTATTCAACCATCGCACAGTCTTTGGGCATCTCCTGTTGTTCTAGTTTGAAAGAAGGATGGATCGATTCGATTTTGCATCGACTACCGGCGATTAAACAAGGTGACGCGAAAAGACGTCTACCCATTACTGCGCATCGACGACGCCCTTGACAGCCTCCAAGGAGCCGAATTCTTCTCCTCCTTAGACTTACGATCTGGATACTGGCAGGTTCCTATGGCAGAAGCTGATCGCCAGAAAACTGCGTTCATTACACCAGATGGCCTGTACGAATTTAACGTAATGGCATTTGGGCTTTGTAATGCTCCTGCCACGTTTGAAAGACTCATGAACATTACACTGCGTGGACTGAAGTGGTCTGTGTGTCCATGCTACCTCGACGACATTGTCGTTTTCTCTCCCGATTTTCCTACACATCTGCTTTGGCACCTACTGGTTCTGACGTGTTGAACCAACGCTGGTCTCCAACTGAGCCTTAAAAAGTGCCGCTTCGCCGGAGAGAGCTGTCCATCTTAGGGCACATCGTGTCCAAGCATGGTGTTCTACCCGACCCTGCAAAACTGCGAGCAGTTGCTGAGTTCCCGAAACCTACTGCAATGAAAGAATTACGCAGTTTTGTCGGGCTATGCTCGTATTTCCGGCGCTTCGTGCGAAATTTTGCATCGATCATGTCACCACTGACCAACATCCTATGCGGTGACACTGATCTTTCAACCTGGTCTCCTGACTGCGACGTCGCATTTGCCACGCTCTGTAGTCTGCTAATCTCCTCCAATTCTTCGGCATTTCAACCCAACAGCTGCAACGGAAGTTCACACAGCCGCTAGCAGGGTTGGCCTTGGCGCTGTCCTCGCCCAACGCAAGCCGGGCTATTCCGAATACGTTGTTGCTTATGCGAGTCGCACGCTTACTAAAGCTGAGGCCAATTACAGCGTGACTGAAAAGGAGTGCTTGGCGCTAGTGTGGGCGCTTTGCAAGTTCCGCCCTTATTTGTACAGTCACCCATTCGACCTGGTAACGGACCACCATGCACTTTGTTGGCTCGCCACATTGAAAGATCCTTCTGGCCGCCTATCTCGGTGGGCACTGCAAATCTAGGAGTACGACATTCGCGTCGTCTATCGCAGTGGACGCAAGCATTCTGACACCGACGCCCTGTCGCGTTCGCCTTTACCTCCCAACTCGTCCTGCGGAACCACTGGTACCAACTCCGTCGCACCTCTCGACCTCGACTCCTTTGCCAGTGAACAACACAAGGACCCGTAGATTGCTTCCATTTTTGACTGTCTCTCTGGATCGTCAACCACTGCGGTACCACGATCTCTCCGACATCAAGCTGCTCATTTCACCATTCGTGATCGGCTGCTACACCGACGCAACTACGCCCCTGAAGGTCGTAAGTGGCTCTTGGTTGTCCCGCACAGCTTGCGATCAGAAATCTGTGCCTCCTTTCACGACGATCCCCAATGTGGTCATGCCGGAGTTTTCAAAACTTACAAATGCATTCGCCATCGCTTCTAGTGGCGCGGAATGTATAATTTTGTTCGAAAATTCGTTATGGGCTGCCCTGACTGTCAATGCCGCAAATCACCACCTTTCCAATCGTCCGGTGCGCTTCAACCACTTCCGTGCCCTGCCAAACCTTTCGATCAGATCGGAGTTGATATCTATGACCCTCTACCGACAACATCAGATGAAAATCGGTGAATCATAGTCCCTGTGGACCATTTAACACGCTACGCTGAGGCTGCCACCCTTCCAAGTGCTACTGCGTGGGACGTAGCATCCTTCGTCCTTCATCTCTTCCTACTACGACATGGTGCACCTCGTGAACTACTAAGTGACCGAGGTCGAGCCTTCCTATCAGAAGTCGTCACGTCTCTGCTTTCTGAATGCGATGTTGTTCATCGCAAGATCACGGCATACCACCCGCAGACTAATGGGCTCACGGAGAGATTTAACCGCACCCTTGGCGATATGCTCGCGATGTATGTGACATCTAATCATACTAACTGGGACCGCATTCTTCGATTCATCACTTTCGCATACAACACCGCGACACAGTCTACCACTGGATTTTCACCTTTCTTTCTTCTTTATGAACGCGAACCATCCCACACCATCGACACTCTCCTTCCATACCGTCCTGATGCATCCGAATGCCCCCCTGTGTCTGAAGCTGCCTGAAATGCGGAAGAGTGCACCTTTACATCACAAGAACAGCAGCGCCAGAAAGAAAACAACGCCGACTCTTCACAAAGCCACAGCTATTCCCCGGGTTCACTTGTATGGCAGGCTGTTCCTTACCAAACCCCCGGCCTTTCCTCAAAGCTCGTTCCAAAGTACGAGGGCCCATACCGCGTTTTGGAGCAAACCTTGCCGATGAATTTTTTATTGAGCCACTTTCCCCATTTGACGACATGCGCCAGCGTGGACGTGACATCGTCCATGTCGCCCGCCTTAAGCCATATCATAGCCCTCTGCCTCCAGACTCTTAGGTCGCCAGGATGGCTCTTTTTCGGCGGGGGCAAATCGTGAAGAAGAAAACGCATCGTTGGCAAGCAACATCGCTACCACTTGGGTACTGGGTGCTGGGCTTTTCTCGCTCGGCTCGTGCCGATCATTGCCGGAATCTGATAGACCGTTGCTCTGTCCCGATCGTGTTTTCATCGTAGGGCCACTGTCGCAACAGTCACCAATAAACCCCTTTTCAGATGTAATAATAAAAACTGATGTTGCCACGTTCCTTCCCTCAAGTTTTGTTATCACCCTGTTGCATTACATTCAGTGCAAATCGTGCCTACAATGTTTGAAAAGCTTCAAGGCTGTAGTAGATAGTTTTGTTAAGATTACGTTCACATCGCGAACATTACAGATCATTATAGAATCTACGCCGCCGCTAGCGATAACGCTAGAAAATTCCATGGCACATGTATAAATTCTGCCGTGCTTCGCCGCTTGTCAGTTGATCGATGGCCTGCACTTTGCTCGCCGCTATCAGTGCAAGTGGTTTGCTGTAATCCAACTTCATTTTATGTGGCCACAAGTTCGGCCCGAATAAACAGTTTATTATTCGACATGCAGTCTGCTCCCTTCATCCACATCACGACTTCGTGACAATATTGTTGCCTCTAACAAAGAAAACGAGCCCTTAAATTCACATTTCTTTCCTTCTATCATGCATAATCACATACCGAGGAACAGCATTTACAAAAAAGTCGCTGAAACACGCTTTCCAACTAAGTTGCATCATGCAAAGAAGTTATCACCCCCAGAGAAATGGCTCGAACAAATGCCTGAACAAAACGACCACTAATAAGCTGTCTATGTACATGGATGTACAGCACAAGGTGTGGGATGAAGTACTGCCACACATAACATTTGCACACAATACCATTACACAACAGACCACATGTGCATATTGTTTATTCTTGTGTACAACTGTGATGTCATAATAATCTTGAATGTGCTGCTACATGAGAAAACACATTTATTGATTGATATGTGGGGTTTAACGTCCCAAAACCACCATATGATTATAAAAGATGCTGTAGTGGAGGCCTCCGCAAGTTTTCACCACCTGGGGTTCTTTAACGTGCACCCAAGTCTGAGAACAGGGGCCTACAGCCTTTCCGCCTCCCATCGAAAATGCAGCCGCCGCAGCCGGCATTCGATCCCGCGAACTGCGGGTCAGCAGCCGAGTACCTTAGCCATTGGACCACTGCGGTGGGGCCATGAGAAAACACACACAGCCTTGAAGAAGACACTGTGCGTTTTGTGCACTGTATTGAAAAAGCATGCGAACTGGTTTGTGTGAACATCAATAAACAAAAAGGCATTGACATTTGGCAATAATAGTTCCGCCACAGACAAGGCAAGTTCCAACCAGGTGACCAAGTGTTAGTTTCGACCTCCAGCTATTGCAAAAGTCTTTTAGAAAAACTTGACAGCTAGTATTTTTGCCCTAATAAAAAGCTGCAGCTAGTGGGCAAAGTTACTTATGAAGTTCTGGACAGAAGCCATCCACTGAAGCCATGACCAAAGACTGCACACGCGATACTCTTAAAAAACCATATGACCTATTGTGATCGTTTTTGGGACACTAGGCTTTCGTGTTTAACCTAAACACTAGGTTGAACATTAAGATGGCACTCTTAAAGGAAGAGTGGAACGGTCACGCCTTTAAGAGAGAAGCAGACAGAGACATGGTAATTCAAGTGTAAGCACCTAGCTTTTATCCATGCCTTGTTTTAGACCACAATGCCTTTTGCCTTTCTTCTTATTATTCCTAATTTAGCTTTGGGAGCAGGAATATTACAGTTTTGGAGCAGACTTGGAGCAGTCAAAGGGGAGTTTTGGAGCCGCTCTGGAACACCAAAGTATGTATTTTGGAGCAGCAAAATTTAGCTTTGGAGCAGATTTTTCGGGTCACACATCATTGTTAATTAGAAGGGTTGCTTTCTCATAAAACCAAAAAATTTCCGTGTTTTTTTACTAAGCATTCAATGCTGATCAAGTGACCAGACTTACCCCAAATTGATAAATATATTAAATCTTACAACATCAAAGCTGAAAGCACAGCAACCCAAAGAAAAAATTTAAACGGTACCCTGGACAGCTACCAGAACTCAGACCAATGAAGGAAAAATGTTCAAGATGTGAATAAAACAACGCATCCTACATGAACAGCAAGTCAATTAGACTAGAGATGAACTAATGAAAGCTATTTTTATACTAAACCAATGGGGCTCTATAAAAATGAGTAAAAATTTTATGTTCCGGTCATTAAAGTGCTACAGCTCACATGAGAACCGTGAAAAAATTTAGATGGACTCGCCATGCCATTAAGGAGCTTTAGAATAACGTTTGCTGGTGCTGCGGGCATAGCTAGTGCCATACGAGTTTTAGAACAGCCTTTGCCCTCCTGCAAACCACAACGCACGATCCCAGCGACACCGTAGCCTCAAAACCAGCGTTTGGGTCGCACAAGCCGCCCACTATTTCGGATTTTCTGCGTACGAACCGCGAACGCGAACGGCGGCTCACCTTGCGACGCTTGCGCAGTGGCAGCGACCGCACCCCAAGGGCTCGCGGTGCGCTATTCTAAAACTCCCTATCGCTAAGCAATTAAGTGATTTGTTTTTATTACGATATGCACTATATGGACACTTGACGGGTTTTCGCTATCACCGCTATTTTCCGCATAAACTACAAGTTGGTAACAATCTCCGCGCATCGTACGTTCTATCCGCGCGTAACATTGAACAAGCTGGGGTGGTGAGCGCTGTTAAAGCAGAGATTAAACGAGGCTGCCGATCTCCATCGCTCATTCGGAGGGCGGCGCACGTGATAGTATCCCACCGCGTGTTACACCTGCTGTCGAATGCTCAAACAGAGATAAAACACACCGCCCGTCTTCAACGAGCACGAAAAAAGACCCTGGGGGGGGGGGGGGGGGAGTGGAGGGGGCTTTGATTCTAAGGCATGGTTGCGATAAGCTGGAGCGCGCGCTACCGGCAAGCATCAACACGCGGCTCATAAACCCTTCTACGTGGTGAGCTCTCAATGGAAAGAGATTGTGCGATAAGAGCATTTCTCCCTGGATCGGCCATCGTTATTCTCTTACACCAGCGTTTTGTAGAGTGTTGCGATGAGGGATCCAAACAAAATAGCTTTCAGCCTTCGTATTGTCACGCAGTCGTGATGTTGACGAAAGCAGCAGCCGCTGTTTTCACAAGTGAGCTTTTCATTTGAGCAAACCTGTGCCCGAGAAACTAAATGTCACTCTACGAACAATACACGCTGTAGACTAATAACAGCAAACCAGAGTGTCGACCATCAATAATCTGTCAAGCAGCAACGTGCGTCGGCTTTTATACATGTGCCATCAAAGATTCTGGCGTTACCGCTAGCGGCCGCGTAAGTTCCAGAACTCTAAAGTACGCGTTCTGCGCGTAATCTCATTGGAAGGTTCTAAGATTATCTAGATTGTTCCCAGTAATTCAGGCGCCGTTTCCACAAGGCAGCTTTACACGCGTAATGGTGTGGTGGCAAAAATAGAAAGGAGCGCGTGCAGCATCAGCATTACAACATAACAAATTCTTGCTGTTGCAGTCATCGCTTCGCCGGTGAAACTGATCTATAGTTTTTTTTTTTTTTTCAGTTTATATGATTCGGCTAACAACTTTGCTGTTCAAACATATATAGAGTCGCACAATGAGTTATGCACACGCACGCCACCTTAACAAGATTAATGCATGAACCGAAATACAACCTGACTAGTGAAACGGAACTAATAGACGTGACCGAACTGATTTGATATGGACGCAGTTGCGTCCTTAGTGTAGCACACGCGCGTTGCTCGGTCAATGATAAAACTCGACTAAATTTGCACATGCGAATTGCCGTTTAGGCGCCCTTGGAGCAGCAGGTCAAATTGGTGCAAATGGCGCAGCACTTCCAGCCCTGAGCAGTTGTTTCATTCTCAATTTGGCTACACAACATCCACCAGCCATTAATGAGTTGGAGACTGAACGAATATGAAGGCTGTGACAAAAATTCATCCAAAAACTATGCTGCATCAGATTGCCTTCCCCCTTCCCCAAAAGGCACGTTTACGACTAACAGCACACACACTAAAGGAACCAACACAAGCAACACCGGCACCAATAGCCCAAACTGCTTCTATGCAAGTTGCACTTTTTGCCATTTGAAAAGGGCACACAAAGAATGATGAAACTGCACATGCTTGCCTTTTTTGTAATGAGGGATGCCTTCTCATCGGGGTCCACCACGGGAGTAAACTTGATCGGAATTAAGTCCTTGGCCTTGATTGGGTTTCCACTCATAGGGCAAAGCACAACGTTTCTCTGAAAAGTGGACATAGATTCTTAATTGATGCTCATAAATGTTGGCTGAGCTGCACAATTCAGCAACCACATGCGACTGAAATCAATGAAAACACACACAAGTCGACAGCCTGAACATTCTTAAATCCATAACAGAAACCATAATTTCATCATAAAATTGAAAAAATGAAGCCTAATGAATGGGACACATGGAACACGCACTATAGGCCAAGAACCAAGACAGCTCTTCTGCACTTTGATTCCTCCCATTCTAAAGTGATTCAAGGGATACTGAACAAAATTTCTGCCGCCAATGTTTTGAACCAAACTGAAAGATTGGGTCCTGAAATCGAAGAAACAGCCTTCATTCCAAGCAAAAACTGCAAAAAAACAATGAATCAATGCATTTGTCACAAACTGCCGCGTCTAGCGGCAGCACCGTGAACTACCACAGGTGACGTTTGATGACGTCATACCCACCCGAAACGGGCAAGCCAACAATCCCAGAACTCACCCGTGTCTCTCGACTCACTCATCTTCCCTTACAATTCACAGAACTACCAGTGCTTCTGTGGAAGTATCAGTGCTTCTGTGGAAGGGGGAGAGTGGAATGAACTCGAGCCCTCTGCACGCGCCTGGGTGATTGTGTCGTCGGGGCTCTAGCTTGCAAGCAGCCGCCGTGCGCTGACAATTATCATTTATCTGATTGAGTGATACGTGGGGTTTAACGTCTCAAAACCACTATATGATTATGAGAGAGGCCATAGTGGAGGGCTCCGTAAATTTCGACCGCCTGGGGTTCTTCAACGTGCACCGAAACCTGAGTACAAAAGCCTACAACAGTTCCACCTCCATCGAAAATGCAGCCGCCGCAGCCAGGATTCGATCCCACGACCAGCAGCCGAGTACCTTAGCCACTAGATCACCACCGTGGGACGATTATCATTTATTTATTGACCCTGAAGGGCCCCTCAAGGGGCATTACATAAGGGCAGGATGTAACAAAAGGTGACTCCGGTCACAAGGAGGCATCACACAAATACTGCTTCGAAAAACAAAACATCAAAAATACAGCCCACTATTAAACTATGAGAAATTAACTCTTTATCAGAGCAGTTGCATCTTCCGAGTAGAATTATGAAGTTTTATAAGTTTCTCTTATTCTTTTTTTCTGTTCCTCTTTAAAAAGGAAAACGCCTAATCATGTTTCAGGGCAGCCCTCTTGCCTACAAAAGTTAGCAGAAAGCTTCAGCCTCCAAGAAGCACAGATGCTGCGGAAGGCAGGTTTCTTCTAAACGCTCTTTTTTGCTCTTGCCGAAATGCTGCTAAAATGACTTCATGAAGAACATGTGGCAGACTTTGGAGGCATTACACCATGTGTGCATGGTTGCCCTGCCAGTAACTTGAAGAAACCCACAGCAATACATACCCTTTTCGTTGCTCCATTCATGTTAGCAAAACTGCTTGCCAAGCTCATGAGATGTACCCAAGTAAGTAAACATTGCAGTACTAAAGAAGAATAAAGTAAAAGCTTGTTAATTTGAATTTCAAAGCACCAACAAAATGCCCAAGTTAATCGAATACCAAATTATTGAAAGTATCAAGATTACATATATCTATTACATCAATACATTTTTGTTTTCTTGTTTAATACATAGGTCCTATACTTATTTTTCCCAAGAGCAGAGTGAAGAACACAATTTTCATCATCCTCTGACTGTTTACTAGCAACTATGGTGCCACACTCCCATGGTTACTTATCCCAAAATGTGGTCAGTGCCACGTATCGCACTGCCACCACAAACACATTTCTTTCACAGATAAAATGCCCAGCAGCTGATTGCTTGTCATAGTAATCCTAGCCACCCCAATTTAGCAAGCTAGCTTTATGTTCTATTTTTCTGTTTGTCTTTTATGAGCATTATTTCATCTTTTACAAATAAACTGCATTACCTGTACATACATGGTGAATGACGGCGACGATGGCAAAAAACCAGCTGAGATTGTTCATATAATTGCTCTCGCAACGAAACTTATCCTGATAATAAGACGTTTCTAGTAGGCTATTTCATACGCTCCTGTTGATCAGCTTTAAATAAATTCTTATTTGTGTGGACGGGGGAAGGCATATCTGCTGAAGTAGGTCGCCTATTGCCAGGAGTGCAGCCCCCTCCCCCTCCTCCTGTTTCAAGGATCGCTGGACAGCCCCAAGTTCGTCTAAAAGTTCTGAACTGAACAGCACCAAGGTATCTCTCCAGCCATCCATCGCTGAAAGTGACGCCGTCATCGAGTCCGAGGACCACAGCTATCTGCTCGGCCCACTTCCTCAACAATAGTTTGTTGACTGGAATATCACCAGATGGGACATCACATAGCCAAATTAAAAGTGCATACTCAACGTCCGCATATGTCGTCTCACGGAGTCTTAAGCGCTTGGGATTTATTTCCTCTCCAACTTGCTTGCCAGTGGTACTCTTGTTGTTCCCAATTGAACTCACAGTCTGCTTGAACAGTCCCGTTGCTTTTACAATATGTGCCTGCTTTTCACTATGCGCGACCGCGTTCACTATCTTGAGCTTGTCGCTCATCGAAATTTGCTTCTGGTTTGCGGAGGCCAATACATCAAAATTTGTGAACAGACAGAACAGTCAAGCATGGGAACACAACCACGAAATGGCACCAACTAGCTACGTCCGTGCATGACCAACTTTGCCAACATGCTCTCAGACTGGCTTGGCTAGACGCTTGGCTCACCAATGTTGCCAGCTACCATTTAATATTATCGTGGCTTTAGCTCTCAAAGAGTGGCGCTTGGCTCACCAATGTTGCCAGCTACCATTTAATATTATCGTGGCTTTAGCTCTCAAAGAGTGGCGTGGTGAAATCTGTTATCAGCCCGCGTCAACACGGCATAAGTCCACTTTAAGCACCCAATTTAAACAAAAATTGCTGCTAATTTCATCCACTGTAGCTGACAGTCTGTTGTATTGCGGTCCGTTTAAAGCTAACTTCTCTCCATTAACTTATTACGCCGACCAAGCTTAGGCTGAATAATGGTCTGTTGTATGCGAAAGTCCGTTGTATACCGATTCATTATAACAAACATAGCCTGTATTCAAATTTCTCTGAATGCCAGTGACAAACGAAAAATTGTCCTGTCACCATTAGGTTTGCTTGACTGAAAGTTGACTTTTGATTAACTAAGAGTCCTTCCCCATAAAGTGTGCCACACCATCTACTAGTGTGGCACACTATATGCAAGCTCAGAGTTCATGTGCCAAATAACAGGAAATTTCACTACACAGCTTCCAAGAATATACTGTCAGCTGGTAATGAACTATGGCAAGCACGAGCCCACGTCCAGAAAAAACGACTAAAGAAGTCAATTGGAACAACGTGCGCTTTGGCTCAGTCTTTAATTTGGCACAGCCATAATGTAACACCAGCATCAGTCTCTTTGGATTTAGCGCAGCCATAATGTTAGACCAGTATCAGTCTCTCTGGCTATGTAGTTGTTACTTGCCTGAGGACCTCCTTTTTGCATGTGATAACTAGTTTACTCCCAGTCATACGCTTTTTGTACCGGCAGTGACAACACCTGTATACTGGAACAGCCGGAGAACCCAAAGTTGCATCCTTTTTCTGAGTTGACGTCAATTGCACCACCCCAAAACGGTATAGGAGGAACCATGACTCATTATAAGATGCTGCAGAAGCCATGAGTGTCGCGTGTGTTCTATGACCCCCTCTAAACAGTGCGTGCATGAATGCCTTCTACATGATGTGCTTGCTACTCGTGAAGGAACAAGGATGGCTTATATGCGCGAAGGGTGCACTACGCAGCCATATAAACATGAGGACGATCATTGTTGAGGTCATGCAAATGAGACTTGAGTAATTCTACTTCAAAAGCATTAATGCGCACATATGGGCTACTTCTTTTCAGAGATTTTTCTTCCACGATTTTTTCTTTGACTTTTGCCCTCCCTAGCTTTTCACGTTTGCATGTGCTCTTATCCACTGTATATTTTCAGTGACCAGCAAGATAAATTTTGTGCGCATCCTCGTTTGTTCTACCTTTTTTAGTGCCATTTACGCTACAGCTCTCTTCATGTACACTCATGAGCAAAAGTACATGAGCCACGGACGCACGAGCAAAATCGCTGTCTACCCTACCTAGTTGTGAGCAGTCTGCTGCTGAGAGCATTCCTTTTTTGAAATTAGTCAGAAAAGTGCTTTCAATAGGGGATGGCTTGTCACTAAATAGCCCAGACGGCTCGAAAATAGGTACAGCAATAGGTAAAGCATTTGTGCGTATTATTTTACATAAGCTTATGACAGGACACCCATGCTAATTTAGATGTATCTATTAATGCCACAGCGTTACAGAGCTCTAGTTTAATAAAAAGATTTATATACACTTTTCTGATAGTTATAAGCATTCCACAGTTAAAGGGCCATTAAAGAGGCTCCAACTTTTCTTCACACACCAATAAAGTTCACCAATTCGTACAGTAGACTGCGACGATCCCATTTTCCGAATATTACAGCGCTGCGCACCATGCAGACACTCCATTTCAAAAAACAATTCTTGCACATCTTTCTTTCAGACCCATCCCCTCCCCCCCTACGCAAGCTTGAACACAGGCAACTTGACATACCACTGAGCTCGCTCAAAAGGCCTCTGTCCTATGAAACGGTGCCTTGGCCCCATTCAGTCCGCATTTTCATTTTCCTGTGCTTCCCTCTGCTGTTTTGTAGAGCCCGAGACTGGGAGAAGCGGTATTGCCAGAACGAAAGCCTCGGAGATAAGAAGTGTCTCACTACTTTACTGTTGGGAGAACTGTGCTCCTTGAACTGCACTTCCTGCCCGCACCACTATGATATGCGCTAGCGTTCAGAATGGCCTGCTTTGTCGTCAGCTGCGTGTCAATAACGAATCGCTGATGTCGTGTCCCGTTGTCGAATTAAGTGGAGCCACAAATACCGCCTACGCCTTTCTCCTCCTTATAATAGGTAATAGTGGCCACACCTTGCGAAAATTTGAAATCAGCTGAAATGAACTGTCTTACCCCCTGTAACTTCTTTTTTACAACACGTACGTATTCGTAAAACTTTTGTGGCAGCATCTTCACAAAACAAAAGTGTGCATATTATTTTTCACAACAATTTTTCTACCTCGAGGCTGTTTACTGGCCCTTTAATGCTTCATCGCATGTTCGAGCACTTGAGCGCCGTTTTCATAGCCACTGAGTACGCATTTTGAGGGATGCTAAATTATGTCTGCACCTCAATAAATCCCACGTGTTTGAAACTTTCGGAGCAGTTCATTGCGGCGGGCCACATGTTCATAACATGGTAACAGTATACATAAGACTCCAGAAATCGATACACTGTACATGAATTGACATAACTGCCCTCACCTCACCTATGTTTTAAAATTTTCAGTATGTGCGCTGAAAAGAAAACATTTGGGAAACTTTTGCCAGTTCTCTGACTTCTAGCAAATATCTATGCTGTTCTCTCAGCCCTTAGTGTTAGAAGCCTCGAATCTCAGCTAATAATTTTCGCAAAGAAAACACCGTAAAATAGCTTTTTGAACTAGTAGTTTCGGTTTCCTCGCTGGCGCTGTCGATGAAAAGCAGCTGTGCACCAGCGACTTAGAACAATCGCGACGTTGCCACTGGTCAAATCTGCCACGACGCACATCTCCAACCACTTCCCCTGGAGTTCCAGGTGTTACAAAACAACAGAGGGCAACACGCAAAAATGAAAATACAGAATGCGTGGCTGAAACTGCATTGCTGCAGGGTCAAGGTGCCGTTTCGTAGGGCAAAAAATAAATTTACGAACAGCGTGGTGTGTAACGTTGCCCACGGGCAAGCTTTCATCAGATGGTGCGTACGACGGGGATTGGTCAGGGGTGGGAAACAAATGCGGAATTGATTTTCTCAATGAAAGGTCTGCGCGATCAGCAGCACAGTAATAATTGGCAAATGTATTCACTGTGGTCCAGAGTACAAGATGACGAGCTTGTCTGAGAGATATAAAAAAATATACTGAAGCTGCAGACCGCAGCAGTTCAGTCGAACGAGTCTTCAAATCCTCATGTATTAACGTTCCAGTACATGTAGCACCCAGTGATCGATCTTGTTGAATATCTCAGTCTACATCACGGAACCTCCTGCAGGAAGCAAGCGTTCATCATCTGCTTGTGTTACACCGTGCTCTGTGTTGACACATGGACATCACTCCAATATTTTCAAGTTCCTGAAGAATGAGGGCTTACACGAAAGGAACTGAAACTGGACTCGCATCAGAGCTGTCTGAATAGAATGCTGTCGGAACCATCACTTCGAGTTCATGACGAACGATTTGTGCAAGGGCTTCAGAAGGTGAAGTACGCTACGGCGCCAATTGGTCTTCATACGTGGAAATCGCAGCAGTGTATGGGAGTCTAGAAAATGACTGCACAATGCAGCGGCTTTTTGCTTGTTTTAACTGCCGACACTCCTTGATAATCAAATCCATGATGGAAGAGCCCTTACACATGAGGAGATTAAATGTGCCATCAGCAATCCCCTTTAGCATGTGCCTGAACTCCTCACCTTCTGTCATGTCACTGTCGGCCTTATAACAAAGAGTTGGCAAGTCCTTATTGTAGGACAGGGAGGACTCAGTAAAAGATTGGGCACGACAGGCCAATTCCTTTCTCTCGACAATGCAGGCGCATTTGCAAAATACCTCTCGTAATCTTTCCTTGCATACATCCCAGCTGGTGAGTCTTTCTTCGTTGTTCTCATACCACTCCTTTGCCGTACCTCGCAAGTAGAACAACGCGTTGGCCAGCTTAAGCGTGGGATCCCATCTGTTAGGTACACTCACGCATTAAAACATGGCCAACCAATCTTCAACCTCGACGCCATCGATCTTGAATGTACCGAGATCCTTGAGCAGTGTGAAAACATATGGTGGTGGCAGCGCCGTGGATAGAGACGGTGATGTTAAAGCAGAGGGCTCAATGTTAGGCATGGTTCACAAAGCGATGTGACGTCCGCTGAAGAACTTCCTTCATTACCTGCTGTTGTACCCAACACCTCCACCAATAATGTTACGGGGGTTGGTGGCATACGTTTTACACCTAAATACATAGGCAAAAGTGAAGATCGCTGATTAACACACTAGCGTGCTCCTGACAGCTTCTCCGGCACTTCATCGCCACCCACAAGATCCCACAACAAAAAAATAAAATAACAAAAAGTGCAGGTTCGCTGTTGATGGCCTCTTAGCATGCCTAGTGCCTAGTCCATACACTGCTGTATGAAATTTGGTGGCACAACCCCTTTAAAAGTCTGATTGCCACCTTTTTCAGTCAAAACCACACGAGGAATTGGAAGCAAAAATAAGCGTGCATTTTTACACATAATACACATGAAGTTGTAACCTTCACAACATCGAATAGGTGAGGCATGATTAAGAAATGGGCTGAAAATAGCAAAGCACTACTAATAATATCTGGGTTCTGTGTCCCAAAACCAGAATACGATTATGAGAGCTGCTGTAGTGGAGAGGAAATCTTAATTATCTGGTGTTCACTAATGTGCACTGAAATCGCACAGTACACAAGCCTCTGCCATTACCCCTCCATCAAAATGCAACCGCCGCAGCCAGGATCGAACCTGTGACCTTTGGGTCAGCAGCCGAGCACGTTAGTCACTGATCCACTACAGCGGACAAAGATAACGAAGCAATAAAATGCTTTGCAGCAACAGTGTCACTGAAATGCCAGTAATATCTGAGAAGCCAAGGCTCTTACCGGTTTGACAGCTTTGTCCTTCTTTGCACTTGGTGTCAGGCTGGGAACCCAGAAGCTTGGCAGCTGAGCGTCTTTGCCATTGACCATATTGGACACACTTGAACCTGAAACAATGGCCGTTATAGCGACACTGAAATGATTTTTGCCATTGCCGTCAGTCAAAACCTGGATGTAGGGGAGAGTCCGGAGGTTTGGGACAGTTGGAGAAATGGGATTCTGCATCTGTCTGTAACTGGAAGTTGCCCTTTTCACATATCAAAAGCAAGTTTTTGTTATCATAATTGTAACACTGTCAGATTTCAACTGCTTCATGAATGCTAATACAAATTTTTTTTTTGAAAAAGAAGCATCAAGGCTGGAATTTTTCAATGAAATGTTTAGGCATTACAAATGAACTTTAGCCGCTGAATGTTGTTTACTTTGGGAGAAATGAGACAGCTGTGTTTGAGGGAGGAGTGGGATTTTTCTTTATCCTACCTGGTCCACACTATGCTGCACAGCACAAAAAGAAAAACAGTTATATAAAGTACATCAGGGAAGCATAAGACTGAACATGAATTAAAGGTTAGAACATGAATGGAAGGTTAGAACGACAAACAAATTAAAAAAGAGGTACAACACAGTCAAGACTGCTGCCACAACCCATCCCAAAAAAAAAAGAGGTGTTTGCTAAAGGGTTACTGTTTTTCAAGTAAAGAAGACACACTTGTCATTGCCTTGACGAGTCTGATAGCGACATGTCAGGTTTTTATAATGACCGGCATCATGTGACATGATATTTCTGAAATCAACTTGCCTAATGAAGCGACAAAAGGCTAAGATTTTTTTTCTTGACAGTTTAATTTTAAAAGTTCAGAAAATAAAAGATAGCTAGAGTCAAGAGCAGTATTATGTCAGCGAAGGTGCACAGCTTCAGGGAACAAAAATCAGTTTTACTTTCCTCCTTGGAAAGATACTTTGCTAATTACAGAGACTGTGGTGAAGCTACGAGTATCAAAAACTATCACTACAGCAAAGTTTGTGCAACCCAAGCTAAAGTTTATGATGAAGATGATAAAGAATGGAAAAGGTCCAATGGGCAACAGGTGTCAGTTTGTGCAGCGAATGAATGTAAGGGGTGTCTTATTACACGAGATAAAAAAAACGAAAATTTTCACAACTGAAGTTGGGAGTGCGTTATGCAAGTAAAAAAGTTTGGAGTGTGTTCATTATGCGAGTAAATGCGGCACAACTGTGTAAAATGTCTCCCAATTCTCCCGGCTTTCACCCTATGTATACAGTCGAGCCCGCTTATAACAAGCTGAGCCTGACGCGGCATCCGTTGGCTGTATCTCGAAGTTCATAGTAAATGAAACACAGCTTTTAAAAAAGTTGCAAGTGAAAACACAAACTTTTTTTTTGCCCAAAAATGTCTGTGATGCACATGTTTCGAAGAGCAGAAGCGATAAGGGCGGTCTTTAGTTTATTTCAAACAGCAGCGAGCTTGTACACCGAGGCCCGTGGCATAAGCTGCATGAGAGACTGGCTCCAAAGTTTCGTCCTTCTCGCAATTCGATTCCTCCAAGTCGCTCTGGCCACGTACTTCATTCACAATGCCCTAATCCATGCACGGTTCCGCGGTGTTGGCATCATCGGCCGTAATGAAACTATCGCAACAGATCTTCCACCCACTCTCCCATGTCGGAGTCGACGGCGCGCTGCCACAAATCACCGCCAAAGTGATCCTGTGCGGAAGCTTCAAGCTCGGCATCGAGCCCGACGTTGACGAAGTCGGCCTCATGAAAACAGTTGCATGTGCATGCAGCCGTCACCGCCGCCCACGAAATATTAACCATCTCCACAACCGAATACCGGGATGCCTGAAGCAGCAAGTTGGCTGCCAGGTGGTCAACAGCTATGAGCAAGCACTCCACAACGTGGCACCAAACGTGCGGATTACGCTTGAGCCAAACGGTCACATTTTCGACATTTTGTTGAGCAGCAGGAAAAAGCGTGCAAGTCCTCCCGTCTGCCATCTTGATCACACGCGCACACCAAGAGCGAGCAAGATGCACACACGCGACACACATGCCAGAATGCTCTGACATGTGTGACGCTCTGGCCCTGTTTCTAGTCAGAAAACGAAACTAACTCGAGCCAGAGTGATGATGATATATGGTGTTTTTTGGCGCAAGGGCCATTTGATGGCCAAAGAGCGCCAGTTCATGGGACAAAGAATGTGGACAATGATTGTGATTAGCGGCTGTATAAGGGCCATAAAATTCCTCGCAATAAGGCGGGTAAAAACATACAAGTAATAAAATCATGACCATGCGTGAAAGGTGTGTGTGATGTGAATAGGTGACAAAAGTTAGTGATAATGAAAAACGATGGTGGACATGTATGGCATTAGCACAAGTACCTCACTCGTTCATACCCTTGCGTCCAAGGGCCGTGAGGCAAGTGCTTTCCTGTGTAGCCACCGCAGCAAAAACCTCTCTAGAGAGGTCGTGCTACGGTGTGCCCGGGTATATGATATGAAAATTATGAATTTCCTTTAAAAACACTAATAATGATTTGTGACTAAAAAGCGGTTCCCTACCGACGAACATTGCAGGGTGTAAAGGTATATGTTGTCGGTAGGATAGTGGAAAGTGTTGTCTTCTTAGAGTGTCTAAATGTTTACATTGAATCAAAACGTGAAGAACTGTTAATGCCTCACCACATTTATCACACAATGGTGTGTGTGTCGTGTATGTGTGTCCTATCCTGAGTCTTGTTAGTGTTACCTCTGTTAGACGTGATTTTGATACTGGTGGCCAATGGCCAAGGTGTGGCTTGATAACGTGTAGTTTGTTTTGTGTGTGTGTATCCCACTTTCTCTGCCAGTAGTCCCTGAGGTTTCGTTTCAGAGACGGCTTAAGATCAAGGGCCGGGATTGATATGGATGTAATGACGGTGCTCTCGTGGACGGATGCAGCGAGCTGATCCCCCCTCACGTTGCCTTGGATCTCACGGTGCCCTGGCACCCAGCACACTACAACATGTTGTTCAAGTGTGTAGAGTGTGCACAAAATGGAGTAAAGTGAGACAAGGACCGGGTTTTTTTGTTTTTTAGGACTGTGCAGAGCCGTTACCACACTGAGGGAGTCTGTATAAATTACTGCTTTTTTGTATTTGTAATTGTTTGATGTGTTTAGCTGCCACAAGTATCGCGTAAGCTTCCGCTGTGAAGATACTTGTGCGTGGATGTAGAGGGCCAGCATCCGAAAAGGATGGGCCGACAGCAGCGTACGACACCGAGGAGTTAGTCTTGGAGGCATCTGTGAAGAACTCAGGACGTGTGTATTTGTGTTGAAGTTCCAAAAAGTATGTTCGGATATGGGCAATAGGTGCATGTTTTGTAACTTCTAGGAAAGACACATTGCAGTCTATAGTCTGCCACTGCCACGGTGGTGGGTATGCTACAGGAGCCATTAAACTGTGTTCAAGTGACACTGCAGTTTCTTCAGCTAGACACTTCAGGCGAACTGAGAAGGGCTGCCTCATCGAAGGCCTGTTTTGAAACAGAGTTGAGCTCGACAAATCATTAATTGTAGAGTATGAAGGGTGCTTTTTGTCTGCTTTCACCTTAAGGAAATAAACAAAGGACATGTAAGTTCTCTGCAGATGAAGCGACCACTCATTTGACTCAACATAAAGGCTTTCTACGGGGCTGGTGCGAAAAGCACCCGTAGAAAGGCGGATGCCCAAATGGTGCACGGGGTCCAGCATCTTCAAGGCACTTTGAGTGGCAGACTGATAGACAACGGCCCCATAATCTAAGCGGGTGCGAATGAGGCTTCTATAGAGGTTCATGAGGCATTGCCTATCACTACCCCACGAAGTACGTGACAACACTTTTATAACACTCATGGCTTTTAAACATTTTGTTTTTAAATACTTGATGTACGGTACGAAGGTCAACTTGTTGTCCAAGATCAAGCCTAAGAATTTATGCTCGCCTTTGACGGACAGACGTTGCCCGTTCAGTCGAATGTCAGGTTCCGAGTGCATGCCTCTCTTTCGAGAGAACAAGACACACGTGCTTTTTTGTGGGTTAAGTCGAAATCTGTTTTCATCTGCCCATTTGGAGATCTTATTTAAACCCAGCTGAACCTGCCGCTCACACATGGCCAAGTTGCATGATTTCAAGCCAAGCTGAACGTCGTCGACATATGTACAATAGAACATATTGCGGGGAATGGACAAGTGCAAAGAATTCATTTTGATGAGAAAAAGTGTGCAGCTAAGTACACCACCTTGTGGCACGCCTGTTTCCTGGACAAATGTTTGGGAAAAAACCGTGCCCACTCGGACACGGAATGTCCGGTTTGACAGGTAACTTTCGATTATGTGAAACATTCTTCCGCGCACACCAAGGTGGGACAGGTCTCTTAGAATTCCAAAACGCCATGTTGTATCATAAGCCTTTTCGATATCGAGGAACACAGAAAGAAAATATTGTTTATGGACGAAGGCGTCTCTGATCTGTGCCTCGATACGAACAAGGTGGTCTGTGGTGGATCTACTTTCTCGAAAACCGCACTGAAATGGGTCGAGCAAATTGTTTGTTTCAAGGATATGTACAAGTCGGCAGTTTATCATTTTTTCGAAGACTTTGCACAAGCAGCTTGTAAGTGCAATAGGCCTATAACTTGAAGCTAAAGAAGGGTCCTTGCCCTCTTTCAAAATGGGAATAATAATAGCCTCTTTCCAGGAGGTAGGGATAGTGCCAGAAAACCAGATAGCGCTGTACAAACAGAGTAAGGTTTTTCGTGTCTCTGCTGGTAGGTTTTTTAACATTTCATACACCACACGGTCAGAACCTGGGGCAGAAGTACTCCAGAAGTTTAGAGACGTTCGCAGCTCAGCTAAACTGAAAGCTTGGTTATATGCTTCGTATCTAGTGGATTTGTGTTCGAGTTTCTGCTTTTCTATTTTTGTTCTGTATTTTTGGAAAGTGTGACTTGGGCAGCAGCAGCGGCACAGGAAAGGCGCGTCCTAAAACTACATTTCTACGTTTACAGTGTTTCCTGCCTGGCGAGGTTTTGGGCAGCTGTCTCGACACGTGCGAAGGAGTAGCCGGTGACCGGCTGCGCAGGACGTTGCGTGGAACTCTCAGTCCGCGTCAACTGTATTAGGAATCTCGGATCGCGAACGTACACGTGTCTGTAAGGCTGTCATCAGCAAGCCGAGCGCAGAGGACACCACACGTGACGAAGACGCCCCCCTGCCTTCTAGCAGCTTTAAAAGGAAGTTCCACTGACGCCGTCTTCACTTGGGCAGCAGCAGCGGCACAGGAAAGGCGCGTCCTAAAACTACATTTCTACGTTTACAGTGTTTCCTGCCTGGCGAGGTTTTGGGCAGCTGTCTCGACACGTGCGAAGGAGTAGCCGGTGACCGGCTGCGCAGGACGTTGCGTGGAACTCTCAGTCCACGTCAACTGTATTAGGAATCTCTGATCGCGAACGTACACGTGTCTGTAAGGCTGTCATCAGCAAGCCGAGCGCAGAGGACACCACACGTGACGAAGACGCCCCCCTGCCTTCTAGCAGCTTTAAAAGGAAGTTCCACTGACGCCGTCTTCACTTGGGCAGCAGTAGCGGCACAGGAAAGGCGCGTCCTAAAACTACATTTTTACGTTTACAGGTTTGTGAATCGCATCACGTTCTTATTATTTCTTAAGACACTACACACTTAACTGTGCCCTATACTGTTGCCCAAGAATTTGTCACCATGAGCACTGTTGCTAATGTACCTTGCTTTGATTGTGGCTTGTGTGTTGGTTCTGATGATGATTGCATGGTGTGCAGCGAATGCCTCAGTTCTTATCACATAGGAACTTGCTCAGGCATAAGTGAAAGAACATTTAGAGCGAAATCCGATGCAACAAAAAAACAGTGGCGTTGTCCCACATGCAGAGGAGCACGGGCAAAGAAGGTTGTCGATCATCCCAGTGTTTTAGCCATTGCAGAGTTAACAGAGACAGTGAAAAACCTGAAGGATACTATTGCCCATATCGAGGCCAGTGTCCAAATGCTGTCTGACAAATATGATGGAGTACTTACAGCCATTAAGGAACAGGATAACAAGTTGTCAGATATGAAACGGAAAGTTGATTCCGCAGAATCAAGCTCGAACACTAAACAAATTCTAGACATAAAAGGTGAACTGAACGAACTAGAGCGGCATAACAGAAGGCTGAATCTCGAGTTTCATGGAATTCGTAAGACTGAGCACGAGAACTTATTGGATAAGGTCAACGCAATTGCTGCATCAATTGCGATGCCCGCTCTGACAGGAACTGATGTTACCGCGATACACCGCCTTCCCTCTAAGGCGGAAAGGACCCCGGGCATCATTGTACGTTTCTCACAACAGTCAGTTCGAGACAGCTGGCTACATAGTCGTAAGAAACTCAGGGATACCAAATCCGAAGTGATGATTCAAGAAAACTTAACCAAACAAACGCGAACTCTACTTCGGGAGGCAAAACAATGGACGCGAGAGAATGACGTCCGTTTTGTGTGGTGTGCGAACGGTAAAGTTCTAATGAGACACAGAGATGGTTTTCCTGCCGTTCTGGTGAAGAGAAAGGAAGATTTCTCTAAATTGGCTTGAAAAATCAGAATCGTTCATAACTTTACTTTTTAGGAATCATGTTCATTTTACCATCAGATCTACATAAATACATTGGAGACAACTATATGCCTGGCATAAAAATTTTTCAGCTAAACTGTCAGTCCGCGAGAAACAAATATGCATCGCTAAATTCCTTGTTTTCAGAGCTTCATTTCCGCTTTGACATCATCATGCTGACTGAAACTTGGTACACAAATGATGATAACCCATTTTCTATGCCTGGTTATAATGTTTTCTGTGTTAATCGCACGCACAGTAGAGGGGGTGGTGTCTGCTTACTTGTAAAAGAAACCTTTGATTGTCAACTCTTAACAGAATTTTGTTATTCAGAGCCTGATTGTGAAATGCTGACAGCTGTCCTAAGCAATTACGTCATCTCAGTTATGTACCGTCCTCCATCTGGAAGTATTACAACTTTCACGGCTCGTTTGGAGAGCCTATTTCACCACGCTATGCTCAATAACCATGTAACTGTTTGCGGCGGCGATATTAATATTGACATGCTGTCTAATGGAACTTCACAGCATGAGATGACGTGTTTGTTTGATAGCTTTGGATTGGCTAACATGATTAATATGCCAACAAGAGTTACTGCCTGTTCATCTACATTAATTGATGTCTTTCTCACGAGCATTAGTTCTGAGGATACTAAAGCTGGGACCATTTCATGCGACATTAGCGATCACCTTCCCATATTTTTAGCTATTAGGCAACGAATAAAAAAGAAACGACTTTCCATACCAGTGCGTTCTATAACATCCAAAAATCTTGAAAATTTTCGTCAGGAACTAATTAATACATCCTGGAACGATGTTCTCGCAAATGACAACCCGAACATTGCTGTCAACACATTCATAGAAAAATTCAAGGAGGTATATGACCATAACTTCCCTCGAATTACCCACCGCCCATCTAAAAAAATTAGGAAGCCATGGATCACACGGGACTTGTTGCATCAAATCGATGAAAAGAATGTAATGTATAATGCATTTCTCGTCTCTCGTGACCCACAGCTACTTAGTACCTTCAAAAAATTTCGTAATCGTCTAAATAAGGACATCCAAAAGGCTATACAAAACTACTTTCATAACATTTTTATGCAATCAGCTGGAAATTCTGCTTCCACTTGGAAAAACATCAATAAAGTGTTAGGAACACCCACCTCAAATAGCGTAATTACGGAAATTACAATTAATGGTTGTGTTATTAATGGTAGTAACTTATCCAATACATTTAACGATTATCTAGTAAACTTAGCTTTTCCAGAAACATCTCTTGATGCGACATCATACGTTTCCAATAAATGCTCAAGTACTATGTTTGTAAGACCTACATGTGAAAGCGAGGTATATAAAACAATCATGCGGCTTAGAAATAGTAACTGCTGTGATTGTTTTGATTTTCAAATCAAACCAATTAAATACACCGCCGAAATAATTGCCCAACCATTTTCTGAAATCATTAACCTTTGTTTGGGAAAAGGAATTTTTCCTGCAATACTTCAAACTGCTAAAGTGTGCATCTTGTACAAAAAGGGAGATAAGAATAATTTAGCAAACTATAGACCCATCTCAATTTTGCCAGTATTCTCTAAAATAATAGAAAAAATTCTTCACTCCCAGCTGGCAGAATTCATTAACAAACATAATATGTTATGTGACGCACAATACGGTTTCAGGAAACATAGATCGACTGAGCTTGCCCTCCTTGATCAGAAAGAGTTCATTCTAAATAGCATAGAATGTAAACAACTAGTACTCGGTGTCTTTATCGATTTCAGTAAGGCCTTCGACTCTCTGAATAGACTATTACTTTTACGTAAGCTGGATTTATACGGTGTACGAGGTGTTGCTTTAGACTTGCTCGACTCATATCTAAGCGAAAGGAAACAATACGTGTGCATAAACAATTTTTCTTCGGTGACTAAACCAAATTCTCTTGGAGTGCCTCAGGGCAGTATTTTAGGTCCATTCCTGTTTAATTTGTATATAAATGATATTGTAAACATAGACCCTTCAGCAAAATTCGTTATTTATGCGGACGATACAAGCGTATTTTTTGCACATAACGATACTGACCAGTTGATTCAAAAAGGAAATAATATATTAGAGAAGATATATAAGTGGGCATGTTCCAATGGACTATTAATAAATGCGGAAAAAACCAAAGCGGTTATATTTCGAGCAAAAGGCAAGCAGGTACAAGTAAGTTCTCCGTTCTATCTTAATAACAGTCTGATTGAAATAGTTGACAATGTCAAAACATTAGGTATCGTATTTTCAAACAACATGCTATGGGATGCACAAGTAGAGCAGGTGGCAACAAAAACGGCACGTGTACTTGGTATAATTTATCGCAACAATTATCTACTTCCATTAAAAACAATACTTATTATTTATCATTCCTTATTTATGTCCTATGTAAACTATTGCTTTATAGTATGGGGTGACACAACACAAACAAATATTGAGAAGCTTACTAGACTTCAAACTAGATTTCTGAAAATTATTGCTAAGAAAGAACCATATCAATCAGTTATGTACATGCAACAAAAATATAAACTAATCAGTTTTCAAAATCTTTACAGTTACAACATTTGTAGGACTATAAAAAAAGAGCTGAAGCAAAAAACTGTACTATCTGACTTAGCCAACCTGCAACCTTCGGAAAATAAATACGATACCCGTAAGCATAACCTCTGGTTAATACCACGATCACGCACAAAGTATGGTGACCAAATGGTACGCAGTGTTATTCCCAGAATGTTGAATTATTTAAGCAGCAATGACGTAAATATAGAAACCATGACCACAAAAAATATTGCATCTCTGTTCTTATAAATTGTATTATGATGAAATCTACCCTTTTGTATCCGTTTGACCTCTTATGTATTTTTCAACACATGTATACACAGCCTCTTCAAGCTACTGATGTTTTGTTCTTCTATTCGTAGGAACTGTTGTATCCTGTTTACGTTCAGATTATGTAATTATTTTATTCCCAATAGCATGGGAATTTCTGTACATTATGCTTTTGTTCTCATTTGTATGCCACTGCTTGTGACCCATTTATTTTTAGGTAGCGGGAGCTAGTCAAGCTGTTTTAGTGCAGCTTTTACTCCCGCCATCCTTCATGTTGTACCAGACATGAAAATAAAGATTCAATTCAATTCAATTCAGTATAGTGAGATGAGCCGGATACCCGTTCAAAGTGTGCACCGAGGAAGTTTGCCTGATCTTCCAAGGTATCACCTTGAGTGTTTACGAGTGGGAGTGAGTGTACTTTTCTTCCTGCTACCCTACGAACCATGTTCCAGACTTTGGCCTCTTGTGTATACGAATTTATCCCTGATAAAAACTTGTGCCAACTTTCTCTTCTGGCCTGCCGACGCGTTCTCCTTCCTTGAGACTTTACTTTCTTGAAGGTGTCAAGATTTTCGGCTGTTGGTGAGTTCCGCAGCAACCTCCATGCCCTGTTCTGTTCCTTTCGCGCATTACGACACTCTGTGTTCCACCATGGGACGTGTCGTTTGCCGGGCATTCCAGATGTTTGCGGTATGCACTTGGCTGCTGCGTCAGTTAGAAAAGCTGTGAAATACTGCACAGCTTCATCTATGTTTAACCTACATATGCCTGTCCAACTCAAACGTGTAGTGTTATGGAACTGTTCCCAGTCTGCTTTGTTTATCAGCCATTTGAGAACGTGTAGAGGACCTTCATATGTTGTTTGTGAACTCAACACTACAGGAAAATGGTCACTACCATATAGATTATTTATGATTTTCCATTTGAGTAGGGGTAGGAGTGAAGGTGATACGATGCTGAGGTCGATAGACGAGTAAGTTTTGTTGGCAACGTTATAGTATGTTGGCTCTTTCCTATTCAACAAACAAGCACCGGAAGAGAAGAGAAATTGTTCAATGAGACGACCTCGTCGTGCATCACAGCGAGAATCGCCCCACAGTCCACTATGTGCATTTAGGTCCCCAAGAAGCAAATAGGGTTCAGGCAGTTCGTCTATTAAAGACTGAAATTCACGTCTTTCAAGACGGTGGTGGGGAGGTACATACAAAGAGCAGATGGTGTCGAGTTTGTTTAAAAGTACCGCTCGAACAGCCACTGCCTCAAGAGATGTCTGGAGTGGTAAATGTGTGCACGCTACTCCTTGGTTAATAATAATGGCTACGCCACCGGATGACGCCACAGCGTCATCTCGGTCCTTTCGGTATATGACGTAAACACGTAAAAAATTTGTATTGGAGGATTTTAGGTGTGTTTCTTGTACACACAGCACTTGAGGTGAGTATTTGTATAAAAGCTCTTGAACGTCGTCGAGGTTCTTAAGCAGTCCTCTGACGTTCCAATGTATAATTTGTGTGTCCATATTGGAAGTAAAGTAGTGCTGTGTGTACGTTAAGGGAGTGACTTGTTAAAGCTGAAAGGTCGAGCTCAAGTACCAGGGTCATTGTCAGGCCCTGTTATGAGCTTTTTAGTTTTCTTGGCGCGCTCCAGAGAGCCGCGCCGTTCTTTTGGCACTAGGGGTGCCGCCGTATCAATTGCCTCCTCGGAGGCACTGGATGCCCGCTCATGCGAGCTGGTTTTTCGAAGCTTGGGCCTCGCCTGGCGAGGTGAGTCCTTGAGACCCGAGGACCCTGGAGTCCCTGGTCTCTGTTCAATAGTAGGCGGAGTAGACTCAACTACTGCCGCCTTGGGGGCAGGCGCCACAGCCGATGGCTCGCTCTGCGCAGGCCGAAGGAGTGGCGAGGGCTGGCGCGACACTGCCCCCTGGCGCGCCGCATCAGCATATGTGGGACCATAAAATGGCGAGACTCTTTTTCTTGCTTCTTTAAATGTAATGTTTTATTTTATCTTTAAAGTGATGATCTCTTTTTCTTTTTTCCAGAAAGAACATGAACGTGAGTACGCGGCATGATTTCCACCACAGTTCACACAGTGTGATGGTTCTTCGCAATTGTCAGAATTGTGGCCTGACACTCCACATTGTGCACAAGTTTGGTGACCACGACAGCTTTGTGAGCCGTCGCCATACTTCTGGCATTTAAAACAACGACGCAGGTTAGGTATGTATGGTCTGATTGACGTCTTTGTGTACCCTGTTTGAATACTTTCTGGCAGATTACTGGAAGCGAACGTGAGTATCAGGTGTTTCGTTGGTGTTACCTTGTTGTCTCTTCTAATGGTGATCCTTTGTACATTGGTCACATTCTGGCTCTTCCACCCCTCCAGAAGTTCCTGTTCAGTCAAGCCTAGCAAATCAGCATCAGATACTACTCTACGGGTTGTGTTCATCGATCTGTGTGGCGTTACAGTGATGGGAGTGTCACCAAAAGTTGATAGATTCTGTAGCTTTTCAAACTGTTCTTTTTCTCGAACTTCAAGGAGGAGGTCTCCGCTGGCCATTTTGGTAACTTTGTACCCGGTTCCAAGAGTTTCTGTGAGACATCTGGCTACTACAAAGGGGGATACAGTTCTGGCTTGCTTGCTGCTTATCTCACTATGTATAACATGAAAATGGGGGAAGTTTTCACTTGATCGGTTGAAAAAGCCTAAGTCTTCGGTGCGTACACGCTTTAAGGCGGTACGATCACTTAATAAGGGAAATGCTCTATGCATGCCAGTTTAATTTTCTTCAGAAGCGTTTGCGGCCACCCACCACGGAGCCCAACGAGGGGACGCTACAAGTTTGCGGATGCTAAAACCTGCAGACGCCAGTCGTACAACGCAACTATAACCCAATGCGCCTAGACCAAGGTAGGCTATTTGCACAGGGTTAACCCTAGCCGCCAGGAAGTTTGGAAGTAAACGGAAGGGAGTAGAAGACAGGACAGATAAATAGTAAGAGATAAAGACGAAGATGTAGGGAGAGGGAGATAGGAAAAGGCGACTGCCGATTTCCCCTGGGTGGGTCAGCCCAGGGGTGCCGTCTACGTGAAGCCGGGGCCAAAGGGGATGAGCCAGAGTGGCTGGCATTGCAAAGCGGTGGAGACGGGCGAAGGGGTTGTGATAAAGAGAGTAGAGCAGGTTTGCGAGAGAAGGGCAAGGAGTTGCAATAAAGTGAAGAGAGGGGAGGACACAGCGGGAGGGCGACCTTGAAAACCAAAACACGCGGAAAGGAGGTAGGTCGGGTAGCTTGCTTGAAAGGTCTGCGAAACACGCGCCTAGAAAAACTTGAAAGTGTGCCTACGTGTGCAGAAGTGAGAGCACAGCCGCCTGGATCGGCATGCCAGACGGTGTTCAAAGAATTGGCGGTCGTGGTCCAAAATCGTTTTGTTGCGCCGGGGGTTTGCGTGGCCTCACCGACTTCGATATTTCGCAACTTGTTCCGCACAAATTAACAGCCGTTTTCCCGCTTCCGCACGCGTGTGGAGAGCATGCTGAGCCAAGTGCGAAGTGAGCGAGAACAAATCCTAAACACAAAACGAATCGCGAATTATCAGAGTCGGCGGGGTAGCGTACGCGCGTGCACTAGACGCAGACAATCGGATACAGTCGGTGGTCGACGATGTAGGCAAATGGTCCGGTCACTCCAGGCCGGCGATGTAAACGACGGTACCAGCGATCGAAAACAGAGGAGATGGCCGAACGGTCTTTCAAAGATCATTGGCAGTGCGGAAACAAAAAGCAGTCAGGGAGAGCGGCAACTAGAGGGGCGCGGAGGCAAGGTCGGTGTTAAGCCAAAAGAATGTATGGGCACCTCGCCGATGCCTGATCAGTGGTCAAAAGTGGTTTCCCTGAAAGTCCGCTCAGCGCTGACCCCGTTTGCTGTAACAGATCAGTGGAGCTCGGAGACGTTCGTTGTAAGTGCGATATTGTGCCATTGAACCAATGTATATTTTCACCGTCATGCAGTTATTGTTTGTTTTAAGCGAAACTTCGTTTTAAGTGGGGCCGTTATATCTGGCCTCGGCTTATGTACAAGAAATGCACAAATAAAAATGAGTCGGAACAAAATATTTCAAGGCACCCAACTGAGAATTCAACCCCTCGCCTCACAGTACGCTGCATAAGACCACTCAGGCACACGCTATTCATGTGCCAGAAATAATAACAGCGAGCTACCTATATACACAATTTACCGCTAGGGGTTAGCAGAATGTTGGAAGCGCTTGAACATGCTTTCTATCATGCAACACTCCTACATTTTCTTTCAATACAAAAACTGCCCTTGGGATGCACACAAATATAGAGGCCCCTTTTCTGAGCATTGTTGTGATTTCCATTCGTTGCCGCTAAGCTGTCCATGAGAAGCACAGCTGGGTACATTCAAACGTCCTGAAACCCCAGTGCTTTTCTCTCGAAACGAGCGTCAAGTCGTGGGAAGCAGCAAAGGAATAAGAATGTGGCACCTTCGACCCAATGTCCCTACAGGCATTTCCTCCATGATAGCTAGTTTGGAGTGGCGGCGGGGCCGACCAACCTCACAGGTCGTAACTAAGCGATTAAGTCGCTAATCCTTTGCTGCGTTTCCAGGAGAAGACTGCAGGAAGCACTCATCCGCCAACTTGTTCCATGAAGGACCCCACTTGCCCTCAGTGAAACTAACCGAAGGAACATTGCCGCAGCAAGTGAAATGACCATTTGGTGATCGTGTGTGTTATAGGCTGATGGCATGGAGGGTGGTGTCATGTATGTGATTGGTGTTTAAATCAAGGAGAACGAGCCCGACAGGGCTTAAAACAACGCTGCAAAGTGCAGAACGTTGCTCCGAACCTTGGTTTAACGGTTCAACCACCACCCTTGTGGTTTGCGGACCACTAACTTCTTATGCTGACAAAAGTTGTATAAATAGTGCCAGCAGTGCCGTAGCCAAGAAAGGGAATGTTCAACCCCGCCCCCCCCCCCCCCCCCCCCCAGAAATTTCCAACCCCAAAATTTTCAAGGGGGGGGGGGGTTCAACCCCCCCCCCCCTGCCACTTACTCAGCTTAATTTTTTTTTGTCGCTTCGCGCTGACATGGTTTAGAAAGTAAGCGCTGCTACTATCACAATATCATTGCTGGGCACTTTTACAATGAATATTGTCGGCATACGGAAAACCATGCCGTGGTGTTTCTCAAGGCTTAGCATTTTGTAAGATATTGGGCAGAAATCTCGGCAGCGAGTGTTTTAGGCTGGCACAGCGACGAGATTAATGCTCAAGCGGCGGACATATCCTGTGCCCGCCGGAACAAATTTTGCCATAGCCGATAACTACGATAATTTCCAATAGGGAGAGGTTGCTTTTAATGGGAATAACCAGACACAGTTCCAAGGTCTCATAGGCCACGTTCAAGCATATTACAGCGTGAGTCTTCGTACGTGTGCTAAGATATACTCAAACAAAGAGTAACATCTATAATTAATTTTCACACACTCTGCTAACACCTAAACACACACCAATGCACACACACACACGTGCACGCACGCAACAGAATATTCGGTTTATACACCTAATATTCGACTTGTATGCTTGTGAATATATATTTATACATATCTTTATTATGCCCTAACATCTAAGGCACTCCGAAGTGTTGTCTAGTGACGAAGGTGCAACACAGGCGAACATGCAGGCTAATCACAGCCTTAGAAAGACCTACTAAAATACTCTTCGTTAACTTGGGCTCGTAAATAAAAAGATGATGGTCATAAATCTAAAGCAGCGTAATAAGAAATGCAGTGTGGGCAGCTGTAGTGAGCACAAGTTTTATTGTTCAGAGCTGTGGCAAACAGCGCAAAAATAAGGAACACAAAGCTGAAAAAATATATGACAAATTATATATATATTAATTTGCTTCATTTGTCTCTTTACATTGACATGACTAGAAGGGCCCACCAAGCAATTTCTGCAACTAGTGACATGACGCTTGACAAGAAGTGCACAAAATGGAGAAACATGGGCGGCCGTGTTATCACGTAAAATTATGAGCAATATACATATTAACCATAATTTTTTACCAGAAGTGAAAGGAACTTTGTGTAAGAAATGTCTCATGCCACAGACAGAAACATTACATAGCGAAATACTGTTGATTATCTTTTTTTCAATTGACACAATGATTATCCTGCGCATTGCATGTCACATTATATGCCCCATATGTTGCCCAAAATTTGCTAGTATTGCCACATGAAAATTTGGGTAGTTGCCTTGTCGTTCACACTTTTCATATCTGCTAAACACGTCTGCAAGTGAAAGGTGACATTATAAAAGAAGGAGTAGCCAATGGGAGAGAACGGAATCACTCTGTCATGCCGTCTAAGTGATTTTCAGCAACATGTCTCATACAGTAGAACTTGCTTCCTTACAGCTGGATAAAAAGTAGCGCATACTAATTTTACCGAAACCGTCTTTTTTCCTACCAGCCAGGGTGGTCCAGTGGTTATGGTGCTCTATTGCTTACCGGCAAGTAGCAGCATCAAATCTTTGTCGTATTTTCGATGTAGGCGAAAAATTTTGAGGCTCATGCACGTTGATTTAGGTACATGTTGAAAAACCAAAGTTGTAAAATTTCCGGAACACCCCACTAAGGCGTCTCTGGTTGCCCGATCATGGTTTTTGGATGTTCATAATCAAAATCATCATCAACCTGACTATATCCACTGGAGGACAAAGGCCGCTCCCATGTTCCACCAGTCAACTCAGTTCTGTGCTTGCTGCTGCCACTTTATACCGGAAACTTCTTAGTCTCATACATCTGCCCACCTAACTTTCTGTCTCCCCCTTATCCACATGCCTCCTGGGAATTTAGGCAGTTGCTTTTAATGACCAGCGGTTATCGTGCCAACGCGCTACATGCCCGGCCCCTGTCCATTACCTTTCTTGATTGCAACTATGATATCCTTAACCCCGGTTTGTCCCTTGATACACTCTGCTTTCTTCTTGTCACTTAAGGTTACACCTATCATTTTCCTTTTCATCGCTCACTGCGTCGTCCTCAATTGAAACGAAACCCTCTTGGTAAGTCTCTGTTCATAGCTAAGTTTGTAAGTTTCCATTCCATAGCTAAGTACCGGCAAGATGCAGCTGTTATATAACTTCCTCTTGAGGGATAGTGGCAATCTACCAGTCATGATTTTAGATGCTTGCCAAATGTGTTCCACCCTATTCTTATTGTTCTAGTTACTTCAATCTCGTGGTTCGGCTCCAAGATTATTACCTGCCCTAAGTAGACATAGTCTTTTACAACTTCAAGTGCACTATTACCTATCTCGAAGCGCTGCTCTTTTCCGAGGTTGTTGTACATTACTTTCATTTTCTGCAGATTTATTTTAAGACCCACCTTTCTGCTCTCCTTGTCTAATTCCATAATCATGAGTTGCAATTCGTCCCCTGAGTTACTCAGCAATGCAATGTCATCAGCGAAGCGCAGGATACTAAGGTTACTACTAATTACCTTTGTGAATAGCTTGTATACTACGGAGAGAAAGCTGATCGGCCTGTAATTCTTGAAGCCCCTGTCATCTCCTTTCTTATGTACTAAGATGATGTTAGCATTCTTCCAAGACTCTGGTACTCTTCAAGTCGGTAGGCACTCGAAGGATTGGCCATCCTGGTGCAGTATCTGGCAACTACCTCCCACATGCATACGTCAATTAACTCACGGCCCTCAGTCCCCAGCAGCTGCGAAGCAACTGACTACGACGGCGGTCAGATCTGCAACGCAGCAGAGGGTGTTAAGAATCTCTGGATACGGACAGGCCGCAATTGAAACCTGAACTTGCCAACATTTAACGCTAGAACCTTATCTAGTGAGGCAAGTCTAGCTGTACTGTTTGAGGAGCTAGAGGGTATAAATGGGATATAATAGGGCTCAGTGAGGTTAGGAGGACAGATGAGGCCTATACAGTGCTACAGAATGGGCACGTCCTTTGCTATCGGGGTTTGGCTGACAGAAGAGAACTGGGAGTGGGGTTCCTTATTCACAGAAACATAGCTGGCAACATAGAGGAATACTATAGCATTAATGAAAGGTTGGTAGGTATCGTAATTAAACTCAATAAGAGATACAAGATGAAGGTGGTTCAGGCTTACGCGCCTACATCCAGTCATGACGACGCTTCAGTCGAAAGCATCTATGAAGACGTGGAATCGGCAATGAGTAAAGTAAAAACACAGTATACTATACTAATCGGAGATTTTATTAAAATGACGTGTTTGAGTGTAAACGTCGGGCGAATTCTCAGCAGTGGTAAGAGTGGCTGATAGGGCAATTTTCTGTGGCAGAATCGAAGAAAGCATCTTCAAGGTGTGCAGATGCCTTTTAAAGCGCTCTTTGAAATGGTCCAATTATTAGTCCAGAAAAGGCCAAAAATATTGAAAGCTTAAAGTACTCTTCCACGCCAGCCACTGGCACGCCACTTGGATGAAGCTGCCTGCTGGTGACAAGCGGCTTTCTCATTTTCGTAAGTTGCGAAGTGTACACAGGGAGCAGAGCGCTTGTCGGGAAATAATCATCATGCGTTACACCGTACGGCATTTCAGCACGACCATCAAGTCTCATAAAAGGGCGCTGATTGACCCAGGACACGAACTACCAAGCAATATGTATAGGCAGGGTATTTTGAGGGGGTGACTTCGCATTGCTAGGAAGCAACGAGCTCAGCAACGCTTGGGCAGTGACCTTGAATGCTAGAAACAAGAACTTTAGCAACGATACATGTAGGCTGGTAAAGTTCCGCCTTAAGGGGAGATGCTACTCGAAGACACTTTTCTTTAATATTCACCCTAGAGCAATAAAACTTGAGGTGTTTATGGAACTTTTCCTGCTGATTTCAAATATATAATTAGTTTTCTTGCAAGTTGCTTACTTTTAGCTCAGCGAAATGACAAAATGAAAACCCTAACCCTTTTGCCCCCCCCCCCCCCTCTTTTCATCCCTGAACATCTGTAATTTTTTACGATTCATAGTTCATAATGTTTGAAATAAATGGTAGAATTCAAATAACTAATTAGGAAGTACATACAAAATATGTAATAGGCATGAAAAATAATAGACGCAAAAAGGCCATATTTCACCTTTGCTAGTGAAGGTTTACATATAATTTTTTTATTATACAATAAAGTCTTGAAATTTAAACTAGATAATTGCATTTGCCATACTTTAGAAAAAATTTGGGCAAAATTTCATGCAGATTCGAGCACTAGAAGTGCCCCAAAAAGGAGGGGCACATTGAAAAAAATGACAAAATTTGTGTTTTGAGAAAAATGAGTTTTTAAGTTAAAATTGAGTTTTTATTTATGAAAGATATCATTAAATCTGATGAAATTTGCACGCCAAAAACAACAATGCTTCTTGTAGTGGCCACTGCGACTAAAATACGCCAGCCCCTTGAGTTTGTCCTTCTCAGCTTTTTGGAGTCGACTCCTCACAGACATTTCGCTCACAGACAGGGCCATGAAACGCTTAGCAAACTTCCACTCCATCTGGCAGAGCCTTGTGCCAACTGCAAGCTAGGAAGAAGTTCGACAGGACTGCGAAATCCAAACTAAGTCCAGTGTCATGCCAACTTGCGGCCAGGTTTGTGCCACATACCGTCGTACATAATGGCAATGTGGTCCCTGCTAAGTTCTATCACTGCGAGCTCTTTCAACCTCGCAAGATTGGTGCCAACGTCATCCATTGCCGCATCACGAACTTTCAGGCTGACGGGTGTGAATGACTTTTAATGCATTGGTTTTGATTTTGATGCATTGACCGCAAGTTTGGCATTGATCGCAAGATGGTTTGATTTTGATGCATTGCTCACAAGTGAAAGCCGTTGTGCGGCTTTCACTTGCGAGCAATGCTTTTTTCATTCATAACGGAGATAATTACATGAAAAAAGCATTGTTCAGCTGCGCTGCTCGACAAGACATGGACCCCACAGATAGGCTTCACAGCACATAGAGGTGCGCAGCGGTCAATGGCGGTCCCCGATTCGTACCACGTGATAAGCCAGTCGCGGCACTCGCAAAACGCAGAGAAGCGTGCTTTTTCTTATTATTTCTTGCGCCGCATCAGCGAGGAAAACTGTTGTTGCTTGAAGAATGAGGCTCCACTCTTTGGCTAATGTGATCAATAATGGCGAGTGGCGGCGCATTATTGGCAGCTAGGTGCTCGAAAACTGCACACTTTGGATCTTTTAACAGGCACCTTGTGCTCTTTAGCTGCAATTTTAAAGCATTTCCTGATAAGTCTCGGCCTGTATTTCTTTTTTCATAACAGTAGAGGTACTAATCTTATCAAAACAGGCAAAAATTAAAAATCGGTAATTCTGAAAAAAAAAAACCTCGCGTTTTTCGACACGCATCTCCCCTTAAACACTAGCGCTCGTTTCTCGCCTGGTGGAAAGTATACATTTCCTCCGCTTCCCTTCAGGTGCAGGTAAGGTCGTGCTCGCCCAGTATCTTATACTCTGAGTGCGAAATGTCTCACGTTTGTGATTGTGCCCATTAGGAAGGGTGGTAGTTTCTGTCGCGTTGTGATTAATTACCACAAACGTAAATGAACGCGAAGGAGGTGATGACAGTAGTGAAATTCCAGCGACTCGCATCAGAATGTCCGAAACTGACAATGAGCAGGTATGGACGGTGCACAGTAGAGCATAAGTAAACTCTTCTTGCATGTGCTGGCAGTTCTCGCCGAAGTTCATGCGTTCTGAGAAACTGATTATGGTGCGCTATGCTCAGAGCAACTCCGGAGTTCATTCCTTCATCCCTAGTGAACAGATCACTGAAGATTTGGTGTGGTTCAAGGCTGCTCATGTTCAGGCTGGTCTGGTGGAAATGTTGGGAACATGAGTGCACGTATGCTGCGTGGTGAAATGTTCTGTACAGTTATGAATCTGTTCCAAGTAAAGAGAAAAGTCGGCTACATGCTTGCAAACAAGAGAAGATACCTTGCTGCAACGCTATCATTTCAGGGAGCCAAATGAAGAGAGCTACGAAAAAAAAAATAGAGAACACATACTACGTTTGCGCAGCGACCAAGTTTTATGTGAGTATAATCCCGCCGCATGGGCACTTTTGATTGAGACCAAGTGAACATTTCTCATCAATGATTATCTTGCCCTCAGAAATTGCACGATAAAACCTTTACGATTAAAGTACTTTATGAAGCCACAGACATCGAAAGTAAAAAATTCTCTCAGCAAAACGAAAATGTAATTATGAATGTACAAAAACATGCTGCTTATACCTCTCATTCCTCGTATCGTAGTAAGCGGAACCCTCTTTGACCTGTTAAACGCATTTTGCTCCGATAAGGACTATGCCATCTACGCTTAACAAAAATTAACGATTAACAATTTCTTCTTAAATCGGGTGGGGTAATCGCAGTATTGCATTTTCTGAGACTAGTCGATTCAGTGGTGCGGCGAGAGGCCGTTGCTCCAAACTGTCACTGCAGCAGTCATTTACTCCATCTAGAGTACTTCTTACGGTACTGTCCCACCACCGTGGTCTAGTGGCTAAGATACTCGGCTGCTAACCCACAGGTCTCGGGATCGAATCCCGGCTGCAGCAGCTGCATTTTCGATGGAGGTGAAAATGCTGCATGCCCATGTGCTCAGATTTTGGTGCAAGTTAGAGAACCCCAGGTGATCTAAATTTCCGGAGCCCTCTACTAGGGTGTCTCTCCTAATCATATGATGGTTTTGGGATGTTAAACCACAGATATCAATCAATTGTTCTTACAGTACTTTTACTTACTCTCTTCACAACCATATGCATGGGGAGAGGAGAATCTTATGACTTAATACACATGTGAACCATCTGTTCAAACTACCACCAATAATGACATCACGGAGAAAAGCTTATGCTTGTACACCCCGGTCGGGTCAGTGTGAACCCACTCCCAAAAAAAATTTGTGGCTACGCCTCTGAGTGCAAGTAAACCTGTTTGTTTTTTGTTTCCCTAACTTGTCAGCATTGTTTCCTCCACGCGGAGTAGCTCTACACTACCACAGAAGTTAGAGTTCGACGTAACCTGGATTTCTCGGCAACTCATGTCAGCGGGGACAAGTGGGGTTGACCCCAGCCCTGAACAGCCCACTCGTGATGAAGAAAGAACAACTGGCACACACCTTGCGTGAGACACAGAGTGCTTCAAAAGAAAAAGAAATATCTAAGAGCCCTGTTCACACTAGCACTAAGTCTGTGTAATTATTGTTTCTTCACGTTTGTCCTACCTGTGCATTCTTGTTGAGCATCCTTCTTGTTGCTTCAATATCAAGCAGCTAGTCATTATTTGGCGAAATAGCAAGTTCATTACTTCGTGGAAAAACTGACTTCTTTTATGGGCCTTCCAACTACCATGCAAATAACAGGCCTATTTCAAGCAAATGTTGTTCCCATAGTGTGCATCAACACACTGCACGTAACTAACTACACGTGGAATATGCTACCAGTGCAAATGTCTCAGCGGATGCCCATCCGTGGCCTGGGCATCGCAGAAGCACACAATGGCCGAACAGAAAATGCATCAGGGGCCTCACGAAAGAAGGACGACATTTCAAGGGATGCTTCGCTGGATGTGTTGGTTCATGGTCATTAAAGGACCCTGTAACACTTTTCTAGGTAATTATCAAATGACTTCATTAAATTATTTCATTGCCTTTCGAATCCACTGCTGCAAAAATAAAAATATTTTAGAGTCCAGCAGGTACGGAGTGCATTAGAGAGATCTGCTGTTCCATCAGCAAGAGCACTGAAAGCTACGCAGGGAGAGGGTTGACAAGGGGGAAACAAGCTAAACTCATTCGTCAGTGAGTGTCATGACCTTGAGCACTTGGTTTGTTTGTTTGTTTTTTCATGACCCCCCGAGATGGCAGGCATGCATTGCGTTTCTCTCCGGCCATCCTAATCGTATGGGGAGAGCGTGTTTCCAGAGAAGGGCGTGGCCCGCTCTTTTCTCCAAACCGCGGCACTCCTTCGTATAGTCGAAAAGACTAGCGCGCTGTTGGCGAAGCTTTCATGTGGCAAAAAAAAAAAATGATTTTGCGCTTTTATATAACTTCGCGCTCATTTGGGAATGTCGGGCCAAGGTGTACGAGAGGCAAAGTCAATGCTTGGGCGTATATATATTCTCAAATGGGCTTCTTTGGTGTAGATTTGTGTCGCCCATATTGGAGCACATATAATTGGCATGCTTCTGCAAGAGATCTAGATGTGCTGGAAACTTACAGTACTTCGAAGTTTGCAAGCTGTATAGTATGGTGTGCACTGGCAAAGAACAAAAAAATGACAGACCGATCAACAAGCGAAGTCAGAAGAGTGCCACATTTTATGCCCACGAGTCACACTCGATTAAAAAGGTTGCTTTTTCTTTCCTTTCATGGAACTAGCTCTGCTTTTCACTGTAACGCCGTTTCAAGAATCCTCCCGTTGAGCCGCAGATTCAGGATACAGGGAAAAGGGTGCAGGCACTCCCCAAGCATCTAAATTATGTTTAGACTGAATGTCGCCGGTTCTGCAATGACCATAGGCTGGTTACAGGCACATTTTGGTCACTTATAGTCGCCCATTCACACTGTGAATTTTACGGTGTTAAGTGGATGTTTCATGATTGAGGTCAGCAATGTTTCGTGATTGGGGTCTGCCGAATTTTTGATGACGACGAAAAGCAATCTTTGTGTTGCAGGAGCAGGGCCTTGAGCTGTTCTTGCTTATGGTTCGGAAGTCTGGGATTGACATTGAAAGCTATGGGAGGGGCTTGGTTCCTCTGAGCAGGTTCCGCAGAATCGGCGAGATCGCTCGGATCGTTTTACACAGGTCTTCGGAGTTACTGGCTTGAGCAGCAACGCATTTTGGAGTCAGGCGACGATTATACTGTCGAGTGTGCATGTCCAGGGTCTTTTCGATAGTGGTGGCTTCGGCTACAAATTCTTGGACATTGTTCGGTGGATTTCTCATCAGTCCCACGAAGACCCCTCGCATGAGGAAACGAACTTTTTTCTCCTCAGGCATGTCTGGGTCAGCGTGACGGAATAGGCGGGTCATTTCTTCTGTGAAAATAGCGACATCTTAGTTTGGTAGTTGAACCCGGGTCTCTAATAAAGCAGCGGCCCTCTCTTTGCGAGCAACGCTTGCGAACGTTTGCAGGAATGCGCCGCAGAAAACATCCCACGTTCGGAGCGTGGACTCCCGATTTTCGAGCCAGGTCCTTGCGGTGTCTTCCAAATAGAAAAACACACGACAGAGCTTTTCGTCATGGTCCCAATGGTTGAGGGCGGCCACACGGTCGTATGTTTCTAGCCAGGACTCCGGGTCTTCGAACGATGACCCATGGAAAATTGGTAGTTCCCTGGGTTGACGCATGACCATCGTGGCTGGGACGCTGCGGTTGTCATTGTCGCTGCAGTCGCGGTCATGGCCTTGGTCTTCCGTGCCTTGTCTTGTAGAAGCTCGTACTCCGGTGGTAGCCCTTGCTGTCAGCGGCTTGTTCACTGCTCCTGGTTGGCGTCGGTGTCTTCTCCGCGACGTGGGCTGGGTTCACGGCTTGACGGGGGCGTACGGTACATGAACGAAGCAGCACCTCCGCCAGATGTCACGGGGTCGTGACGTGGCCGAAGACAGGAGACTTTATGTGGGGATTTAACTGTTTATTTGGGCGAACCTGTGCCCAGTAAACGGAAAGTTCAATTACAGTAGCAGTCTTGCACAGATAGCAGTGAACAGAGCGTCGGCCGTCGATCAACTACTCACAAGCGGCGAAGCGCATCGGCATTTATACTCTTGCCGTCGAATGTTCTAGCGTTATCGCTGGCGGTGGCGTAGGTTCCAGAATAATCTGTACAGTTCGCAGAGTAGGTGTGATCTTATCGAAATGATCTACTACAGTCCGGAAGCTTATCGAAAGCTGCAGGCGCGGTTTGCGCTGAGAATTGTGTAGTGTTTTGGGACGATAACCAAACTTGGGAAATGGAATGTGGCAATACGTTAGGGAATGTAAGAATGAACATGTAAAAGTTTTGCTGGTTCAAAAAGTATGAAACATGCATTCAGAGTTTGATGTACCTGGTATATGAAAAACTGCAGCGTCACATAGCAGGGACAATTAGCAGTTTTTCTTTATTTAGTAGTCTACCTCAGCAAATACTTAGTTTTCATTAGAAGAATGCCGCTATACAGCATGTAAAACTCTTTGATTAGGATGCAGTCGAGAGTACAATAAATGAACACGACCCTGATATTGCCGTTGTGCTACCAAAACATAATCGAAATTCAGATGACGAAAAAGGAGACGATGACAACTCAGGCACTTTCTCTGTGAAAAACGTTGGAGTGAAAGAACGTCAGCTAATCGATGCCTTCTACATTATTCCAGAAATTACTTCTCACGTATCTTATTTCAATGACGTGACCAGGGAACTCAGTTATCTAAAGCGTAACTGCACTTCGGTTGGCCACCTTATAAATATCTGTATGTAATATAATGGTAATATTATGAATCAGGATAAGGAAGCAATACGATTCAACGGCGATAATTGGCCCAGTTTTTCTCCAATACAGGTCTCCAAAAAAGAAGAATGCTAGAATGCCTCTAAATTTTTTAAATCGAGCTACTCAGTACCAAGACAAAGCAGATTGTAATGAAAAAAAATTGGCCCCGTATCTGCATGTTCATTTGCAAATGTCGTCGAAACACGATAGTCTTGCGTGTAGAGAAAGTGAAGAAAACATTTATTTGATGCTCTGCCCAAGAAATCGGGGAATGGTATTCTGGAGGCGCAGCATTAGAGTGCCTCGAGCGTGCAGTGGAGGCGAACGAGCGCATCAAGTAACATCACACGCGAGACATGAGCGCTATCTGGCAGTTTTCTTGGCAGTTTTCTGAGATGGGCTTGCGCGCTAGTCTCAGAGATGATAAGGTATAGAACGCAAGGCGACAGGTGGGTGCCACCACCGTATTGTCTTAGCAAAGCGTTGGAAACACTTGCCTTTTCGTACAAGCGTTGCATGGTCAGCGCAGCGTGATAAACGCCATGATTCTTAGAATTGCCTATGTATGCCTTTTCTAGTAAAAGACGCACATACAGAATATATACGTATTGTTATGGTGCCTCAGATATGCACAATAATTGCTTTTTAATTGACAATCACACAAGTATGAACGCTCAATCTTGAGCAACATTGGTGGGCGCTGCGGATGGGGTCGACCGTTTGGGGTATCGGCTGGTGCCGTTAAGACTACCCGGTACCGTTAAGCGTGGACAAACATACAAATGTAAAGACAGACAGAACAAAATTCTTGCGTCTAAGGTCCCCAGGAAAGACTATCGTCTTTAAAAAAAAAAAAAAGTAATGCTTCCAGAGACAAATTGATACCTTCTTACAATTACCTATCAGTAAAATGCAGCAGTTGCCATGCTTTTTTTCATAAATTGGACCAAAATAAATGCAGTATCACAAAAGAAGTACTTTCCCTGCAAGAATAATACTAGGCAAAGCAGAATCCCAACAGTTTCGTCCGGCCAGCAGGGGTACGCCGCAAGGATCAGTCCTATTTCTCTTTCTTTTTAACGTGGCCATGATAGGTCTCCCTACCAGACTGAAGGAAATTCCAGGACTCCACCATAGCCTCTATGCAGATGACATTATTTATAGGTAGCAAAGGGTAGTGACGGATACATAGAGAAAACTTTACAAGCCGCAGTGAATGTTGTAGAAGAATATGCCACGCATACAGGATTACAATGTTCACCGGAAAAATCGGAACTTCTCTTCTATAACCCGACATGTAGGGGTCGGAAAAGTATCCAGGAAAAACCTAACATTAAAGTCTTTGTAGGAAAAACACAAATACCTACGATCGAAAGCATAAGAATTCTGGGACTCCGAATCAGCTCGAACGGGCATAACGAAGAGGCGATTAGATTACTTGAAACCAGTGCGCAGCAAATTATGCGTCTACTTAAACAAATTGCAAACCCGCACTATGGTATGAAGGAAAATAATATAAGACTGGTACAAGCTTTTGTCATCAGTCGTATTGTATATGTGATTCCGTACCTCAGACTGCAAGTGGCCAAGAGAGAAAGGATTGACAAAATCATTAGACGAGTTTTCAAACAGGCGATCAAACTTCCAATAACTATCCCTAATGAGAAAGTACTTCAATTAGGGATTCACAACACATCAGAAGAGCTTATAGAAGCTCAAAAAATCATACAATATGAAAGACTAAAGCAGAGTAAAACAGGCAGAGCCATACTAGAGCAACTAGGTATAAACTACGTAAATCAATTTAGCACCAAGAAGGATATCCCGTATGAGATCAGGAAATGTTTAGTAATCTTACCGATTCCAAAAAACATGCACCCCGACCATCACAAGGCAAGGAGAGCTTAAAGAGCAAAAGACATACATAAAAACATAAAAGATTTACCGGAAGCAACATACGTAGCCGCAGCCAAATACAAAGAAAATGACAACATGACTATAGCAGTAGTGGACTACAACGTAAATCATAAGATCAGCGGCTCGGTGAGAATGAGCTTTGCAGAAGAGGCGGAGGAAGCAGCTATTGCAATGGCCATAACATCCAACTCAACTTCACTAATTGTTAACGACTCGCAAATGGCTGTGAGAAATTTTGCACGAGGGCAAATATCCCAAATAGCTTTAAGAATATTAGCTTGATGCAAAGACCAACAAACAATAGATATAGTCTGAGCACCCGCTCACTCCTCCTTACCCGGCAATGAGGCTGCACACCAGACAGCTCGAGGACTTACAGACCGAGCCTCTGGATTGCCCTGGCGAACGGGGAGGACGATGAGAGATTTGAGCGGATGACCACTTACAGAGATATTACACAGTATTACAGAATGAGCAGGAAAATTTATCCTCTCGCACACTCTTTATCGAACAAAGGACAGGCAGGCGGTGGCGTGGCGCCTACACCAGACCCACACGTTTCCTAGTCTGGTAACAATGAACCGCTGCGGGCCGGAACTTCATTCGGACAAGAGTAAATATTGCCACAGCAGGGCAGACTTGAGCCATATTTTATGGGCATGCCTGCAGGCCTCCATGAGAGACGAAGTTCCAGACGGGAGAGGATGGGATACCGCGCTCCTCAGCTCTCACTCTCAATCACAAGCCCGCTTAATACGGCAGGCCGAAGACGCCGTTAGGGCCCATGGGATCAAGGCCGTCGTCTAGGTTTGGTCCTCCCTTCTACTCTCGCACCTGAAAGGGGAGGAGAATCTTTCTGCTAATTAAATAAAGTTTGTTCATCATCATCATCATGCCTAAGTTCAGCCGGAAGATTGTGGCAGTGATTCTTGCTCGTACACAAAAAAGACAATGTGCGCACGCTGAAATCCCGTGCGCTTTGCTGCCTGCCGCGGTCTCCATCGCCGCGGGAATCTGCACCCTCTCGTGGTAGCCGGGCGCGCGAGGTGATACTCGATCATTTTGCTGGAGAGCACAGTGACTGGGACAGCCGGTGCGAAACGCCGCACACATGCTAACTCGGAGGGCATAATTTTTTTGTTTTTTCTTTTTTCTCCTAAAACACGCCGCACATTCAATGTAGACGCAAGCACAGGGCGGCCCCATCCCATAGTGGCTGCAGTAACTTAAGGTGCTCAAATGAGCTAATGACACTGAACTTTAGGCTTATAGCGCTGTCATTCAGGTTTATGGCATCATTTGTCGAAAAAAGAGGAAGCAATTTCTTGCCGACTTCAAAAATTAATAGTAAATTCCAGACCGTGTCTGCACCATATTGTTTTTCGACTATGCTCAAAAAGTGTTGCAAGGCTTTTTTAATAAAAGTGAACAAAAATTGGACAAGATGAACACGACTGCTTATGACCGTGGTATAAAAATGTTTAGTGAAGAATAGAAGTGCAATGCAAAAAACAAGAGAAGCACAAACTCTTCCAGACAAACTCCTTCTGGTGTAAGAATTGGCTGACACTGACAAGCAGAAGGAGCTTGATGGGGGCCTTGGTGTAGCGCACTGAATGAAAAAACGCTGTGTAAAAATCACAAGGCCTAGGAGAAACAGTTACAACAAACGAGTGCAAAGCATCAAATGTTTATTGAATGAAACAAACACTTCACACGAAAAAAGAATAATAACACCATCATGTACGAGTTCAGGCTCTAAGTGCCAGTGAAAGTGCTATCAGATCTGTTGAAATTACCATGTTCTGAATATACTGGGGAGAAATTAAACTTCTTACGAGTGTTTAGCGTGGAGTCGCCAATCATCGTGAATTCTGAACATGTTATTTGTGGCGCAAAGCTTGGAACATGAACACGGGAAAGGAAGACAGATGAATGCCAACTACCAACTGTTTATGGACGGCAGAAGCTGCAAGCCAAGAAAACTACTGAGCATGCGCAGATGCGTGAAGAAGTGACATCTTACTTGCCATCAGGAAAGGTGTGTATTAAAAAACGATAACTCAAACCCATATAGCACAACTGATTTGTAACTGACACAGGCACCCTTTCCCTCCAATTTTAAGGACACAGGATAGGGCGAAATTTGATTTAAAAAATCGCTTCGTTTTATTTACAATTTGGGAAGGGTGTTCCTTTATCCATATTTTCCCCATCCAAGCTTTCTTTAAACAGCATTTTCTGTGACGAGTTTTTCCGAAAAGAACTAGTGAGATAAAACGCACCGTAGCGCAAGCTCCTCGTATGTAGTACATTTTTCTAAAAAAATCCTTATATATGAAAAATCAAAATGGTTGTCTAGAGCCCGCTGTGTATGGGAAATTGTCAGGTAACTTTTAAAGCCGCCCAAAGACACTGTGTGTCATCATATTGTTACGGAAAAGAAGAGACGCCGTATTGACGAGGCTGTGGATTAGATGTATTTGAAACCAGCAGTAATGACGTGACCAGTTCACCAGCGATCAAGCGAAGACAACCCTTCGTCTTCCTCGTCAGGCACACACACGCGTCGCCCCCTAGAATCTCGTTATGCGTGCATGTAGCATAATCGCCAGCGGCAGAAGCGCCGTCTCGGCGCATCTAAATGTCAACGTCTCTAGGAGAGTGGTAGGGCTTCAAGCGCGCAACATGTGCAATATCGGTAGCCTGTTGGGCACATAAAGGCGATGGGGTGACAGGACCAATTTCATATGTCACAGGAGTAACCACACGACGGACTCAGTATGGACCTGTGTAGAGAGTAAGCAGATTTTCTGACAAGTCAACTTGACCGGCTGGAGACCAGAGCAGGACCAAAGAACCGGATGGAAATTGTACATCGCAGTGTCGTTGGTCATACAAACGCTGTTGCTTCTCTTGAAAGGTCAGAAGGGGAGTACGGGTGATTTCGCGTGCGTGAGCGGCTCGAGTGATAGCGTCCATGGCATATTCACTGGTCGGAACTGCAGGGGACGGTTTGACGATGTCGAGAGGCAATGCCGATTCTCGGCCAAACAGCAGAGCAAATGGAGAGTAACCGGCAGTGTCATGGCGTGAAGAATTATAGGCAAATGTGACGTATGGCAACACAAGATTCTAGTCGGTGTGGTTGGTTAAAACATACTGAGCGAGCATGTCTGTAAGAGTTCGATTTAGACGCTCCATGAGTTCGTTGGTTTGTGGATGGTATGACGTAGTGAGCTTGTGTCTCGTTTGACAGGACTACAAGATGTCAACTATGACCTTCGACAAAAAGGTGCGGCCACAGTCTGTAAGCAGCTGCCGTGGGGCTCCGTGTTGCGATATCACACCCTTGAGGAGGAAGTCGGCGACGTCTCTGGCGCAGCTTGTTGAAAGAGCTCGTGTGATGGCATAACGCGTGGCATAGTCAATGGCCACAGCTATCCACTTGTTACCCGAGGAAGACAAGGGGAAAGGGCCAAGTAGGTCCAAGCTAACACAGAAGAACGGTTCAGACGGAATGTCAAGCAGTTGAAGGCATCCGGCGGAAGTGTCGATGGCATTTTGCGGCGCTGGCATTTCTCACAAGCTGCAACGTACCTTCTGACTGAGCGTGCAAGCCCTAGCCAAAAGAAGCGTCGGCGTATTCGGTTGTAAGTGCGTGACACACCAAGGTGACCGGTAACAACACCTCCTAAAAATTCTTCAGGCCTGCGCCCTCCGCTGTGACGTCACCACCAGCCGTCCTACCAGTCCCATACTTCCTGACCGGTTCCGTCGCACATTCCCGAATTTCCACCCGCTGCAGTGGTGACGGCCGTGCTGCACGTGTGTTTTTCGCGAGTCTGCCGAGCCATTTTCTTTGCGTTGTGTGCAGTGAATTTTACTGCCGGAATTTTATTGCACGAAGCTTCTGACATGCCCAATAAGTGCTGTGTGCCGGCATGTTCAAGTAACTACAAGACCAGGAAGAAAGTTCAAAGTATTTTCATTCCCCAAGGATGAAGTGCTAAGGAAGAAGTGGCTCAGTGCTATTCCAAGAAAAGATTTCTTTCCTACGGAAAACAACAAGGTGAGAGCAAACTGGATGTCACCATTGCATCACACTGATGGTGAAATTATACTCATTGTAACAGTTCGCGAAGCGCTTGTGCAATGTTTAGACGCATTCCGAGGTTCGCTGACACTCTGCGACTGCTGTTGGTATGCAGGTATGCGCATTGCATTTCACTGAGTCATGCCTTCAGAACAAGTCGTCCTACACGGATCCTATGACAGGAAGAGTGCTAGAGGTCTCACTGAAAGTACCACGCCTGCGTTCAGGATCAGTGCCCACACTGTTCCCAGGATGTTCTTTGTACTTGTCGAAGGATGACCATTCTCCTAGAGAATGCCCGGAAACGAAAAAAATGCGCCGAGAAGCGGCTGACCTCGCTCGTGCCATCGCAGAATCGGAGGCTTCTTATCGTGATGAAAAAACGAAATGCTGTTTTTCCTCGCTTCTTGAGCTTATGGAATGTTTGAAAAGTGCACCGGTGCCAAATGAGTGGATTGTAATTCACCGCACAAACTGTGCCCTGTTTTTAAATATTGTGGATGAGAGCATGCCGCTGTTGCGGTCGTCTATTACTGTTTTCAGTGACCTGAGTGTCAGTGTATGTTTTCATGGTACCAAATTAAGCCGTATAGGTGATTATGTCGTGCCAGGAAGCATTGGGAATGTGAATGTTCTGTCTGCCATCTTGAGTATGCTTCAAAGCATCCTCAATGAAAAATGCTCCTCAGAAGGTCTTTGTGACGTAGTCGTTAGCCTTCTCGAGCAACTTGAACGAGATGCCATTGACAGCAAGAAACGTATCAGTCGGTTCTTGCGAGAACAAGTGGCGTTGCTTGGAAAACAATGATTGCAGTATTCCTCCGAAAGTATGGTGGTTGCTTGCATATTGCATACCATATCTCCACACGCCTAAAAATTTCTGAGTGATTCAGGTTTTTTTTCCATGCCACATCCCAGTACTTGTCGAAATGTCTGCTCCTCGTTTCACTTGTCAACTGACACTGAGTCAGCCAGCGAAAATTTTCTCAGGTACATAAAGCACAGATTTAAGCAATTGCAGCCGCATGAAAGTGCCATGGTTCTCATGCTTGACGAAATTCACATACAGCCTTTCTTCGATTTTAGAGGTGGAAAAATTTCAGGGGCAGCAGGAAACAGTGAAGAGGCCACTACTTTTGCTCATGTGTTTATGGTGCAAAGCATGCTGAGTTCTTTTCGCGAGGTGGTGCACATTCTGCCTGCACGGACAATGAATGCTAACTCTCTTCATGCTGTCCTAAAAAATGTAATCATTGGCCTTGAGGAAATAGGTTTTAAAGTTCTTGCGGTAGTTTCAGACAACAACGCAAACAATCGCAAGGCACTCAGTATGTTTTCAGATCTGCCAAAGCTGAGCGTCGTTTACCCAAATCCAAAAGACGCAACAAGACCTATGTTTTATGTTGTGGATTCTGTGCACTTGTTGAAATGCATCCGAAACAACTGGATAAATCAAAAGAATCTTGGGACAAACCTATATTTTCCAATGTTTGATCTCTCAAACAACAGTGTCCATCCCGATTGCATACAGCAGGCATCATTCAAAGATCTTCGGGAGCTGCACAAGCTAGAGGCTTCTCATCTTTTGAAATACAGCTATCGCCTTTCGTCAAAGGCGCTAAATGCTAGCAACTTTGAAAGGCAGAATGTTAAGCTAGTACTACAAATATTCAATGCTTTTGTAGCTGAGGCACTGGATCACCACTGGAACTTTCATGCTTTGTGGCATGCCAAAGAAACTGCCAATTTTATTAGGATAGTTCTCCGCTGGTGGAAGATTGTAATCGTTAAAACACCTCACAAAGGCCATCACCACAGAGATGTTTATGAAGAGCCAGTTTCGTGCCTGAATGGTGACCCTAAGCTAGAATTTCTCGATGCATTTGTCACTTGGTTGGATGTGTGGGAATCCTACAAACACGACAACGGCATTCTCACGCGAGAAACTCAATCTGCTCTAAGGCATTCCGCCTAAGCAATACTTGGAATTCACCAAGTACTGCCTTGTCGAGCTTCGTTATAAATATGTCCTGCTCGGCAAGCTGCAGACAGACGGCCTCGAAAACCGATTTGGCAAGTACAGGCAAATGGCTGGTGGTCATTACCACATCAGCATTAGGCAACTGTACGAGAGTGAAGGCAGGATGCGCCTACAAAATACTCTTCCTATAATGAGCAGTGACGATTTCATTGATGAGGCTGTTCCATCGGCAACAGCCACAAATCAACAGGACTTCAGAGTTACCGTCAAACCTGAAGACCTTGACAGCTTAAGCACACGCGTCGCCGTTTTTGCTTATGTTGGAGGCTTTTGCACTAACTCTGTCGTAAAAACGTTGAAGTGCAACTACTGTCAGGAGAACCTTGTTGCTGACAGTTGTGATGCTGAGTGCGATGGTGATGCTAATTCTTTAATAGCAAGTCTCAATCGAGGTGGCTTGAAATTTCCGAACGCGTGTGTTGTGACAGTAGTGATGCACACTGAAGTTGTTGTTGCAAAGCTGCTGCAGAATGAAAAAAATGCCGCGTGCTTTCTGCAGGCACGAAATCACAGATGTATTGTTCAACAGCTTGTGAAGGAGAGCTTGCCAGCATTTGAGGAGCTGGTAACTTGTGCGAATGGGCACGAACCAGATTTGGTGATAAATATGTTGATAAAATGTGCAACAAATGTTTTGCTAAATAATTATTGCAAAGAGAGGAATGACGCAGCCGCTGTTGCTAAAGCCGATGCCAAAGCTGTCGCAAAAGCACGGAAATTGAAAACTGTTGCTCCAAAATAAAGTGCTCAAGTATCATTTGTAATTTTCATTAGTATGTTCATTTATTTGTGTTTTTGATCATTGCTTCGTGCCCTTGTTTTGTGTGTACATGTTGAATAAACTAACTCTTATTACAGGAAGTTTGCACGTTTGACAAGTTTCTTATAATTAACAATACCCTTTGAAGACATTCAGATGCGAGAGAAAACAATATTGCTGAGATACAACTGGTCCACTGCGAGAAGAGTGCCAGAAGCGGCGCGCTCCCGCAGGACCGGTCGGACGGCGAGTGATGACGTAGCTGACGTCATGTCACGTGAGGCGCAGGCCTGAAGAATTTTAGGAGGTGTTGTTGGTAGTCCGAAGGTCATGAAGTTCATTTAGAACTTCCGAGCAACGGCGTTTTGGAATGACAAGCAGCAGGGCCGGTCCATCCGGCTCAAAACTTTGGCGGTATAATACACCATCGTGGAGCATGAATGAGCGATGGGACCGACTGGAAGATGATGATTCGAGGCGCTCAATGATAGCAAGCAAGGACGCATCATGGCGCTGCTCGTCACTCATGAATGTCATTTGCGAAAGAGAAAAGACGCAGGGCTTGATGTCGGTGTCAGGCATAGTGCTCGACTCAGCAACCGGGTAGCGGAAGAGGCAGTCTCCGTCCTGATGTAGGCGTCCGGACTTGTACGTCACCGTGTAGGTATACTCTTGCAGACACAGAGCCCAGTGCCCGAGCATGAAGTAGGATCCTTCAGTGACGTAAGCCAACATAGCGCATGATGGTCAGTTATTACAGAGAAATTTGTGCCATATAAATATGGGCCGAACTATGAGACCGCCCAAACAAGAGCAAGACACGGTCTGTAATGAAATAGTTGCGCTGAGCAGCTGTGAGGAGGCGGCTAGCGTAGGCGACAACTCGGTCGTGTCCCCGTTGACGTTGGGCTAGGACGGCTCCGATCCCGTGATTACTAGCATCGGTTCGGACTTCTGTCGGAGCGGATGGGTCAAAGTGAGCCAATATAGGTGGAGTTGTCAGAAGCGTGATTAGATGAGAAAAAGCAGCAGCTTAGTCAGTACCCCACGCAAACGTGACGTCTTTCTTCAGAAGCTCAGTGAGGGGTCGAGCGATGGTTGCGAAACCTTTCACAAACTTTCTAAAGTAGAAACAATGTCCTACAAAACTCCGGACGTCTTTGACCGGGGTACAGGAAAACTGGTGACTGCACTAACTTTCTCCGGGTCCGACTGCACACCAGATGCGTCGACAAGGTGGCCCAACACCGTAATTTGCCGGCATCCGAAGTGGCACTTCGATGAGTTTAACTGAAGAAACTTTCTAAAGTAGAAACAATGTCCTACAAAACTCCGGACGTCTTTGACCGGGGTACAGGAAAACTGGTGACTGCACTAACTTTCTCCGGGTCCGACTGCACACCAGATGCGTCGACAAGGTGGCCCAACACCGTAATTTGCCGGCATCCGAAGTGGCACTTCGATGAGTTTAACTGAAGGCCTGCAGTGCGGAATATGTCAAAAACAGCTGACAAACGCTGAAGGTGGGTCTCAAATGTTCGGGAATATACAACGACATCATCAAGATAACAAAGACATGTTGACCATTTCAACCCTTGTAGCAGAGAGTCCATCATGCGCTCGCACCTGGCTGGAGCATTGCATAGCCCAAACGGCATAACTTTCACCTGATATAGGCTGCCTGAAGTTACAAACGCAGTCTTCTCTTGGTCTTTTTCGTCGACAGCAATCTGCCAGTAGCCGGAACATAGGTCTATTAAAGAAAAGTTTTGGGTGCCGTGGAGACAATCGAGAGCGTCATCGATGCGGGGTAAAGGGTAAACGTCCTTTTTCGTGATTCTATTCAGATGGCAGTAATTCACGCAGAAGCGCCACGTGCCGTCTTTCTTTTTAACGCGCACAACGGAAATGCCCAAGGGCTCGAAGAGGGCTCAATAATCTTTTTGGCTAACATCTTGGTGACTTCTTGTTCAATTACTTTATGCCCGGTCGCAGACACCTGGTATGGTCACTGATGAAAGGGATGAGAATCACCTGTATTAATGCGGTGCTTGACGAGTGAAGTCTGGCCGAGTGGACGGCTGTCTATGTCGAATATGTCACGGTATGAAGCCAGAAGGCGGCAGAGCGCGGCTGACTTCTCAGGTTCGAAGTCCGGGGCGATCATGGAGCGTAAGGTTGCATCGAGACACGTGGTATCCTGCGAGTGACGTGAGTGATCGGGACATATGTCTGCTGCAAAACAGGTGACGTGGTTGTCAATTAAGGGTCTTAGCGTGGCGACCGATATTCCTTGAGGTAGCACTTGTTTTATGAAACCAAAATTGATAACAGGTAAATATGTTTGGTTAGAGGCCATGGTTTCGACGCAGTGTGGGACAGTAAATTCGCGCGCCAGGAGAACACCAGGAATCGGCATCACGATATAATCACCGTCGAGCACAGGAGAGGGTGTTGCCAATTCAACGAATGTGAGAGCTTTAGGTGGTATGCGGAAGAAGTCAGCAGTGCACAAGCTGTTCGGAAGTTCAGGGTGAGAATCCAGGAGAAGAGGAAGTTCTACGCAGAGAGTACTGGCGGCACAATCGATCAGGGCAGAATGCGTTGATAGGAAGTCCATGCCAAAAATTAAGTCGTGCAGGCAATTTTCAAGCACCGTAAATAAAACGGGGACATGGCGGCCGGCAATACTAACGCGAGCGTTACACATTCCAGTGATGGCCACAGTTCCACTATCAAGGACACGGAGGGCTTTAGTTACTGCAGGCGTGAAGACTTTTTTGAGCAGGCGACACAGATGAGCACTCATTATGGGCACTTGAGCTCCGGTATCAACTAACGCCATCAAAGAAATACCGTTCACATACACCTCAATCAAGTTCGTATTCGTGGGGAGCGTCAACGGAGGATTTGGATCAGTCGCAATTGATGCAGCACTACCTCCCGGAGCTGCATGATCTAGTTTTCCGTCCGACAGGATCCATAGTTGACCGGCGACGGATAGCGGCGTGGTTGGGGCAATGGGGAACAGCGGCATTGAGGTGACGGCGAACGAGCCGTAGAGCGGCTGTTAGGGACGTCAAAAGAAGGGTACACACGACTGGGCGAATACTGACGGGAGTCCTCATATGGTCGAGTAGAGGAAAATGGGCTCCAGTTTGAGGGCGTTCAAATGCTGCGGCAATAGCGGGATATATAGCCAACTTGGTGGCAGCGGAAGCAGATCAGTCTGTCGTCTGCAGTTCTCCATTCCGTCGAATTGCGGGATCGCGGAATAAAATGTAAGTCATGGCATGGTGCTTTTATTGTCATTGGTCTAGAGGTGGGTTGGGAGGCAGAGCAGGCCACAGGAATACCGAGCTTTGCAATGTCCTGCCTCACGGCGGCTTGAATAACGGAGACCGCCAGAGGCGTTTATGCGGCGCCATGGTCGAGCCGATGTGGAGGAAATGGTGCTAGACTTTGAGCCTCAAACTCCCGTTGCACTATACGTATCACACTGTCCTGCATGCGTGGTGCGGAACCGAGATCGGTGCAGGTTGATGCAACAGCCGTGTTTGGTAGCCACGTAAACAGAGGCAGAACACGGCGGCTTTTGGCCATTTTGGAGCGGCAACATTTCTTAGTAATCATATCTACGGTCGTGACGTTGGTGTATACGAGCAAGTTAAAGCCGTCGTGCACGATGCCCTTGAGTATGTGGCCCACCTTGTCACTCTCATTTGCTCACCCACTTTTCGGCACAACGCGAGCATGTCTTGTATGTACGAGACATACGACTCAGTTGAGGACTGCGCACAAGTGGCAAGTTCTTTTCCCAATTCCATTTGGCGACCGGACAGGTCCCCAGAGAGGTCGCGTAGGTGCTCCTTGACGATATCCCAGCTGGTGAGCTCGGTCTCATGGGCGTCGAACCAAACACGTTGGGTGCCGTCCAAGTAAAATATTACGATGACAAGCATCATTGTAGGGTCCCATCGATGTGTTTTGCTAACACGCTCGTACATATGGAGCCAGTAGTCAATATCAAGCCCAGGTTGTGTGGAGAATGTGCCGGGATCACGGGGGTGGGGCATCGTTAGGTATGTGGTGGCTGGAGCTACAGATGGAGACACTGGTGGGTTTTTGTTATTGGTAGCCATGGCCGGAGACAGAACGGTGCGGCCACTGCGAAGCTTCGTGGTGAGGACGGGGAACGTTACCTCCACCAAATATGTTACAGAAAAGAAGAGATGCCGTATTGATGAGGCTGTGGATTAGATGTATTTGAAACCAGCGATAATGGCGTGACCAGTTCACCAGCGATCGAGCGGAGACAACCCTTCGTCTTCCTCGTCAGGCCCACACGTGCGTCACTCCCTAGGATCTCAGTATGCATGCATGTAGCAATATTGTGGGGGTGCTAACACCCCCTGTAAGCAGCTCGTGGTGCACCTGTTTCGCGCAGAGGCCACATTTCAGGTTCACAACTATTGAGCGGTAAGTGGCAGTAAGCTTGCGAGCGCTTATTACTACCATCATCATCACAGTTAGTGCGGTAGCACCAGCAGTGACTCCTGGTGCCAAGCCTGGGTGGCGGCACATGAGATCTGAGCAGTTTTTTTTTTGCTTGTGGCAGTTGAAGCAAGCAGTCGTCTCTTGCGGCGAATCTGTGGTGGACGGCACCGCAGGTCGTCTGCCGTAGGCCCTCATGGTGAGTCGAGCGTTGGCGCTGCCACCTTGTGTTTGTTATGTTGTTGAGTGCTGTGGAATATTTTGTAAGGTTGTTTTAGCTTCTTAATCACAATTCATGTATTAATTCAGCTGGCAATGTCCTCGTTCTCAATGTGCCATATTTTCCAGTGTATAAGACGCACCTTTGTATAAGATACACCCCCCACTTTGCGCAAGTTTCCATGCACAAATTGATATATAAGACGCACCGGTGTTTAAGACGCACCTGAAATTATTGCTTTCCGCAAAGAAACTTCATAACGTGCAGTCGAGCGAGCATTGTAAAATGCCGTGCTTACGTTTCTGAACGCTAGTCCGTAAGAAAACTTATGCAATGCCAAACTTGAGAGAAAAAATAATGCACACTCACTGAAACAGCCCGCATGACTGCAGGAAAAACACTTTATTCTTTGAAGTCCTCAAAGTCCTCGTCTCCCGACACACTTTAATATAGCTCAGCGAGCTCTAGTGGCAGTCACACTGGGACCTCCTATGCCTTGTCTTGGGAATCACTGCTGCTGTCGTCATTGAGGTCAAGAGCCAGAAATGCTAGCAAGACTGCCTTGCGGAATCCTGCAACTACGGTGACCTGTCACACAGCACACCAGGCTTTGCACACCCACTTCTCGACTTCTTAAAACAAAGCACGTCTCATGCGTGTGGTTGCAGTGTAGCTGTGCTCGCCGTCGAACATCCACGACTCCCACATGCGCCGCAGAATAGCCTTGAAACTGCGGTTCACTGAGATGTCAAGTGGTTGAAGCATTTTTGTCATCCTGCCTTGGGTAACGGCAGTGGTGTAGTTCTTTGCCTCGATGCAGTTCAAAGCTCCAGCATACTATACAAGATTAGGAGCTTTTTCTTCGCATGAAAAAAATAATCAAATCGCTTAGGAAAGCATTTCTCGAGCGACTTGCCCATCATTTCTCCAGCCATCCAGCCTTTCACATTTGTTTCAATGATGACACCAGACAGGAAAGCCTCTTTCGGCATCGTTTTCTGCTTAAATATAAGCATTCGCAGAAGTTTTTGCTCGTCGGCGCAACACACAAGCACAACCGTGAAGTGGGCTTTATGGTGATGGCCTTGTCGCCTTTTGGTGCCACACCTCTCTCTAGTGGGACGTCAAACGTGAGTGGTGCCTCGTCCATATTCATTATATGACTGTCCCCTATGCCATCGTCTTATATAGCTTTTTTTTCACGAAAGCATGGAGTATTTAAAGCTTGTCCTTGAAGTCTGCTGCCATATTTTGGCACATTGCTGTGCGGGCTTTCATTTCCAGCGCTTTGCGGCGCATAAATCTGGAGTGCCAGGACAGCCTGCCAATGAAATCAATGGCGCTTATCTCCTTAGCTAGCGCCTGCACTTTGAGACGCAGCTGCACTGTTGACATCACCCTACCTTGGGCAGGCTGCTCCAGTATCCATGTGTGTAGACGTCCCTCAAGGACTGGCCATCGCGACTTCTTGCCACAGTCAGCATTTTTGTCGATCCTCATGGCCTGAAGCTTGCCACTTGACAGTCGCCATGATCAGATCATCTTTTCGATGACGTTGAAATGATGGCCCGCTGCCTAGTTCCCGTACTCCTCAGCATACTTCGCAGTAGTAAGCTTAAACTTTGCCATGTAACTTTTCCGTGTAGCCGGCACACTGCATGTCAAAATAACAAAGGTATAGTGGCTAGAAGGGGAGGTGGGAGCAGCGCAACCAGCAGGGAACAGCGGAGGGTGTAGCAGTTGTTCATGGGAACGAGAGGTGGCGCACGTGTAGCTTCTTAGATCGCTCTCTCCGGTCAGAAGCGTCATACCGTGTGCGTCTCCATTGCTACGTTTGCGCTGTTAACGGTAAAATTGGAAAGCATTGCCATGGTGTGAATAACAATGAGCAAGCTTGTACGAAGCATGCGACGAGCAAGCTTGCAAAGATGGAAGTTACACACTCGTTCAACTTCAAGAAACAGAGAACATTGCAATGGACTTGCTTTTACTTTTAACAAAAATATGCTGACCTGTGATGGCTCCGAACGACACTCCACAGATTTAACGAACAGCCTGATCCAGTTTTCTGTAATGACAAGGCTTCATTTTATAGTAAAGGTGGAGAACAAGGCACGAGAAAGCAAGCGGTGTCAGCGAATGAGCTATATTTAGAGTTTCGTCACGTTACTTAAAGGGACACTAAAGTCAAATTACAATTTACATCAGAGTGAAATTTCAATGAATGACAACATTTAAAACGACAAAATATCAACAATAGTGATTGATTGATATGTGGGATTTAACGTCCCGAAACCACCATATTATTATGAAAGACGCCATAGTTGAGAGCTCCGGGAATTTCGACCATCTGGGGTTCTTTAACGTGTGCCCGAATCAGAGCAACAACATTTCCACCTCCATCAAAAATGCAGCTGCCGCAGCCGGGATTCGATCCCACGAACTGCAGGTCAGCGGCCGAGTACCTTAGCCACTAGACCCCCCAGGCGGGGCATCAACAACAGTGCCCTACTTCCCAAGAAATCAGGGTAAATGCACAAGAACACATGTGCCGCAGTAGGACATTCTCAAAATGATCTTGATGACATCAGACGGACCGCCTACAAATAATCACTAAAAATAGACCTAGCTGCACTAAATAAAGAAATTTCCGTGTATCTATACTCCGTTTCATACATCAGGTACAACGCTGTGAAGGCTAGGCAAGTAGTCCGTAAAGAAAACACGAGGTGTTGCTCCGCGCGGTTTCGTAGCCGAGTGGTCTGACGCGTCGCTCCAGAGAGTTCACCGTAGTTTTAAAGTGCATGGGTTCGAATCCACGTGGTGCCATTTTTTTTATAATTTTTGCGAGTTCAATACGAAATCTTGTCTTTTTTTTCAGTAACTTCAACTTACTTGCACGCGGAAGTGAACTGCACGTTGACAGCTTTAATGTGCGAAGCTTCGAAAAAATTCGCGCAGGAGAGGTGGTCGAGGACGCAGAGCTGGACGCCATTTTTTCGGAACTGCGACAACAAGTAAAAAAAAAAACGGCGGCGCGGGTCGCACGGAGAGCGAAAACCTGATACGAAAGCGACAAACATAAATTACCAACTCGCATATTTGGATTGTTTATTCGACAACACAGGCGTTTGTTTTTTAACCTGATGACAAATATGTATGCTTAGAAGTTTCCCGAGAAGCATTTATTGATTCTCGTACACCCCAAGCGACGCACTACTTTTTGGTCGCGGCAGTACACAGCGCAAACAAGAGCGCTAGCTTTGACAGCGTTGCACATGATGTATGAAACGGAGTATAGAGACGCAATAAAATACTGCTTGTTCGTTTCTATTTGATTCATGGAAAAAAAGAACCGCCTATTGTTACTATAGCGAATGGCATGAGTGGTTCAAAAATTCAATTTTCATGTAGCAACACTGGACAGGTGGTGCCATCTAGCGGGGTGCAGTTGAACCAAAAAACGTCTGCAATTTCGGAGCCAATAGCAGGAAATTGATCAATGGCCGCTGTTGCTGCTGTGGCTCCTGCTGCTCTTGAGTCTGCTGCTACTAGCACAGTAAAGCTGGGCAACGTTGCACACGGCAACAGTGACATGAGTCATTCTGGTCGGTCTGCTTCATTATGAAAATGCGCAGGCGCATTTCACATAAGAAAGAAGGAAGATCTTAATCCTTGCCTTTAGGGATTGAATGTGATAGCGATATCTTATTCCTATAGTGCGTACTTCAACCAACTAGCGAATATTTTTTATAGCATGATCTTACGCGAGAAGTTTAAATTGTAGATTACTATAACGTCATTGTTAAGGGGAGATGCTACTCGAAAAAGGTTTTTTTTTATTTCATAACCCAGCTCCTTGAAATTTTAGGTGTTAGTAAAGCTTGCAGTGCTGATTTCATAACTGCAATTATTTGTTTGATAGCTATAGTAGTTCCGGAGTTACTACAACTTTGATATCAAAATATAGTGTTTTTTGTGCACATAATAAAGCTTACTAAAAATTTTCACACAGAATTGCAAAATGGCTCATTCTGCTGCACTTGAGCAGTACAATACAGAAAAGTACCTCAAACAGAAAATTTATTTGCTACATTAAAAAAAAAAAATTAAAAGTACTAAATGCATATTTTACATCTCTCTATCAGTGTATCAAGTTGTGTAACAAAAAATCTGTGATGTATAATGCAACCTAAAGTAGATACTTGTATTCTAGAGTGGCTGATTAAGCTCTGTGCAAAATTTCATCAAGATAGGACTATTTTATGCCTAAAAAAGATTGTGCACAAGATGAGAGAATTACCTCAAAATGGAAATCGAGAAAAATGCATTTGAAAGTTGTAAATATGTTTACTCATGATTACACAGTGCGATTTGCACAAAACTTGGTGATATCATAGAAGGGACACAGCTAGAGCACCTAAAATTGTCCTGCTCCATATGTGGATCCTTCTCGCCGCTTGAGAAGGGAGTCATCAAGGCGCGCTTTCTTTGCCACGTTCCGCCGATGGGCCCTTGCCTCGGCTGTTTCACACGCAGACATTCTTTCGATTCTCCTCTGGTCGCGGGATTGGCCCAGGGTGATCAGTTGATCTGGTGGGACTACACCAAGCTCCTCTAGCACGTGTTCAAAGCTTGAATGTCCTTTATTGAACCACAACACGGCCATAGCAGCTGCAGTTTCCACTGTTGTCCGGGAGGCAAACTTAGTCTTCGGACACAACAACCAGATTTTGCTGTTCAAAGATTCTGCAGCGTTTTGGGTCTTCCCTTGGATACAACGCACCAGCAACTTTTCATCTGTGAGCCGCTTGTAAATGGGAAGCACAGCCAATCCTTGAGCCTTGGTCAAGATTGGTGTGTGGTCGGGTGGGGCCTCCCCAAGCGCTTCAGCTCGCCTATGCTTGCACCAGGAAGTCGCCCCTTCTGGACAGTATCGGTGGCTGCCTGCTGTGTTGCTCGATGATGAATGGAAATATGAGGCCCAGATGGCACGATGCATTTTCAGAATATCACCTCTGTTGTTTGTGATTGCAATACGGTAATAGTTCTGCAGCTTCTGAATTGTGCCATCTGTCAGCTTTTCCCCTCGTGGAAGTCTTGTTGGCAGTTTCCGAAGTGCAGTGCCTAGACGCTTGGCCACATGGTTTGTGCACTCCTCCTTGTCCACAACAGCTTCACCATATACCTTGGCCTCAGCGACAGCGGTATAAGCTTTGCTGTCCCCATCACTGAGGAACTTGGTGAAGCGCAATGGTGTTGTGTATGAGGATGTCCTGCCCCATATGCGCAAAGCTGCCTCAGTCTCAATGGCATGAGAGGAGCACTCTGTATTTTTTTCGCAGACAGGTGTGTGGAATGCTTGCCATATTTCTTCCTCATCACCCAAGTCCTGGTGCCGGCTACAGGCAAGGCAGTAATTCGATAGCACTTCAAAATCTAGGCACAAACCAGTGTCCACAGACACAGCAGTGCCGATGCCATTGTGGCTCTTGTGCCCTCTTTTTTGCCATGTGCCATCATACATGACAGCAACATCAGCCCCATCCACTTTCTCTTTAGTTATCATCCGCGCTTTCGCCAGGTTTTCTTGCACAGCTTTGGTAGCTGCAGCATGAACTTTTTTGCCAATTGCAATAAAAGTCTTATGATGCATAGGTATTGGCAGTCCAAGAATAGCGCAAAAACGCGACAGCTGTTCATGCCCAATGCCTATTGCACGCGCAGCCACAACTACCTTCACATTGACAGCGAAGCTGTCACGCGAGCTGCCGCTTCGGTAGCTCCAGTCATCACCGGCATCGGTGGGCTGTCTTTCCGGCAGAACACGCCGCGAACTATGCGCGGCAGAAACCACTGACTCAGGACACTCACTGTTATCACAGTGCAGCTCGAGGAACGAAGAGAGGCCCTTACGTTTACTTGCGGTGTCGCGAACGACGAGTCCAGCGGTGTGGCATGTTGGACAAACACCACGGCTTACCATCGATGTCAGTGCGCCGATGTCACAAAATACTCCGCTCACAGAGCCACAAACACTCTTCGTTCTTTCGCTTTCGAACTGTTCAATCTTTTTTTCTGATGCGCTGATGAACTTGATCGCGGCGTCGATTTCGTCAAAGTTCCCGCAAGCCGCCGTATCCCCGCTGCCTTGATTAGGCCTAGTGGCCCGCGGCTCGCATTCTTCTACCGCTGCTTTGCGCTTCGGTTTACGTCGACGCCCTTGGTACTTGTTCTTGCTTGCAAACTTTCGTGCTCGGAAGTCTCGCTTCTTCGAGTTATCCATGGTGAACTCGGAAAAACGTAGAAACGCACGGCAAGTGCCGATCGTCGCAAGCGCTCAGCGAGCGAGGCCGATCAGATGTAGCCAATGGCGGCCTCGGTAGCGTACCATGTGACCGGTAGAGATGCGCGAAGCGGCTGCAGCTTGGCTGCAAACCGACTTGGAAACGACTGTTTTGTGAAATTCCTCACTAAAATACGAAACTAGGGGGACGCCTGTACACTAGAAGGAGCCTTGATCTACACCACCGAACAAACCCCGATGGCGGACGTCATCGTGTTGCCGAGTGGCGGATTTTCAAAAATAGCCGTCGGATGCGTGAATTCGCGACTTCGGCAGCTACCTTCACTAGCGCAGATCGACTTTTTACCACTTTCTCGTTTGAATTCAGCTATGACCTTTGGGGAAATGATAGTTGAATGATCAAAAGTGATTTTAGAAGCAATATCTCAAAAGTGGAAATTTTCGCAAAAAACGCGATTTTTCGACCCGCATCTCCCCTTAAAGTTGAAAGTGATTTGTGTCAGTGAGACTTTCGCATATGGCTGCATTCTGTGTAATTGGTAGCATGCTTTAAACAAGAAGCTATTGTGCATGAAATCATTTCAAACTTGCTATGCACCCACTACGTGTACTGAAGGATATACGCGCAGTAACGAGTGCGCCTTTTATAACAGGTGGGCACGGCTTCAAGTCACGAAATCCTTATGAAATCCTTATGATAATCACGAAATCCACGATAATCATGAAAGTCACGAAATCCTTATGATAATCACATGTTATGACGCCCAATAACAATGCGCACTTGTACCACACAATATTGCTCTGAGATTACATATTGCATAGTGAAGTGACATGTACAGGATGCATGTGTTTGTAAAGCGTGGAATTTACTTTTACTGCATTCCCAAGCAGACACATGGATGTGTCGTAGAACACCTACTTGACTGGCAAACGGCCCAAGTTCAACCCTCACTACAATTTGAAAATTATTATTATTAGGTTATTTGCATATTTCTCGATTTTTCGGTCACACACAAGACAAGTATTTTTTGCTCACAAATGCCGACCCTGACTCCAACGCCAACACCGACACCAGAATTTCTGAAAAATGATCTTTTTTATGCTATCACGTTAAAATTCATTGTTTGAAAACTCTCGAAGTTCCTACCATCTCGATCGCCACTTGCCTAGAAGCTTGGCTGCAGGGCATCCAGCAGGGCCGGCCGATTTAAGCTACGATGCCAGCGCCGCCTCTGCTGACATGATATGCTAGTGCACTCCGCGGCCGCTGCTGCTCCCACCTCCCCTTTTAGCCACTATAACACAGGCGCAAACCAACTGAACGAGTAAGGTTGCAAATGGTGACTGGCTTGACTCGCTGAACAGCGGCCAAAGCCGGGCCACACTTGAATTCGATTAGATTAGCACACCTACCGTCTACGCCGATTTCACTCAGTACAGCCTCCTAAACTCCCGCAGCTTCGGTGAGCTGAAAACTTGCACGGCGACATTATGTATTTTTGTTTTTGTTGTGGAAATGTAGTATCGGCACATCGAGTCTTCGTTCTGATAATTATAACGCACTATTTGCATCGGATTGCTCTAGTCGTTTATAAAGAAAGTCTAATCAGTATCAGCACGAGTTTCTCTCAAAAGAACTACAAAAAAAGTATTAGACGATTCGTTGTATGCAACGCACCTCTACAAATTTTGGAAACTAAAACGCGTCTTATACCCTGGAAAATACGGTAGTCAAATGAATGTGTGTTGTTCGGTTCATTTCGACCTGTGTCCGTTCACTCTAAGAGCGTGGTGCTCTCCACATCGAGACCCCACACTGGCGCTCATAGTGGGGCTCTTGGAGCATCGGACATCAGTTTTCACGGTTCTGAAAAGCTATTTTTAAAGACCATAGACTTTTTTGGGGACCTTCGACGCAAAAATTTTGGTCTGTCTGTCTGTCGGTATGTCTGTACATTTGTCTGTTTGTCCATTCTTAACAACATTGGGTATTTGAAACGGTCGGCCCCATCCGCAGCGCCCACCTATGTTGCTCAAGATTCAGCGTTCATACTTGTGCAATTGTCGATTAAAAAGCAATTATTGCGCACGTCTGGGGCACCATAACAACACATATATTCTGCATGTGCGCCTCTTACTAGAAAAGGCATACATAAGTAATGACCGTAGCGCTTATCACGCTTCGCTGACCATGCAATGCTTGCATGGAAAGGCGAATGTTTACAACGCTTTGCTAAAACGAAACGGTGATGGCACCTACTCGTCGCCTTGCTTTCTGCACCTTATCACCTCTGAGACCGGGGCGCACACCCGCTTCAGAGCCATGCGCTTTTTGTGAAAAACTGCCAGATGGCGCTCATGTCTCACGTGTGACGTGACTTGATGCGTTCGTTTGCCTCCGCTGCATGCTCGAGGCACTCTAACACAGCACCTCCAGAATACCATTCACCATTTTTCTTGAGCAGAACATGAAATGAATGTTTTTTTCACTCTCTCCACCCGCAAGCCTATCGTCTTTCGACGACATTTGCAGATTAAATGCAAATACAAGGCCAATTTTTGGGCTGGGGAAGAGTAGGCCTAGGGGGAACTTCCATTGCTAGTCTTGGCAGTGTGCTTTGTTGAGAGCAAGAATATAGATTGCGTGGTGTGTTTGAACTTGCTGGCATGTTGAGTTTTTTCTTTTTTTTCTGCTCGCAAGTAGTTTTAATTGTTACCTTTTTTTTAAGAATATTGTTCAGTGGTTGGTTAGAGAGCCATGTGTTCCGCATCCTGGGGTGAGCAAAGCTTAGAGCACGTGGATTGTAGGCCAAATCCGAAGCGAGTAAGTACGCAAGCCTCGTAGGTAGTCCGAGTTTCTGTAAATAGCGTCTATCTCTTTTAGGCTCAGGGAGTCAGCTGTCGTTGCTGTCTGTTGTGGCGCACGAACATTCTTTAGAGACATATGTTGTCATCTTTTCTTAGAGCTTGTGTAGCTGATTTATCTCATGTTCTTTTTTTTTTCCCGAGATATGGTTTGAATTATGGTTGGGAAGATGTGGAGGTGCTGACACCCCGTGTAAAGTTGGTTGCGCCGCGTAGCTCACATGCCTCGCACATAGGCTGCATTTCGGGTTCACAACTACTGAGCGGTAAGTGGCGATCTGCTCGCGAACCTTTATTACCACCACCATCATCATGATAAGCACAGTGGTGCCGGCAGTGATGCCTGGCAGCAAGCCTGGGTGGTGGCACATGAGATATGAGCGGTTCTGCGATGGACAGAACCGCGGGTCATCTGCCGTGGGCCCTCGTGGCGAGTCGAGCGTTGGCGCTGCCGCCTTGTGTTTATTATGTTGTTGAGTGCTGTGGAATATTGTGTAAGGTTGGTTGTTTAAGCTTATTGATTACAATTGATGTATTAATTTAGCTGGCAATATCGTTTTAAATGTAATCAAATAAATGTGTGTTGTTAGGTTCGTTTCAACCGAGTCTACTGTGTCCGTTCACTCCAAGCGCCTGGTTCTCTCCACATAGAGACCCCACAATATTAACACTTCGTTTTCCGAGAGCATCAGTTCAAACACGACCAGCTCCCCCCTTCATTACACCTTGTGTTTGTCGTGCTTGCTGATAAATTTAGGTGCTTGGGTTAAGGAAGATTTTCGGCATTTTCGGCATTTTCGTGGGAACGCACAAGCAGTTCTCTTGTAAATTAGTACAAATGCCAGTGACGCACTAAGGTGCTGAATGCTGAGCCAGCAAGCTCTTTATTGTTGACCTCTCAGCCTTGTCAGCATACTCCGAGGCAAATCGCATGCACTGTGACAAACAGTATGCTTTAATGAACGTGACTATTTTTTGTGATGCACTTAGACTGAATATCACATGAGATTAACCTAGAGTAAGTGTTGAGTTCATGGAAATTGTGTCGATGAGCTGCATGAGATCTCCATGGTTTGTACAGGTTTCCAAAGCAAAAGTCAAAGATTTTCCAGGACCTCGTGCCTGTTTTTCAAGGACTCAAAGCGGCATGCAAATTTCGAATTACTCACTATAAAATTTTGAACAATTACCAATTTTATTGCTTTACAATAAAGAAATGAATATCACGATTATAACAAAATATGTAGTCTTAATAGCTTCTCAAGATCACAAGACAAAGTTTAGAAAAGTGTTTGAGAGTTTTACAGTACAGGAGGTTCGCACTGAGCATCGATCTGCAAGAGAACAAGCAATACTATGGCCGTGCCATTTTTAAAGTCTGTCCGTACACGCTGTCTCGCTGCACGAGCTTCGGCATGTAGGAGGTGTTCCGCAGGTCTCTAGGCATCCAAGTTGCCGTATGGATTTTGAACACAGATCATGCAGCAAGCTTTTGCATGCGTAGCAAACAGCGATCAATTAGCATTCGTGAGGATCGTCGATTCTAGTGTTATTTCACTTTTACAAAAATGAATAAATGTATATAGTAATAATGACTAGCCCGAATAACCCAGGAAGTACTAGCAACACACAATAAACTCTCACAACACAGGTTGAGATTACTCCACTATGGGCTCTGTGAACTTCACCAAGTAGATTCAGAACATTCAGCATAATGTCATCTCAGATAAATAAATGTAAATGATCTATGCACTTCCCTGACATCATCTGCGAGAAAAGCTAGCGGCAGGTCCACCATTTTGCAGCTTCATGCACCGCACACTAAAAACATGCAACACATGCTTGTTTTCATTTTTTTCTTTTTTAAGTGAAGTTTGGAAGGAAAATGTAAGAATCTATCAGGAAAGCATTATATATAGAGGCTGGAAAGCAATGAGAGCACAGATTGCACCTTAGCCGCAGATCTCTCTCGCTTCTTCAGACTCGGCAGGGGCGGCGACATCGCGAGAAGAAAGCATTACCGATGCTAAGTGACGACTTTGGTCAGTACAATAAATTCCCTTCTTCAGTGTGTGCTGGACCTTATTTCTTTGTAAACACTCATGCTACTTCAACTGAGCGTTTGAGCGGTTGCCTTGCATAGTTGCGGTGCTGGCGTTCTGCACAACTAAGAGAACATTCTGATGTCACCGCAGTGCGCACACCGTGTTTTAAATACGCATTGCATTTTCGCAAGCTATCAAAGACGATAATTTCTGCTGTAAATAATGAGCTGTCATTTCGAAGTCAGTGGCACATCAGAAGCATGAAATCATTTTCTTTTGCCTCATCAGCCACGCATAAAGCGTGGCGGATTGCCCAGCACATGTAAAGCCTTGGGCGATGATGGGCGCGGTTAGAAGTCGGTCATGCCGGCCAGGAAAATTGCCAACTTGTAAAGGCCCGACTTCACGCAAGCGTTGCAGCATTTCCGTGCGTGGCTTTTTAACGTGGCACCATACTCTTTACCTCTATTTCCATGGGGAGAGGGCGTTGTGCTGCATCAAAAAGTTACGCACTGACTGGCTTCAATGCGTATGTGTGGCCAGGCTCGAAAGGGGTGGTGCCACAATATATGTGGCTTGCGTGTTGTTTGCTGCAATGATTTCTTATGTCTCCAAGAAGCACGATACACGCATTAAAACCACCTATTCTAGCTAAATAATTCAATATCGCCTTATCGATGTGGACAATAATTTAGGTTTGTCGGCACAGAGTTGGGCAGGGACGTAGCAGTGTAGGTGATTTAGTCATGTGATCACACAGAACATTGACATGCGTCATGCTGAGCATAATCTATTCTTGCACACATGTGCCACACAAACACCTGCAAAACAAACAGGGTGCTAGCTGCGGCACCCGCGACGCTTTGCCGCTACGTACGAAGCGGAAGTCCGCAGGTTACTCACCTCACTACAGATTTGGTGTGATGTCACTACAACCTTTGCTGCCCTCTTTGGAAAAATGAGCATTTAGGTACACTTTGGAAATGAAATAAAATATATTCTAAAAGCTTTCAGAGTCCAATCATTTGTGTGGCTTGTCGTTGCATAGAGAAGAAACCCGCACGACGCTTGCTATTGAAATTCGATGGCACCCCCCATTAAGAACGTTGGCTTCTGCCCAGTTGACACTTGCAGCACGCAGCTCAAGGTCCACGTAAGAGTGGTAATACCATGTTAACCGCGAGAGGCTAGATAGGTGTGGCCATCTGGAGGCGAAAAAGAGAACCTGACAAGCAGGAAACATATTCTATTTTTCCGCTGATGCTCATTCGCGATAGCTATATTGCATTGACCCCTCTGCGTATACCTGAATGCTTTGCACGCCAAAACACACCAAAATAACTAACTGAGACACACGAGCGAACATGGCTGAAGCGTGAATCCTCGGGCACCTCTGCAGTGCTGCATGGAAAGACATCCATTTTTAAATCACTGTTCTGCAAAAGGTCGATCAAAGCAAAAATGTTTCGCGACGTCGCGAATCTCAGGGATTCCAAGCTCCAGACTATCGTATTGAACCCGAGTTGACACTTGTGAACTTGAGTGAACCCAAGTGAACTCGAGTTGGCGACGACAGCAATGCAGTTGACAAGGCATGACTTAATGTGTCCGCCTAGCAGACGAAATGTTTGTGGAGTAGCTGAGCCTGACGCCACTCTTTTCTGTGGAGAAGTGGTCAGCTGGGGCATGATCTGGAGGTAATTGCGAGGTAGTGCCACTGCTTGTGCTACCAGCGCTAAAAATGGTGGAATTGCCAGCCGTTTTTGAATAGTGCTAGGTCCCAGTAATATAAATCAATAAAAGAGATAATTATTCATTCCTCAGAGGTGTTTTAGGTCGCAAATCATTGCTACGGGGTCTATAGCTACTCACTGACGCAAAAGTCATAACATAAAAAAAATTTGATGTCAGTGCTCCTCTAAGAGGTCGCTATGTTGGTATGAGAGTACACTGCTCGAAAAATTCAAGGATTTTCAATTGATTGATTGATATTTGGGGTTTAACATCCCAAAACCACCATATGATTATGAGAGACATCGTAGTGGAGCACCCCGGAAATTTTGACCACCTGGGGTTCTTTAACGTGTACTCAAATTTGAACACACGGGCCAGCAGCAATTTTGCCTCCATCGAAATGGATTTTCAAGGACGGCAAACAATTCTAGGACTTTCCAGGGCCTTGAAAATGCATTTTTCAAATTCAAGGCTCTTCAAGAATTTCAAGGACCTCCACGCATGCAGCATCTCACAAAAAAACCAAGACAAGCATTACGAGACGCCTTAAAGTGAAAAATTGAATTTGGCAGTGGTTATCATGCTTTTAGCTACTAAATAAAATACTTGAACAGTGCTTGTGACGAAGTGTAATTGCTTTCCAGTCGTTTTGCAACTTGAAACTCTACTACCTCAAAACATTGTTTTTTTGTTACTTTAGTGCCATTCTTTTCTATGTATTCCAAGATAACCACGTAACTATTTTTTCTAGGATTCTGCATGAACAAACACAGCTACTGAAGCAGAATGAAAGTAACCCACTTAACAGTTTTTGTGTTACAAATTTTTATAGACGCCAACTCAAAGTAAAGTCCTAGTGGTAAAATATTCACAATAATTTTAATATTAGCCAGATTTTTATACGACTGCTTCAGTTGAAAGAGCAGCAAATTTAAAAGAAAATGATGTATGAATTATGTGCACATATTTTTCAGCCGTTACGAAAACGGTACCTTAATATTACCAAAAATGCATTTGGCGTATAGGGCCTACCCAGTGCCTTTAAACGCTTCTAACAGCTCACTCGCCGTTTGATCCTTTTGGCAATAAAAAATCTTAGCTTGCGTGACAAATGACACACCATCAGTTTTTCCAATGCCATTGGCATGAACTTGAATTGATGGTGCAAATGTTTAGACACGAGCGAAGAAGACACGTAATACATGGAAAAGGGCTAACTCGCAACTACATTTTATTTTTCCAAAAGCTTAGGTTAAGAACCCTCAAGCATGCGCACTACACCACAAAAAGCAAAAGAACTATCTCTGAAGACACCGCTTGATCTAAACCTATAATAAAAAAAACTATACTCATTTTGATAAAGCTTAACAGATAGAACGCTGACACAAAGGTTGCCAGCTTTCTACATATACATAGCGTCAGCCAATTCCTGTGCCACTTTATTTTTCCGCAAAAGAAGTGTTGCCCAGCGGTGGCTTACACGTGCAACCCTTGCAGTGACGTGGCAAATGAGACACGGTCTCATTCCTTGTAGAAAGGACGTGCTCTGCTAGCTAGTCAATAATACACCAGCCAGTCTGGACAACGTACATCTGACCGCGGCTCAACAAAATCTTGTAAACACCAGTTGAGCATTTCATAAAATGCATTTTCTTTGTGTGTTCTTTCCCACACTCAGGACTCTTAGTGGACGACATTTGAGCACAAAAACAAGATAGCTTTTTCGGAGCCGAAAACACTACTGGTACATTATACCTAGAATCCACACTCTTCAAAAAATGAGATACCTCCTGAATGTAGAGAATAATGACAGGATGCTTGTTCTTGTCATTCACTGGAGAAGCACCATTGACATCACGCTGAATTTCCTTCATTAAATCCTCACACACAGATACTAAAAGCAATGTAGGGAAACCCACGAAAACAAGAATAGAAACCTGCAGTTCAAAGCTTTCTTCAACTGAATGTGAGCACGACCTATTTAGAGCCATCTGCAAACTAGCAGTTGCTATTGCTCTCTTCACATGCTCCGAATGAGCGGAATGAAATAGCGAAAATTCTTTCTGCACACGAGGGTGAAACATCCAACAAACATGGTCTTCGTTATTCGTGAAAAGTATATCTAAAAAAGAAAGTTTGTCACCAGTGGACAGCTCATGAATAAACCTGAGCCCTTGTCCTAGCACCTTAAAAGTGTGTAGGACTTGAGCCATAGAGAATAAGTGCAACTTGGTTGTTTTGTCAAAACAATTAAACAATCATGAACAAAACACTTTCAAAACCTTGCCATTTAGCAAAGCTGTTTCTAGGTGGTGATGTTAGTAAGGAAGATGTTGCACAGCACAGGCATGACACATGATCCTATACAGATGCCTTTATTCTGCAAAAACAGTTGATCATGAAATTAGATGAACGGTGCGTAAAAGCGAAATTCCGATAGTGCTAAAAAACTCAACTGAGAGCAAAGACAGGGTGGCATGGGAATTTGCTGGTGATCTTTGTGTTAACGTTCCTTCTGTTAAGCTTTACCAAACTGAGTATAGTTTTTTGGTTGCTAGGCTTTGATCAAGCAGCGTTTTCAGAGATTGTTACTTTGGTTCTTGTAGAGTAGAACACATGCTTGAGGGTTCCTAAGCTAAGCTTTTGGAAGAATAAAATAAAATTTAGCTACGAGTGCGAGCTTTTCCGGGTCTACGCTCCTGTCTAAACATTTGTGCCACCGATTCAAGTTCAGCTATGCATCAATTGACCCGACAACAAACGTTATTAAGCCATCGGCATGCTCCCTCAGGCGGCCAATAATACTACGGTCCCTACTATTGCCAATAATCATAACTTCATTGAGGCATGGCCCACATGAGCATGACTAGACATGTGCCAGAACATGCTCACCACCAGTTTTTCTTATCCCATCGGCATGCTCCCTCAGGCAGCCATTATTATCACGGTCCCTGCTCTTGCCAATATTCTTAACTTGTGTGAAACAAGGCCAACATGAGCATGACTTGAATGCACCGTAAGATGTGCATCATCAGTTTTACCTATGCCATCGGCATGCTCCCTCAGGCGGCCATTAATAGAACCTGCCTACTCTTTCTAATAATTTTAATTTACGTGAAACGTGGCCCACATGAGCATGACTTGACGTGCACCGTAAGATGCGCACCATCAGTTTAACCTATGTCATCGGCATGCTCCCTCAGGCGGCCATTAATACAACCTGGCTACTCTTGCCAATAACCTTAACTTGTGTGAAACGTGGCCCACATGAGCATAACTTGGCATGCGACCGAAGATGCGCACCATCAGTTTTACCTGAACCATCGGTATGCTCCCTCAGGCGGCAATTATTAGAACCTGCCTACTCCTGCCAGTAATTTTAATTAGGCTGCGGCTCCACTCGTGTCACCCTCCCCCAACTCCGACAGCTATCACGCCACCGTCTCCCTCATCCAGACCTTCATGAAACAAGAATTGGCCAGTGCCGGCTTTAACCACAGCTGCTCCCTTCATCTTTTAGACTACACCCCACCGAATCCACCAGTCACTGCCCCGCCCAACCAACGTTTTTCTGCAGTGCCACAATATTGCAACCTGGCAAAATAGCGCACCCCAGACGACCGGCCGGTATGCTTTAATTGTGGTCATATAGACTTCAGTTCGTGCCACTGCCGTGCTTAGTCTACCTGTGCTGTGTGGCCTCACCCTCCACTCCATCACCGACCTGCCCGAAATTCACGCTAGTCACCGCAAACACAGCCGCTACCATCTGAAAATGGTGGAACAGGTGCCAATGATGGGACAGGTGCCGTGATTAGTGTGTGCTCAGCTTGCATCAGCGTCGCTAGACATCATATATCGGTCCTGTTTTATGTTTTAGAACATTGCCCTCACGACATAATTTTGGGCCATGACTTTTTGTTGGAAAAATCAGCCTTTGTAGACTGTTCTGCTTGTATAGTGCAACTCGCTCTAACTACAGTTGTTGATCCTCCCAGTTGGAGGGCTTCCAAGTCGGCTCTATTCCACAGAACACCCCCGTCTCCTTCAACAAACAGTTGCTTACATAAGTGTCTCTCCTGTTCCGCCTGTCCCAGACGATGTTTATATTGTGCCCCCCGATGCTGGTGTTCTGCTTTCGCACAATGTTGCGTTTCCTCACACTGTCACTATAACAGCCAACGCATCCTGTCTACCACAACAGTTGAACCCCGCTACAACGAACGTCGCTTCAACGAAATTCTCGCTTTAACGAAAAATTCACGGTTCCCTGTCAGCAGTCCATAGGAGTCAATGCATAAACATTGTCACCCCAACGAACACTTCTTCTTCTGCCGTACTGCTTCAACAAAATTTTACGATGCGATTCCAGGCCAGATATTTATTCCTATACAGTAGACCCGATAGCGATGGCAATGAAACTGCCCTCGCTATCGAGCAATGGCGGCGCCCATGCTTGATGGACAACGGTGGTTTATGATGGTGCTAACGCGTGTTTTAGACTTCGTCGACGTATTTTCAGGTTCTGAAAATGCATCAAATTGTTAAAGATTGAGTTTACTGTATAGCCGCAGAGGGTCCGAAGCTGAACATCAATTGCTTAGTTCATGGTTTCCTTCGCGCAGCTGCTGGGTGCATCTGCGGAACGATGCCTTTCCCGATTGCAATCATTTTGTTCGCGCTTGGCAAGTGCGGTAACTAATCAGAGCCGCTGTTCGTCCGCCTTATCAACAAAATCAGCCAGCCGCGAGTGATGCATGATAAGAATGGCATAAAATAAGACAAAAGTCACTTCTGCATGATACCCTGCTGCCATCTCGGCGTTTTGACGGCGGGCAGCTTCTGCTGTTAACGTGTTAATGCAACTGTTTAGTTCGTTCACGAAAGCAGTTGTGGCCATTGTTTCAGCGTGCTTTTCACCATGGGCTGAATATACATGGGTGAAAATCGCGTCGTGACGCAGCTGGTATAGAATAAAAAGAAGCGGACACTTCTTGAATTTTGAGAATAAAGGTTGTTTTGCTAGTTCAGATCGGCTATATTTTTTCAATTTTACTACAACGAAATTTTCGCTTTAACAAATTTTTTTCCGCACCCTTTTAGTTTCGTTGGAGCGGGGTTTGACTGTAGTGAGCTTTGACCTATGTACACAAGTCTTCCCCCATGGTATATCTTTCGCTGAAATCATACCGGCGGCAGAGTGCCATATTTGCCCTCTAAGTTATGACAGCATCCCGAGTGCAGAGAAAACTTCGCCTACTTTTGCATCAGACCAAAGCCTGTTAACCAAGATGATTGCATTTGACCTACCGACTGAACAAGCTAACACCCTTCGTTCTCTCTTAGCATCTTTTTGGGACAACTTCAACCTTGGCGACCACCCCCTCGGCCAGACGTTCGTTAATAAGCCCCGGACCAATGCAGGGGATACGAGTCCCATCCTTCGGCGACCCTACCACGTTTCCCAAGGTGAGCGGTGCATCATCCAACAGGAGGTTGACAAAATGCTTTCTCAGAATGTCATCGAGCCTTCCTGCAGTCCATAGGCGTCCCCTATTGTACTTGTCAAGAAGAAAAACAACAGCTGGAGATTTTATTTATTTATTTACAATACTGCCAGTTTCTTACGAGACCAAAGCAGGAGGGCATGAGTATCAGAATACAATGAATGCTAAGTACTTTCTTACAGGCGGCATACAGAACTGTAGTTATTTTAAAATTGGTAATAATAATCCTAGTTACATAGAAACATTAGACATAGGTATTTATGCATTCCAAATATTCACACTTCGGAAGCAGCGAACTGAATCTTTGCTGCATAAAAAGAATCAATACAGTTTTATACAGAGAAGGCATTGTGTATACTTATACATCCAAATAAATACTACTGGAAAACAGTAATGGAGGTCATGGTTGAAGAAAGTCGTTGTCTCAAAGTATAGTCTCAATTTTTGAAGTGAATTCTGCCAGTGATGGTGCGTTAGTAATGGAGGGATCTAACCTATTCCATTCACTGATTGACAGGGGGAAAAAGGATTGCTTGCAACAGTCGTTGTTGGAAGAGTATTCTTTGATAGTGTATGCATGTTTATGTCGTAGTGTTTGTGATTCTGCCAAAGATATGTACCTGGATGCATCGATCCGGCTGTGGTTAGGCAGAATGTGGTGTAGAAATTTGAGACGCGCGATTTTTGCTCTTGTTGCAAGCGTGGGTAGACCGGAGGTTTCTAAAAGGTTTGTGGGCGAGTCGGTGCGTTTGTACTTATTATGTATAAACCTAATGGCCTTCCTTTGAACCCGTTCAACTTTTGCTATATTAGTAACACCTTGCGGAAACCACACAGTATTAGCGTACTCCAAGATTGATCGCACGAATGTGGTGTAAGTTAGGAGCCTAGTATCTGTCGGCGCGAAGGGTAAACGCCTTCGTAGAAAAAACAGTTTACGCAAAGCCGATGCTGTAACATTGTTAATGTGCGCATCCCATCTCAATTCGGAAGTCAAGGTGACGCCAAGATACTTCTGCTGCGTAACTCTTTGTAAAGGTACGCCGTTAATTGTATAGGTAAAGTCGGAGGGTTCTTTTTTCCTGGTTACCGTCATGCAAACTGTTTTTGTTAGGTTAATTAACATTTGCCACTGCTCACACCAGTGAGCAATCTTACTCAATGAATTATTTAAAGATAAATGGTCATTCGAACTGTTAATTGCTCTATAAATAATGCAGTCGTCTGCGAAAAGTTTAATTTTGCAGTCTATGTTATCAGTGATGTCATTTATGTAAATTAGAAATAATAATGGCCCTAGGATGGAGCCTTGGGGAACACCTGACTTAACTGGGGCCGTCCACGACGATACTCCTTCGAAAACCACGAACTGTGACCGGTTTATAAGAAAGTCTCTTACCCAGTTCGTAATTTCCCCATCCCCAATAATGTTCTGCAATTTTGCGTCGATTATCAGCATTTAAACAAGATCACAAGACATCTACCTTTTGCCACGCTTAGACGATACCCTGGATTGCCTTCACGGCGCAAAATATTCCCTCCATTGAACTTCACTCTGGGTACTGGCAAATTGCCGTTGAAGACATGGACCGCGAGATGACGGCGTTCATCACTCCCAACGGCCTTTACCAGTTCAAAGTGATGCCATTCAGTTTATGCAATGCGCCCACCATGTTCGAGCATATGATGAATGCCCTCCTGCATGGCTTCAAGTGGTCCATGTGCCTGTACCTGGACGACAGAATTGTTTTTGCTCCATCTTTTCCAACACACCTTGAAAGGCCATCGAAAATCTTATACGTCTTTCGTGTGGCGGGACTGCAACTAAATTCAGCAAAGTGCCACTTCAGCCGTCGTGAAAATTCTGTGTTCGGGCATCTCGTTGATTCTGTAGAAGTTCTCCCTGATCAAAATAAAATACGAGCAGTAAAATATTTCTCTGTACTCACCTGTGCCAAAGACGTTCACAGTTTCTTTGGCCTCTGTTCCTACTTCTGCTGCTTTGTTAAAAACTTTGCTGACGTCACACGCGCTTTCACTCAACTCCTCAAAAAAGACGCTGGCATCATCTGGAGCCCTGAGAAAGCAGACGTGTTCCGAAATCTAGCGTGGCTGCTTACTTCTCCTCCTATCCTCCTTCTCTTTGACATCTCAGCTCCAACAGAAGTTTGTAGCGACGTAAGTAGCAATGGTATACGTGCAGTCTTGGCCCAGAAACAACAAGGACGCGACTGTGTTGTTTGCCTATTCCAGCTGCCTTCTTTACCTGCTGAGAGAAAATATTCAATTAGTGACCGCGAATGTGTGGCACGTGTTTGGGAAGTCGGGAAATTTTGTCCCTATTTGTACGGTAGGCCATTCACAGAAATCACTGATCACCACTGATCACCACGCCTTGTGCTGGCTTTCATCTCTGAAAGACCTTTTAGGCAGTCTTGGTCGTCGGGCGCTGCGTCTTCAAGAATTTGACTACTCAGTCCTGTACAAAACCGGCCGCTTGCATCAAGATGCCAACTGCTTGTTTTGATACCCTGTCGACCCTCCAAACGGCGACTCCTCTACGACCACCCTTCCTGCCGGTGTTCTCTATCTGCTTTTCACGACATTGGAATCAAGCAGCGGTGGGATACCTTTCTCAACAGTATTATCCGAAGGCTAACGTCGGTGACGCTCGACCCTTCCCTTCGAATGTTTGAGTTACACGATGGTGTATTGTACTATTGAAATATGTGTCCTTATGGTCCCGAAAGACTACTCGCCATTCAACTTCAATTGCATCAGACTGTTCTCGCCCAGCTTCATGATGCATTGATAGCCGATCACCTTGGCATGGCGGACCTACAACAGAGTTCGCCGGCGCTTCTTTTGGCCTGGCTTGTCCCACAATGTCTGCCGTTAAGGTTGTGGGAATTGAGGCTGGCCCGCTGCCTTTGCGCGGGCTTTCCCGCCTTTTCTGCCGTTCTCATGTCCCGACATGTCTGCCCTCCTTTGCTGTCTGCCGCGCTGGGAAGGGCGGAGTGACGTTTAACTCCCTCACCCGGAAGCGGATGTTGACTGTGGCGCCACGCGCGGGGACTCCCGAGAGGTTTTCGCGCGCTGCGTTGGGAGCGGTCAGATACTCTCCGAGACAGCAAATGGTGAGCCACGCATTCTTTTCCGTCCGTCGACTCCCGTCGCTCGGGGGCTCGTCGCACTTCGCTGACGGCGCCTCGCGCCCGAGGCGAACGCTCACCTTTGTTGCCCCGCTGCGTAAGCTCGGCCGGAGGGCGGTACGGTGTCCTAGTGCGTGGCCTAGCTACGCCGACTCGTCTCCCTTCGAAGCCAACGCGAGCGCCTTCGCCCTCGCTCGAGCAACCGGGCCTTCGTCCCGGTGTCTCCGTGGATCACCTTTATCGCGGAGACGTGCTCGTGGCACCCTGTGTAGTACTTTGTGCACGTGGCGTGGATAAGCCTACTTGCTTTCCCGCCACGCCTTTTTGCAACGGGCTGTACTGCGTTTGGTGTTGCCACAATAAAGTGTTACGACGTTGAGCAGTATCGTGTTCTCGCCACGGCGGCGGTTAACGCATGCCCTGCGGCTCGCTAAGACCGGACCCACGCTGGTGGCCGTACTCCTTCGGGATACGTGTACACCACAAGGTACAACGTGCTACCCTTTCAACGACATGAAAAACCAAATACCCCTCTTGCTGGACGCCTTCAGCCACTGGACGTCCCATGAGACCCATTCTACCGTGTTGGCGTAGACCTGCTTGGCCCTTTTCCCATGTCAGCTGCGGGTAATCGGTGGATTGCAGTACAACCGATTATGCTACCCGATACGCGATCACACGGGCCTTTCCAGCCAGCTGTGCAAGTAATGTGGCTGATTTCCATTTGGTGGACGTGATCCTACACCAGGCACCCCTCGGCAACTACTTACCGGTCGAAGTAGCTACTTCCTTTCCAAAGTGATTGATGACCTCCTTCGCTCCTACGCCACAAAACACGAACTTTCGACTGCTTACCATCCAAAAACAAATGATCTAACAAAGCGCCTCCATTGCACTCTTACTGGCATGCTCTCCATGTATGTCTCCACCGGTTGCCGCGACTAGGACACTACATTACCGTTTGTTACATTCACCTACAATTCCTCTACGCATGACATTGCTGGGTTCTCTCCTTTTTTTTTTCTGTTACTCAGCCGTGACTTTGCCCTATCTTTTGACACACTTCTGCCAAACGAACTAAATGACACGTCTTAGTACACTCGGGATGCAATTACGAAGGCCCAAGCAGTGCGTCAAATAGCTGGACGATGACTACTGGACTCCCAGGACAATCAGAAGAACGTATATGACGCCCGCCATCGTGACATCCACTTCATACCTGACAATCTCGTTCTGCTTTGGTCCCCCTCGTGCCGTGTTGAACCTTCGGAGAAGTTACTCTCACGCTATTCAGGTACCTACCGCATCTTACGCCAAGTACCTGATTTCACTTATGAAATCACCTCTACAGACCCCGCTATCATTCACCCTCAGACTGACATAGTACATGTTACGCGACTCATGCCATATAACTTAGGTTCCTCCTGATTAGCAGCAGGGAAATAACGTAACGGGCGGACAAGAACGACGAAGAGAACAGAGAGGAAAACGAGGTGGACAAACTCTGCAAGCAAGCTGAGTGCCATCTTGTCTGCCACTGAGTTTATGCTGTGTGTTCGTCCAGTAAAGTTATTCTCCCCGTAGCAACATGTTCCGTTATGGAACTACAAAAAGTATGAATTAACCAAAAAATGAGTTTAAATTAAGAGGCTCTTATATGCATTGAAAGTATAGAGGGCCAACCAAAAAATTGAATTTTGTTTGAATTAACCGAAAGTTTTAATTATCAGAGTTTGAATTATCGCGAGTCTACTGTATATAGCTTTTGCCAACCTCAGACTGCCCCCCCAACTTTGACATGCATCTACTCGGATTCGTGCGATTATACATTCAGGTCATCCCTTGAGTCCTAAAAAGGAGCTTTCAGCTTCATGGGATAGACATGGGTCAATCGCTACTATAGCACCTCTATTAGCTCTGCCCCTCTCACTATCTCTTTCAAAGTCTGCTGTTACAAAAGCACCTTCTCGTGTTCCAATCCTCCTCGCTCATCTCTTTATGTCTTTTCCTCAAGATCATAAAGGGTTATTGCTTCCTCAACCCAAGCTTTACTACCCACTCTAAAACCTTCGTCAAGTCCATCCTCCCTGCCGAACAGATATCCGCAAGATCTACAACAAGAAATAGTGTCACTAGTGTTCACGTCCAAGTTGGTGACCCGGTCCTTCTTGGGCGTGGAACACGAGCTGCGTAGTCATTGTGGCTGGGAGGTTCGAAGGTCAGTTGCCTGCACTGGCCAGCATTTCCTAGGAAGAGGCTCAGACGAGGCATACGGTGTGGTGTAGTAGGACGGTACATTCGGGACACAAGTCAATGACGCTCCCTGGTTGCTGCGGGCTGTTGAGACACCCATCCGATTTCCTTCTCTCGTCCTCAATACCCGGAGTCTACAGTGGGATGCCATAGAACAAAAGCTGGAGCACCCGGGCACAATCCGGCGATGCTGGTGCCCAGCTCAAACGCTCCCGATCGAACACCCAGGGCCCTTCTGCCAACGTCACCAGGCATTTAATATATTCAACTTCGTTTTTCTCATCTTCTGGTCTTGATGCCTTGCTTGACATCTTTCTCTCTTTTTATAGTACTTACCGTATTTTTGCGCGTATAACCCGCCGCTGCATATAATCTGCACCCCCACTTTCAGCTCACCGAGAAAGAAAAAAAAATCCTCGCGTTTGCCCGCACATTTCATATACAGAAAAGGCTATACAAAAGCTACTGCTCAAGCAACATAGCACATATCTAGACAGAAAAAGCTTTATTTAGCAAGCAGAATACGCTGTCTGCAAGGCCATTCACAATTCACTCACTGTCGCTGCTCTCGCTAGAGCTATCACTTGAGCCGCAGTCCTCACTATTATGCACAAGGTCATCTTCGGTTCCATCCCTGTTGTTTGAGATGCAGCATTTCTAGAAACGTTTTCGCGCCATCTCACCTGGAATGGCCTTCCATACCTTGACAATCCACTTGCAGAATAGGACAATATCAGGCCTTCGGACTCGTTATGTCCGCGTCAAGTCATAGCAGCCTTCGGCCATCCACTCGGCGTAATAGCGCTTGACATGCACTTTGAAGGGCTTGTTAAGCGACACATCTAAAAGCAGCAACATTGACATCATTCCACCAGGTATAACCACTAAGTCGGTGCCGTTGCGTGAAAGGCGGTCCTTCACTTCCTCAGTTGTGTGGCCGCGGAATGAGTCAAGAACGAGCATGGACCTCTTTGCGAGCATCGCACCGGGCCTCTTCTCCCATACCGTCTTGATCCAGTCTACGAACAAGTCACTGTTCATCCACACGTTCTCGTGTGCACGCACCACCACACCGGCAGGCAACTGAATTTTTGGTAGAGTTTTCCTTTTCAAGATGACGTACGGTCGCAGTTGCGTGCCATCGGCGAGGGCACAAAGCAAGACTGTGATGTGCAGTTTCGTGTTCCCGCTGGTCAGCATGCTCCCCAAACTGCTGCCCGTCTTCTCAATCGTTGTGCCCGACGGCATTTCAAAATAAACAGGAGTTTCATCCGCATTGCCGATTTGCGAGAAAATGTAATTGTGCTGCTTTTGCAGGCTAATTACATATCTCTGGTACTTGAGCAACTTCTCCTCATAAGAAGCCGGCAAGCGTTGACATATTGTAGTCCGCCGTCTGATTGAGAGCCCTTGCCGCTTCATAAAGCGGTGCAGCCATCCCCGGCTCGTACGGAACTCGTGAGGTAGGCCTAGCTCCCTCGAAAGTCGCCATGCTTCCACTTGGGCCATCTCGGTCGATAGGGCGTCACCCCTGCTTCTCACATCTTCGATGAACTTTACTAGCTCCGCCTCCAGCTCAGGGTAGGCACCGATCTTGGGGCCACGAAATGACCTACGGTCGTGGTGCGCGGCTTGTAGGCTCTCTTTCTTCTTTCTTCACAGTCGCATGCAGGACTCATCCACATCGTGCCGTTTTCCCGCTTCGCGATTTCCGAATTCCTCGGCGACGGTGATGATCTTAAGCTTTTGCTGTGCCGTTAAGGACTGCCACCGTACGCTGCTCATGGTGACAGAACAGGTCGACTTAGGCTTCCACGACTTAGCACTATCCCTTATAGTACACTGTAAAAGCACCCTAGAAACAACAGAACCGAAATGCATGCCTGCTACCGCGTCAAAAAGTAGTACATAAGTTTACTGATAATATCTCTATCTCTCTCGCGAACGTCCATAAAATATACTTGTGGTGTGACAGTGAGATTTTACACTGAACAATCGAATTGTCTCTCCCCAAATGTTTTTCTAAACGCTTGAATGATGCAAGCAAGCGAAACCAAAATCGGCCGCAAGCTGCCGTGCTATTTGTGGAGCAACACGAATTTGCGCGAAACCGCCTCCGTAGCCTTCGCTACACTGTTAGGGGCTTCACAGCACAACACGCATTGCTGTGAAGCAGCACTGTAGAAAAAACCCCACGTATTATCCACATCTCCACTTTGCCACTGAAATTTTTGGGTTTTTAATGCAGGTTATATGCGTGAAAATACGGTACCTGGCCACCTCTTATATGTGACAGCATTTTTTCGCTTACCAGTCAACATGTGGTAAGAGTGGAGTTTTCTAGATTGCAAAACTGCACTTTACTAACACGTAAAAAATTGCTTTGCTCTTTTGTGTCCCTTTAACATTGTTCATATAAAAGATATTCATGCGAGCCTTCTTCAACAGCACACACACACACACTCGATCAGCCTAATGACTGCCAACTGCCTCGTTAATGTAGTCTGTAATACAGCAATGATGACTGAGTCAACTAAACTCTTCGTGGTAGCAGCACCACCGAATGTTAATTTGCAGTGATGTTTTGGATATTACATGTGTGCATGAAAGCAAGAAAATACTGCACATTAAGCATAACTTTGGTCACTACTCAACACTGTTTTTGTGTAACAAAGTGGTGGAAATGCCTTTCAGAATTCTGGAGCAGCCATTGGAGCAAAATCTGCTTTTGGAGCAGCTATTGCTGTGTTTGGAGCATGCAAGGGCTTTCCATGACACAGTGGAAAAAAATTTAGCTTTAATTTAGTTTACTGTTCCCTCAGTTTACATAATCATTAACACAGAAGCAGGAAGTTCACAAAATAAGCGCGAAAGAGAAACGAAAGTAGGATTATGTACAAAAGCAGTGACATAAGATAGTGAACAATATTGCACCAACAAGCTAGCCATAGCATGAGGTTTATAGCAGCACATGTGCACATACATCAAAGCTCATTATACGTAGTACAACCTCGTTAATATGCACATAGATGCTGAGAATCAGCTGGGACCGCGGCTAACTATTCATTAAACGCAGTATGCATTAATCACCAAGTTCATAAGCATGCGCGAGGTTACCCTTCAGAGACGGCAGGGAGGGGGGCAAAGGTTCATCGCAGCACCCCTTCCCAACCATGTCAATGCATAAGGCTGACTTTGCGCCCCCCTGTGTCCCCCCCCTGCGCACACGCCTATGACCAAGAACTTATTTGCATTTCTTTACGCACACCATCACCGCTAAGGAAGGAATAAATACAGTGCCACAGCAAATATTGCCTGAGGTGCCCACACTGAAGTCACTTCTCCCTTTTGCCTATTCAGAAATAATTGGCAATCTCGCATCAATGTTTGATGGCACGCGATGGCAAGATCGAAGAGCATTTCGAAAGTACTGCAAAGATCCACAATGCTCAACTCTGCAGCAGTGCGCTGTTTCATTTTTGAAAAGCGGTGCACACTGAACACGATCCCGCGCAACGATTGGGGCGGCAGCGATCGGCGCCTCAGCCCTCTCATGTAGCCGACATCTATTAAATGCATGCAGTAGGCTTAAAGCAGTGCTACGCCACACACGTAGGCTTTTTGTCGACGATCAAGTCATACTGGTGAGCGGTAGTCGCCACTTCGCCTTCGTTTTTTGCCAATATTTACCAGAAAAAGCTGCACCGCAATCGCGCAAAAGCCGATATAATTGATCATCCGATTCTGTGCTTTTGCAGCAGCCAAGTGTGTAATGTGGTTACCATCACGTAATATCTGCTCCCGATGCGAGCTGTCAACATTACTTTCCGTTCCAAAACTAGCTTGTGACGCAGAAATGGCACAAATTCGAAAAAAAGAGACCCTTTTGGAGCAGTAGGGCACACTAGTTTCTTATTGGTGCAATTGGCGCAAGTTTCCCATCACTGGTACTATGATTTCACACAGACAGGTCTGCATTAAGATGCCAACTTTCCATAACCGTGTATTTTTTTTTCCACTGTTCATTTTGTCAGCGCTGCAAATTCTCTGACTTATTTCTTCAATTTTTGAACAATTAAAGCAAGGCAAATACCTCAGTCACATGAGTCAAATCTGAGAAGTGCGGCAGCATGCTTAACATGTTTTGCATTCATGAAGCCTTTGAAAAAAGCTCTGCTAGTTACACAGCTCAAACTACAGATACAGCAAAAAACAGGGCTAGCAAGAACTTGCCATTCAATGCACACAGCCATTTCAAGTCTGTTTTGGATGTTATCACAAAAATAATTCTTTACTGTACAATCATTTTGCAGAAGAAACGCTAGGCATCGTGGCTGTGGGCATCTTTTGCCATTTGTACCACTTGTTTGACAGAGTAGCGTCTCCTAAACCCAATATTCATTTGGGCTTACGTGCTCTAGGTCTTGAAGAGCAAACACCTAAAGAAAAGACTGGCAAAATAGCACTAGATAAGCTGGTATACATACCCAGTGAGGAGGATGTCGATGCTGAGCAGCTCACAATGGCGCGTTCCTTGCAAACAAAGGATTCCGCCATGGAACGTTCTTCTGCAAGGGCCAGCTCTTGCAGTTCTTTCTGAAAAAGATATTTTGAAACACCTCTTCGAACACGGGCTTTCACGCTTCGTAAGTGCCACCCCCAATACATATCCGTGCAAGCAAAATATGAGCATACAAGACTTACATCAATGCAGGACAAAAGCAGCACTGTCAATGAATGAATGCTTCGTTCAAGTGAAATAAAATCTCTTTTCACGGGAGCTGACAGATATGCATCAGGAGTGAAATTTCCATGCCACATGCACAAATGAGTCCCAAAAGAATGGTATGGGGTAACATTTCTGATGCTGTCTCATGACATGTGCTTGAGACAAGATGAAAGACTGCACTCAAATACAGCCCGTTCCAGGGACAGCCCCTGATTACAACAAAAGGCAACTCCCAAACGAGATTTCGCATTTTTGCTGTGTTTACCCTTCGACATCCATGATTTCCACAAACGTCCCAGGACGGCCTTAAAGCTGCGATCGGCATAAATAAGGAGTGGCTGAAGAATCATGATCATACCGCCAGGTATCATCACAGGCATACGATTATTCGAACCAATCTTTTCTTTTTTTACAAAGTCGGTGAAATGTGCTCGCATCCTGTCCATCACCAGCATTTCTGGCTTCACATGGATGAATCCGTCAGGTCGACGTGAAAAACAGAGGTCAAGCCACACCCATCATTTCTTTATCCATCCAATCCTTAGTGTTGGCCTGAACTACCACTGCAGAAGGGAAAACATCTTTCGGCAAGGTTTCTCGCCTTAAAATAAGCATGGAAGGCAGCTTGGTGCTGTCTGCGCAGCAGTTGAGCACAATGGCGAAGAGTGATTTCTCATGGCCTGTTGTCCTCACCTTGACAGTTTTTTGGCCTTTCTCAGTGACACTTCTCCTAAGCGGGATGTCAAGGGTCAACAACACTTCATCCACATTGACAATGTGGCTCCCGCTGGCGTTGTGTTTCGCTATTTCCCCCCGCACGAATGAGCTAATGTGCTCCAGCTGCGTCTGGAAGTGGTCAGGAAGCTTCTGACACACTGTAGTGCGGTCTCTCATGACAAGCTGATTCTGCCACATAAAGCAGAAACACCACGACGGACCACAATTGAACTGTATAGCATTAGTCTCCGCTGCCAGAGCCTTCTCCTTCAGGCGCAGCTGCACTGTTGACAAGCCTCTTCCTACGGCTCGCTGTTGCAACATCCACGTTCGCAGGCTACGCTCGAGGCCCTGCCAGCGTGCCTTCTTTGTCGATTTAATTGTCCAGAGGACGCCGTGGGCTTTGTGCCAGTCCCGGATCATTTTATCACGGACATTGAATTCCCTCCCTCCAGCACGGTTTCCATCTTTTTCGGCAAATTAAACTGTGCACAACTTGAACTTGCGTCGAAACTTTGCCGACTTTGCTTTCCATGTGGCATGATGGTGCATTGTCGGATTAGCGAGGCTGCTGAGCCTATGCCACTATGCTACAATGCTGATTTAATTGATATGTGAGATCTAAGGTCCCAAAACCACCATATGATTTTTAAAGACGTTGTGGTGGAGGGCTCTGGAAATTTTGACCGCCTTGGTTTTTTAACGTGCACCCAAATCTGAGTGCACAGGCCTACAGAATTTTCGCCTCCATCGAAAATGCAGCTGCCGCATCCGGAATTTGATCCCGTGACCTGCGAGTCAGTGGCCAAGTACCTTAGCTGCTAGACCACCATGGCGAGGCTGCGCTACGATGCTGTAACGATGCACTACACATGCGACAAGCAGCAGCCGCGAGTGCTATGGGGAAGGAAGTGATGGCAAAGAAAGCAGCTCTGAAGCCCGATCTCGCATTTCATAATTTACAAATTATGAAATTTATAATTATAATTATAATTATAAAAGCGAGTTTCATCTTTCTTTAATTTTTTGTGCTGAGCTACACTAGCTGTGTTATTTATAGAGAGTTAATTTACCACTCTTCTCATTATCTTGTAAAATGCGGTTTCTGTGCACAGCAAACAGGGCGCACGGGATATCCAGGCTGCCGAAGCCGCGGCGTCAAACCTGATTTTGACTGCATATAAGTCACACCGTTGTATAAGCCACACCAACGAAAAATTATGAAAAAAAATAAATGCGACTTAAGTCACTTAACCCAATGCAAGCTCACTGCGCCACCTTACTACATACGACAAAAATGCGCTGAAGTTTCGGAGCTCTGAGGACCGCCGAACAGTATGGTGTATATAAAAAGCTTTCATCTGATATATCTGTTCTGATATATATGTTCTGAACATATATATCATTTGATATATATGTTTTTTCCTTTGATATATATGTTCTGATATATGTTCTGTTCTTTCATTTGATATATGTTCTGTTTCTTAGCCACTATACTACTGCAGCAGGGCTATATAAAAAGCTTGCCGTTAGCACTCTTGACAACATATGTAGACCTGTGCGCCAGTCCCAAAAATCAGCGGAGGTGCACTGGTGTTTCTGCTTCCGGAGGTACCGCATTAAAGGGTACACGAGTCGTGAGCTGATGCCTGCTGAGAAAGCGCATGCACCAGCGTTCACAATGCAAGCTTAGAAAAAAAAATGGATGCACTATCTGTATGAACTACCCCCTCTCTCGGCTCCTATCTTTTTGTCTGTCCCTGGCACTTGCAGGACTAAATTGTGTGAGTGTGGCCCGCTCGCTGATGAGGGGAGTTTGAGACCAAATTGGAACCCTCAAAGAGAAAGGGCCGGCGAACACTGACACATGATAATACTAGTGAAGACACTAAAAAGTGCCACTAACTGACACAGCGACAGAAAAAAAGGTAGACAAAAAAGTACTTAAAAATAAAAAATAAAATGAGGTGGTGCTAAACAAGAAGAAAGTCCGAATCCAGGAAGCCTTTTTCGACTTTACCCTTCTTTCCTGTTTATTTCTATTGATTTCTTCTTCTAATTCTATTTCTGTTTTTTTTTATTTCAATCCTATTTTTTATTTTTTTATCATTCCATTCTTGCTTGCTTTATATTTTTTTCCATATTTAATGCATGCCTTTGTCTGTGTTGCACCAACTGGCGATAGCATACGACAGCAAACTACAGCCCAGGCCCCTAGGCTCCTGCACGCTACGTATTGTCACCAAGCCGCTTGATGGGCAAGAGGAAGAACACCTACTCGGCATGACAGCACATTCAATATGCAACAGACCGCTATGCTATACGTGATTTTTAATATATTACATCGTTACAGCAGCGTACTATGACAGCGAGCAAGACAATCATGCATTTCTGTTAGAGGACACCACACAATGAGGAGATTTCTCGAGACTTCTGGAGGAGAGAACAACACGACAACTTCCAGGGAGTTATTTTCGATGTGTCCATCTAGAGATGTCCACAGTTCATTTCAGCAGAGCAAATTCAGCTGCTCGAAAATGCAGCAGGCTGTGATGTTGGCTCTTGACCACGTCATTGCACTGAACGCGCCAGCACATTCTGGCATAAGAGTAAACAAAATTTACAGAAACAGGAACTTGCCAAGTCTGAATCTGCACCATTGTTTTCTATGCGTCTGAGAAAAATACAGGAAACCTTCACCAACCTTCACAGGTGTGTTAGACGGGCGGCCACATTAAACGACACTAAAGTGAAAAACCATAATTCCCGTATTAGTGAAGTACAATTTCCCAGTCCCGAAAACACGACTCTTACGGCAAATAGACGCTTGTTAGAGGAGAAAATAACCTAAATAAAAAGTGCGCGTGGGGGCATCGCTTTGAGATTCCCCCACCAAACGCAATGGCGTCATAGATTGTGACAGCATTCACTGCGTCCTACGTTGTCATGAATAAGGGGCCCAAGGTGCGTGCCAGGCACTGGAATACGGCGCATGTGCACAAGACCCCGATGGTGCGCAGACGTGCCTCGTTCACGTTCGAGATTGGTTGGAAAAAAGTTTGTGGTACGCGACCTGAGCTATGATGAAAAATCACGGAGGATGAGCTGGCACTGTGCTGTGGGGCTCCAAGCTGCGAGGACGTGGAAAACCAGCGTTGCTGCCGCGAAAGAAGCAGGTTCTGAAGGATGTTGGCGTGAGAGGCTGAGGAAAGGAAAGCAGCCAGCGACCTCGGAGGTCTTCCAGAGTTAGGACGCCCAGACTTCCGCACCCTTGCCCAGCAATTCCTGGTGGGCTTGCAGCTATCCCACTTAGCGCTAAAGCGGTAGCAGCCCACACCATTCAGCACAGTGGACCCGTCAACAAGGAAGTCCATGACGAGCTAAGCCTAGCCTAGCCAGGCAGAAGACTGAGATGAAGACCGGAACACTAGCGATGAGGAAAGGCGGATAATTTCATGGAAAAGGACCAAGACTGTAGCAACGCATGAGAAGGACGTCAACAACAGAATCGACAAACTGCCGACACAACAAAGGGGCACACAGTTGACATGGCAACGCGACGAACCGTAAGAACGTTCCATTGTTGAGACGCCAAATCGGCTTAGTACTAGCAGCTAGGACTATAAACGGATATAAACTAGGCTACAGTTGTTTTGTTTGTGTTGCATTGGGGTAACATTGTCCAACGCCTCCTCTATAAAGATGCCTGCGATGTCACACCCTTTCCAATGGGGACAGGAGGTCCCTCATAGTTTAGTGCTTTCTCAGTAAGGAGCATTCGCAGCCGACACTACTTTTGCTGAATTTGCAAATGACGCCATCAAAACGACACGACTGTGTTACCTCCAAGATAGCAGTAGACATTCCTTTAATCTCAAAGGCGGTGAGGTTCAAGCAGCCGCCGCAGCGAGCGCTCGCTGTCGACACTGTTTAGGGGACCACAGGAGAAGAGAACAGCAGAGGGCAAGGAACCACTTCTTCGGCTCAAGTCACAGGCATCTTTCTAGAAAAGGTGTTCCTTTATGAGTCCACGAGTATTCGTTCCCGCTTTTGATCTTTTGCCTTTTATCTTTTGGGTGATAAAGTGTGTTTGCCATGCCCGTCTCCGGTCTCTCTCAATCTAGTCCTTTGCAAGCACTCATGAGATCAATTGCGAAATACATAGTTTTTAATTGGTAAAAATGAAGTACATTGTCATTTGTGGGTGACAGAACTAGCATATGAGTTTCAGAAGATTTGATAGCGCCCATTTTCACATTCGTGAAGTCATGCATGGTGTGATATCGGCCCGATATTGGAAAAATGGAATTCAATCTTGTTTTGTTTTTTTCGCTGATAATGACCTTTCATTATAGAAAAGCTGGTGATATTAGAGTTCACAAAGTACAGTTTATTATTTTAAATGATGTCATGGTTTCATTTTAGTATTCCTTTAAACTTAATTCTATGGCTAACGTGATGAGAATTTACGCATGGCCTGAAGATGTATGCAAACAAAGAATGTGTAAGTGCTGCATTCATTGCGGTGAAGTGCATTTCGTCCCTCTCGTTAAGTGTCGAAAGTTCTGAAAGCTTCACAATGACAAAATCACGCTGAAGAGGAAGGAGCTGAAACAGAAGGCACACTGCTGGCCAAGATCCTATCAATCAGCAGCAGCTTAAATGGAGTCCATTACATGGACACATCGAGAAGAACTCCCCCAGCGAAGTAATGCATTTTTATACCCAGAATCCTCATTCGGGTTAAAATACAGGACTAACGGCTGCGCACTGTAATTGTGGCATGGCGGCATGACCTTTCTCAAAATTTTGGTGGCGGCGCAAGCGGTGCGAGTGTGAACAGGCGGCAGCATCAGCGTGGCGACGCACAGCTTCAAACATGTGCTACATGATTTAGTGGCTAGCGCCACGCACTGAGGATTGAAAGGTCACTGGTTTGATACCCCGGAACAAAACTTTTCCTTCTTGTTATTTTCTTTGCAATGTATAAGTATATATATTTTACAACGTCATATCGATGATGAAAATATGTCAGTGGAACCATGGTGAAACCCCGCCATAAAACACTTTCGTGTTCGTAAATTTCGTTTCATGCAATAAGAACACAAAATCAAGATACTTACAGCCTCTCTCCTTTGTTCAGCTTCGTATTCCTTCAGGAGACGTGCATTCTCTGTTTTCTGTTTGATTATGTACTCCAGGATGCATTCCTTGTCATACAGGTAGCCTTCTGGTCTGCGTGAAAGTTCCTTCTAATTGTTAAGGCAACTCTAGTATGGTTACCACAGTGTCACATTACTGAGGCACCCCACACAAGGAAAATCACGGAGGTTTCTAAAACCAAAGCTTTTTCCAACACTCTCACATCCCTCTCAAAAGTTTCTCAAAGTTGCAGAATAGTGCGTCGCACTTCCTATTGTGCAGCGCAGCAAGGGGACTCAGATATGATGGCACCTTCACAAATCATAGCGTATGTTACCTTCACTGCTTACATGAACTGCTGTTGCATTACCACAGTGATACAGCAAATTTATTAATAAAGATTGCTCATAGAGCAGACTTTATTAAATCAGATGAAGCCGTGTTTCTCTCATATAGAGAAAACAAGCACGTGTTCAAGCGCATAACTTTGTAGTGCTTTTGATTTATTCAAGACCTGAAAAACAGGTCATAGGCAGAATACTCAAAAAAGCGCAAAGCCGGAGAAATGGTAATTCCCACCAAGTACATACTTCTTTATAATTGATTACTTTGATGCATATATTTAAAAACTTCATTCTGTAGAGCCACTGATTTATAGCAAACAAAGCAAGAATGCTACGATTCAAAAAGAGAAAAAAAAATACTGGTAAATAACCTCAGCATTAGATACCTATGAACGACAATTTTTTTTTTTTTTAACATAGACAAGCTCTTCGCAAGGTCAGTAAATGAAGGCATCAAGCTCTTGGGGAAAAAAAGAAACAGTAAACAGATGTAAATTTAAAAAAAGAGACATCTTTGGCTGACATTGAGTCAATGTAAATAGAAAAAAATGTTTTGATGATTGCAAACTAAAAAAAATGCAAAGCACCTAACAAACTATTAAGAACCTAAAAAAACTAACAAGCTGTGAAAGAAACAGCTTAGGCCAGCAACATGCCTTCTCGCACTACAAAGAAACATTCCCTATGAAATCATCAGTCCGAATAATTTGTGGCATCAAAATCTTTTTCACGCACTCTAATGTTTTCAGAATCGAAGGTAAGTCCACCAGTTGCCTGTCATGGTATCGCACGTTTGCCATTCGTCCTTTTGACCACCGTATAGTCCCTCATCAAAGTAAGCAACACCTTTTCCCTCGCACCTCTGTAGCTGGAGTGAGAACCCGGCACCTAGCAAGTTTCTGGCATCATCGTTCATGTCTAACAAGTACCTCTGACACCCATCAATCGCAAAAATTTTGTTAAAAACGCGCGAAATTGAACGGCGATGCCGCCAGAATCGTCGCGTTCCCAGCTCTTCCTACGCAGCAAAGCTCTCTTCAATGCCCCTTACAAGCTCCTGCCATTTTCGTGGCCACTGCAACAACATAGCAAGCTCTCCCCAAAGTGTGATGGAGGAGTCTCGTGACCAAGGAAGCATTGAAGTTATATGTTAATAAGAACTTCAAGTGTGTAAAAGTGAGTCTGGCAAAAGTGAAGAAGAATGTGAGCAAACTTTGTAAAGAAGTTGGCACTGAGTCTTTGTCCAAGCAGATTTCCAAGTCCAAAGTGGGTAGCTTAAAAGCTATTTAAGCCCTAAGACACAAAAAGTGGATACTCCTTTACAAACAATAATTAGTAAGCTGAGTGTGTGGCACCAACATATTATTAGCTTTCTGTTGAAGTGACTCAAGTGCCTTGTTGTCAATTACCCTTTTCGGATAACAAGTTCTTGCGACGTTTTCGGGTTCTTTTACTGCAAAGATAACACAGGCTATCTTTTTTTTCTGTCTGTAGTAGAGTGCAAGAAAGTCAAACTTGCACGGCAACCAACGCGCTTGTGCAACACTCGATCCGCTTATCACAAGCCTCCTTATATACTCGGCTGCATTACTGAATAAACTGCTTTTGTTCCCCGCTACTCGTCTGGTATACATGGTGTCAAAAGTGGGCACGGCAGTTAGTTTCTGCTGTGCAAGCAAGCTTTTCCATGTAACCACAGCCTTAACGGAGACAGTGCGGGACGAGGGTTCCTCACGCCCAAGCCCGCGAGACAAGTCCGGATCACCCAGAACTGCAGACACAACCATGAGTTCGACACAACCATGAGTTCGACACTACCACCCCCCAAGCCACTCGACACCACCGGCGATGTTTACCATAACTGGAACATCTGGAAAAGTGAGTTCGAACTTTTCGCAATAGCAACGAATGTGAAGGCACAGCCGCAAGATGTTCAAGCAGCTACATTTCTCATGACCATCGGCGAAGAGGCAAGGCGGGTTTTCGAACCTTTAAATTTGAGAAGGACGAAGACAAGAATGATCAGAATGTCCTAACCCGGAAGTTCGAAGACCACTACAAACCAGTTACAAACCTCACCTTCAACGAGTTCAGGTTTGGTTCCAGAAACCAGCGAGAAGGCGAGTTGTTTAAGGATTGAATCACAGAGCTCAGGATTCTAGCAGCGCTGTGCGAATTCGGGGAGCTTGAAGATAGGCTTCTATGCAGTAGAATAATCCTCGGGATACGAGACAAGGAACTTCAGCAGAGACTTATCCATGATAATCCCTCCTATGTCAAAACGGTTGAGATTTGCCGTGCTAAAGAACAGAGTAAAGAACAGGTCGATCAAATCCGAGGCAGCACTTCTTTTGAATCTGAAAAAAGCATTGACACGGTAAAAGAAAAAAACGCCCCCTTCCTGAAATGCGGCTTGCAACATCACAGATCTCGAAGATGTCCGGCAATGGGGAATTGCAAGAAATGTAACGGTCGAAATTATTGCAAGCGTTTGTCGCACTCGAAGCATGGAAACGCGGTCAGAAGGATGACAGATACGACATGTAGAAATGACCGACGATGAAGAATACTTCCTGCAAGTGTTGGAAGTTCACGCGATCAAGAACGATGAGCACTGGGTGGCGACGTTAAATGTAGCCGGTGCTATGATCAGGTGCAAAATAGACACGGGAGCGAACTGTTGTGTCATACCAGAATCTGTCTTTCGAAAGTTATCAGTGGCTCTTGCGCAAAACAGTTCCACTACCTTGCGTACTTTTTTCGGTCACACACAAAAAGCAATCGGAAAGATAAACCTTGCGGTCTCTAGGAGCACGCAGAGCACCAAGGTTACGGTTTTTATTGTCGCTCAAGAGGTGCCAGTTACACTAAGTGGTGAAGTCGCTGAGAGACTCGGCCTAATACAACGCATAGATGCAGTCAACGTCGAAGCGCCTGACACGTTGGTATCCGGCTTTGATACTTTCCAGGGCCTAGGACAACTTGAAGGCTTCACCTATCGCCTGCAGCTTAAACCCGATGTACCACCTACCATCAAACCCGCAAGGAGAATTGCCGTCGCCCTTCAAGAACCAGTGAAAGCAAAGCTAGACGAGATGGAACGCGATGGCGTCATCACAAAGATGAAAGAGCCATGCGTGTGATCCAGCCACATGGTCGTAGTAACAAAGAATGGGAAGGTACGCATATGTTTGGATCCTTCAGATTTAAACAAGGCGATTTTGTGAGAGCATTACCATGTGCCGACTTTAGACGACGTACTGCCGCGGCTGCAAGGAGCCAAATATTTTTCCATGCTCGATGCTGCTTCAGGCTTTTGGCAAATAACCCTTGATGAACAAAGTTCACGTGTGTGCATTTTAAGCACACCATTTGGAAGGTACAGGTTTCTACGGATGCCGTTCGGCATCACATCGGCACCAGAGGTTTTTCAACGTGCCATGCATGAAGTGGTTGGAAATTTGGCTGGCGTAGCGGTCGTGATGGATGATATACTAGTCTTGGGAAAGACGAGGCAGGAGCATGACAGAAACCTCACCGCCTTGCTTGAACGCTGCAGAGAATGCAATTTAAGGCTCAACAGAAAGAAGTGCCAATTTTTGCAGTCCAGTGTACGTTACATGGGCCACCTCCTCACTGCAGAAGGACTCTCATTGGATCCAGAAAGAGTACAAGACATTATTCAAGTACCTGCGCCGAAAAACCGTAAGGAGCTTCAAATATTCCTTGGAATGGTCAACTTTGTATCTCATTTCATCCCAAACCTGTCTGTTGCATCCACGCGTATGCGAGAGCTGCTTAAGAAGGACGTCGCATGGACGTGGACAGAAGCGTAGGAAAACAGTTTCCAAAAGTTGCGAGCTAGTCTTGCTACAGCGCCAGTACTAGCCTACTTTGACCAGTCCAAAGCAGTGAAATAGTCCGTTGACGCGAGTCAGTACGGCGTCGGCGCAGTCATCCTACAAGATGACCACCCCATAACCTATTCTTCCCGTTCTTTAACGGCCCCGCAGCAGAAATATGCACAAATCGAAAAAGAAACCCTAGCCACAGTTCATGGCTGTATGAAGTTCAAGGACTACATACTCGGACAGCCATTAGTCCAGTTGAAACCGACCATCAGCCGCTTGAATCAATTTTCAAGAAACCACTCTGCGATTTTCCTCTTCGTCTTCAGCGCATGCGCCTCGTGCTACAAAGATTTCCCATCGGCGTGACATACAAACCGGGAAAAGAACCGTCTTTGGCCGACGCACTTTGGCGTTTTCCTCGCAAAACAGAGCTGGTGGATGAAACGAAACAATTTCAAGTCAACGCTGTTTCTTCGTAACCTGTTTCAAATCAGCAGCTACTCAGCATGAAAGCAGAGACCGAGAAGGACACACTCATGACCGAGCTCTGCCGCTACACAAATACAGAGTGGCCTCAAAGCATGCAGCAGCTGCCGGATGCCTTAAAGCCATATTGAAGCTTCTGGGATGAGCTCCACGTCGAGGACGGGCTGCTTCTCAGAAGTAACAAGCTTGTCATTCCGCCAGCAAAGTGCAGAGAAGTTATCGGCCTGCTCCACGCTGCACATTGTGGCGAAGATAAAATGAAGGCAAGGGCACGACAGGTAATGTACTGGCCAAGCATGAATGCTAATATTTCAAATGTAGCGAAGACACGTGCTGTTTGTGACAAATACAAAAAAAAGAAATGCAAGGCTTCCCATGATCAGCCACGAGTCACCAACTCTGCCATGGCAAGTTGTCGGGGTGGATCTTTTTCACCACGAAGGCAATGAATACCTCATAATCGTTGACCCGTACTCATTTTTCTTTGAGATTCGCTAGCTTAGTCATGCCACTACTGCTGCAGTAATCAAAGCAAGTGCAGAAATATTTGTGACGCATGGCATTCCAGCGAAGCTGTGCAGTGACAACGGCCCGCCTTTCAATAGCACGAACTTTCACGCTTTTACGAGCAAATTTAATATCAACCACATCACGTCTAGCCCGTACTACCCGCGCGGCAACGGCTTAGCAGAACGCGCTGTTCAGGAAGCTAAGCATCTGTTAAACAAGTGCTCGTTTTCCTAGCTTGAATATTACAGTGCGTTGCTGAAATGGTGGAACACTCTGAGGGACGAATGGCTGCAATCGTCAGTTCAAAGGCTCACGGGACGTCACACCTAAAGCCAACTACCGGTCCTCAACTGTCACTTGGAACCGAAGACGGTTCCCACAGAAACTGTTCATCAGCGACTGCAAGAAATACAACATAAACAGCGCTTCTACTACAACAAAACTACAAGGAGTCAGCCAGACCTTCATAGTGGAAACCGAGTGTCCGTATATGACACACGCAGCAGAACGTGGGCTCTAGCCATAGGGGTCGGTCCTGCAGGACCCACGCGATCCTACGTGGTGACTACAGACAATGGGCAGTAGCTACGCTGCACAAGAGAACATCTTAGGGCCACAGAAGTCTCGTCGCCTACCCGCGAGTCCCCAGCAGAAAACCAAGCAGCACCATCAGACTCAACTCAGGTCCTTCGAAGAAGAGAGCGCATACGCCGAGAGCCGCAACGTTATCCATTGCCAGAATGTCACAAATAGCAAGGCTACCCATTTTCGCAAACGAAAAATTTCCTCAACGCTTGTTTTTTTTTTTTTTTTTTTGTGTGTGTGTTAATGTCTCCTTTTCTTTTTTTTTTGCCCCAAAGAAGGGAAGATGTAGTAGAGTGCAAGCAAGTCACGCTTGCACGGCAACCAACGCACATGTGCAACACTCGATCCGCTTGTCACAAGCCTCCTTATATACTCGGCTGCATTGCTGAATAAACTCCTTTTGTTCCCCGCTACTCGTCTGGCATACACTGTCAAGGTGAATAATTTTTTGTTTATTCAGTTCCACATTCAGAGCTCTTTGCTACTGTTAAGTTATGCTTTGAAGAAAGTAAGCAGGCTGATTTTGTTAATTGTGCTAAAATGTCGGCACCCAAAATTCATTACTGACCTGGAAGCGTACCTCAAAAGTACTTTTGTATCTTTTGAAGGCAGCATTTGTTTGCAAAAGAAAAGCATTTGCATCAGGCCCAGAGTAGTACAAATTTTATATGACATCATTTCATCACCTATTTACCAGGCCCTACAACGTGTTTTTTATTCATCACATTATTTCAATGTTTTTAGATATGTACACAATTATTTTATTCGTTTAGACCAGACGTGCCCTATATCCTACCATGAAATAGTGGATTTGATTTTAGATGCCTTCGAGACAAGTGCCAACGGATTAACCTTCACTCTTGAGCTCCCAAACGACAATGTTTTGCAGTTTTTATACATTAACCTGGCTGTGAAACTGATCATGTTCGTGGTACTTATATGCCTCACAGTAAAAAAGAGCTTTTGACATAAGCTTTTGCATATTCCAACACTGTAAACCGTAGTATTAGTCTGCATTGCATTCAGTTCGTGCTGCACAGATCGTGTCCACGCATGATGCAGACCAGCCTTTGTAATAACATTTGCAGGCTTCCCTCGGGCGGCCTTGCATGCCACTGCCGAATCTTTTCTACGGAAGCTGAACATCAGCACTCAGGGAGAGCACTCGAGAGAACAGGAGCACGCCAAACCACGGGTGGTGACGTACTTGCACATGTTGAGCCATAACCTCTAGATGGTGGCCACTAAGTTTACAATTCCTGTCACGTTTCCGGCTCTGAATAAATTGGTGCACTAGTGCTGATGAATCTCTCGTGCTAAGCAGAAAGGATGCCAAAGGGCACGTGATACCTTTCAGGCATTGTTGCAAAGGTGTTTCCATAAAAGAAGAAAAAGAAGAAAACAATATGTCACGCAGCCGGCCTCGGCAAACTGACCCTTTCAAAGCCATCCGTGTTGACCCAACACGTGACCTTTTGCGGTGAGGACACGAAAGCAATGAGCAGAAGGTTCACAATTGGAGCACCACTCAGAGCACTAAAAGCATAGAGTTTCATACAATAATGCCTAAAAAGGAGTGTGTTGCTAGTGTCTTAAAGGCTCCTACAGTGGTGCATGTGCCCTCATGGGAATGATGATAAGAACAGGTTTCAGATCTGCTTCGAACAAATTACGTCATTGAGATTCGCAATGCTTGTGTGCCGAGTGTAACCAAAAGTGATATGAAATTGTATACAACTGAAACTTGCTTCAAGCTTTTGTACATAACCTTTATTGCAAAAAGTTTCTGTAACTATGAGGTAAAAGTGAAACTTGGACCAATTTAACTACCAGGGTGAGCATCGCTCTGCCATTGGATTCCAGATTTGGCATCAAGATATAAAGAAGTTTTGACAGCAATTGAAAAAAAAAGTTGTTTTTTGCTCAAGTAGTGTCAATACAAAGTTGGTAGTTTCAAACTCTCTAGTCTCTTTTCTCCCTTCTTTTTTTAATGTACCAGTTACACAACATTCAGCAAACTAAGACCTAGAAGCAATATGCAGGAAATGCTGGATAGATTGTGGGAAGCACAAAAAGAAGGCAGAGGTCAACTTCTGCTAACCTCTGTTGTCAGAGGTTGAAGAGAAGAAGCAAAATGGAAGCGGCTGCAAGAGAACCCCCAACAAGAGCAGGCGTGTGATGCCACAGCCAAGCGCCAAAAGCAGTCACTACATGACGTGCGCGGTGCCGATGCACGAGAGTTTGCTCCTCGTGTAAGGACGCTATGGTGGCAGAAAAAGTTTCTTTGATGAGTGTTATGCAAAGGTACGGAATAATTGTGAGTCACCCAAACATCTATGAGCAAGCTCCTCTAACATCATTCACTTTGTGGATATGACAGTGATTTTTTTTAACCAGAAATAGAACATATACTGAAGGTACTAAAATACCTGTCTGACCCGGCAAAACAAATCAAGTGACGATAACTAGGGGGCGAGAGCTAGAGCACTGCACGAAGTCGAGCCTACCCAAAAACCCAAGCTCAGTTCGTGTAAAGTAGGTTTCACAGTAGGTTTAAGCCTGACTCAGGCCTGAAGCTCTGGATCGTGCCTGGGTTTGAGGAGGGCTTGGGTTGGGCTAAGCCTGCACTTTCCTCGGTTCTCAGAGGGACACTAATGTCAGCCACCAGAAGTTTCTTAACACAGCAAGAAATCAAGATCCCAATTCCATTTTTCAATTTCCCACTGAGATTTCTACACATGACATGACGGACTTCACATTGTATTTGTTGTATTTGGCAAAATTTCCAGACACTTGGTATGTCAATTATGTGTCTCGAAAAAACTTTTTTGTCTGTGTGTCTGGTGGGGGGGGGACAGAACTGGGCAGAGATCATTTGAAATTGTATTGCGATACAAGATACTCAGACAAAAATTATTGGAGATACAGATATAAGATACTACCACAATAAATGTATTCAATACGATACTTGCCAATTGCATTTTAAAATATTTCAAGAAATCTGCAACCCCCCCCCCCCCCCCCAACAATCTAGTAGCGAATGCGTGTGCACAATAACAATGGCTTGAAAATTTCTGAAATCTGCCCAATTCTATTTTAATTAAATGTCCGTTGGTATTTCAAACAATCATCTAACTGAATAAATGAGTTTACTTCTGAAGAACTTATTAGGTTTTGATGTAGATGCTTGATAGCACAGCTCTGTAGACACTTCACTGACAGCGGTTCTTGTTTGTCATTTATGTAGTTGATTGACAGCGGTTCTTGTTTGCCATTTCTGTAATCGATTGAAGTCGCTGATGAGCTTGCCGACTAGCCAGGGGATCGCTATCTAATTACATGAGCTTCAACAAGAAGCCTTCACATTGATGGCACAAATACCAGTGAGCAGTTTCACTTACAAAAGACTGTTTTGCAATTCCAATCATTGGTGTACAGAAGCAACAATGCCGGTTGTGACACTTTTGTGGATCGTTGTGTATATAAGCCTACCTACATATAGTGCATCAAGTTGCTATTACTTTTTTTACCTGCCCGCATAAACCGTTCGTTACCTATGTACTCACTAACATACAATAAATTATATTGAAAAAGAGGACATGTGTACCTCAAAAACGCCTCAGACCTATTGTACTGTCACGTGGTGGTGATGGTGACTATGAAGTAAGCGGCAGTCACTCTGGTAGAAATAAAACTCACTAATAAGCTAACTTGTGCCCAAGAAACTAAGTAATTCAGTGTTCAAGCAAAGCGAGCTGTACTCTGATATCTGCAATAAGTGTCGTCGGCATTCAGTAATGGGATCATTGGCACAGCACGTCTTGTATTCATACAGCAGTGATCACACCTTCCAGCGTAATAACTGGTGCATGGTTAAGCTCGCAAATTAACAAGAGTACATATACTGCACAAATATCTGAAAATAATCATTCAGTTATGTCATAAAACTACAATGTGATTATGGGGGCGGCAAAAGTGCGGGGCTCCGGAAATTTCGACCATGTTTACAAACTGTCTGTAAATGCACCATATTGTCACAGCAGGATTTTAAGGTGCTCAATACTCTATTACAACAACAATTATTTTATTACAGATTAATCTGTGCATTTTATATCAGTGAACTGTGATTATTCTTCAATTAAAAATACACTCATCCTGAAGACATTCAAGTTTGGTCCTTGCATATATAAAATCATACCACAGAATAGAAATGTAGTGCTCATTGGTTTCTGATTTTGTTAATATTGAGAACAGAAAAATATATATTTGGACGTGGCTCCAGCGAAGGGCTATGTCCAACAACTCGTCGACCATGGTATACCTGCGATTATTGTATCATTGACGGGCCATCGTCCGACGAAGACAATGGGCACATCAGCGCCAAAGCACTGCAATCAGCGAATGGGTGTCACGCTAGGCCGAGCACACGGAGGGAACTGTTTATTGTAAGAACGCGCATTAGCGTGCAGCAATGGTTCACAATTTCGCCGCTGCGTGGCGCTCCGTGACACATTTCATTGAAACCGAAACTGATCGGAGGTCATGAAATGCCCAACACAACAATTATATGAAACAGTAAGGTCAAAACTGGAGTGAAATGAAGACAAGTTTATAAGGCAGGAAGTGCACTTCATCCAAACCTCATTGTATCTTGCACTTTTATACCCTTTAGCCAACACAACTAGCAAAAACAAGTGATGTACACAATCGTGTACAAAGCGTCTGAAAAGGTTAATGATGCAAATCATAGTACATACGCCTCAGGCATTTCACCTCCATCGACATGCGGCCGCCGCGTCGTGCCAGGACTTACACGTAACTTTAGCTGCACACTGAGAATATCTCAAAGTTTACGAAACATTGCGGGTGGCTTGCGCCGAGAGGTGATATATATTTTGTGATTTAGAGCCAAGCACAGCAAATGAATGAATGCAACAATAAATAAATAAATAAATAACAGTGAGTGACAGCATAGTTCCCAAATCGTCGGAGGGCAACGCCGCTATTCATGCTGATGATTAGAGGAGTTTTGTGGTGCAAGGGTCATGGGTGGCCAAAGAGCGCCATGTCTTTGATGCCATGTAAGCTATGACCAATGATTGCGATGGCAGGGTGTAATACCGCTGTATAAAGACCCAAAATCACGTGCTGTGTAAAAGCGTAAAATGTGTGTATAAAGTATAAAATTATGACAATGATACGCTATTTCATGCATGTGTGTGGAATGAATTGCAAGTGACCATGGTATCTAAAAACGAGCGATTGTAAAATGGCATAAATGCCTCCTCAATCTCTTTGAAACCAAAGGGTGAAAGCCAGGTGCTTTGCAGAGTAGCTACCGCAGCAACAACCCTTGTGGAGAGGTTATGCTGCAGATTTCCCTTGTATATGATGCTAAAGCTTTGAATTTCATCTATAAACACAAATAATGACTGATATTTAAAAAGTGGTTCATTGCCAATGAACATCCCAGAATGAAGTGGAATGTGTTCACAGTAAGCTAATCGAACATGCTTTTTCTAATAGAGTCTAATTCACTACATTGGATGCGGGTGTGGTTGACGGTGAGTGATTCACAATATCTATCGCACAAAAGTGGATCGTGTACGCACAAAAAACATGAGTGCGTGCTGTGTGTATGTCCTGTTTGTAGCATTGTAAATTTAACTTGTGTGGCGTGATTTTGATACTGGCGGCCAATGACCAAGGAATGGCTTGATGCCGTGTAATTCATTTTCTGTGTAGCTGTCCCATATGCTCAGCTAATAAGCTCTGAGCTTTCATTTAAGATATGGTTTCATGTCAGGAGCAGGAATAGCTACGGATGTATTAACAGCACTGTCGTGAACAAATGTGGCTAGCTGATCCGCCATCATGTTACCTTGGATTTCACAGCGTCCTGGTACCCAGCACCCTACAACATGCTGTTGAGACTTGCACACTGTGCATAGTAGTGAATAAAGTGAGACAAGGACAGGGTTTTTGTGTTTTTTTAAAAGCTTTCAAAGCCTTCACGATGCTTAGGGAGTCTGTGTAAATTACTGCCTTTTGTAGTTTTGATTGTTTGATGTGTTTGACAGCCGCAAGTATAGCGATGTGTTTGACAGCCGCAAGTATCTAAGGTCCCAAAGCTTCTGCAGTGAAAATGATCGTGTCAGAATACAGTACGCCGGCCTCCGAAAAGATGGATGGACCGACTGCCGCGTATGACACAGAAGTGTGAGACTTGGAGACAACTGTGAAGAAGTAAGGACAATTGCATTTGTGTTGAAGCTCTAAAAAGTACGTGCAAATATGTGCCACAGGTGCGTCTGTCGTAACTTTCTTGAAGGACACACCACATGCTAAGAACTGCCAATGCCACGGTGGAAAATACGCAGCAGGAGCCATCAGATGTTGATCATGAAGTGGCACTCCCATTTCCTCATCGAGGCCTCTCACTCGAAGCGAGCAGGGCAGTCGAAACGGTTATCATACAGCGTGAAACTTGACAAGTCATTGCTTACAGAGTGTGAGGGGTGCTTATTGTCTGCGTTTGCTTTGAGGTAATACACAAAAGACATGCAAGTCCTCTGCAGCTACAACAACCACTCGTTTGACTCGACGTACAGGCTTTCTACGGGACTAGTGCGAAAATTACCCTTAGAAAGACAGATGCCCAAATGATGGACCGGGTCTAGCATTTTCAGAGAGCTTGGCACGGCAGACTGATAGACAATCGCTCTGTAATCTAAGCGCGTACGTATAAGGCTTTTATAAAGATTCTATAACTACCACTGTAGAAGGGAAAACACATTTTGGCAAGGTTTCTCGCTTTAAAATAAGCATGGAAGGCAGCTTGGAGCTGTCTGCGCAGCAGGTGAGCACAATGGCGAAGAGTGATTTCTCGTAGCCTGTTGTCCTCACCGTGACAGTTTTTTGGCCTTACTCAGCGTCCCTTCTCCCAACGGCACTTCATACATGTTGACAATGTGGCTTGCGCTGGCGTTGTGTTTCGCTATTTCCCCCCGCACGAATGAGCTAATGTGCTCCAGCTGCGTCTGGAAGTGGTCAGGAAGCTTCTGACACACTGTAGTGCGGTCTCTCATGACAAGCTGATTCTGCCACATAAAGCAGAAACACCACGACGGACCAATTTTGAACTCTATAGCTTTAGTCTCCGGTGCCAGAGCCTTCTCTTTCAGGCGCAGCTGCACTGTTGACAGGCCTCTTCTTTCGGCTCGCTGTTGCAACACCCACGTTCGCAGGCTACGCTCGAGGCCCAGCCAGCGTGCCTTCTTTGTCGATTTAATTGTCCAGAGGATGCTGTGGGCTTTGTGCCAGTCCCAGATCATTTTATCAGGGACATTGAATTCCCTCCCTCCAGCCCGGTATCCGTGTTTTTCGGCAAATTAAACTGTGCACAGCTTGAACTTGCATCGAAACTTCGCCGACTTTGCTTTCCGTGTGGCATGATGGTGCATTGTCGGATTAGCGAGGCTGCTGAGCCTATGTCGCTATGCTACAATGCTGATTTAATTGATATGTGTGATCTAAGGTCCCAAAAACACCATATGATGTTTAAAGATGTTGTTGCGGAGGGCTCCGGAAATTTCGACCACCTTGGTTCTTTAACGTGCACCCAAATCTCAGTGCACGGGCTTACAGCATTTTCGCTTCCATCGAAAATGCAGCTGCCGCATCCGGAATTTGATCCTGTGACCTGCGGGTCAGTAGCCGAGTACCTTAGCCGCTAGACCACCATGGCGGGGCTGCGCTACGATGCTGTAACGATGCACTACACATGCGACAAGCAGCAGCCGTGAGTGCTATGGGGAATGAAAATGATGGCAAAGAAAGCAGCTCTGAAGCCCAATCTCGCATTTCATAATTTATAAATTTAGAAATACCAGCGATTTTCACCTTTCTTTAATTTTTTGTGCTGAGCTACACCAGCTGTGTTATTTCTAGAGAGTTAATTTACCGCTCTTCTCATTATCTTGTAAAATGCGGTTTCTGTGCACAGAAAACAGGGCGCACGGGATATCCAGGTTGCCGAAGCCGCGGCGTCAAACCTGATTTAGACTGCATATGAGTCACACTGTTCTATAAGCCACACCAACGAAAAATTATGAAAAAAAAATAAATGCAACTTATACACTGACAAATACAGCAACAGCTATTATCACAGCTGAACATTCAAAGCACACTGTTCAAACAGAGAGGTGTACGAAATGAATGCACAAGTACACGCAAGACAGGCACAAACAACTGTCGCAATTTCTTTGTGAGTGAGCAGTGAGCTCCTCTCTTAAATGCGGCCGTGGCAGCAAGCGAAGTGAGCTTCGTGCTCCCCTCATCCGAACCAAGTCTCAAAAGTGCATGCGCGAGAGGCGCCGCGCCCAAGGGTGCTCAATGCTCAAGTCACTTAACCTAATGCAAGCTCATTGTGCCACCTTGCTACAGATGACAAAAATGCGCTGAAGTTTCGGAGCTCCGAGAACCGCCGAACAGTATGGTGTATATAAAAAGCTTTCATTTGATAAATGCGTTCTGGCATTCCAAAACCACCATATGATTATGAGAGATGCCGTACAGGAGGGCTCCCGAAATTTCGACCACCTAAGGTTCTTTAATGTGCACCCAAATCTGAGCAAACGGGCCTACAGCGTTCTTGCCTCCATCGAAAATGCAGCCGCCGCAGCCGGGATTCGATCGCATGACCTGCGGGTCAGCAGCCGAGCACCTTGGCCACTATACCACTGCAGCAGGGCTATATAAAAAGCTTGCCGTTAGCACTCTTGACAACATATGAAGACCTGTGCGCCAGTCCCGAAATCAGCGGTGGTGCACTGGTGTTTCTACTTCCGCAGGTAGCGCATTATCAGTGCAAGGCTCATAAGATCGTAAACTGCAATACGCTGGTGTACGGAAATACGGCCACTCCCGGGAAAGCAACGGTTTTCATGCCGTTTATTGTATCAGTGGTCACACCACGAAATGGTGAGATCAAAGTGCACAAAAAAGTACACGAGTCGTGGGCTGATGCCTCCTGAGAAAACCCGTGCACCAGCGTTCACTATGCGTCCTTATAGTTAAACATTGCAGTTGCAGATCAAGCTGCCCAACCCCCTGCTACTGCTTTGTCCAATGAAAGACTGGCAAAGCTTCCTCTCTGGTTGAGGCGCAATCAACAGCTGCAGGCCTTATACGTGGAAAATATCTATGGGCCCTCCGTGCGTTGCGATCGGGCGCATCTTGCAAGTTTTGAAAAAAAAAAAAAAAAAAATGGAGGCACTATCTGTATGAACTACCCCCTCTCTCTGCTCCTATCTTTTTGTCAGTCCATGGCACTTGCGGGACCAAATTGTGTGACTGTGGCCCGCTCGCTGATGAGGGGAGTTTGAGACCAAACTGGAACCCTCAAAGAGACAGGGCGGGCGAACACTGACACATGATAACACTAGTGAAGACACTAACAGTGCCACTAACTGACAAAGCAACAGAAAAGAAGGTAGACGAAAAAGTATTTAAATATACAAAATAAAATGAAGTGGTGCTAAACAAGAACGAAGTGCAAATCCAGAAAGCCTTTTTCGACTTTACCCTTCTTTTCTGTTTTTTTCAATTGACTTCTTCCTCTATGTCTGTTTCTTTCTGTTTTTTTTTATTTTAATGCTATTTTTTTATTTTCTCTTTCTATTTTTGATTGCTTTATATTTCTTCCATTTTAATGCATGACTTTGTCTGTGTTGCACCAACTGGCGATAGCATACGACAGCAAACTACAGCACAGGCCCCTAGGCTCCTGCACGCTACGTATTGTCACCAAGCCGCTAGACGGGCAAGAGGAAGAACACCTACTCGGCATGACAGCACATTCAATATGCTACAGACCGCTATGCTATACGTGATTTTTAATATATTACATTGTTACAGCACGTACTATGACAGCGAGCAAGACAATCATGCATTTCTGTTAGAGGACACCGCACAATGAGGAGATCAGGCAATCCTCTCGAGACTTCTGGAGGAGAGAACAACACGACAACTTCCAGGGAGTTATTTTCGATGTGTCCATCTAGAGATGTCCACAGTTCATTTCAGCAGAGCAAATTCAGCTGCTCGAAAATGCAGCAGGCTGTGATGTTGGCTCTTGACCACGTCATTGCACTGAACGCACCAGCACATTCTGGCATAAGAGTAAACAAAATTTACAGAAACAGGAACCTGCCAAGTCTGAAGTTGCACGATTGTTTTCTATGGGTCTGAGAAAAATACAGGGAATATACACCGACCTTCACAGGTGTGTTAGACGGGTGGCCACATTAAACGACACTAAAGTGAAAAACCATAATTCCCGTATTAGTGAAGTACAATTTCCCAGTCCCGAAAACACGACTCTTACGGCAAAATGACGCTTCTTAGAGGAGAAAATAACCTAAATAAAAAGTGCGCGTGGGGGCATCGCTTTGAGATTCCCCCACCGAACGCAATGGCGTCATAGATTGTGACAGCATTCACTGCGTCCTACGTTGTCATGAATAAGGGGCCCAAGGTGCGTGCCAGGCACTGGAATACGGCGCATGTGCGCAAGACCCCGATGGTGCGCAGACGTGCCTCGTTCACGTTCGAGATTGGTTGGAAAAAAGTTTGTGGTACGCGACCTGAGCTATGATGAAAAATCACGGAGGATGAGCTGGCACTGTGCTGTGGGGCTCCAAGCTGCGAGGACGTGGAAAACCAGCGTCGCTGCCGCGACAGAAGCAGCATAGCCGCCCGGTTCTGAAGGATGTTGGTGTGAGAGGCTGAGGAAAGGGAAGCAGCCAGCGACCTCGGAGGTCTTCCAGAGTTAAGATGCCCAGACTTGCCGCACCCTTGCCCAGCAATTCCTGGTGGGCTTGCAGCTATCCCACTTAGCGCTAATGTGGTAGCAGCCCACACCATTCATCACAGTAAAACTGTCAACAAGGAAGTCCAGGACGAGCTAAGCCTAGCCTAGCCAGGCAGAAGACTGCGATGAAGACCGGAACACTAGCGATGAGGAAAGGCAGATAATTTCATGGAAAAGGACCAAGACTGTAGCAACACATGAGAAGGACATCAACGACAGAATCGACGAACTGCCGACACAACAAAGGGGCACACAGTTGACATGGCAACGCGACGAACCGTAAAAACGTTCCATTGTTGAGACGCCAAATCGGCTTAGTACTAGCAGCTAGGGCTATAAACGGATATAAACTAAGCTACAGTTGGTTTTGTTTGTGTTGCATTGAGGTCACTTTGTGCAACGCCTCCTCTATGAAGATGCCTGCGATGTCGCACGCTTTCCAATGGAGACAGGAGGTCCCTCATAGTTCAGTGCTTTCTCCGTAAGAAGCACTTGCAGCCGACACTGCTTTTGCTGAATTTGCAAATGACGTCATCAAAGCGACACGACTGTGTTGCCTCCAAGATGGCAGTAGACATTGCTTTAATCTCAAAGGCGGCGAAGTTCAAGAAGCCGCCGCAGCGAGCGCTTGCCGACGACACTGTTTGGGGGATCACAGGAGAAGAGAACAGGAGAGGGCAAGGAACCAGCTCTTCGGCTCAAGTCGTAGGCATCTTTCTAGAGGAGGCGTTCCTTCGTATGTCCACGAGTATTCGTTCCCGCTTTTGATTTTTTGCCTTTTATCTTTTGGGTGATAAAGTGTGTTTGCCATGCCAGTCTTTGGTCTCTCTCAATCTAGTCCTTTGCAAGCACTCGTGAAATCAATTGCGAAATACATAGTTTTTAATTGGTAAAAATGAAGTACATTGTCATCTGTGGGTGACAGAACTAGCATATTGCCACATTCCATTTCCCAAGTTTTCAATATCGTCCCAAAACACCACACGATTCTCAGTGCAAACCGTGCCTGCAGTTTTCGAGAAGGTTCCAGACTGTAGTTGATCATTTCGATAAGATCACGCCCACTGTGCGAACGGTACAGATTGTTCTGGAACCTACGCCACCGCCAGCGATAACGCTGGAACATTCGACGGCAAGAGTATAAACGCCGACGCGCTTCGCCGCTTGTCAGTTGTTGAACGAAGGCCGACGCTCCGTTCGCCGCTATCAGTCCGAGACTGCTATTTGTGCAAGACTGCTGCTGTAATCCGACTTTCCGTTTACTGGGCACAGGTTCGCCCAAATAAACAGTTAAATCCCAACACGAAGTCTCCTGTCTTCGGCCACGTTACGACCCCATGACATCTGGTGGAGGTGCTGCTTCGTTCATGTACCGGACGCCCCCGTCAAGCCGTGAACCCAGCCCACGTCGCGGAGAAGACACTGACGCCAACCAAGAGCAGCGAACAAGCCGCCGACAGCAAGGTCTCCCACCGGAGTACGGGCTTCTACAAGACAAGGCGCGGAAAGCCAAGGCCATGACCTCTACTGCAGCGACTATGACAACCGGAGGGTCCCAGCCCGCGATCGTCATTCATCAACCCAGGGAACCACCAACGTTTCATGGGTCATCGTTTGAAGACCCGGATACCTGGCTAGAAACATACGACCGTGTGGCCGCCCTCAACCACTGGGACAACGAAGAAAAGCTCCGTCGTGTGTACTTCTACCTGGAAGACACCTCAAGGACCTGGTTAGAGAATCGGGAGTCCACGCTCCAAACGTGGGATGTCTTCTGCGACGCATTTCTGCAAACGTTCGCGAGCGTCGCTCGCAAAGAGAGGGCCGCTGCTCTACTAGAGACCCGGGTTCAGCTACCAAATGAAAAGGTTGGAATTTTTACAGAGGAGATGACCCGCCTATTTCGTCACGCCGACCCAGACATGCCTGAGGAGAAGAAAGTTCGTTTCCTCATGCGAGGGGTCAAACAGGAGCTCTTCGCGGGACTAATAAGGAATCCACCGAACACCGTCCAAGAATTTGTATCCGAGGCGACCACTATCGAAAAAACCCTGGAAATGCACACCAGACAGTATAATCGTCGCCTGAATCCAGAATGCACTGCTGCTCAAGCCAGTGACTCCGACAACCTGCGTGAAACGATCCGAGCGATCGTGCGGGAAGAGCTGCGCAAACTGTTGCCTTCGGCGCAACCTCAAGTGGATTCGATTGCCGACATTGTGCGAGAAGAAGTTCGGCAATCATTTCGAATTCCCCAAACACCGCTGCCCGAGCCAGAAATTATGAGCTACGCCGCTGCAGTGCGTCACAACGCTCCTCCCCGTCCACGCCGAAACGCCGCCCCGTCACACTTCCGTTGCCAGACAACTCCGCCACCACCACCCCCACCGACGACCTCCCGTTCGCCAGCGGGCCAGCGAAGTGCGCCAAGGAAAACCGACGTTTGGCGCACCCCTGACCGCTGCCCACTGTGCTACCACTGCGGCGAGGCCGGGCACACTTACCGCCGTTGCCAGTACCGACAGATGGGACTGCGTGGCTTCGCCGTCGATGCACCACGTCCGCAGCCAGGGGAACGGCCACGTGACATCGCCGACTACCTGACAGGAACTCAATGGACACCACGAAGTCCTTCCCGTTCGCCGTCACCCAGCCGCCGCATGTCACCGCACCCCCGGCAGTACTCCGCCCCAACGCGGGGCCGGTCTCCTAGCCCGTATCCGGGAAACTAAGGGCAGCAACCGGTGGAGGTGCGGTTGCTGTGCGACGAACTACCGAAGATCCTCCTCCTCCGACGACGATGCCGCGACGGAGCTTTCTGAACACAACGCCAACCAGGCAAAGCCCTGACGGCGAAAGCTCACTTACCGAAGGTGGCCTGACGACGCAACATGGAAGCAGCGGAACAAGCCGACGTAGCCGTGACCCGACGCCGCGCCCTAACTGTAATGCGAGACGGCGAACTAGCGACCTCGACATTCTTATCGACGGCCACAGTGTGACCGCTCTCGTCGATACTGGAGCTGACTATTCTGTCATCAGTGGGTCGTTCGCCGCAAAGTTAAAGAAAGTTAGGACAGCTCGGAAAGGCCCTGAAATCCGCACAGCTGGAGGTCATCTCGTAACGCCTGCAGGAATCTGCACAGCGAGAGTCACCATTAACGGCCGTATTTATCCTACAGACTTCGTAGTCCTACAGCGTTGCTCGAGAGATGTCATCCTTGGCATGGACTTCTTATGCCTCCATGGTGCTCTCATCAACCTAAAAACAAAGTCAATAACGTTATCCACAGAAGAAGCACTACCGCCGCGCACGCCATCAGGACACCATGCCTTGAATGTGCTGGAAGAAAAATTCATCATTCCGCCTCGCTCAAGCGTCATTATTTCTGTCGGAGCTCCTAAATCACCTGACTTGGAAGGCGTCGTTGAAGGCAGTCAGCATCTGTTGCTCACCCGAAATATTTGCGTCGCAAGAGGAATTGCAGAGCTGCGGGGAGGCAAAGCAACGGTTATGCTCACGAATTTCAGCAGTGAGTACAAACGTGTGAACAAAGGAACAACGGTCGCATACATCGAAGAAATTGTCGAAGCCACCAGTGCTTTCGCCCTCGCCGATTCTGCGGAACCTGCTCAGAGGGACCAAGCCCCTCCCGTAGCTTTCGACGTCAATCCCAGACTTCCGAACGATAAGCAAGAACAGCTCAAGGCCCTGCTCCTGCAATACGAAGATTGCTTTTCGTTGTCATCGAAAATTCGACAGACCCCAATCACGAAACATCGCATCATAATCGAAGAAAATGCCAGACCACTCCGTCAGAGTCCGTACAGGGTTTCGATGCGAGAACGTGAGGCCATGAAGAGACAAGTTGATGAAATGCTGCGGGATGACATTATCCAGCCGTCCAAGAGCCCATGGGCATCCCCCGTGGTGTTAGTGAAGAAAAAGGACGGGACCCTACGTTTCTGCGTCGATTATCGCCGCCTGAACAAAATCACAAGAAACGACATGTATCTTCTGCCACGAATGGACGACGCACTTGATTGGCTCTATAACGCCAAGTACTTTTCGTCAATGGACCTCTAGACTGGCTATTGGCAAATCGAAGTCGACGAAAGAGACCGAGAGAAGACGGCGTTTATAACACCGGACGGCCTCTTCGAGTTTAAGGTGATGCCCTTCGGCCTTTCCTCAGTGCCTGCAACTTTTCAACGCGTTATGGATACAGTACTGGCAGGATTGAAGTGGCAGACTTGCCTTGTGTACTTGGACGACGTCGTCGTGTTTTCCTCGAGTTTCGACGAGCATCTTCGGCGCCTTGAAGCTGTACTTCAAGCCATCAAGACGTCCGGACTCACACTGAAGCCAGAAAAGTGCAGATTTGCGTATGAGGAGCTCTTGTTTCTGGGGCACGTTATCAGCAAGTCTGGAGTTCGTCCCGATCCACGGAAAACAGCCGCCATCGCCGACTTCCCGCCGCCCACTGACAAGAAGGCCGTGCGCCGATTTCTGGGCCTGTGCGCCTATTATAGGCGGTTCCTGAAAAACTTCGCCCGCATCGCCGATCCTCTCACTAACCTTACCAAGGCCGACGTGGAATTCAAGTGGGAAACGCCACAGGAACACGCTTTCCAGGAGCTTAAACATCGCCTCCGTTACTTGCCCATTTCGACGAATTCGCCGAGACAGAAATACATACTGACGCAAGCAGCGTAGGTCTTGGCGCCGTTCTTGTACAGAGGGCTGACGGACTTGAAAGGATTATTAGTTACGCCAGCCGATCGCTATCCAAAGCAGAAGCAAATTATTCCACAACAGAAAAGGAGTGCCTCGCCATCATCTGGGCTACGTCGAAATTTCGCCCCTACCTCTACGGCAGGCCCTTCAAAGTTGTGAGCGACCACCACATCTTGTGTTGGCTAGCCACCTCGAAGGACCCTTCAGGTCGCCTCGCACGATGGAGCCTGAGACTTCAAGAATATGACATTACTGTCATTTACAAGTCCGGCAAAAAACACTCCGACGCCGACTGTCTCTCTCGTGCGCCTGTCGACCAACCGCTACCAGACGACCCGGATGACGACTACTTCTAGGGAACGATAAGTACAGACGACTTCGCTGAACGACAGCGGGCCGATCCGGAACTTAAGGCCCTAATAGAATACCTCGAAGGCAGGACCGCCGAAGTCCCGAAGGTATTCAAGCGCGCACTTGCGTCGTTTTTCCTACGAAACGGTCTTCTACAAAAGAAAAACTTTTCACCGCTTCGAGCTAAGTACCTCCTTGTGGTGCCTTCAGCTCTGCGACCAGAACTCCTGCAGGCCCTGCACGACGATCCGACGGCAGGGCACCTCGGTGTTTCTCGCACGCTCGCGAGGATACAAAAAAGGTACTACTGGCCACGTCTTACCACCGACGTCACTCGTTACGTGAGGACATGCCGGGACTGTCAGCGACGCAAGACACCGCCGAAAAGGCCAGCGGGACTTCTGCAGCCAATTGATCCACCATGCCGACCTTTCCAGCAGATTGGTATGAACCTACTAGGGCCGTTCCCGACGTCGGCTTTCGGAAACAAGTGGATCGTGGTAGCTACCGACTACCTCACCCGCTACGCCGAGACAAAAGCCCTGCCAAAAGGCAGTGCATCCGAGGTAGCTAAGTTCTTCGACGAAAATATCGTCCTACGTCACGGCGCCCCGGAGGTCCTTATCACCGACAGAGGAACGGCATTCACTGCGGACTTAACTCAAGCGATCTTGGCATACAGCCAAACAAACCACCGCCGGACGACAGCGTACCACCCACAGACCAACGGCCTGACCGAGCGGCTTAACAAGACGATCGCCGACATGCTGTCAATGTACGTCGATGTCGAACACAAGACGTGGGACGCCATTCTTCCGTATGTGACCTTCGCATACAACATGACGGTGCAGGAGACGACGCAGATATCTCCATACAAATTGGTCTACGGAAGGAGCCCGGCAACGACGCTCGATGCCATGTTACCCAACGTCACCGACGAAGAAATCCTCGATGTGAGCGGGTACCTTCAACGTGCCGAAGAAGCTCGACAACTTGCGCGTCTACGTATCAAGAATCAACAGACGACAGACAGCCACCGTTACAACCTTCGACGACGCTTCGCGGAATACCAGCCCGGTGAACGTGTTTGGGTGTGGACGCCGATACGCCGACGTGGACTAAGTGAAAAGCTTCTGCGACGCTACTTCGGACCGTACAGGGTGGTTCGACGTCTCGGCCCACTTGATTACGAGGTTTTCCCCGACGGCGTCACGAACTCTCAACGACGCCGATCGCGACCTGAAGTCGTGCATGTCGCGTGCCTCAAGCCGTTTCATGCGCGTTAACAAACTGAAACAGTGTTTTTTTGTATTATTGTTTCATCGTAATAATTCATTGTACTTTATTGCATTATTATTGTACCTTCATCTTTAGTTAAAGCATCGGGACGATGCCTTTTTTTCAGAGGGGGGCAATGCCACGTTCCATTTCCCAAGTTTTCGTTATCGTCCCAAAACACCACACGATTCTTAGCGCAAACCGCGCCTGCAGTTTTCGAGAAGGTTCCGGACTGTAGTAGATCATTTCGATAAGATCACGCCCACTGTGCGAACGGTACAGATTGTTCTGGAACCTACGCCACCGCCAGCGATAACGCTAGAACATTCGACGGCAAGAGTATAAATGCCGACGCGCTTCGCCGCTTGTCAGTTGTTGAACGAAGGCCGACGCTCCGTTCGTCGCTATCAGTCCGTGACTGCTATTTGTGCAAGACTGCTGCTGTAATCGGACTTTCCGTTTACTGGGCACAGGTTCGCTTAAATAAACAGTTAAATCCCAACACGAAGTCTCCTGTCTTCGGCCACATTACGACCCCATGACAGAAGATTTGATCTGAGTTCCAGAAGATTTCATAGGGCTCATTCTCACAATCGTGAAGTCATGCATGGTGTGATATTGGCCCGATATTTGAATAGAATTCGATCTTGTTTTTTTTGCTGATAATGACCTTTCATTATAGAAAAGCTAGTGATATTAGAGTTCACAAAGTTCAGTTTATTATTTTAAATGATGTCATGGTATCATTTTAGTATTCCTTTAAACTTAATTTTATGGCTAACGTGATGAGAATTTACGCATGGCCTAAAGATGTATGCAAACAACGAATGTGTAAGGCTGCATTCAGTGCGGTGAAGTGCATTTCGTCCCTCTCGTTGAGTGTTGAAAGTTCTGAAAGCTTCACAACGACAAAATCACGCTAAAGAGGAAGGAGCTGAAACAGAAGGCACACTGCTGGCCAAGATCCCATCAATCAGCAGGAGTGAAAGGAAGACAAGTTTATAAGCCAGGAAGTGCACTTCATCTAAACCTCATTGTATCTTGCACTTTTATAACCTTTAGCCAACACAACTAGCAAAAACAAGTGATGTACACAATTGTGTACAAAGCGTCTGAAAAGGTTAACGATGCAAACCGAAGTACATACGCCTCAGGCATTTCACCTCCATCGACATGCGGCCGCCGGGCCGTGCCAGGACTTACACGTAATTTTAGCTGCACACTCTGAGACAATCTCAAAGTTTACGAAACATTGCGGGTGGCTTGCGCCGAGAGGTGATACATATTTTGTGACTTAGAGCCAAGCACTTCAAAATGAATGAATGAAGCAATAAATAAATAAATAAATAAATAAGTAACAGTGAGTGACAGCATAGTTGCCCAAATCGTCGGAGTGCAACGCCACTATTCATGCTGATGATTAGTGGAGTTTTGTGGTGCAAGGGTCATGGGTGGCCAAAGAGCATCATGTCTTTGGTGCCATGTAAGCTATGACCAATGATTGCGATGGCAGGGTGTAATACCGCTGTATAAAGACCTAAAATCACGTGCTGTGTAAAAGCGTAAAATGTGTGTAAAAGTATAAAATTATAACAGTGATACGGTATTTCATGCATGGGTGTGGAATGAATTGCAAGTGACCATGGTATCTACAAATCAGCGATTGTAAAATGGCACAAATGCCTCCTCAATCTCTTTGAAACCAAAGGGTGAAAGCCAGGTGCTTCTCAGAGTAGCTACCGCAGCAACAACCCCTGTGGTGAGGTTATGCTGCAGATATCCCTTGTATATGATGCTGAAGCTTTGAATTTCATCTATAAACACAAATAATGACTGATATTTAAAAAGTGGTTCTTTGCAAATGAACACCCCCGGATAAAGTGGAATGTGTTCACAGTAAGCTAATCGAAAATGCTTTTTTTCTAATAGAGTCTAATTCACTACATTGGATGAGGGTGTGGTTGACGGTGAGTGATTCACCATATCTATCGCACAAAAGTGGATCGCACCGCACAAAAAACATGAGTGTGTGCTGTGTGTATGTACTGTTTGTAGCCTTGTAAATGTAACATCTGTGTGGCGTGATTTTGATACTGGTGGCCAATGACGAAGGAATGGCTTGATGACGTGTGATTCATTTTCTGTGTGGCTGTCCCATATGCTCAGCTAATAAGCTCTGAGCTTTCGTTTAAGGTATGGTTTTATGTCAGGAGCAGGGATAGCTACGGATTGTATTAACAGCACCGTCGTGGACAAATGTGGCTAGCTGATCCGCCATCATATTACCTTGGATTTCGCGGTGTCCTGGTACCCAGCACACTAGAACAGGCTGTTGTAGTGTGCTATTGTAGTGTGCAACACTACAACTTGCACACTGTGCATAGTAGTGAATAAAGTGAGACAAGGGCAGGGTTTTTGTGTTTTTTAAAAGCTTTCAAAGCCTTCACGGCACTTAGGGAGTCAGTGTAAATTACTGCCTTTTGTAGTTTTGACTGTTTGATGTGTTTGACAGCCGCAAGTATCGTGAAAGCTTCTGCAGTGAAAATGATAGTATCAGAATGCAGTACGCCAGCCTCCGAAAAAGATTGATTGACTGTTGCGTATGACACAGAAGTGCGAGACTTGGAGACATCTGCGAAGAAGTAAGGACGATTGTATTTGTGTTGAAGCTCTAAGAAGTATGTGCAAATATGTGCCACAGGTGCGTCTGTCGTAACTTTCTTGAAGGACACACCACATGCTAAGAACTGCCAATGCCACGGTGGAAAATACGCAGCAGGAGCCATCAGATGTTGATCATGAAGTGGCACTCCCATTTCCTCATCGAGGCCACTCACTCAAAGCGAGCAGGGCTGTCGAAACAAAGGACGGTTATCATACAGCGTAAAACTTGACAAGTCATTGATTACAGAGTGTGAGGGGTGCTTACTGTCTGCGTTTGCATAGAGGTAATACACAAAAGACATGTAATTCCTCTGCAGCTGCAACAACCACTCGCTTGACTCGACGTAGAGGCTTTCTATGGGACTAGTGCGAAAATCACCTGTAGAAAGACAGATGCCGAAATGATGGACCGGGTCTAGCATTTTCAGAGAGCTTGGCGCGGCAAACTGATAGACAATCACTCCGTAATCTAAGCGCGTACGTATGAGGCTTTTATAAAGATTCATCAGGCATTTTCTCTCACTGCCCCATGATGCTCGCAACAAAACCTTGAGTATATTCATAGCTTTCAGACACTTGTTCTTGAGGTTTTTCAGGTGAGGGACAAGTGTTAATTTCTTGTCTATAACTAAACCTAAAAATTCATGTCCACTTTTCACAGCTGATCGCTGCCCGTGGAGGCCCGCTACGTCTGAGGCATGACCTTGGACACCACATTTTGCACATGTGAGTCAGCCCCGGCAGCTCTGAGAGCCGTAGCCAAATCATTGGCATTGGAAGCATGGGGGGGTGGGGTTGAGATGTATGGACAAACAGGTGTCTTTGTGTAGCCAGTCTCTGTTGTTTGTGGTAGTTCACTGGTGGCAAGTGTGAGTATAAGGTGTTTTGTTGCGATTTCTTCTTTGTTTTTGCGGGTGACAATGCATTTGACGTCTGTGATATTCTGATCTTTCCAGCCTTTGACGAGTTCTGTTTCTGATAGGTCAAGGAGATCTGTGTCTGAAACCGTGTGTGGAGTTCACGGATCAGTGAGGTGTCACAGCGATGGGGATGTCACCAAAAGCTTGATGATTCTTTAGTTTTTCAAACTGTTCCTTGTCACAGAATTCAAGAAGCAGGTCTCCACTGGCCATTTTTGTAACTTTATAACCAACCCTTAAGGTCGCTGTCATTGATCGGGATACTAAGAAGGGGGACACGGTTCTAGCTATATTGTTGGGTTTCTCACTGTGACAACATGATAGTCGAGAAATATTTCTTGGGGAAGACTCAGAAAGGAAAATTCATCGGTGTGTACTCGCTTCATAGCGGTACGATCGTTAAGTAAAGAAAATGCTCGGTGCATAATATCGAGATTCGATTCAACAGCGGTGGCGGCCACCCACCTTGGAGCCCCACATGGAGACGCTACAAGATTTGAGCTACCGAAAACGTGCACACACCAGCTGTACACCGCTACTATAACCAAATGTGCATAGACTAAGGCTGGCTATTTGCATAGGGTTTACTCAAGCCCCTATGAAAAGTGGTAAGTAATTGAAGAGAGTAGGAGACAGGACAGCAAGGAAAGAGAGGAAAGTAAAAGGTCAGAGAGAGAGAGGGGTAGGAAAAGGCAATTGCCGATTCCCCTCGGTGAGTCAGCCCAGGGGGGCAGTCTATGTGAAGCCGGGGTCAAAGGGGTGTGTTGCCTCTGCCGTGGGGCCTTAAAGGTCCAATCACCCAGCGTCGTGTCAACTCCCCCGGATCCTCTTTTCCCCAGACACGGCTCAGCCACGCACGGCTAGGCGTGGGAGGAAGTCGCAACCCCCCCCCCCCCTTAGCTCGGGTCCGTGGTGTCGCTACACATCTAACGCCTGCTTGTGCAGACGCCCCTTCAGGACCACTATTCATGCAATTGCTGGCCAAACACTACAATCACCTGGCAATTAGTAATAAAAAAATTGGCATGGCTAAGAAAGAAAACCATTATAATTAAAATATAAAAGTTATTGTTCGAAGCATCCGTGGGAAAAAAGTTGTGATGCGGATACTGGTGGCAATCTTAATAGCTATGGCAATTAAGCATGATGTATCTTCAGCTTACCTGTTAAGAAAATTAAAAAAACCAAGCCTAGGAAAAATTACCTGAAACGTTTCAATGCTTGGGTCGTACATATAAAAACGGACCATTTTATATAACAATATTTATTCAATCCCCTTCTAAGAAAAACGTTGTGATGCATGATACTGGTGGCAATCTTAATAGCTATGGCAATTAAGCATGATGTATCTTCAGCTTACCTGTTAAGAAAATTAAAAAAAACCAAGCCTAGGAACAATTACCTGAAACGTTTCAATGCTTGGGACGTTCATAATAAAACGGACCATTTTATATAACAATATTTATTCAATCCCCTTCTAAGATAATTAAGATGGCTCGTAATTATTTCCATTATTATGACGCAAACTTAATTTGGTCATTTTACCAAACAGTAAGCAGAATGTTTGGAGCTATGTATTCGATGCATGCCCATATAATGACATATTTGTTTCCCAAATCACCTTGACCGAAGATAAGAATCAAGTGAATATAAATGTGTAAGTAGTGGCAAAAATAAGAGACAATTAAAGGTAAGGATAAAACAGAGAGGACATTTTCACTTCACTTCAGAAAAGGCATATTGCATTCACGAGACCGTAAAAAAACAGTTCAGAGCATTAAGTGATGTATGGGACGCAATAGAAGGACAACTGAGAAAGCCCTTGTGCTAACAATATAATTGCAGAAGCTCTTTGAAAAGAAACAACCGGAAGAAAATGGCATGGTACGCCAAGATATTGTCTGACAAGTAAGTGCTTGTTCTATTAGATACAGCATCAGTACCCGCGATGCTACAGTTCCATGCTGGAAAGTAGCATCACATTGTGTGCAGTCATCTCCGCACGCATTACGGCACGCGATGCTTGCAAGTGGCTAGGGGTAAGTGTCACGCTCTGACACAACTAAAAAGGAAAGACATCTCAAAAATAAAAGGCACGTGGGCAAGCACACTAATATAGTCTCTGTCGAGACTGCACAAGCTCTGTCGTGTTGCTCTGCTTCACCTAAAGGGATGCCCACACGTCATCGCCTGCCCTAATAGGTGGAGTCAGATGAAAAAATTAAATAATGTCACTGCCCTTAGTTTTACTCAGGTAGCTTAGTGGCCCCAGTACCAGCCTCAGCAGCGGAGTTCAGTTAGCGATTAATGTTTCGTATGGTATACGATTGCAACCACAGTATCTTGTATCTTAAGATACATGATATATTATAAAATGTAACGAAAATACAGATACAGACACTCGTCTTGCGAGACGTATCAGGATATAGATAAGAGGTACCCAAAGAGTTTGTAAAATAGTATTTCAGATACATGTATATTTGACATTGCCCAGCCCTGTTGGGGGGGGGGGGGGGGCAAGCTATTTGTAGATGTGTTATAAGAGATAAATACGGTACTTCTATCATCTGAAACAGGCGAGCTAAACATAAATAGATCAGGTGCTTGCATAGTAAATATCTCGCTATAAGGCGCTTTATTTTCATTCACACTAGCATTTTCATTCCAAACACCAGTCTGTAATCCCAGTTTTAAATGCAGTATAATAAATTAACCATGGCAACTTAATGCAAAAGTTCCAAGTTAATAAACACACTTCGTGTTGAGCCACAGTTAGCTTTTATTGGATGACCATATGCATTCAGCCACTTTGCCACTTTATTTCAACTGGCTGACCAGTCGAGCGCCAATTAAATGTTACAGGATACCCATATCTATTTAATGGTTAACTAATTTAACACCACGTATAGTACCTTCAATTGGCTCACCAGTTAGATAGCAGCTCTTTTCTACTGATTACCCATTTGAATAATAGCTAGCTTCACTTGGATGCCCACATGTATTAAGTAGGTTAAACAATTGACCATTTACGGAAAAGTGACTGCCCCCTGTCGTGTAAACAGGAAAGCCTCGCTCGTGCTTTTGGTTGAAAACGTCTTCGCCAACTAACATGCTCAAGGCAATGTTTAGCGATTCAGATGTGCTTGTTTTGTTGCTTTAGTGCCGAAAACGCGTGCATATTATTAAGAGATGGTAAGTGACAAAAGCATTTCGTTTACGCTTGTGTAAATGGTGCAGAATGAGCATTTCTCCCGTTGGAGCCCGAGCAACAACTACATGAAGTGATACTTGCCCTCCGCTACCTCGACTGTTCACCAGGCTCATCTTGCCTGCTCCTCCAAGGAAGAACACTATGTTAGACACTTGAAGTTGACCCTTGAAACGCCTGACGATGAACTAGGTTCGGTGAAGGTGGCTTGTGCGCTGTCTGTGAGGGTTCGTCGTTACAAGTAAAATTGTTGGAACCCACTGCGACTGTATTACCGAGAGAGATATTGTTATCTATAAATAGAGCAAACTATAAGCGTTTCTAGTACAGTCCAATATAAGCATCTCTAATATGAGCGTCTCTAATTAAAATCCCCAAAGTGTCAAATGACGATGTCAATGAATATGCGTCGATGCACTCGCGAGTATAACAATAATGGGAGGATGCATTTTTCTAATATGTAACATTACCGTTTCTTCATGTAACAGCATTTTCTCCTACTATACATGAAGTGGCTATGGATACAGCTGCTACTATTGTGGTTATTAAATTACCCGTTTTTCTATCAATCATAGTTTGTGCAGATACGTGAGAGCTCATCCTCGCGTATTAACGGCAGTATTGTCCGGTCTATTTGAAGCACTGATATACTCGAGACTCTTGTGCTGCCTTGGTACACTAAGAAGATAGGAGAACGTTAAACGGCCAGCGCTGGCGAGCCGCATGTGCCCCACTTCTCTGTTTTAATAGAGGCTTTCTCTTTCTCCACCAACATATTTCACAAGCCGTTATTCCAGCATCTCTCTTTTCAGCACGTAGCATCGCAGACGAGAGCCTGTCAAAGCTAGCGCTCATCTCTCGGTTTAGCTGCGAGAAAAACTAGCGAAAACTCAAGCAAAAAACGATGAAGGTGCAACCGATCACACATAGTCACCGGTAGTTTTCATAGATTTTTTCTTGGACATAAACCGGAACTATCAGGCCCAGCTCTTCATGCTTCTACCTCGGTAAAATATTTCATGCATTGTGCTGGCACATTTGCCCGAACTATAAAAGCAAGGCCGCTCAACCACGGCACACGAATGTAGACCGGCACCTGGCCAGGCTGATGTCTTTCAACTAAAACGAAAACGCCTGTAGAGGGTGCTACCTGTGCCGCTACTGAACTAGGACATAGCGCTAAAGAAGCATTGCTGAAATCCGTAGAAAAGTGCACAGGAGAAAGAAATACCACACACATTCGGCGGAAAAATAGAATGAACTTCATCTATAAAGGCAAGGGAGAAAAGGATAATATTCGCTTGTACAGACCACAAACCACAACACCTATGCAATACAGGTTAGCGATGCAGGCAGTAAAATTAAAAATAGAAAGGTGGGCAGAGCAAAATAATATTTTCAGAGAACTTCAGAATGGATTCCGAATCGACAGGCAGTTGGACGACTTGTTTGTTCTCACTCTGTGTATAGAAATATCTGAAATAGGAAACAGGCGCTTATACATAGCTTATCTGTCTATCACTGGGGCGTATGACAATGTTATTAGATAATTTTGTGGGGCATATTGATGGAAGTGGGCATAGGTGACAAGTGTATACAGGTTCTGAGAGAAATATACTGAGAAAATACAGATTGCACCAAATAAGAAGGGATAAGTAGCAATGACAGCATTGAAATTAACAAGGGGCTGAGAAAGGGATGTCCTTTTTCCCAGCTGTTATTCATGCTCTACATGGTGAGGATTGAAAAAGCGCTAGAAGGTAGCAGCACTGGGTTTAATCTGTCACACAAACAGGCTGGCACGGTAGTTGAGCAGAAACTTCCGGGTCTATTTTATGCAGACAATATTGTCCTATTTGCGGACAGTCATAACGATATACAGCGGCTGGCAGATATATGCGAAAGGGAAGGCGAGGCTCTAGTACTAGGATCGATAGATAGATATGTGGGGTTTAATGTCCCAAAACCACTATATGATTATGAGAGACGCCGTAGTGGGGGACTCCGGAAATTTCGACCACCTGGGGTTCTTTAATAGTACTAGGATTTAGTGCAACAAAATGGTCTCAATACAGAGCCAAGAAATACCGAGGGTAAGCGAGTACAAGTACCTCGGAGTATGGATAAATGAGTAAGATAGATATATGAAAGTACAGGAAAAAACATTGGCAGCAAAGGCAGAAAGAAATGCTGTAATAACAAAGCACAGAGCGTTATGGGGATACAATAGGTACAAAGTGCTTCGAAGTCTGTAGAAAGGCATAATGGTTCCAGGGCTTACACTTGGGAACTCAGTGGTGTGCATGATGTCAGAGGTGCAATAAGGAATGAATTTATATCAAAAGACGGTGGGACGCCTCGCATTGGGCGCTCACGGGAAGACGGCGAACGAGGCTGTTAAGGGGGATATGGGATGGACAGGCTTTGAAGTAAGGGAAGCTCAGAGTGCAATCAGATTTGAAGAGAGGCTTAGGAAAATGAACGAGAGTAGATGAGCAGGGAAGGTGTTCAGGTATTTGTATAGGAAGAGCGTGGACACAAAGTGGAAAAAAAGAACTAGGAGGCTCACTAGTAAATATACGGCTGGCAGTGTGGGTAACACAGAAACAAAAAGCATTTAGCAAAAAGTCAGGGAGGTGGAGATGATTTATTGGACGACAGCGATGAAAAAGAAGCCGGCTCTCAATAACTACCGAAAGGGCCAGAACGAAATAAGGCGGGAGAGGCTTTATGATAATTCAAGGGGAAGAGCGTTACTGAACAAAGCGAGGTCGGGTTGCCTTATAACGCGTAGTCATACAGTGAGATTCAATAAACAAAAGGAACAATGTCGATCACGCTGTGGGGGAGCTAAGGAAACGATAGAACATGTTCTGATAGAATGCGGCGACATCAACCCAGGTATACGTGTGGGTTCAAGCCTACATGAGGCTTTGGGCTTCAGGGACAAACACGGAAAGCTGTACACTTCCGCGATAGAAGCAAGTAAGAGACTCATAGAGTATTGTTAGAGTAGGCTGTTAGAATATGTTAGAGACTGCTCATTGGTGGCAGAAAAGTAGAAATAAATAACAGAAATAGTAAGAAAATGAGGCCATTCTGCCTTAAGAGACAGAGAGATGGAAAATAAATTTACATTTTTCTTTGTTATAATAAGATCCATTTTTTCGAAGTAGATAAAGCATTAGCCCAACATACAAATGAAGTTTTCTTTTTGTTTCGTTCTTTAAGAGCCTGGTGGCACACATGTAACCGCCCCATCATAAAGGGGACGCTCATAGCATCCATTCATCCTGCTCATGAGCAGTAGTTCTCCTGCAAATGGTAAATTAACGCAGCTTAGCTTCCAGCAGGTTACCGTTTACGATTGAATTGATTACCAGAGAATACAAGTCAAGTTTACCAATTTGGCAACCAGTCAGCTCCAATTGACCATTTGCGAAAAAGTGAGCGTCCCGTCGTGAAAACAGGAAAGCTCTGCTCGTGCTTTTCGTTGAAAAACATCTTCGCCAACTAACATGCTCAAGGCAGTGTTTAGCGGTTCAGGTGCGCTTGTTTTGTTGCTTTAGGGCCAAAAACGCCTGCCCATTATTTGAAGAACAGGCTAAACGAGAAAAACAATCCGTTTACATTTGTGTAAACGGTTTAAAACAGGGATTTCTTACGTTTCAGCCTGAACAACAATCAAGTGAGGCGACACCTGCACTTCGCTACCTCGGTGTAATGGTTGTGGTGTCTGGCATTTAAAAAAATTGAAAAATACTAATCTCGGAGTCATGGACCTCTGATTAGTTTTCATGTCCTAAATTCAAAAATACCAATCTCGGAGTCACAAACCTCCGATTAGTAATGCACTTGGAGTCATGAACATCATTTTATGCACTCATGTTATGCCATACCAATTTTGGTACCGATACCATTATCAAGCCGACGAGGAGAGCTAAAAGTCGTGGAGTTGACGGCCTTGATCTGGACACTACAAAATGCACAGGACCAGGCGGAAAGCGGAGATGGGACTCTGGACGATGACGCGCAGGATGAATACATCGCAGCACTCACACTACTAGCGAACTATTTCAAGGCTCCAAGCAATGAAGTCCCAGAGTGTCACTACTTCAAAATTCGCAAGCAAATACCAGGGGAATCAGTTGCTGATGATGTTTCTGCATTACTTTCAATGGAGAGCAAATGCAACTTTAGCGCCTTTGCCAATTCCATGGTCAGCTGTTCAGCGAAATAACCGCACAAAACGTGCGAAGACGACCCTTGCAACTGGGCCATACCCTTACTTTTCAACATGCAATTCAAATTGCAAAAAAAAGGGGAGCGTACCGAACTCCAAATGCAGGAATTTTCGAACGCACAGATTGAGAAGATCTAATTACATCCATGTCCACAAGTAGCCGCCAAAAACAAAAGTATGGCTGACGGCCTCCCCGACAGCACTCGGCAGAAGGCCAACATGGCCACGGGCATCACAACTCCCGTCCTACTACATCAAAATTTTCAAGCCACCAGGATGGATCACACTGATCTGAATCAAGTATGCGGATCTACAGATGTGGATCTCATCAACACTACGCAAATTTTCCAAATTGTCTAGCTTGACACCGCACTTGTTCTGCCTGTGGGAAACGAGGTCACTACCGAGCTGTATGCTGCTCATCAAATGTCAGCACGTTTCAACAGAACATAGCTGAAGTACCAGATACTGCTGTAACAAACACAGTTACAATTCTGAACATTGATGAACCCTCAAGCCGTCCTTTGCCGCTGAAGATTACTGTTCAAGTTAATCAAGTCAACATTTCTTTTTTTGTTGACACTGGCGCAACCGTCTAATTGCTTAATTTATAATATTTCGAGAAGTACTTTTCAGGGACCAGACTACTTTACTCATATGTTGTTCTTCAGGACTATTCGAAGAAATGCATTCTCAACCTTGTATAATTCTCTACAAACGTTCAGTACAATGATACCACTGCTGCTGTCACATTTTACGTGACGAGAGAGGGTTCTTCTGGTTTGGATGCCATTCAAAGCCTCAACATAACCATCAATTGTGCAACATTGTGCTGCTCAGAAGTTTCAGGTTCAGAAACCCCAAGAATTCCTGCCAATGCTTTTTTTTTTAATTTCATCACCTCTTCACCCAGGAACTCTGACTGGTGAAAGGCTACATGCACGAAGTGAAATGCCGTCCAGGTGTTCAGCCAGTCGCTGCCAAACTTTGCAGATTGCCATTCTTGCTTCGACAACAAGTCTCCGATATACTTTCCTGTCCTGAAAAATCAGGCGTCATTGAATGAGTTCCAGCATTGGATTGAGTCTCCACTGGTCATGGTGAAGAAAAAGAATAGTTCCTTAAGACTAAGTGTGGACTTGCGGGAACCAAAAAAAGCCATTGTGGTTGATGGGTTTCCTCTACCCCACATCGAAGAACTTCTACAGCAACTTAAAGGAGCTGTTTACTTTTCAAAGCTAGATCTCGCATCAGTGTACCATCATGTTAACTTGTCAGAATCAAGTGAAGACTTAACTACCTTTGTAACACATGATGGTTTATTCAGATTCCATAGGGTTTGTTTTGGGCTTGCATCTGCCCCTGCTGTTTTTCAGAAAATTATTTCAGACATTTTTAAAGATTGCCCTGGAGTACTTTGCTACTTAGGTGACGATTCGGTCCAGGGTTGAACGCGTGCTGAGCATGATGCTAATTTACAAGTTGTGTTGTACTTACGCAAAAGCAACACAGAAACTGAATGACAAATGTGTCTTTGCCGTCAAGCAAATTCAATTTTTAGGACAGACACAATGTTTGTGCCAGAGAATTGTCTCCTCTTGAACGCAAAGTGCATGCTATTGTTATTGCACCTGCGGATTCTAAAACCTTGCATTCATTTATTGGTCACGCTGGCTATCGCTCAAAGTTCATTCCACATTATGCAGATGCTGTTGAACCACTGCTATTCATGTTGCATAAAGGCTAAACATTGAATTGGTGCAAGGAAGCCAATTCGGCTTTCAACAATGTCAAAGAAGTACTAGCTGCAAACCCAGTCATTCAGATCTTTGACGAGAAGCTTCTAATAGTCACTACGACTGATGCATCCATCATAGGATGGGGTGCTGTGTTTTAACAACTAAAATGTGACCAGTTATTTACAATTGCTTTTGCTTTGAGGACTTTGTCTCCTGCTGAACGCAGATACTCTCCTGGTGAGCGTGAAGCCCTTTGCCTGCCTCTTTGCTTGTGAGAAATGGCATGTGTACTTATGGGGTAGACATATAATATTACACTACGCACTGATCGTCAGGCTCTTGTTACATTACTTTCTGCTGGATCAGAAAGCAGACGACCATTACGCGTTTCATGCTGGGGTGCCAAACTGTTATAGTACTACAAGGGTTCTTATAATGCTGTGGCGAATGTACTTTCTCATTTACTTTTACAGCTTACAGTCTGTCCAAAGCAGGAAAAAGAGATAATCTCTTTCATTACTCCTTGCATAACTAAAGCTGACCTACAAGCAGTAACTGCTGAAGAAGCTACATTGTAGCATGTGCTTGCATTCATTGCTAATGGCTGGCCAGATAAGAAATCTCTGCCACCAGCCCTACATTGCAGACAGATTTGAGCTATCCTGTGTAAAAAACATAGTGTAAAAATCTGTGTAAAAAATCTTCTGAGATGAATAAGGCTCCATCGGTGAATAATCCATCTCATTCTCCTGCATGCCTTCATCCCAAGCAACGCCGTGAAAACCGGCACATTACAAGTATTATGTTTCTTGAGCATACTCCTACATTACTACATGTGATAACTACTTTATAATGTTTTATTTTCCAACCAATTTCCTGCAAAATATTTTCAATGGTTATGCCAAATTCTCGTGTGCACCAAAGATTTATTGCATTTTTACTAGTCTATCTGAGGCATATTACTATATGTCAGAGTTTCTGTGCCTTGCCGCTGTATAATGATCGAAACAGCTGTGACTGCATGCTGTGGTGCTAGTTCTGCATAATTCATCCGCATTCTCTTGCACAAGTACACAAGAGTTTACGTCTCCTTTCCTTTCTAGGGGGAGATGATTTGATGTCGGGCACTTCATGTCCTAAATTCAAAAATACTAATCTCGGAATCATGAACCTTCAGTTGCGGGATGCGTTGTATAGCACCACACAATGGCTATATTGTGTAACCATTGCTACGCGCTAATGTCCACTCTCTGAATAAACAGTCTCCTCCCTGTTCTCGGCCGAGCGTGACGCTCCTTACAGCGCTATGGCACTAACGCAGTCATTGTCTCCGTCGTAGGGTGCATCCGGCGGCGATACAACACTCGGCTGTTCGCCAGGCTCATTGTACCAGCTCCTTCAAAGAAGAGCATTACGTAATACACTTAAAGTTGGCCATTTAAACATCTGATGATCAACTAAGTTAGGTGAGGATGGCTTGTGCGCAGACTGTAAGGTACAGTGTTTGTGTGAAAACAACAGCGTTCGCCGTTGCTATGGGTCACATCGTTGGAAGGCACTGCGACTGTGTCACCGGGAGAGAGATTTTTCATATATAGGTAAAGCATACTACAGGTGTTTCTAGCATACTAATATACGTGCCTCAGGTTAAAACTGCTTTAGTGTCAAATGACGATAAAAATTAATATGCTTTTTCCTAATACGCTACATTCGATATCTTCACGTAACAGGAGTTTCTCCTGCCATACATAAAGGGGCTACGGATGCAACTGCCACTATTGTGATTAATAAATTACCCATGCTTCTATCAATAATGGTTTGTGTAGATACGTGAGAGCACATCCTCGCATATTAACGAATGTATTGTACAGTCTACTAGAAACGCTGATATATGCGAGAGTTTTGTGCTGCCAAGGTACACTCAAGAAATCGGAAACCGATCGGCCAGCACTGGTTCGGCACCCATGGCGAGCCGCATGCACAAAACTCTTTTCAGCACGTAGCATCGCAGAGGAGAGCCTGTCAAAGTTAGCGCTCATTTCTCGGTTTAGGCTGCGAAAAAAACCAGCGAGAACTCAATATACAGACGATGAAGGCACAACCAATCACACACAGTCCCTGGTAGTTTTCATAGGTTGTTCTCGCAACGAAACATAAACTATCAGGCCCTGCTCTTCACGCTACTACCTCGGTAAAATAATTCGCGCAGTGTGCTGGTGTATTTGCCCTAACTACAAAAGCAAGGCCGCTCAACCACTTCACACGAATGTATGACCGACAGCCAGCTGGACTGATGTTTTCTACCCAAAACCGAAACACCGGTAGAGGGCACTACCTGTACCATTACAGCAGGGATCGATACACATCTGGGGTGTTGAGGAAGATAGATTAGATTGGAGATTTAGCAAGGAAAAATCAACAGTCATGATTTTTAATGATAATGTAGGTAGTGAGTTTCGAACACAGGAGGTCACGCTAGAGATAACGGATAGGTGCGAATATCTGGGCGTATTGATAAGAAATGGGACGGAGTATTTAAGGGAACATGAAATATACGTAACGACTATAAAGGTAATAGGAATGCAACGATGATGAAAAATAGGGCACTGTAGAATTACAATAAGTATGATGTTGCGAGAGGAACTTCGAAAGGGGTCATGGTTCCTGGTCTGAAGTTCGGCAATGCGGTCTTGTGCATGAGATGGCTTAAGCAAGATTAGAAATTAAGCAATGTGGAATAGGTAGGCTTGCTTTAGGAGCTCACGAGAATACACCAAATCAGGGAGTACAAGGTGATATGGGTTGGATATCATTCGAGGGCAGCGAAGCTAGTAGCAAGATAAAATTTGAAAAGCAATTAAGAGAAATGAGCGAGGAACGTTGGGCTAGAAAGGTTTTCAGCTATTTGTACATGAGAAATTTCGTTACAAAATGGAGAAAGCGAACCAGAAATTCGACGAGTAAATGCTAGGAAAACAGCAGGGGGCCAAATTAGAAAAAACTATAAGTTAAGAAAAAGGTGAAGGACATGGAAACTGACATGTAGGGAATAGGTATGATTGAAAAGTCGGCCCTAGAGATTTTTTGAACTTATAAGCAGGAAATCGCCAAGAAAAGGATCTGTGATAATTCTTGGGGTAGTTCCCTTTGAGGGCGAGATAGGAGCATTGCGAACCAAAACTTATCAGGTCGCTACACCGCCCCTGCAGTGCAGTTTCGTGCGTGACGAGTCATCCCAAGGTAAAATCAAGGGCCAAGGCTACATACAATCAAACACAAGTGGCACAGGACCCGAAACACTTCACAGCCACCAAAACACGCCGAAGTCAGGCTATGGTGACTAGGAGGAGAGGTGTCAGCATCGGCGTGCCGGAGAGCGAGTGAGAATTCATCCGCGTGCTGCAGCGCTGCGGTCGCTTTCGAGATGCCCCTCTTCGCGCTCGCCGTGCGCATCAGTCATTTTTCGCCATCAGTCATCAAGCGAAGGAATAGACATGGCATGCAGTGCATGTGGAGAGGAGTAGGAAACTGCCGAACACTTGATAATGTTCTATAAAGGGCTTGCGCAGAGTTTTTCAAAGCACTGAAGTTTAGGGACAGGGAGACATCTTAGGCGGGTAGAAATAACTAGGAGGAGGTTATCTGATTGTTGGCTATAATCAAGGCACGAGTGAAAATAAATTTTTCAATGCACCAGTCCTTAACTTCTATTGCAAGGGTGAGGGGAAGAATCTAGTTTGTGTTCACGAAGTATTACGGCTAGGTGGAGCTAGCCGCCGCCCGATCTAAATGGTACAGCCATATCAATCAATCCATCCATTCACCATGCTCATGCGCAGTCGTTTTCCCACAAATGATCGATTGAGTAACCATGCCCGTTCGAATGGTTGACCAATATGGGACCCCCTTCTACATCAACTGGTCAACCCATTCCGCCGTAATGATTCACCATTCAATATGAACTGGTGTACCAAATGAATGCAATTAATGCGTAGCAACTGGAGGCGAAATTCGAATTGATTGAAAACCACTTAGATTTTTTAATAATAGTAATAATAATTTTTATTTCTGCCTAAGAAAATACATTGACAGGGGAGCTGCAGAAAAAGCTGTAGTAGACAGCTTGACCGAGTCGCAGCCCCTAAATACAAGGCAACAGCGAAGGCACTTGAAAATTCAGTTGAAAGCGTACATGGAATTTCATGTTACAAAGTATACATAGCATACATAAACTTCATGTTACAACTGCACATCAAAACACACAAGAAATGAACAGAGTGTTGTTTACACTTCCTACACACAGCATCAATTCATCAATTGCTTCCTCAATATAATAGTAATTATAATAATCCTAATGACAAAAATAACACATTTCAAAGACCATCATGTATCAAATATGAGCACAAATAAAAATACATATACAAATACATTTTGACATCCATTTCGGATTTTAACAAACTTAAATTATATGCGGGGGTACATCCTTATACATAGAATGAAGGTTTTTAAAGGTACAGGTATATAGGCCAATGTTTGCAGATGTGTATGTGTATGCGAAACTCGGGTGTAATCCATGGTTTGAGAGTTTTTCGAGATGACTTACATGTTGTAAAGGAAAAATGGGAGTCATATACTTGTTTGAAAATATCGATAAACTTATTGTAGGTTTCATTGGCATTTGTAAGGTAAAGAATGTGGTTGAAGTCAACCCTTTTAAGAGCGTTCCAAAAAGCTCCAAGTGCGTCATCTGTTATGCGCTGGTACCTAATAACTTTTGGCTGTTTTAGTTTTTGTGCCGCAGAATCCATGCTGAAGAACACTGGTAGATGGTCACTAATGGGGCATGATAACGCCCCCGTCCTGATTTTAGGATGAGAGATATTAGTAATGAATAAGTGCAAGGTTGACTGGCTTTCAGCTGTGACTCCGTTGGGCACATCAAGTACATTCGCAAAGCCGTTTGAAGCTAAAACCGTGTCAAAATCTCTGCTACAATGATTGTTAATGCTCATATCAATATTAAAATCACCTCCAGCAATAAGCGTGTAGCCTCCGTCAACTACGAAACAAAAAGTGGTCATAAAATTTTAAAAACGTAGCTGCATTTCCGCTTGGTTGGCGGTAACAAACAGAGTTACTAAATTTACCCACACACACATTGATATTATTTCGTAGTCCAATGTGATTGCAGTGAATGATCTCAACAGTTCACCATTTTCATTCACACCCACCAGTAGTGCCACTCCTCCACCACGATCAACAGGCCTGTTAATGTAATAAGTGTTATAATTGCTGATATTGAAAACATTATGTTCACTGGTGCTCTATGTTTCGGTCAGCATAATCGCAGTGAACTTAAACTGAAATTTATAGAAAAAATCATCTAGCAATCCTGCTTTATTATTTACTGATCGTGCATTAATATGCACCACTTTAATAAATGCGCATGAAAAAGAAGCAATGCGGTTCAGGTCAGTGGGAAGGTAATACGCGTGTTGTATCATTTTTCTCTTTTTTTTTTTTCCCCGTACTGAAGTTGCGCAACATCTATTTCAAACAGGGCCACTTCCGCTGTTGCCGTGTTTGTCTCAAAAGAACTACAAGTATGCGCATTTGCGGGCCTTTTCAATGCGCCCAGTGCTCACCAATGTTAGCAAATGATACTGACGAAGTGCTTACGTGATAACGGGGTTTCGGCACGGCTGTAACGACAGGCAGCAGCAGTCGAAATCTTTCACGGCGTCCTTGCCGAGGCGCATTCGCTGCGTTCCATAGCCGCAACTTTGCGTGTCCTTCTGTTTCTCGTGGTAAGTGTACACCGCCCCTGCAGTGCAGTTTCGTGCGTGACGAGTCATCCCAAGGTAAAACCAAGGGCCAAGGCTACATACAATCAAACACAAGTGGCACAGGACCCGAAACACTTCACAGCCACCAAAACACGCCGAAGTCAGGCTATGGTGACTAGGAGGAGAGGTGTCAGCATCGGCGTGCCGGAGAGCGAGTGAAAATTCATCCGCGTGCTGCAGCGCTGCGGTCGCTTTCGAGATGCCCCTCTTCGCGCTCGCCGTGCGCATCAGTCATTTTTCGTTGCAAATATTTCACGCTGCCCTGCGGATTATAACAAAGTCTACCTGTCACAATTCTGGCGGTGCGCTGCAAAGCGTGTATTGGCACTGAAAACTAGTGTTTTCAATTCACTTCGTAGTATATATGAACTACGAAGCTTAGAAAATATGGAATCAAGTGACTCGCCGTGAGCTTGGCACCAAAACAAAGTCTGTGCAGTTTTCACTCCGATGGCGCAGTGTTCTCCGTGAAGTATAGATGCACGTAAAAGTATCGGCAACCGTTATTTTTATGACTTGAGCAATCAAGGTCTAATTTTACAAGCAAAGCATTTATTTTCACGAAAGCGCAAAACAACATAAAAAATAAACATAACATATGCATTAGGACGGAGAGAACAGGTTATACAACACTCAGCTAAAGCAAGTGAATAAGGCAACTAAAAAGACCAGTAAATATACGATGATACAATTGGTGTACATACACACATGGCACTAAGATCTGATTGGCAAACATAAATACAGTCACAGACCAGTTCACAAAAAATTGATTTCTGCATATGTGAAACACAGCGAGATAGTGACATCACAATTGTTAATGGGAGATTTGCAACAATATGAATAAGACAATAGTAAATTCACAAAAATTAACACAGTGTGAGTAATGCACAATAACATAAAATAAAACTTTGTTCGCTGAGTTAACTTTATGACAGTTAAGTCATACGTCTCAACTTCAAGAACTTCATTTTTTCTCTTTCTCGCTCTCTTTGTTTTTTGTTTTTTTTTTTTGACTGAACGCAATTTCTCCAGCAACGAGAAAATTCATTCTGGTCAGCGTAAAGCATCTAATTATCTGATTTGTCACTTCCAGTTTGTGGTGTTCACAGCCGATCATATTTAACCTCTTCACAGACTGGCAAGATGATAAGAACTGTTATGCTGTCACTTTTCAACTTGCTAAAACTGAAGCAATAAGGGAATGCATCTTCCATAGCTTTCACCGTGCAGGTCTGTTAAAGACTCGGGCGGGTACGAAAAGCATGATTCTGCCAGAAGCAAGCGGGAATTCTCAGTGTGAAGCAACAACCTGCTACATTCGTTGCATTTCGTCTTTTTCACAATCTTCCGTGCCACATGGCCACTGACGTATTAAGTGATTCGGGAGTCACTTTTGCGTCCAAAGGAGATCAGTGTGGTCAGGGAATGCTTCACAAGCAAAAATCATTTCATGAACGTCATTGAGGCACCCCACATCTAGCAGCTCACCCAGCTTATTCTGCAATTTTATTTAATTATTGTGGATGCTCGGACATAGAAAGCTGCTCAGCATTCCAGAAGATATAAGTTTCCACTGGAGGGTGACTGTGCCAAACTGTATAAACTGAGGCAATTCAAAGACAATATTGTGTCAGCAAAGGGTGATCATTCGAGCCAGACATTTGCTTCAGAATTCCAAAAAGATTTTAAGTGCGTCTTGGCAGAGGCGAGACGTCATCAAAAAATTTATAGCCCAAGGTTTTTGTGACATAGTGCAGGATGAAAAAGGTGCTGGTTAAATTGACATGGTGTCTTTCAGCATGCAGTTCATTCACTCAGGAACCCACAGGTAAAGCTTTTTTCCGAAGTTACTAAGAACCCATTGATAACATGCTTTGTAGCTACGGACGATGAATCTTACGTCCAAATGAGCTTCGCACACAACGCAGTTCTTTTCCAGCGGTGTGCCAGCGCGAGGAATCGCACACTCTCAGGTCTCGCGCCGTTCATCGCCGGCGTGAGCAGAGAAGAGAGACGCTTTCTTCCCTTTTTTGCAAACCGAAAGATATCCTGCGTTGCATACAGGTGCAAATCAGTGTGTTGGCTGTTTACCTATCACTGTGGCATGGTCACATTGGCACGTATTGATGCCGCGGACAAGTCCAAATTGGCAAAGCACAGACGTTGCGACTAGTGCTTCTGTGCTAGTGCCGCCACAGAACACCTACCAGTTTTGCCGCGCTAGCGGCTGGCGAACGCTCTCGACCACGGAGGAAGAAAAGGTGCTTTCGAGCGATTATGGATGAATGGATGGATGGGTACGGCTGTACCCTTTAGATCGGGCAGTGGCTAGCGCCACCAAGGCGTAATACTTATTGAACCAAAAACTATATTTTTTCCCCTTAAATAGTGAGGTTGAGGATTCGTACTTTGCAGTGAAGGGTTTAATTTTCACTCGTGTTTTGACTTTAGCTACTAGTCAGATAACCTCTTTCTAGTTATTTCTACCCACTTAAAGTCTATTTTGCCCTCCCTGTCCCTAAACCCCAACGCTCTGAAAAACTATGCGCCATCATCCTGAACTATAAGGTGAAGCCCTTTACAGAACATTATCAAGTGTTTGGTAGTTTCTTCTTCCTGTCCACACGCACTGCATACCGTGTCTACCCTTTCGTATTTGGCCCGATATGTCTTAGTTCGCAATACTCCCGTCCAGGCCTCAAACAGTAGAAAACTACCCCGAGTATTATCATAGATCCTTTCCTTGGCAATTTCCTGATTAAAAGTTCGATAGAGCTCTAGTGCTTGAAGGTTCGATAGATCATGGTAGCGACTTTCGCGCCGCTCCGCGGCGAAGAGGAAAACCGGCACATCTCTTTTCAAGGCGCGGCCGGGACTAACGTAGGTGGTAATGGTAGTAGTGGTGGTGGTGGTTAGAAGATGAGAAAATGCACGGGAGAGATACTGACACTCCCCTTCTAGCCACCATATAGTCAGGCTCCCCAGCACGGCCCAGTTAGGGTGGCTAGAATGGGGAAGTGTGATGAGCGCGGTGCTTTTTGCTTGTCGGAGAAGGCCCTTTGGCGCGCCGATGCCGCTAGGAGCGCTGATGGCAGCGGCGCAGGTTCTGTTCAGCCTGTCACGGTGGATGGACGTGTTTTTCGAGCGCTCCGGATCGACTGCGCAGATAAGTGTTTTTGCATGTTTTGAGCTTGTCTTTATAATTATAAGGCAGCGGTTGAAATCTTCGTAGCACTTATTTTATGGTACGGCTTTTTCGGGGGCCAGTCACCAGGTATTTATTAGTTAGTGCGGGTGTGTGTGTTTGAAATTTTTTTCTTGTTTTTTTTTTCTTTTGCCACCCCGTGGGGGAGGTGCGCGTACATTTAACACGCAAATTTTTGTAGTAGAGCTTAGACTTTCTTTTTTTTTTCTCGTAGTGCACGGCTCGAGTTTAGTAATTATGGAGTATAGGGACAATTGGTGTCGAAAAGACATGGCTCAAAAGACTGTAAGGTGTTCAGGATGTGGAGTGGGTATGAAAGTGGACCCAAGCGTAGAAGCGGATGGAGAAGAGGCTGACGCGAAGTGTAGGCAATGTGAGGTCGAGGAAAAAAATGGAGAAAATGATGGTTGCCCAAAGTGAACTGCTGGTGAGAATCGATGAGCTCGAGACTGCGTTGGCGACAGAGCAAGAGCGAACGAGGGCAATGGGAGAAAGACTGAAGTCCACCGAGGAAGCACTAGCCAAGGTAAACAGAGCAGCGGCCTACGGAGAGAACAGTAGAGAACCGGCAACCAGAACGGTGGAGAAGGAAGTGCAAGCAAGTTTGGAAAAAACAGGTTTAGCCGGTTCAACTGTCGCAAGGCCCAGCTTCAGCGAGGTAGTGGTGGGGCTGGGAGGGGACAAAGCAGCCGGCGTCACAGGTGCAAGTAGCCCCCAGGTGCAGGACGCTCCAGCTGAAAAGTCACAGCATGTGATAATCGGCGGGGACTCGAATTTAAATCGATGCACAGAAGCCATCGAAGAGAGGGTAAGAGGTGACAAGAGGGTTGCAGTAGGGGCGTTCCCAGGACGCAAGCTGGAAGCAATCATGAGGCAAGCGAGCGCAAAACTCAAAACTAAAGCTGATAGACGAAACCTCGTGATAATTTCAGGTGGTTTAAATGATGTCTTAAATAAAGATACAGCAGGACTAGCAGCCACACTGGCGAAAGGCGTCGATGACATGCGCGCCACTTCTCCTAAGGTACAGGTAGTGATATGCACGATACCGGAGGTACCGGTGCGTGATAGCAACCTGCAAAGAGCGGTTGTCAACGCAAACCAAGAGATATGGCGGATGAGTCGAGAGAAAGGCTTTGAGGTGGTGGAAATAAACAGAGAGGTGCATAGGTGGGGTGGTTTTCAACGAGACAGAATTCACTTCGATGGGCGGCTAGGTCATGAGGTGGGTTGGCGACTTGCAGGACACGCGGTAGCTTTTTTGGGGGGCAGGCGAGCCCTTCGGGGTGCAGGATAGCTAGTAACGAGGAAAACAACCAGGGAGACTTCGACAGGTGTTATGGACAGATACGATTCCAAAGTGGCACCGATGTCTAATATAGGTAGAGTCCTGGGCATAAATAGACGTAGCCACGAGCGCCGAGCCCATTCAGACATAGGGTATATTAACATGCGGGGGGGGGGGGGTAGGAACAGGCTGAAGTGGGAAGAGATAGAAGAACAGCTAAGGGAAGAGAGGCCGATGGTATACGGTTCTGTAGAAACACATCTCAGGGACATGGAACAACCTCCGAACAATCCGGACTACGCGTGGGAATATTGTAATAGAACAGAAGGCAGCAGAAAGGGGGTGGTATTGGGGCATTCATTCATAAAAGTACAGACTGGCAAAGAGTCAAGCAGGAGTGCAAGGAACATTTATGGCTAAAAGGGAAAGTGGCAGGCCAAATGACACTCCTTGGTTTCATGTACTTGTGGACGGGAGCAAAGGCCAGAGAGGAAAACCAGGCAATGGTAGAGTGTATATCAAAGGACATTCAGGAGTTAGGAAGAGAGTGCGAGATAATTATACTAGGAGACATGAATGCGCACTTCAAGATATAGATGGGTATACCGACCCGACAGGCAAAATGATCATGGATATGTGTGAAAGGCTTGATTTGATCATTTGCAACAATACCGAGAAGCGTGAAGGGCAAATAACATGGGAGGTAGGAAGGCTGCAGTCGACGATAGATTATGCACTGATGTCACATAGGATGTATGATAAGCTCAGGGGAATGCACATAGATGAAGGTGGCTCCAGAAGTCTGGGTAGTAATCACCAACGTATCAAGCTAAGTTTTGGAAGAGCAGTGAAAGTGGGAAGGAGACAAGATGAGCAACTACAGGAAAATTTTTATTCAGAAAGGCAAATTGAAATAGCCACTAAACAAACTGAGAAAGTAATCATGGAGTATAATAAGACAGTATGAACATACACGAATCTAATTAGACTCTTTGTGCTAGAGCTTGCTAAGACGCGTAACAAGTCACCCCGGAAAAGAAGACACAAACCCAAAAGTTGGTGGGATGAGGAAGTTAAGAGACCCATAGCAAAACGTCAGGAAGCCTCTAGGGAACACAGACATGCTAAGCAGCGGGGTGAACCGACAGATGATGTTGAAAGAAAATGGGAAACCTTTCTAAGCTTTAGAAGGGCTGCATCCCTTCTGATCAATGAAAAGATTAGAAGAAAGGGAGCTCAGTGTCTGGCAGAAGTACATAAAAAAGATAGAAAGGCAGCTGCGAAATTTTGGAACCATCTAAACTCCCTAAGACATGAGACGAGCCTGGAGCAGAGTTTTATAACTACAGCCCAAGGTGCCAGGCTAGAAGGGGACGAAGCTATTGAATATATAAGAACAAGGGTGACAGAAAAATTTCAACAAAGAAGTACTTTATGCACCACAATAGACAAGGACGAATCAAGTGGTGCAATGGCTCCATTTTCACAACGAGAGTGGGAAAGGGCTGAGAAAAGGGTTCCTAGAGTACATCAACAGGCCCAGATGGCATACCAATTAGGCTGATAAAGACATTAGGTCCGAAGTCTAAGCAGGCTTTGAGGGAGGCAGTGAGCAAAATAATAATCGATGGTGAAGTTCCCGATGGATGGAAACTTAGCAGGATGAGCATGATCTATAAAGGAAAGTGGGACAAAGCTGACATAAACAACTACCGTCCTATAACAGTGACATCAGTGGTCTACAGGCTGGCGATGCAGATTATAAAGGAAACACTGCAGGCATGGATAGAAGATGAGGGGGTGCTGGGGGAACTGCAGAATGGGTTTCGGAAACAGGAAGTTGGAAGACAATCTGTTCTCACTGACGCAGTGCATCGAAATAGCAGAAAAGGAACACAGGCCCCTGTGGCAAGCATTCTTGGATATCAAGGGAGCGTACGATAGCGTGGTTCAAGAGGAATTGTGGGGAATACTGGACACACTAGGCGTCGAACATGTAGTCACTAATCTTTTAAAGGGTATCTATAAAGGTAACATGGTAGTTATAAAGAGGAAAAAAACAGGTATCCAAGCCTGCAGAGGTAAAACGGGGGCTTAGGCAGGGGTGCCCCCTGTCACCCTTATTATTCATGATGTACCTACAAGGATTAGAGGCAAAATTAGAAGGAAGTGGGCTGGGCTTTAACCTCTCTTTAGTCAAACAAGGAAAACTTATTGATCAGGCACTACCAGCATTAATGTACGCAGATGATATAGTGCTAATGGCCAACAACAAGGAAGATTTGCAGAGATTGATGGACATCTGCGGTAATGAGGGAGATAGGTTAGATTTTAGATTCAGTAAGGAAAAATCAGCAGTCATGATTTTCAATGACAACGAAGGTAGTGAGCTTAGGATACAGGAGGTCACGCTTGAGATAACAGATAAATACAAATATCTGGGCGTATGGATAAGCAATGGGACCGAGTACCTGAGGGAACACGAAATATACATGACGACTAAAGGTAACAGGAATGCAGCAGTGATGAAAAATAGGGCACTGGGGAATTACAATAGGTATGATGTTGTGAGAGGAATATGGAAAGGGGTCACGGTTCCTGGGCTGACGTTCGGCAATGCGGTCTTGTGCATGAGATCAGAAGTTCAAGCAATATTAGAAATTAAGCAACGTGTAATAGGTAGGCTTGCTTTAGGAGCTCACGGGAAGACACCAAATCAGGGAGTACAAGGTGATACGGGATGGACATCATTTGAGGGCAGGGAAGCTAGCAGCAAGATAAAATTTGAGAAGCGATTGAGAGAAATGAAGGAGGAGCGTTGGGCTAGGAAGGTTTTCAGCTACTTGTACATGAAGAATGTCGATACAAAATGGAGGAAGCGAACCAGGAAGTTGACTGGTAAATACTTATAAAACAGCAGGTGGCCAAACCAAAAGAACTATCGGTTAAGAAGAAAGTGAAGGAAACGGAGACTGACATGTGGAAAATGGGTATGATTAAGAAGTCCGCACTAGAGATCTATCGAACTTTTAAGCAGGAAATTGCCAAGGAAAGGATCTATGATAATACTCGGGGTAGTTCTCTACTGTTGTAGGCAAGGACGGGAGTACTGCGAACCAAGACATATCGGGCCAAATACGAAGGGGTAGACACGGTATGCAGCGCGTGTGGAGAGGAAGAAGAAACTGCCGAACACTTGATAATGTTTTGTAAAGGGCTTCACCCTATAGTTCAGGATGATGGCACAGAGTTTTTCGAAGCACTGGTGTTTAGGGACCGGGAGGGCAAAATAGACTTCAAGCAAGTATACTTAACTAGAAGGAGGTTATCTGATTGGTGGCTAAAGTCAAGGCACGAGTGAAAATTAAACTCTTCACTGCAAAGTACGTATCCTCAAACTCACTTTCTAAGGGAAAAAATATAGTTTTGGGTTCATTAAGTAGTACGGCTTGGTGGCGCTAGCCCCCGCCCGATCTAAGGGTACAGCCATATCCATCCATCCAGGTAGTGAGCGGCGCACTTCGCAGAGTTTTCCTCGGGTGCGCTGCTTTTTTTTTTTCAGAGGTGGTAGCTGCCTCACAAGTTGTCCTGCAGTTCCCGCCACCGCGGCACTGCAGGACAACTTCGCGCCAAGCATAGAGTTTCATACAATAGCATGAAACTCTATGGCGCCAAGCAAACGAGGGTAGTCTGGTACAGCTGGGCGTGGTACAGCCGGTGAGCAGCGTTTACACAACACCAAAACTTCTTAGTTCTGGCGCGAGGAAAGTAACGTAGAGCCTAGATGCACGTGCGGCATCTTTCCAGGTCCTTGGGGCAAATAATAGCTCGCGCAGCGTGGTGCGAGACAAGCACTTGTCGATTAAAGAGCCGTTTTGCCACCCTGCAACTTCTTGTTCTTCCAGGTAGTAGAAACAAAATTTAGAGCTTAGTTGTATTAGAAACATCTCAGCGAAGCCGCGGTAAATCTGTGACTCATCTGGTTCAAGCTTACTTGTTTAGAAGCTATTTTTGCGAGTCCCAGCATAGGGATCCTCGACGCTGTGCACAGGATCTTGCGCAGCAAAAAGCACCTCAGCGGGCAGTACCCTAAAGTAAGTTTAAACCCAGCCATTGCTGTAAGGTATCAGCCACATTTAAAATCCCAATGAAACTACGTACGCTATTTTTTCTGTTCAGCTGGTGTATAAACCAGTGAACTTTCCTCTTTTGAAGTATTCAGACTTATGGGTTTCTCAGTTAATAATACTTAGGTTCATTAAAAATGCGAAATTTGTGAAAATAGGAAAACATCAATGTATTGACACAAAAGCACTTGTCACTGTCACACTCTGGTCACGAGCATTCGAATTTCAATTTCAAACAAGCGCATAGCTGCAGCTGAATTTTTGTAACAATTCGGGCTTGTGAGAGGCAACCAAAGCTTAAGAGTAATCTCTTGTGTACCTATACCCATGCGGTCATTTTGATTGTTAAATCTTCATTTAGATCAGTGAGAGTCGCTGGAGATGCAGTCTTTTTTTTTTCACTCAGCCAGCGTTTCTCAAGTTTTCTCCGTACTCGAGCAGTGGTGGCACCTACAGATCAAGCATTTCCTCAATTCGCTGGTTGCAATCTACACCTTGTTCTTTGTTCTTTTTGTCATTCTGTTTTTTTTTTCATTGTAACCACTAAAACGACACAAGAAAGACATACCTCTGTTAGCACCACACATGCCCACACAGTCCTTGTAACGAATATTTCTTCGCGGCGCACTTTCTGCTTTCGTTGTGCAAGTGGATGTACTCTGTGAATTCTGCGTTATAAAAGGTTATTACCGGATGTTTTTCCGCCTCCTCAAGGACAACCGAGCCGTAGATGCAGGGAAGTTGAAGGACACTTTTTTTTTCAATCGCTCACCAAAACTGGAGCCCTCCGAAGAAGCGGAGACCTCTTGCCGGCATTATTCAGGCAGGTCGCAGGGCAGCAGCAGTTGGTTGTTGCGCAGGTACCCTTTATTTTGAGGCTTCGTTACAATTACACTGGGAAATTTAGAAATAATGAAGTAACTTATTCACTCTTCGATGTCCATGCACCTTGGTGGGTTTAGACTTCTACATTTAGGATATGCATATGTGCCATCAAAATGCCGCTTTCCTGAAAGTTAAAAATCGTCCACCTTGTGCGTCTTTCCCAGACTTTCCCACGGATCTTTCCCACTTTTACAGTAACAGCGCGAATCGAACGCCGTGGAGAAGTGGCGTTTTTAGGGGCTTTTCCGCTGCAGTCTCGTGCGTTCCATGCCGGTGTTTGGTCTACAGGCTGGTGATGCAGATTATAAAGGAAATACTGCAGGCATGGAAAGATGATGAGGGGGTGCTGGGAGAACTGCAGAATGGGTTTCGTAAACACAGGAGGTTGGAAGACAATTTGTTCTTACTGACGCAGTGCATCGAAATAGCAGAAAAGGAACACAGGCCCGTGTGGCTAGTAATTTTGGATATCAAGGAAGCGTTCGGTAGCGTGGTTCAAGATTACTTCTGGGGAATACTGGACACAGTAGGTGTGAAAGATGGAGTCACTAATCTTTTAAGGGATATCTATGAAAGTTACAAGGTAGTTATAAAGTGGGAAAAATAGGTATCCAAGCCCACAGACGTAAAACGGGGGCTTAGGCAGGGGTATCCTCTGTCACCCTTGCTATTCATGATGTAGCTACAAGGATTACACGCCAAATTAGAGGGAAATGAACTTGGCTTCAACCTCTCTTTTGCCAAGCAAGGAAAACTCATTGAACAGGCACTACCAGCATTGATGTACGCAGATGATACAGTGCTAATGGCCGACAACAAGGAATATTTGAAGAGATTGATCGACATCTACCGTAATGAGGGAGATGATACAGTGCTAATGGCCGACAACAAGGAATATTTGAAGAGATTGATCGACATCTACCGTAATGAGGGAGATAGGTTAGATTTCAGATCCAGTAAGGAAAAGCAGAAGTCGTGATTTTTAATGGCAAGGAAGGTTGTGAGCTAAGGATAGGGGAAGTCACGCTAGAGATAACAGATAAATACAAATATCCGGGCGTATAGATAAGCAATGGGACCGAGTACCTAAGGGAACACAAAATATATGTAAAGACAAAAGGTAACAGGAATATAGCAGTGATAAAGAATAGGGCACTGTGGAATTACAATAGGTATGATGTGAGAGGAATATGGAAAGGGGTCGTCGCTCCTGATCTGAAGTTCGGCAATGCGGTCTTGTGCGTGAGATCACAAGTTCAAACAAGATTATAAATTAACCAACGCGGAATAGGTAGGCATGCTTTAGGAGCTCATGGGAATACACAAAATCAGGTAGTACAAGGTGATATGGGATGGACATCATTTGAGGGCAGGAAAGCTAGCAGCAAGATAAAATTTGAGGAGCGATTGAGAGAAATGGGGGAGGAGCATTGGGCTAGGAACGTTTTCAGCTACTCGTACATGAAGAATGTCGATACAGAATAGAGGAAGCGTACCAGAAAGTTTACGGGTAAATACTTAGAAAGCAGCAGGGGCCAAACCAAAAAGAACTATCGGTTAAAAAGAAGGTGAAGGAAACGGAGACCAATATGCAGAGAATTGGCATGATTAGGAAGTCCGCACTGTCGAACTTTTAGGCAGGAAATTGCCAAGTAAAGGATCTATGATAATACCCGAGTAGTTCTCTACTGTTTGAGGCCAAGACAGGAGTATTGTGAACCAAGACATATCGGGCCAAATACGAAGGGGTAGACACTGTATGTGGTGAAGAGGAGAAAACTGCCGAACACCTGATAAGGCTCTGTAAATACTTCACCTTAAAGTTCAGCATGATGGCGCAGAGTTTTTTCAAAGCACTTGGGTTTAGGGACAGGGAGGGCAAAATAGACTTTAAGGGTGTAGAGTTGACTAGAAGGAGGTTATCTGATTGGTGGCTAAAGTCAAGACATGAGTGAAAATTAAACACTTCGATGCAAAGAACCAGCCCGCGACTTCACTATTAAAGGAAAAAAAACGATAAATCTAGTTCTTGGTTCACTAAGCATTACGGCTAGGTGGCGTTAGCCAACGCCCGAGTTTCTGCAGGGTACAGCCATATCAATCAATCAAAAAGAGTTCAGTTGGAACTGGCATGGTGGATGGGCGTGTTTTTGAACGCTGCCAATAGACTGCACAGATAAATGGTTTTGCAGATTCTGAGCTTGTTTTTATAATTAGTAAGCAGCAGTTAAAGTCTTTGTAGCACTTATTACATTGTACGGACTTTTCGTGGGTCAGTTACCAGGTATTTACTAGTTTTTGTGTTTGCGTTTTTTTCTCTTGCCACTCCATGGGGGAAGTGCACGCAATCTGAACACGCAATTTTTTGTAGTAAAGCTTAGACTTTTTTTTTCGTAGGACAGGGTTCATCGTACGCCGTGTTATGTAATTATCGAGTGGGACAAATCATAAGGACAATCGGTGTCAAAAGGACTTTGTTAAAAAAGGCTGTAAAATGTTCAGCATGCGGGCTGGGTTTGAAAATGAACGCAAGAGCAGATGCAAATGGAGAGGAGGCTGACGCCAAGTGTAGGCAATGTGGAATCTAGAAAATGATGGAGAAAATGAAGGTTACCCAGAGTGAACAGCTGATGAGAATCACAGTGCTGGAGACTGCACTGGTGACAGAGCAAGAGCAAACGAGGGCTATGAGAGAAAGGATCAGGTCCGCCAAGGAGGCATTAGCGAAGGTGAACAAAGAAGTGGCCGACGGAAAGAACGGTAGGGCTCCGGCAAACAGACCGGAGAAGAAAGAGCAAGCAAGTTCAGAAAAAACAGGTTCAGCAGGTTCAATGGTCGCAAGACCCAGCTTCAGCGAAGTAGTGGTGGGGCTGAGAGGAGACAAAGCAGCCGGCGTCACAGGTGAAAGTAACCTCTACGTGCAGGACGCTCCAGCTAAAAAGTCAAAGCGCGTGATAATCGCCAGGGACTCGAATTCAAATCGATGCGCAGAAGCAATCAAAGAGAAGGTAAGAGGTGACAAGAGGGTTGCAGTAGGGACGTTCCCAGGATGCCAGCTGGAAGCAGTCATTAGGCAAGCGAGCGCAAAACTCAAAAGTACAGCTGATTGACGAAACCTCGTGATATTTGCAGGCGGTTTAAACGATGTCCTAAATGGAGATACGGCAGGACCAGCGACCACACTGGCGAAAGGGGTCGATGACATGCGCTCGATTTATCCTAAGGTACAGGTAGTGATATGCACGATACTGGATGTAGGAGTGCGTGACAGCAACCTGCAAAGAGCGGTTGTCGACGCCAACCAAGATATATGACGGATGAGTCGAGAGAAAGGTTTTGAGGTGGTGGAAATAAACAGAGAGGTGCATAAGTGGGGTGGTTTTCAACTTGACAGAATTCACTTCGATGGGTGGCTAGGTCATGCGGTGGGTCGGCGACTTACATGACGCGCAGTAGCTTTTTGGGGGGCACGCAGGCCTTCCGGGGTCCAGAATAGCTAGTAACAAGGAAAACAAGCAGGGGGACTGTTGACAGGTGGTATAGGCAGATGCGATTCCAAAGTAGCACCAATATCTAAGACACTTAAATTCCGGGGCAAAAATCGACGTAGCCACGAGGGCCGAACCAATTCAACTTAGGGTATATTAACATATAGATTGGCAGGAATAGGCTGAAGTTGGAAGAGATAAAAGAACAGCTAAGGTATGGTATATGGTTTTGTAGAAACACATCTTAGGGACATGGAACAACCCCCCTAACAATCCGGACTACGCATGGGAATATCGTAATAGAACAGAACGCAGCAGAAAGGGGGGTGTATTGAGGCATTCATTCACAAAAGTACCGACTGGCGAATGGTCAAGCAGAAGTGCAAGGAACATTTATGACTAAAATGAAAAGTGGCAGGGCAAATGGCCCTTCTGGGTTTTGTATACTTGTGGACAGGGGCAAAAGCAAGAGAGGAAAACTAACAAATGGGGCAGTTCATAGCAAATGACATTGACGAACTAGGAGAAGAGTGCGAGGTAATTATATGAGGAGAAATGAATACGCATATAGAAGATATTGAATGATATACTGCCCCGACAGGCAGAATGCTAATGGATATGTGTGAAAGGCATAATTTAATCATTTGCAACAACAGCGAGAGATGCGAAGGGCAGATAACATGGGGGGTGGGAAGGCTGAAGTCGACGATAGATTACGCAATAATGTCACATAGGGTGTATGATAGGCTAAGGGTGATGGACATAGGTGAATATGGGTCCAGAAGCTTAGGTAGTGATCACAAACGTATCAAGCTGTGTTTTGGAAGAGAAATGAAATTGGAAAGGTGACATTATGAGCAACCACATAGTAATATTAATTCAGAAGGGCAAATAGAAATATTAACTAAAGAGATTGAGAAAATGATCACCGATGATACTAAAACAGAGCGGACGTACACAAATCTAACTCGATTGTTAGAGTTAGAGTTTGCTAAGGTACGAGTCAAATCAACCGGGAAAAGCAGACACAAATCCAAGAGCTGCTGGGATGAGGAAGTTAAAAGAGCCATAGTAAGACGTCAGGAAGTCTCCATGGAACACAGGTATGCTGAACAGAGGGGTGAATCGGAAGATGATGTCAAAAGAAAGTGGGATAAATTTTTGAGCTGCAGAAGGGAAGCGTCTAATTTGGTCAGTGACAAGACTAGAAGAAAGGGGGCCCAATGAATCATAGAAGTAAACCGAAGTAAACAAAAACGATAGAAAGGCAGCGGCAAAGTTTTGAAACCATCTCAATTCTCTGAGTAATAAGACAAGCATCAAACAGAGGTTTGTAACTAGAGTTCAAGGGGTCAGACTAGAAGGTGATGAGGCAAGGGAACGTATAAAAACAATGATGACAGAAAAATTTAAACACCAAGAAAACGCTACGTGCACCGTACCAGATGAGGATGGACCAATTAGCTCAGTGGCTCCACTGGGACGAGAGGGAGAAAGGGCAGAGAAAAAGTTATTAATAGCACATCAGCAGGCCCTGACGACATCCTAATCATGCTAATAAAGAAACTAGGACAAAAATCTAAGCGATTTTAAAGGAAAGAGGGACAAACCGGTATAAACAGCTACCATCCTGTAATAGTGACATAAGTAGTGTACAAGGTGGTGATGCAGCTAGTAAAGGAAAGACTACAGACATGGGTGGAGAATGAGGGGGTGCTGGGAGAACTACAAAATGGGTTCCTTAAACGAAGGAGGTTGGAGGACAATCTGTTTTCATTGATGCGGTGTATTGAAATAGCGGAAAAAGAACACAGGCACCTGTGGCTGGCATTTCTAGATATCAAGGGAGCTTACGATAGTGTGATTCAAGAAGACTTGTGGAGAACACTGGACACACTAGATGTGGAAGATGGAATAACTAATCTTCAAAAGGGTATATATATATAAAAGTAGAAAGGTAGTTATCAAATGGGAAGAACAGGTATCTTAGCTTATAGGGATACAGCGCGGGCTTCAACAGGGATGTCCCTTGTCACCTTTGTTATCTATGCTGTATCTTTAGAATCTAGAAGCCAAATTTGAGGTGAGTCGACTCAGCTTCAGCCTCTCTTTGGCCAAGCAATGAAAGCACATTTAATAGTTATTACCAACATTGATGTATGCCGATGATATAGTATTAATAGCCGACAACAAGGAAGATCTGCAGGGATTGATAGACATCTGTGGTAATGAAGGAGATAGGTAAAATTTGAGGTTCAGCAGGGAAAACTCGGCAATCGTGATTTTTAATAACAAAGGCAGTGAGCATAAGATACCACAAGTCACGCTAGAAATAGTGGATGAATACAAATATTTGGGCGTATGGGTAAATAACGGGGCTTAGTATCTAAGGGAGCACCAAAGATACGTAATGACTAAAGGCACCAGGAATGCAGCTGTAATGAAAAATAGGGCACTGTGGAACTACGATACGTATGACGTTGTGAGAATGATTTAGAAAAGTGTCTTGTTCCCGCGTTTGACTCTCGGAAATGTGGTCTTGTGCATGAAATCAGAAGTTTAAGCAAGATTGGTAGTTAAACAACGTGGCATAGGTAGACTTGCTTTGGGAGCACATGGGAATACCCCAAATCAGGGGGTACAGGGTGAGATGGGATGGAAATCGTTTGAGTGCAGGGAAGCTAGCAGCAAGATAGAATTTAAGGAGCGATCGAGGAAAATGGGAGGGGAGCGTTGGGCTAGGAATGTTTTCAGCTACTTCTACATAAGAATGGCGATAATAAATGGAGGAAGCGAACTCGGAAACTGTCAAGCAAGTATTTAGACAACAGCAGAATACCAAGCCAAAAGGAAACATCCGTTACAAAGAAGGTGAAGGAAACAGAGAGGGACAAGTGGAAGATGGGAATGCTTACGAAATCATCACTGGAGACCTACCGAACTTTTAGGCAGAAAATCGCAAGGGAAGAGATCTACGTTAATTCTCGGGGTAGTTCTCTCCTCTTTGAGGTTAGAACGGGAGTTCTGTGGACCAAGACGTACCGAGCAAAATACGAAGGCACAGACATATTATTTAGAGCGTGTGGATAAGAGGAGGAAACGGCTGAACGTTTGATAATGCTCTGTAAAGAGGTCCGCCCTACAGTCGAAGATAATGGCGCCTAATTTTTCAAAGCATTGGGGTTAAGGGACAGTGAAAGCAAAATAGACTTTAAACGGGTAGAAATAACCAGTAGGAGGCTACCTGAGTGGTGGGTACAATCGAGGTACAACCACTGGCTCGCGTATGCTCGCGTCTACTTGTCAAAGCATCGAATGCCACTCTCGGCGTCGGCGTCAGAGGTGCGTACGCGAGGAGGCGCGAGGGATCAAGCCGGGCCAATGCCTCCTCTAGAAAGATGCCTGAGGAATGGCTCACGCTCCCAGCGGAGTTGGCCTGCCTTCCATTTTAAACAAGCTCCGCGCTGTTGCGCTCGCGACCGACACTATGAAGGTCGGGGCGCCCGGTTAGTTGTTAAATAGCTAGAGCCGAACACGAAGGGGACCTAGTGTGAGGCTACTAGCAAAATTGAACACGTATGTGTGCGGTGTAGGCGGCAGCTTCAAACACTTGTTGAGGTAGGAGAGTTAACGGAGGCGGCTGGATAGCGGAATTAGGGTCGAGCGTAGACTTGTCGGGCACTCGGTCCGAAGGTCAGGTGGGCGATGGCTAAGGAGGCTAGGAAAACCACGAGCGAGAGTGAGCTGGTGCAGTGCGAAGAATTCACGTGCTCGTGCTACTTAGATGAGACAGCATTCACGAGTTTGGCCGACGCGCAGAAGGCGAGCTTCATGTGCAGGCTGTGCGAGGCACTGAAGGCGGCCTTGCAGTGCATGGAGGCTAGCATCAAGGGGCTTCAGGGGGAGCTTAGGGCGGAACGGGAGCAGGGGATAGAAATCCAAAAAGAGCTCGGAGCGTCGCGTGAGCGGGAGGAGGCTACCGCCAGCCTATTAAAGCAAATGAAGGGTGACCTTCGAAAAGAACGGGAAAGGCGGACCAAGCTAGAGCAGTGGGTAAAGGAGCTAATGGCGCTTTGCTCCGGCCCCGAGCGGTGTGAGACGGAAGGCGTGGGTAGCGGAGAAGGCGACAGGCGGAAAGGAACTGGCGAGAAGGGAGGTTAGGGGGCCGCAGTGTCTGGCCACAGCACGGAGGCTCCGAGAACATACAGCTCGGTGGCGCGGCAGTCTTCAAGCAGGGCATAAACAGAGGACAGATGGCAGATGAAGAAACAGGTGAAGCAAACAGGGGCGCCATTACAAACAGGAAGCCAGCGATTGGAGCGTAGAAGGGTCTTAGTTGTGGGCGACTCTAACGTGGCCAGGGTTAGGGATGGCATCTTCAAGACAGTGAAGGAAGATGGGAGAGTCAGGGAAGAGGCACAGTCAGGGAAGAGCATGGTGGATGCACTGGCCAAAGCTCAGGAGGTTGTAGAAAACAGCATAGAGGGCAAAAATCTAGTCATTATTCATGCTGGGCTCAATGATGTGTTAAAGGGCAAGGATGAAAACCTTCAGAGAAAGTTAGAGGATGGGATGCGTAAGCTTGAAGAAGCCTCTAGGAGTGTGGATGTGACTATATGCACAGTCCCAGAGGTCTGGGGGCAGCCTCGAGGGATTGAAAGGAGGGTAGTGGAGGCCAATTGTGTGATCAAGGGTTTGAGCTGGCAACTCGGATACAGCGTAATGTAAGTTAACCTAGACGTGTACGAGCCCGGCGCTCGCCCCTTTGCACACGACGGCATTCACTACAGTGGTGCGACGGGCAGGAGGGTCGGTAACAGAATGGGTCGCCAAGCCATAGCTTTTTTAGGAGAACCCAGAGCCCTGAGGCCAACAGTGTAGCCAAATACGGATCAAAAGGGGTACAAATATTCAAGCCACACGAAGTCCGTGGGAGAAGAAATCAACGTAAGCACAAGGGCCGAGCTAAGTCAGACGTTGGCTATATTAACATGCAGGGTGGCAGGAATAGGTTAAAGTGGGAAGAGATAGAAGAGCAGTTGAGGCAGGAGGAGCTGTTGGTATATGGGGTTGTGGAGACACACCTTCGGGACATGGAGCAACCACTTTGCGATTCGGACTACGTATGGGAATATTGCAGTAGAACAGGAGGCAGCAAAAAGGAGGGTGGAGTCGGCGCATTCATACATTAGAGCATGGGTTGGCAAATAGTCAATCAGGGATGCAAGAAACATTTATGGCTAAAAGGGAAAGTGGCAGGGCAAATGGCACTGCTTGGTTTCGTGTACTTGGGGACGGGAGCGATGGCCAGAGAGAAAAACACGGCAATAGTAGAGTGTATATCAAATGACATTCAGGAGTTAGGAGGAGAGTGCGAGATAATTATACTAGGAGATATGAATGTGCACGTAGAAGATATAGATGGGTATACCAACCCACCAGGCATAATGATCATGGATATGTGTGAAAGGCATGATTTGATAATTTGCAACAGTATCGAGAAGTGTGAAGGGCAAATAACATGGGAGGCAGGAAGGCTGCAGTCGACGATAGATTACGCACTGATGTCGCATAAGATGCATGATAGGCTCGGGGGAATGCACATAGATGAATGTGGCTCCATAAGTCTGGGTAGTGATCACAGACGTATCAAGCTGTTTTCGAAGAGTAGTGAAAGACGAAAGGAGACAATATGAGATCCCACAAAAAAAATTTATTCAGAAAGGCAAATAGAAATAGCTACTAAATAAATTGAGAAAGTAATCACTGAGGATAATAAAACAGGGTGGACATACACGAATCTAATTAGACTGTTTGAGCTATAGTCATCTCGGAAAAGAAGACACAAACCCAAGCGTTGGTTGGATGAGGAAGTTAAGAGAGCCATAGGAAAACGTCAGGAAGCCTTTAGGGAACACAGACATCCCAAGCAGCGGGGTGAACCGACAGATGATGTTGAAAGAAAATGGGAAATCTTTCTAAGCTGTAGAAGGGATGCACCCTTTCTGATCAATGAAAATAGTAGAAGAGAGGGAGTTCAGTGGTTGGCAGAAGTACATAAAAAGATAGAAAGGCAGCTGCGAAATTTTGGAACCATCTAAGCTCCCTAAGAAATGAGACAAGCCTGGAGCAGAGGTTTAAAACTGCACCCTAATGTGCTAGGCTAGAAGGGGACGAAGCTATTGAATATATAAGAACAAGGGTGACAGAAAATTTCCAACAAGGTGCTTTATGCACCACAATAGACAAGAATGAATCAAGTGGCGCAATGGCTCCATTTTCCCAACGAGAGTGGGAAAGGGCTGAGAAAAGGGTTCCTAGTAGTACTTCAACAGGCCCAGATAGAATTCCAATTATGCTGATAAAGACATTAGGCCCGAAGTCTAAGCAGGCTTTGAGAGAGGCAGTGAGCAAAATAATAATCGATGGAGAAGTTCCTGATGCATGGAAACTTAGCAGGATGAGCATGATCTATAAAGGAAAGGGGGACAAAGCTGACATAAACACCTGCCATCATATAACAGTGACATAAGTGGTCTACAGGCTGGTGATGCAGATTATAAAGGAAAGACTGCAGGCATGGATTGAAAATGGGGGGGTTCTGGGGGACCTGCACAATGGGTTTCGGAAACACAGGAGGTTGGAAGACAATCTGTTCTCACTGACGCAGTGCATCGAAATAGCAGAAAAGGAACACAGGGCCTTGTGGCTAGCATTTTTTGATATCAAGGGAGCGTACGATAGCGTGGTTCAAGAGGAATTGTGGGGAATACTGGACACACTAGGCGTGGAAGATGTAGTCACAATTTTGTTAAAGCAGATCTATAAAAGTAGCAAGGTAGTTAAAAAGTGGGGAAAACAGGTATCTAAGCCCACAGAGGTGAAACGCGGTCTTAGGCAGGGATGTCCTCTGTCACGCTTGTTATTCATGATGTACCTACAAGGATTACAGGCCAAATTAGAGGGAAGTGGACTGGGCTTCAACCTCTCTTTCGTCAAACAAGGAAAACTCATTGAACAGGCCCTACCAGCATTGATGTACGCAGATGATATAGTGCTAATGGCCGACAACAAGGAAGATTTGCAAAGATTGATGGACATCTGCGGTAATGAGGGAGATAGGTTAGATTTCAGATTCAGTAAGGAAAAATTAGCAGTCAAGATTTTTAATCACAATGAAGGTAGTGAGCTTAGAATACAGGAGGTCACGCTAGAGATAACAGATAAATACAAATATCTGGGCGTATGGATAAACAATGGGGCCGAGTACCTAAGGTAACACGAAATATACGTGTCGACTAAAGGTAACAGGAATGCAGCAGTAATGAAAAACAGGGCACTGTGGAATTACAATAGGTATGATGTTGTTAGATGAATATGGAAAGGGGTCATGGTTCCTGGTCTGACGTTCGGCAATGCGGTCTTGTGCATGAGATCAGAAGTTCAAGCAAGATTAGAAATTAGGCAACGTGGAATAGGTAGGCTTGCCTTAGGAGCTCACGGGAATACACCAAATCAGGGAGTACAAGGTGATATCGGATGGACATCATTTGAGGGCAGGGAAGCTAGCAGCAAGATAAAATTTGAGAAGTGATTGAGAGAAATGGGGGAGGAGCGTTGGGCTAGGAAGGTATTCAGCTACTTGTACATGAAGAATGTCGATACAAAATGGCGGAAGTGAACCAGAAAATTGACTGGTGAATACTTGGAAAACAGCAGGAGGCCAAACCAAAAAGAATTATCGGTTAAGAAGGTGAAGGAAGCGGACACCAATATGTGGAGAATTGGCATGATTAAGAAGTCCGCACTAGAGATCTATCGAACTTTAATGCAGGAAATAGCCAAGGAAAGGATCTATGATAATACTCGGGGTAGTTCTCTACTGTTTGAGGCCAGGACGGGAGTATTGCGAACAAAGACATATCGGGCCAAAGAAGAAGGGGTAGACACGGTATGCAGTGCGTGTGGAGAGGAAGAAACTGCCGAACACTTGATAATGTTTTGTAAAGGGCTTCACCCTGTAGTTCAGGTTGATGGCGCAGAGTTTTTCAAAGCACAGGGGTTTAGGGACAGTGAGGGCAAAATAGACTTTAAGCGGGTAGAATTACCTAGAAGAAGGTTATCGGATTGGTCGCTAAAGTCAAGGGACGAGTAAAAATTGAACCCTTCGCTGCAAAGTGCGAATCCTCAACCTCACTATTTAAGGGAAAAAAGATAAATTTAGTTTTTGGTTCATTAAGTATTACGGCTTGGTGGCCCTAGCCACCGCCCGATCTAAAGGGTACAGCCATATCCATCCATCCATCCATGGGTATTGAGCGGCGCATTTCGCCGAGTCCTCCTTGGGTGCGCTGTTTTTTTTTTTTCACAGGCGGTAGCTGCTTTGCAAGTACTTCGTCAATCGGTGATTGCGATGCGCTGGGTTTCTCTGAAATGCCTGAAGGTGTCAACGACAAAAAAAAAAGGTAGATCTAGCGTCGCTGCATTATGCTTGTCCGCAAAACTTGATGCTTTAGCTCAGCCTCTTCAAGAGACCGAGACCCAAGGGTGGCAACACGGATCACTTAGTGGCAGAGTCTCTCTGTCTGTAGAAAAAATGCCGCATGAGATTGAATAAAATGAGGAAGACCACGAAAGACTTCTAACTGATGCACTAGCAGTGTCTGTCGCCCATGAATTGTACACCGCTGAGCAGCGGATGGTCACCCTGTATATTTTGTGGCAAGCTATGCTGTGAGAAATCTGGTACTTCGTAATAATCGTGATGAGTGCAACAACGCCCGCCTTGTTTTGTAGTGTCGGTGGTTACGCGTTATAAGTAATCCGCTACAGGTATAGCACGTTACTTTGGCAATTTTTTTTTTGACGCACTCGTTATACATGTAGAAATATAGCTGCTGCCTAAATTTTGTGGGTTGTAAATGTCAGCAAGTCGTTCCTGCAACACGGTAGCGCTATTCATCAGTTATGTTTCCAAAATAAAATTAGCTTCTGCTGATAGTACACGTCGCAGAGCATTAGGTTGCAGTACCTGGAAAAGCAAGGTTCACGTTTCCATCAAACAGTTGCGATTCTAGCGGGCCCTGCGTAGGTTAAAGGGGCAAAAGTTATTTACACTGCAAATACCTGCGATTGTGGTCCACTAGCAGATGCAAGCTGCCAAAATTACTGTAATTTTTTGAGGTCAGTGATCATATCTTTTGGGAGAAGGTTGACGATGAAATAATATTTCGGCTTTCTGTGACAATGAGAGATGGATTTAACATATGCCACGGCCTTATAAGCCATCATATGCAACTCTCCGGTGCACATTAGGCCACTGTGTTATACGTCCGGGATCTCGTGCAAAATTTTCTAGTTTAATTCACCTAAATTAGCTATAGTTGTTTTGGTCAGAGACTTTGTTCCTTTTCTTTCAATAGGTCGAGGAGCACGGGAATAAAAGCTCCAGAAATTGACAAAGTACTGACCCAGTCACAAGTTGGTAAAGCAGCAGTACACGACAGACATTCATACACGTAGAATAAAAAATATACTTTACAAGTATAAAATGACACCAAGTACGAATACAAAAGGTATGAAACAAAGCTCCACAAATAGAGAGCGAGAGAATACATATGTATCATGACTTGGCAAGAAAATTAAAAGCAAAAATCAATAAGTAGAGTGACAAAAATTCTGGGAGATGTACTATTCGGGAAAGTGAATGAGTTGGGCGAAGCATATAATGTGACAATTTTGATTATTTAAAATTATATATATCTACAGCGTCCTAGTTGGGTATTAATCGTTAGGAATTAATTACACATAATAATATTTGATGTATCAAAAATTCTCAGGATCAAAGCTATACACTGGTACACAGAGACATCACAGTAAAAGATACAATACAGTAATAATAATTGTAGAAAAAATGCGCAAGACAGCCAGTTGTAGCGACGTTTTTTGCAATATTTAAATAGATTCATAGGAAGTTATCAATAGCAGAAGAAAAGACGAAGTATCAGAGTCTTCGTGGTTTCAGGTGGTCAATAGGTAAGGTAGCCTGTAGGACAATGTTCATCCTAAACGCTTCTAGGAATAGGTAAAATCCAAGTTTAATTCTTCATGCCTGGTGAGACAAACACTTGGGTATACGTTTATCTTAGTAAGATTAAATACGGTACTAGAACTATGTTTAACGAATGCTTTATGACATGTCAAATATATATACGAGGTTTATTAAATAATATTCTGGCTCCCGCAGCGCGAACGCATTGATTCAAACTTCTGATCTTGAAGTATAATCGATAATGAACCCCAGGTGGCTGAAATTTCTTGAGTCCTCCACTACGGCGTCTCTCATATTCATATGTTGGTTTTGGAACATTAAACACCACATATCCATCATGGAGTACAATCGAAGAAGACGTTAGTTATTTTTATTTCGGTAACGGTAATTCGTTGCCTTTCTGGTAGCAACATAAGATGGTAACGCGAATATTTATTATTAGGACAGCGAGTAACCTTTCTGGTTACTTTTTTTGGTAATGTATACAACATCACTTGTTTCTAAACAAAATGTTTCAAGAAATCTCTCAGTCCAGGCAGAAGTGTTATCTCAGCGGAGCTTTGCAGATCGATCGAATTCCCTTGGTGCAATGTTATTGACTCACTCGATTCCACTTCTTTTTTAATAGGCGTAAACCAACCTTAATAATAAAAATAACAAATAGTAAAGCTATGAGTGTTGTTGTGCATGAACACCTGACGTGCATGAAAATAAAGTGTTTTTGTAAAAACTGTTCGCAAATCTGCTGCTGGAAACATGGTTATTGCGCTATTTGCGTGTAACTGTGATTGACGGATTGATTGATTGATTGATTGATTGATTGATTGATTGATTGATTGACATGTGGGGTTTAACGTCGCAAAACAACCATATGAATATTAGAGACGCCGTAGTGGAAGACTCCGGAAATTTCAATCACCTGGGGTTCTTTAACGTGCACCCAAATCTGAGAATGAGTAACTGTACGCCACTAAAACTGATACATTCGGGGGCCGATATTGAACGTTAAGTAAGTATTCAAGTTGCGGCTTGCGCAAGATTATGCGTTCGGAAAAGCGAAACGGGGCTCTTATACCAAAGTTTTACTCGTGGTTGAATGAATTTAGTATGTTCAAATTAACATGAAGCCTAACAGTGATTAACATCTATCAGCGCACCTGCCGCTTCACCGCGAATAGCAGCAGTATCATTATAAGCAAACTCCAGCGATATTTCGAGGTCAGTGGATCTCAATGAAATACGCTGGGTACGTTCCTTTCCACATTTCCTTCATTTATACCAATTTATATGCTTGAGAAGTGCGCTGATTTTTTGAAAATGAATTTCAAAGATTTTCTCGCAAAGCTCACTTCGCGTGCCAGACTTATTGGCAACAGTGTCTGGGTGACGTCATGTTTGGCATCTCAACGGAAGTGACGCAGCTGATGCCAACGCTACTTTGGCCGCTACAGCGTTTATTGTGGTGGCCACAAGGCGACGGCGGAGGTGTTTGGCATGGGTATTGCAGAGGAAAGCTTTCTTCCTTCCGGAGTTCTGTTTGGCCGGTGCTTCACTCGTCTGGCTTTCACAGTTTTGATACTACGCGCCGGCGGGAACATTATACGGCCTCCGGTTCTTACTAAATAGTACGACATACGCAGAACAGGCGCCCGTTCGGGTTTTAGTGTCGCACATTTTTGCTTATTAAAATAATTTGCAAATTTCCCGAGCATTTCAGCTGTTGGTCTCGTGACAGGAGTATCTAAGGACCATAGACACACCATTACCTTGACATGGTCAAAAAATCGCCGGAGTTGGCCTTTAAATCCATGAAAGTGGGCGTCGAGTCTTGCTGGTAGGCCTTTTAGAGATTGGTTTTCAGAGATGAGACTTTAAAGGGCTTAGGTGCCACGTACTGCCCTACACTTACTCGATCAAAATGATTTCACCGAAAAACGGTCACCAACACACAGCGTAGGAGCAATTTTTGTGGAAAGCGGCGCGTGTGGTCTCGTTTGTCTCCTCCGCAAATTTACCCGCGCCGGTGCGTGCAGCGCCTCAAGCGGCATCGGCGCGCTTTGCGAACCGGTTTTGGTGGCCGCTTTTCACACCTCATAATTCTAGCCACCCTAGCCACTGCGTAGCTTGTTCGCCGCATGCAAAGTGCATGACGTGTGAGAGAATTTCTTTCAGAAGTGGTTAAGGTTTGACGTGTGAGAGAATTTCTTTCAGAAGTGGTTAATGTTTTGAATTTCATGATTATCGCGGCTGTTCTCAAGCGCAGCCCGTGTCTGAGCCGCAGGCACTTGTAAAAAAAACGGTTTGTTGCAATACATATGACAATGTGCCGAACTTTCTCATTGCTTTGAGGTGATACTTTGCGGTGTGTTCAGATAATACATCGCTAGAAATGGGCAAGCGGTAATTTCGTCAGTGATGACGCGACTGCGTTTTTCGACCTTTACATCACAGCATCATCTTGGCCATTCAGCAATTCGAAATGGTTTCCGTGTACAAACACGACCTTTATCACCTACACTACCTGCAAAACCTATGCAGACATGTGAAACCTCATGACAATGGTTGAAAACTGCGCCGCAAAGACAAACATCTCAGAACGGCGTAATGAATGCACAAGCAATTAGACAAGCAGAGGAAAGATAGCATGTCAAACGTCACGAATTTCTGAGCGAGCACTTTAATCGACATTGTTGAGGTTGCTTCAGTTATAAAATATCGAGATAGTTGGTACACACGGGAACTATTCCTTCCTAAACGGCGTGGTTTAAGACAGCACAGCTGCGATTTAAATATCTCTTGCTGGTTCAATAATTAGCCTACCGAGTTTACTTAACTTCAACCTGTTTTCAATAAATCCAGCTCTGTATATCAGCGCCAGACACACACGAAAACGTTACGCTGCGACCATAAGTTTAAACGGCGTGCAATTTGTTACAACTCGTGCATGACTTGCAGCAGCTCTTCTGCCGTAATATTGATTATGAGTGCCCCCAGTCTTGCTGAGAAAATCAACGCAGAAGAATCAATACATAAAGCCGTATGCGAGGCACGGCCACCGCTGTACAGGAGTGGCTGTAACTAATGCAGCAGCAGCGATGCGCTACCCGCTCGAAAGCAAAATGCAAGCTTGTGGCGCGTTACAAGGGGCGCCACTGTCGCAAGCGAAGGAAAACAAGCAACGCACTGAAGTGGAGGCAATGAGGGGGAGATCAGTTGGTGGTGCTTTTACGAAGTGTAGTGCTTTATTTTTGTGTTTATTTACAGATATGGAATGGATGGATTGATATGGCTGCACCCTTTAGATCGGGCGGTGGCTAACGCCACCAATCCATAATACTTAGTGAACCATAAAATACATTTATTTTTTTTTCTTCAACTAGTGAGGTTGAAGACTCGTACATTGCACTGAAGGGTTTAATTTTCACCCGTGCCTTGACTTTAGCCACCAATCAGGTAACCTCCCCCTAGTTAATTCTACCCGCTTAAAGTCTATTTTGCCCTCCCTGTCCCTAAACCCCAGTGCTTTGAAAAACTCTGTGCCATCATCCAGAACTATAGGGTGAAGCCCTTTAAAGATCATTATCATGTGTTCGGCAGTTTCCTCTTCCTGTCCACACGCACTGCATACCACGTCTACCCCTTCGTATTTGGCCCAATATGCCTTGGTTCGCACTACTCCCGACTTGGCTTCAAACGGTAGAGAACTACCCTGAGCATTATCATACATCCTTTCCTTGCAATTTCCTGCTTAAAAGTTTGATAGATCTCTAGTGCGGACTTCTTAATTATGCCAATTCTCCACATAACGTCTCAGCTTCCTTCACTCTCTTCTTAACCAATAATTCTTTTTGGTTTGGCCCCCTGCTGTTTTCCAAGTTTTTACCAGTCAATTTTCTGGTTCGCTTCCTCCATTCGTATCGACATTCTTCATGTACAAGTAGCTGAATACCTTCCTAGCCCAATGCTCTTCCCCCATGTCTCTCAATCGCTTCTCAAATTTTATCTAGCTGCTAGCTTCCCTGCCCTGAAATGATGTCCATCCCATATCACCTTGTACTCCTTGTACTCCTTGCGCCACTTGATTCGTCCTTGTCGATTGTGGTGCATATAGCACTTTTGTGTTGATATTTTTCTGTCACCCTTGTTCTTATATATTCAATAGCTTCGTTCCCTTCTAGCCTAGCACCTTGAGCTGTAGTTATATACCTCTACTCTAGGCTCGTCTCATTTCTTAGGGAGTTTAGATGATTCCAAAATTTCGCAGCTGTTTTTCTATCTTTTTTATGTACTTCTGCCAGCCACTGGGCTGCCTTTCTTCTAATCTTTTCATTGATCAGAAGGGATGCATCCCTTCTACAGCTTAGAAAGATTTCTCATTTTCTTTTAACATCATCTGTCGGTTCACCCCGCTGCTAAGCATGTCTGTGTTCCCTAGAGGCTTCCTGACGTTTTGCTATGGCTCTCTTAACTTCCTTATCCCACCAACTTCTGGGTTTGTGTCTTCGTTTTCGGGGTGACTTGTCACGTGCCTTAGCAAGCTCAAGCTCAAACAGTCTAATTATATTCGTGTATGTCCACTATGTTTTATTATCCTCAGTGATTACTTTCTCAATTTCTTTAGTGGCTATTTCAATTTGCCTTTCTGAATAAAAGTTTTTATGTAGTTACTCATCTTGTCTCCTTCCCATTTTCACTACTCTTCCAAAACTTAGCTTGATACCTTTGTGATCACTACCCAGACTTCTGGAGTCACCTTCATCTATGTGCATTCCCCTGAGCTTATCATACATCCTATGTGACATAAGTGCGTAATCTATCGTCGACTGCAGCCTTCCTACCTTCCATGTTCTTTGCCCTTCACACTTCTCGGTACTGTTGCAAATGATAAAATCCAGCCTTTCACACATATCCATGATCATTTTGCCTGTCGGGTCGGTATACCCAATCTATATCTTTTATGTGTGCATTCATATCTCCTAGTATAATTATCTCGCACTCTCCTCCTAAGTTCTGAATGTCCTTTGATATACACTCCACTATTGCCTGGTGTTCCTCTCTGGCCTTTGCTCCCGTCCTCAAGTACACGAAACCAAGGAGTGTCATTTGCCCTGCCACTTTCCCTTTTAGCCATAAATGTTCCTTGCACTCCTGCTTGACCCTTTGCCAGTCTGTTCTTTTATGAATGAATGCCCCAATACCAAACCCCTTTCTGCTATTACAATATTCCCACGCGTAGTCCGCATTGTTAGGAGGTTGTTCCATGTCTCTGAGAGAGGTTTCTACAAAACCGTATACCATCGGCCTCTCCTCCATGAGCTGTTCTTCTATCTCTTCCCACTTCAGCCTGTTCCTACCGCCATGCATGTTAATATACCCTATGTCTGAAATGGCTCGGCGCTCGTGGCTACGTTTATTTCTGCCCCGGACTCGACCTATCTTATATACTGTTGCCACTTTGGAATCGTATCTGTCCATAACACCTGTCGAAGTCTCCCTGGTTGTTTTCCTCGTTACTAGCTATCCTGCACCCCGAAGGGCTCGCTTGCCCCCCAAAAAAGCTACCGCGCGTCCTGCAAGTCGCCAACCCACCTCATGACCTAGCCGCCTATCGAAGTGAATTCTGTCTCGTTGAAAACCACCCCACCTATGCACCTCTCTGTTTATTTCCACCACCTCAAAGCCCTTCTCTCGACTCATCCGCCATATCTCTTGGTTTGCGTTGACAACCGCTCTTGGCAGGTTGCTATCACGCACCGGTACCTCCGGTATTGTGCCTATCGCTACCTGTACCTCAGGACAAGTGGCGCGCATGTCATCAACGCCTTTCGCCAGTGTAGTTGCTAGTCCTGCTGTATCTTCATTTAAGACATTGTTTAAACCGCCTGAAATTATCACGAGGTTTCGTCTATCAGCTGTAGTTTTGAGTTTTGCGCTCGCTTGCCTCATGACTGCTTCCAGCTTGCGTCCTGGAAACGCCCCTACTGCAACCCTCTTGTCACCTCTTACCCTCTTTTTGATGGCTTCTGTGCATCGATTTAAATTCGAGCCCTCGGCGATTATCACATGCTGTGACTTTTCAGCTGGAGCGTCCTGCACCTGGGGGTTACTTGCACCTGTGACGCCGGCTGCTTTGTCCCCTCCCAGCCCCACCACTACTTCGCTTAAGCTGGGCCTTGCGACAAATGAACCGGCTGAACCTGTTTTTTCCAAACTTGCTTACTCTTTCTTCTCCGCAGTTCTGGTTGCCGGTTCCCTACTGTTCTCTCCGTAGGCCGCTGCTCTGTTTACTTTGGCTAGTGCTTCCTCGGCGGACTTCAGCCTTTTTCCCATAGCACTCGTTTTCTCTTGCTCTGTCGCCAACGCAGTCTCGAGCTCGGTGATTCTCATCAGCATGTCACTCTGGGTAACCATTATTTTCTCCATTTTTCCCTCGACCTCACATTGCCTACACTTCGCGTTAGTATGTTCTCCTTCCGCTTGTACACTTGGGGCCACTTTAAAACCAACCCCACATCCTGAACACTTCACAATCTTTTTAACCATGTCTTTCCGACACCAATTGTTCTATGACTTGTCTCACTCGATAATTACAAAACTCGAGCCCTGCCCTACGAAAAAGAGAAAGTCTGAGCTCTACTCTAAAAAATTGCGTGTTCATTGTACTTACACTTACCCCACGAGGTGGCGAAAAAAAAACAAAAACGATAAAAATCAAACCCACACACACAAATAACAAACACCTGGTGACTGACCCCCGAAAATGCCGTACAATAAAATAAGTGCTAGAGGGATTTTAACTGCTGCCCTGTAATTATAAAGACAAGCTCAAAACATGCAAAACAACTTATTTGCGCAGTCGACCGGGAGCGCTCAAAAAACACGTCCATCCACCGTGACAGTCCGAACCGAAGCCATGCCGCTGCCATCAGCGCGCTTGGCGGCATCGGCGCGCTGAAGGGCGTTCTCCTGCAAGCGAAAAGCACCGCGCTCATCACACCTTCCCATTTTAGGCACGCTACAGTGGCGCTTTGGCGCATCCATTATGGCGCGGAGAGGTGAAAACTGGTTCTTGGCCGCATCCACATGAAGAGACAAGAAGCTTTGGTGGGGAAAGGAGGGAGCGGCACAGATCAAAAGATTGCTGTACTTTTCCGAAGGTATAGGGGCTTTACTCCCAAATAAAATCTCTTAATTTTGGGAAAGTACCTCCATCCAATGTACTCTCCACCGCGCGCTCCACCCCCTCTCTCTCTTCGCCCTTCTTCGCACCCTCCCGGTCTCCGACACTTTTTCTGCACGACGATTGGTCTCCTTCGCGGTTGCCCTTGGAGACGCGTGGATCTTTGCTTGCTTTACTTGAGTATGTCTTTTTCGCTCACACCATTTTTCGCCGACGATTTGCGTAACAAACATAGCGCGCGCTTTCTTTTTTGATGTTCTTTGTGCCGGCGCTAAGCCGCGCTGTTGCGCCTATGACTTCAATAAGCGCAGTGAAAAGGATCACGCACATTTTATGATACCCCAAGGTAAACGCGATGGCTTGCAGAAGCAGGATTGGCTACACAACATCGGCCGAAAAAACTCCGTTTCGACAAACAACAGTCTTTTTTGCGAGGTAAGGCACTCTTCTTACTGCCCGTATCAAAGCATCGCTGAACGCTGCATTTGTATTATTCTTTCGGCCTGCTCATCAACATACGTGTTTTTTGGGGGTGAAGCTCTTTATGCCGACGGTCGTACGTTCCGTGTCGTCGTAGTAGCCAGTTGCATTGCATTGGATGTCAATAAAAACGGTGTCGCCGCATATTCATGGAGTGAATGATGATGAGTGGGACGAAGCGTCCGTGAGTCCGTCCATGCTCTGGTTCGTCCGTGTCTTCGCCGATTCGTGCGTCTGTCCGTCCGTGTGTACATTCGTTCTTCTGCTCGCTTCGCTTCACTCGTATCATTCACCTTGTGGATATGCTGTGATTTTTTTTTCTCGGCTATTTGTGCGTTGCTTTAAACTGGAGTTGTCATCAATATGCTGAATTCCTTTGTTAGCCACAAAAAGAAAATTGAACCGCTTAACGTTTCTATACAAAATTATGTCAGGTAAAGTTGCCTTATATGTACCTTGTATCGTTCAGCCAGCCACTGCTAGGAATACTCGCAGCGAACATGATGGATCCTTGGTGCTCATATTTGCACGAACAAATGCTTACAAATACAGTCATTTTCCCTGAACAGTTGATGAACGCAATTCACTGCTTCATGAGATTTTTTCGGCTGTTTTTTGCTGTATTGCTGCAATGTTATCTGCTTGGTGATTAAAGTGTTCAAATGTGTTATATATTTGAATGCAGGAACAGCCCAACCTAGCAGTAGTTACTTCGTAACTACGGAAGCGAAATAAAAAAAGGACAGTGTTACATATTTTGTTGCTCTTACGAAACGCTTGACATTTCTTAGACCTCTGCTGCCTGAACCAAAATGCTGGTCTGCAGTATGTCTAAATAAATAAACAAATAAATGAAATGAAGAATAGCTCCTACTTCTTCACCTCACACGCACCTCGGTAATCGTCGAAAACGCACAACTGTAGTCTGCTTTCGCTGCGAAGAATTACGTGAAATGATACAACATTTCGATCGCGCTTTTTGTGACTGTTAGGATTCGTTTTCGAGAAGGTTTGTTGGAGAAAACAAACAAATGGATAAATAGAGATGACACCAACTGGCCCTTATTACAATGAGAATGTTTATTTTGTTATTTGTTTTTTCAGAGGGGAATTAACACGCAAAAAGTATGAAAGAGATACGGTCTATCGAAATAAATAAAAAAATACAGAGGCGCAACGAGAAAAAAGCTATAGCACGGTGATAGCGAGTGAGCCATTTTCTAAGAAACCATTGCCCCGCAATCGTTTTGGTCACACCTGTCTTCTATTCCCCAATGAATGAATGAGCATGTCTTCTATTCCTAATAATATACTACATTATCTTTATACCAGTGTCACATTGGTATTACTGACGGGATCAGTCAGTCCGCATAAAATTTTTGGTCGCTATCAACGCGCAGGCTATGATGACATTTCTGCTGCATAGTTTCTCCACTCAAAAGCAACCCGATCGCTAGTATCTTTGACAAAAACGTGAAAACACAGTTCTAACTAATCATTTTCTTATGTTTTTGTTATTGTGGTAGTTGAGTCACTGTTGGCCACACTTAATCGTATTGACATTGCTCAAGGGCCTTCTTCAGTTTGGAGACCACTGCGCAAAGCTACTTTCACGCCGAGAAGATGAACACAGGACTAAACGATCCACCATCCCCGAAGTCATTGCAATATGTGACGCTGTAAGTACCTGTGTCGTATACTGGCGCACAAGCACGAAAAAAAAATCCGAACACAGATGGACAAGCCACAAGCGGAACTACATCACATGCAAACTTACATGTTATCAAACGGCACAAAAACGTACGCATCGTAGAACTCCCCCTAAAAACTTTATTTTAATTAGCATGCCCCACTTATACGACCTTTGAAAGAAACTAATCCTTTAATAAACTGTTGCCTCAAAGTTCTCAATTTTATTATCGCCATCAAAAATTTGAGCACTACTGTGGCGCGCAAGCAACCGCAAATAAACTGCCTCCATCGAATATTGAGGCGTGCCCGCGGGAGCATCGGCAAAAAATGGCGCCACGCAGCGCGCGTACGGCAAGCGGGCAAGGAGAATCGAAGAGGAAACGCGCGCGTGGAGGAGAGCGTCATTACTTTCCCAAGATCAAGGGGCTTTACTCCCAAATAAAGCCCCCCTCACCAGAAAAAATTGAACTACAGAAAAACCAGGCAGTTTTGAAACGCAGTTTTGCTGCGAATCGTTGTCGGCTGCAAATCAAGCGACTGGGCTGCGGAGAAGCATCGGGACCGGGTAAACGGAAAACAACGAGGCATCGCAGCAAGCAAAAAGTGCGTTGTGACTGATCAAGTTTGCTGATGACGTCAACCACTGACGTCTTGTCACATTGCTGAAGTGGGCGGAGTCACGATGACGGGCCACCCTTTCCTCTGAAAAAGAAGGGTGGCTGGAGGGCGCGAAAATTTAAAACCATATGAACGCGATGTTCTAGCCCCTTTCGCAAATAAAAGTTCACGGAATAGAAGTGCAATTATTTCTATTTACAACAATTTTTAGACCTTGGGGTTGTTTAGTGGCCTTTTAGGTGTACTACCGTTCATTTCGCCTCAATTTTACAATAAAATTTATTCTTCGAATTTTGATTCGCTGTTAGTGGCATCTAACGATGGATTAGGGCAACCCACTGCGTAGAAGCGTATACAAGTGATATTTGCAGCATGGTTTATTAGTTTCAGACATACGCGGTTTTTTCTAGCATGCACAATGTTTGTGATTTTCTGTTTTAACAGGAAGAACTGACGCGTAGTCATGCCAAAATATAGACATTTTAGTTTTATTTAATGGTCACAATAGCTCAAATTTATTATATTGCACAAAATGGTAATAAGAACAAAAACATCGGCGGACACTCCCTGCGTTATGTCTTTTTTTGCAACATGCTCTGAGAAAATACCGGTACGTACGCGATTGAAGACATGCGAATTGTACCGTGATAGATAACTTGGCAATCTGCTCACCGATATCGCGAATAGTAGACACTGCATGCTCAAGATGTAAACAGGGCTGCAAGATTATTGATGAATGAAAGCCCAGCGAGCAGTGCATTTCGAACCATTGTCTTTGTTTCTTATACAGACACATGGATCACTAGACATACGTTTGTTACTTCTGCATCCTTGCACAGCACATCGTTTTCGCCACTACCAATGAAATCCCTCAGCGTTAAATGCAATTCGCATCGTTCCGCTGCCCTTTGGACACTGCACTGAAGGCGTTCACCAAGGATAAAACGCGCCGAGTACTCAAGCAGACGCAGTACACCAAAACACGTGAGGGGGTGTGTCTTCGCAGACGAAAATTACGAGCGGATATGGAGGCTATCCACCCTAACTTTCGAGCGAGCCTTCCCATGTGTACCTAAATTTACTGTATATGCTACCTAAAGGTAGCATATACAGTAACATTATGTGTACTTAGAGGTGTGCGCCGAGGAGGTTTCAACCGGTGGCAGCGTGGGGCTTGTTCTGAGTCGGTGGCGGCGGTGCCGGCATCGAGGAAACCAAAACGACAAGTTCAAGAAATCTTTACTGCGTCTTCCTTGCTTAATCAGCCGAAATTCGGAGCTTTTAACACTAACGGCAGAAGATGAGATATGCGATTACTACAAGAAAATTTGCAAACGTTTCGTAAATGCTTTGTTTCTGTGCATGTATATTGAAAATTAAAAAAAGAAAGGAGGACGGGGCGAGGGAGGTACTTATCTCAAGTCATTTACACATTATTATTAATTTTCAGGGAAGTTTTGACCACCTGATTAGCGTTCATCAAATTTCAATTACCTCGGCTGGGATCGAACACACATCAAAACACGGTGCAACCGCGGTACGTTAGTTGAATGTATGTTTATTGCTTCCACAATTGTGACGCATTCTCTTTTTTTTTTTGTACCGTGTTAGCATATGTTTCACAAGATTCATGGCGGTAAGTGGCTGGCATATAATTTAAAAAAACGACGAACCTGCCACCTACGCGCACACGCAACAGGATTCGACACGCAAGCTCGGACGTGAGCATTTTTAATGAAGCAACGCGGTTCGAAAGAAAAACCACGACGCACATGCGCTACACGTGATACAGCTAGTACGGATGAAAACACTGCGCATGAGACAATCAAATAAATAATTACCAACACGGGCTCATGCACCGTAAAAACCATAACGATTTAACGCAGAGCATGATACATTCTAAATTAAGTTTCTCTAAAAAGATGATGAGCGTCTTTTCGTGTAGCGTATAGGGGCGTACGGCTCACGTTTCGCCGCGCACGTGCAGCGCCGTTTCCTCCCCTGGCGGCCTTTGCTCCAATTTATTGCCGCATATGGGGCGCGCTCGTCCGCAGATTCGCTTGGAGTACGCTGCTTGCTGCTTCGCCGTGATGAAAACTAGCGCCTAAGAAGAAAAGACCGGGCTCTAAATATTGTTGTGTAGTTGGGTGCCACAACAGCGTCGCAAACACGAAGGGAAAAAGAGCCCATCGTCAGGTTCTATTCATTTCCCGGCAAGTGGTACGAGACAGACCGCCGAGAAGCCTGGATTAGGGCTGTGCGGCGGAAAAAGTGAGTGACCGTTTCTCTGTCTTTCTCCTGTAATTCAGTAGCTGAACTGCACTAAATTACCTTGCTTTCTAATAGCTCTGATGGCTCCCCGTGGCTCCCGCAAAAAAAAAAAAAAACACACGAACATGCAGCAGGCACTTCGTGAACAATGCGAAGAGCGAGAGCCAGGCCAACCCAGCCTACCTGACGACTCTATTTCCGGATGCTTACAAAATGTGGCGGGTAAGCGGTGAGAGACACGAAAGGTAAGATGAAGGGTAGAATCAGCCACATTTCGCACTGACCTATACTCGCCCTGCTTTTACCGCAGGTGGGCAAAGCGGAGTCGATCAGCTGCTAGAAATTTGACGTCGCCTTATCCGCCCGAGTAATCCTCACCCATGGACGTGCTGTTGAACGCGTCGGGGGCCGACTGCTCGCCAGACGCGAATGCGCAATCAAAAGGCTTGGAGCAGGGCTCGCTGCTCTTGAAGGAGGTGGAAGTCGACGCTCAGCAGTTCACACTGACTTGCGTCGCGGTTAGTTGTCTTACAACGTGCAGATCGCAGGCTATGTGACCGGTGGCATGTAGCTCACCATGTATAATTGTTTTTCTTCGAACTACGCAGGAAACGCAGACAGATTCTGCGTTTCGAGACGGCATTTTTTCTCAGCCTCTTGCAACTGCATAGAAATTGCGATTTCGGTGTTACTTTCACGAAGAATGCAACGCTGCTAGCATGAAACTAATCAGCTTTCACTCGGTTTAACAGTAGAGATAGGAGGAGGATAAGTTCACGAAACCAGGGTATGTCAAGAAAGCGGGTTCGGTTCTCGGCCGCGGTGGCCGCTTTTATGACGCAGGCGAAAAGCAACAACGCCCGTGTGTTTGAGCTTTTGGCACACGTTAAAGATCCTCAGGTGGTCAAAATTAATCCGGAATCCTGCACTACGGCGCGCCCCGTCATATGTGTAGCGTCGGCACGTTAAACCTCATAATCAATCAATGACGAATCCACGGTGAAAAGAGGAATCGAGCGAATGCATTCCTAATCAAAATACCTGGGAAAAGGTCCGCGATGGTCTTGTTCACGTCCCGCTGTGGTTTTTTCGACGGTTTTCCCCACTGCTGAGGTCTGCTTGTACAGGTATCGTCAGTTGCCTCATTCACGTAGGCGCACACAGCCGTGGCATGCTTACAGCAGCCGGTTATTCCCGCCTTGCAAGAGCACGTCCCGGTGGCTACGGACTGTGTATGAGCGCAGATCTGCATGCGAAAAGGCAATTTAGTATCCCCACCTTTGTGTACTTAGCCTCTGAGCGCGAATACATTCGACAAGAGCGGTAGAAAGAACACAAAAAAGAGAAAGAGCGTTTACCTTCAGACGCACATCGTAGACGACGTTGTCTTGCACTTGTGAAACGCACTTGGTGTTCAGCTGATGCTCGTCTGCTTGTATTATCTCCTCCACCGCGAACACATGTTCCACGAGTAGCTTTCCCTTCGTCAGGTTCGCCTCCCTAAAAAATAGCTCACAGTTTTCGAGAGGAAGGAAGCCGCAATAGAACGCCAACGTGTTACTCGCCATTCAAAACCAGCAGCGGCGGCTCGGTATGCCTGCGGCCAACTAGGGCGGTTCTCCGCCGCGCGCAGCGCTGCTGGATGGATGGATGGATGGATATGGCTGTACCCTTTAGATCGGGCGGTGGCTAGCGCCACCAAGCCGTAATACTTAATGAACTCAAAACTATATTTATTTTTTCCCTTAAAAAGTGGGTTTGAGGATTCGTACTTTGCAGTGAATAGTTTAATTTTCACTCGTGCCTTGACTTTAGCCACCAATCAGATAACCTTTTTCTAGTCAAGACTACTTGCGTCTATTTTGCCCTCCCGGTCCCTAAACCCCAGTGCTTTGAAAAACTCTGCGCCATCATCCTGAACTATAGGGTGAAGCCCTTTACAGAATATTATCAAGTGTTCGGCAGCTTCTTCTTCCTCTCCACACGCACTGCACACTGTGTCCACCCCTTCGTATTTGGCCCGATATGTCTTGGTTCGCAGTACTCCCGTCCTAGCCTCAAACAGTAGAGAACTACCCCGAGTATTATTATAGATCCTTTCCTTGGCGATTTCCTGCTTAAATGTTCGATAGATCTCTAGTGCGGACTTCTTAATCATGCCCATTCTCCACATGTCAGTCTCCGTTTCCTTCACTTTCTTCTTTACCGATAGTTCTTTTTGGTTTGGCCACCTGCTGTTTTCTAAGTATTTACCAGTCAACTTCCTGGTTCGCTTCCTCCATTTTGTATCGACATTCTTCATGTACAAGTAGCTGAAAACCTTCCTAGCCCAACGCTCTTCCCCCATTTCTCTCAATCGCTTCTCAAATTTTATCTTGCTGCTAGCTTCCCTGCCCTCAAATGATGTCCATCGCATATCACCTTGTACTCCCTGATTTGGTGTATTCCCGTGAGCTCCTAAAGCAAGCCTACATATTCCACGTTGCTTAATTTCTAATCTTGCTTGAACTTCTGATCTCATGCACAAGACCACATTGCCGAACGTCAGCCCAGGAACCATGACCCCTTTCCATATTCCTCTCACCATATCATACCTATTGTAATTCCACAGTGCCCTATTTTTCATGACTGCTGCATTCCTGTTACCTTTAGTCGTCACGTATGTTTCGTGTTCCCTCAGATACTCGGTCCCATTGCTTATCCATACGCCCAGATATTTGTATTAATCTGTTATCTCTAGCGTGACCTCCTGTATTCCAAGCTCACAACATTCGTTGTCATTGAAAATCATGACTGCTGATTTTTCCTTACTGAATCTAAAATCTAACCTATCTCCCTCATTACCGCAGATGTCCATCAATCTCTGCAAATCTTCCTTGTTGTTGGCCATTAGCACTATATCATCTGCGTACATTAATGCTGGTAGTGCCTGATCAATAAGTTTTCTTTGTTTGACTAAAGAAAGGTTGAAGCCCAGTCCACTTCCCTCTAATTTTGCCTCTAATCCTTGTAGGTACATCATGAATAATAAGGGTGACAGGGGGCACCCCTGCCTAAGCCCCCGTTTTACCTTTGCAGGCTTGGATACCTGTTTTTCCCACTTTATAACTACCTTGTTACCTTTATAGATACCCTTTAAAAGGTTAGTGACTACATGTTCCACGCCTAGTGTGTCCAGTATTCCCCACAATTCCTCTTGAACCACGCTATCGTACTCTCCCTTGATATCCAAAAATGCTAGCCACAGGGCCTGTGTTCCTTTTTTGCTATTTCGATGCACTGCGTCACTGAGAACAGATTGTCTTCCAACCTCCTGTGTTTCCGAAACCCATTCTGCAGTTCCCCCAGCACCCCCTCATCTGCTAGAATCGCTTCGACGCGCCACCTGGCTATAGTGTTCTAGAATAATGGGTAGTGAGCCCACTCTACGGGGAGAGGGTACGTTGCCATGGCGCAAAAAATGTCAACGAGTTTTTGTTTTCTTGAGTGCCCGCGTGGCGGCACTACCAACGTCAGCAATGGGAGTTTTCACCTTTTCACTCCGCTTTTGTGTTGGCTGTGTGTCGTCGTCGCTGCTGGTTTACGGCCGAGCAGTGCTTTGACAATACGTCCCAATTTTCAGTTCTTATAGTTGTGATTAATGTAGATTGGCAGTGAACAGCTCGCGGTCATCGACACTTAGTGCGGAACGGCACCACGTCGCCAGAACCATTGTTATGCGCCCGGATGCCAGACGGGCTACGTTCACGTGAAAGGTGCTCCAAAACCGTCACTGTTCGTCGTACCCAGGGATGAGAGACTCAGAAGACTGTGGGAGAATAATTTACACTGTGCGTACAAGCCACTCGAAGACACAAGTGCGGTTTGTGAACTCCACTTCGAGCCTCGGTACGTAATTCGCGATTATGTACACACCATCGGCGGTAATGAAGTGCGGATCCCACGCGGGAGGCCTATGTTGAGCAGTGACGCTGTTCCCACTATTTTGCCAAATTTGCCATCGTATCTCACCAAAAAAGCAGTGAAAGAAAGGCCGCCTCGAAAAACGATGTCTTAGAGTCATGCTTCGCCAGTGAAGCGCCGGCTGTGCACGAGTGGCAACTCGACGGTGTTGCACACAAACGCCGTAAATACTCCGGATCCAGACGCTGCAGCATCGAGGCCAGAAGACGAACAGCTGGCCATCGATGTAGAAGTTTCTTCTTCAGAAAATCCGCAGGAAGACCGCAAGTCTATGTCGTTATTTAGCTGTCTTCAGGTACCATCGCCGCACTGGACTAAGCACATCTTTCCAGATCACAAAGGCATTGTGTACTGCACGTCTGTGTTGACACCGAAGAATGAAGTAAGATCGGAAAAAGTGGTCATGTTTTTTGAGTCACGCATTGCGAGCTACTGCAAAGTGTTCATCAGAGGTACCCTGTTGAAAGAAGGCACCGTGGAAACAGAGACAGCAGCAGAAGTGCTGAAAACAAGTGATCGTATGTGCATTTGCGTTGAAGCAATATCTCACGAAGACTATGAAGAACGATTTTTTACGAAGAAGCTAAAGGACCATGTGGTTACATGCAACGAAATGTACTTCAGCATTAAGTGCCTTGGCCAGGTTGATAAAAAGGTATTTATAATGTGCATTTTTACTAGTATGACAGCTATAACTCTTGTCGCTACGAAAGATTTCTTGCCAGTTATTGCAACCTAATTCACTGCACCTTTCTTTCAGGTGCACAATGTGTGTCTTGCCGCTATTTGAAACGAGCACTGCAAGTCCGACGAGCCCGGGTGAAGCGAACAGCAACAAGGAATTGCCAATATGCAGCGCTGAATTTGCGCGTTGTGGCCAGAAGAAACACTAGATTGTTTTCTCGCTTGAAAAGTGTGAAAAAGAAGCTGGAACAAATGCAAATTAGGAATGCTGCTATAAAAACAGAAACTTTAGAAGCACAGATTGCAAGGCTTCCACCAAGACAGCAGGAAGCTGTACGACAGTGCTTTGCAGCTTCAAGAGTAAAACCCAATGGGTTGCGCTATACGAAAAGCTGGGTTTTAGATTGTTTAGTCATGAAGATGAAGAACCCTCGCCTGTATGAACACCTTCGTCGCAATAACATCCTAGCCCTTTCATGTAAATCAACGCTGAAGCGCTATGTACATGCATACCACACTGTGTTTGGCTTTAGTGAGAGAGTTCTAAAGCAGCTAAAGGAAAAGACAGCGGAGCTCGATGTTTGGAAGAAACACGGTGGATTGGTCATCGACGAACTTAAACTGTCAGAACATTTTTCAGTGAAGAAGTCGGGTGCAATTGAGGGTTTTGTGGATTTAGGTCCATTTACAACTTCCAAGGACAAAGGTGTACCATGTGACCACGGTATGGTTATCCTTTTCGTCCCATTTCAAGGCAAATGGAGTCAAGTTATTGGTTACTTTGCTACACATGGAAACATGAAAGTTGACACACTCGCCAAAGTTGTCATTGAAGCAACCATAGTAGCCAAAAAGAGTGGGCTCTTTGTGGATTTTATTACTTGCGATGGTGCAAGTTGGAATAGAAATATGTGGAAAGTACTTGGGATCCAAGCGACAGTTGACTTTACTACTTCGAAAATTGAACACCCCAGTGATGCATCACGGCACCTATATTTTATATATGACTTCCCACATCTCATCAAATGCCTACGGAACTCGCTGCTGAAGTCTGGATTCAACACCCCTGCAGGTCATGTAAGTCTGATGTTTTCTGCGCATATTACACATTGGATTTCATATATGCTTACATTATCTCCAAGCTTAACCAGGTGCATTTCAATATGGTCCACTTATTTCATTGCAGGTTGATATGCAACATGTAAGGGAAGCTCACAAAATAGACTCCTCCAACGTGACCCTTAAAGTGATGCCGGGCATAACACGGTGTCACCTGGATCCTAATGGATTTGAGAAGATGATCGTCAGCTATGCCTTCCAGCTTTTTGGGACAAAAGTCCTCCAAGCTTTCCACCTATACAAAGACAAGTTGGAAGCAACACTTGGAAGGATGGATGTAACACAAGAGTTCTTCAGGTGAGTTGTCTCTTGTCATATGCTGGTTAAAATTAGGTAGTGAAATGTCTGATATAACCAACTTGTAAATGAAAATTTTATCTTAATAGAATGCATCATTAGCACCGACATTTGGGCTTGTTGGTTTTGGTTTATAGTTATGAACGGCGCAAAACACACGAGACACAAAATGACGTCCTTGTGTTTTTCGTCCTTTTGTGTCTCGTGTGTTTTGCGCCGTTCATAACTATGAAGAATACATCATGCAATGTAAACTACAAAATTATGAAAACAGCTGTTTTGCATATTTCAGCAAAATCCACCAGCTCATAAGAGTGATGACATCGCGGTTCTCTGCTGAAGCCCTCAGACCGTGTTCATCAGGAACAGCAGTGCTGCAGGATTTTCTGTCCTACCTCAAAGCATGGGAGCAGCATACGAAAGGTGGAGGAGGCTTTCTGAGCAATTCCACTGCTGCTGGCCTACGTGTGACCATTTAGAGTACACTAGAGTTGCTTGACTATCTCACTGAAAATGTTGGATTTAAATACCTAATGACTGCAAAAACTATCCAGGATCCTTTGGAAAACCTTTTAGGTATTATCAGGCAATCTTCTGGCAGTAATGACCATCCAACACCAACTCAGTTTTTGATTACAGTAAACTGCATGTCATTCTATGGTTTAGTTAAAGGTGTTAAAGGAAACTGCGAAGAGGGCATGCTAGGTTCCCTTTTGGAAGTTAGTAGCCCACGAGACACATCGCAAAATGCAGCAGGCATGGATTTGGCACCGAGCTCTTCTCCGAATGCGCAGGCGTTGGTTATACCTTCCCAGGACCACAGCCAGCATGTTGCGAGGAGCGACTCAAGAATTATATTTTACATTGCTGGCTACGTGGCACGAAAGTGCATTTTGAAAAGCAATTGTAAAGATTGTTTGATACTACTTACCGCGCCTGCCCCAGACGAAAGCTTTCAGCTTGCAAGGTTGACACTATTTCGTGACAACGGTGGACTCCTCTACGCAAGTGCTTGCCTATTTCGGTTCATAAAGAAGCTTGAAGACTTGTTCACGGGCTGCTTTTCTTGTGAACAACTCCATGCAGACAGCATTTTAGATGTGCTGACCATTGTGAAAGCAAGGCTTTGGCAAGAGGTTGGGTGCCCAAGCCATGTCTCAATGCTCTCTCAAAAAATAATACAATTCTATGTTGTTACACGACTTCATTTTTACATTAAAGGGCTAAATACAGACAGAGCAGGCAAACGCCAGAAAGCAAAGCACTCAAAGATAAGCCGCTGCTGTTAAATATTTTTTCCTTGCTTTAGAAGATTTTTTAAAAATTTAATATTGTTCCTGTGTGGATTTTACAAGTGTAGGTTAAACTTGATGTATGAATACTTTCTGAATATTCTTTTTCTGTTTCACTGACCCAAATACAAGAGAATGCCAGATTTGAAAAACAAGCAAAATAGTATGTTGCCACTCGCCACGCATACTATAGCAATAAACCCTTGACTAAGTGGCAACTCTGCTTAATTAAATTGTGAATGGTGACTTTGGTCCTTGGCGTACCATCAACAGTGCGATTAATATGATCTACGAGAACATCTGTATATCTCTATAAAAATGCATGTTATTTGAATGGAAATGTGTCTATTATTTGTCATTTTCAGCATTTCTTCTGATTCAGTGTCTTTACTTATTGTGTGAACAATATGTGTTGAGTGTTCATGTGTTTTTGTGAACTTTTTATGCCAAGTGTGCTATTGAAAATATTTAGCATCTCTTTGTGATTATTTGCAGTTGTGAATATTTTTCTAGCATCTATTGGGCTGTTTTAGGAGACATGCTCTTTGTCGCACACGCTGATAATTACATAATGGGGCAAGGCCCTCCTCAAGCTATTTCAGCTTTTTCCATCTGCTTTCACTTTGAGAAAAAAAAATGAAAGTGATTGATATGCATGGCTTTTGTGGAGTACGGTCGTTGTGCTGCCCCACCAAATAAACTTTTAACTTATTCCCGTGAACGATTGTTGTCTATATTTTTTTTCCACACCTTCATTACAAATTCACTTTTATTTCTTGGGCATGATTAGGATAGGTCTCTCTTTCTGTGCACTACCACCCATTTTCTTGCACTTTTCAGGAGAATATATCAGCTGAGAGCGCGTAAGGTGCTTAAGTTTGTAGTAATATTGTTTTATTTAGTGAGAGTACGACTTCACTGAAGTTACTATTGAATACAAACGCTAGCATATTGGTGGAGAAATGTGAGCCGCTTATATGCCACTCTGCGACTTATTAAATTAGTGATCATGAAAACATTAGTCTCTTTTATCTAAAGGCAATTGGTGTCAGTGCATGTTAAAATTTCCGGAGTCCTCCACTACGGCGTGCTTCATAAGCAGAAAGTGGTTTCATAAATCAATTATCTAAAGGCAATAAAACTGCGAGAGCGCAATACAAAACTGGCTGTTTACAGCGTATATTGCATCCCGCTGATGACGCGCTCATGTTTAGCGATACTTCATGCGCCAGAACGACGGCCAAAGCAAGAATATGCTCAGGCAAAAGAAGAAAAGCAACGAAAATGGCTATGAACAGGGCTTGCACAAGAGCAGTTTGTGCTTGAAGCGCTGGCAAACTAACCTTCGCACTGCGTTGGCCGAGAGCAGCAACGCGTCGCTTCCATTGCAGGTGGCTGTGGCGCCATCTACCAAGTGAGACATAAAGTGCGTCAGTGCATGGCCTCCAGTCAGCCCACTACCCCTTTCTAGGACACTTTAATCTGGCCCAGCCGTACGCCCCTATGGAAGGTCCACGATCATTACCATGTATTTTCTTTGCATTTTATATACTTCAGTCTGTTCCCTCTCGCATATCGTGGCATTTGATGTATGCGTCCATCAGTGTTCTTTCGCAGTTTTTATTTACAAATACTGCTGTCTCAGTTTTTGAGACATTGCAGGAGTGGAATACAAATGTTCAAACAGTAAAACAAATTATCAGAAATACATGACTACGCAACTATTTTTCGAATTGCAGAGCATCGAGTCTGCGCAGAGACCCATCAAGCTCATTCCATAGATCCACGGTCCACGGAAAAAAGGAAAACTTAAAGCAGTCGAGACTAGCTCTAAAGGGCGTAATGTTTAAGGGATCAAATCGTCGGGTACGGCGCGCAGAAGCTGCAACAAAAGAAATGGGCGCTAGAACACCCAAGCCTGTGTGAACAGTCTTATGCAGGAGGATGATACGATCGCAAGTGCGCCGATGTTCTAGAGACTGCAGTGATAAAACATGCGCATGCGAAGTAGGCGAGAACCGCTGGTCATAGCGACGAAAAATAAACCTTATTGCTTTCTTCTGAACAGATTCTAACATAGCTATGTCATGTTTATGGTGAGGCGACCAAACAACCGACGCATATTCAAGTATGGGCCTGACCAAGGTCTTGTACGCTGTCAATTTGCATTCTTTTGTCGAGTTGTTTAAAGTGCGTCGGAGATACCAAAGTTTTCGAAGAGCCTTGTTGCAGATTGTTTCGACGTGCGTGCGCCATTTTAAGTTTGTTGTCAGAGTTACACCTAGGTATTTAAACTCCGTGACACGAGCTAGACTGACACCATTATTAGTGTATGCAAAACTAAGAGGCTGTTTCTTATTTGAAAAGGTCATGGCTACAGTTTTTTTGAAATTAATTGACATTTGCCAGTTTTCACTCCAATTACAAAACAATGAAAAAACACTGTTCAGGGCTTCCTGATCTTCAACACTAGAGATGGTGTTATAGATAACGCAGTCATCTGCATACATTCTTAGTTTAATTTGTGTGTCACCGATAATTTCTGCTACGTCATTTATGTAGATAATAAACAAGAGCGGCCCAAGCACCGAACCTTGGGGCACCCCTGAAGTGATTTGTACTTCAGACGATTTCACATGGTTAAACGTAACAAATTGTGTGCGTGACCGCAAGTAATCTGCTATCCAGTCAACTAGCTTATTGTCACCAAAAAATGTGCGAAGTTTAACTAAAAGTTTAGCATTTAAGTCAAAGGCCTTTGAATAATCAATAAATATGGCGTCAATCTGTCCTCGGTCGTTAAGAGAAGAAGCGACGTCGTGCGTAAATTCAAGCAACTGTGTAACAGTAGAATAGCAAGCACGAAAACCGTGCTGTGATCGGGAAAGTATATTGTGTGCATTTAGGTATTCTACAATATATTTATGAATGATATGCTCCAAAAGTTTAGAGCTGGTAGAAAGTAAAGATATTGGCCTGTAATTTGGTATTAATTGCTTGTTTCCAGACTTAAATACAGGCACGACGTTTGCTAATTTCCACAGCTGGGGAACTGTTGCAGAGATTAATGATTTTTTAAATATTACAGTAAGATAATTAGCACACCACTCTGAATATCTTTTTAGAAAGACATTGTGAATACCGTCTGGGCCAGAGCTTTTCGTTACATCAAGATTTAATATAAGGTTATGTACTCCAGAGGAGCTTACTTCAAGATCAGGAAGAGCAGACAGATTGCTGCATGCAGAAAACGAAGGCTTGATGCCGTTATCAGTGGAAAAAACAGATTTGAAATAATTATTAAAGGCATTTGCTATAGCTTCGGGATTTGAGCAGGATTGGTCATTAACAATAAATGATGAAGGTATAGACGATACAGAACTAATCGATCTCCAGAACCTGGATGGATTTTTTTTCATAAATCTAGCCAAAGTATTGCTGAAGTAGTAGTTTTTAGCCTCTTTCATTTTAGTGCCTAATTTACTTTTCAATGTATTAAATGAAGAAACATTGTCGTTACACCTGGAATGACGATTCTTACGTAAACGCTTTACGCGACGAGTGAGTTGAATGATTTCTCTATTATACCATGGGTGTCTTGGGTTCCGTTTAGTATACTTTTGAGGCACGTACTTTGATTGGCATTCACGCACAATGTCACAAAACTTAAGGAGCAGCGTATCTACATTGCAAAATTCACTGCAATATACAAATTCATCATAAGATGAAGCTAAAGTGTCCAATACGGAAGTATCATCAGCGTTAGAAAAGTTCAAAACAGTTTTTATCTCAGGTCTTTGAGGTGGACACACTAAGTTCAAGGCAACTTCGACAGCTTTATGGTCAGATAACCCATCGATGACTTCGCATTTTACACCGTGCGATAAGAGTTGCTGGTTTACAAATACAAGGTCCAATATTGCGTCCTTGCGTGTTTCGGTATCTACAACTTGAGTTAACCCAAAAGAAACCGCCAGATCGATCAGGGAAGCGCAAAGTGTCCTGTCACGCCCTGTTGGGATAAGTAAGTTCCAGTTAACGTGCGGGAGATTGAAATCTCCAGCCAAAAGTAACCTACAATCGTACAACTTGTTACTGACAAGGTAATCATTAATAGCAGGGACAATATCATCGGAGTTAGGAGGACGGTAGAGGACACCAATAACTATTACGATACCTTTAATGTATATTTTGCACCAAATGGTTTCTGTACCCGGAAGGTCAGGTAATAAAGAAAATTCAAGATTAGATTTAATTAAAACTGCCACACCGCCTCCACGTCCGGCACGCCTGTCTTTCCGAAGAAGCGCATAACCAGCAGGCGAAATTTCGCTGTCAATAACAGTATCATTTAGCCAGGTCTCAGTAAGGCAGACAATTGATGGGCTGTGGCATTCCACTAAACAGTTCAGAGCTTCAATTTTGTTTAGTATACTCCTCGCATTTAAGTTGGCCCCGCCGCGGTGGTCTAGTGGCTAAGGTACTCGGCTGCTGACCCGCACGTCGCGGGTTCGAATCCCGGCTGCGGCGGCTGCATTTCCGATGGAGGCGGAAATGTTGTAGGCCCGTGTGCTCAGATTTGGGTGCACGTTAAAGAACCCCAGGTGGTCTAAATTTCCGGAGTCCTCCACTACGGCGTCTCTCATAATCATATGGTGGTTTTGGGACGTTAAACCCCACATATCAATCAATCAATCATTTAAGTTGAGGACAATTATATTCCGATCACAACGTCAATCAGCCTTCGCGAAAACAGAAGCGGATGAAGCTGAGTTTATACCAAGCGCTTGCGCAGGAGCCGATTTCGCAGAGTCGGACCCCGCTGAAAGCGAGTGCGTAGAAACCTTGATAATGGCTTTTTTATCAGTGTCCCACGTGTAACGAACACCGTCAATTGTGAGGGTGTCGTGTTTAAGCTTCACTTTCCTAGCATTCTTGCGCATATTTTGCGAATTCTGCCACAGCATTTTACGTGCCAGTCGAACCCGAGCAGAGTAGTCCTCATTTATATAAACTTTAGTTCCTTTAAGTTTTCGGGCGTTGCTCATGATGGCAATCTTTGACCTGAAGTCCATCAGTTTAATGATTACCGGCCGAGGTTTATCTCTTCTTACTGCTCCAAGCCTGTGGCAACGCTCTATGTCGTCACAATTTACACCGAGTTTAACTGATAGCAGATCCAATACAGACTCAAGCAAATGGTTAGTCGTCTCGGATGGTGTCTCATGCAAACCATGAATTATCAGGTTGTTTTTACGGAGTCTGTTTTCTAGCTCATCGTTCTGACGGTCAAGCTTACCAACTAGTTTTTGAAGCGTACCAACGGTCTGCTCCAGTTCACTTACACGTGGTATGATGTTTGACACAGACGCCGCCATTGCCTCAACATTCATTAGACGATTATTTATTCATTAGAGTTATTTTATTGCCGGGTATTGTTAAAAACTGGCGAGCAACCACACACTTTGCAGTCGAACAGGAGAGTCTCCTTCCGCTGATGTGACGGACATTTCAGGTTCTTTGAGCGTCTCGCCTAGCCTATGCACACTCTACCACAAAACAAGGTTGGTTGGTTGGTACCTGAACACCTTGGCGCAACCCACTTAGGGAAATAGGCCATGAATGGGACGGTGCCTTGCTCTTTAAATTAATTCACTTCTTGAAAGAGAGGTTTGTAATAATTAGGCAATATAGGTGATAGTTTAAAGCTGTTAGATTTCTAAACAAAGAAAAAGAACCTTGAAAGGAAAAACATAATAAACACACAAAAAAGAGAAAAAAATTCATACATAAAACAACTGAAGTGATGTACTTTTAGCATTTCATTCTTTTAGATTCTCGTAAGAAATTTGTTACAGCGGTAAAAACGCTCCTGTGACTGAAAACAAATGCGACTGCGCCAAATGAAATAATCACCGGATGTGTCGAATTTAAGTGCAACTTTCGTAGGGGTTCTTTTGGTAAATTTTTCCTTTGACTTTTGAATTTTCGGCATCACAAAAAGAAGTGCTCCAAATATTCACTCTCATTACAATAAAGGCACAAAGGCGACTGTGCCAGACCCGACCTGTGAAGGTAAAAGTTCAATGAAGGGACTCGACAACGCAGCCTTGTAATTACTATTTTTTCCTTTCTTGATCAACACCACTTGTTCTTCAAAGAGAACTTTAGCTGTGGATAGTCTGATAAAAACAAAGGAGATTTTTCGAAGTTATTGGCCGTTTTGTGTTTTTCAAAGCGTGCTGCTGTGTTATATTCTGAAGTAGGCAAACTAGGTAAAACAGGACCATCAAGGGAAGATACAGCTAGTGAATCTGCATGCTCATTGACAGCTAAACCTCCATAGCCTGGTACCCAAACTAGTCGAACGAGTCGCACACGTCTGGGAATGAGCGAGTAGAAAGTTTCTAAGGTACGCGAAAAAGTTGGTGAGCTTAAGGCAGTACAGACTGAGAGACAGGCTGTTAGAACAATCACCGCTGATAGATCTTGGGGCACTTTACGCAGTGCTAGGACTATAGCCAGTAGCTCAGCTTGCTAAATAGGGGTAAAGTCGGGTAATGGAATTGAGAAAGCCCAATCTAGAGAGGATGATACGATTCCTACGTCAGCCTTCTCTTCATAAAGAGAAGCGTCAGTCGCTATCACAATGGATGTTTCTAGATTGGCCAGATGATCTTCCGAAATGCCATTTATATACAGATATGGTAATTTTTTTTGCATTCTTGGGATATATATCATCAAATTCAATCCTATTTGCATCTACAGTGTTGAGTACGAGTATATTCCAAAGGTTAACTTTTAAGGAGTCAAAAGTTTCTGTGTAAATATTACTTGAGGGCACCATAATTTATATCATTGGTGGTTGAAAAATGAGGTCTGCTGGTGGGCAATGAACACATACTGTGACCTCCGCTGACGGGATGCATAGATTATAAGGAATGTTCGTACTGTTGAAATATGATATCTGTTGATAATAGAAGGCAGGCGAGATTCTTCGTATAGGATATTATTCGCAACATATTTAGGTAGCCCTATGCATAAGCGTAAAGATTCGCGTTCTAACAGAATCAGTGGTCGAACCTTGTAAGCCGGAGCTCCAGAAAACAAAACACAGCTGAATTTTATATTGGTTGAATGTACATGCAATATATCATGACGAGCACATCTCTACGCAAACCGGCACAATAATTACTGAGCCTACGCAGAATCCCAACGGCACATGCCCCTTTAGCAGCCATGTTTTCTATGTGGGGACTCCAGTTAAGTGTTTCGGTGTAGGTTACCGAAACCTAACTTACGCGACCTGTGGTATGGCGTCTTGTCGGTACATTAGTGAAATTCGCACTGGGGCATTTTGTGCGAAAACTATGATTGTGCTTTTGTTTATATTGAGGCATACGTTGATGTCCTCCAGCCACGTTTCCAGGCTATTCATGTATGTCTGCAGAATCAGATACAGTATATGGATGTCCGCCGACGCTGCAAAAAATGCGATATCATTGGCGCGCCTCCGACGACGTTATGAAGGGCGCCAAGAATCTTACCACTGCAACCACTGTTTCGAAAGACGGCGACGCCAACTCGGTCCCAAAGGCGCCACTGCTTTGAACTCCTCCGGGAAGGTCACCAGCCGTTTGGTAGCGTAGGTTTCTCAGCTCGCGACTGCTTCTGCGCAGAGCTGATAGACGAGCGGACGAGACGACGGTGAGTTAAACAAGGTTTATGTACAGCATATATACAGAGGCGTTACAAATTTGGCACTGGGGCCGACAGCTCAAATACTCAAAGAGCAGAACTCTTTTCTCTGACACATAGATCTAGTCCTCGCGCCGCGCCGTAGGGCTTTTTTTATTTGCACCGGGTGGATTCTTTGAGTAACCAAATGTCCAACCAGAAGCGCCGCTTGTCGTGAGGTCAGAGTCCTTCAATGGTGTGGCCGCTGGGCCGCGTCATTCTCATCGAATCTGGAGCCGCTGCGTTGCACGTGGCTGCACCCAAGGACGAGTGACGTCACCGCGCATTGCGTCAGACTCCCCAGACAGGAAGGCGCCGGCTCGCTGACTCACTGTGCGTGCGCGGCAGAGAGTCACCCCCGCGTGATGACACCGTTGAGTTGTTCGCGTCAGGCGGGCTCGCGTGGTGGCCTTGACACAGATTGCCTTTTTCAGAGGCATGGACGTTCGCTGCGGACTCGCAAGCATAACAGCACCCCCGCCACCAGACAATGCGCCGGAAAGACGAGCTGCTTCCACGTGGCTCGGATATAAGGCGCGCTCGTTCGCCAGGTTCCTCCAGGTTCGCCTCCAGGGCCATGGGGAGAATGCAGCTCCAGACTCCGTTCCGGGAACACATCCCATTCTTGAGGACGGATCCCAGCTCCACTGGCTTGTCGCCACAACTTGTCGACCAGCTTCGCTCGTCTCATCTGACAATCTTTGGTTTCAGCCCTTGTCGATGGTTCTGCAACTTGTCAAGAACGGTTCGACGACAGACAACACACGACAGAAGTAAGTGCCCTTGGTCACCCGACAGAACACCAGACAAAGTATAGTACAACATATACCTAGATACGTGTCTATCGGAATTTCGTCCCCTTTACATCAAGAGGCACATGTGGGACACAAGACTCTTAAAATGACAACTCCAACTTTTACACGCAAAGTAACTTAACGAAAAAGAATAGAACATAAAGTTGGCTCCTTGAGCTCATTCTGGACGAGAGCGCTCAGCTAAGGCTGTGATGAGGACAAAATTTTGCCCCGAATCACCAGCGAGAAACCAAAAAGGTGGAGAAGGTACTAACTAAAACGCACGGCTCAATGCGTCTGCATTAGCGTTTAGCTTTCTTTTGTTGTAGCGAACGTCAAAGTTGTGCTGTTTGAGTATCATGCTCCACCTCAGTAATTAACCAGCCACTTTTAGGCGACGATACCTCTGTGGTACTAAGGGCTGCCCGTACTTGCGACGTTGCACATCTGTGTAATTACAATATGGGAGTCCAGATTTCTCATAAAAAGAAACATTCTTTTTCTTTTTTTCTCAAGTTTACGCTTTCCATTAGCGCTTTAATCGAAAGGTCCTCACGCTGCTCTGGAATGAGCCTTTTCTCGATCAACCCTCGACAGCTCACTCCAACTTTCCGCTACAGGCGAGAGCGTTGCAGCCCTCTCGCTCTGATTCAATGGCGCCATGTCGTCTCCCCCTGCTACGGAAACCGCGCCGGTCGCTTCGGCGACGGGCCGCTCGAGTGACTGCTCACATGACTCACACGGAAAATTTCCTCTCTGAGGTTCCGTCGACTCACCGCCAAGGTCACTTGAAGGTGCACAGCATTGAACAAGATCAAGCTCCTGGGAAAGCTTCCGCGCTTGCGATCGCGTGAGGGCCATGTACGCTAAGTTGGGGAAGAACGATTTAGCCTGCTCTTTGAGAAGCTGCTCTGAGTTGTTAGAGAAACGATAAGGAAAACTATCGGGAAGCGCGGCAGACACAGCCACTTCAGTGCGAAGCTCACCGAACGGGCCTTCAATGACAACCGTAGCGATTAGTAAGCAAGCGCTCTGCTCCTCGGCGACTTGCCTAATCCATGCGCATTCTCCTGTAAAGTCATCCGGAGACACCAAAGAAGGATGTACAACGTCCATGGTTGCCGCTGAGTCTCTAAGTGCTCGACACGTTTTCCCATTCACCCTAATTTCTTGGAGATACGGCTCTAACAACCGCATGTTCTTTTCGGATTCTCGCAGTGTTGCAAAAGCAAACTTTTGCTTACAGTTTATCGCGATGTGCCCTTCCTTTTTGCAGTTGTAGCAGATTAGCGACTTCCGTGATTCGAACGCCCGTGTGGTATCAGTGCGTTGTTTAGGAACCTCACTCGATTTTTCCTCTACCGTTTGCCTTTCCCCTACACTGTCCTTCGTAAGAGACGGGTCCTTCTTGAAATCACGGTGTGGAGCGGGTTTCCGTTGATCAGGTTTTTTTGAAAAGCCCTCTTTCCTTTCATATTTTTCAACGCGCACTGCCCTGCTATGCAACTTTCGGCGAGTATAATACTCCTCAGCTAACTCTGCTGCCTTGTTTAGCTGTACTTCACCAAGTCTGTCCTGCAGCCAAAGCTTGACATCCTCCTCGATGCAGCGGTAGAATTGCTCCGATGCAATGCATTCTACCACTTTATCGCGGTCGTCATAAACACCTTCGCCCTTGAGCCATTCAATTAAATCGGCTTTAAGACGAAACGCGAAGTCAACGTGTGACTCATTCCCCTTTTTAGCGTACCGGAACCTTTGCCTTAAAGCCTCGGGTGACAACTTATAACGTCTCAAGAGGCCCGTGTACATGGACGCGACGGGGGCGGGCTGAGTTGAGTGGCGGGTTCAGCTTACCTCGACGCGCCCGAGTTTATATGAACTCGCACGGACGAGTTGAGGTGAGCGGTGATCGCAGCGACGCTTTGCGTCGAGGCGAGCCGAAAGCCCGTCTTCCGCTACCGGTTTCCGCTCCTCCAAACCTGCGCTCTCGCCGCTGTGGGCTGCGGTTGTTTACGCAGTTGTCGCTCCGCCACCGCGATGTCTGTCTTGGTATTTTTTCTCAGTTTGCACCAGCTGTACTTTATGGTTGTGTTGGTGTCTTGGCTAACACTGCACAACGCGATGGCAGCAGTGGTTCTGTTGCGGCACAGCGCTCACCGCAGGCGTATCCGCAGCCTGATGCACCGTCCCCTGTTCACCCCTGGCTGGTCTCTCCAGGGATTCGCCGTACCGAATATAAATAATATTTTCTCGCGTAAAACAAAGATTCGTATTAAACTTACAGAAATAAATATCATTTCTGCACCCTTTGAAATGATCCAAAGTGTATATTTTTTCTATATGGAGTGTCACACAGACCGATAAGTGCCTGAACATGAACAATATTGCAAATTTTTCAAAGTTCATGTGCCAGCGCTTCCAAACTACTGTCTTCGCGACTCGTGTTTTTCCCCCACTTACCGTCAACAATGCAAGCAAGCTATGCAGCTGCGTTGCTCTGGAAAAGTTGAAAAGCTGTAAAAATTTCTGGCTTTGGTCAAGAACACTGCATTGCTTCCCCGCAAAGCACATTAACATACACTAGTGGTGAATGCGTTTTAACAAGGAAATGCGGTTCTTTTCCTACCGACTAGAATCGTTTTACCATGCTGCGTATATTTCACTTTTTCGAAGTTTTGTCGCAACCTAACTGCCACCATATTTAAGAAATTAAAATTTTCTTTAGAAAATTGGTTCCAAAAATGAATAGTGTAGTAAAGTGACCAACCATTACTTTTTAGAGTGTAATCGTAGATCGTCTAGCGTACTGTCTGGGATATTTGGCGTGGAACGACCCTCATCTCCTCCAAAACCCGAACACTAAACCCGAAAAACGTTCTAAATGCCTAAGTTCATTCAGGGATTCATGAAACACGAATTAAAAAAAGTGAAACCAACCCTGGACTACGCGTTTCCTCTGGGGGAAATAACATGTATTGGTAAAGGCACTTAATTTTTGTGATAAAGTCAATTTACACCACTTGCAAAAAAACCCAAAACAAAACTTACAAAGAATAAAATACCCGAAAGTCTTTTCATAGTCGAACCTGGCTGTGAAGAACGCAAAATAAATGCAAGCGGAGTTGGAATGCTGCGCATTAGTAGACAATTCTGTGAATTTACGCAAATGTATTCTGATGGCGAGGTGACCAGAAACATTATTAAAGCGTTCATGTGCACGTATTTGAGATTTCTGGCGCACAAGCCGATTTCCTGCTACGGGCAGAGCAAGATAGCCGGTCGTGAGAACGATAACCAACAAGCTCTCGTAGGACGTGCCAAGCAAGATTTAAACGTAAAAGTGATCTGTATTTACCGCATAACAGAACGATGTCCTTCGCGCGTAGCGCGCGTACCGGCCGGCAGAGAAAGAGCAACGTCGGAGTGATGGGGACGGGGGAAGCGGAGACCGCGACGGACGGGAGAGGTCACGAGCCGTCAACTCAGCGCGATCGGTTATACATGCCCTTTCTGAGCGCGGCGAGTTCGGTGAACCTACCCCCTGTCTCCGGGTCGACGGGACTCGCCGCGACGACTCTCCGCCCCGACGCGTCCGCTTATACATGGGGAGGGCGAGTCCAGAAAACCTGTTTATTTCGACTCAACGCGCCCTCGTCGGGTCAATGTAAACGGGCATAAGAGCACTTCCTCAACCTCTTCATAGCTCTCAAACGCTTCCCTCGACAAGCAAGTTATCGCGTCGGACACTTCGCCGGGAAGAAGAGCTAACAGGTTCCGCGCCCAAAGAGACCGCTATAAAGCATTTCGCTCACAGACGTGTTCAAACTTGACGAGATACTTCGCCATGTCCTCGCCTACTACGAACGGTGGCAGTTGGTCGTGAATTCTCTGACCGCTCACCTGAACTGTCGCAGAAAGTACGCTAGGCACCTGCGAACACTGTAGGATTGCCAATTCTATTCGTTTCTACTCGAGGCGCTCCTGTCTCTTGGCCTCCTCGCGCTCGCGACGTTCGCGCCTTTCAGCTTCTTCACGTTCGCGAGCTTCTCGCCTTTCGGCATCCTCGCGGCGTGCTTTGATATCCGCCCAGGCCTCATCGACTTCCTCAGCCGACACTCCTTCATTCTTCATGATCTCAAGGATCGCTTGCTGTCGTTTCGCACGGCCCAAAGTAATGCCGAGTTCCTCAGAAATTTCGATAAGCTCCTTCATTTTAAGGTTCTCCATCGTTCTCACTAGCCTCTTGCTGTTTGCCCCTGTTAAGAATCTGCTTGCCGTACCCACTATAAGCCTACTAGCAAGACGCGCAATCAATTTTTAACACTCCCGTGCTGACCCCCTCCGCATTAACTTTGGTTTCAAAGCACTCTGAGTTTGCTTGAAACGATCAACGCTCACTCTAATGCTTCACACAGCCCTTCTCTAAACTGCTATAACCTGAGCTAGAGTAGTCTGGTGAACTGAGGGGAAAACATCAGGCACTCACCGCATCGATGTCGCTGACGCCGGCTGATCCCGCAGCTGCCAACCACTGTTGCGAAGCGAGCCTCCGACGACGTTACGAAGGGCGCCACGAATCTCACCGTTGCAACCACTGTTTCGAAAGACGGCGACGCCAACACGGTCCCGAAGGCACCACTGCTTCGAACTCCGCCGGGAAGGTCACCAGCCGTTTGGTAGCGTAGGTTTCTCAGCTCGCGACTGCTTCTGCGCAGAGCTGATAGACGAGCGGACGAGACGACGGTGAGTTAAACAAGGTTTATGTACAGCATATATACAGAGGCGTTACAAACTCGGCACTGGGGCCGACAGCTTCGAGACACGAAGATCCGAGCTCTCCTCTCTAACACATAGGTCTCCTGCTAACACATAGCTCAACTGCTCGCGACGCGCCGCAGGGCTTCTTTTATATGCACCGGGTTGGTTCTTTGAGTAAGAAAATGTCCAACCAGAAGCGCCGCTGGTTGTGAGATCAGAGTCCTCCAATGGGGTCGGCGCTGGGCCGCGTCATTCTCATCGAATCTGGAGCCGCTGCGTTGCACGTGGCTGCACCCAAGGACGAGTGACGTCACCGCGCATTGCGTCAGACTCGCCAGACAGGAAGGCGCCGGCTCGCTGGCTGAGGGGACTCACTGTGCGGGCGCGGCAGAGAGTCACCCCCGCGTGATGACACTGTTGAGTTGTTCGCGTCAGGCGGGCTCGCGTGCTGGCCTTGACACAGATTGCCTTTTTCAGAGGCATGGACGTTCGCTGCGGACTCGCAGGCGTAACAGCATATAGACCTGTACATCTTGTTGTATGGGAATGGTACGTAGTAGTGCATCAAATAATCAAGGCGATAGTACTGACCCTTGCGGCAGATCTCGCGTTTGCCTATATATTGAAGAGTTGACACCAGATTGCGAGCAGTAAAATTCTGTTTCACTTAAGAAAGCATGAATGCAGGCCACACAGTATTTAGGCAGTCCTAAGTTCTGAAGCGAATCTTGCAGTTTCTCATGTTCCACGCTATCATAGGCTTTTGTGATATCTAAGGCTACCAAAGCGGAGTATTGTTTCTGATATCGAGCAAGTTGAATTCTGCTTTCGAGATCCACGTGCGTACACCAAATGTATCAACCACGTCTGAATCCAATTTGCCATACGCTCAGTCTAAATTTTTCTCACATCCATCGATCTATACGTCTATATAAAATTCTTTCAACGAGTTTTACTAGGTTCGATGTAAGTGCAATGTGCCTGATATTATCTAAGGTAAACCCAGCGCCTTGCTTTTTCAATAATGGAATCACTTTTGCCATTCTCCAGTCGGGTGAAATCCAACAACTTCTATGTGACTAATAATTTCGAGTAGGCCAAGTGGGTATGTTTTATGTACTAATTTTATCACCGACGTCGTCATACCATCAGGACCAGGAGCAAAATGGGGTAGTGTTCCGACTACGTTTGCTAGTTCTGCAGGTGTGACCTCTTCAAAATCCTCAGCCCAGTGGGACCAATTGATTGATATGTGGGGTTCAACGTCCTAAAACCATTATATGATTATGAGAGACGCCGTAGTGGAGGCCTCCGGAAATTTAGACCACCTGGGGTTCTTTAACGTGCACCCAAATCTGAGCACATGGGCCTACAACATTTCCGCCTCCTTCTGAGATGCAGCCGCCACAGCCGGGATTCGATCCCGCGACCTGCGGGTCAGCGGCTGAGTACCTTAGCCACTAGACCACCGCAGCGGGGCTAGCCCAATGGGACCACTGGGCTTGGTATAGGAGAATTGTCGTAAAGCGACTTTTTAGGCCCCGAGCTATATCTTCTAGAAAGGCCTTCAGTTCAACTGGTGATGATACTACAGAGTCTATATTTCTTAGTACCGGAAGAACTTTCTTATTTCCCAGAAAGCGAAAAAGTGCTTTTCTATTGACCGGCTTTGAAAGGAACTTACATCGGTCGTTGTTAAACTTGTCCTTCGCATTAGCGATGGTTCTCCTAAAAATAGCGGCCGCATAGTTATAATCACTACAGTTCCTGGGACACTGGTTGAAACAGGAAATGGCTAACATCCCTGTCCTTTCTTTCTTCTTCCTCAACAAGGAAACGGTATGCGATACTTATGACATCTAACAAAATGAGTCCTTAAATGTGCACTTTTTTCCTCACACTAACGAGTAATTTGGTTAATCTATTACATGGCCAGTAGTGGACCTGCTCCGTGATTTCCGGTTTTTGATGATCTCACAAAATCGCGAAAGCATTGCATGGCGCCGAGAATTTCCCAACTTTTTTTCACGCTCTGAGAAATCGTGTACTACCGCTCGCTTACTGTACCCACTTTCACGCGTACCTGAAGTTCCATCTGTTCCTTTTTAAACTTCTTTTTCGTTTTGTCTCAACCATGCGGCCTTTCAACGCGTCGCTGCAGCTTTGCAACGAAGGCTCTCCAAGTGCCCCCTATTCTCTCCGTCATATTGAATGAATGAATGAATGAATGAATGAATGAATGAATGAATGAATGAAAAGGATATTGGAGGCATGTGTTACCCCGCCCCCCTCCCACCCGCCCCCAAAAAATACGCACCTTTTTCTACTAACGGCCCTTCCTAGCAAAAAAAAAGGGGGGGGGGGGTAGTGGTGGAGTGGGGGCAGAGTTGCTTTGGAAAAATCAGAAAAGATTTTCCTGCTTTCTTTTTTTGCGGAGTAGCTTTGGCATCGCACACGTGCACTTGTCGACGGGATACCTTGTTGGGATCCGCGCCAAGTCACGGAGAAAGTGGCGTTTCCTTTCGCCTTCCTCCTCGAACTTCTACCACACGGAACAAGTCGCCGGAGAGCTGTGAGCCGTGCAAATATGTGTACCATGCTCCCGGCCCGGGGAAGTGAAGATTTACGCAGCTCGACGAGGCAAGGTGCTCGACGAAAATTACTGAAATGGTTCCCGGCCGCTACCGGCCACGACACTCTGCTTGAAGAGAGCGGTGTCACGACGGATGACAACCAGCTCCGATATTTGAGCGTGGCGAGTGGTTGTCCTTTTGTTGGTCTGGCAGTGCGAGCGTGAGACCTATGACCCAGCCGCCTTCACACACCAAAATAGAAACACGTTGGCGCCGTACATAAAGTGTGGTGGCAATGCCTGGTGAAAAACGTCAACAGGGGTGGGCATGGGCTCAGTGCAGACGAAATATTTATCTGGTTAGTGCAAAGTAACAATAACGCAGATTAGCACATGGAATTTCTGGCCATTCAAACTACTGAGCATACGTTGAACAGGAATATTGGGGCACTCCCCCCTGTGTACGCGTGATGTCTGCAACACTTCATGAAATGTGCATAACAATAGCGCACTACGCCATTTGCAGTCACTGTGAACAAGGCTTCTGTGGGGGGAGCCGAAACGTCTTTTAAACTTTTGTGTATTTCACCTTGGCGGGCGTTTTTGTTACTTTGCACTATGTTTTTCCCCGACCAGACAGGATTCCGTCGGACTCTTGACTATTCGTCTGGTTTCACGATATGTTCGTCACGTAGCAAAATACTTGTCCTGTAATTATTCTAACTAGACATGGTGTTTCCTTCGGTATCTTCAAGCTGCCTCGATACCGTTTTTACGAATCTCCTGTGCCAGAATGACTACATACAACTATGGTGGCTAAAAGGAGAGGTGTCAGAATCGGCGCGCCGGAGAGAGCGCGAGAATTCACCCGGATGCAGCGGCGCTGCGGTCTTTTCGAGATGCCCCTCCTCGCACGTATCAGTCGTTTTTCGTTGCAAATATTTGTCGCTGCCGTGCGGATTGTAACAAAGTCTACCTGTCACAATTATGGCAGCGCGCTGCAAAGCGTGTAGTGGCACTAAAAACTAGTGTTCTCAATTCACTTTGTAGTATATCAGCTACGAAGCTTAGAAGATAGAGAATCAAGTGACTTGCCGTGAGCTTGACATTAAACAAAGTCCGTGCAAATTTCAAATTTGATGCCGCAGTGTCCTCCGTGAAGTCTTAATGCGCGTAAAGGTATCGGCAATCATTATTTTTATGCATCGCGCAATCAAGGTCTAATTTTACCATCAAGACATTTATTTTCTCGAAAGCGAAAAACAACCTAAAAATAAACACAACATTTAAGCATTAGGGTGAAGAAAACTGCAAGTTATATGAAACTCAGCTAAAGCAAGTGAATAAGGCAACTAAAGAGAACAGGAAATATATGATGACACAATGGATTTACATACACACATGACAATGAGATTTCATTGGCAAACATAGATACAGTCACAAACCAGAGAGAGAGAGAGAGAGAGAGAGAGAGAGAGAAAACTTTATTTGCGCATAACGCGGAGCATTCCAAATGGTCGGGCCCCTAATCCAGGGCTCCGCTGGCCCTAGCCATCATCTCTACCAGTTGGACCAGCCAGCGCTGATCGCCAATGGCCGAGCTGAACAGCAGTGCCTCCCATTGCTCCTCTGTGTTGTTCATGTTGTGGTGTTTTTCATTGTGATGCGTACACTCCAACGTGATAGTCACAAACCAGTTCACGAAAAAATATATTTCTGCATATGTGAACACAGCCAGCCAGTGATATCACAGTTGTTAATGAGAGATTTATAACAATGTGAACAAGACAATACTAAAATCCCAATAAACAACAGAGTGTGAGTAATGCACAATAACATAAAATAAAACCTTGTTCGCTAAGTTAATACTGTGACAGGTAATTTAGACTTCTCAACTTAAAGAACCTAATTTTTTCTCTCTTTTTTGATTGGACGCATTTTCTCCACCAAGAGAAAATGCTTTCTGGTCAGTGTAAAGAATCTAATTATCTGATTTGTCACTTTTGTGGTGTTCACAGCCAATAATATTTAACCTCTTCACAGGCAGGCAAGAGATAAGGTCAGTTATGCTGTCACTTTTCTGAAACTGAAACAATAGGTGAGTGCATCTTCTATAGCTTTCACTTGGTCTGCTAAGGACTCGGACGGGTACAGAAAGCACGATTTTGCCGGAAACAAGGTGGAATTCTGAGTGAAGCAGCAACCAGCTACATTCGTTGCACTTCGTCTTTTTCAACATCTTCTGGGCCACATAGCCACTGACGTATTAAGTAATCCGCGTGTCACTTTTGCGTCCAATGATATCAGTGTAGTCAGGGAGGGCTTCACAAGCAACAATAATTTCATGAGCCTCATCGAGGCGCCCCTCATCTAGTAGCTCATCCAGCTTATTCTGCAATTTTATTGAATTATTGTGGATGCCCGGACATAGAAGGCTGCTCGGAACTCAAGAAGATGTTTCCACAGGGGGTGACTGTGCCAAACTGTAAAAACTGAGGCAAGTCACAGAGATCAAAAATTGTGTCGGCGAAGGGTGATCATTCGAGCCAGACATTTGCTTCAGAATTCTAAAAAGATTTCAAGTGCGTCTTGGCGGAGGCGAGTTGTAATCAAGTTTTTATAGCCCAAAGTTTCCGTGACACAGTGCCAGATGGAAATGGTGCCGGTTAGAGTGACGCGGAGTCCTTCGGCAGTTGATTCACTCAAGAACCCACCCTCCTTAGGTACATCTTTTTCCCAAGTTGCTAAGAACCCATTGATAACATGCTTGTAGCTACGGACGATGAATTTTAGGTCCAAATGAGCCTCGCAAACAACGCAGTTCTTTTCCAGTGGTGTGCCAGCGCGAGAAATCGCACGCTTTCAGGCCTCGCGCCGTTCATCGTCGGCGTGAGCAGAAAAGAGAAACGCTTTCTTCCCTTGTTTGCAGGCGGAAAGATATCCTGCATTGCATCCAGGTGCAAAGCATTGTCTTTGCTGTTTACTCATCCCTGTTGCATGGACACATTAGCACGTATTGATCCCGAAGAAGTCTTAATAGGCAAAGCACAGACGTTGCGACTTGCGAGCACACGAGCAAGAGACTAAAAGTGCCGGCTGGCAAGCGCTCTCGAACGATCATGGATTGATGTATATGACGGTACCCTTTAGATCAGGCGGTGGCTAGCGCAACCAAGCCGTACTACTTAATGAACCAAAAACTAGATTTATTTTTTCCCTTAAATAGTGAGTTTGAGGATTTGTACTTTGCAGTAAAGGGTTTAATTTTCACTCGTGCCTTGACTTTAGCCACCAATCTGATAACATCCTTCTAGTTAATTCTACTCGCTTAAAGTCTATTTTGCCCTCACTGTCCCTAAACCCCAGTGCTTTGAAAAACTCTGCGCCATCATCCTGAACTATAGGGTGAAGCCCTTTACAGAACATTATCAAGTGTTCCGCAGTTTCTTCTTCCTCTCCACACGCACTGCATACCGTGTCTACCCCTTCGTATTTGGCCTGATATGTCTTGTTTCGCAATACTCCCGTGCTGGCCTCAAACAGTAGAAAACTACCCTGAGTATTATCATAGATCCTTTCCTTGGCAATTTCCTGCTTAAAAGTTTGATAGATCTCTAGTGCGGACTTCTTAATCATGCCAATTCTCCACATATCAGTCTCGGCTTCCTTCACCTTGTTCTTAACCGATAATTCTGTTTGGTTTGGCCCCCCGCTGTTTTCCAAGTATTTACCAGTTAATTTTATGGTTCGCTTCCGCCATTTCGTATCGACATTCTTCATGTACAAGTAGCTGAATACCTTCCTAGCCCAACGCTCCTCCCCCATCTCCCTCAATCGCTTCTCAAATTTTATCTTGCTGCCGGCTTCCCTGCCCTCAAATGATGTCCATCCCATATCACCTTGTACTCCCGGATTTGGTGTATTCCCGTGAGCTCCTAAGGCTAGCCTACCTATTCCACGTTGCTTAATTTCTAATCTTGCTTGAAGTTCTGATTTCATGCACAAAACCGCATTGCCGAACGTCAGACCAGGAACCATGACCCCCTTCCATATTCCTCTCACCACATCATACCTATTGTAATTCCATAGTGCCCTGTTTTTCATTACCGCTGCATTCCTGTTACATTTAGTCGACACGTATATTTCGTGTTCCCTTAAATACTCGGCCTCATTGTTCATCTATACGCCCAGATATTTGTATTTTTCTGTTATCTCTAGCGTGACCTCCTGTATTCGAAGCTCACTACCTTCATTGTCATAAAAATCATGACTGCTGATTTTTCCTTACTGAATCTGAAATCTAACCTATCTCCCTCATTACCGCAGATGTCCACCAGTCTCTGCAAATCTTCCTTGTTGTTGGCCATTAGCACTATATCATCTGCATACATCAATGCTGGTAGTGCCTGTTCAATGAGTTTTGCTTGTTTGACGAAAGAGAGGTTGAAGCCCAGTCTACTTCCCTCTAATTTGGCATCTAATCCTTGTAGGTACATTATGAATAATAAGGGTGACAGGGGACACTCCTGCCTAGGCCCCAGTTTTACCTCTGCAGGCTTGGATACCTGTTTTTCCCACTTTATACTTACCTTGTTACCTTTATTGATATCCCTTAAAAGATTAGTGACTACATCTTCCACGCCTAGTGTGTCCAGTATTCCCCACAATTCCTCTTGAACCACGCCATCGTACGCTCCCTTGATATCCAAAAATGCTAGCCACAGGGGCCTGTGTTCATCTTCTGCTATTTCGATGCACTGCGTCAGTGAGAACAGATTGTCTTCCAACCTCCTGTGTTTCTGAAACCCATTCTGCAGTTACCCCAGCACCCCCTCATCCTCTATCCATGCCTGCTGTCTCTCCTTTATAATCTGCACCGCCAGCCTGTAGACCACTGATGTCACTGTTATAGGACGGTAGTTGTTTATGTCAGCTTTGTCCCCCTTTTTTTATAGATCATGCTCATTCTGCTAAGTTTCCATCTATCGGGAACTTCTCCGTCAATTTTTATTTTGCCCACTGCCTCTCTCAAAGCCTGCTTAGACTTCGGACCTAATGTCTTTCATGGAGGCGATCTCGCGCCACTCCGCGGCGAGATAAAATACTAGCACGCCTCCATTCAAGGCGTGGCCGGGACGATGCTGGCCCCTCTTCTTCTAGCCACCATGAGACAGCACTTCAACAACCTCTAGAACCGCTGATATTTGCTACTTTCAGCCATAGTGGCGCCGCCACACGGCAACCGGCGAAAGCTTTGATGCGGTGATAGAACGAAAACTTGCCTGGCGACAACGTGCCAGCCGTGCTTCGTCGTCGTTCTGTCGGACAACTTCTTGCGCGTGCGGAAAATGAAGCATGATTTGTTGGTATAAGGCTAATACAGCTTCAATAATGGGCAAATATCATTAGAGCAATCGCGTGTGCTGCGAGATGCAGTGGTTAAACCGCACCGTGAAAGGCGTCATAAGCCTGCTTGGTTTTATTTTGTGCTGGCAACAGAAAGAGCCATGGGCTATCGAACTGCACATCTTAAAACTTGTCACAATAACAATGTGGTTACTTCTGGGACGCCACAGAATTGCGTGGATTTTATTTGCAAACACGATGATAGAATGAGTGATGAGACCGTGTAGTAAAGACTTCGACATTCATTTCGACCACTTTGGGTGCTTTCAAGTGCTTTTAAATTTTAGCACCTGTTTGTTATTTTGCATTTAACCATATCGAAGTTCCACCGTCGTGGCCGGTAATCCTGAGACGACTGGGGAGTGCCTTCTTATTTTTATTTTGAGGGGGGGGGGTGGCAGGTTACAATAAAACTCTAAATACAACTGTGCTTTTGCGAGTGAAAAAATTGGCAGATCCCACGTACAGTGGGGATCGATGATATGCGAAGCACGAATGAGAATTGTTGATATGTCACTTTAAAATCAGCACAACGCTACGAGGTGGAGGTAAACGATGCCGTACATGACTTCTGTGTCATGATTATTACGCTTTGATGTGTCGTTTACCTTCATCATCTATTCTCGTCACGTGATACCAAATTTAGCCTAATTGGAGCTAGCGAGACGGCCGCGAGCACGCTATGAACGTGGTATGTTGTCATGTTCTTACATGACACGCGTGTCAGGATTATCATATTTGCACCAGTCATATATTTCGTCATCCATTGACGTCACGTAACACCAAATTTGGTATATGTGGAGCTAGCAAAACGGCCGCGAGAGCATCATGAAGGGCCCAATGTACTTCACTGTAGCGTTAACGTGCGCGCACGCTGGCCATGCACAGTGACGCTACGTTTGCAAAACGCGAGCACTCTATAGTCTGACACAAGGCGTGACCAGCGTCCGTCGGCGCGGCTCGACGGCAACCGGTGTGAAATGCAACATGCTGCATTTCGCACCGATGCGTTACCCAGACAACAATGCGTCTTCCACTTTTCGCGACTGTGGGACGCCGGATGCGCTGAAACGCGCATGTGTCAAAGCAACGTAGCGCAGCGGGCGCCAGCGAGTACATGGCAGAACTGGCGCCTGGCGTGGCAACGCCGGCGTGACGCGACGAAATGAACGCCGGCGAGCACGCGCACCGCGTCAGCATAGAGAAATAAAAAAAAAGGTTAATACCTGTGTCACACGGGCGCGCAAAAAGTCTTTTAAGTAAGCGGTATTTTACGAAGTTGAAAGACTTTTAACAAAAACGTGTTTGCGGCGCAGACACACGGCAGCAACGATCTCCTTTTAGTGTTTTCGTTCGAAGACGCTAGCGAAAGCGTGGCGCTAGCAGTTAAAAGAGAAGCAATGAAAATTAAACGATGTATCACGATGTACAAATTAAAGACTTGTTGCACTGCTCGTTTCTTCAAATAAATTTCAGAATAAGAGATAAAGAAACACTAATGTGAATGTTTTTTGCACTAGATAAGGAAGCAATCCCATAACTAGCGACGTGCACAAGTCCGTCTGGCACCACTGTGCTTTTTTTACCGTATTTGTTTTTCGCTGCTCTCGACTGCTCTCGACACGTTATGGGCGACCGTACGGGAGAAAAAGTGAAGATCGCAAGCCTCACGGCCTGCCTTCTCGCTCTGGAAAGCGAGGCAGACGCTGCAAAAACCGCCAAGGAGAGGATAAAGCAGCGCAAGACCGAGCGTTACCACGTGATATTGCCAACGCGTTGTAGCTGCTTACGAGAGCAGAAAAGGAAATAACCATTAAAAGAGTTCATTGCACCTTCTGCAGGGTATGAAATTTGTTTTTACAAAGAGTTTTGGTGACAGAAAAATAAGCATTCGCTCTTTTTTTTTTCCCACCACTCGAAAATTGCTGGCGCCCACTGGTTTCGAGGCTACTCATTCGGAGCCGTAAAAGAGATCGACGAACGCAGTTTACGAAAAAGACCGCTTTTGAAAAGGAGTTCGCTCTGTGCCGTGTGTCTGCTGTCAGGAACTCCTTTTCGGAAAAAGACCGCTTACTTAAAAGACTTTTAAGTGCCCGTGTGACAGGGGTATAAGAGTGGACACTCCCGTAGACCCCAGCGGCCCAATCGACCCTAGCACACCTGGTGGTTGGTGGGAGCACCAACCACCAGGTGTGCTAGGGCGTGCGCTTATATATGTGGCGTGCGCTTCCTGTTTCGGTTTCACTGGCGCAAATTTTGAATTACTTTGCGTAACCGACGTTTGGCTATGACTAAAGTTCATGATTTCAGACCCCTTTTCATCATCCGAATGGATAGTTTTTGTAGGTCGTTTTGATTTAGCGATTCCCTGTTTTGTTTTGTTCAGTGGTTCGTGCGAATTGGTCGTGACGTAATTTCTATTTCGATTAAGTTATAATAAAAAGAGACGCAGGTAATGATAATTCACTACGGTTTTATTCATCGCGCTTGTGTTTTTTTCTTTTGGAACAAGTGATCAATGTATATATCAGTCAAAGAGACAGAGTATCCGCAATGTTTCATTCAAAGGCAATGTAGAGTCTGAGAATATAAAAAGCACAATATGACAAAGGTAGACAACAAATGCTTCTCGCCTTACAAATAAATTGTAACAAATATTGTAACAAATACAGAGAGAACACAGACAACGCACATATCACTAGAGTTGGCAGAAGCCGAGAAGCTGGTGAAGTATGACACACCGGGCCAGTGGGTAAGTAAGGATCTATGGCAAAAACACAGTGCACAATGCTTATGAAGAAGGAAGAAGCGACATATACACAGCAAAGAAGTCGCGAATCACGCCTGGGGTTAACCGAAATAATGCATAGAAAGAAAGAGGGCACAGAAACCACACGACACAATATAGCAGAAAGGCAAAGGTGCAGTGTGCTGGCTGTGCTTAAGAACAGCTAGCCCAAAATGAAAAAAAGCAGACTTGATGCCTGCTTGTCCTCACAAAGGTAGGGCTTTGCAGCTTGCTCACTACGTGAAAGACAAACTTTATGCTACAACACTGGCAGGCCTTGTGGCTCTTCCTGTGCGTCGCCTTCATCAAAAACTTAAGATCCCAAGTGATTTGCGTCTGGGTGTTGCTGTGACGCTTGCGAGCTAAAATAGATTGTAGTCATCACTTATCCAGAATTGCGGACCTTAATTGGTGCTACGAGAGCGGTATTACAGGGCTAATAAATAGCAGAAGGAAACCACTTTGGCTCATTATTTTTCACAAAGGCTCTACATCGAACGTCATCACTCACAAGCTATATAAAAATAAAATGGCAGCGTCCGCAGCCCCATCAAACGCTACAAGTTTGGGTATTCTTTTGAAAATTTTGATGGGCGAGATGAGGAGGTTGATGAGAAGCTAAAATACGAAAAGCGTGATAACGTGAACCGTGCCCACTTCATACTGTGTTCCTTACCCGCTCGAAGCCATTTCAACAAGCGGTTTTGTCATCGATATATTACTTGAGCTGGAGAGATAAAGCATACACAGTGACGAACGACCCACAGTAAAATGTACAGTTCGCCCGCATTTGCTACAAAAATACAGACAGGATACCCAACATTCTTTTTAAGGTTATGCAAATCACTTCGAGCGAATACACAGTGTCCCTACTCCTCATAGCGGGTAACCTAAACAATGTATGCAACGAAGGAGTGGTTAGTCCAGTTGAACTGAATATAAGCATATAAGACCATAATGAAGTCTGCTGTAACGAAGTAATAACATAACAAAGCTATTGCAGGATTCGGCTCAACTCAAATACTTTAGTGTAAACCCGCCGCTAATTGCTAACCTTTGAACTGGTCAAGCTGTATGCCTGAGATTGAAGACTGGAACCTAACCCTATCTAAGTTTCGGTTAACAAAACGCACATGCCAACATAAACGAACCCGGCAAAACATTTTCAGAAACTTCGCGCGACACCCATCAGAGCAGAAATGAAAATCGCCAACACTTGACAGATGGTGATACAAAACACCGCACACTTTCAGGTGATGTGCAGTGGCTTCAATCATGGCAAGAAAGTGAGATTCAAGTTGTTGTACGTATGCAAAAGCTGCTTCTGATGGCACAGTGAGATTCCCAAAAAGTTTGCTGGGGACGTGGTATGCTTTGAGCATTGTGAAATACTGGTGGGTACCTTTAAGCGTCTCACTGTCGTCTTTCAGTAACTGTGGGCAACTGCAACCATCACATGCATTCCGAAGGAAGTGTTTGATGAGAAAATCAGCTACATAATATGCAGCGGAGTCATCAATAATATGGGAGTGAATGTTGTTCGCAAGTTAAGAGAGATCGTCTAGAGCGGGAAAGTCGTCAGGCTGTGGCTGTGCACACTCATTATCCACAAGAGACGCCCTGGTGAGGGAGAATGGCAAGAGCTGCTCCTGGAGGAGGCCACATTCATCATCCTCGACATTTCCGTATTCTGACAGCTTGAAGAGTTTTCTTATGCAGATGTGCTTCAGGCCACAAATAAATTGTGCTACATTGGGGTTGGTGTTGCAACCCTGTTTTTGCCTAATGTGGCCAAATATGTTCTCCAGAGGATCCTGTTGAAGCCTGCGTGTTAACAGGTATTCAAAATTGTAATTTTTGGAGAGGTCGTCCCATAGTTGACAAATACCCTGAATTGTAATTTTCCAACCTACGATGGTTTGTGGTTGACGTCTACCAACAAACTGCCATGATGCAATCCGGAGAAGCTGGCCTCGGAGGAAGTGAATCCGCTCTGAATCATTTTTCATGATTGCATGCCACAACTTTTGCGAAGTTCTTTTTTTACTCGAGCTGTTCAAGGCATCGAAAATCCCGTCCATACGATCACAAAATTGAGCTGTAGTGATGGCCGAGGCAGGCAGCACCTTCGCATACACCATTGCCGTGATAGCAATCGAAACTGATGCACTGAGGACCTGAGTTGCTCTGCTGACCTTCATATTGGACAAAGGTTTCTGATGAACGTGCCGTTCAGTCAACTTTGGAGCCAATCGCAACCACAACTCATGTGAGGATTGGTAAAGGCTTACAATGTGCGACCAGTTAACGATGTCATCCCCAATGTATAACTTGTGTGCTTCGACATTATTGCGCGTTGTTTTAATTAAATGCGGAACATCAAAAATGTAATACACCCACTCACCATTAACTTCAAAAAAAGGCTTTGCTACAGTCACTCTTAGTTGGTTAGCGAGACTTACATTTGAACTGCTCTGGTCACAAATGACTGCTTTCACTGCAATAATAATGCTCCTAAGCTCCAAAATGAGTGACACCAGCAAGTTATGCATAACAGATGATGGTGTTGATGTGTACCCTATAGTAAAAGCAACCACTTGAACCCACTTTCTCGAAACACCAACAAGAAGAAAAACCAGTGCTCGATCAGCAATGGTTGAAGTGCGATGAGTGCCATCATCTGTCAAACCCTGGACAACGTCTCATGCAGCATCATA